>NC_135632.1:53983403-55224083 GCF_053574225.1 Canis aureus | reverse complement strand
CCCCATTCTCACTGGTGTGAGGTGGTATCTCATTGTGGTTTTGATTTGTATTTCCCTGATGGCAAGTGATGCGGAGCATTTTCTCATGTGCATGTTGGCCATGTCTATGTCTTCCTCTGTGAGATTTCTGTTCATGTCTTTTGCCCATTTCATGATTGGATTGTTTGTTTCTTTGGTGTTGAGTTTGATAAGTTCTTTATAGATCTTGGAAACTAGTCCTTTATCTGATATGTCATTTGCAAATATCTTCTCCCATTCTGTAGGTTGTCTTTGAGTTTTGTTGACTGTATCCTTTGCTGTGCAAAAGCTTCTTATCTTGATGAAGTCCCAATAGTTCATTTTTGCTTTTGTTTCTTTTGCCTTCGTGGATGTATCTTGCAAGAAGTTACTATGGCCGAGGTCAAAAAGGGTGTTGCCTGTGTTCTTCTCTAGGATTTTGATGGAATCTTGTCTCACATTTAGATCTTTCATCCATTTTGAGTTTATCTTTGTGTATGGTGAAAGAAAGTGGTCTAGTTTCATCCTTCTGCATGTGGATGTCCAATTTTCCCAGCACCATTTATTGAAGAGACTGTCTTTCTTCCAATGGATAGTCTTTCCTCCTTTATCGAATATTAGTTGCCCATAAAGTTCAGGGTCCACTTCTGGATTCTCTATTCTGTTTCACTGATCTATGTGTCTGTTTTTGTGCCAGTAGACTCTAGTTCTTTCAAGGGCCTCAACTGTACTTTGTGACCCTGGTCCCCACCTGGGACTCACCTGGACGTGGTGACTCTTTTCACCACCGGGGACTCACCTGGACCTGCTTACTGTGTTACACACCAGGGCCTCAAGTAGACCTGTTGACCATGGTCCCCAAGCCGGCCTCACATGGACCAGTTGCCTCTGATCCCCACCGGGGCCTCACGTGTACCTGGTAAGTCTGGTCCTCACCTGGGCCTCATCGGGACCTAGTGACTCTGGTCCCCACCTGGGCATCATCGGGACATGGTTCTACTGCATGGCCTGCAGGTTGGCCTCACTTGGACCTGGTAAGTCTGGTTCCTACCTGGTCATCGTCGGGACATGGTTCCTCTGAATGGCCTGCAGGTTGGCCTCACCCGGACCTGGTGAGTGGGGCGGCAAACTGGGCCTCACCCATGCATTGTGACACAGGTCCCCCGTGGGTCTCACTTGGATCTGGTGAATCTCGTCCTTACCTGGTCCTCACCCAGAAATGGTATCTCTGGTCTCCACTTGGGAATAACCTGGATCTTGTGAATCTGGTCCCCATCATGGCCTCACCCAGTCCTGGTGACTTTGTTCCCCACCTAGACCTGATTGCTGTGGACACCTTCTTGGCCTCACCTGGAACTGGTGACTCTGATCCTAACTGGGTCTCACCCAGATCTGGTGACTCTGGTCCTCACCTGAGGACCATTATGACCTGGATACTCTGTTCCACACCTGAGCCTCACCTGGACATGATGACTCTGGATCCCCTCTGGGCCTCACCCTGACATGGTGACTCTGGTCCCCATCTGGATGTCACCTAGACCAGGTGAATCGGTACCCATCTAGGCCTCAACTAGACGGGGGAATCTGGTCCTGAACTGGGCCTCACCGGGACCTAGTGAATATACTCCCCACCTGCGCCTCATCTGGACGTGTTGACTCGGGTTCTACCAGGGCATCATTGGGACATGGTTACTCTATTCCCCACTGGGACTGACCTGATCCTGGTAACTCTGGTCCTGACTTTGGCGTCTTCTCTACCGGGTGACTCTGGCTCCACCTGGGCCTAACCTGTAACTGGTGACTATAATCCTAAGCATGGCCACACCTGACCTGGTGACTGTGGTTCCCATAGGGACCTAACCTGGACCTCAAGTCTCTGGTCCCACCTGGGCCTCACCAGGACCTGGTGTCTCTGGTACCCACCTCGGTAGCATTAGGATATGGTTACACTCTTCACTAACAGTGACCCAGCCGGACCTATTAACTCTGGTCTTCACCTGGGCCACACCTGGACATGGTGACACTGGTACCCACTTGGGTCTGACCTGAACATGGTGAGTCGGATCCCCGCCTGGTCCTCACCTGTTACTGGTGATTCTCGTTCCCACATGGACATCATGTGGACCTGGTGGCTGCAGTGTTTTTAGCTTCTCATGTACCTCGTGACTCTGGACCCCACCAGGGACTCACCGGGACCTGGTGAGTGTGGTTGCCACCTGCACCTCACCTGGACCTGGTGATTCTGGCCTGCACCTGAGACTACCCTGGATCTGTGACTGTAGTCCCCACCTGGGCTTCACCTGGATTTGGGGACTCCGGTCCCAAACTGGGCCTCACCTGGCCCTGTTGACCATGGTCCTCAACTGGGCAAAATTTGGACCCGGTGACTGTGTTCCACAACTGGACCTCACCTGGACCAGGTGACTCTGGTCCCACTCTAGGTCTCACCGTGCCCTAGTGACTGTGAACGCCACTTTGGCCTGACTTGGAACTGTTGACCCTGGTTGCCACCTGCGCATGACATCGAACTGTTGACTCTGGTCCTTTCAAGGGCGTCCCCTGTACATGGTGATGCTGGTGCCCACATGAGCCTCACCTGGACCTGGTGACACTTGTCACCACCGGGAACTCACCTGGATCTGCTTACTGTGTTCCACACCTGGGCCTCAAGTAGACCTGTTGACCATGGTCCCCAATCCGGGCTCACATGGACCGGTTGTCTCTGATCCCCACCGGGGCTTCACGTGTACCTGGCAACTCTGTTCCTCACCTCTGCCTCATCTGGACCTAGTTACTCCGGTCCCCACCTGGGCTTCACCTGGATCTGGTGACTCTGGTCCCCACCTGGACCTGACCTGGATCTGGTGACTCTGGTCCCCACCTGGACCTCTCCTGGTCCTGGTGACTCTCTTTCCAACATGGACCTCACCTGGATCTGGTGACTCTGGTCCTCAGTTTGGCCTCACCTGGACCTGGTGTCTCTCGTCCCCACTTGAACCTAACTCAGAACTGCTGAATCTTGCCACACCTAGGCCGCACCCAGACCTGATGACACTTGTCCCCAGCTATGCCTCAATTCGAACTGATGAATCTGGTCCTCACGTGGGCCTCACATGGACCTGGGACTCAGCGGGATAGAGTGGCTCTGGTTCCCACAAGGGGCACACCTGATACTGGTGATTGTGGTCTTATTCTATGCCTCATCAGGACCTAGTGATTCTGTTCCCCATCTGGGCCTGCATGGCCCTAGTGACTCTGGTCCTCTCCCAGGTATCATTGCGACCTGGATACTCTATTCCACACCTGGGCCTCACTTTGACCAAGGACCTCTTGTCCCATTCTGGGCCTCAAACTAAACTGCTTACTCTGGTTCCACCTCTGGGCCTCACCCTTACCTGGTGACTCTGGTCACCCTTTGGGCTTCATTTGGGCATGGTGTATATGGTCCTTAGGTGGTCCGCACCTGGATCTGGTGACTGGACGCAACCTGGGCCTCTCCTGGACTTGGTGAATTCTGTTGCCACCTGCGACTCACTTGGACCTTGTGACTGTGATCCCACCTGGACCTCACCTGGATCTGGTGGCTCTGGTTTCCATATGGGGCTCTCCTGGACCTGGTTCCTGTTGTCTCCATCTGGCCTCACCTGGAACACAATGACTCTGACCCATATCTGGGTCTCTCCTGGACCTGTTGACTATGGTCCTTACATGGGCATCATTGAGTCCTGGATACTCTCGTATATCCCTGGGCCTCACCTGGACCTGGTGACTGAGGTCACCTTGGCCTCACCTGGACGAGGTGACTGGTTCCCACAGGGACCTCACCTGGTCCTGGTGACTCAGGTCCTCATATGGGCATCATGGGACCTGGTTTCTCAGTTCCCCATCGGGGACTCACCTGGAGCTAGTGATTAACCTCCCCCTCAGGGCCTCACCCTGACGTGTTGACTCTGGTCCCCACATGGATATCACCAGAACCGTGTGACTCTGGTCCCCCTCTGAGACTCACCCGGAGCTGGGGACACTGGTCCTCAACTCGGCCTCAACAGGACCTGATGAATCTACTCTTCACTTAGGCCTCGTCTGGACCTTGTGACTCTTTTCCCACCTGGCATCAATGGGACATGGTTACTCTGTTCCCCACCTGGGCCTCACCTGGACATGATAACTTTGCTCCATTCTTTGGCCTCAACTGGTCCTGATGACTCTCGTCCCCCCACCTAGGCCTAAATCAGGACCTGGTGACTGTGGTCCCCACCTGGGTCTCACCTGGACCTGGTGACTCTCGATCCCACATGAACAACACCTGGACATGGTGACTGTGGTGTTCTTGTAGACTCATTTAACCTGGTGACTCCGGTCCCCACTAGGGCCTAACCTGGACCTGGTGACTCTGGCCTGCAAGTTGGCCTCACCTGGACCTGTTGAGTGGGGTTGCCACCTGGACCTCACCCATACCTGGTGACTCAGTTCCCCACGTGGGCCTCTTGGACCTGGTGAATCTGGTGCTTACCTGGTCCTCTCCCAGACCCGGGGACTCTGGTCAGCACCTGGGCCTCACTTGGTCCTGGTGAATCTCGTCCCCACTGGGCCTCACTAAGTCCTGGTGACTTTGTTCCCCATCTGGACCTGATTGCTGTGGACTCTTTCATGGTCTCACCTGGAACTGGTGACTGATCCTATCTGCACGTCACCCAAACCTGGTGACCCTGTTCCACACCTGAGCCTAACCTGGACATGATGACTCTGGAACATCTCTTGGCCTCACCCTGACCTGGTGACTCTGGTCCCCATCTGGAAGTCACCTGGACAGGTGATTCTGGTACCCCTCTAGGCCTCAACCAGGTCTGGTGACGATAGTCCTCAACTGGGCCTTTCATGGACCTAGTGAATATGCTCCATCTGGGCCTCATTTGGACCTGGTGACTCTGGTCCCTACCTGGGCATCATCGGGACATGGTTCCACTGCATGGCCTGCAGGTTGGCCTTACCTGGACCTGGTAACTCTAGTCCCTACCTGGGCATCATCGGGACATGGTTCCTCTGCATGGCCTGCAGTTTGGCCTCACCTGGACCTGGAGAGTCGGGTTGCCACCTGGGCCTCACCCATGCGTGGTGACACAGGTACCACGTGGGACTCACTTGGACCTGGTGAATCTGGTCCTTACCTTGTAATCACGCGGAACTGGTAACTCTGGTCACCACCTGGGAATCACCGGGACCTGGTGAATCTGGTCCCCATCTGGGCCTCACCCAGTCCTCGTGACTTGGTTCCCCACCTGGACCTGATTTATGTGGACTCCTTCTTGGCCTCACCTGGAACTAGTGACTCTGATCCTAACTGGGTCTCACACAGATCTGGTGACTCTGGTCTTAACCTGTGGACCATTATGACCTGGATCTCTGTTCTAAACCTGAGCCTCACCTGGACATGATGACTCTGGATCCCCTCCGGGCCTCACCCTGACATGGTGACTCTGGTCCCCATCTGGATGTCACCTAGACCAGGTGAATATGGTACCCCTCTAGGCCTCAACTAGACCTGGGTAGTCTGGTACTCATCTGGGCCTCACCGAGACCTAGTGAACATGCTCCCCACCTGCTCCTCATCTGAACCTGGTGACTCTGGTTCTACCTGGGCATCATCGGTACATGGTTACTCTATTCACCACTGGGACTGAACTGATCCTGGTAACTCTGGTCCTGACTTTGGCCTCTTCTGACCAGGTGACTCTGGCTCCACCTGGGCTCACCAGTAACTGGTGACTCTGATCCAAAGCGTGGCCTCTCCAGACATGGTGACTGTTGTTCCCATCGGGACCTCACCTGGAACTCATGTCTCTGGTCCCACCTGGGCCTCACCAGGACCTGGTGACTCTGGTACCCACAAGGGTAGCATCAGGATATGGTTGCACAGTTCACTAACAGTGACCCATCCGGACCTATTAACTCTGGTCTTCACCTGGGCCACACCTGGACATGGTGACACTGGTTCCCACTTGGGTCTCACCTGGACATGCTGAGTCGGATCCCCACCAGGTCCTCACCTGTAACTGGTGATTCTCGTTCCCACATGGACATCATGTGGACCTGGTGGCTGCAGTGTTTCTACCTTCTCATGTTCCTCGTGACTCTGGTCCCCAGCAGGGCCTCAACGGTACCTGGTGAGTGTGGTTGCCACCTGCACAACACCTGGACCTGGTGATTCTGGTCTGCACCTGAGACTACCCTGGATCTGGTGACTGTGGTCCCCCCCTGTCTTCACCAGGATTTGGGGACTCCGGTCCCCATCTGGGCCTCACCTGGCCCTGTTGATCATGGTCCTCACTCGGCAAAATTGGGGCCCGGTGACTGTGTTCCACAAATGGAACTCACCTGGACCAGGTGACTCTGGTCCCCCTCTGGGTCTCACCGTGCCCTAATGACTGTGAACCCCACTTTGGCCTGACTTGGACCTGCTGACCCTGGTTGCCACCTGCGCTTGACTTCGACATGTTGAGTCTGGTTCTTTCAAGGGCCTCCCCTGTACCTGGTGATCCTGGTCCCCACCTGGGACTCACCTGTACATGGTGACTCTTGTCACCACAGGGGACTCAGCTGGACCTGCTTACTGTATTCCACACCAGGGCCTCAGGTAGACCTGTTGACCATGGTCCCCAAGCCGGCCTCACATGGACCTGTTGCCTCTGATCCCCACCGGGGCCTCATGTGTACCTGGTAACTCTGGTCCTCACCTGTGCCTCATCTGGACCTAGTGACTCTGGTCCCCACCTGGGCTTCACCTGGATCTGGTGACTCTGGTCCCCATCTGGACCTCACCTGGATCTGGTGACTCTGGTCCCCACCTGGACCTCTCTTGGACCTGGTGACTCTCTTTCCAACATTGACCTCACATGGATCTGGTGACTCTGGTCCTCAGTTTGGACTCACCTGGGCCTGGCGTCTCTCGTACCTACTTTGACCTAACTCAGAACTGCTGAATCTTGCCCCACCTAGGCCGCACCCATACCTGGTGACTCTTGTCCCCAGGTATGCCTCATTTCGACCTAATGAATCTGGTCCTTACGTGAGCCTCACATCACCTGGGACTCAGCTGGATAGAGTGGCTCTTGTTCCCGCAAGGGACTCAAATGATACTGCTGACTGTGGTCTTATTCTATGCCTCACCAGGACCTAGTGATTCTGTTCCCCATCTGGGCCTGCATGGCCCTAATATTCTGGTCCTCACAGGCATCATTGGGACCTGGATACACTATTCCACACCTGGACCTCACTCTGACTAGGGACCTCTGGTCACATTCTGGGCCTCAAACTAAACTGGTTACTGTGGTTCTCCCTCTGGGAATCACCCTTAACTGGTGACTCTGGTCACCCGTTCGGCTTCATTTGGGCCTGGTGAATCTGGTCCTTAGCTTGTCCTCACTTGGATCTGGTGACTGGTCGCCACCTGGGCCTCACCTGGACTTGGTGAATCCTGTTGCCACCTGCGCCTCACCTGGACCTTGTGACTCTGGTCCCACCTGGACCTCACCTGGATCTGGTGGCTCTGGTTAACATATGGGGCTCTCCTGGACCTGGTTCCTGTGGTCTCCATCAGGCATCAACTGGAACAAAATGACTCTGATCCATATTTGGGCCTCTGCTGGACCTGTTGACTCTGGTCCTTACTTGGGCATCTTTGGGACCTGGATACTCATTATATACCTGGGCCTCACCTGGACCTGTTGACTGTGGTCCCACCTGGGCCTCACCTGGACGAAGTGACTGGTTCCCACAGGGACCTCACCTGGACCTGGTGACTCAGGTCCTCACATGGGAATCATGGGACCTGGTTTCAGTTCCACATCGGGGCCTCACCTGGACCTAGTGATTCTCGTCCCTCTCTGGGCCTAACCCTGACGTGGTGACTCTGGTCCCCTCCTGGATATCAGCAGAACCGGGTGACTCTGGTCCCCCTCTGGGACTTACCTGGAGCTGGGGACACTGGTCCTCAACTGTGCCTCAACAGGACCTGTTGAATCTACTCCTCACTTAGGCCTCGTCTGGACCTTGTGACCCTTTTCCCACCTGGCATCAATGGGACATGGTTACTCTGTTCCCCAACTGGGCCTCACCTGGTCATGATAACTTTGCTCCACACTTTGGCATCAACTTGTCCTGATGACTCTGGTCCCCCCACCTAGGCCTCAATCTGGATCTGGTGACTGTGGTCCCCACCTGGGTCTCCCGTGGACCTGGTGACTCTCGTTCCCACATGAACCACACCAGGACCTGGTGACTGTGGTGTTTATAGACTCACATTTACCTGGTGACTCTGGTCCCCACTAGGGCCTCACCTGGATCTGGAGACTCTGGCATGCAGGTTGGCCTCACTTGAAACTGTTGAGTGGGTTGGCCACCTGGGCCTCACCCATACATGGTGATCAGGTCCCCACGTGGGCCTCTTGGACCTGGTGAATCTGGTCCTTACCTGGTCCTGTCCCGGAGATGCGGACTCTGGTCACCACCTGGGACTCACCTGGACCTGGGGAATCTGGTCCCCATCTGGGTGTCACCCAGTCCTGGTAATTTATTCCCCACCTGGTCCTGATTGCTGTGGACTCTTTCTTGGCCTCACCTGGAACTGGTGACTCTGATTCTATCTGCGCATCACCCAGACCTGGTGACTCTGGTCCTCACCTGGGCATCGTTGGTACCTGGTGACTCTGTTCCACACCTGAGCCTCACCTGGACATGATGACTCTGGAAAATCTCTGGGCCTCACTCTGACCTGGTGACTCTGATCCCCATCTGGATGTCACCTGGACCAGGTGATTCTGGTACCCCTCTAGGCCTCAACCATATCTGGGGACTCTGGTCGTCAACTGGGCCTCACTTGGACCTAGTGAATATGCTCCATCTGGGCCTCATTTGGACCTGGTGACTCTGGTCACTACCTGGGCATCATCGGGACATATTTCCACTGCATGGCCTGAAGGTTGGCCTCACCTGGATCTGGTAACTCTGGTCCCAACCAGGTCCCAACCAGGTCCAAGAGGCCCACGCGGGGACCTGACTCACCAGGTATGAGTGAGGCCCAGGGGTACCCCACTCACAAGGTCCAGGTGAGGCCAACCTGCATGCCAAAGTCACCAGATCCACGTGAGGCCCTAGTCGCACCGGAGACAGCAGGTAAAAGTGAGTCTACAAGAACACTACAGTCACCTGCTCCAGGTGTGGTTCATGTGGGAACGAGAGCCACCAGTTCCAGGTGAGACCCAGGTTGGGACGACAGTCACCAGGTGCGGACTGAGGCCTAAGAGGGTAACAGTGCCATCAGGACCAGTTGAGGCCCAACTGTGGAACAAAGTTATCATGTCCAGTTGAGGCTCAGGTGTGGAACAGAGTATCCAGGTCATAATGGTCCACAGGTGAGGACCAGAGTCACCAGATCTGGGTGAGGTCCAGTTAGGATCAGAGTCACCAGTTCCAGGTGAGGCCAAAAAGGAGTCCACAGCAATCAGGTCCAGGTGGGGAACAAAGTCACCAGGACTGGGTGAGGCCCAGATGGGGACCAGATTCACCAGGTCCAGGTGATACCCAGGTGTTGACCAGAGTTACCAGTTCCGGGTGAGGAACAGATAAGGACCAGATTCACCAGGTCCAAGTGAAGCCCACGTGGGACCTGTGTCACCAGGTATGGGTGAGGGCCAGGTGGCAAACACACTCACCAGGTCCAGGTGATGCCAACCTGCAGGCCATGCAGTAGAACCATGTCCCGATGATGCCCAGGTAGGGACCGAAGTCATCAGGTCCAAATGAGGCCCAGATAAATCATATTCACTAGGTCCAGGTGAGACCCAGTTGAGGACCAGAGTCACCAGAACTGGTTGAGACCTAGAGGGGTACCAGAATCCCCTGGTCCAGGTGACATCTCGACGGGGACCAGAGTCACCAGGTCAAGGTGAGGCACAGAGAGGTTCAAGAGTCACCATGTCCAGGTGAGACTCAGGTGTGGAACAGACTCACCAGGTACCAATGATGCCCAGGTGAGGACCAGAGTCACCAGATCTAGGTGACGCGCAGATAGGATCAGAGTCACCAGTTCCAGGTGAGGCCAAGAAAGAGTCCACAGCAATCAGGTCCAAGTGGGGAACAAAGTCACCAGGACTGGGTGAGGCCCAGATTCACCCGGTCCAGGTGAGGCCCAGGTGGTGACCAGAGTCCCCGGTTCTGGGAGAGGACCAGGTAAGGACCAGATTCACCAGGTACAAGAGGCCGACGTGGGGACCTGAGTCACCAGGTATGGGTGAGGCCCAGGTGGCAACCCCACTCACCAGGTCCAGGTGAGGCAAGCCTGCCGGCCGGAGTTACCAGATCCAAGTGAGGCCCTAGTGGGGACCGGAGTCACCACGTAAATGTGAGTCTACAAGAACACCACACTCACCAGATCCAGTTGTGGTTCATGTGGGAATGAGAGTCACCAGGTCCAGGTGAGACCCAGCTGGGGACCACAGCACCAGGTCCAGATTGAGGCCTAGGTGGGGGGGAAAGAGTCATCAGGACCAGTTGAGGCCAAAGTGTGGAGCAAAGTTCTCATGTCCAGGTGAGGCCCAGGTGGGGAACAGAGTTACCATGTCCCATTGGTGCCAGGTGGGAAAAGACTCACAAGGTCCAGATGAGGCCTAAGTGAGGAGTAGAATCACCAGGTCCTGTGGAGGCTCAGCAGAGGACCAGTGTTCCAAGCTCCGGGTGAGTCCCAGAGGGGGACCAGAGTCACCCGGTTCTGGTGATATCTAGGTGGGGACCAGAGTCAGCATGTCAGGGTGAGGCCCAGAGGGGGACGAGAATCACTAGGTTCAGTTTGAGGCCCCAATGTGGAACTGAGAAACCAGGTTCCATGATGCCCATATGAGGACCTAAGTCACCAGGTCCAGGTGAGGTCCCTGAGGGAACAAGTCACCTCGTCCAGGTGAGGCCCAGGTGGGACCACAGTCACCAGTTCCAGGTGAGGCCCAGGTATATAAGAGAGTATCCAGGTCCCAATGATGCCCAGGTAAGGATCAGAGTCATCAGGTCCAGGAGAGGCCCAAATATGGATCATAGTCATTGTGTTCCAGGTGAGGCCAGATGGAGACCACAGGAACCAGGACCAGGAGACCCCCATATGGGAACCAGAGCCACCAGATCCAGGTGAGGTCCAGGTGGGACCACAGTCACAAGATCCAGGTGAGGCGCAGGTGGCAACAGGATTCACCATGTCCAGGTGAGGCCCAGGTGGCGACCAGTCACCACATCCAGGTGTGGACCAGCTAAGGTCCAGATTAACCAGGCCAAAGTGAAGCCCAAGGGGTGACCAGAGTCAACGGGTAAGGGTGATTCCCAGAGGGGGCACCAGAGTAACCATTTTAGTTTGAGGCCCAGAATGGGACAAGAGGTCCGTGGTCAAAGTGAGGCCCAGGTGTGGAAGAGAGTATCCAGGTCCCAATGATGCCTGGGTGAGGACCAGAGTCACTAGGGCCATGCAGGCCCAGATGGGGAACAGAATCACTAGGTCCTGGGGAGGCATAGAATAAGACCAAAGTCACCAGTATCAGGTGAGCCCATTGTGGGAACCAGAGCCACTGTATCCAGCTGAGTCCCAGGTCCATGTGAGGCCCACGTGAGGACCAGATTCATCAGGTCGAATTGAGGCATAGATGGGGACAAGAGTCACCATGTCTGGGTGCGGCCTTGGTGGGGCAAGATTCAGCAGTTCTGAGTTAGGTCAAAGTGGGGACGAGAGACACCAGGTCCAAGTGAGGGCAAACTGAGGACCAGAGTCACCAGATCCAGGTGAGGTCCAAGTGGGGACCAGAGTCACCAGATCCAGGTGAAGTCCAGGTGGGGACCACAGTCACCAGATCCAGGTGAAGCCCAGGTGGAGACCAGAGTCAGTAGGTCCAGATGAGGCCCAGGTAAGGACCAGAGTTACCAGGTACATGTGAGGCCCCGGTGGGGATCAGAGGCAACAAGTCCATGTGAAGCCGGCTTGGGGACCATGGTCAAGAAGTGTACTTGAGGCCCAGTTGTGGAACACAGTAAGGAGGTCCAGGTGAGTCCCCGGTGGTGACAAGGGTCACCACGTCCAGGTGAGGACCAGGTGGGGACCAGGATCACCAGGTACAAGGGAGGCCCTTGAAAGAACCAGAGTCAACAGTTCGAGGTCAGGCGCAGGTGGCAAACAGGGTCAGCAGGTCCAAGTCAGACCAAAGTGGGGTTCACAGTCACTAGGGCACAGTGAGACCCAGAGGGGGACCACAGTCAACAGGTCGAGGTGAGGTCCAGTTGTGGTACACAGTCACCGGGTCCCAATTTTGCCCAGTTGAGGACCATGGACAACAGGGCCAGTTGAGGCCCTGATGGGGACCGGAGTCCCTAAAACCAGGTGAAGCCCAGGTGCGGACCAGAGTCACCAGATCCAGGGTAGTCTCAGGTGCAGACCAGAATCATCAGATCCAGGTGACGTGCAGGTGGCAACCACACTCACCAGGTCCCGGTGAGGCCCTGGTGGGACCAGAGTCACGAGGTACATGAGAAGCTAGAAACACTGCATTCACGAGGTCCACATGATGTCCATGTGGGAACGAGAATCACCATATACAGGTGAGGAACAGTGGGGATCTGACTCACCATGTCCCGGTGAGACCCAGGTGGGAACCAGTCTCACCATGTCCAGGTGTGGCCCAGGTGAAGACCAGAGTTAATAGGTCCGGCTGGGTCACTGTTAGTGAACAGTGTAACCATATCCTGATGCTACCCAGGTGGGTACCAGAGACACCAGGTCCTGGTGAGGCCCAGGTTGGACCAGAGATATGAGGTCCAGGTGAGGTCCGATGGGAACCACAGTCACCAGGTCAGGTGAGGCCATGCTTAGGATCAGAGTCACCAGTTACAGGTGAGGCCCAGGTGGAGCCAGAGTCACCTGGTACCAAAGAGGCCAAAGTCAGGACCAGAGTTACCAGGATCAGGTCAGTCCCAGTGGGGAATAGAGTAACCATGTCCCGATGATACACAGGTAGAACAGAGTCACCAGGTCCACATGAGTCGCAGGTGGGGAGCATGTTCACTAGGTCCCGGTGAGGCCATTTGAGGACCAGAGTCATCAGGTCGAGGTGAGGCCAAGAGGGGTACCAGATTCACCTGGTCTAGGTGACATACGGATGGGGACCAGAGTCACCATGTCAGGCTGAGGCCCAGAGGGGATCCAGAGTCATCATGTCCAGGTGAGGCTCAGGTTTGGAACCGAGTATCCAGATCATAATGGTCCACAGGTGAAGACCAGATTCACCAGATCTGGGTGAGGCCCAGTTAGGATCAGACTCACCAGTTCCAGGTGAGGCCAAGAAGTAGTCCACAGCAATCATGTCCTGGTGCGGAACAAAGTCACCAGGACTGGGTGAGGCCCAGATGGGGACCAGATTCACCAGGTTCATGTGATTCCCAGGTGGTGACCAGAGTTACGAGTTCCGGGTGAGGACCAGGTAAGGACCAGATTCACCAGGTCCAACTGAGGCCCACGTGGGGACCTCTGTCACCATGCATGGGAGATGCCAGGGTGACAACCCCACTCACCAGGTCCAGGTGTGGCCACCCTGCAGGCCATGCAGTGGAACCATGTCCCGATGATGCCCAGGTAGGGACCAGATTTACCAGGTCCAGGTGAGGCCAACCTGCAGGTCATGAGGTGGAACCATGTTCCGATGATGCCCAGGTAGGGATCAGAGTCACCAGGTCCAAATGAGGCCCAGTTGGAGCATATTCACTAGGTCCAGCTGAGGCAAAGTTGAGGACCAGAGTCACCAGAACTGGTTGAGGCCTAGAGGGGTACCAGAATCACCTGGTCCAGGTGACATCCAGATGGGGACCAGAGTCACCAGGTCAGGGTGAGGCCCAGAGAGGCTCCAGAGTCATCATGTCCAGGTGAGGCTCAGATGTGGAACAGAGTCACCAGGTACCAATGGTGCCCATGTGAGGACTAGAGTGACCAGATCTGGGTGTCGCGCAGACAGGATCAGAGTCACCAGTTCCAGGTGATGCCAGGAAAGAGTCCACAGCAATCAGGTAAAGGTGGGGAACAAAGTCAACAGGACTGGGTGAGGCCTAGATGGAGACCAGATTCACCAGGTCCAGGTGAGGCCCAGGTGGTGACCAGTGTCCCCGGATCTGCAAGAGGACCAGGTAAGGACCAGATTCACCAGATCCAAGTGAGGCCCACGAGGGGACCTGAGTCACCAGGTATGGGTGAGGCCCAGGTGGCAACCCCACTCACCAGGTCCAGGTGAGGCCAACCTGCAGGCCAGAGTCACCAGATCCAGGTGAGGCCCTAGTGAGGACCGGAGTCACCAGGTAAATATGAGTCTCAAGAACACCACAGTCACCAGGTCCAGGTGTGGTTCATGTAGGAACGAGGGTTCCAGGTCCAGGTGAGACCCAGGTGGGGACCACAGTCACCAGGTCCAGATTGAGGCTTAGGTTGGGGGACCAGAGTCATCAGGACCAGTTGAGGCCAAAGTGTGGAGCAAATTATCATGTCCAGGTGAGGCCGAGGTCGGGAACAGAGTAACCATATCCCATTGATGCCAGGTGGTAAATGAGTCGCAAGGTCCAGAAGAGGCCTAAGTGAGGAGTAGATTCACCAGGTCCTGTTGAGGCCCAGTTGAGGACCACTGTCCCCAGCTCCGGGTGAGTCCCCGAGGGGGAGCAGAGTCACCCGGTTCTGGTGATATCCAGGGGTGTACCAGAGTCAGCACGTCAGGGTGAGGCCCAGAGTGGGACGAGAATCACTAGGTCCAGGTGAGTCCCCGATGTGGAACTGAGAAACCAGGTCCCATGATGCCCATATGAGGACCAGACTCAGCAGGTTCAGGTGAGATCTCTGTGGGAAGCAGTACCTCGTCCAGGTGAGGCCCAGGTGGGACCACAGTCACCAAGTGCAGGTGAGGCCCAGGTATATAGTAGAGTATCCAGATCCCAATGATGCCCAGGTAAGGACCTGAGTCAACAGGTCCAGGAGAGGGCCAAATATGGATCAGAGTCATTGTGTTCCAGGTGAGGCAAGATGGAGACCACAGGAAACAGGTCCAGGAGAGCCCCATATGGGAACCGGAGCCACCAGATCCAGGTGAGTTCCAGGTGGGACCACAGTAACAAGGTCCAGGTGAGGCGCAGGTGGCAACAGGATTCACCAAGTCCAGGTGAGGCCCAGGTGGCGACCAGTCACCAGATCCAGGTTCGGATCAGCTAAGGACCAGATTCTCCAGACCCAAGTGAAGCCCAAGGGGTGACCAGAGTCACCAGGTAAGGGTGAGCACCAGAGGGGGAACCAGAGTAACCAGTTTAGTTTGAGGCCCAGAATGGGACCAGAAGTCCCTGTTCAAAGTGAGGCACAGGTGTGGAATAGAGTATCCAGGGTGAGGATCTTTGGGTCCATCACCCAATGATGCCTGGGTGAGGACGAGAGGCACTAGGGCCATGCAAGCCCAGTTGGGGAACAGAAATACTAGGTCTGGTGTGAAATAGAATAAGAACACAGTCAGCAGTATCAGGTGAGCCCCTTGTGGGAACCAGAGCCACTCTACAGCTGAGTCCCAGGTCCAGGTGAGGCTCCCGTGAGGACCAGATTCATCAGGTCGAATTGAGGCATAGCTGGGGACAAAAGTCACCAGGTCTGGGTACTGCCTAAGTTGGGCTAGATTCAGCAGTTCTGAGTTAGGTCAAAGTGGGGACGAGAGACGCCAGTTCCAGGTGAGGCCAAACTGAGTACCAGAGTCACCAGATCCATGTGAGGTCCATGTTTGAAAGAAAGTCACCAGGTCCGGGAGAGGTCCAGGTGGGGACCAGAGTCACCAGTTCCAGGTGAGGCCAAGAAGGAGTCCACAGAAATCAGGTCCAGGTGGGGAACAAAGTCACCAGGACTGGGTGAGGCCTAGATGGGGACCAGATACACAAGATCCAGGTGATATCCAGGTGGTGACCAGACTACCAGTTCCGGGTGAGGACCAGGTAAGGACAAGATTCACCAAGTCCAAGTGAGGCCCACGTGGGGACCTGTGTCACCAGGCATAGGTGAGGCCCAGGTGGCAACCCCACTGACCTGGTCCAGGTGAGGCCAACCTGCAGGCCGTGCAGAGGAACCATGTCCCGATGATGACCATGTAGGGACCAGACTTACCAGGTCCAAGTGAGGCCAACCTGCAGGCCATGCAGTGGAACCATGTCCCGATGATGCCCAGGTAGGGACCAGAGTCACCAGGTCCAAAAGAGGCCCAGATGGTGCATATTCACTAGGTCCAAGTGAGGCCCAGTTGAGGACCAGAGTCACCAGATCTGGTTGAGGCCTAGAAGGGTACCAGAATCACCTGGTCCAGGTGACATCCAGATGGGGACCACAGTCACCAGGTCAGGGTTGTCCCAGAGAGGTTCCAGAGTCATCATGTCCAGGTGAGGCTCAGGTGTGGAACAGAGTCACCAGGTCCCAGTGATGCTCAGGTGAGGACCAGAGTCACCAGGTCTGGGTGACACGCAGATAGGATCAGAGTCACCAGATCTTGTTGAGGCCTAGAGGGGTAACAGATTCACCAGGTCCAGGTGAGGCACAGGTGGTGACCAGAGTCCCAGTTCTGGGAAAGGACCAGGTAAGGACCAGATTCACTAGGTCCAAGAGGCCCACGTGGACCTGAGTCACCAGGTATGGGTGAGGCCCAGGTGGCAATAACACTCACCAGGTCCAGGTGAGGCCAACCTGCAGGCCATGCAGAGGAACCATGTCCCGGTGATGCTCAGGTAGGGACCAGATTTACCAGGTCCAGTTGAGGCCAATCTGCATGCGATGCAGTGGAAACATATCCCGATGATGCCCAGGTAGGGACCAGAGTCACCAGGTCCATATAAGGCCCAGATGGAGCATATTCACTAGGTTCAGGTGAGGCCCAGTTGAGGACCAGTTTCACCATAACTACTTGAGTCTTAGAAGGGTACCAGAATCACCTGGTCCAGGTGATATCCAGATGGGGACGAGAGTCACCAGGTCAGGGGGAGGCCCAGAGTGGTTCCAGAGTCATCGGGTCCAGGTGAGGCTCAGGTGTGGAAGAGGGTCACCAGGTACCAATGATACCCAGGTGAGGACCAGAGTCACCAGATCTGGGTGAGGCGCAGATAGGATCAGAGTCACCAGTTGCAGGTGAGGCCAAGAAAGAGTTCACAGCAATCAGGTCCAGGTGGGGAACAAAGTCACCAGACCAGGGTGAGACCCAGATGGGGACCAGATTCACCATGTCCAGGTGAGGCCCAGTTGGGGATAGAGTCCCCGGGTCTAGGAAAGGACCAGGTAACGACCAGATTCACCAGGTCCAAGAGGCTCACGTGGGGACCTGAGTCACCAGCTATGTGTGAGGCCTAGGTGGCAACCCCACTCACCAGGTCTAGGTGAGGCCAACTGGCGGGCCAGAGTCACCAGATCCAGGTGAGGCCCTAGTGGGGACTGGAGTCACCAGGTACATGTGAGTATACAAGAACACCACAGTCACCAGGTCCAGGTGTGGTTCATCTGGTGAAGTGAACCCCAAAGGGTGACCAGAGTTACCAGGTAAGGGTGAGGCCCAAAGGGGAACCAGTAACTAGTTTAGTTTGAGTCCCAGAATGGGACGAGAGGTCCATGGTCAATGTGAGGCACAGGTGTGGAATAGAGTATCCAGGTCCTAATGATTCCTGGGTGAGGACCAGAGTCACTAGGGCCATGCAGGCCCAGATGGGAACAGAATCGCTAGGACCAGGTGAGACATAGAATAAGACCACAGTCAGCTATATCAGGTGAGCCCCTTGTGGGAACCAGAGCCACTCTATCCAGCTGAGTCCCAGGTCCAGGTGAGGCCCACGTGAGGAGCAGATTCATCAGGTCGAATTGAGGCATAGCTGGGGACAAGAGTAACCAAGTCTGGGTGCGGCCGAGGTGGGGCAAGATTCAGCAGTTCTGAGTTAGGTCAAAGTGGGGACGAGAGATGCCAGATCCAGATGAGGCCAAACTGAGGACCAGAGTCAACAGATGCAGGTCAGGTCCAGGTGTGGACCAGAGTCAGAAGATCCAGGTGAAGTCCAGGTGGGGACCAGAGTCACCAGATCCAGGTGAAGCCCAGGTAAGGACCAGAGGCTAGGTCCAGATGAGACCCAGATGAGGACCAGAGTTACCAGGTACACGTGAAGCCCCGGTGGGGATCAGAGGCAACATGTCCATGTGAGGCTGCCTTGTGGACCATGGTCAACAGGTCTACTTGAGGCCCAGGTGTGGAACACCGTAAGCAGGTCCAGGTGAGTTCCCGGTGGTGACAAGAGTCACCAGGTCCAGTTCAGGCCCATGTGGGCACCAGGATCACCACGTCCAGGGGAGGCACTTGAAAGAACCAGAGTCAACAGTTCGAGGTCAGGCGCAAGTGGCAACCATGGTCAGGAGGTCCAAGTCAGGCCAAAGTGGGGTTCACAGTCACTACGGCACGGTGACACCCAGAGGGGGACCAGAGTCACCTGGTCCAGGTGAGGTCCAGTTGTGGATCACAGTCACCGGGTCCAAATTTTGCCCAGTTGAGGACCATGGTCAACAGGGCCAGGTGAGGCCCAGATGGGGACTGGAGTCCCGAAATCCAGGTGAAGCCCAGGTGGGGACCACAGTCACCAGATCCAGGGTAATCTCAGGCGCAGACCAGAATCACCAGGTCCAGGTGAGGTGCAGGTGGCAACCACACACAACAGGTACCGGTGAGGCCCTGGTGGGGACCAGAGTCACGAGGTACATGAGAAGCTAGAATCACTGCAGCCACCAGATCCACATGATGTCCATGTGGGAACGAGAATCACCAGTTATAGGTGAGGATCAGGCCGGGATCTGAATCACATGTCCACGTGAGAACCAAGAGGGAACCAGTGCCACCATGTCCAGGTGTGGCCCAGGTGAAGACCAGAGTTAATAGGTCCGGCTGGGTCACTGTTAGTGAAGAGTGTAACCATATCCTGATGCTACCCAGGTGGGTACCAGAGACACCAGGTCCTGGTGAGGCCCAGGTGGGACCAGAGACATGAGGTCCAGGTGAGGTCCCGATGGGAACCACAGACACCAGGTCAGGTGAGGCCATGCTTAGGATCAGAGTCACCAGTTACAGGTGAGGCCCAGGTGGAGCCAGAGTCACCAAGTAGAGAAGACGCCAAAGTCAGGACCAGAGTTACCAGGATCAGGAGAGTCCCAGTGGGGAGTAGAGTAACCATGTCCCGATGATGCCCAGGTAGAACCCGAGTCACCAAGTACAGATGAGGCGCAGGTGGGGAGTATATTCACTAGGTCCCGGTGAGGCCCAGTTGAGGACCAGATTCCCCCAGTCTAGTTGAGGCCTAGAGGGGTACCAGATTCACCTGGTCTAGGTGACATCCAGATGCGGACCAGAGTCACCAGGTCAGGGTGAGGCCCAAGGGGATCCAGAGTCATCATGTCCAGGTGAGGCTCAGGTGTGGAACAAAGTATCCAAGTCGTATTGGTCCAAAGGTGAGGACAAGAATCAACAGATCTGGGTGAGGTCCAGTTAGGATCAGAGTCAGCAGTTCCAGGTGAGTACAAGAAGGAGTCCACAGCAATCAGGTCCAGGTTGGGCACAAAGTCACCAAGACTAGGTGAGGCCCAGATGGGGACCAGATTCACCAGGTCCAGGTGATTCCCAGGTGGTGACCAGAGTTACCAGTTCCAAGTGAAGACCAGGTAAGGACCAGATTCACCAGGTCCAAGTTAGGGCCACGTGGGGACTTGTGTCTCCATGTATGGGTGAGGCCCAGGTGTAAATCCCACTCACCAGGTCCAGGTGAGGCCAACGTGCAGGCCATTAAGAGGACCCATGTACCGATGATGCCCACGTAGGGACAAGACTTACCAGGTCCAGGTGAGGCCAACCTGCAGGCCATGCTGTGGAACCATGTCCCGATGATGCCCAGGTAGGGAACAGAGTTACCAGGTCCAGGTGAGGCCAATATGCAAGCCATGCAGTGGAACCATGTCCCGATGATGCCCAGGTAGGGAACAGAGTCACCAGGTCCAGGTGAGGTCAATATGCAGGCCATGCAGTGGAACAATGTCCCGATGATGCCCAGGTAGGGAACAGAGTCACCAGGTCCAAATGAGGCCCAGATGGAGCATATTCACTAGGTCCAGTGAGGCCCAGTTGAGGACCACTGTCACCATACCTGGTTGAGGCTTAGAGGGGTACCAGAATCACCTTGTACAGGTGACATCCAGATAGGGATCAGAGGCATCAGTTCAGGGAGAGGTCCAGAGTGGTTCCAGAGTCATCATGTCCAGGTTAGGCTCAGGCGTGGAACAGAGTCACCAGGTACCAATGATGCCCAGGTGAGGCCCAGAGTCACCAGATCTGGGTGACGAGCAGATAGGATCAGAGCCACCAGTTCCAGGTGAGGCCAAGAAAGAGTCCACAGCAATCAGGTCCAGGTGGGGAACAAAGTCACCAGGACTGGGTGAGGCACAGATGGGGACCAGATTCACCAGGTCCAGGTGAGGCCCAGGTGGTGACCAGAGTCCCCGGGTCTGGGACAGGACCAGGTAAGGACCTGATTCACCAGGTCCAAGAGGCCCACGAGGGGAATTGAGTCACCAGCTATGTGTGAGGCCCAGGTGGCAACCCCACTCACAAGTTCAAGGTGAGGCCAACCTGCAGGCCATGCTGAGGAACCATGTCCCGATGATGCCCAGGTTGGGACCAGAGTTACCAGGTTCATGTGAGGCCAACCTGCAGGCCATGCAGTGGAACCATGTCCCGATGATGTCCAGGTAGGTACCAGAGTCACCAGGTCCAAATTAGGCCCAGATGGAGCATATTCACTAGGTTCAGGTGAGGCCCAGTTGAGGACCAGAGGCACCAGAACTGGTTGAGGCCTAGAGGGGTACCAGAATCACCTGGTCCAGTGACATCCAGATGGGGATCAGAGTCACCAGGTCAGGGTGAGTCCCAGCCAGGTTCCAGAGTCATCATGTCCAGGTAAGCTCAGGTTTGAACAGAGTCACCAGGTACCAATGATCCCCAGTTAGAACCAGAGTCACCAGGTCTGAGTGACGCGCAGATAGGATCAGAGTCACCAGATCCAGGTAAGGCCCTAGTGGGGACCGGAGACACCAGGTAAATGTGAGACTACAAGAACACCACAGTAATCAGGTCCAGGTGTGTTTCATGTGGGAATGAGAGTCACAGGTCCAGGTGAGACCCAGGTGGGGACCACAGTCACCAGGTCCAGATTGAGGTCTAGATGGGGGGACCAGAATCATCAGGATCAGTTGAGGCCAAAGTGTGGAGCAAAGTTATCATGTCCAGGTGAGGCCCAGGTGGGGAACAGAGTAACCATGTCCAATTGATGCCAGGTGGGAAAAGAGTCCGAAGGTCTAGAAGAGGCCTAAGTGAGGAGTAGATTCACCAGCTCCTGTTGAGGCCCAGTTGAGTGCCAGTGTCCCCAGCTCCGGGTGAGTCCCAGAGGGGGACCAGAGTTACCCGGTTCTGGTGATATGCAGGTGGGGACCAGAGTCACCACGTCAGAGTGATGCCCAGAGTGGGACGAGAATCACTAGGTCCAGGGAAGGCCCCGATGTGGAACTGAGAAAAAAGGTCCCATAATGCCCATATGAGGATCTGAGTCACCAGGTCCAGGTGAGGTCCCTGTGGGAACCAGTCATCTCATCCAGGTGAGGCCCAGGTAGGACCACAGTCAACAGGTCTAGGAGAGGCCCAGGTATATAAGAGTGTACCCCGGTCCCAATGATGCCCATGTAAGTACCAGAGTCAACAGGTCCAGGAGAGGCCCAAATATGAAACAGAGTCATTGTGTTCCATGTGAGACCAGATGGAGACCACAGGAACCAGGTCCAGGAGAGCCCCATATGGGAACCAGAGCCACCAGATCCAGGTGAGGTCCAGGTGGGACCACAGTCATAAGGTCCCGGTGACGCGCAGGTGGCAACAGGATTCACCAAGTCCAGGAGAGGCCCAGGAGGCGACCAGTCATCAGATCCAGGTTCGGACCATCTAAGGACCAGATTCACCAGGCCCAAGTGAAGCCCAAGGGGTGACCAGAGTCACCAGGTAAGGGTGAGACCCAGAGTGGTAACCAGAGTAACCAGTTTAGTTTGAGGCCCAGAATGGGACCAGAGGTGCCTGGTCAAAGTGAGGCCCAGGTGTTGAATAGAGTATCCAGGTCCCAATGATGGCTGAGTGAGGACCAGAGTCACTAGGCCCATGCAGGCCCTGATGGGGAACAGAATCACTAGGTCCTGGTTCGGCATAGAATAAGACCACAGTCAGCAGTATCCGGTGAGCCCCTTGTGGGAACCAGAGCCACTCTATCCAGCTGAGTCCCAGGTCCATGGGAGGCCCACGTGAGTAACTTATTCATCAGGTCGAAATGAGACATAGCTGGGGACAAGAGTCACCAGGACTGGGTGCGGCCGAGGTGGGGCAAGATTCAGCAGTTCTGAGTTAAGTCAAAGTGGGCACGAGAGACACCAGGTTCAGGTGTGGCCAAACTGAGGACCAGAGTCACAATATCCAGTTGAGGTCCATGTTGGAAAGAGAGTCACCAGGTCCAAGAGAGGTCCAGGTGTGACTAGAGTCACCACATCCAGGTGAAGCCCAGGTGGGGATCAGAGTCACTAGGTCCAGATGAGGCCCAGGTGAGGACCAGAGTTATCAGGTACACGTGAGGACCCGGTGGGGATCAGAGGCCACAGGTCCATGTGAGGCCGGCTTGGGGACCATGGTCAACAGATCTACTTGAGGCCCAGGTGTGGAACACAGTAAGCAGGTCCAGGTGATTCCCCAGTGGTGACAAGAGTGACCACGTCCAGGTGAGGCCCAGGTGGGGACCAGGATCATCAGGTCCCGGGGAGGCCCTTGAAAGAACCAGAGTCAACAGTTCGAGGTCAGGCGCAGGTGGCAACCAGGGTCTGGAGGTCCAAGTCAGGCCAAAGTGGGGTTCACAGTCACTAGGGCACGGTGAGACCCAGAGGGGGACCAGAGTCACCTGGTCCAGGTGAGGCCCAGTTGAGGACCAGTTTCACCATATCTGGTTCGGATTAGAAGGGTACCAGAATCACCTGATCGAGGTGATATCCAGATGGGGACCAGAGTCACGAGGTCAGGGTGAGGCCCAGAGTGGTTCCAGAGTCATCGGGTCCAGGTGAGGCTCAGGTGTGGAACAGAATCTCCAGGTACCAATGATGCCCAGGTGAGGACCAGAGTCACCAGATCTGGGTGACACACAGATAGGATCAGATTCACCAGTTCCAGGTGAGGCCAAGAAGGCGTCTACTAAATCAGGTCCAGGTGGTGAAGAAAGTCACCAGGACTTGGTGAGGCCCAGATTTGGACCAGATTCACCAGGTCCAGGTTATTCCCAGGTGGTGACCAGAGTCCTCGGGGCTGGGAGAGGACCAGCTAAGGACCAGATTCAACAGGTCCAAATGAGGCCCACTTGGGGACCTGAGTCACCAGGTATGTGTGAGGCCCAAGTGGCAACCCCACTCCCCAGGTCCAGGTGAGGCCAACCAGCAGGCTAGAGTCACCAGATGCAGGTGAGGTCCAGGAGGGGACCAGAGTCACCAAATCCAGGTGAGGTCCATGTTCAAAGAGAGTCACCAGGTCCAGGAAAGGTCCAGGTGGGGAACAGAGTCACCAGATCCAGGTGAAGCCCAGGTGGGGACCAGAGTCACTAGGTCCAGATGAGGTCAAGGTTGGGACCAGAGATACCAGGTACAAGGGAAGCCCCGGTGGGGAGCAGTGGCAACAGGTCCATGTGAGGCCGGCCTGGGGACCATGGTCAACAGGTCTACTTGAGGCCCAGGTTTGGAACACAGTAAGCAGGTCCAGGTGAGTCCCCGGTGGTGACAAGTGTCACCACGTCCAGGTGAGGCCCAGGTGGGGACCAGGATCATCAGGTCCAGGGGAGGCCATTGAAAGAACCAGAGTCAACAGTTCGAGGTCTGTCGCAGGTGGCAACCAGGGTCAGCAGGTCCAAGTCAGGCCAAAGTGGGGTTCACAGTCACTAGGGCACGGTGAGACCCAGAGGGGGACCAGAGTCACCTGGTCCAGGTGAGGTCCAGTTGTGGAACACAGTCACCGGGTCCCAATTTTGTCCAGTTGAGGACCATGGTCAACAGGACCAGGTGAGGCCCAGATGCGGATTGGAGTCCCCAAATCCAGGTGAAGACCAGGTGGGGACCACAGTCAACAGATCCAGGATAGTCTCATGTGCAGACCAGATTCACCAGGTCCAGGTGAGTTGCAGGTGGCAACCACACTCACCAGATCCCGGTGAGGCCCTGGTGCGGACCAGAGTCACGAGGTACATGAGAAGCTAGAAACAATGCAGCCACCAGTTCCACGTGATGTCCACGTGGGAACGAGAATCTCCAGTTACACGTGAGGACCTGGTGGGGATCCGACTCACCATGTCCAGGTGAGACCCAGGTGGGAATGAGTGTCACCATGTCCAGGTGTGGCCCAGGTGAAGACCAGAGTTAATAGGTCCAGCTGGGTCACTGTTAGTGAACAGTGTAACCATATCCTGATGCTACCCCGGTGGGTACCAGATACACCAGGTACTGGTGAGGCCCAGGTGGAACCAGAGACATGAGGTCCAGGTGAGGTCCCGATGGGAACCACAGTCACCAGGTCAGGTGAGGCCATGCTTAGGATCAGAGTAACCAGTTACATGTGAGGTCCAGGAGGAGCCAGAGTCACCTGGTACAGAAGAGGTCAAAGTCAGGACATGAGTTACCAGGATCAGTTCAGTCCCAGTGGTGAATAGAGTAACCATTTCCTGATGATGCCCTGGTAAAACCAGAGTCACCAGGTCCAGATGAGGCGCAGGTGGGGAGTATGTTCACTATGTCCCAGTGAGGCCCAGATGAGGACTAGAGTCACCAGGTCAAGTTGAAGCCTAGAAGGGTACCAGATTCACCTGGTCTAGGTGACATCCAGATGGGGACCAGAGTCACCATGTCAGGCTGAGGCCCAGAGGGGATCCAGAGTCATCAAGTCCAGGTGAGGCTCAGGTGTGGAACAGAGTATCCAGGTCATAAAATCCACAGGTGAGTACCAGAGTCAGCAGATCTGGGTGAGGTCCAGTTAGGATCAGAGTCACCAGTTCCAGGTGAGGCCAAGAAGGAGTCCACAGCAATCAGGTCCAGGTTGGGAACAAAGTCACCAAGACTGGGTGAGGACAAGATGGGGACCAGATTCACCAGGTCCAGGTGATTCCCAGGTGGTGACCAGAGTTACCAGTTACAGGTGAGCAACAGGTAAGGACCAGATTCACTAGGTCCAAGTGAGGCCCACGTGGGGACTTGTGTCTCCAGGTATGGGTGAGGCCCAGGTGGATATCCCAATCACCAGGTCCAGGTGAGGCCAACGTGCAGGCCATGCAGAGGAACCATGTCCCAATTATGCCCACGTAGGGACCAGACCTACCTGGTCCAGGTGAGGTCAACCTTTGGGACCTGCTGAGGAAACGTGTCCCGATGATGCCCATGTAGGGACCAGAGACACCAGGTCCAAATGAGGCCCAGATGGAGCATATTCACTAGGTCCAGGTGAGGCCCAGTTGAGGACCAGAATCACCAGATCTGGTTGAGCCCTAGAGGGATACCAGAATCACCTGGTCCTGGTGACATCCAGATGGGGACCAGAGTCACCAGGTCAGAGTGAGGCCCAGAGAGGTTCAAGAGTCATCATGTTCAGGAGAGGCTCAGGTGTGGAACAGAGTCACCACGTAACAAGGATGCCCAGGTGAGGACCAGAGCCACCAGGTCTGGGTAATGTCCAGATAGGATCAGAGTCACCAGTTCCAGGTGAGGCCAAGAAAAAGTCCACAGCAATCAGGTCCAGGTGGGGAACAAAGTCACCAGGACTGGGTGTGGCCTAGGTGGGGACCAGATTCACCAGGTCCAGGTGAGGCCCAGGAGGTAACCAGAGTCCCCGGGTATGGGAGAGGACCTGGTAAGGACCAGATTCACCACGTCCAAGAGGTCCATGTGGGGACCTGAGTCACCAGGTTTGGGTGAGGCCCAGGTGGCAACCCCACTCACCAGGTCCAGGTGAGGCCAACCAGCAGGCCAGAGTTACCAAATCCAGGAGAGGCCCTAATGAGGACCAGAGTCACCAGGTAAAATTGAGTCTACAAGAACACCACAGTCACCAGGTCCAGGTGTGATTCATGTGGGAACGAGAGTCACCAGGTCCAGGTGAGGCCAAACTGAGGACCAGAGTCACCAGATCCAGGTGAGGTCCATGTTGGAAAGGAGTCACCAGGTCCAGGAGAGGTCCAGGTCGGGACCAGAGTCACCAGATCCAGGTGAAGTCCAGGTGGGGACCAGAGTCACCAGATCCAGGTGAAGCCCAGGTGGGGACCAGAGTCACTAAGTCCAGATGAGGTCAAGGTGGGGACCAGAGATACCAGGTACAAGTGAGGCCCCGGTGGGGAGCAGTGACAACAGGTCCATGTGAGGCCGTCCTGGGGAACATGGTCAACAGGTCTACATGAGGCCCAGGTGTGGAACACAGTAAGCAGGTCCAGGAGAGTCCCCGATGGTGACAATGTCACCACGTCCAAGTGAGACCCAGGTGGGGACCAGGATGACCAGGTCGAGGGGAGGCCTTTGAAAAACCAGAGTCTACAGTTTGAGGTCAGGCGCAGGAGGCAACCAGTATCAGCAGGACCAAGACAGGCCATAGAGGGGGTTCACAGTCACTAGGGAACCGTGAGACCCAGAGGGGGACCAGAGTCACCTGGTCCAGGTGAGGTCCAGTTGTGGAAAACAGTCACCGGGTTCCAATTTTGCCCAGTTGAGGACCATGGTCAACAGGGCCAGGTGAAGCCCAGATGGAGACCGGAGTCCCCAACCAAGTGAAGCTCAGGTGGGGACCAGAGTCACCAGATCCTGGGTAGTCTCAGGTGTAGACCAGAATCACCAGGTCCAGGTGAGGTGCAGGAGGCAACCACACTCACCAGGTCCCGGTGAGGCCCTGGTGGGGACCAGAGTCACGATGTATATTAGAAGCTAGAAACACTGCAGCCACAAGGTCCACATTATGTCCATGTGGGAATGAAAATCACCAGTTACAGGTGAGGACCATGTGGGGATCCGACTCACCATGTCCAGGTGAGTCCCAGGTGGGAACGAGTGTCACCATGTCCAGGTGTGGCCCAGGTGAAGACCAGAGTTAATAGGTCCGGCTGGGTCACTGTTAGTGAACAGTGTAAACATCCTGATGCTACCCAGGTGGGAACCACAGAAACCAGGTCCTGGTGAGTCCCAGGAGGGCCCAGAGACATGAGGTCCAGAAGAGGTCCCGATGGGAACCACAGTCACCAGGTCAGGTGAGGGCATGCTTAGGATCAGAGTCACCAGTTACAGGTGAGGCCCCTGTTGAGCCAGAGTCACCTGGTACAGAAGAGGCCAAAGTCAGGACCATAGTTACCAGGATCAGGTCAGTCCCAGTGGGGAATAGAGTAACCATGCCCCGATGATACCCAGGTAGAACCAGAGTCACCAGGTCCAGATGAGGCGCAGGTGGGGAGCATATTTCCTCGGTCCCAGTGAGGCCCAGTTGCGGACCAGAGTCACGAGGTCTAGTTGAGGCCTAGAGGGGTACCAGATTCACCTGGTCTAGATGACATCCAGTTGGGGAGCAGAGTCACCATGTCAGGGTGAGGCCCATAGGGGATCCAGATTCATCATGTCCAAGTGAGGCTCAGGTGTGGAACGGAGTATCTAGATCATAATGGTCCACAGGTGAGGACCAAAGTCATCAGATCTGGGTGAGGCCAAGTTAGGATCACACTCACCACTTCCAGATGAAGCCAAGAATGTGTCCACAGCAATCAGGTCCAGGTGGGGAACAAAGTCACCAGGACTGAGTGAGGCCCAGATGGGGACCAGATTCACCAGGTCCAGGTGATTCCCAGGTGGTGACCAGAGTTACCAGTTCCAGGTGAGGACCAGGTAAGGACCAGATTCACCAGGTCTAAGTGAGGCCCACGTGGGTGCATGGGTCACCAGGTACAGGGGAGGAATAGCTGGGGACAAGTGTCACCAGATCTGGGTTCGGCCTAGGTGGCTCAGGTGGAAACCCCAATCACCAGGTCCAGGTGAGGCCAACCCTTGGGCCATGCAGAGGAACCGTGTCCCGATGATGCCCATGCAGGGACCAGAGTTACCGGCTCCTGGTGATTCCAACCTGTAGGCCATGCTGTGTAACCATGTCCCGATGATGCCCAGGGAGGGACCAAAGTCACCAGGTCCAAATGAGGCCCAGATGGAGCATATTCCCTAGGTCCCGTTGAGGCCCAGTTGAGGACCAGAGTCACCAGATCTCGTTGAGGCCCAGAGGGGTACCAGAATCACCTGGTACAGGTGACATCCAGATGGAGACCAGAGTCACCAGTTCAGGGTGAGGCCAAGAATGGTTTCAGAGTCATCATGTCTATGTGAGGCCGTCTTGGGGACCATGGTAAACAGGTCTACTGGAGGCCAAGGTGTGGAACACAGTAAGCAGGTCAAGGTGAGTCCCCGGTGGTGACAAGAGTCACCACGTCCAGGTGAGGCCGAGGTGGGGACCAGAATCACCAGGTACAGGAAAGGCCCTTGAAAGAACCTGGGTCAACAGTTCGAGGTCAGGCGCAGGTGGCAACCAGGGTCAGCAGGACCTAGTCAGGCCAAAGTGGGGTTCACAGTCACTGGGACACGGTGAGACCCAGAGGGGGACCAGAGTCACCTGGTCAGGTGAGGTCCAGTTGTGGAACAAAGTCACCGGGGCCCAATTTACCCAGTTGAGGACCATGGTCAACAGGTCCAGGTGAGGCCCAGATGGGGACCGGAGTCCCCAACTACAGGTGAAGCCCAGGTGGGGACCACAGTCACCAGATCCAGGGTAGTCTCAGGTGCAGACCAGAATCACCAGGTCCAGGTGACGTGCAGGTGGCAACCACACTCACCAGGACCCGGTGAGGTCCTGGTGGGGATCAGAGTCACGAAGTACATGAGAAGCTAGAAATACTGCAGCCACCAGGTCCACATGATGACCATGTGGGAACGAGAATCACCAGTTACAGGTGAGGACCAGGTGGGGATCCGACTCACCATGTCCAGGTGAGACCCAGGTGGGAACCAGTGTCACCTTGTCCAGGTGTGTCCCAGGTGAAGACCAGTGTTAATAGGTCCGGCTGGGTCACTGTGAGTGAACAGTGTAACCGTATGCTGATTCTACCCAGGGGGATACCAGAGACACCAGGTCCAGGTGAGGCCCAGGTGGGACCGGAGAAATGAGGTGAAGTTTATTTCCCGATTGGAACCACAGTCACCAGGTCAGGTGAGGCCATGCTTAGGATCAGAGTCACCAGGTACAGGTGAGGGACAGGTGGACACAGAGTCACCTGGTACAGAAGAGGCCAAAGTCAGGACCAGAGTTACCAGGGTCAGGTCAGTCCCAGTGGGTAATACAGTAACCATGTCCCGATGATGCCCAGGTAGAAGCAGAGTCACCAGGTCCATCTAGGCGCAGGTGGGGAGAATATTCACTAGGTCCAGGTGAGGCCCAGATGAGGACCAGACTCACCAGGTCTAGTTGAGGCCTTCAGGGGTACCAAATTCCCCTGGTCTAGGGGACATCCAGATGGGGACCAGAGTCACCATGTCATGGTGAGGCCCAGAGGGGATCCAGAGTCATCATGTCCAGGTGAGGTTCAGGTGTGTAACAGAGTATCCAGGTCATAATGATCCACAGGTGAGGACCAGAGTCACCAGATCTGGGTGAGGCCCAGTTAGGAGCAGAGTCACAATTCCCAAGTGAGGCCAAGAAGGAGTCCACAGCAATCAGGTGCAGGTAGGGAACAAAGTCACCAGGACTGGGTGAGGCCCAGATGGGGACCAGATTCAACAGGTCCAGGTGATTCCCAGGTGGTGACCAGAGTTACCAGTTCCGGGTGAGGACCAGGTAAGGACCAGATTCACCAGGTCCAAGTGAGGCCCACGTGGGACCTGTGTCACCAGGTATGGGTGAGGCCCATGTGGCATCCCCACTCACCAGGTCCAGGTGACGCCAACCTGCAGGCCATGCAGAGGAACCGTGTCCGGATGATACCCAGGTAGGGACCACAGTTACCAAGTCAAGAAGATGCCAATCTGCAGACCATTATGTGGAACCATGTCCCGATGTTTACATGTAGGGACCAGAGTCACCAGGTCCAAATGAGGCCCAGATGGAGCATATTCACTAGGTCCAGGTGAGGCCCATTTGAGGACCAGAGTCACCAGATCTGGTTGAGGCCCAGAGGGGTACCAGAATTCCCTGGTCCAGACGACATCCAGATAGGGACCAGAGTCACCAGTTCCAGGTGAGGCCAAGAAAGAGTCCACAGCAATCACGTCCACGTCGGGAACAAAGTCACCAGGACTGTGTGAGACCCAGACGGGGACCAGAGTCACCAGATCCAGGTGTAGTCCAGGTTGGGACCAGAGTCACTAGGTCCAGAAGAGGCCCAGGTGAGGACCAAAGTTACCAGGTACACGTGAAGCACCGGTGGGGATCACAGGCAATAGGTTCATGTGAGGCCAGCTTGGGGACCATGGTCAAAAGGTCTACTTGAGGCCCAGGCGTGGAACACAGTAACCAGGTCCACGTGAGTAACCGGTGGTGACAACAGTCACCACGTCCAGGTGAGGCCCAGGTGGGGACCAGGTTCACCAGGTTCAGAGGAGGCCCTTGAAAGAACCAGAGTCAACAGTTCTACGTCAGTTGCAGGTGGCAACCAGTGTCAGCAAGTTCAAGTCAGTACAAAGTGGGGTTCACAGTCACTAGGGCACGGTGAGACCCTGAGGGTGACCAGAGTCACCTGGTCCAGGTGAGGTCCAGTTGTGGAACACAGTCACCGGGTCCCAATTCTGAACAGTTGAGGACCATGGTCAACAGGGCCAGGTGAGGCCCAGTTGGGACCGGAGTCCCCAAATCCAGGTGAAGCCCAGGTGGAGACCCCAGTCACCAGATCCAGTGTAGTCTCAGGTGCAGACCAGAATCACCAGGTCCAGGTGAGGTGCAGGTGGCAACCACACTCACCAGTTCCCGGGGAGGCCCTGGTGGGGACCCCAGTCACGAGGTACATGAGAAGCTAGAAACACTGCAGCCACCAGGTCCACATGATGTCCATGTGGGAACGAGAATCACCAGTTACAGGTGAGGACCAGGTGGGGATCTGACTCACCATGTCCAGGTGAGACCCAGGTGGGAACCAGTGTCACCATGTCCAGGTGTGGCTCAGGTGAAGACCAGAGTTAATAGGTCCAGATGGGTCACTGTCAGTGAACACTGTAACCATATCCTGATGCTACCCAGGTGGGGAACAGAGATATCAGGTTCAGGTGAGGTCCCGATGGGAACCACAGTCACCAGGTCAGGTGAGGCCATGCTTAGGATCAGAGTCACCAGTTACAGGTTAGGCCCAGGTAGAGCCAGAGTCACCTGGTACAGAGAGGCCAAAGTCATGGCAGAGTTACAAGGATCAGGTCAGTCCCAGTGGGAACAGAGTAACCATGTCCCGATGATGCCCAGATAGAACCAGCGTCACAGGTCCAGATGAGGCGCAGGTGGGGAGAATATTCACTAGGTCCCGGTGAGGCCCAATTGAGGACCAGAGTCACCAGGTCTTGTTGAGGCCTAGAGGGGTACCATATCAGATCAGTCCCAGTGGGAACAGAGTAACCATGTCCCATTGATGCCAGGTGGGAAAGGAGTCGCAAGGTCCAGACGAAGCCTAAGTTTGGAGTAGATTCACCAGGTCCTGTTGAGACCCAGCTGAGGACCAGTGTCCCCAGCTCCTGGTGTGTCACCCGGTTTTGGTGATATCCAGGTGGGGACCAGTGTCACAAGTCAGGGTGAGGCCCAGAGGGGGACGAGAATCACTAGGTCCATGTGAGACCACGATGTGGAACAGTGAAACCAGGTCCCAAGATGCCCATATGAGGACCTGAGTCACCAGGTCCAGGTGATGTCCCTGGGGAACCATTCACCCCGTCCAGGTGAGGCCCAGGTGGGTCCACAGTCACCAGGTCCTGGTGAGGCCCAGGTTCATAAGAGAGTATCCAGGTCCCATGATGCCCAGGTAAGTACCAGAGTCAACAGGTCCAGGAAAGGCACAAATATGGATCACAGTCATTGTGTTCCAATGGAGGCCAGATGGAGACCACAGGAACCAGGTCCAGGAGAGCACCATATGGGAACCAGAGCCACTAGATCCAGGTGAGGTCCAGGAGGGACCACATTCACAAGGTCCAGGTGAGGCGCAGGTGGCAACATGATTCACCAAGTCCAGGTGAGGCCCACGTGGTGACCGGTCACCAGAGCCAGGTGCGGACCAGCTAAGAACCAGATTCACCAGGCCCAAGTGAAGCCCAAGGGGTGACCAGAGTCACCAGGTAAGGGTAAGGCCCCGAGGGGGAACCAGAGTAACCAGTTTAGTTTGAGGCCCAGAATGGGACCAGAGGTCCCTGGACAAAGTGACGCCCAGGTGAGGAATAGAGTATCCAGGTCCCAATGATGCCTTGGTGAGGACCAGACTCACTAGGGCCAAGAAAGCCCAGATGGGGAACAGAATCACTAGGTCCCGTTGAGGCATAGAATAAGAACACAGTCACCAGTATCAGGTGAGCCCCTTGTGGGAACCAGAGCCACTCAATCCAGCTGAGTCCCAGGTCCATGTGAGGCCCACGTGAGGACCAGATTCATCAGGTCGAATTGAGGCATAGAAGGGGACAAGAGTCACCAGGTCTGGGTGCGGCCTAGGTGGGGCAAGATTCAGCAGTTCTGAGTTAGTTCAAAGTGGGGACGAGAGACACCAGTCCAGGTGAGGCCAAACAGAGACCAGAGTCACAAGATCCAGGTGAGTTCCAGGTGGGGACCAGAGTCACCAGATCCAGGTGAAGTCCAGGTGGGGACCAGGGTCACCAGATCCAGGTGAAGCCCAGGTGGGGACCAGAGTCACTAGGTGCAGATGAGGCCCAGGTGAGGACCAGAGTTACCAGGTACACGTGAGGATCCGGTGGGGATCAGAGGCAACAGGTCCATGTGAGGACGGCTTGGGGACCATGATCAACAGGTCCAGGTGAGTCCCCCGTGGTTACAAGGGTCACCACGTCTAGGTGAGGCCCAGGTGGGACCAGGATCACCAGGTACTGGGGAGGCCCTTGAAAGAACCAGAGTCAACAGTTCGAGTTCAGGCGCAGGTGGCAACCAGGGTCAGCAGGTCCAAGTCAAGCCAAAGTGGAATTCACAGTCACTAGGGCACGGTGAGACCCAGAGGGGGAGCATAGTCACATGGTCCAGGTGAAGTCCAGTTGTGGAACACAGTCACCAGGTCCCAATTTTGCCCAGTTGAGGACCATGGTCAATAGGGCCAGGTGAGGCCGAGGTGGGGACCGGAGTCCCGAAATCCAGGTGAAGCCCAGGTGGGGACCACAGTCACAAGATCCAGGGTAGTGTCAGGTGCAGACCAGAATCACCAGGTCCAGGTGTGGTGCAGGTGGCAACCAAACTCACCAGGTCCCGGTGAGGCACTGGTGGGGACCCGAGTCACGAGGTACATGAGAAGCTAGAAACACATGGGATCCCTAGGTGGCGCAGCGGTTTGGCGCCTGCCTTTGGACCAGGGCGCGATCCTGGAGACAGGGGATTGAATCCCACCTCGGGCTCCCGGTGCATGGAGCCTGCTTCTCCCTCTGCCTGTGTCTCTGCCTCTCTCTCTCTCTGTGACTATCATAAATAAATAAAAATTAAAAAAAGATGCTAGAAACACTGCGGCCAACAGGTCCAAATGATCTCCATGTGGGAACGAGAATCACCAGTTACAGGTGAGGACCAGGTGGGGTTCCGACTCACCATGTCCAGGTGAGGCCCGGCGGGGACGGGAGTCACAAGGTAAATGTGAGTCTACAAGAACACCACAGTCACCAGGTCCAGGTGTGGTTCATGTGGGAACAGGAGTCACCAGATCCAGCTGAGAACCAGTTGGGGACGACAAGTCACCAGGTCCAGATTTAGGCCTAGGTTGGGGGACGAGAGTCATCAGGACCAGTTGAGGCCAAAGTGTGCAGCAAAGTTATCATGTCAAGGTGAGGACCAGTTGGGGAACAGAGTAACCATGTCCCATTGATGCCAGGTGGGAAAAGAGTCACAAGGTCCAGACGAAGCCTAAGTTTGGAGTAGATTCACCAGGTCCTGTTGAGGCCCACCTGAGGACCAGTGTCCCCAGCTCCGGGTGTGTCACCCGGTTCTGGTGATATCCAGGTAGGGACCAGTGTCACAAGTCAGGGTGAGGCCCAGAGGGGGACGAGAATCACTAGGTCCAGGTGAGGACACGATGTGGAACTGAGAAACCAGGTCCCATGATGCCCATATGAGGACCTGAGTCACCAGGTCCAGGTGATGTCCCTGTGGGAACCAGTCACCCCGTCCAGGTGAGGCCCAGGTGGGACCACAGTCACCAGGTCCTGGTGAGGTCCAAGTATATAAGATAGTATCCAGGTCCCAATTATGCACAGGTAAGGACCAGAGTCAACAAGTCCAGGAGAGGCCCAAATATGGATCAGAGTCATTGTGTTCCAGGTGAGACCAGATGGAGACCACAGGAACCAGGTCCAGGAGAGCCCCATATGGGAACCAGATCCACCAGATCCAGGTGAGGTCCAGGACGGACCACAGTGACAAGGTCCAGGTGAGGCGCAGGTGGCAACATGATTCACCAAGTCCAGGTGAGGCCCACGTGGTGACCTGTGACCAGATCCAGGTGCGGACCAGCTAAGAACCAGATTCACCAGGCCCAAGTGAAGCCCAAGGGGTGACGAGAGTCACCAGGTAAGGCTGAGGCCCCGAGGGGGAACCAGAGAAACCAGTTTAGTTTGAGGCCCAGAATGGGACCAGAGGTCCCTGGACAAAGTGAGGCCCAGGTGTGGAATAGAGTATCCAGGTCCCAATGATGCCTGGGTGAGGACCAGAATCACTAGGGCCATGAAAGCCCAGATGGGGAACAGAATCACTAGGTCCTGGTGAGGCATAGTATAAGAAAACAGTCACCAGTATCAGGTGAGCCCCTTGTGGGAACCAGAGCCACTCTATCCCGCTGAGTCCCAGGTCCATGTGAGGCCCACGTGAGGACCAGATTCATCAGGTCGAATTGAGGCATAGCTGGGGACAAGAGTCATCAGGTCTGGGTGCGGCCTAGGTGGGGCAAGATTCAGCAGTTCTGAGTTAGGTCAACGTGGGGACGAGAGACACCAGTAAATGTGAGGCCAAACTGAGACCAGAGTCACCAGATACAGGTGAGTTCCAGGTGGGGAACAGAGTCACCAAATCCAGGTGAAGTCCAGGTGGGGACCAGACTAACCATTTCCGGGTGAGGACCAGGTAAGGACAAGATTCAACAGGTCCACGTGAGGCCCACGTTGGGATCTGTGTCACCAGGCATGGGTGAGTCTCAGGTGACAACCCCACTCACTAGGTCCAAGTGAGGCCAACCTGCAGTCCATGCCGAGGAACCATGTCCTGATGATGCCCAGGTGGGGTCTAGATTTATCAGGTCCAGGTGAGGCACACTTGCAGGCCATGGAGGGGAACCATGTCCCGGTAATGCCGAGGTAGGGATCAGAATCACCATGTCCAAATGAGGCCCAGATGGAGCATATTCACCAGGTCAAGGTGAGGCCCAGTTGAGGACCAGAGTCACCAGATCTGGTTGAGCCCTATAAGGGTACCAAAATCACCTGGTTCAGGTGACATCGAGTGGGGACCAGAGTCAGCAGGTCAGGGTGAGGCCCAGAGAGGTTCCAGAGTCATCATGTCCAAGTGAGGATCAGGTGTGGAAAGAGTCACCAGGTACAAATGATGCCCAGTTGAGGACCAGATTCACCAGGTCTGGGTGACGCACAGATAGGATCAGAGTCACCAGTTCCAGGTGAGGCCAAGAAGGCGTCCACAGCAATCAGGTCCATGTGGGGAACAAAGTCACCAGGACTGGGTGAGGCCCAGATGGGAACCAGATTCACCAGGTCCAGGTGATTCCCAGGTGGTGACCAGGGTTACCAGGTCCGGGTGAGGACCAGGAAAGGACCAGATTCACCAGGTCAAAGTGAGGCCCACGTGGGGACCTGTGTCACCAGGTATGGGTGAGCCCCAGTGGCAACCCCACTCACTAGGGCCAGGTGAGGCCAACCTGGAGGCCATGCAGAGGAACCGTGTCCTGGTGATGCCCAGGTAGGGACCAGAGTTACAAGGTCCAGCTGAGGCCATCCAGCAGGCCATGCAGTGGATGCATGTCCCGATGATGCCAAGGTAGGGACGAGAGTCACCAAGTCCAACTGAGGCTCAGATTAAGCATATTCACTAGGGCCAGGAGAGGCCCAGTTGAGGACCAGAGTCCCCAGACCTGGTTGAGTCCTAGAGGGGTACCAGAATCCCATGGTCCAAGTGACATCCAGATGGGGACGAGAGTCACCAGGTCAGGGTGAGGCCCAGAGAGGTTCCAGAGTCTTTAAGTCCAGGTGAGGCTCAGCTGTGGAACAGAGTCACCAGGTACCAATGATGCCCAGGTGAGGACAAGAGTCACCAGGTCTGGGTGATGCGCAGATAGATTAGAGTCACCAGTTCCAGGTGAGGCCAAGAAAGTGTCCACAGCAATCAGGTCCAGGTGGTGAACAAAGTCACCATGACTAGGTGAGGCCCAGATGGGGACCAGATTCACCGGGTCCAGGTGAGGTCCAGGTGGTGACCAGAGTCCCCGGGTCTGGCAGAGGACCAGGTAAGGACCAGATTCACCAGGTCCAAGTGAAGCCCACGTGAGGACCTGAGTCACCAGGTATGGGTGAGGCCCAGGTGGCAACCCCACTCACCAGGTCCAGGTGAGGCCAACCTGCAGGCCAGTGTCACCAGATCCAGGTGAGGCCCTAGTGGGGACCGGAGTCACCAGGTAAATGTGAGTCTACAAGAACACCACAGGGACCAGGTCCAGGTGTGGTTCATGTGGGAACGAGAGTCACCAGGTCCAGGTGAGACCCAGGTGGGGACCACAGTCACCGGGTCCAGATTGATGCCTAGGTGTGGGGACCAGAGTCATCAGGACCAGTTGATGCCAAAGTGTGGAGCAAAGTTATCATGTCTAGGTGAGGCCCAGGTGGGGAACAGATTAACCATGTCCCTTTGATGCCAGGTGGGAAAAGAGTCACAAGGTTCAGACGAGACCTAAGTGAGGAGTAGATTCAACAGGTACTGTTGAGATCCAGTTGAGGACCAGTGTCCCAAGCTCTGGGTTAGTCCCAGAGTGGGACCAGAGTCACCCGGTTCTGGTGATATCCAGATGGGGACCAGAGTCACCATGTCATGGTGATGCCCAGAGTGGATCCAGAGTCATCATGTCCAGGTGCGGCTCAGGTTTGGAACAGAGTATCCAGGTCATAATGGTCCACAGGTGAGGACCAGACTCACCATATCTGGATGATGCCCAGCTACGATCAGAGTCACCACTTCCAGGTGAGGCCAAGAAGGAGTCCACAGCAATCAGGTCCAGCTGGGGAACAAAATCACCAGGACTGGGTGAGGACCAGGTAAGGACCAGATTCACCAGGTCCAAGTGAGTCCCACGTGGGCACCTGGGTCACCAGGTATGGGTAAGGCCCAAGTGGCATCCCCACTCACCAGATCCAGGTGAGGACACCCTGCAGGCAATGCAGAGGAAGAGTGTCCCGATGATGCCCAGGTAGAACCACAGTTACCAGGTCCAGGCGCGGCCAAGCTAAAGGCCATGTAGTGGAAACATGTCCCGATGATGCCCAGGTAGGGAAGAGAGTCACCAGGTCCAAATGAGGCCCAGATGGAGCATATTCAATAGGTCCATGTGATGCCCAGTTGAGGACCAGAGTCACCAGATCCAGGTGAAGCCAAAGTGGGGACCAGAGTCACTAGGTCCAGATGAGGCCCAAGTGAGGACCAGTGTTACAAGGTACACGTGATGCCCCGGTGGGGATTAGAGGTAACAGGTCCATGTGAGGCGAGCTTGGGGAATATGGTCAAGAGTTGTAATTGAGGCCCAGGTGTGGAACACAGTAAGCAGGTCCAGATGAGTCCCCGGTGGTGACTAGAGACACCACATGCAGGTGAGGCCCAGGTGGGCATCAGGATCACCAGGTACAGGGGAGGCACTTGAAAGAACCAGAGTCAACAGTTCGAGGTCAGGCACAGGTGGCAACCAGGGTCAGCAGGTCGAAGTCAGGCCAAAGTGGGGTTCACAGTGACTAGGGCACGGTGAGACCCAGAGGGGGACCAGAGTCACCTTGTCCAGGTGAGGTCCAGTTGTGGAACACAGTCACACGGTCCCAATTTTCCCCAGTTGAGGACCATGGTCAAAGGACCAGGTGAGGCCCAGATGGGGACCGGAGTCCCCAAATCCAGGTGAAGCCCAGGTGGGGACCACAGTCAACAGATCCAGGGGAGTCTCAGGTGCAGACCAGAATCACCAGGTCCAGGTGAGGTGCAGGTGGCAACCACACTCACCAGGTCCCGGTGAGGCCCTGGTGAGGACCAGAGTCACGAGGTACATGAGAAGCTAGAAACACTGCAGCCACCAGGTCCACATGATGTCCATGTGGGAACGAGAATCACCAGTTACAGGTGAGGACCAGGTGGGGATCCAACTCACCATGTCCAGGTGAGACCGAGGTGGGAACCAGTATCACCATGTCCAGGTGTGGCCCAGGTGAAGGCCAGAGTTAATAGGTCCCGCTGGGTCACTGTTATTGAACAGTGTAACCATATCTTGATGCTACCGAGGTGGGTACCGAGACACCAGGTCCTGGTGAGGCCCAGTTAGGACCAGAGACATGAGGTCCAGGTGAAGTCCCGATGGGAACCACAGTCACCAGGTCAGGTGAGGCCATGCTTACGATCAGAGGCACCAGTTACAGGTGAGGCCCAGTGGAGCCAGAGTCACCTGGTACAGAAAATGTCAAAGTCAGGAATAGTGTTACCAGGATCAGGTCACTCACAGTGGGGAATAGAGTAACCATGTCCCGATGATGCACACGTAGAACCAGAGTCACCATATCCAGATGAGGTGCAGTTGGGGAGCATATTCACTAGGTCCCGGTAAGGCCCAGTTGAGGACTAGAGTCACCAGGTTTGGTTGAGGCCTTGAGGGGTACCAGATTCACCTGGTCTAGGATACATCCAGATGGTGACCAGAGTCTCCATGTCAGAGGGAGGCCCAGAGTGGATCCAGAGTCATCATGTCCAGGTGAGGCTCAGGTGTGGAGCAAAGTTATCATGTCCAGGTGAGGCCCAGGTGGGAAACAGACTAACCATGATCCCATTGATGCCAGGTGGGAAAAGAGTCACAAGGTCCAGACGAGACCTAAGTAAGGAGTAGATTCAACAGGTACTGTTGAGATCCAGCTGAGGACAAGTGTCGCCAGCTCCGGGTGAGTCCCAGAGGGGGACCAGAGTCACCCGGTACTGGTGATATCCAGGTGGGGACCAGAGTCACCACGTCAGGGTGAGGCCCAGAGGGGACGAGAATCACTAGCTCCAGGTGAGGCCCCGATGTGAAACTGAGAAACCAGGTCCCATGATGCCAATATGAGGACCTGAGCCAAAAGGAAAAGGTGAGGTCCCTGTGGGAACAACTCACCTCGTCCAGGTGAGGCCCAGGTGGGACCACAGTCACCAGGTCCAGATGAGGCCCAGGAATTTAAGAGAGTATCCTGGACCCAATGATGCCCAGGTAAGGACCAGAGTCAATAGGTCCAGGAGAGGCCCAAATATGGATCAGAGTCATTGTGTTCCAGGTGAGGCCAGATGGAGACCACAGGAACCAGGTCCAGGAGAGCCCCATATGGGAAACAGAGCCACCAGATCCAGGTGAGGTCCAGGTGGGACCACAGTCACAAGGTGCAGGTGAGGCGCAGGAGGCAACAGGATTCACCAAGTCCAGGTGAGACCCAGGTGGCGACCAATCACCAGATCCAGGTGCGGACCAGCTAAGGACCAGTTTCAGCAGGCCCATGTGAAGCCCAAGGGGTGACCAGAGTCACCAGGTAGGGGTGAGGCCCAGAGGGGGAACCAGAGTAACCAGTTTAGTTTGAGGCCCAGAATGGGACCAGAGGTCCCTCGTCAAAGTGAGGCGCAGGTGTGGAATAGATTATCCAGGTCCCAATGATGCCTGGGTGAGGACCAGAGTCACTAGGGCCATGCAGGCCCAGATGGCAAACAGAATCACTAGGTCCTGGTGAGGCATAGAATAACACCACAGTCAGCAGAATCATGTGATCCCCTTGTGGGAACCAGAGCCACTCTATGGAGCTGAGTCCCAGGTCCATGTGAGGCCCAGGTGAGGACCAGATTCATCAGGTCGAATTGAGGCATAGCTGGGGACAAGAGTCACCTGGTCTGGGTGCGGCCTAGGTGTGGCAATATTCTGCAGTTTTGAGTTAGTTCAATGTGGGGATGAGAGACACCAGGTCCAGGTGAGGGCAAAGTGAGGACCAGAGTCACCAGATCCAGGTGAGGTCCATGTTGGACAGAGAGTCACCAGGTCCAGGAGATGTCCAGGTGGGGACCAGAGTCACCAGATCCAGGTGAAGTCCAGGTGGGGACCAGAGTCACCAGATCCAGGTGAAGCCCAGGTGGTGACCAGAGTCACTAGGTCCAGATGAGGCAGGTGAGGACCAGAGTTACCAGACACCTGAGGCCCCGGTGGGGATCAGTTGCAACAGGTCTACTTGAGGCCCATGTGTAGAACACAGTAACAAGGGCCAGGTGAGTCCCCGGTGTTGACAAGAGTCACGACGTCCAGGTGAGGCCCAGGTGGGGACCAGGATCACCAGGTCCAGGGGAGGCTCTTGAAAGAACCAGAGTCAAAAGATCGAGGTCAGGAGCAGGTTGCAACAAGGGTCAGCAGGTCCAAGTCAGGCCAAAGTGGGGTTAAGAGTCACCAAGGCACGGTGAGACCCAGAGGGGGACCAGAGTCAACTGGTCCAGGTGAGGTCCAGTTGTGGAACACAGCCACCGGGTCCCAATTTTCCCCAGTTGAGGACCATGGTCAACAAGGCCAGGTGAGGCCCAGATGGGGACCAGAGTCCCCAAATCCAGGTGAAGCCCAGGTGGGGACCACAGTCACCAGATCCAGGGTAGTCTCAGGTGCAGACCAGAATCACCAGATGCAGGTGAGGTGCAGGTGGCAACCACACTCACCAGGCCCCGGTCAGGCCCTGCTGGGGACCAGAGTCATGAGGTACATGAGAAGCTAGACACACTGCAGCCACCAAGTCCACAAGATGTCCATGTGGGAACGAGAATCACCAGTTACAGTTGAGGACCAGGTGGGGATCCGAGTCACCATGTCCAGGTGAGACCCAGGTGGGAACCAGTGTCACCATGTCCAGGTGTGGCTCAGGTGAAGACCGGAGTTAATAGGTCCGGCTGGGTCACTGTTAGTGAAGAGTATAAGCATATCTTGATGCTACCCAAGTGGGTACCGGAGACACCAGGTCCTGGTGAGGCCAGGTGGGACCAGAGACATGAAGTCCAGGTGATTTCCCGATGGGAACCACAGTCACCAGGTCAGGTGAGGCCATGCTTAGGATCAGAGTCACCAGTTACAGGTGAGGCACAGGTGGAGCCAGTGTCACCTGGTACATAAGAGGCCAAAGTTAGGACCAGAGTTACCAGGATCAGGTCAATCCCAGAGGGTAATACAGTAACCATGTACCGATGATGCCCAGGTAGAACCAGAGTCACCAGGTCCAGATGAGGCGCAGGTGGGGCCATGTTCACTAGATTCCGGTGAGGCCCAGTTGAGGACCAGAGTCACCAGGTCAAGTTGAGGCCTAGAGGGATACCAGATTGACCTGGTCTACGTGACATCCAGATTGGGAACAGAGTCCACATGTCAGGCTGAGGCCCAGAGGGGATCCAGATTCATCATGTCCAGGTGAGGCTCAGGTGTGGAACAGAGTATCCAGGTCATAATGGTCCACAGGTGAGGACCAGAGTCACCAGATCTGGGTGAGTCCCAGTTAGGATCAGAGTCACCAGTTCCAGGTGAGGCCAAGAAGGAGTCCACAGCAATCAGGCCCAGGTGGGGAACAAAGTCACCAGGACTGGGTGAGGCCCAGATGGGGACCAGATTCAACAGGCCCAGGTGAATCCCAGATGGTGACCAGAGTTACCAGTTCCGGGTGAGGACCAGGTAAGGACCAGATTCACCAGGTCCAAGTGAGGCCCGCGTGGGGACCTGTGTCACCAGGCATGGTTGAGACCCAGATGACAACACCACTCACGAGGTCCAGGTGATTCCAAACTGCAGGCCATGCAGAGGAACAATATCCCGATGATACCCAGGTACTGACTAGAGTTACCATGTCCAGGTGAGGCCAACATGCAGGCCATGCAGTGGAACCATGTCCCTATGATGCCCAGGTAGGGACCAGAGTCACCAGGTCCAAATGAGGCCCAGATGGAGCATATTCACTAGGGCCAGGTGAGGCCCAGTTGAGGACCTGAGTCACCAGGTTTGGGTGAGGCCCAGGTGGCAACCCCACTCACCAGGTCCAAGTGAGGCCAACCAGCAGGCCAGAGTCACCAGATCCACGTGAGGCCATAGTGAGCACCAGAGTCACCAGGTAAATGTGAGTCTACAAGAACACCACAGTCACCAGGTCCAGGTGTGGTTCATGTGGGAACGAAAGTCACCAGGTCCAGGTGAGACCCAGGTGGGGACAACAGTCTCCAGGTCCAGATTGAGTCCTAGGTGGGGGGACCATGGTCATCAGGACCAGTTGAGGCCAAAGGGCGGAGCAAAGTTATCATGTCCATGTGAGGCCCAGGTGCGGAAGAGAGTAACCATGTCCCATTGATGCCAGGTGGGAAAAGAGTCACAAGGTCCAGACGAGGCCTAAGTGAGGAGTAGATTCACCAGGTCCTGTTGAGACCCAGTTGAGGACCAGTGTCCCCAGGTCCGGATGAGTCCCAGAGGGGGACCAGAGTCACCCGGTTCTGGTGATATCCAGGTGGGGACCAAGTCAGCACGTCAGTGTGAGGCCCAGAGGGGGACGAGAATCACTAGGTCCAGGTGAGGCCCCGATGTGGAACTGAAAAACCAGGTCTCATGATGCCCATATGAGGACCTGAGTCACCAGGTCCAGGTGAGGTCCCTGTGGGAACCAGTCACCTCGTCCAGGTGAGGCACAGGTGGGACCACAGTCACCAGGTCCAGGTGAGGCCCAGGTAAATAAGAGAGTATCCAGGTCCCAATGATGGCCAAGAAAGGACCAGAGTCAACAGGTCCAGGAAAGGCCCAAATATGGATCAGAGTCATTGTGTTCCAGGTGAGGCCAGATGGAGACCACAGGAAACAGGTCCAGGAGAGCCCCATATGGGAACCAGAGCCAACAGATCCAGGTGAGTTCCAGGTGGGTCCACAATCATAAGGTCCAGATGAGGCGCAGGAGGCAACAGGATTCACCAAGTCCAGGTGAGGCCCATGTGGCGACCAGTCACCACATCCAGGTGCAGACCAGCTAAGGACCAGATTCACCAGGCCCAAGTGAAGCCAAGGGGTGACCAGAGTCACGAGGTAAGGGTGAATCCGAGAGGGGCACCAGAGTAACCAGTTTAATTTGAGGCCAAGAATGGGATCAGAGGTCCCTGGTCAAAGAGGGGCCCAGGTGTGGCATAGAGTATCCAGGTCCCAATTTTGCCTGGGTGAGGACCAGAGTCACTAGGGCCATGGAGGCCCAGATGGGGAACAGAATCACTAGGTCCTTGTGAGGCATAGAAAAAGACCCGAGTCACCAGTAACAGGTGAGACTCTTGTGGGAACCAGAGCCACTCTATGTAGCTGAGTCCCAAGTCCATGTGAGGCCCACGTGAGGACCAGATTCATCAGGTCAGGTCGAATGGAGGCATAGCTGGGGACAAGAGTCCCCAGGTCTGGGTGCGTCCTAGGTTTGGCAAGATTCTGCAGTTTTGAGTTAGGTCAAAGTGGGGACGAAAGACACCAGGTCCAGGTGAGGCCGAACTGAGAATCAGAGTCACCAGATCCAGGTGAGGTCCAGGTGGGGACCAGAGTCACCAGATCCAGGTGAAGTCCAGGTGGGGACCAGAGTCACTAGGCCCAGATAAGGCCCAGGTGAGGACCAGAGTTACCAGGTACACGTGAGGCCCCGGTTGGGATCAGAGGAAACAGGTCCATGTGAGGCCGGCTTGGGGACTATGGTCAAGAGGTGTACTTGAGGCCCAGGTTTAGAACACAGTAAGCAGGTCCAGGTGAGTCCCCGGTGGTGACAAGAGTAACCACGTCCAGGTGAGGCCCAGATGCAGACCAGGTTCACCAGATACAGGGGAGGCCCTTGAAAGAACCAGAGTCAACTGTTCGAAGTCAGACGTAGGTGGCATCCAGGGTCAGCAGGTCCAAGTCAGGCCAAAATGGGGTTCACAGGCACTAGGACATGGTGAGACCCAGAGGGGGACCAGAGTCACCTGGTCCAGGTGAGGTCCAGTTGTGGAACACAGTCACCGGGTCCCAATTTTGCCCAGTTGAGGACCATGATCAACAGGGCCAGGTGAGGCCCAGATGGGGACCGGAATCCCCAAATACAGGTGAAGCTGAGGTGGAGACCACAGTCACCAGATCCAGGGTAGTCTCAGGTGCAGACCAGAATCACCAGGTCCAGGTGAGGTGCCGGTGGCAACCAAACTCACCAGGTCCCAGTGAGGCCCTCGTGGGGACCAGAGTCACGAGGTACATGAGAAGCTAGAAACACATGGGATCCCTGGGTGGCGCAGCGGTTTGGCGCCTGCCTTTGGCCCAGGGCGCGACCCTGGATACCCGGGATCGAATCCCACGTCGAACTCCCTGTGCATGGAGCTGCTCCTCCCTCTGCCTGTGTCTCGGCCAATCTCTCTCTGTGACTATAATAAATAAATAAAAATTAAAAAAAAAAGAAGCTAGAAACACTGCGGCCATCAGGTCCACATGATCTCCATGTGGGAACGAGAATCACCAGTTACAGGCGAGGACCAGGTGGGGATACGACTCACCATGGCCAGGTGAGACCCAGGTGGGAACAAGTGTGACCATATCCAGGTGTGGCCGAGGTAAAGACCAGAGTTAATAGGTCCGTCTGGGTCACTGTTAGTGAACAGTGTAACCATATCCTAATGCTACCCAGGTGGATAGCAGAGACACCAGGACCTTGTGAGGCCCAAATGGGACCAGAGACATGAGGTCCAGGTGAGGTCCCGATGGGAACCACAGTCACCAGGTCAGGTGAGGCCATGTTTAGGATCAGAGTCACAAGTTACAGGTTAGGCCCAGGTGGAGCCAGAGTCACCTGGTACAGAAGAGGCCAAAGTCAGGACCAGAGTTACCAGGATCAGGTCACTCCAAGTGGGAATAGAGTAACCATGTCCCGATGATGCGCAGGTAGAACCAGAGTCACCAGGTCCAGATGTGGCGCAAGTGGGGAGCATGTTCACTAGGTCCCGTTGAGGCCCAGTTGAGGTCAGAGTTACCAGGTCTAGTTGAGGCCTAGAGGGGTACCAGATTCACCTGGTCTGGTGACATCCAGACCAGAGTCCCCATGTCAGGTTGAGGCCCAGATGGGATCCAGAGTCATCATATCCAGGTGAGGCTCAGGTGTGGAACAGAGTATCCAGGTCATAATGTTCCACAGGAGAGGACCAGAGTCACGAGATCTTGGTGAGGCCCAGTTAGGATCAGAGTCACCAGTTCCAGGTGAGGCCAAAAAGGAGTACACAGCAATCAGGTCCAGGTGAGGAAGAAAGTCAACAGGACTGGGTGAGGCACAGATGGGGACCAGATTCACAAGGACCAGGTGATCCCCAGGTGGTGACCAGAGTTACCAGTTCCAGGTGACCAACAGGTAAGGACCAGATTCACCAGGTCCAAGTGAGGCCCACGTGGGGACCTGTGTCACTAGGCATGGGTGAGGCCCAGGTGACAAACCCACTCACCAGGTCCAGGTGATGCCAACCTCCAGGCCATGCAGAGGAACCAGGTCCCAATGATGCCCAGGTAGGGACGATAGTTACCAGGTCCAGGTGAGGCCAACCTACAGGCCATGCAGTGGAACCATGTCCCGATGATGCCCAGGTAGGGACCAGAGTTACCAGGTCCAGGTGAGGCCAACCTGCAATCATGCAGTGGAACCATGTCCCGATGATGCCCCGGTAGGTACCAGAGTCACCAGGTCCAAATGAGGCCCAGATGGAGCATATTCACTAGGTCCAGGTGAGGCCCAGTTGAGGACCAGAGTCACCAGACCTGGTTGAGGCCCAGAGGGGTACCAAACTACCCTGGTCCAGGTGACTTCCATATGGGGACCAGAGTCACCAGGTCAGGTTGATGCCCAGAGAGGTTCCAGAGTCATGATGTCCAGGTGAGGCTCAGGTGTGGAACAGAGTCACCAGGTACCAATGATGCCCAGGTGAGGACCAGAGTCACCAGGTCTAGGTGACGCACAGATAGGATCAGAGTCACCCGTTTCAGGTGAGGCCAAGAATGAGTCCACAGCAATCAGGTCCAGGTGGGGAACAAAGTCACCAGGACTGGGTATGGCCCAGATGGGGACCAGATTCACCAGGTCCCGGTGAGGCCCTGGTGGGGAACAGAGTCAAGAGGTACATGAGAAGCTCAAAACACTGCAGCCACCAGTTCCACATGAGTCCATGTGGGAACGAGAATCACCAGTTACACGTGAGGACCAGGTGGGGATCCGACTCACCATGTCCAGGTGAGACCCAGGTGGGAACCAGTGTCTCCATGCCCAGGTGTGGCCCAGGTGAAGCCCAGAGCTAATAGGTCCGGCTGTGTCACTGTTAGTGAAGAGTGTAACCATATCCTGATGCTACCCATGTGGGTACCAGAGACACCAGGTCCTGGTAAGGCCCAGGTGGGACCGGAGACATGAGGTCCAGGTGAGGTCCCGATGGGAAGCACAGTCACCAGGTCAGATGAGGCCATGCGTAGGATCAGAGTCACCAGTTACAGGTGAGGCCAAGAAAGAGTCCACAGCAATCAGATACAGGAATGGAACAAAGTCAACAGGCCTGGGTGAGGCCCAGATGGGGATCAGATTCACCAGGTCCAGGTAGGCCCAGGTGGTGACCAGAGACCACGGGGCTGGGAGACGACCAGATAAGGACAAGATTTACCAGGTCCAAGAGGCCCACACGGGGACCTGACTCACCAGGTATGGGTGAGGCCCAGGGGCAACCCCACTCACAAGGTCCAGGTGAGGCCAACCTGCATGCCAAAGTCACCAGATCCACGTGAGACCCTAGTCGACACCGGAGACAGCAGGTAAAAGTGAGTCTACAAGAACACTACAATCACCAGCTCCATGTGTGGTTCATGTGGGAACGAGAGTCACCAGTTCCAGGTGAGACCCAGGTTGGGACGACAGTCACCAGGTCCGGATTGAGGCCTAAGAGGGTAACAGTGTCATCAGGACCAGTTGAGGCCCAACTGTGGAACAAAGTTATCATGTCCAGTTGAGGCTCAGGTGTGGAACAGAGTATCCAGGTCATAATGGTCCACAGGTGAGGACCAGAGTCACCAGATCCAGGTGAAGCCCAGGTAGGGACCAGAGTCACTATGTCCAGATGCGGCCCAGGTGAGGACCAGAGTTACGAGGTACACGTGAGGCCCTGGTGAGGATCAGAGGCAACTGGTCCATGTGAGCCCGGCTTGGGGACCATGGTCAATAGATCTACTTGAGTCCCAGGTGTGGAACACAGTAAGCAGGTCCAGGTGAGTCCCTGGTGGTGACAAGAGTCACCACGTCCAGGTGAGGCCCAGGTGGGTACCAGGATCACCAGGTACAGGGGAGGCCCTTGAAAGAACCAGAGTAAACATTTCGAGGTCAGGCGCAGGTGGAAACCAGTGTCAGCAGGTCCAAGTAAGGCCAAAGTGGGGTTCACAGTCACTAGGGCACGGTGACACCCAGAGGGGGACCAGAGTCACCTGGTCCAGGTGAGGTCCAGTTGTGGAACACAGTCACCGGGTCCCAATTTTGCCCAGTTGAGTACCATGGTCAACAGGGCCAGGTGAAGCCCAGATGGGGACCGGAGTCCCCAAATCCAGGTGAAGCCCAGGTGGGGACCACAGTCACCAGATCCAGGGTAGTCTCAGGTGCAACCACAATCCTTATGTCCAGGTGTGGCCCAGGTGAAGACCAGAGTTAATATGTCCAGCTGGTTCACTGTTACTGAACAGTGTAACCATATCCTGATGCTATCCAGGTGGGTACCAGAGACACAATGTCCTGGTGAGGCCCAGTGTGGACCAGAGACATGAGGTCCAGGTGAGGTCCCGATGGGAACCACAGTCACCAGGTCAGGTGAGGCCATGCATAGGAACAGAGCCACCAGTTAGAGGTGAGGCCCAGGTGGAGCCAAAGTCACCTGGTACAGAAGAGGCCAAAGTCAGGACCAGAGTTACCAGGATCAGGTTAGTCCCAGTGGGGAATAGAGTAACCATGTCCCGATGATACCCAGGTAGAACCAGAGTCACCAGGTCCATATGAGGCGCAGGTTTGGAGCATGTTCACTAGGTCCCGTTGAGGCCCAGTTGAGGACCAGGGTCACCAGGTCAAGTTGAGGCCTAGAGTGGTACCAGATTCACCTAGTCTAGGTGACATCCAGAAGGAGACCAGAGTCACCATGTCAGGCTGAGGCCCATAAGGGTTCCATGGTCATCATGTCTAGGTGAGGCTCAGTTTTGGAACACAGTATCCAGGTCATAATGGTCCACAGGTGAGGACCAGAGTCACCAGATCTGGGTGAGGCCCAGTTAGGTTCAGAGTCACCAGTTCCAGGTGAGGCCAAGAAGGAGTCCAAAGCAATCAGTCCAGGTGGGGAACAAAGTCTCCAGGACTGGGTGAGTCCCAGATGGGGACCAGTTTCACCGGGCCCATGTGATTCCCTGGTGGTGACCAGAGATACCAGTTTCGGGTGAGGACCAGGTAAGGACCAAATTCACCAGGTCCAAGTGAGGCCCACGTGGGTTTCTCTGTCACCAGGTATGGGTGAGGCCCATGTGGCAACCCCACTCACCAGGTCCAGGTGAGGCCTACCTGCAGGCCATGCTGTGGAACCATGTCCCGATGATGCCCAGGGAGGGGCCAGAGTCACCAGGTCCAAATGAAGCCCAGATGGAGCATATTCACTAGGTCTATGTGAGGCCCAGTTGAGGACCATCGTCACCAGAACTGGTTGAGGCCTAGAGGGGTACCAGAATCACCTGTCCAGGTGACTTCCAGATGGGGACCAGAGTCACCAGGTCAGGGTGAGGCCAAGAGAGGTTCCAGAGTCATCATGTCCAGGTTAGGCTCAGGTGTGGAACAGAGTCACCAGGTACCAATGATGCCCAGGTGAGGAACAGAGTCACCAGGTTTGGGTGACGTGCAGATAGGATCAGTCACCAGTTCCAGGTGAGGCCATGAAAGAGTCCACAGCAATCAGGTCCAGATGGGGAACAAAGTCAGCAGGACTTAGTGAGGCCCAGTGGGGACGAGACTCACCAGGACCAAGTGAGGCCCAGGTGGTGACCAGAGTCCCCGGGTCTGGGAGAAGACCAGGTAAGGACCAGATTCACCAGGTCCAAGAGGCCCACGTGGGGAACTGAGTCACCAGGTATTGGTGATGTCCAGGTGGCAACCCCACTCAACAGGTCCAGGTGAGGCCAACTTGCAGGCCAGAGTCACCAGGTCCAGGTTAGGCCCTAGTGGGGACCGGAATCACCAGGTTAAATGAGTCTACAAGAACACCACAGTCACCATGTCCAGGTGTTGTTCATGTGGGATCGAGAGTCACCAGGTCCAGGTGAGACCCAGGTGGGGACCACAGTCACCAGGTCCTGATTTAGGCCTAGGTGGGGGGACGAGAGTCATCAGGACCAGTTGAGGCCAAAGAATGGAGCAAAGTTATCATGTCCAGTTGAGGCCCAGGTGGGGAACAGAGTAACCTTGTCCCATTGATGCCAGGTGGGAAAAGAGTCACAAGGTCCAGACGAGGCCTAAGTGAAGAGTAGATTCATCAGGTCCTGTTGAGGCCTAGTTGAGGACCAGTGTCCCCAGCACCGGGTGAGTCTCAGAGGGGGACCAGAGTCACCCGGTTCTGGTGATATCCATGAGGGGACCAGAGTCACCACGTCAGGGTGAGGCCCTGAGGGGGAGGTGAATCACTAGCTCCAGGTGAGTCCCCGATGTGGAACTGAGAAACCAGGTCCCATGATGCCCATATGAGGACCTGAGTCACCAGGACCAGGTGAGGTCCCTGTGGGAACCAGTCACCTCGTCCAGGTGAGGCCAAGGTCACCTCAGTCACCAGGTCCAGTTGAGGCCCAGGGATATACGAGAGTATCCAGGACCCAATGATGCCCATGTAAGGACCATAGTCAACAGGTCCAGGAGAGACCCAGATATGGGTCAGAGTCATTGTTTTCCAGGTGAGGACAGATGGAGACCACAGGAACCAGGTACAGGAGAGCCCCATATGGAAACCAGAGCCAGCAGATCCAGGTGAGGTCCAGGTGGGATCACAGTCACAAGGTCCAAGTGAGGCGCAGGTGGCAACAGAATTCACCAAGTCCAGGAGAGGCCCATGTTGCATCCAGTCACCAGATCCAGGTGCGGACCACCTAAGGACCAGATTCACCAGGCCCAAATGAAGCCCAAGGGGTGACCAGAGTCACAAGGTAAGGGTGAGGCCCAGAGGGGGAACCAGAGTAACCAGTTTAGTTTGAAGCCCAGAATGGGACCAGAGGTCCCTGGTCAAAGTGAGGCCCAGGTGTGGAATAGAGTATCCAGGTCGCAATGATACCTGGGAGAGGACCAGAGTCACTAGGGCCATGCAGGCCCAGATGGGGAACAGAATCACTAGGTCCTGATGAGGCATAGAATAAGACCACAGTCACCAGTATCAGGTGACCCCTTGTGGGAACCAGAGCCACTCTATCCAGCTGAGTCCCAGGTCCAGCTGAGTGCCAGGTCCATGGGAGGCCCACGTGAGGACCAGATTCATTAGGTGGAATTGAGGCATAGGTGGGGACAAGAGTCACCAGGTCTGGATGCGGCCTAGGTGGGGCATGATTCAGCAGTTCTGAGTTAGGTTCAAGTGGGGACGAGAGACACCAGGTCCAGGTGAGGCCAAACTGAGGACCAGAGTCCTCAGATCCAGGTGAGGTCCATGTTGGAAAGAGAGTCACAGGACCAGGAGAGGTCCAGGTGGGGACCAGAGTCACCAGATCCAGGTCAGGTCCAGGTGGGGACCAGAGTCACCAGATCCAGGTGAAGTCCAGGTGGGGACCAGAGTCACCAGATCCAGGTGAAGTCGAGGTGGGGACCGGAGTAACTAGGTCCAGATGAGGCGAAGGTGAGGAACAGAGTTGCCTGGTACACGTGAAGCCCCGGTGGGGATCAGAGGCAACCGGTCCATGTGAGCCCGGATTGGGGACCATGGTCAACAGGTCTACTTGAGGCCCAGGTGTGGAACACAGTAAGCAGATCCAGGTGAGTTCCCGGTGGTGACAAGTGTCACCAGGTCCAGGTGAGGCTCATGTGGGCACCAGCATCACCATGTACAGGGGACGCCCTTGAAAGTACCAGAGTCAACAGTTCGAGGTCATGCGCAGGTGGCAACCAGGGTCAACAGTTTCAAGTCAGGCCAAAGTGGGGTTCACAGTCACTAGGGCACGGTGAGACCTAGAGTGGGACCAGAGTCACCTGGTCCAGGTGAGGTCCAGTTGTGGAACACAGTCACCGGGTCCCAATTTTGCCCAGTTGAGGACCATGGTCAACAGGGCCAGTGAGGCCCAGATTGGGACCGGAGTCCCCAAATCCAGGTGAAGCCCAGGTGGGGACTACAGTCACAGATCCAGGGTAGTCTCAGGTGCAGGCCAGAATCACCAGGTCCAGGTGAGGTGCAGGTGGCAACCACACTCACCAGGTCCCGGTGAGTCCCTGGTGGAGTCCAGAGTCACGAGGTACATGAGAAGCTAAAAACACTGCAGCCACCAGGTCCACATGATGTCCATGTGGGAACGAGAATCACCAGTTACAGGTGAGGACCAGGCGAGGATCCGACTCACCATGTTCAGGTCAGACCCAAGTGGGTACCAGTGTCACCATGTCCAGGTGTGGCCCAGGTGAAGACCAGAGTCAATAGGTCCGGCTGGGTCACTGTTAGTGAAGAGTGTAACCATATCCTAAAGCTACCCAGGTGGGTACCAGAGACACCAGGTCCTGGTGAGGCCCAGGTGGGACCAGAGACTTGAGGTCCAGGTTAGGTCCCGATGGGAACCACAGTCACCAGGTCAGGTGTGGCCATGCTTAGGATTATAGTCACCAGTTACAGGTTAGGCCCAGGTGGAGCCAGAGTCACCCGGGAGAGAAGACGCCAAAGTCAGGACCAGAGTTACCAGGATCAGGTCAGTCCCAGTGGGGAATAGAGTAACCATGTCCCAATGATGCCCTGGTAGAACCCGAGTCAACACGTCCAGATGAGGCGCAGGTGGGGAGTATATTCACTAGGTCCCGGTGAGGCCCAGTTCAGGACCAGATTCCCCCGTCTAGTTGAGGCCTAGATGGGTACCAGATTCACCTGGTCTAGGTGACATCCAGATGGGGACCAGAGTCACCATGTCAGGGTGAGGCCCAGAGGGGATCCAGAGTCATCATGTCCAGGTGAGGCTCAGGTGTGGAACAGAGTATCCAGGTCATAATGGTCCTCAGGTGAGGACCAGAGTCACCAGATCTGGGTGAGACCCAGTTAGGATCAGACTCACCAGGTCCAGGTGATGCCAAGAAGGTGTCCACAGCAATCAGGTCTAGGTGGGGAACAAAGTCACCAGGACTGGGTGAGGCCATGATGGGGACCAGATTCACAAGATCCAGGTTATTCCCAAGTGGAGACCAGAGATACCAGTTCTGGGTGAGGACCAGGTAAGGACGAGATTCACCAGATCCAAGTGAGACCCACGGGAGACCTGTGTCACAATGCATGGGTGAGGCCCAGTTTGCCGCCCCACTCACCAGGTCAAGGTGAGGCCAACCTGCAGGCCATTCAGAGGAACCATGTCCCGACGATGAGTAGGTAGGACCCAGACTTACCAGGTCCAAGTGAGGCCAACCTGCAGGCCATGCAGTGGAACCATGTCCCGATGATGCCCAGGTAGGGACCAGATCTCACGAGGTCCAAATGAGGCCCAGATGGTGCATATTCACTAGGTCCAGGTGAGGCCCAGTTGAGGACCAGAGTCACCAGATTTGGTTGAGGCCTAGAGGGGTACCAGAATCACCTGGTCCAGGTGACATCCAGATGGGGACGAGAGTCACCAGGTCAGTGTGAGGCACAGAGAGTTCCAGAGTCATCATGTCCAGGAGAGGCTCAGGTGTGCAACAGAGTCAGCAGGTACCAATGATGCCCAGGTGAGGACCAGAGTCACCAGGTCTGGGTGACGCGCAGATAGGATCAGAGCCACCAGTTCTAGGTGAGGCCAAGATGGAGTCCACAGCAATCAGGTCCAGGTGGGGAACAAAGTCACCAGGACTGGGTGAGTCTCAGATGGGGACCAGAATCACTAGGTCCAGGGGAGGCCGAGGTAGTGACCAGAGTCCTCTGGTCTACGAGAGGACCAGGAAAGGATCAGATTCACCAGGTCCAAGAGCCCCACGTGGGGACCTGATTCACAAGGTATGGGTGAGGCCCAGGTGGCAACCCCATTCACCAGGTCCAGGTGAGGCCAACCTGCAGGCCATGCAGAGGAACCATGTCACAATGATGCCCTGGTTGGGACCAGAGTTATCAGATCCAGGTGAGGCCAACCTTCAGGCCATGCAGTGGAAACATGTCCCGATGATGCCCAGGTAGTGACCAGAGTCACCAGGTCCAAATGAGGCCCAGATGGAGCATATTCACTAGGTCCAGCTGAGGCCCAGTTGAGGACCAGAGTCCCCAGATCTGGTTGAGGCCTAGAGGGGTACCAGAATCACCTGGTCCAGGTGACATCCAGATGAGGATCAGAGTCACCAGGTCAGAGTGAGGCCCAGAGATTTTCCAGAGTCATCATGTCCAGGTGAGGCTCAGGTGTGGAACAGAGTCACCAGGTACCAACGATGCCCAGGTGAGGACCAGAGTCACCAGGTCTGGGTGATGCGCAGATAGAATCAGAGTCACCAGTTCCAGGTGAGGCCAAGAAAGAGTCCACAGCAATCAGGACCAGGTGGGGAATAAATGACCAGGACTGCGTGAGACCCAGATGGGGACCAGATTCCCCAGGTCCAGGTGAGTCCCAGGTGGTGACCAGAGTCCGCATCTCCGGGACAGGACCAGGTAAGGACCAGATTCACCAGGTCCAAGAGGCCCACGTGGGGACCTGAGTCACCATGTATGGGTGAGGCCCAGGTGGCCACCCCACTCACCAGTCCCAGGTGAGGCCAACCTGCATGCCAGAGTCTCCAGATCCAGGTGAGGCCCAGGTGGGGACCAGGATCACCAGGTACAGGGGAGGACCTTGAAAGGACCAGAGTCAACAGTTCGAGGGTTGACGCTGGTGGCAACCAGGTCAGCAGGTCCAAGTCAGGCCAAAGTGGGGTTCACAGTCACTAGGCACGGTGAGACCCAGAGGAGGACCAGAGTCACCTTGTCCAGGTGAGGTCCAGTTGTGGAACACAGTCACCGGGTCCCAATTTTGCCCAGTTGAGGACCATGGTCAACAGGGCCAGGTGAGGCCCAGATGGGGACCACAGTCAGTAGATCAGGGGAGTCTCAGGTGCAGACCATAATCACCAGGTCCAAGTGAGGTGCAAGTGGCAACCACATTCCCCAGGACCCAGTGAGGCCCTGGCGGGGACCAGAGTCACAAGGTACATGAGAAGCTAGAAACACTGCAGCCACCAGGTCCACCTGATGTCCATGTGGGCCGGAGAATCAGCAGTTACACGTGAGGACCAGGTGGGGATCCGACTCACCATGTCAAGTTGAGACCCAGGTTGGATCCAGTGTCACCATGTCCAGTTGTGGCCCAGGTGAAGACCAGAGTTAATAGGTCCGGCTGGGTCACTGTTAGTGAAGAGTGTAACCATATCCTGATGCTACCCAGGTGCGTACCGGAGACACCAGGTCCTGGTGAGGCCCATGTGGTACCAGAGACATGATGTCCAGGTAAGATCCCGATGGGAACCACAGTCACCAGGTCAGGTGAGGCCATGCTTAGGATCAAAGTTACCAGTTACAGGTGAGGCCCAGGTGGAGCCAGAGTAACCTGGTACAGAAGAGGTCAAAGACAGGACCAGAGTTACTAGGAACAGGTCAGTCCCATTGGGGAATAGAGTAACCATGCCCCGATGATGCCCAGGTAGAACCCGAGTCACCACGTCCCGGCCATGCAGAGGAACCGTGTCCCGATAATGCCCAGGTATGGACCAGAGTTACGAGTTGCAGGTGAGGCCCTAATGGGGACCGGACTCACCAGGTAAATGTGAGTCTACAAGAACACCACAGTCACCAGGTCCAGGTGGGGTTCAGGTGGGAACGAGAGTCATCAGGTCCAGGTGAGACCCAGGTGGGGACCACAGTCAACAGGTCCAGATTGAGGACTCGGTGGGGGACCAGAGTCATCAGGACCAGTTGAGGCCAAAGTGCGGAGCAAAGTTATCATGTCCAGGTGAGGCCCAGGTGGGGAACAGAGTAACCATGTCCCATTGATGCCAGGTCGGAAAAGAGTCACAAGGTCCAGACGAGGCGTAAGTGAGGAGTAGATTCACCAGGTCCTGTTGAGGCCCAGTTGAGGACCAGTGCCACAGCTCTGGATGAGTCCCAGAGGGGGACCACAGTCACCAGGTTCTGGTGATATTCAGGTTGGGACCAGAGTCACCACGTCAGGGACAGGCCTAGAGTGGGACGAGTATGACTAGGTCCAGGTGAGGCCCCGATGTGGAACTGAGAAACCAGGTCCCATGATGCCCATATGAGGACCTGAGTCAGCAGGTCCAGGTGAGGTCCCTGTGGGAACCAGGCACCTCGTCCAAGTGAGGCCCAGGTGGGACCACAGTCACCAGGTCCAGGTGAGGCCCAGGTATATAAGTGAGTATCCAGGTCCCAATGATGCCCAGGTAAGGACCAGAGTCAACAGGTCCAGGAGAGGCACAAATATGCATCAGAGTCATTGTGTTCCAGGTGAGGCCTAATGGAGATCACAGGAACCAGGTCCTGGAGAGCCCCTGTGGGAACCAGAGCCACTCTATCCAGCTGAGTCCCAGGTCCATGTGAGACCCACGTGAGGACCAGATTCATCAGGTCGAATTGAGGCATAGCTGGGGACAAGAGTCACCAGGTCTGGGTGCGGCCTAGGTGGGGCAAGATTCAGCAGTTCTGAGTTAGGTCAAAGTGGGGAAAAGAGTCAACAGGTCCAGGTGAGGCCAAACCGAGGACCAGAGTCACCAGGTCCAGGTGAGGTCCAGGTGGGGACCAGTGTCATCAGATCCAGTTGAAGTCCAGGTGGGGACCAGAGTCACGAGATCCAGGTGAAGTCCAGGTGGGGACCAGAGTCACTAGGTCCAGATGAGGCCCAGGTGAGGACCAGAGTTACCAGGTATACGTGAGGCCCCGGTGGGGATCAGAGGCAACAGGTCCATGTGAGGCCGGCTTGGGGACCATGGTCAACAGATCTACTTGAGTCCCAGGTGTGGAACACAGTAAGCAGGTCCAGGTGAGTGCAACCTGTAGGCCATACAGTGGAACCATGACCCGATGATGCCGAGGTAGTGACCAGACTTACCAGGTCCAAATGAGGCCCAGATGGAGCATATTCACTAGGTCCACTTGAGGCCCAGTTGAGGACCAGAGTCACCAGATCGGGTTGAGGCCTAGAGGAGTACCAGTATCACCTGGTCCAGGTGACATCCAGATGGGGACCAGAGTCACCAGGTCAGGGTGAGACCCAGAAAGGTTCCAGAGTCATCAGTTCCAGATGAGGCTCAGGTGTGGAACAGCGTCTCCAGGTACCAATAACTCCCAGGTGAGGACCAGAGTCACCAGATCTGGTAGACGCGCATATAGGATCAGAGTCACCAGTTCCAGGTGAGGCCAAGAATGGGACCACAGCAATCAAGCCCAGGTGGGGAACAAAGTCACAAGGATTGGGTGAGGCCCAGATGGGGACCAGATTCACCAGGTCCAGGTGAGGGCCAGGTGTGACCACAGTCATCAGGTCCAGGTGAGGCCCAGGTATATAAGAGAGTATCCAGGTCCCAATGATGCCCAGGTGGAACCAGAGTCACCAGGTCCAGATGAGGCGCAAGAGGGGAGCATATCCACTAGGTCCCGGTGAGGCCCAGTTGACGACCACAGTCAGCAGGTCTAGTTGAGGCCTAGAGAGGTACCATTTCACCTGGTCTAGGTGACATCCACATGGGGACCAGAGTCACCATGTCAGGGTGAGGTCCAGAGGGGATCCAGAGTAATCATGTCCAGGTGAGGCTCAGGTGTGGAACAGAGCATCCAAATCATAATGGTCCACAGGTGAGGACCAGAGTCACCAGATCTGAGGGAGGCCCAGTTAGGATCAGAGTCACCAGTTCCAGGTGAGGCCAAGAAGGAGTCCACAGCAATCAGGTCCAGGTGGGGAACAAAGTCACCAGGACTGGGTCAGGCCCAGATGGCGACCAGATTATCCAGGTCCAGGGGATTCCCAGGTGGTGACCAGAATTACCAGATTCACCAGGTCCAGGAGGCCCACGTGGGGACCTGAGTCACCAGGTATGGGTGACGCCCAGGTGGCAACCCCACTCACCAGGTCCAGGTGAGGCCAACCTGAAGGCCAGAGTAACCTGATCCAGGTGAGGCCCTAGTGGGGACCGGAGTCACCAGGTAAATGTGAGTCTACAAGACACCACAGTCACCAGGTCCAGATTAAGGCCTAGGTGGGGGGAACAGAGTCATCAGGACCAGGTGAGGCCAAAGTGTGGAGCAAACTTATCATGTCCAGGTGAGGCCCAGGTGGGAAACAGAGTAACCATGTCCCCTTGATGCCAGGTGGGAAAAGAGTCACAAGTTCCAGACGAGGCCTATGTGAAGAGTAGATTCATCAGGTCCTGTTGAGGCCCAGTTGAGGACCAGTGTCCACAGCTCCGGAGAGTCTCAGAGGGGGACCAGAGTCACCCGGTTCTGGTGATATCCAGGTGGGGACCAGAGTCACCACTTCAGGATGAGACCCAGAGGGGGACGAGAATCACTAGCTCCAGGTGAGGCCCGATGTGGAACTGAGAAACCAGGTACCATGATGCCCATATGAGGACCTGAGTCACCAGGTCCATGTGAGGTCTCTGTGGGAACCAGTCACCTCGTCCAGGTGAGGCCCAGGTGCAACCACAGTCACCAGGTCCAGGTGAGGCCTAGGTATATAAGAGAGTATCGAGGTCCCAATGATGCCCAGGTATGGACCAGAGTCAACAGGTCCAGGAGAGGCCCAAATACGGATCAGCGTCATTGTGTTCCAGGTGAGGCCAGATGGAGACCACAGGAACCGTGTCCAGGAGAGCCCCATATGGGAACCAGAGCCACGAGATCCAGGTGAGGTCCAGGTGGGACCACAGTCACAAGGTCCAGGTGAGGCGCAGGTGGCAACAGGATTCAACAAGTCCAGGTGAGGCCCAGGTGGCGACCAGTCACCACATCCAGGCGCGGATCAGCTTAGGACCAGATTCACCAGGCCCAAGTGAAGCCCAAAGTGTGACCAGAGTCACCAGGTAAGGGTGAGCCCCAAGGGGGAACCAGAGTAACCTGTTTAGTTTGAGGCTCAGAATTGGACCAGAGGTCCCTGGTCAAAGTGAGGCCCAGGTGTGTAATAGCGTATCCAGGGTGAGGATCATTGGGTCCACCACCCAATGATGCCTGGGTGAGGACCAGAGTCACTGGGGTCATGCAGGCCCAGATGGGGAACAGAATCACTAGGTCCTGGTGAGGCATACAATAAGACCACAGTCAGCAGTATCAGCTGAGCCCCTTGCGGGAACCAGAGCCACTGTATCCAGCTGAGTCCCAGGTCCAGGTGAGGCTCCCGTGAGGACCAGATTCATTAGGTCGAATTGAGGCATAGCTGGGGACAAAAGTCACCAGGTCTGGGTGCTGCCTAAGTTGGGCTAGATTCAGCAGTTCTGAGTTAGGTCAAAGTGGGGACGAGAGACGCCAGTTCCAGGTGAGGCCAAACTGAGTACCAGAGTCACCAGATCCATGTGAGGTCCATGTTTGAAAGAAAGTCACCAGGTCCGGGAGAGGTCCAGGTGGGGACCAGAGTCACCAGTTCCAGGTGAGGCCAAGAAGGAGTCCACAGAAATCAGGTCCAGGTGGGGAAGAAAGTCACCAGGACTGGGTGAGGCCTAGATGGGGACCAGATACACAAGGTCCAGGTGATATCCAGGTGGTGACCAGACTTACCAGTTCCGGGTGAGGACCAGGTAAGGACAAGATTCACCAGGTCCAAGTGAGGCCCACGTGGGGACCTGTGTCACCAGGCATAGGTGAGGCCCAGGTGGCAACCCCACTGACCAGCTCCAGGTGAGGCCAACCTGCAGGCCGTGCAGAGGAACCATGTCCCGATGATGACCATGTAGGGACCAGACTTACCAGGTCCAAGTGAGGCCAACCTGCAGGCCATGCAGTGGAACCATGTCCCGATGATGCCCAGGTAGGGACCAGAGTCACCAGGTCCAAAAGAGGCCCAGATGGTGCATATTCACTAGGTCCAAGTGAGGCCCAGTTGAGGACCAGAGTCACCAGATCTGGTTGAGGCCTAGAAGGGTACCAGCATCACCTGGTCCAGGTGACATCCAGATGGGGACCACAGTCACCAGGTCAGGGTGAGTCCCAGAGAGGTTCCAGAGTCATCATATCCAGGTGAGGCTCAGGTGTGGAACAGAGTCACCAGGTCCCAATGATGCCCAGGTGAGGACCAGAGTCACCTGGTCTGGGTGACGCGCAGATAGGATCAGAGTCACCAGATCTTGTTGAGGCCTAGAGGGGTAACAGATTCACCAGGTCCAGGTGAGGCACAGGTGGTGACCAGAGTCCCCGTTCTGGGAAAGGACCAGGTAAGGACCAGACTCACTAGGTCCAAGAGGCCCACGTGGACCTGAGTCACCAGGTATGGGTGAGGCCCAGGTGGCAATAACACTCACCAGGTCCAGGTGAGGCCAACCTGCAGGCCATGCAGTGGAACCATATCCCGATGATGCCCAGGTAGGGAGAATAGTTACCAGGTCCAGGTGAGGCCAACCTGCATGGCATGCAGTGGAAACATATCCAGATGATGCCCAGGTAGAAAACAGACTTACCAGGTCCAGGTGAGGCCAACCTGCAGGCCATGCAGTGGAACCATATCCCGATGATGCCCAGGTATGGACCAGAGTCACCAGGTCCAAATGAGGCCCACATCGAGCATATTCACTAGGTACAGGTGAGTCCCCTTTGAAGACCAGAGTCACCAAATCTGTTTGAGTCCTAGGGGGTACCAGAATCACCTTGTCCATGTGACATCCAGATGGGGACCAGAGTCACTAGGTCAGGGTGAGGCCCAGAGCGGTTCCAGAGTCAACATTTCCAGGTGAGGCTCAGGTGTGGTACAGAGTCACCTGGTACCAATGATGCCCAGGTGAGGACAAGAGTCAGCCGGTCTGGGTGACGCACAGATAGGATCAGACTCACCAGTCCGGGTGAGGCCAAGAAAGGGCACAGCAATCAGGTCCAGGTGGGGAACAAAGTCACCAGGACTGGGTGAGGCCCAGATGGAGACCAGATTCACCAAGTCCAGGTGAGGCCCAGGTGGTGACAAGAGTCCCCGGGTCTAGGAGAGGACCGGGAAAGGACAAGATTCACCAGGTCCAAGAGGCCCATGTAGGGACTTGAGTCACCAGGTATGGGTGAGGCCCAGGTGGCAACCCCACTCACCAGGTCCTGGTGAGACCAACCTGCAGGCCAGAGTCACCAGATCCACGTGAGTCCCTAGTGGGGACCAGATTCACCAGGTAAAAGTGAGTCTACAAGAACGCCAGATTCACCAGGTCCAGGCGTGGTTCATGTAGGAACGAGACCACCATGTCTAGGTGAGACCCAGGTGGGGACCACAGTCACCAAGTCCAGGTGTGACCCAGGTGGGGACCACAGTCACCAGGTTCAGTTTGAGGCCTAGGTGCGGGGATCAGAGTCATCAGGACCAGTTGAGGCCAAAGTGTGGAGCAAAGTTATCATGTCCAGGTGAGGCCCAGTGGGAACAGAGTAACCATGTCCCATTGATGCCAGGTGGGAAAAGAATCACAAAGTCCAGACGAGACCTAAGTGAGGAGTAGATTCACCAGGTCCAGTTGTGCCCAGGTGAGGACCAGTGTCCCAGCACCGGGTGAGTCCCAGAGGGGGAACAGAGTCACCCAATTCTGGTGATATCCAGATGGGGACCAGAGTCACCATGTCAGGCTGAGGCCCAGAGGGGATCCAGAGTCATCATGTCCAGGTGAGTCTCAGGTTTGCAACAGAGTATCCAGGTCATAATGATCCACAGGTGAGGACCAGAGTCACCAGATCTGGGTGAGGCCCAGTTAGGATCAGAGTCACCCGTTCCAGGTGAGGCCCAAAAGGAGTCCACAGCAATCAGGTCCAGGTGGGGAACAAAGTCATCAGGACTGAGTGAGGCCCAATGGGGACCAGATTCACCAGGTCCAGATGATTCCCATGTTGTGACCAGACTTACTAGTTCCGAGTGAGGACCAGGTAAGGACCAGATTCACCAGGTCAAAGGAGGCCCACGTGGGGCCCTCTGTCACAAGGTATGGGGGAGGCCCAGGTGGCAACCCCACTCACCAGGTCCAGGTGAGGCCAACCTGCAGGCCATGCAGAGGAACCATGTCCCGGTGATGCTCAGGTAGGGAGCAGATTTACCAGGTCCAGTTGAGGCCAATCTGCAGGCGATACAGTGTAACCATATCCCGATGATGCCCAGGTAGGGACCAGAGTCACCAGGTCCATATAAGGCCCAGATGGAGCATATTCACTAGGTCCAGGTGAGGCCCAGTTGAGGACCAGTTTCACCATATCTACTTGAGTCTTAGAAGGGTACCAGAATCACCTGGTCCAGGTGATATCCAGATGGGGACGAGAGTCACCAGGTCAGGGGGAGGCCCAGAGTGGTTCCAGAGTCATCGGGTCCAGTTGAGGCTCAGGTGTGGAAGACAGTCACCAGGTACCAATGATGCACAGGTGAGGACCAGAGTCACCAGATCTGGTTGAGGCGCAGATAGGATCAGAGTCACCAGTTGCAGGTGAGGCCAAGAAAGAGTTCAAAGCAATCAGGTCCAGGTGGGGAACAAAGTCACCAGACCATGGTGAGACCCAGATGGGGACCAGATTCACCAGGTCCAGGTAAGGCCCAGATGGGGATAGAGTCCCCGGGTCTCGGAAAGGACCAGGTAAGGACCAGATTCACCAGGTCCAAGAGGCTCACGTGGGGACCTGAGTCACCAGCTATGTGTGAGGCCTAGGTGGCAACCCCACTCACCAGGTCTAGGTGAGGCCAACCGGCGGGCCAGAGTCAGCAGATCTAGGTGAGGCCCTAGTGGGGACTGGAGTCACCAGGTACATGTGAGTATACAAGAACACCACAGTCAGCAAGTCCAGGTGTGGTTCATCTGGTGAAGTGCAGCCCAAAGGGTGACCAGAGTTACCAGGTAAGGGTGAGGCCAAAAGGGGAACCAGTAACTAGTTTAGTTTGAGTCCGAGAAAGGGACGAGAGGTCCATGGTCAATGTGAGGCACAGGTGTGGAATAGAGTATCCAGGTCCTAATGATTCCTGGGTGAGGACCAGAGTCACTAGGGCCATGCAGGCCCAGATGGGAACAGAATCGCTAGGACCAGGTGAGGCATAGAATAAGACCACAGTCAGCTATATCAGGTGAGCCCCTTGTGGGAACCAGAGCCACTCTATCCAGCTGAGTCCCAGGTCCATGTGAGGCCCACGTGAGGAACAGATTCATCAGGTCGAATTGAGGCATAGCTGGGGACAAGAGTCACCAAGTCTGGGTGCGGCCGAGGTGGTGCAAGATTCAGCAGTTCTGAGTTAGGTCAAAGTGGGGACGAGAGATGCCAGATCCAGGTGAGGCCAAACTGAGGACCAGAGTCACCAGATGCGGGTCAGGTCCAGGTGTGGACCAGAGTCCCCAGATCCAGGTGAAGTCCAGGTGGGGACCAGAGTCACCAGATCCAGGTGAAGCCCCGGTAGGGACCAGAGTCGCTAGGTCCAGATGAGACCCAGATGAGGACCAGAGTTACCAGGTACACGTGAGGCACCTGTGGGGATCAGAGGCAACATGTCCATGTGAGGCTGGCTTGGGGACCATGGTCAACAGGTCTACTTGAGACCCAGGTGTGGAACACCGTAAGCAGGTCCAGGTGAGTTCCCGGTGGTGACAAGAGTCACCAGGTCCAGGTCAGGCCCATGTGGGCACCAGGATCACCACGTCCAGGGGAGGCCCTTGAAAGAACCAGAGCCAAAAGTTCGAGGTCAGGCGCAGGTGGCAACCATGGTCAGGAGGTCCAAGTCAGGCCAAAGTGGGGTTCCCAGTCACTAGGGCACGGTGACACCCAGAGGGGGACCAGAGTCACCTGGTCCAGGTGAGGTCCAGTTGTGGATCACAGTCACCGGGCCCCAATTTTACGCAGTTGAGGACCATGGTCAACAGGGCCAGGTGAGGCTCAGATGGGAACGAGAGCCCAAAATCCAGGTGAAGCCCAGGTGGGTACCACAGTCACCAGATCCAGGGTAGTTTCAGGGGGAGACCAGAATCTCCAGGTCCAGGTGAGGTGCAGGTGGCAACCACACTCACCAGGTCCCGGTGAGGACCTGGTGGGGACCAGAATCACGAGGTACATGAGAAGCTAGAAACACTGCAGCCACCAGGTCCACATGATGTCCATGTGGGAACGAGAATCACCAGTTACAGGTGAGGATCAGGCAGGGATCTGAATCACATGTCCACGTGAGAACCAAGAGGGAACCAGTGCCACCATGTCCAGGTGTGGCCCAGGTGAAGACCAGAGTTAATAGGTCCGGCTGGGTCACGTTAGTGAAGAGTGTAACCATATCCTGATGCTACCCAGGTGGGTACCAGAGACACCAGGTCCTGGTGAGGCCCAGGTGGGACCAGAGACATGAGGTCCAGGTGAGGTCCCGATGGGAACCACAGACACCAGGTTAGGTGAGGCCATGCTTAGGATCAGAGTCACCAGTTACAGGTGAGGCCCAGGTGGAGCCAGAGTTACCAAGTAGAGAAGACGCCAAAGTCAGGACCAGAGTTACCAGGATCAGGACAGTCACAGTGGGGAATAGAGTAACCATGTCCCGATGATGCCCAGGTAGAACCCGAGTCACCAAGTACAGATGAGGCGCAGGTGGGGAGTATATTCACTAGGTCCCAGTGAGGCCCAGTTGAGGACCAGATTCCCCCAGTCTAGTTGAGGCCTAGAGGGGTACCAGATTCACCTGGTCTAGGTGACATCCAGATGGGGACCAGAGTCACCAGGTCAGGGTGAGGCCCAGAGGGGATCCAGAGTCATCATGTCCAGGTGAGGCTCAGGTGTGGAACAAAGTATCCAGGTCGTATTGGTCCACAGGTGAGGACAAGAATCAACAGGTCTGGTAAGGTCCAGTTAGGATCAGAGTCAGCAGTTCCAGGTGAGAACAAGAAGGAGTCCACAGCAATCAGGTCCAGGTTGGGAACAAAGTCTCCAAGACTAGGTGAGGCCCAGATGGGGACCAGATTCACCAGGTCCAGGTGATTCCCAGGTGGTGACCAGAGTTACCAGTTCCAAGTGAAGACCAGGTAAGGACCAGATTCACCAGGTCCAAGTTAGGCCGACGTGGGGACTTGTGTCTCCATGTATGGGTGAGGCCCAGGTGGAAATCAAACTCACCAGGTCCAGGTGAGGCCAAAGTGCAGGCCATGCAGTGGAACCATGTACCGATGATGTCCACGTAGGGACAAGACGTACCAGGTCCACGTGAGGTCAACCTGTAGGCCATGCTGTGGAACCATGTCCCAATGATGCCCAGGTAGTGACCAGAGTCACCAGGTCCAAAGGAGGCCCAGAGTGAGCGTATTCACTAGGTCCAGGTGAGGCCCAGTTGAGGACCAGAGTCACCAGATCTGGTTGAGGACTAGAGGGGTACCAGAATCACCTGGTCAAGGTGACATCCAGATCGGGACCAGAGTCTCCAGGTCAGGGTGAGGCCCAGAGAGGTTCCAGAGTCATCATGTCCAGGTGAGGCTCAGGTGTGGAACAGAGTCACCAGGTACCAATGATACCCAGGTGAGGACAGAGTCACCAGGTCTGGGTGACGCGCAGATAGAATCAGAGTCACCAGCTCAGGGGAGGCCAAGAAAGATTCCACAGCAATCAGGTCCAGGTGAGGAACAAAGTCACCAGGATTGGGTGAGGCCCAGATATGGACCAGATTCACCAGGTCCAGGTGAGGTCCAGGTGGTGAGCAGAGTCCCCGGGTCTGGGAGAGGACCAGGTAAGGTCCAGATTCACCAATTCCAAGAGTCCCACGTTGGGACCTGAGTCACCAGGTATGGGTGAGACCCTGGTGGCAAACCCTACTCACCAGGTCCAGGTGAGGCCAACCTGCAGTCCAGAGTCACCAGATCCAGAAGAGACCCTAGTGGGGACCGGAGTCACCAGGTAAATGTGAGTCTACAAGAACACCACAGTCACTAGGGCCAGGTGTGGTTCATGTGGGAACGAGAGTCACCAGGTCCAGGTGAGACCCAGGTGGGGAACACAGTCACCAAGTCCAGATTGAGGCCTAGGTGGGGGGACCAGAGTCATCAGGAACAGTTGAGGCCAAAGTGCGGAGCAAAGTTATCATGTCCAGGTGAGGCCCAGGTGGGGAACAGAGTAACCATGTCCTATTGATGCCAGGTGGGAAAAGAGTCACAAGGTCCAGACGAGGCCTAAGTGAGGAGTAGATTCACCAGGTCCTGTTGAGGCCCAGTTGAGGACCAGTGTCCCCAGGTCCGGGTGAGGCCCAGATGGGGACCAGAGTCACCACGTCAGAGTGAGGCCCAGAGGGGGACGAGAATCACTAGCTCCAGGTGAGGCCCCAATGAGGAATTGAGAAACCAGGTCCCATGATGTCCATATGAAGACCTGAGTCACCAGGTCCCGGTGAGGTCCCTGTGGGAACCAGTCACCTCGTCCAGGTGAGGCCCAGGTGGGACCACAGTCACCAGGTCCAGGTGAGGCCCAGGTATATGAGAGTATCCAAGTCCCAATGATGCCCAGGTAAGGACCAGAGTCAACAGGTCCAGGAAAGTCCCAAATATGGATCAGAGTCATTGTGTTCCAGGTGAGGCCAGATGGAGACCACAGGAACCAGGTCCAGGATAGCCCCATATGGGAACCAGAGCCACCAGATCCAGGTGAGATCCAGGTGGGACCACAGTCACAAGGTTCAGGTGAGGCGCACGTGGCAACAGGATTCACCAAGTCCAGGTGAGGCCCAGGTGGCAACCAGATCCAGGTGCGGACGAGCTAAGGACCAGATTCACCAGGCCCAAGTGAAGCCCAAAGGGTGACCAGATTCACCAGGTAAGGGTGAGGCCCAGAGGGGAACCAGAGTAACCAGTTTAGTTTGAGGCCCCGAATTGGACCAGAGGTCCCTGGTCAAAGAAAGGCCCAGGTGTGGAATAGAGTATCCAGGTCCCAATGATGCCTGGGTGAGGACCAGAGTCACTAGGGCCATGCATGCCCAGATCAGGAACAGAACCTCTAGGTCCTGGTGAGGCATAGAATAAGACCACAGTCACCAGTATCGGGTGAGCCCCTTTTGGGAACCAGAGCCAGTCTATCCAGATGAGTCCCAGGTGATGTGAGGCCCACTTGAGGCCAGATTCATCAAGTCGAATTGAGGCATAGCTGTGGACAAGAGTCACCTGGTCTGGGTGCGGCCAAGGTGGGGCAAGATTCAGCAGTTCTGAGTTAGGTCAAAGTGGGGAAGAGAGACACCAGGAACAGGTGAGTCCAATCTGAGGACCAGAGTCACCAGATCCAGGTGAGGTCCATGATGGAAAGAGAGTCTCCAAGTCCAGGAGAGGTCCAGGTGTGGACCAGAGTCACCAGATCCAGGTGAAGCCCAGTTGGGGACCAGAGTCACTAGGTTCAGTTGAGGCCCATGTGAGGACCAGAGTTATCAGGTACACGTGAGGCCTCGGTGGGGATCAGAGGCAACAGGTCCATGTGAGGCCGGCTTGGGGAACATGGTCAACAGGTCTACTTGAGACCCAGGAGTGGAACATAGTAAGCAGGTCCAGGTGAGTCCTCCGTGGTGAAAAGTGTCACCACGTCCAGGTGAGGCCCTGGTGGGGACCAGGATCACCCGGTACAGGGGAGGACCATGAAAGAACCAGAGTCAACAGTTCGAGGTCAGACGCTGGTGGCAACAAGTGTCAGGAGGTCCAAGTCAGGCCAAAGTGGGGTTCACAGTCACTAGGGAACGGTGAGACCCACAGGGGGACCAGAGTCATGTGGTCCAGGTGAGGTCCAGTTGTGGAACACAGTCACCGTGTCCCAATTTTGCCCAGGTGAGGACCATGGACAACAGGGCCAGGTGAGTCCCAGATGGGGACCGGACTCCCCAAATCCAGGTGAAGCCCAGGTGGGGACCACAGTCCCCAGATCCAGGTTAGTCTCAGGTACAGACCAGAATCACCAGGTCCAGGTGAGGCGCAGGTGGCAACCACACTCACCAGGTCCCGGTGAGTCCCTGGTGGGGACCAGAGTCACGAGGTACATGAGAAGCTAGAAACACTGCAGCCACCAGGTCCACATGATGTCCATGTGGAAACGAGAATCACCAGTTACAAATAAGTACGAGGTGGGGATGCGACTCACCTTGTCCAGGTGAGACCCAGGTGGGAACCAGTGTCACCATGTCCAGGTGTGGCCCAGGTGAAGACCAGAGTTAATAGGTCCGGCTGGGTCACTGTTAGTGAACAGTGTAACCATATCCTAATGCTACCCAGGTGGGTACGAGAGACACCAGGTCCTGGTGAGGCCCAGGTGGGACCAGAGACATGAGGTCCGGGTGAGGTCCCGATGGGAACCACAGTCACCAGGTTAGGTGAGGCCATGCTTAGGATCAGAGTCACCAGTTCCAGGTGAGGCCAAGAAGGAGTCCAGATCAATCAGGTCCAGGTGGGGTGACAAAGTCACCAGGATTATATTAGGACCAGATGGGGACCAGATTAACCAGGTTCAGGTGACCTCCAGGTGGTGACCCGAGTTAGGAGTTTCGGGTGAGGACCAGGTATGGACCAGATTCACCAGGTCCACGTGAGGCCCACGTGAGGCCTTAGTCACCAGGTATGAGTGAGGCCCAGGTGACAACCCCACTCACCAGGTCCAGGGGAGGCCAACCTGCAGGCCATGCAGAGGAAATATGTCCTGATGATGCCCAGGTAGGGACTAGAGTTACCAGGTCCAGGTGAGGCCAACCTGCAGGCCATGCAGTGGAACAATGTCCAGATGATGCCCAGGTAGGGACCAGAGTTAACACGTCCAGGTGAGGCCAACCTGAAGTCCATGCAGTGGAACCATGTCCCGATGATGCCCAGGTAGGGATCAGAATCATCAGGTCCAAATGAGGGCCAGATGGAGCATATTCACTAGGTCCAGGTGAGGCCCAGTTGAGAACCAGAGTCACCAGATCTGGTTGAGTCCCAGAGGGGTACCAGAATCCCCTGGTCCAGGTGACATCCAGATAGGGACCAGAGTCACCAGTTCCAGGTGAGGCCAAGAAAGAGTCCACAGCAATCACGTCCAGGTGGGGAACAAAGTCACCAGGACTGTGTGAGCCCCAGACGGGGACCAGAGTCACCAGATCCAGGTGTAGCCCAGGTTGGGACCAGAGTCACTAGGTCCAGAAGAGGCCCAGGTGAGGACCAGAGTTACCAGGTACACGTGAGGCACCGTTAAGGATCACAGGCAACAGGTTCATGTGAGGCCGGCTTGGGGACCATGGTCAACAGGTCTACTTGAGGCCCAGGCATGGAACACAGTAACCAGGTCCACGTGAGTAACCGGTGGTGACAAGAGTCACCACGTCCAGGTGAGGCGCAGGTGGGGACCAGGTTCACCAGGTTCAGGGGAGGCCCTTGAAAGAACCAGAGTAAACAGTTCTACGTCAGTTGCAGGTGTCAACCAGGGTCAGCAAGTTCAAGTCAGTACAAAGTGGGGTTCACAGTCACTAGGGCACGGTGAGACCCTGAGTGTGACCAGAGTCACCTGGTCCAGGTGAGGTCCAGTTGTGGAACACAGTCACCGGGTCCCAATTCTGAACAGTTGAGGACCATGATCAACAGGGCCAGGTGAGGCCCAGATGGGGACCAGAGTCCCCAAATCCAGGTGAAGCCCAGGTGGAGACCCCAGTCACCAGATCCAGGGTAGTTTCAGGTGCAGACCAGAATCACCAGGTCCAGGTGAGGTGCAGGTGGCAACCACACTCACCAGTGCCCGGTGAGGCCCTGGTGGGGACCAGAGTCACGAGGTACATGAGAAGCTAGAAACACTGCAGCCACCAGGTCCACATGATGTCCATGTGGGAACGACAATCACCAATTACAGTTGAGGACCAGGTGGAGCCAGAGTCACCTGGTACAGAAGAGGCCAAAGTCAGGACCAGAGTTACCAGGATCAGGGCAGTCCCAGTGGGGAATAGAGTAACAATGTCCCAATGATTCCAAGGTAGAACCAGAGTCGCCAGTTCCACATGAGGCGGAGGTGGGGAGCATATTCACTAGGTCCCGGTGAGGCCCAGTTGGGGACCAGAGTCACCAGGTCAAGTTGAGGCCTAGAGGGGTACCAGATTCATCTGGTCTTGGTGACATCCAGATGGGGCCCATGTCACCATGTCAGGCTGAGGACCAGAGGGGATCCAGAGTCATCATGTCCAGGTGAGGCTCAGGTGTAGAACAGAGTATCCAGGTCATAATGGTCCACAGGTGAGGACCAGAGTCACCAGATCTGGGTGAGGCCCAGTAAGGATCAGAGTCAGCAGTTCCAGGTGAGGCCAAGTAGGAGTCCACAGCAAACAGGTCCAGGCGGGGAGCAAAGTCACCAGGACTGGGTGAGGCCCAGATGGGGACCAGATTCACGAGGTCCAGGTGATTCCCAGGTTGTAAAAAGAGTTACCAGTTCCGGGTGAGGACCAGGAGAGGACCAGATTCACCAGGTCCAAGTGAGGCCCACGTGGGGCCTTTGTCACCAGGTATGAGTGAGGCCCAGGTGGCAACCCCACTCACCAGGTCCAGGGGAGGCCAACCTGCAGGCCATGCAGAGGAAATATGTCCCGATGATGCCCAGGTAGGGACTAGAGTTACCAGGTCCAGGTGAGGCCAACCTGCAGGCCATGCAGTGGAACAATGTCCAGATGATGCCCAGGTAGGGACCAGAGTTAACAGGTCCAGGTGAGGCCAACCTGAAGTCCATGCAGTGGAACCATGTCCCGATGATGCCCAGGTAGAGATCAGAATCATCAGGTCCAATGAGATCCAGATGGAGCATATTCACTAGGTCCAGGTGAGGCCCAGTTGAGAACCAGAGTCACCAGTTCTGGTTGAGGCCCAGAGGGGTACCAGAATCCCCTGGTCCAGGTGACATCCAGATAGGGACCAGATTCACCAGTTCCAGGTGAGGCAAAGAAAGAGTCCACAGCAATCACGTCCAGGTGGGGAACAAAGTCACCAGGACTGTGTGAGCCACAGATGGGGACCAGAGTCACCAGATCCAGGTGTAGCCCAGGTTGGGACCAGAGTCACTAGGTCCAGAAGAGGCCCAGGTGAGGACCAGAGTTACCAGGTACACGTGAGGCACCGGTGGGGATCACAGGCAACAGGTTCATGTGAGGCCGGCTTGGGGACCATGGTCAACAGGTCTACTTGAGGCCCAGGCGTGGAACACAGTAACCAGGTCCACGTGAGTAACCGGTGGTGACAAGAGTCACCACGTCCAGGTGAGGCCCAGGTGGGGACCAGGTTCACCAGGTTCAGGGGAGGCCCTTGAAAGGACCAGAGTCAACAGTTCTACGTCAGTTGCAGGTGGCAAACAGGGTCAGCAAGTTCAAGTCAGTACAAAGTGGGGTTCACAGTCACTAGGGCACGGTGAGACCCTGAGGGTGACCAGAGTCACCTGGTCCACGTGAGGTCCAGTTGTGGAACACAGTCACCGGGTCCCAATTCTGAACAATTGAGGACCATGATCAACAGGGCCAGGTGAGGCCCAGATGGGGACTGGAGTCCCCAAATCCAGGTGAAGCCCAGGTGGAGACCACAGTCACCAGATCCAGGGTAGTTTCAGGTGCAGACCAGAATCACCAGGTCCAGGTGAGGTGCAGGTGGCAACCACACTCACCAGTGCCCGGTGAGGCCCTGGTGGGGACCAGAGTCACGAGGTACATGAGAAGCTAGAAACACTGCAGCCACCAGGTCCACATGATGTCCATGTGGGAACGACAATCACCAATTACAGTTGAGGACCAGGTGGAGCCAGAGTCAACTGGTACAGAAGAGGCCAAAGTCAGGACCAGAGTTACCAGGATCAGGGCAGTCCCAGTGGGGAATAGAGTAACAATGTCCCAATGATTCCCAGGTAGAACCAGAGTCGCCATTTCCAGATGAGGCGGAGGTGGGGAGCATATTCACTAGGTCCTGGTGAGGCCCAGTTGAGGACCAGAGTCACCAGGTCAAGTTGAGGCCTAGAGGGTTACCAGATTCATCTGGTCTTGGTGACATCCAGATGGGGCCCATGTCACCATGTCAGGCTGAGGACCAGAGGGGATCCAGAGTCATCATGTCCAGGTGAGGCTCAGGTGTGGAACAGAGTATCCAGGTCATAATGGTCCACAGGAGAGGACCAGAGTCAACAGATCTGGGTGAGGCCCAGTAAGGATCAGAGTCAGCAGTTCCAGGTGAGGCCAAGTAGGAGTCCACAGCAAACAGGTCCAGGAGGGGAGCAAAGTCACCAGGACTGGGTGAGGCCCAGATGGGGACCAGATTCACGAGGTCCAGGTGATTCCCAGGTTGTAAAAAGAGTTACCAGTTCCGGGTGAGGACCAGGAGAGGACCAGATTCACCAGGTCCAAGTGAGGCCCACGTGGGGCCTTTGTCACCAGGTATGAGTGAGGCCCAGGTGGCAACCCCACTCACCAGGTCCAGGGGAGGCCAACCTGCAGGCCATGCAGAGGAAATATGTCCCGATGATGCCCAGGTAGGGACTAGAGTTACCAGGTCCAGGTGAGGCCAACCTGCAGGCCATGCAGTGGAACAATGTCCAGATGATGCCCAGGTAGGGACCAGAGTTAACAGGTCCAGGTGAGGCCAACCTGAAGTCCATGCAGTGGAACCATGTCCCGATGATGCCCAGGTAGGGATCAGAATCATCAGGTCCAATGAGATCCAGATGGAGCATATTCACTAGGTCCAGGTGAAGCCCAGTTGAGAACCAGAGTCACCAGATCTGGTTGAGGCCTAGAGGGGTACCAGAATCACCTGGTCCAGGTGACATCCAGATGGGGACCAGAATCACCACGTCAGGGTGAGGCCCAAAGGGGTTGCAGAGTCATCATATCCAGGTGAGGCTCTGGTGTGGAACAGAGTCACCAGGTACCAATGATGCTCAGGTCAGGACCAGAGTCACAGGTCTGGGTGACGCGCAGATAGGATCAGAGTCACCAGTTCCCGGTGAGGCCAAGAAAGAGTCCACAGCAATGAGATCCAGGTGGGGAACAAAGTCAACAGGACTGGGTGAGGCCCAGTTGGGGACCAGAATCACAGGTTCAGATGAGGCCCAATTGGGGACCAGAGTCCCCGGGTCTGGGAGAGGACCAGGTAACGACCAGATAAACAGGTCCACGAGGCCCACGTGTGGAACTGAGTCACCAGGTATGGGGTGGCAACCCCACTCACCAGGTCCAGGTGAGGACAACCTTCAGGCCAGAGTCACCAGATCCAGGTGAGGCCCTAGTGGGGACCAGAGTCACCAGGTAAATGTGCGTCTATAAGAACACCACAGTCACCAGGTCCAGGTGTGGTTCATGTGGGAACGAGAAACACCAGGTCCAGGTGAGAACCAGGTGGGGACCACAGTCACCAGGTCCAGATTGAGGCCTAGGTGGGGGGACCAGCGTCATCAGGACCAGTTGAGGCCAAAGTGTGGAGCAAAGTTATCATGTCCAGGTGAGGCCCAGGTGGGGAACAGAGTAACCATGTCGCATTGATGCCAGGTGGGAAAAGAGTCACAAGGTCCCGGTGAGGCGCAGGTGGCAACAGGATTCACCAACTCCATGTGAGGCCCAGGTGGCAAACAGTCACCAGATCCATGTGCGGACCAGCTAAGGACCAGATTCACCAGGCCCAAGTGAAGCCCAAGGGGTGACCAGATTTACCAGGTAAGGGTGAGGCCCAGAAGGGGAACCAGAGTAACCAGTTTAGATTGAGGCCCAGAATGGGACCAGAGGTCCGTGGTCAAAGTGAGGCCCCGTTGTCGAATAGAGTATCCAGGTCCCAATGATGCCTGGGTCAGGACCAGAGTCACTAGGGCCATACAGGCCCAGATGGGGAACAGAATCACTAGGTCCTGGTGAGGCATAGAAAAAGACCACAGTCACCAGTATGAGGTGAGCCCCTTTTGGGAAGCAGAGCCACTCTATCCAGCTGAGTCCCAGGTCCATGTGAAGCCCACGTGAGGACCAGATTCACCAGGTCGAATTGAGGCATAGCTGGGGACAAGAGTCACCAGGTCTGGGTGCGGCCTAGGTGGGGCAAGATTCAGCACTTCTGAGTTAGGTCAAATTGGGGACGAGAGACACGATGTCCAGGTGAGGCCAAACTGAGTACCAGAGTCACCAGATCTAGGTGAGGTCCATGTTGGAAAGAGAGTCACCAGGTCCAGGAGAGGTCCAGGTGGGAACCAGAGTCACTAGATCCAGGTGAACTCCAGGTGGGGACACAGATTCACCAGGTCCAAGTGATTCCCAGGTGGTGACAAGATTTACCAGATTCACCAGGTCCAGGTGATTCCCAGGTGGTGTCCAGAATTACCAGATACACCAGGTCCAAGTCAGGCCCACGTAGGGGCCTGTGTCACCAGGTATGCGTGAGGCCCAAGTGGCAACCCCACTCACCAGGTCCAGGTGAGGCCTACCTGCAGGCCATGCAAAGTAACCGGGTCCCGATAATGCCAAGGTAGGGACCAGAGTTACCAGGTCCAGGTGAGGCCAACCTGCAGGCCATGCAGTGGAACCAGGTCCCCATGATGCCCAGGTAGGGACCAGAGTAACCAGGTCCAAATGAGGCCAAGATGGAGCATATTCACTAAGTCCAGCCGAGTCCCAGTTGAGGACCAGAGACACCAGATCTGGTTGAGGCCTAGAGGGGTACCAGAATCACCTGGTCCAGGTGACATCCAGATGGGGACCAGAGTCACCAGGTCAGGGTGAGGCCCAGAGAGGTTTCAGAGTCATCATGTCCAGGTGAGGCTCAGGTGTGAAACAGAGTCACCAGGTACCAATGATTCCCAGGTGAGGACCAGATTCACCAGGCCTGAGTCACACGCAGAGAGGATAAGAGTCACCAGTTCCAGGTGAGGCCAAGAAAGAGTCCAAAGCAATCAGCTCCAGGTGGGGAACAAAGTCACCAGGACTGGGTGAGGCCCAGATGGGGACCAGATTCACCAGGTCCAGGTGATTTCCAGGTGGTGACAAGGGTTACCTGTTCCGGGTGAGGACCAGGTAAGGACCAGATTAACCAGGTCCAAGTGAGGCCCACGTGAGACCTGTGTCACCAGGTATGGGTGAGGCCCAGATGGCAAGCCCACTCTCCAGGTCCAGGTGAGGCCTATCTGCAGACCATGCAGAGGAACCTTGTCCCGATGATGCCCAGGTAGGGACCAGAGGTACGAGGTCCAGGTGACGCCAACCTGCAGGCCATGCAGAGGAACCGTGTCCCGATGATGCCCAGGTAGGGACCAGAGTTACCAGGTCAAGAAGAGGCCAACCTGCAGACCATTATGTGGAACCATGTCCCGATGTTGCCCAAGTAGGGACCAGAGTCACCAGGTCCAAATGAGGCCCAGATGGAGCATATTCACTAGGTCCAGGTGAGGCCCAGTTGAGGACCAGAGGCCCCAGATCTGATTGAGGCCCAGAGGGGTACCTGATTCGCCTGGTCTAGGTGACATCCAGACGGGGACCAGAGTCACCAGGTCAGGGTGAGGCCCAGAGAGTTTCCAGAGACATCATGTCCAGGTGAGGCTCAGGTGAGGAACAGAGTCACCAGGTACCAATCATGCCCAGGTGAGGACCAGAGTCACCAGATCTGGGTGACGTGCAGATAGGATCAGAGTCACCAGGTCCAGGTGAGGCCAAGAAGGAGACCACAACAATCAGGTCCAGGTGGGGAACAAAGTCATCAGAAATGGGTGAGGCCCAGTTGGGGACTAGATTCACTAGGTCCAGGTGAGGCCCAGGTGGTAACCAGAGTCCCCGGGTCTGGGAGAGGACCAGGTAAGAACCAGATTAACAGGTCCAAGAGGCCCACGTGGGGACCTGAGTCACCAGGTTTGGGTGAGGCCCAGTGGCAACCCCACTAACCAGGTCCAAGTGAGGCCAACCAACAGGCCAGAGTCACCATATCCAGGTGAGGCACTAGTGGGGACCGGAGTCACCAGGTAAATGTGAGTCTACAAGTACACCACAGTCACCAGGTCCAGGTGTGGTTCATGTGGGATCGAGAGTCAACAGGTCCAGGTGAGACCCACGAGGGGACGACAGTCTCCAGGTCCAGACTGACCCTTGGTTGGGGGACCAGGGTCATCAGGACCAGTTGAGGCCAATGTGCGGAGCAAAGTTAAAATGTCCATGTGAGGCCCAGGTGCGGAACAGAGTAACCATGTCCCATTGTTGCCAGGTGGGAAAAGAGTCACAAGGTCCAGTCGAGGCCTAAGTGAGGAGTAGATTCACCAGGTCCTGTTGAGGCCAAGTTGAGGACCAGTGACCCCATCTCCGGGTGAGTCCCAGAGGGGGACCAGAGTCACACAGTTCTGGTGATATCCAGGGGGGGACCAGAGTCAGCACGTCAGGGTGAGGCCCAGAGGGGGACGAGAATCATTAGGTCCAGGTGAGGCCCCGATGTGGAACTCAGAAACCAGGTCCCATGATATCCATATGAGGACCTGAGTCACCAGATCCAGGTGAGGTTCCTGTGGGATCCAGTCACCTCGCGCAGGTGAGGCCCAGGTGGGAACACAGTCACCAGGTCCAGGTGAGGCCCAAGTATATAAGAGAGTCTCCAGGTCCCAATGATGCCCAGGTAAGGACCAGAGTCAACAGGTCCAGGAGAGGACCAAATATGGATCAGAGTCATTGTGTTCCAGGTGAGGCCAGATGGAGACCACAGGAACCAGATCCAGGAGAGCCCCATATGAGAACCAGAGCCACCAGATCCAGGTGAGGTCCAGGTGGGACCACAGTCACAAGGTCCAGGTGAGCTGCAGGTGGCAACAGGATTCACCAAGTCCAGGTGAGACCCAGGTGGCGACCAGTCACCAGATCCAGGTGCGGACCAGCTAAGGACCAGATTCACCAGGTCCAAGTGAAGCCCAAGGGGTGACCAGAGTCACCAGGTAAGGGTGAGGCCCAGAGGGGATACCAGAGTAACCAGTTTAGTTTGAGGCCCAGAATGGGACCAGAGGTCCCTGGTCAAAGTGAGGCCCAGGTGTGGAATAGAGTATCCAGTTCCCAATGATTCCTGGGTGAGGACCAGAGTCACTAGGGCGATGCAGGCCTAGATGGGGAACAGAATCACTAAGTCCTGGTGAGGCATAGAATAAGACCACAGTCACCAGTATCAGGTGAGCCCCTTGTGGGAACCAGAGCCACTCTATGCAGCTGAGTCCGAGGTCCATGTGAGGCCCACGTGAGGACCAGATTCATTAGGGCAAATTGAGGCATAGCTGGGGACAAGAGTCACCAGGTCTGGGTGCGGGCTAGGTGGGGCAAGATTCAGCAGTTCTGAGTTAGGTCAAAGTGGGGACGAGAGAAACCAGGTCCAGGTGAGGCCAAACTGAGGACCAGAGTCACCAGATCCAGGTGAGTTCCAGATGGGGACCAGAGTCACCAGGTTAGGGTGGGGCCCAGAGAGGTTCCAGAGTCATCATGTCCAGGTGAGGACCAGAGTCACCAGGTCTGGGTGACGCGCAGATAGGATCAGAGTCACCAGTTCCAGGTGAGGCCAAGAAACAGTCCACAGCAATCAGGTCCAGGTGGGGAACAATGTCACCAGGATTGGATGACGACCAGATGGGTACCAGAAACACCAGGCCCAGGTGATTCCCAGGTGGTGACCAGAGTTACGAGTTCCGGGTGAGAACAAGGTAAGGACCAGATTCACCCGTTCCAAGTGAGGCCCACGTGGGGACCTGTGTCACCAGGCTTGGGTGAGGCACAGGTGACAACCCCACTCACCAGGTCCAGGTGATGCCAACCTGCAGGCCATGCAGAGGAACCATGTCCTGATGATGCACATGTAGGGACTATAGTTACCAGGTGCAGGTGATGCCAACCTGCAGGGCATGTGTGGAACCATGTCCCGATAATGCCCAGGTAGGGACCAGAGTTACAATGTCCAGGTGAGGCCAACCTGCAGGCCATGCTGTAGAACCATATCCCTATGATGCCAAGGTAGGGACCAGAGTCACCAGGTCCAAATGAGGCCAAGATGGATCATATTCACTAGGTCCAGATGAGGCCCAGTTGAGGACAAGAGTCATCAGATCTGGTTGAGGCCTAGAGGGGTACCAGAATCTCCTGGTCCAGGTGACATCCAGATGGGGACCAGATCACCAGGTCAGGGTGAGGCCCAGAGAGGTCCCAGAGACATCATGTCCAGGTGAGGCTCAGGTGTGGAACACAGTAACCAGGTACCAATCATGCCCAGGTGAGGACCAGAGTCACCAGGTCTCGGTGACGCACTGATAGGATCAGAGTCACCAGTTCCAAGTGAGGCCAAGAAAGAGTCCAGAGCAATCAGTTCCATGTGGGGAACATAGTCACCAGGACTGGGTTAGGCCCAGATGGGGACCAGATTCACCAGGTCCACGTGAGGCCCAGGTTGGGACCAGATTCCCCGGGTCTAGGAGAGGACGAGGTAAGGACCAGATTCACCAGGTCCAAGAGGCCCACGTGGGGACCTGAGTCACCAGGTATGTGTGAGGCCCAGGTGGCATCCCACTAACCCAGTCCAGGTGAGGCCAACCTGCAGGCCAGAGTCAGCAGATCCAGGTTAGGTCCTAGTGGGGACCTGAGTCACCAGGTATGTGTGAGGCCCAGGTGGCGTCCCACTAACCAAGTCCAGGTGAGGCCAACCTGCAGGCCAGAGTCACCAGATCCAGGTTAGGGCCTAGTGGGGACCGGAGTCACCAGGTAAATGTGAGTCTACAAGTACACCACAGTCACCAGGTCCAGGTGTGGTTCATGTGGGAACGAGAGTCACCAGGTCCAGGTGAGACCCAGGTGGTGACAAGAGTCACCACGTCAAGGTGAAGCCCAGGTGGTGACCTGGATCACCAGGTACATGGGAGGTCCTTGAATAAAGCAGAGTCAACAGTTCGAGGTCAGGCGCAGGTGGCGACGAGGGTCAGCAGGTTGAAGTCAGGCCAAAGTGAGCTTCACAGTCACTAGGGCACGGTGAGACCCAGAGGGGGACCAGAGTCACTTGGTCCAGGTGAGGTCCAGTTGTGGAACACAGTCACCGCGTCCCAGTTTTTCCCAGTTGAGGACCATGGTCAACAGGGCCAGGTGAGGCCCAGATGGGGACCGGAGTCCCCAAATCCAGGCGAATCCCAGGTGGGGACCACAGTCACCAGATCCAGGGTAATCTCAGGTGCAGACCAGAATCACCAGGTCCACGTGAGGTGCAGGTGGCAACCACACTCACCAGGTCCAGGTGAGGCCAACCTGCAGGCCATGCAGTGGAAACATGTCCCGATGATGCCCAGGTAGGGACCAGAGTCACCAGGTCCAAATGAGGCCCAGATGGAGCATATTCACTAGGTCCAGGTGAGGCCCAGATGAGGACCAGAGTCACCAGATCTGGTTGAGGCCTAGAGGGTACCAGATTCACCTGGTCAAAGTGACATCCATAGGGGGACCAGATCACCAGGTCAGGGTGAGGCCCAGAGAGGTCCCAGAGACATCATGTCCAGGTGAGGCTCAGGTGTGGAACACAGTAACCAGGTACCAATCATGCCCAGGTGAGGACCAGAGTCACCAGGTCTCGGTGACGCACAGATAGGATCAGAGTCACCAGTTCCAAGTGAGGTCAAGAAAGAGTCCAGAGCAATCAGTTCCAGGTGGGGAACATAGTCACCAGGACTGGGTTAGGCCCAGATGGGGACCAGATTCACCAGGTCCACGTGAGGCCCAGGGTGTGACCAGATTCCCCGGGTCTCGGAGAAGACCAGGTAACGGCCAGATTCACCAGGTCCAAGAGGCACACGTGGGGACCTGAGTCACCAGGTATGTGTGAGGCCCAGGTGGCATCCCACTAACCCAGTCCAGGTGAGGCCAACCTGCAGGCCAGAGTCAGCAGATCCAGGTTAGGTCCTAGTGGGGACCTGAGTCACCAGGTATGTGTGAGGCCCAGGTGGCGTCCCACTAACCAAGTCCAGGTGAGGCCAACCTGCAGGCCAGAGTCACCAGATCCAGGTTAGGGCCTAGTGGGGACCGGAGTCACCAGGTAAATGTGAGTCTACAAGTATACCACAGTCACCAGGTCCAGGTGTGGTTCATGTGGGAATAGAGTCACCAGGTCCAGGTGAGACCCAGGTGGTGACAAGAGTCACCACGTCAAGGTGAAGCCCAGGTGGTGACCAGGATCAACAGGTACATGGGAGGTCCTTGAATAAAGCAGAGTCAACAGTTCGAGGTCAGGCGCAGGTGGCGACCAGGGTCAGCAGGTTGAAGTCAGGCCAAAGTGAGCTTCACAGTCACTAGGGCACGGTGAGACCCAGAGGGGGACCAGAGTCACTTGGTCCAGGTGAGGTCCAGTTGTGGAACACAGTCACCGCGTCCCAATTTTTCCCAGTTGAGGACCATGGTCAACAGGGCCAGGTGAGGCCCAGATGGGGACCGGAGTCCCCAAATCCAGGCGAAGCCCAGGTGGGGACCACAGTCACCAGATCCAGGGTAACCTCAGTGCAGACCAGAATCACCAGGTCCACGTGAGGTGCAGGTGGCAACCACACTCACCAGGTCCAGGTGAGGCCAACCTGCAGGCCAGAGTCGTCAGATGCACGTGAGGCCCTAGTGGGGACAGCAGTCACCAGGAAAATATGAGTCTACAGAACACCACAGTCACCAGGTCCAGGTGTGGTTCATGTGGGAACGAGAGTCACCAGGTCCAGGTGAGACCCAGGTGGAGACCACAGTCACCAGGTCCAGATTGAGGCCTAGGTGGGGAGACCAGTGTCATCAGGACCAGTTGAGGCCAAAGTGTGGATCAAAGTTATCATGTCCAGGTGAGGCCCAGGTTGGGAACAGAGTAACCATGTCCCATTGTTGCCAGGTGGGAAAAGAGTCACAAGGTCCAGACGAGCGCTAAGTGAGGAGTAGATTCACCAGGTCCTGTTGAAGCCCAGCTGAGGAAAAGTGTCGCCAGCTCCGGGTGAGTCCCAGAGGGGGACCAGAGTCACCCGGTCCTGGTGATATCCAGGTGGGGACCAGAGTCACCACGTCAGGGTGAGGCCCAGAGGGGGACGAGAATCACTAGTTCCAGGTGAGGACCCGATGTGGAACTGAGAAACCAGGTCCCATGAGGCCCATAGGAGGACCTGAGTCACCAGGTCTAGGTGAGGTCCCTGTGGGAACCAGTCACCTCGTCCTGGTGAGGCACAGGTGGGACCACAGTCACCAGGTCAGGTGAGGCCCAGGTATATAAGACAGTATCCAGGTCCCAATGATGCCTAGGTAAGGACCTGAGTCAACAGGTCCAGGAGAGGCCCAAATATGGATCAGAGACATTGTGTTCCAGGTGAGGCCAGATGGAGACCACAGGAACCAGGTCTTGGAGAGCACAATATGGGAACCAGAGACACCAGATCCAGGTGAGGTCCAGGTGGGACCACAGTCACAAGGTCCAGGTGAGGCGCAGGTGGCAACAGGATTCACCAAGTCCAGGTGAGGCCCAGGTGGCGACCAGTCACCAGATCCAGGTGAGGACCAGCTAAGGACCAGATTCACCAGGCCCAGGTGAAGCCCAAGGGGTGACCAGCGTCACCAGGTAAGGGTGAGGCCCAGAGGGAGAACCAGAGTAACCAGTTTAGTTTGAGGCCCAGAATGGGACCAGAGGTCCCTCGTGAAAGTGAGGCCCAGGTGTGGAATAGAGTATCCAGGTCCCAATGATGCCTGGGTGAGGACCAGAGTCACTAGATTCATCAAGTCGAATTGACGCATAGTTCGGGACAAGAGTCATCAGGTCTAGGTCCGGCCTAGGTGGGGCAAGATTCAGCAGTTTTGAGTTAGGTCAAAGTGGGGACGATAGATACCAGTCCAGGTGAGGCCAAACTGAGACCAGAGTCACCAGATACAGGTGAGTTCAGGATGGGGACCAGAGTCACCAGGTTAGTGTGAGGCCCAGAGAGGTTCCAGTGTCATCATGTCCAGGTGAGGACCAGAGTCACCAGGTCTGGGTGACGCTCAGATAGGATCAGAGTCACCAGTTCCAGGTGAGGCCAAGAAACAGTCCACAGCAATCAGGTCCAGGTGGGGAACAATGTCACCAGGACTGGATGACGCCCAGATGGGTACCAGAAACACCAGGCCCAGGTGATTCCCAGGTGGTGACCAGAGTTACGAGTTCCGGGTGAGAACAAGGTAAGGACCAGATTCACCCGTTCCAAGTGAGGCCCACGTGGGGACCTGTGTCACCAGGCATGTGTGAGACCCAGGTGACAACCCCACTACCAGGTCCATGTGATGCCAACCTGCAGGCCATGCAGAGGAACCATGTCCTGATAATGCACAGGTAGGGACTAGAATTACCAGGTGCAGGTGATGCCAAACTGCAGGGCATGTGTGGAACCATGTCCCGATAATGCCCAGGTAGGGACCAGACTTACAATGTCCAGGTGAGGCCAACCTGCAGGCCATGCAGTGGATCCATTTCCCGATGATGCCCAGGTAGGGAACAGAGTCAATAGGTCCAACTGTGGCCCAGATGGAGCATATTCACTAGGTCCAGGTGCGGCCCAGTTGAGGACCAGTGTCCCCAGACCTGGTTGAGGCCTAGAGGGGTCCCAGAGTCACCTGGTCCAGGTGACATGCAGATGGAGACCATAGTCACCAGGTCAGGGTTAGGCCCAGAGTGGTTCCAGAGTCATCATGTCCAGGTGAGGCTCAGGTGTGGAACAGAGTCACCAGGTACCAATGATGCCCAGGTGAGGACCAGAGTGACCAGGTCTGGGTGACATGCAGATAAGATCAGAGTCACCAGGTCCAGGTGAGGCCAAGAAAGAGTCCACAGCAATCAGGTCCAGGTGGGGAACAAAGTCACCAGGACTGGGTGAGGACCAGATGAGGACCAGATTCATTCACCAGGTCCAGGTGAGGCCCAGGTGGTGACCAGAGTCCCAGGGTCTGGGAGAGGACCAGGTACGGACCAGATTCACCAGGTCCAAGAGGCCCACGTGGGGACCTGAGTCACCAGGTATGGGTGATGCCCAGGTGGCAACCCCACTCACCAGGTCCAGGTGAGGCCAACCTGCAGGCCAGAGTCACCAGATCCAGGTGATGCCCTAGTGGGGACAGGAGTCACCAGGTAAATGTGAGTCTACAAGAACACCACAGACACCAGGTCCAGGTGTGGTTCATGTGGGAACGAGAGTCACCAGGTCCAGGTGAGACCCAGGTGGGGACCACAGTCACCAGGTCCAGATTGAGGACAAGGTGGGGCGACCAGTGTCATCAGAACCAGTTGAGGCCAAAGTGTGGAGCAAAGTTATCATGTCCAGGTGAGGCCCAGGTGGGGAACAGAGTAACAATGTCCCATTCTTGCCAGGTGCGAAAAGAGTCACAAGGTCCAGACGAGGCCTAAGTGAGGAGTAGATTCACCAGGTACTATTGAGGCCCAGTTGAAGACTAGTGTCTCCAGCTCAGGGGGAGTCCCAGAGGGGACCAGAGGCACCCGGTACTGGTGATATCCAGGTGGGGACCAGAGTCACCACTTCAGAGTGAGGACCAGAGGGGGACGAGAATCACTAGGTCCAGGTGAGGCCCCGATGTGTAACTAAGAAACCAGGTCCCATGATGCCCATATGAGGACCTGAGTCACCAGGTGCAGATGAGGTCCCTGTGGGAACCAGTCACCTCCTCCAGGTGAGGCCCATGTGGGATCACAGTAACCAGTTCCAGGTGAGGCCCAGGTATATAAGAGAGTATCCAGGTCCCATGATGCCTAGGTAAGGACCTGAGTCAACAGGTCCAGGAGAGGACCAAATATGGATCAGAGACATTGTGTTCCAGGTGAGGCCAGATGGAGACCACAGGAACCAGGTCTTGGAGAGCCCAATATGGGAACCAGAGACACCAGATCCAGGTGAGGTCCAGGTGGGACCACAGTCACAAGATCCAGGTGAGGCGCAGGTGGCAACAGGATTCACCAAGTCCAGGTGAGGCCCAGGTGGCGACCAGTCACCAGATCCAGGTGAGGACCAGCTAAGGACCATACTCACCAGGCCCAGGTGAAGCCCAAGGGGTGACCAGCGTCACCAGGTAACGGTGAGGCCCAGAGGGAGAACCAGAGGAACCAGTTTAGTTTGAGGCCCAGAATGGGACCAGACGTCCCTGGTCAAAGTGATGCCCAGGTGTGGAATAGAGTATCCAGGTCCCAATGATGCCTGGGTGAGGACCAGAGTCACTAGGGCCATGCAGACCCAGATGGGGAACAGAATCACTTGGTCCTGGTGAGGCATAGAATAAGACCAGAGGGATCCCTGGGTGGCACAGCGGTTTGGCGCCTGCCTTTGGCCCAGGGCGCGATCCGGGAGACCCTGGATCGAATCCCACGTCGGGCTCCCGGTGCATGGAGCCTGCTTCTCCCTCTGCCTGTGTCTCTGCCTCTCTCTCTCTCTCTGTGTGACTATCATAAGTAAATAAAAATTAAAAAAAAAAAAAAGAATAAGACCAGAGTCAGCAGTATCAGTGGAGCCCCTTGTGGGAACAAGAGCCACTCTATCCAGCTGAGTCCCAGGTCCATGTGAGGCCCACGTGAGGATCAGATTCATCAGGTTGAATTGAGGCATAGCTGGGGACAAGAGTCACCAGGTCTGGGTGCGGCCTAGGTGGGACAAGATTCAGCAGTACTGAGTTAGGACCAAGTGGGGACGAGAGATACCAGGTCCATGTGAGGCCAAACTGAGGACCAGAGTCACCAGATCCAGGTGAGGTCCATGTTGGAAAGAGAGTCACCAGGTCCAGGAGAGGTCCAGGTGGGTACCAGAGTCACCAGATCCAGGTGAAGTCCCGGTGGGGACCAGAGTCATCAGATCCAAGTGAAGCCCAGGTGGGGACCAGAGTCACTAGGTCCAGATGAGGCCCAGGTGGGGACCAGTGTTACCAGGTACACGTGAGGCCCAAGTGGGGATCAGAGGCAACAGGTCCATGTGAGGCCGACTTGGGGACCATGGTAAACAGGTCTACTTGAGGCCCATGTGTGGAACACAGTAAACAGGTCCAGGTGAGTCCCCGGTGGTGACAAGAGTCACCACGTCCAGGTGAGACCCAGGTGGGGACCAGGATCAGCAGGTACAGGGGAGGCCCTTGAAAGAACCAGAGTCAACAGTTCGAGGTCAGGCACAGTTGCCAACCAAGGTCAGCAGGTCCAAGTCAGGCCAAAGTGGGGTTCAGAGTCATTAGGGCACGGTGAGACCCGGAGGGGGACCAGAGTCACATGCTCCAGGTGAGGTCCAGTTGTGGAACAAAGTCACCGGGTCCCAATTTTGCACAGTTGAGGACCATGGTCAACAGGGCCAGGTGGGGCCCAGATGGGGACCGGAGTCCCCAAATCCAGGTGAAACCCAGGTGGGGACCACAGTCACCAGATCCAGGGTAGTCTCAGGTGCAGAACAGAATCACCAGGTCCAGGTGAGGTGCAGGTGGCAACCACACTCACCAGGTCCCGGAAATGCCCTGGTGGGGACCAGAGTAACGAGGTACATGAGAAGTTAGAAACACTGCATCCACCAGGTCCGCATGATGTCCATGTGGGAACGAGAATCACCTGTTACAGGTGAGGACCAGGTGGGGATCTGACTCACCATGTCCAGGTGAGACCCAGGTGGGAACCAGTCTCACCATGTCCAGGTGTGGACCAGGGGAATACCAGAGTTAATAGGTCCGGCTGGGTCACTGTTAGTGAACAGTGTAACCATATCCTGATGCTACTCAGGTGGGTACCAGATACAAGTTCCTGGTGAGGCCCAGGTGGGACCAGAGACAAGAGGTCCAGGTTAGGTCCCGATGGGAACCACCGTCACCAGGTCACGTGAGGCCATGCTTAGGATCAGAGTCACCAGTTACAGGTGAGGCCAAGGTGGAGCCAGAGTCACCATGTCCAGATGAGGCGGAGATGGGGAGCATATTCACTACGTCCCGTTGAGGCCCAGTAGAGGACCAGAGTCACCAGGTCTAGTTGAGGCCTAGAGGGGTACCAGATTCACCTGGTCTAGGTGCCGTCCAGATGGGGACCAGAGTCACCATGTCAGGGAGAGGACCAGAGGGGATCCAGAGTCATCATGTCCAGGTGAGTCTCAGGTGTGGAACAGAGTATCCAGGTCATAATGATCCACAGGTGAGGACCAGAGTCAACAGATCTGGGTGAGGCCCAGTTAGGATCAGAGTCAACAGTTCCAGGTGAGGCTAGAAGGAGTCCACAGCAATCAGGGCCAGGTGGGGAACAAAGTCACCAGGACTGGGTGAGGCCCAGATGGGGACACAGATTCACCAGGTCCAGGTGATTCCCAGGTGGTGACCAGAGTTACCAGATTCACCAGGTCCAGGTGATCCCCAGGTGGTGAGCAGAATTACCAGATACACCAGGTCCAAGTGAGGCCCACGTAGGGGCCTGTGTCACCAGGTATGGGTGAGGCCCAAGTGGCAACCCCACTCACCAGGTCCAGGTGAGGCCTACCTGCAGGCCATGCAAAGCAACCGGATCCCGATAATGCCAAGGTAAGGACCAGAGTTACCAGGTCAAGAAGAGGCCAACCTGCAGGCCATGCAGTAGAAACAGGTCCCCATGATCCCCTGGTAGGGACCAGAGTAACCAGGTAAAAATGAGGCCAAGATGGAGCATATTCACTAGGACCAGCCGAGGCCCAATTGAGGACAAGAGCAACCAGAACTGGTTGAGGCCTAGAGGGGTACCAGAATCCCCTGGTCCAGGTGACATCCAGATGGGGACCAGAGTCACCAGGTCAGGGTGAGGCCCAGAGTGGTTCCAGAGTCATCATGTCCAGGTGAGGCTCAGGTGTGGAACAGAGTCACCAGGTACCAATGATGCCCAGGTGAGGACCAGAGTCACCAGGCCTGAGTCACGCGCAGAGAGGATAAGAGTCACCAGTTCCAGGTGAGGCCAAGAAAGAGACCAAAGCAATCAGGTCCAGGTGTGAAACAAAGTCACCAAGACTGGGTGAGACTCAGATGGGGAAGAGATTCACCAGGTCCAGGTGAGGCCCTGGTGGTGACCAGAGTCCCTGGGACTGGGAGAGGACCATGTAAGGACCAGATTCACCAGGTCCAAGAGGACCACGTGTGTTCCTGAGTCACCAGGTATGGGTGAAGCTCAGATGGCAACCCGACTCACCAGGTCCAGGTGAGGCCAACCTACAGGCCACAGTAAGCAGGACCAGGTGAGGCACTAGTGGGGACTGGTGTCACCAGGTAAATATGAGTCTACAAGAACACCACAGTCACCTGGTCCAGGTGTGGTTCATGTGGGAACGATAGTCACCAGATCCAGGTGAGACCCAGGTGGGGACCACAGTCACCAGGTCCAGATTGAGGCCTAGGTGGGGGGACCAGAGTCATCAGGACCAGTTGAGGCCAAAGTGTGGATCAAAGTTATCATGTTCATGTGAGGCCAAGGTGGGGAACAGAGTAACCATGTCCCATTGATGCCAGATGGGAAAAGAGTCACAAGGTCCAGACGAGGCCTAAGTGAGGAGTAGATTCACCAGGTCCTGTTGAGGACCAGCTGAGGACCAGTGTCCCCATTTCCGGGTGAGTCCCAGAGGGGGACCAGAGTCACCCGGTTCTGGTGATATCCAGGTGGGTACCAGAGTCACCACGTCAGGGTGAGGCCCAGAGGGGGACGAGAATCACTAGGTCCAGGTGAGGCCCCGATGTGGAACTGAGAAACCATGTCCCATGATGCCCATATGAGGACCTGAGTCACCAGGTCCAGGTGAGGTCCCTGTGGGAACAAGTCACCTCCTCCAGGTGAGGTCCAGGTGGGACCACAGTCGCAAGGTCCAGGTGAGGCGCAGGTGGCAACAGGATTCACCAAGTCCAGGTGAGGCCAAGGTGGCGACCAGTCACCAGATCCAGGTGCGGAACAGATAAGGACCAGATTCTCCAGGCCCAAGTGAAGCCCAACGGGTGACCAGAGTCACCAGGTCAGGGTGAGGCCAGAGGGGGAGCCAGAGTAAGCAGTTTAGTTTGAGGCCCAGAATGGGACCAGAGGTCCCTGGTCAAAGTGAGGCCCAGGTGTGGAATAGAGTATCCAGGTCCCAGTGACGCCTGGGTGAGGACCAGAGTCACTAGGGCCATGAGGGCCAGATGGGGAACAGAATCACTAGGTCCTGGTGAGGCATAGAATAAGACCACATTCAGCAGTATCAGGTGAGCCCCAGGTGGGAACCAGAGCCACTCTATCCAGCTGAGTCCCAGGACCATGTGAGGCCCACGTGAGGACCAGATTCATCAGGTCGTATTCAGGCATAGCTGGGGACAAGAGTCACCAGGTCTGGGTGCGGTCTAGGTGGGGCAAGATTCAGCAGTTCTGAGTTAGGTCCAAGTGGGGACGAGAGACACCAGGTCCAGGTGAGGCCAAACTGAGGACCAGAGTCACCAGATCCAGGTGAGGTCCATGTTGGAAAGAGAGTCACGAGGTCCAGGAGAGGTCCAGGTGGAGTCCAGAGTCACCAGATCCAGGTGAAGTCCAGGTGGGGACCAGAGTCACCAGATCCATGTGAAGCCCATATGGGGACCAGAGTCACTAGGTCCAGATGAGGCCCAGGTGAGGACCAGCGTTACCAGGTACACGTGAGGCCCCGGTGGGCATCAGAGGCAACAGGTCCATGTGAGGCCGGCTTGGGGACCATGGTCAACAGGTCTACTTGAGGCCCAGGTGTGGAACACAGTAAGCAGGTCCAGGTGAGTCCCCATTGGTGACAGGAGTCACCACGTCCAGGTGTGGCCCAGGTCCGACCAGGATCACCAGGTCAAGGGAAGGCCCTTGAAAGAACCAGAGTCAACAGTTCGAGGTTAGGCGCAGGTGGCAACCAGGGTCAGCAGGTCCAAGTCAGGCCAAAGTGGGGTTCACAGTCACTGGGGCACGGTGAGACCCAGAGTGGGACCAGCGTCACCTGGTCCAGGTGAGGTCCAGTTGTGGAACACAGTCACCGGGTACCAATTTTGCACAGTTGAGGACTATGGTCAACAGGGCAAGGTGAGGCCCAGATGGGGACCAGAGTCCCCAAATCCAGGTGAAGCCCAGGTGGGGACCACAGTCACCAGAACTAGGGTAGTCTCAGGTGCAGACCAGAATCACCAGGTCCAGGTGAGGTGCAGGTGGCAACCACACTCACCCGGTCCCAGTGAGGCCCCGGTGGAGACCAGAGACACGAGGTACATGAGAAGCTTGAAACACTGCAGCCACCAGGTCCACATGATTTCCATGTGGGAACGAGGATTACCAGTTACAGGTGAGGACCAGGTGGGGATCCGACTCACCATGTGTAGGTGAGACCCAGATGGGAACCAGTTTCACCATGTCCTGGTGTGCCCCAGGTGAATACCAGAGTTATTAGGTCCGGCTGGATGAGTGTTAGGGAACAGTGCAACCATATCCTGATGCTACCCAGGTGGGTACCAGAGACACCAGGTCCTGGTGAGGCCCAAGTGTAACTGGAGACATGAGGTCCAGGTGAGGTACCGATGGGAACCACAGTCACCAGGTCAGGTGAGGCCATGCTTAGGATCAGAGTCACCAGGTACAGGTGAGGCCCAGGTGGACACAGAGTCACTTGGTACAGAAGAGGCCAAAGTCAGGACCAGAGTTACCAAGATCAGGTCAGTCCCAGTGGGTAATACAGTCACCATGTCCCAATGATGGCCAGGTAGAACCAGAGTCACCAGGTCCATCGAGGCGCAGGTGGGGAGAATATTCACTAGGTCCAGGTGAGGCCCAGATGAGGACCAGACTCACCAGGTCTAGTTGAGGCCTACAGGCGTACCAAATTCACCTGGTCTGGGGAATCCAGATGGGGACCAGAGTCACCATGTCAGGGTGAGGCCCAGAGGGGATCCAGAGTCATCATGTCAGGTGAGGTTCAGGTGTGGAACAGAGTATCCAGGTCATAATGGTCCACCGGTGAGGACCAGAGTCTCCAGATCTAGGAGAGGCCCAGTTAGGTTCAGAGTTACCACTTCCAGGTGAGGCCAAGAAGGTGTCCACAGCAATCAGGTCCAGGTGGGGAACAAAGTCACCAGGACTAGGTGATGCCCAGGTGGTGACCAGATTTACCACTTCCGGGTGAGGACTAGGTAAGGACCACATTCACCAGGTCCAAGTGAGGCCCACGTGTGGACCTGTGTCACCAGGCATGGGTAAGATCCAGGTGGGAACCCCACTCACCAGGTCAAGATGACCTGAAGATGCCAAGGTAGGGACCAGAGTTACCAGGTCCAGATGAGGCAAACCAGCAGGCCATGCAGTGGAACCATTTCCCGATGATGCCCAGTGAGTGACCAGAGTCACCAGGTCCAAATGAGGCCCAGATGGAGCATATTCACTAGGTCCAGGTGACGCCAAGTTGAGGACAAGAGTCACCAGATCTGGTTGAGGCCTAGAGGGGTTCCAGAATCACCTGGTCCAGGTGACATCCAGATGGGGACCAGATCACCAGGTCAGGGTGAGGCCCAGAGTGGTCCCAGAGACATCATGTCCAGGTGAGGCTCAGGTGTGGAACAGAGTAACCAGGTACCAATGATGCCCAGATGAGGACGAGAGTCACCAGGTCTGGGTGACGCACTGATAGGATCAGAGTCACCAGTTCAAGGTGAGGGCAAGAAAGAGTCCAGAGCAAACACGTCCAGGTGGGGAACATAGTCACCAGGACTGGGTTAGGCCCAGATGGGGACCAGATTCACCAGGTCTAGGTGAGGCCCAGGTTGTGACAAGATTCCCAGGGTCTGGGAGAAGACGAGGTAAGGGCCAGATTCACCAGGTCCAAGAGGCCCACGTGGGGACCTGAGTCACCAGGTATGGGTGAGGCCCAGGTGGCATCCCACTAACCAAGTACAGGTGAGGGAAACCTGCAGGCCATGCAGAGGAACCATGTCCCGATGATGCCCAGGTACGGACTAGAGTTACCAGGTCCAGGTGAGGCCAACCTGCAGGCCATGCAGTGGAACCATGTCCCGATGATGCCCAGGTAGGGAACAGAGTTACCAGGTCCAGGTGAGGCCAACCTGCCGGTCATGCAGTGGAACCATGTCCCGATGATGCCCAGGTAGGGACCAGAGTCACCAGGGGCAAATGAGGCCCAGATGGAGCATATTCACTAGGTCCAGGTGAGGCCCAGTTGAGGACCAGAGTCACCAGATCTGGTTGAGGCCTAGAGGGGTACCAGAATCACCTGGTACAGGTGACATCCACATGGGGACCAGAGTCACCAGGTCAGGGTGAGGCCCAGAGGGGCTCCAGAGTCAACATGTCCAGGTGAGGCTCAGGTGTGGAACACAGTGTCCAGGTCATAGTGGTCCACAGGTGAGGACCAGAGTGACCAGATCTGTGTGACGCGCAGATAGGATCAGAGTCACCAGTTTCAGGTGAGGCCCAGGTGGGACCACAGTCACCAGGACCAGGTGAGGCCTAGGTCGGGGGACCAGAGTCATCAGGACTAGTTGAGGCCAAAGTGTGGAGCAAAGTAATCAGGACCATGTGAGGCACAGTTGTGGAAGAGTAACCATGTCCCATTGATGGCAGGTGGGAAAAGAGTCACAAGGTCCAGACGAGGCCTTAGTGTGGAGTAGATTCACCAGGTCCTGTTGAGGCCCAGTTGAGGACCAGTGTCCCCAGCTCCGGGTGAGTCCCAGAGGGGGACCAGTGTCACCCGGTTCGGGTGATATCCAGGTGGGTACCAGAGTCACCACGTCAGGGTTAGGCCCAGAGGGGGACGAGAATCACTAGGTCCAGATGAGACTCCGATGTGGAACTGAGAACCCTGGTCCCGTGATGCCCATATGAGGACCTGAGTCACCAGGTCCAGGTGAGGTCCCTGTGGGAACCAGTCACCTCGTCCAGGTGAGGCCCAGGTGGGACCACAGTCACCAGGTCCAGGTGAGGCCCAGGTATATAGAGAGTATCCAGGTCCCAATGATACCCAGGTAAGGACCAGAGTCAACAGGTCCAGGAGAGGACCAAATATGGATCAGAGTCATTGTGTTCCAGGTGAGGCCAGAAGGAGACCACAGAAACCAGGTCCAGGAGAGCCCCATATGGGAACCAGAGCCAACAGATCAGGGTGAGGTCCAGTTGTGACCACAGTCAGAAGGTCCAGGTGAGGCGCAGGTGGCAACAGGATTCACAAGTCCAGGTCAGGCCCAGGTGGCCACCAGTCACCAGATACAGATGCGGACCAGCTAAGGACCAGATTCACGAGGCCCAAGTGAAGCCCAAGGGGTGACCAGAGTCACCAGGTAAGGGTGAAGCCCAGAGGGGAACCAGAGTAACCAGTTTAGTTTGAGGCCCAGAATGGGACCAGAGGTCCCTGGTCAAAGGTAGGCCCAGGTGTGGCATAGAGTATCCAGGTCCCAATGATGTCTGGGTGAGGACCAGAGTCACTAAGGCCATGCAGGCCCAGATGGGGAACAGAATCACTAGGTCCTGGTGAGGCATAGAATAAGACCACAATCACCAGTATCAGGTGAGCCCCTTGTTGGAACCAGAGCCACTCTATCCAGCTGAGTAACAGGTCCATGTGAGCCCCACGTCAGGACCAGATGCATCAGGTCGAATTGAGGCATAGAACGGGACAAGAGTCACCAGGTATGTGTGCGGGCTAGGTGGTGCAAGATTCAGCAGTTCTGAGTTACGTCAAAGTGGGGACGAGAGACACCAGGTCCAGGTGAGGCCAAACTGAGGACCAGAGTCACCAGATCCAGGTGAGGTCCATGATGGAAAGAGAGTCACCAGGTCCAGGAGAGGTCCAGGTGGGGACCAGAGTCACCAGATCCAGGTGAAGTCCAGGTGGGGACCAGAGTCACCAGATCCAGGTGAAGCCCAGGTGGGGACCAGACTCACTAGGTCCTGATTAGACCCAGGTGAGGATCAGAGTTACCAGATACACATGAGCCCCCGGCGGGTTCAGAGTCCAAAGGTCCAGGTGAGGCCGGCTTGGGGACCATGGTCAACAGGTCTACCTGAGGCTCAGGTGTGGAACACAGTAATCATGTCCAGGTGAGGCCCCGGTGGTGACAAGGGTCACCACGTCCAGTTGAGGCCCAATTGGGGACCAGGATCACCAGGTACAGGAGAGGCCCTTGAGAGAACCAGAGTCAACAGTTCGAAGTCAAGCGCAGGTGGCAACCAGGGTCAGCAGGTCCAAGTCAGGCCAAAGTGGGGTTCACAGTCACTAGGGCACAGTGAGACCCAGAGGGGGACCAGAGTCAACTTGTCCAGGTGAGGTCCAGTTGTGGAACACAGTCACCGTGTCCCAATTTTGCCCAGTTGAAGACCATGGTCAACAGGGTCAGGTGAGGCCCAGATGGGGACCGGAGTCCCCAAATTCAGGTGAAGCCCAGGTGGGGACCACAGTCACCAGATCCAGGGTAGTCTCAGGTGGACACCAGAATCACCAGGTCCTGGTGAGATGCAGGTGGCAACCACACTCACCAAGTCCCGGTGAGGCACTGGTGGGGACCAGAGTCACGAGGTACATGAGAAGCTAGAAACACTGCAGCCACCAGGTCCACATTATGTCCATGTGGGAACGAGAATTACAAGTTACAGGTGAGGACCAGGTGGGGATCTGAGTCACCATGTCCAGGTGAGACCCTGGTGGGAACCAGTGTCACCATGTCCAAGTGTGGACCAGGTGAAGACGAGAGTTATTAGGTCCGGCCGGGTCACTGTTAGTGAACAGTGTAACCATATCCTGATGCTACTCATGTGTGTACAAGATACAAGGTCCTGGTGAGTCCCAGATGGGACCAGAGACATGAGGACCAGGTGAGGTACCGATGGAAACCACAGTCACCAGGTCAGGTGAGGCATGCTTATGATCAGAGTCACCACTTACAGGTGATATGAGGGGGAGCCAGAGTCACATGGCACAGAAGAAGCGAAAGTCAGGACCAGAGTTACCACGATCAGGTCAGTCCCACTGGGAATAGAGTAACCACGTCCCGATGATGCCCAGGTAGAACCACAGTTACCAGGTCCAGGTGCGGCCCACCTAAAGGCCATGCAGTGGAACCATGTCCCGATGATGCCCAGGTAGGGAAGAGAGTCACCAGGTCCAAATGAGGACAGATGGAGCATATTCAATAGGTCAACGTGAGGCCCAATTGAGGACCAGAGTCACCAGATCCAGGTGAAGCCAAGGTGGGGACCAGAGTCACTAGGTCCAGATGAGGCCCAAGTGAGGACCAGTGTTACCAGGTACACGTGATGCCCCGGTGGGAATCAGAGGAAACAGGTCCATATGAGGCAGGCTTCGGTACCATGGTCAACAGGACTACTTGAGGCCCATGTGTGGAACACAGTAACCAGGTCCAGGTGAGTCCCCGGTGGTGACAAGGGTCACCACGTCCAGGTGAGTCCCAGGGGGGGACCAGGATCACCAGGTACAGGGGAAGCCCTTGAATGAACCAGAGTCAACAGTTCGAGGTCAGGCGCAGGTGTCAACCAGGGTCAGCAGGTCCAAGTCAGGCCAAAGTGTGGTTCACAGTCACTAGGGCATGGTGAGACCAAGAGGGGGACCAGAGTCACCTGGTCCAGGTGAGATCCAGGGGTGGAACACAGTCACCGGGTCCCAATTTTGGCAGTTGAGGACCATGGTTGACAGGGCCAGGTGAGGCAGAGATTGGTGATCCTCAATCTGGATCAGATTCACCAGTTCTAGTTGAGGCTAAGAAGGAGTCCACAGCAATCATGTCCAGATTGACGCCTAGGTCGGGGGACCAGAGTCATCAGGACTAATTGAGGCCAAAATGTGGAGCAAAGTTATCATGTCCAGGTGAGGCCCAGGTGGGGAACAGACTAACCATGTCCCATTGATGCCAGGTGGGAAAAGAGCCACAAGGTCCAGACGAGGCCTAAGTGAGGAGCAGATTCACCAGGTCCTGTTGAGGCCCAGTTGAGGACCAGTGTCCCCAGCTCCGGGTGAGTCCCAGAGGAGGAACAGAGTCACCCGGTTCTGGTGATATCCAATTGGGGACCAGAGTCACTACGTCAGGGTGAGGACCATAATGGGACGAGAATCACTAGGTCCAGGTGAGGTCCCGATGTGGAACTGAGAAACCAGGTCCCATGATGCCCATATGAGGACCTGAGTCACCAGGTCCAGGTGAGGTCCCTGTGGGAACCAGTCACCTCGTCCAGGTGAGGCCCAGGTGGGACCACAGTCACCAGTATCATGCGAGCCCCTTGTGGGAACCAGAGCCACTCTATCCAGCTGAGTCCCAGGTCCATGTGAGGCCCACGTGAGGTGCAGATTCAATAGGTCGAATTGAGGCATAGCTGGGGACAAGAGTCACCAGGTCTGGGTGCGGCCTAGGTGGGGCAAGATTCAGCAGTTCTGAGATAGGTCAAAGTGGGCACGAGAGACACCAGTTCCAGGTGAGGCCAAACTGAGGACCAGAGTCACCAGATCCAGGTGAGGTCCAGGTGGCGACCAGAGTCACCAGATTCAGGTGAAGCCCAGGTGGGGACCAGAGTCACTAGGTCCAGATGAGCCCCAGGTGAGGACCAGAGTTACCAGGTACACGTGAGTCCCCAGTGGGGATCGGAGGCAACAGGTCCATGTGAGACCGGCTTGGGGACCATGGTCAACAGGTCTACTTGAGGCCCAGGTGTGGAACACAGTAAGTAGGTCCTGGTGAGTCCCCATTGGTGACAGGAGTCACCACGTCCAGGTGTGGCCCAGGTCCGACCAGGATCACCAGGTCCAGGGAAGGCCCTTGAAAGAACCAGAGTCAACAGTTCGAGGTCAGGCGCAGGTGGCAACCAGGGTCAGCAGGTCCAAGTCAGACCAAAGTGGGGTTCACAGTCACTAGGGCACGGTGAAACCCAGAGTGGGACCAGAGTCACCTGGTCCAGGTGAGGTCCAGTTGTGGAACACAGCCACCGGGTCCCAATTTTGCACAGTTGAGGACCATGGTCAACAGGGCCAGGTGAGGCCCAGATGGAGACCGGAGTCCCCAAATCCAGGTTAAGCCCAGGTGGGGACCACAGACACCAGATCCAGGGTAGTCTCAGGTGCAGACCAGAATCACCAGGTCCATGTGAGGTGCAGGTGGCAACCACACTCACCCGGTCCCGGAGAGGCCCCGGTGAGGACCAGAGACACGACGTACAGGAGAAGCTAGAAACACTGCAGCCACCAGGTCAACATGATGTCCATGTGGGAATGAAAACCACCAGTTACAGGTGAGGACCAGGTGGGGATCCGACTCACCATGTCCAGGTGAGACCCAGGTGGCAACCAGTGTCACCATGTCCTCGTGTGCCCCAGGTGAAGACCAGAGTTATTAGGTCCGCCTGGATGAGTGTTAGTGAACAGTGTAACCATATCCTGATGCTACCCAGGTGGGTACCAGAGACACCAGGTCCTGATGAGGCCCAGGTGTAACCGGAGACATGAGGTCCAAGTGAGGTCCCGATGGGAACCAAAGTCACCAGGTCAGGTGATCCCATGCTTAGGATCAGAGTTACCAGGTACAGGTGAGGCCCAGGTGGAGCCAGAGTCACCTGGTACAGAAGAGGCCGAAGTGAGGACCAGAGTTACCAGGATCAGGTCAGTCCCAGTGGGTAATACTGTAACCATGTCCCGATGATGCCCAGGTAGAATGAGAGTCACCAGGTCCAGCGAGGCGCAGGTGGGTAGAATATTCACTAGGTCCAGGTGAGGCCCAGATGAGGACCAGAGTCACCAGGTCTAGTTGACGCCTAGAGGGGTACCAGATTCACCTGGTCTAGGGGACATCCAGATGGGGACCAGAGTCACCATGTCAGGGTGAGGCCCAGAGGGCATCCAGAGTCATCATGTCCAGGTGAGGTTCAGGTGTGGAAAAGAGTATCCAGGTCATAATGGTCCACAGGTGAGGACCAGAGTTACCAGATCTGGGTGAGGCCCAGTTAGGAGCAGAGTCACAAGTTCCAGGTGAGGCCAAGAAGGAGTCCACAGCAATCAGGTCCAGGTGGGGATCAAAGTCACCAGGAATGGGTGAGGCCCAGATGGGGACCAGATACACGAGGTCCAGGTGATTCCCATTTGGTGACAAGGGTTACCAGTTCCGGGTGAGGACCAGGTAAGGACCAGATTCCCCAGGTCCAAGTGAGGCCCACGTGAGACCTGTGTCACCAGGTATGGGTGAGGCCCAGGTGGCAAGCCCACTCACCAGGTCTAGGTGAGGCCAACCTGCAGGCCATGCAGAGGAACCGTGTCCCGATGATGCCCAGGTAGGGACCAGAGGTACGAGGTCCAGGTGACGCCAACCTGCAGGCCATGCAGAGGAACCGTGTCCCGATGATGCCCAGGTAGGGACCAGAGTTACTAGGTCAAGAAGAGGCCAACCTGCAGACCATTATGTGGAACCAGGTCGCGATGTTGCCCACGTAGGGACCAGAGTCACCAGGTCCAAATGAGGCCCAGATGGAGCATATTCACTAGGTCCAGGTGAGGCCCAGTTGAGGACCAGAGTCACCAGAACTGGTTGAGGCCTAGAGGGGTACCAGAATCACCTGGTCAAGGTGACATCCAGATGGGGACCAGAGTCCCTGATAGTGAACAGTGTAACCATAACCTGATGCTACATAGATGGTTATCAGAGACACCAGGTCCTGGTGAGGCCCAAGAGGGACCCGAGACATGAGGTCCAGGTGAGGTCCCCATGGGAACCGCAGTCAGCAGGTCAGGTGAGACCATGCTTAGGATCAGAGTCACCAGTTACAGGTGAGGCACAGGTTGAGCCAGAGTCACCTGGTACAGAAGAGGCCAAAGTCAGGACAAGAGTTACCAGGATCAGGTCAGTCCCAGTGGGGAATAGAGTAACCATGTCCCGATGATGCCCAGGAAGAACCAGAGTCACCAGGTCCATATGAGGCGCAGGTGGGAGCATATTCACTAGGACCCGGTGATGCCAAGTTGAGGAAAAGAGTCACCAGTTCTAGTTGAGGCGTAGAGGGGTCCAGATTCACCTGGTCTAGGTGAAATCCAGATGGGTCCAGAATCACCAAGTCAGGGTGAGGCCCAGGTGGTGACCAGGGTTACCAGTTCCGGGTGAGTATAAGGTAAGGACCAGATTCACAAGGTCCAATCTAGGCCCACGTGGGACCTTTGTCACCAGGTATGGGTGAGGCCCAGGTGGCAACCCCACTCACCAGGTCCAGGTGAGACCAACCTGCAGGCAATGTAGAGGAACCATGTCCCGATGATGCCCATGTAGGGACCAGAGTTACCAGGTCCAGGTGAGGCCAACCTGCAGGCCATGCAGTGGATCCATGTCCCGATGATGCCCAGGTAGGGAACAGAGTCACCAGGCCCAAATGAGGCCCAGATGGAGATATTCACTAGGTCCAGGTGAGGCCCAGTTGAGGACCAGAGTCACCAGATCTGGGTGACGTGCAGATAGGATCAGAGCCACCAGTTCCAGGTAAGGCCAAGAAAGAGTCCACAGCAATCAGGTCCAGGTGGGGAACTAAGTCACCAGGACTGGGTTAGGCCCAGATGGAGACCAGATTCACTCACCAGGTCCAGGTGAGGCCCAGGTGGTGACCGGAGTCCCCGGGTCTAGTAGAGGACCAGGTAAGGACCAGATTCACCAGGTCAAAGAGGCACACGTGGGGACCTGAGTCACCAGGTATGGGTGTGTCCCAGGTGGCAACCCCACTCACCAGGTCCAGGTGAGACCAACCTGCAGACCAAAGTCACCAGATACACGTGAGGCCCTATTGGGGACCAGAGTCACTAGATAAATGTGAGTCTACAAGAACACCACAGTCACCAGGTCCAGGTGTGGTTCATGTGGGAAAAAGAGTCACCAGGTCCAAGAGACCCAGGTGGGGAACACAGTTACCAGGTCCAGATTGAGGCCTACGTGGGGGGACCAGATTCATCAGGACCAGTTGAGGCCAAAGTGTGGAGCAAAGTTATCATATCCAGGTGAGTCCCAGTTGGGGAACAGAATAACCATGTCCCATTGATGTCAGGTGGGAAAAGAGTCACAGATCCAGACGAGGTCTAAGTGAGGAGTAGATTCACCAGATCCTGTTGAGGACCAGATGAGGACCACTGTCCCCAGCTCTGGGTGAGTCCTAGAGGGGAAACAGAGTCACCCGGTTCTGGTGATATCCAGATGGGGACCAGAGTCACCACGTCAGGGTGAGGCCCAGAGGGGGACGAGAATCACTAGGTCCAGGTGAGGCTCCAATGTGGACCTGAGAAAGCAGGACCCATGATGCCCATATGAGGACATGGGTCACCAGGTACAGGTGAGGTCCCTGTAGGAACCAGTCACCTCGTCCAGGTGAGGCCAGGTGGGACCACAGTCACCAGGTCCAGGTGAGGCCCAGGTATATAAGAGAGTATCCAGGTCCCAATAATGCCAAGGTAAGGACAGAGTAAACAGGTCCAGAAGAGGCCCAAATATGGATCACAGTCATTGTGTTCCAGGTGAGGCCAGATGGAGACCACAGAACCAGGTCCAGTAGAGCCCCATATGGGAACCAGAGCCACCAGATCCAGGTGAGGTCCAGGTGGGACCACTTTCACAAGGTCCAGGGGAGGCGCAGATGGCAACAGGATTCACCAAGCCCAGGTGAGGCCCAGGTGGCGACCTGTCACCAGATCCAGGTGTGGACCAGCTAAGGACCAGATTCACCAGGCCCAAGTGAAGCCCAAGGGGTGACCAGAGTCACCAGGTAAGGGTGAGGCCCAGAGTGGAACCAGAGAAACGAGTTTAGTTTGAGGGCCAGAATGGGACCAGAGGTCACTGGTCAAAGTGAGGTCCAGGTGTGGAACAGAGTATCCAGGTCCCAATGATGCCTTGGTGAGGACCAGAGTCCCTAGGGCCATGCAGGACCAGATGGGGAACCGAATCACTAGGTCCTGGTGAGACATAGAATAAGACCACATTCAGCAGTATCATGTGAGCCCCTTGTGGGAACCAGAGCCACTCTCTCCAGCTGAGTCCCAGGTCCATGTGAGGCCCACTTGAGGACAAGATTCTTCAGGTTGAATAGAGGCATAGCTGGGGACAAGAGTCACCAGGTCTGGGTGCGGCCTAGGTGGGGCAAGATTCAGCAGTTCTGAGTTAGGTCAAAGTGGGGACGAGAGACACCAGGTCCAGGTGAGGCCAAACTGAGGACCAGAGTCACCAGATCCAGGTGAGGTCCATGATGGAAAGAGAGTCAGCAGGTCCAGGAGAGGTCCAGGTGGGGACCAGAGTCCCCAGATCCAGGTGAATCCAGGTGGGGATCACAGTCACCAGATCCAGGTGAAGCCCAGGTGGGGACCAGAGTCACTAGGTCCAGATGAGGCCCAGGTGAGGACCAGAGTTACCAAGTACACGTGAGGCGCCGGTAGGTATCAGAGGCAACAGGTCCATGTGAGGCAGGCTTGGGGACCATGGTCAAGAGTTCTACTTGAGGCCCAGTGTGGAACACTGTAACCAGGTCCAAGTGAGTCCCCGGTGGTGACAAGAGTCACCAGGTCCAGGTAAGGCCCAGGTGGGGACCAGGGTCACCAGGTACAGGGGAGGCCCTTGAATGAACCAGAGTCAACATTTCTAGGTCAGGCGCAGGTGACAACCAGGGTCAGCAGGTCCAAGTCAGGCCAAAGTGGGGTTCACAGTCACTAGAGCACGGTGAGACCCAGAGGGGGACCAGAGTAACCTGGTCCAGGTGAGGTCCAGGTGTGGAAAACAGTCACCGGGTCCCAATTTTGCCCAGTTGAGGACCATGGTCAACAGGGCCAGGTGAGGCCCAGATGGGAATCGGAGTGCCCAAATCCAGGTTAAGCCCAGATTGGGACCATAGTCACCAGATCCAGGGTAGTCTCAGATGCAGACCAGAATCACCAGTTCCAGGTGAGGTGCAGGTGGCAACCACACTCACCAGGTCCCGGTGAGGCCCTCGTGGGGACCAGAGTCACGAGGTACATGAGAAGCTAGAAACACTGCAGCCACCAGGTCCACATGATATCCATGTGGGAATGAAAACCACCAGTTACAGGTGAGGACCAGGTGGGGATCCGACTCACCATGTCCAGGTGAGACCCAGGTGGCAACCAGTGTCACCATGTCCTCGTGTGCCCCAGGTGAAGACCAGAGTTATTAGGTCCGCCTGGATGAGTGTTAGTGAACAGTGTAACCATATCCTGATGCTACCCAGGTGGGTACCAGAGACACCAGGTCCTGATGAGGCCCAGGTATAACCGGAGACATGAGGTCCAAGTGAGGTCCCATGGGCACCACAGACATCAGGTGAGGTGAGTCCATGCTTAGGATCAGATTCAACAGTTACAGGAGAAGCCCTGGTGGAGCCAGAGTCACCTGGTACAGAAGAGCCAAAAGTCAGGACCAGAGTTACCAGGATCACGTCAGTCCCAGTGGGGAATAGAGTAACCATGACCCGATGATGACCAGGTAGAACCAGAGTCACCAGGTCCAGATGAGGCGCAGTTGGGGAGCATATTCACTAGGTCCCGGTGAGGTCCAGTTGAGGACCAGTGTCACCAAGTCTAGTTGAGGCCCAGAGGGGTACCAGATTCACCTGGTCTTGGTGACATCCAGATGGGGACCAGAGTCTTCAGGTCGAGGGGGAGGCCCAGAGTGGTTCCAGAGTCAACATGTGCAGGTGAGGCTCAGGTGTGGAACAGAGTCACCAGGTACCAATGATGCCCAGGTGAGGACCAGAGTCACCATGACTGGGTGACGCCCAGATATGATCTCAGTCACCAGTTCCAGGTGAGGCCAAGAAACAGTCCAAAGGAATCAGGTACAGGTGGGGAACAAAGTCACCAGGACTGGGTGAGGCCCAGATGGGGACCAGATGCACCAGGTCCAGGTGAGCCCAGGAGGTGACCAGAGTCCCCGAATATGGGAGAGGAACAGGTAAGGACCAGATTCTCCAGGTCCAAGAGTCTCACGTTGGGACCTGAGTCACCAGGTATGGGTGAGATCCAGGTGGCAACCCCACACACCAGGTCCAGGTGAGGCCAACCTGCAGGCCATGCAAAGGAACCATGTCCCGATGATGCCCAGGTAGGGACCAGAGTCACCAGGTCCAGAGGAGGCGCAGGTGGGGAGCAGGTTCACTAGGTCCCGGTGAGGCCCAGTTGAGGACCAGAGTCACCAGGTCAAGTTGAGGCCTAGAGGGGTACCAGTTTCACCTGGTCTAGTTGACATCCAGATGGGGACCAGTGTCACCATGTCAGGCTGAGGCCCAGAGGGGATCCAGAGTCATCATATCCAGGTGAGGCTCAGGTTGGAACAGAGTATCCATGTCATAATGGACCACAGGTGAGTACCAGAGTCACCAGATCTGGGTGAGGCCCAGTGAGGATCAGAGCCACCAGTTCCAGGTGAGGCCAAGAAGGAGTCCACAGGAATCAGGCCCAGATGGGGAACAAAGTCACCAGGACTGGGTGAGGCCCAGACGGGGACCAGATTCACCAGGCCCAGGTGATTCCCAGGTGGTGACCAGACTTACCAGTTACGGGTGAGGACCAGGTAAGGGTCAGATTCACCAGGTCCTAGTGATGAGCACGTGGGGACCTGTGTCACCAGGTATGGGTGAGGCACTGGTGAAAACCCCACTAACCAGGTCCAGGTGAAGCCAATATGCAGGTCATGCAGAGGAATCAAGTCCCAATGATGCCCATTTGGGAATAGACTTACCGGGTCCAGGTGAGGCCAACCTGCATGCCATGCAGAGAAACCATGTCCCGTTGATGCCCAGGTAGGGACCAGATTTACCAGGTCCAGGTGACGCCAACCTGCAGGCCATGCAGTGGAACCATGTCCCGATGATGCCCAGGTAGGGACCAGAGTCACCAGGTCCAAATGAGGCCCAGATGGAGCATATTCACTAGGTCCATGTGAGGACCAGTTGAGGACCAGAGTCACCAGATCTGGTTGAGGCCTAGAGGGCTACCAGAATCACCTGGTCCAGGTGACATCCAGATGGGGACCAGAATCACCAGGTCAGGGTGAGGCCCAGAGAGGTTCCAGAGTCATCATGTCCAGGTGAGGCTCAGGTGTGGAACAGAGTCACCAGGTACCAATGATGCCCAGGTGAGGACCAGAGTCAACAGGTCTGGGTGAGGCGCAGATAGGATCAGAGACACCAGTTCCAGGTGAGGCCAAGAAAGAGTCCACAGCAATCAGGTCCAGGTGGGGAACAAAGTCACCAGGACTGGGTGAGGCCCAGATGGGGACCACAATCACCAGGTCAAGGTGAGGCCCATTGGGGACCAGAGTACCCGGGTCTGGGAGAGGACCAGGTAAACACCAGATTAACAGGTCCAAGAGGCCCACGTGGGGACCTGAGTCACCAGGTTTCGGTGAGGCCCAGGTGGCAACCCCACTCACCAGGTCCAAGTGAGGCGAACCTGCAGGACAGAGTCACCAGATCCAGGTGAGGCCCTAGTGGGGACAAGAGTCACCAGGTAAATGTGAGTCTACAAGAACACCACAGTCAACAGGTCCAGGTTTGGTTCATGTGAGAACGAGAGTCACCAGATCCAGGTGAGACCCAGGTGGGGACCACAGTCACCAGGTCCAGATTGAGGCCTAGGTGGGGGGACCAGAGTCATCAGGACCAGTTGAGGCCAAAGTGTGGAGAAAAGTTATCATGTCCAGGTGAGGCCCAGGTGGGGAACACAGTAACCATGTCTCATTGATTCCAGGTGGGAATAGAGTCACAAGGTCCAGACGAGGTCTAAGTGAGGAGTAGATTCACCAGGTCCTGTTGAGGCCCAGCTGAGGACCAGTGTCCCCAACTCCGGGTGAGTCCCAGAGGGGGACCAGAGTCCCCCGGTTCTGGTGATATCCAGGTGGGAACCAGAGTCAGCATGTCAGGAAGAGGCCCAGAGGGGGACGAGAATCACTAGGTCTAGGTGAGGTCCCGATGTGGAACTGAAAAACCAGGTCTCATGATGCCCTTATGAGGACCTGAGTCACCAGGTCCAGGTGAGGTCCCTGTGGGAACCAGTCACCTCGCCCAGGTGAGGCCCAGGTGGGACCACAGTCACCAGGTCCAGGTGAGGCCCAGGTATATAAGAGAGTATCCAGGTCCCAATGATGCCCAGGTAAGGACCAGAGTCAACAGGTCCAGGAGAGGCCCAAATATGGATCAGAGTCATTGTGTTTGGTGAGGCCAGATGGAGACCACTGGAACCAGGTCCAGGAGAGCCCCATATGGGAACCAGAGCCACCAGATCCAGGATAGTTTCAGGTGGGTCCAAAGTCACAAAGTCCAGGTGAGGTGCATGTGACAACAGGATTCACCAAGTCCAGGTGAAGCCCGGGTGGCGACCAGTCACGACATCCAGGTGCGGACCAGCTAAGGACCAGAATCACCAGGCCCAAGTGAACCCCAAGGGGTGACCAGAGTCACCAGGTAAGGGTGAGGCCCAGAGAGGGAACCAGGGTAACCATTTAGTTTGAGGCCCAGAATGGGACCAGAGGTCCCTGGTCAAAGTGAGGCTCTTTTGGGGTATAGAGTATCCAAGTCCCTGTGATGCCTGGGTGAGGACCAGAGTCACTAGGGCCATGCAGGCCCAGATGGGGAACAGAATCACTAGGTCCTGTTGAGGCATAGAAACACACCCCTGTCAGCAGTATCAGGTGAGCCCCTTGTGGGAACCAGAGCCACTCTCTCCAGCTGAGTCGCAGGTCCATGTGAGGCCCACGTGAGGACCATATTCATCAGGTCGAATTGAGGCATAGCTGAGGGCAAGAGTCACCAGGTCTGGGTGCGGCCTAGGTGGGGCAAGATTCAGCAGTTCTGAGTTAGGTCCAAGTGGGGACGAGAGACACCAGGTCCAGGTGAGGGCAAACTGAGGACCAGAGTCACCAGATCCAGGTGAGGTCCATGTTGGAAAGAGAGTCACGAGGTCCAGGAGAGGTCCAGGTGGAGTCCAGAGTCACCAGATCCAGGTGAAGTCCAGGTGGGGACCAGAGTCACTAGGTCCAGTTGAGGCCCAGGTGAGGCGCAGAGTTACCAGGTACACGTGAGGCCTCGGTGGGTATCAGAGGCATCAGGTCCATGTGAGGCCGGCTTTGGGACCATGGTCAATAGGTCTACTTGAGGCCCAGGACTGGAACATAGTAAGCAGGTCCAGGTGAGTCCTCCGTGGTGACAAATGTCACCACGTCCTGGTGAGGCCCTGGTGGGGACCAGGATCACCAGGTACAGGGGAGGACCTTGAAAGAACCAGAGTCAACAGTTCGAGGTCAGTCGCAGGTGGCAACCTGTGTCAGGAGGTCCAAGTCAGGCCAAAGTGGGGTTGACAGTCACTAGGGAAGGTTGAGACCCAGGCGGGGACCAGAGTCATGTGGTCCAGGTGAGGTCCAGTTGTGGAACACAGTCACCGGGACCCAATTTTGCCCAGGTGAGGACCATGGACGACAGGGCCAGGTGAGGCCCAGAAGGGGACCGGAGTCCCCAAATCCAGGTGAAGCCCAGGTGGGGACCAGTCACCAGATCCAGGTTAGTCTCAGGTGCAGACCAGAATCACCAGGTCCAGGTGAGGCGCAGGTGGCAACCACACTCACCAGGTCTCGGTGAGTCCCTGGTGGGGACCAGAGTCACGAGGTACATGAGAAGCTAGAAGCACTGCAGCTAAGAGGTCCACATGATGTCTATGTGGGAACAAGAATCACCAGTTACAGGTGAGGACCAGGTGGGGATCCGACTCACCATTTCCAGGTGAAACCCAGGTGGGAACCAGTGTCACCATGTCCAGGTGTGGCCCAGGTGAAGACCAGAGTTAATAGGTCCGGCTGGGTCACTGTTAGTGAACAGTGTAACCATATCCTAATGCTACCCAGGTGGGTACCAGAGACACCAGGTCCTGGTGAGGCCCAGGATGGACCAGAGACATGAGGTCCGGGTGAGGTCCAGATGGGAACCACAGTCACCAGGTCAGGTGAGGCCATGCTTAGGATCAGAGTCACCAGTTACAGGTGAGGCCCACGTGGAGCCAGAGTCACCTGGTACAGAAGAGGCCAAATCAGGACCAGAGTTACCAGGATCAGGTCAGTCCCAGTGGGGAATACAGTAACCATGTCCCGATGATGCCCAGGTAGAACCAGAGTCACCAGGTCCAGATGAGGCGCAGTTGGGGAGTATATTCACTAGATCACGGTGAAACCCAGGTGAGGACCAGAGACACCAGGTCTAGTTGAGGCCTAGAGGGGTACCAGATTCACCTGGTCTAGGTGACATCCACATGGGGACCAGAGTCACCACGTCAGGGTGAGGCCCAGAGTGGATTCAGAGTCAACATGTCCAGGTGAGGCTCAGGTTTAGAACAGAGTATCCTGTTCATAATGGTCCACAGGGGAGGACCAAAGTCAGCAGATTGAGTAGGACCAGTTAGGATGAGAGTCACCAGTTCCAGGTGAGGCCAAGAAGGAGTCCACAGCAATCAGGTCCAGGTGGGGAACAAAGTCACCAGGACTAGGGGAGGCCCAGATGGGGACCAGATTCACCCGGTCCAGGTGATTCCCAGGTGGTGACCAGAGTCCCCGGGTCTGGGAGAGGACCAGGTAAGGACCAGATTCACCAGGTCCAAGAGGCCCACGTGGGGACGTGGGTCACCAGGTAAGGCCCAGGTGGGAACCCCACTCACCAGGTCCAGGTGAGGCCAACTTGCAGGCCAGAGTCACCAGATCCAGGTGAGGCCCCAGTGGGGACCGGACTCACCAGGTAAATGTGAGTCTACAAGAACACCACAGTCACCATGTCCAAGTGTGATTCATGTGGGAACGAGAGTCACCAGGCCCAGGTGAGACCCAGGTGGGGACCACAGTCACCAGTTCCAGATTGAGGCCTAGGTGGGGGGACCAGATTCATCAGGACCAGTTGAGGCCAAAGTATTGAGCAAAGTTATCATGTCCAGTTGAGACCTAGGTGGGGAACAGAGTAAGCATGCCCATTGATGCCATTTGGGAAAAGAGTCACAAGGTCCAGACGAGGCCTAAGTGAGGAGTAGATTCACCAGGTCCTGTTAAGGCCCATTTGACGACCAGTGTCTCCAGCTCTGGGTGAGTCCCAGAGGGGGACCAGTGTCACCCGGTTCTGGTGATAACCAGGTGGGGACCAGAGTCACCACGTCAGGGTGAGGCCTAGAGTGGGACGAGAATCACTAGGTCCAGGTGAGGCCCCAATGTGGACCTGAGAAACCAGGTCCCATGATGCCCATATGAGGACCTGAGTCACCAGGTCCAGGTGAGGTCCCTGTGGGAACCAGTCACCTCGTCCAGGTGAGGCCCAGGTGGGACCACAGTCACCAGGTCCAGGTGAGGCCCAGGTATATAAGAGAGTATCCAGGTCCCAATGATACCCAGGTAAGGATCAGAGTCAACAGGTCCAGGAGAGGCCCAAATATGTATCAGAGTCATTGTGTTCTAGGTGAAGCCATAAGTAGACCACAGGAACCAGGACCAGGAGAGCGCCATATGGGAACCAGAGCCACAAGATCCAGGTGAGTTCCAGGTGGTATCACAGTCAGAAGGTCCCGGTGACGCGCAGGTGGCAACAGGATTCACCAAGTCCAGGTGAGGCCCAGGTGGCGACCTGTCAACAGATCCAGTTGTGGACCTGCTAAGGACCAGATTCACTAGGCCCAAGTGAAGCCCAAGTGGTGACCAGAGTCACCAGGTATGGGTGAGGCCCAGAGGGATAACCAGAGTAGCCAGTTTAGTTTGAGGCCCAGAATGGGACCAGAGGTCCCTGGTCAGGGTGACGCCCTGGTGTGGAATAGATTATCCCGATCCCAATGATGCCTGGGTGAGGACCAGAGTCACTAGGGTCATACAGGCGCAGATGGGGAACAGAATCACTAGGTCCTGGTGAGGCATAGAATAAGACCAGAATCACCAGAATCAGATGAGGCCATTGTGGGAACCAGAGCCACTCAATCCAGCTCAGTCCCAGGTCCATGTGAGGCCCACGTGAGGACAAGATTCATCAGGTCGAATTGAGGCATAGCTGGGGACAAGAATCACCAGGTCTGGGTGCGGCCTAGGTAGGGCATGATTCAGCAGTTCTGAGTTAGGTGAAAGTGGGGATGAGAGACACCAGGTCCAGGAGAGGCGAAACTTAGGACCAGAGGCACCAGATCCAGGTGAGGTCCATATTGGAAAGAGAGTCACCGGGTCCAGGAGAGGTCCAGGTGGGGACCAGAGTCACCAGATCCAGGTGAGGTCCAGGTGGGGACCAGAGTCACCAGAATCAGTTGAAGCCCAGGTGGGGACCACAGTCACAGATCCAGGGTAGTCTCAGGGGCAGACAAGAATCAGCAAAGTCCAGGTGATGTGCAGGTGGCAACCACACTCAACAGGTCCCGGTGAGGCCCTGGTGGGGACCAGAGCCACGAAGTGCATGAGAATCTAGAAACACTGCAGCCACCAGGTCCACATAATGTCCATGTGGGAACGAGAATCACCAGTTACATTGAGGCCCTGGTGGGGATCAGACTCACCAAGTCCAGGTGACGCCCAGGTGGCGACCAGTCACCACATCCAGGTGCGGACCAGCTAAGGACCAGATTCACCAGGCCCAAGTGAAGCCCAAGGGGTGACCAGAGTCACCAGGTAAGGGTGAGGCCCCGAGGGGGAACCAGAGTATCCAGTTTAGGTTGAGGCCCAGAATGGGACCAGAGGTCCCTTGTCAAAGTGAAGCCCAGGTGTGGAATAGAGTATCCAGGTCGCAATGATGCCTGGGTGAGGACCAGAGTCACTAGGGCCAAGCAGGCACAGATGGGGAACAGAATGACTAGGTCCTGGTGAGGCATAAAATAAGACCACAGTCAGGAGTATCAGGTGAGACCCTTGTGGCAACCAGAGCCACTCCGTCCAGCTGAGTCCTACGTCCATGTGAGGCCCACGTGAGGACCAGATTCATCAGGTCGAATTGAGGCATAGCTGGGGACAAGAGTCACCAGGTCTGGTTGCGGCCTAAGTGGGGCAAGATTCAGCAGTTCTGAGTAGTTCAAAGTGGGGACGAGAGACACCAGGTCAAGGTGAGGCCAAATTGAGGACCAGAGTCACCAGATCCAGGTGAGGTCCATGTTGGAAAGAGTGTCATCAGGTAAAGGAGAGGTCCAGGTGGGGACCAGAGTCACCAGATCCAGGTGAAGCCCAGGTGGGGAGCAGAGTCACTAGGTCCAGAAGAGGCCCAGGTGAGGACCAGAGTTACCAGGTACACGTGAGGCCCCGGTGGGGATCACAGGCAACAGGTTCATGTGAGGCCGGCTTGGAGACCATGGTCAACAGGTCTACTTGAGGCCCAGGGGTGGAACACAGTAACCAGGTCCACGTGAGTAACCGGTGGTGACAAGAGTCACCACGTCCAGGTGAGGCCCAGGTGGGGACCAGGATCACCAGGTTCAGGGGAGGCCCTTGAAAGAACCAGAGTCAACAGTTCGACGTTAGTTGCAGGTGGCAACCAGGGTCAGCAGGTCAAAGTCAGTACAAAGTGGGGTTCACAGTCACTAGGGCACGGTGAGACCCAGAGGGGGACCAGAGTCACCTGCTCCAGGTGAGTTCCAGTTGTGGAACACAGTCACCGGGTCCCAATTTGCCCAGTTGAGGACCATGGTCAACAGGGCCAGGTGAGGCCCAGATGGGGACCGGAGTCCCCAAATCCAGGTGAAGCCCAGGTGGAGACACCAGTCACCAGATCCAAGGTAGTCTCAGGTGAAGACCAGAATCACAAGGTCTAGGTGAGGTGCAGGTGGAACCACACTCACCAGGTCCCGGTGAGGCCCTGGTGGGGACCAAGCCACGAGGTGCATGAGAAGATAGAAACACTGCAGCCACCAGGTCCACATGATGTCCATGTGGGAACGAGAATCACCAGTTACATTGAGGCACAGTTGGGGATCAGACTCACCATGTCCAGGTGAGACCTAGGTGGGAACCAGTGTCACCATGTCCAGGTGTTCCCCAGGTGAAGACCACAGTTAATAGGTCCGGGTTGGTCACTGTTAGTGAACAGTGTAACCATATCCTGATGCTACCCAGGTGGGGAACAGAGACATCAGGTCCAGGTGAGGTCCCGATGGGAACCACAGTCACCATGTGAGGTGAGGCCATGATTATGATCAGAGTCACCAGTTACAGGTTAGGCCCAGTTAGAGCCAGAGTCACCTGGTACAGAAGCGGCCAAAGTCAGTACCAGAGTTGCCAGGATCAGGTCAGTCCCAGTGGCTAATACAGTAACCATGTCCCGATGATGCCCAGGTAGAACCAGAGTGACCAGGCCCAGATGAGGCGCACGTGGGGAGCATGTTCACTAGGTCCCGGTGAGGCCCAGTTGAGGACCAGAGTCACCAGGTCTAGTTGAGGCCTAGAGGGGTACCAGATTCACATGGTCTAGGTATCATCCAGATGGGGACCAGAGTCACCATGTCAGGCTGAGGCCCAGAGGGGATCCAGAGTCATCATGTCCAGGTGAGGCTCAGGTGTGGAACAGAGTATCCAGTTCATAATGTCCACAGGTGCGGACCAGAGTCACCACATCTGGATTAGGCCCAGTTAGGATCAGACTCACCAGTTCCAGATGAGGCCACGACAGAGTCCACAGCAATCAGGTCCAGGTGGGGAACAAAGTCACCAAGACTGGGTGAGGCCCAGATGAGGACCAGATTGACCAAGTCCAGGTGAGGCCCAGGTGGTGACCAGAGTCCCCGGGTCTGGGAGAGGACCAGGTAAGGACCAGATTCACCAGGTCCAAGAGGCCCACGTGGGGACCTGAGTCACCAGGTATGGATGAGGCCCAGGTGGCAACCCCACTCACCAGGTCCAGGTGAGGCAAACCTGCAGGCCAAAGTCACCAGATCGACATGAGGCCCTAGCGGGGACCAGAGTCACCATGTAAATGTGAGTCTACCAGAACACCACTGTCACCAGGGCGAGGTGTGGTTCATGTGGGAACGAGAGTCACGAGGTCCAGGTGAGACCCACGTGAGGACCACAGTCATCAGGTCCAGATTGAGGCCTTGGTGGGGGGACCAGAGTCATCAGGACCAGTTGAGGCCAAAGTGTGGAGCAAAGTTATCATGTCCAGGTGAGGCCCAGGTGGGGAAGAGAGTAAACATGTCCCATTGATGCCAGGTGGGAAAAGAGTCACAAGGTCCAGACGCGGCCTAAGTGAGGAGTAGATTCACCAGGTCCTGTTGAGGCCCAATTGAGTACCAGAGTCCCCAGGTCCGGGTGAGTCCCAGAGGGGGACCAGAGGCACCCGGTTCTGGTGATATCCAGGTGGGGACCACAGTCACCATGTCAGGGTGATGCGCAGAGGGGGACGAGAATCACTAGGTCCAGGTGAGGCCCCGATGTGGAACTGAGAAACCAGGTCCCATGATGCCCATATGAGGACATGAGTCACCAGGTCCAGTTGAGGTCCTTGTGGGAACCAGTCACCTCGACCAGGTGAGGCACAGGTGGGACAACTGTCACCAGGTCCAGGTGAGGCCCAGGTATATAAGAGAGTATCCAGGTCCCAATAATGCCCAGGTAAGGACCTGAGTAAACAGGTCCAGGAGAGGCCCAAATATGGATGAGAGTCATTGTGTTCCATGTGAGGCAAGATGGAGACCACAGGAACCAAGTCAAGGAGAGCCCCATATGGGAACCAGAGCCAAGAGATCCAGGTGAGGTCCAGGTGGGACCACAGTCACAAGGTCCAGTTGAGGCACAGGTGGCAACAGGATTCACCAAGTCCAGGTGAGGCCCAGGTGGCTACCCGTCACCAGATCCAGGTGAAGACAAGCTAAAGACCAGATTCACCAGGCCCAAGTGAATCCCAAGGGGTGACCAGAGTCACCAGGTAAGGTTGAGGCCCAGAGGGGGAACCAGAGTAAGCAGTTTAGTTTGAGGCCCAGAATGGGATCAGAGGTCCCTTGGCAGTGTGAGGCCCAGGTGTGGAATAGAGTATCCAGGTCCCAAAGATGCCTGGGTGAGGACCAGAGTCACAAGGGCCATGCAGGCCCAGATGGGGAACAGAATCACTAGGTCCTGGTGAGGCATAGAATAAGACCACAGTCACCAGTATCAGGTGAGCCCCATGTGGGATCCAGAGCCACTCTATCCAGCTGAGTCCCAGGCCCAGGTGAGTGCCAGGTCCATGTGAGGCCCACGTGAGGACCAGATTCATCAGGTTGAATTGAGGCATAGCTGGGGACAAGAGTCACCAGGTGTGGGTGCGGCCTAGGTGGGGCAAGATTCAGCAGTTCTGAGTTAGATCAAAGTGGGGATGAGAGACACCAGGTCCAGGTGAGGCCAAACTGAGGACCAGAGTCACCATATCCAGGTGAGCTCCATGTTGGAAAGAGAGTCACCAGGTCCAGGAGAGGTCCAGCTGGGGACCAGAGTCACCAGATCCAGGTGACTTCCAGGTGGGGACCAGAGTCACAAGATCCAGGTGAAGCCCAGGTTGGGACCAGTCAGTAGGTCCAGATGAAGCCTAGGTGAGGGCCAGAGTTACCATGTACACGTGAGGCCCTGGTGGGGATAGGAGGCAACAGGTCCATGTGAGGCCAGCTTGGGGACCATGGTCAACAGGTCTACATTAGGCCCAGGTGTGGAACACAGTAACCAGGTCCATGTGAGAACCGGTGGTGACAAGAGTCACCACGTCCAGGTGAGGCCCAAGTGGGAACCAGGATCACCAGGTACAGGGGAGGTCCTTGAAAGAACCAGAGTCAACTGTTTGAGGTCAGTCGCAGCTGGCAACTGGGGTCAGCAGGTCCATGTCAGGCCAAAGTGGGGTTGACAGTCACTAGGGCACGTTTAGACCCAGAGGGGGACGAGAGTCACCTGGTCCAGGTGAGGTCCAGTTGTGGAACACAGTCTCTGGGTCCCAATTTTGCCCAGTTGAGGACCATGTTCAACAGGGCCAGGTGAGGCCCAGATGGGGACCGGAGTCCCCAAATCCAGGTGAAGCCAAGGTGGGGACCACAGTCACCAGCTCCAGGCTTGTCTCAGGTGCAGACCAGAATCACCAGGTCCATGTGAGGTGCAGGTGGCAACCACACTCACCAGGTCCCGGTGAGGCCCTGGTGGGGACCAGAGTCACGAGGTACATGAGAAGCTAGAAACACTGAAGCCACCAGGTCCACATGATGTCCATGTGGGAACGAGAATCACCAGTTACAGGGGAGGACCAGTTGTGGATGCGACTCACCATGTCCAGGTGAGACCCAGGTGGGAACCAGTGTCAGCATGTCCAGGTGTGGCCCAGGTGAAGACCAGAGTTAATAGGTCCGGTTGGGTCACTGTTAGTGAACAGTGTAACCGTATTCTGATGCTACCAAGGTGGGTACCAGAGACACCAGGTCCTGGTGAGGCCCAGTTTGGACCAGAGACATGAGGTCCAGGGGAGGTCCCGATGTGAACCACAGTCACCAGGTCAGGTGAGGCCATGCTTAGGATCAGAGTCACCAGTTACCGGTGAACCCAAGGTTGATCCTACAGAAGAGGCCAAAGTCAGGACCAGAGTTAACAGGATCAGGTCACTCCAATTGGGAATAGAGTAACCATGTCCCGATGATGCCCAGGTAGAACCAGAGTCACCAGGCCCAGATGTGGCGCAGGTGGGGAGTATGTTAACTAGGTCCGTTGAGGCCCAGTTGAGGACCAGAGTCACCAGGTCTAGGTGAGGCCTAGAGGGGTACCAGATTCACCTGGTCTGGTGACATCCAGATGGGGACCAGAGTCCTCATTTCAGGCTGAGGCCCAGAAGGGATCCAGAGTCAACATATCCGGTTGAGGCTCAGGTGTGGAACAGAGTATCCAGGTCATAATTGTCCACAGGTGAGGACCAGAATCACCAGATCTGGGTGAGGCCCAGTTAGCATCAGAGTCAGCAGTTCCAGGTTAGCCAAGAAGGAATCCACAGCAATCAGGTCCAGGTGGGGAAGAAAGTCAACAGGACTGGGTGAGGCCCAGATGGGGACCAGATTCACCAGGCCCAGGTGATTCCCATGTGGTGACCAGAGTTACCAGTTCCGGGTGACCACCAGGTAAGGACCAGATTCACCAGGTCCAAGTGAGGCCCACGTGGGGTCCTGTGTCACTAGGCAAGGGTGAGGCCCAGGTGACAAACCCACTCACCAGTTCCAGGTGAGGCCAACCTGCAGGCCATGCAGAGGAACCAGGTCCGAAAGATGCTCAGGTAGGGACGAGAGTTACCAGGTCCAGGTGAGGCCAACCTACAGGCCATGCAGAGTCACTAGGTCCTGATGAGGCCCAGGTGAGGATCAGAGTCACCAGATCTGGGAGAGGCCCAGTTGGGATCAGAGTTACCAATTCCAGGTGAGGCCAAGAAGGTGTCCACAGCAATCAGGTCCACGTGGGGAACATAGTCATCAGGACTAAGTGATGCCCAGGTGATGACCAGATTTACCAGTTCCGGGTGAGGACTAGGTAAGGACCACATTCACCAGGTCCAAGTGAGGCCCACGTGGGGACCTGTGTCACCAGGCATGGGTAAGATCCAGGTGGGAACCCCACTCACCAGGTCAAGATGTCCCGATGATGCCCAGGTAGGGATCAGAGTTACCAGGTCCAGGTGAGGCAAACCAGCAGGCCATGCAGTGGAACCATTTCCAGATGATGCCCAGTGAGTGACCAGAGTCACCAGGTCCAAATGAGGCCCAGATGGAGCATATTCACTAGGTCCAGTTGAGGCCCAGTTGAGGACAAGAGTCACCAGATCTGGTTGAGGCCTAGAGGGGTTCCAGAATCACCTGGTCCAGGTGACATCCAGATGGGGACCAGATCACCAGGTCAGGGTGAGGCCCAGAGAGATCCCAGAGACATCATGTCCAGGTGAGGCTCAGGTGTGGAACAGAGTAACCAGGTACCAATGATGCCCAGGTGAGGACGAGAGTCACCAGGTCTGGGTGACGCACAGATCGGATCAGAGTCACCAGTTCAAGGCGAGGGCAAGAAAGAGTCCAGAGCAATCAGGTCCAGTTGGGGAACATAGTCACCAGGACTGGGTTAGGCCCAGATGGGGACCAGATTCACCAGGTCCAGGTGAGGCCCATGTTGTGACCAGACTCCCCGGGTCTGGGAGAAGTCCAGGTAAGGGCCAGATTCACCAGGTCCAAGAGGCCCATGTGGGGACCTGAGTCACCAGGTATGGGTGAGGTACAGGTTGCATCCCACTAATCAAGTCCAGGTGAGGCCAACCTGCAGGCCAGAGTCACCAGGCCCAGGGGAGGCCCAAGGGGTGACCAGAGTCATCAGGTAAGGGTGAGGTTAAGAGGGGGAACCAGAGTAACCAGTTTAGTTTGAGGCCCAGAATGGGACTAGCGGTTCCTGGTAAAAGTGAGGCCCAGGTGTGGAATCCAGGTCCCAATCCAGGTCCCAATCCAGGTCCCAATCCAGGTCCCAATGATGCCTGGGTGAGGACCAGAGTCACTAGGGCCATGCAGGCCCAGATGGCGAACAGAATCACTAGGTCCTGGTGAGGCATAGAATAAGACCACAGTCAGCAGTATCACGTGAGACCCTTGAGGGAACCAGAGCCACTCTATCCAGCTGAGTCCCAGGTCCATGTGAGGCCCATGTGAGGACCAGATTCATCAGGTCGAATTGAGGCAACGCTGGGGACAAGAGTCACCAGGTCTGGGTGCGGCCTAGGTGGGGGAAGATTCAGCAGTTCTGAGTTAGGTCAAAGTGGGGACGAGAGACACCATGTCCAGGTGAGGCCAAACTGAGGACCAGATTCACCAGATCCAGATGAGGTCCATGTTGGAAAGAGAGTCACCAGGTCCAGGAGAGGTCCAGGTGGGGTCCAGAGTCACCAGATCCATGTGAAGTCCAGGTGGGGACCAGAGTCACCAGATCCAGGTGAATCCCAGGTGGGGACCAGAGTCACTAGGTCCAGATGAGGCCCAGGTGAGGACCAGAGATACCAGGTACACGTGAGGACATGGTGGGGATCAGAGGCAACAGGTCCATGTGAGGCCGGCTTGGGGACCATGGTCAACAGGTCTACTTGAGGCCCAGGTGTGGAACACAGTAAGCAGGTCCTGGTGAGTCCCCATTGGTGACAGGAGTCACCAGGTCCAGGTGTGGGCCAGGTCCGACCAGGATCACCAGGTCCAGGGAAGGCCCTTGAAAGAACCAGAGTCAACAGTTCGAGGTCAGGCGCAGGTGGCAGCCAGGGTCAGCAGGTCCAAGTCAGACCAAAGTGGGGTTCACAGTCACTAGGGCACGGTGACACCCAGAGTGGGACCAGAGTCACCTGGTCCAGGTGAGGTCCAGTTGTGGAACACAGTCACCGGTTCCCAATTTTGCACAGTTGAGGACCATGGTCAACAGGGCCAGGTGAGGCCCAGATGGGGACCGGAGTCCCCAAATCCAGGTGAAGCCCAGGTGGGGACCACAGTCACAAGATCCAGGGTAGTCTCAGGTGCAGACCAGAATCACCAGGTCCAGGTGTGGTGCAGGTGGCAACCAAACTCACTAGGTCCCGGTTAGGCACTGGTGGGGACCAGAGTCACGAGGTACATGAAGAGCTAGAAACACATTGGATCCCTGGGTGGCGCAGCGGTTTGTCGCCTGCCTTTGGCCCAGGGCGCGATCCTGGAGACCAGGGATCGAATCCAAAGTCGGGCTCCCGGTGCATGGAGCCTGCTTCTCCCTTTGCCTGTGTCACTGCCTCTCTCTCTCTCTGTGACTATCATAAATAAATAAAAATTAAAAAAAAAGAAGCTAGAAACACTGCGGCCAACAGGTCCACATGATCTCCATGTGGGAACGAGGATCACCAGTTACAGGTGAGGACCAGGTGGGGATACGACTCACCATGTCCAGGTGAGACCCAGGTGGGAACCAGTGTCACCATGTCCAGGTGTGGCCCAGGTAAAGACCAGAGTTAATAGGTCCGGCTGGGTCACTGTTAGTGAACAGTGTAACCATATCCTAATGCTACCCAGGTGGGTAGCAGAGACACCAGGTCCTTGTGAGGCCCAAATGGGACCAGACACATGAGGTCCAGGTGAGGTCCCGATGGGAACCACAGTCACCAGGTCAGGTGAGGCCATGCATAGGATCAGAGTCACCAGTTACAGGTGAGGCCCAGGTGGAGCCAGAGTCAACTGGTACAGAAGAGGCCAAAGTCAGGACCAGAGTTACCAGGATCAGGTCACTCCAAGTGGGAATAGAGTAACCATGTCCCGATGAAGCCCAGGTAGAACCAGAGTGACCAGGTCCAGATGTGGCGCAGGTGGGGAGCATGTTCACTAGGTCCCGTTGAGGCCCAGTTGAGGTCAGAGTCACCAGGTCAAGTTGAGGCCTAGAGGGATACCAGATTCACCTGGTGTAGGTGACATCGGGATGGGGACCAGAGTCATCATGTCATGGCGAGGCCCTGAGGGGATCCAGAGTCATCATGTCCAGGTGAGGTTCAGGTGTGGAACAGAGTATCCAGGTCATAATGGTCCATAGGAGAGGACCAGAGTCACCAGATCTGGGTGAGTCCCACTTAGGATCAGAGTCACCAGTTCCAGGTGAGTCCAAGAAAGAGTCCACAGCAATCAGGTCCAGGTGGGGTGACAAATTCACCAGGTTTGGACGTGGACCAGATGGGGACCAAATTAATGGTTCAGGTGATTCCCAGGTGGTTACCCGAGTTAGCAGTTTCGGGTGAGGACCAGGTAAGGACCAGATTCACCAGGTCCAAGTGAGGCCCACGTGGGGACCTGTGTCACCAGGCATGGGTGAGGCCAAGGTGGCAACGCCACTCACCAGGTCCAGGTGAGTCCAACCTACAGGCCATGCAGAGGAACCATGTCCCGATGATGCCCAGGTAGGAACTAGAGTTACCGGGTCCAAGTGAGGCCAACCTGCAAGCATGTGTGGAACCATGCCCCGATGATGCCCAAGTAGGGACCAGAGTTACCAGGTCCAGGTGAGGCCAAGCTGCAAGTCATGCAGTGGAACCATGTCCCGATGAGGCCCAGGTAGTGACAGAGTCACCAGGTGCAAATTTGGCCCAGATGGAGCATATTCACTAGGTCCAGGTGAGGCCCAGTTGAGAACCAGAGTCACCAGATCTGGTTTAGGCCTAGAGGGGTACCAGAATCACTTGGTCCAGGTGACATCCAGATGGGGACCAGAATCACCAGGTCAGGGTGATGCCCAGAGGGGTTCCAGAGTCATCATGTCCAGGTGAGGCTCTGGTGTGGAACAGAGTCACCAGGTATCAATGATGCCCAGGTGAGGACCAGAGTCACCATGTCTGGGTGACGCGCAGATAGGATCAGAGTCACCAGTTCCCGGTGAGGCCAAGAAAGAGTCCACAGGAATCAGGTCCAGGTGGGGAACAAAGTCACCAGGACTGGGTGAGGCCCAGATGGGGACCAGATTCACAGGTCCAGATGAGGCCCCGTTGGGGACCAGAGTCCCCGGGTCTGGGAGAGGACCAGGTAACGACGAGATTAACAGGTCCAAGAGGCGCACGTGGGGAACTGAGTCACCAGGTATGGGTTGGCAACCCCACTCACCAGGTCCAGGTGAGGACAACCTTCAGGCAAGAGTCACCAGATCCACGTGAGGCCTTAGTGGGGACCGGAGTCACCAGATAAATGTGCGGCTACAAAAATACCACAGTCACCAGGTCCAGGTGTGTTTCATGTGGGAACGAGAGATACCAGGTCTAGGTGAAAACCAGGTGGGGACCACAGTCACCAGGTCCAGGTTGAGTCCTAGGTGGGGGGACCAGAGTCATAAGGACCAGTTGAGGCCAAAGTATGGAGCAAAGTTATCATGTCCAGGTGAGGCCCAGGTGGGGAACAGAGTCCCCGGGTCTGGGAGAGGACCATTTTAGGACCAGATTCACCAGATCCAAGAGGCCCACGTGGAGACCTGAGTCACCAGGTACGGGTGAGGCCCAGGTGGCAACCTCACTAAGCAGGTCCAGGTGAGGCCAACCTGCAAGCCAGAGTCACCAGAACCAGGTGAGGCCCTAGTGGGACCGGAGTCACCAGGTAAATGTGAGTCTACAAGAACACCACAGTCACCGGGTCCAGGTGTGTTTCATGTGGGAACGAGTGTCACCAGGTACAGGTAAGACCCTGGAGGGGACCACAGTCACCAGTTCCAGATTGAGGCCTAGGTGGGGGGACCAGAGTCATCAGGAAGAGTTGAGGCCAAAGTGTGGAGCAAAGTTATCATGTCCAGGTGAGGCCCAGGTGCGGAACAGAGTAACCATGTCCCATTGATGCCAGGTGGGAAGAGTCACAAGGTCCTTCGAGGCCTAAGTGAGGAGTAGATACACCATGTCCTGTTGAGGCCCAGTTGAGGGCCAGTGTCTCCAGCTCCGGGTGAGTCCCGAGGTGGACCAGAGTCACCCGGTTCTGGTTATATCCAGGTGGGGACCAGAGTCTCCACGTCAGGGTGAGGCCCAGAGGGGGACGAGAATCACTAGGTCCAGGTGAGGCCCCGATGTGGAACTGAGAAACCAGGTCCCATGAGGCCCATATGAGGACCTGAGTCACCAGGTCCAGGTGAGGTCCCTGTGGGAACCAGTCACCTCGTCCAGGTGAGGCCCAGGTGGGACCACAGTCACAAGGTCCTGGTGAGGCCCAGGTATATAAGGGAGTATCCAGGTCCCAATGATGCCCAGGTAAGGACAAGTGTCAACAGGTCCAGGAGAGGCCCAAATACGGATCAGAGTCATTGTGTTCCAGGTGAGGCGAGAGGGAGACCACAGGGAACAGATCCAGGAGAGCCCCATATGGGAACCAGAGCCACCAGATCCAGGTGAGGTCCAGGAGGGACCACAGTCACAAGGTCCAGGTGAGGCGCTGGTGGCAACATGATTCACCAAGTCCAGGTGAGGCCCACGTGGTGACCTGTCACCAGGACCAGGTGCGGACAAGCTAAGGACCAGATTCACGAGGCCCAAGTGAACCCCAAGGGGTGACCAGAGTCACCAGGTAAGGGTGAGGCCCAGAGGGGAACCAGAGTAATCAGTTTAGTTTGAGGCCCAAAATGGGACCAGAGATCCCTGGTCAAACTAGGCCCAGGTGTGGCATAGAGTATCCAGGTCCCAATGATGCCTGGGTGAGGACCAGAGTCACTATGGCCATGCAGGCTCAGATGGGGAACAGAAACTCTAGGTCCTGGTGAGGCATAGAATAAGACCACAATCACCAGTATCAGGTGTGCCCCTTGTGGGAACCAGAGCCACTCTATCCAGCTGTGTCCCAGGTCCATGTGAGCCCCACGTCAGGACCAGATGCATCAGGTCGAATTAAGGCATAGTTCGGGACAAGAGTCACCAGGTCTGGGTGCGGGCTAGGTGGGGCAAGATTCAGCAGTTCTGAGTTAGGTCAAAGTGGGGACGAGAGACACCAGGTCCAGGTGAGGCCAAACTGAGGACCAGAGTCACCAGATCCAGGTGAGGTCCATGTTGGAAAGAGAGTCACCAGGTCCAGGAGAGGTCCAGGTGGGGACCAGAGTCACCAGATCCAGGTGAAGTCCAGTTGGGGACCAGAGTTACCAGATCCATGTGAAACCCAGGTGGGGACCAGAGTCACTAGGTCCTGATTAGGCCCAGGTGAGGATCAGAGTTACCAGATACACGTGAGCCCTTGGCGGGGATCAGAGCAAAAAGGTACACGTGAGCCCGGCTTGGGGACCATGGTCAACAAGTCTACCTGAGGCCCAGGTGTGGAACACAGTAATCATGTCCAGGTGAGTCCCCGGTGGTGACAAGAGTCACCACGTCCAGGTGAGGCCCAATTGGGGACCAGGATCACCAGGTACAGGGGAGGCCCTTGAGAGAACCAGAGTCAACATTCGAGGTCAGGCGCAGGTGGCAACCAGGGTCAGCAGGTCCAAGTCAGGCCAAAGTGGGGTTCACAGTCACTAGGGCACAGTGAGACCCACAGGGGGACCAGAGTCACCTTGTCCAGGTGAGATCCAGTTGTGGAACAGAGTCACCGGGTCCCAATTTTGCCCAGTTGAGGACCATGGTCAACAGGGCCAGGTGAGGCCCAGATGGGGACCGGAGTCCCCAAATCCAGTTGAAGCCCAGGTGGGGACCACAGTCACCAGATCCAGTGTAGTCTCAAGTGGAGACCAGAATCACCAGGTCCTGGTGAGGTGCAGGTGGCAACCACACTCACCAAGTCCGGGTGAGGCCCTGGTGGGGACCAGAGTCACGAGGTACATGAGAAGCTAGAAACACTGCAGCCACCAGGTCCACATGATGTCCATGTGGGAACGAGAATTACAAGTTACAAGTGAGGACCAGGTGGGGATCTGAGTCACCAATCCAGGTGAGACCCTGGTGGGAACCAGTGTCACCATGTCCAAGTGTGGACCAGGTGAAGACGAGAGTTAATAGGTCCGGCCGGGTCACTGTTAGTGAACAGTGTAACCATATCCTGATGCTACTCAGGTGTGTACCAGATACAAGGTCCTGGTGAGTCCCAGTTGGGACCAGAGACATGGAACCAGGTGAGGTACCGATGGAATCCACAGTCACCAGTCAGGTGAGGCCATGCTTAGGATCAGAGTCACCACTTACAGGTGAGGTCCAGGGGGAGCCAGAGTCACATGGCACAGAAGAGGCGAAAGTCAGGACCAGAGTCACCACGATCAGGTCAGTCACACTGGGAATAGAGTAACCACGTCCCGATGATGCCCAGGTAGAACCACAGTTACCAGGTCCAGGGGCGGCCAACCTAAAGGCCATGCAGTGGAACCATGTCCCGATGAAGCCCAGGTAGGGAAGAGAGTCTCCAAGTCCAAATGAGGCCCAGATGGAGCATATTCAATAGGTCCACGTGAGGCCCAGTTGAGGACCAGAGTCACCAGATCCAGGTGAAGCCAAGGTGGGGACCAGAGTCACTAGGTCCAGATGAGGCCCAAGTGAGGACCAGTGTTACCAGGTACACGTGATGCCGCGGTGGGAATCAGAGGAAACAGGTCCATATGAGGCAGGCTTCGGTACCATGGTCAAAAGGACTACTTGAGGCCCAGGTGTGGAACACAGTAACCAGGTCCAGGTGAGTCCCTTGTGGTGACAAGGGGCACCACGTCCAGGTGAGTCCCAGGGGGGACCAAGATCACCAGGGACAGGGGAAGCCCTTGAATGAACCAGAGTCAACAGTTCGAGGTCAGGCGCAGGTGTCAACCTGGGTCAGCAGGTCCAAGTCAGGCCAAAGTCGAGTTCACAGTCACTAGGGCACGGTGAGACCCAGAGGGGGACCAGAGTCACCTGGTCCAGGTGAGGTCCAGGGGTGGAACACAGTCACAGGGTCCCAATTTTGCCAGTTGAGGACCATGGTTCACCGGGCCAGGTGAGGTCCAGATTGGGGATCCTCAATCTGGATCAGATTCACCAGTTCCAGTTGAGGCTAAGAAGGAGTCCACAGCAATCATGTCCAGATTGACGCCTAGGTCGGGGGACCAGAGTCATCAGGACTAGTTGAGGCCGAAATGTGGAGCAAAGTTATCATGTCCAGGTGAGGCCCAGGTGGGGAACAGACTAACCATGTCCCATTGATGCCAGGTGGGAAAAGAGTCACAAGATCCAGACGAGGCAAAAGTGAGGAGCAGATTCACCAGGTCCTGTTGAGGCCCAGTTGAGGACCAGTGTCCCCAGCTCCGGGTGAGTCACAGAGGGGGACCAGAGTCACCCGGTTCTGGTGATATCCAGGTGGGGACCAGAGTCACCACGTCAGGGTGAGGACCATAATGGGACGAGAATCACTAGGTCCAGGTTAGTTCCCGATGTGGAACTGAGAAACCAGGTCCCATGATGCCCATATGAGGACCTGAGTCACCAGGTCCAGGTGAGGTCCCTGTGGGAACCAGTCACCTCGTCCAGGTGAGGCCCAGGTGGGACCACAGTCACCAGTTTCATGTGAGTCCCTTGTGGGAACCAGAGCTACTCTATCCAGCTGAGTCCCAGGTCCATGTGAGGCCAACGTGAGGAGCAGATTCATCAGGTCGAATTGAGGCAGAGCTGGGGACAAGAGTCACCAGGTCTGGTTGCGGCCTAGGTGGGTCAAGATTCAGCAGTTCTGAGTTAGGTCTAAGTGGGGACGAGAGAAACCAGGTCCAGGTGAGGCCAAACTGAGGACCAGAGTCACCAGATCCAGGTGAGTTCCAGGTGGGGACCAGAGTCACCAGATCCAGGTGAAGCCCAGGTGGGGACCAGAGTCACTAGGTCCAGATGAGGCCCAGGTGAGGACCAGAGTTACCAGGTACACGTGAGGCCCCGGTGGGGATCAGAGGAAACAAGTCTATGTGAGGCGGCCTTGGGGACCATGGTCAACAGGTCTACTTGTGGCCCAGGTGTGGAACACAGTAAGCAGGTCCTGGTGAGTCCCCCGTGGTGACAAGGGTCACCACGTTCAGGTGGGGCCCAGTTGCGGACCAGGATCACCAGGTACAGGGGAGGCCCTTGAGAGAACCAGAGTCAACAGTTAGAGGTCAGGCGCAGGTGGCAACCAGGGTCAGCAGGTCCAAGTCAGGCCAAAGTGGGGTTCACAGTCACTAGGGCACGGTGAGACCCAGAGGGGTACCAGAGTCACCTGGTCCTGTGAGGTCCAGTTGTGCAACTCAGTCACCAGGTCCCAATTTTGCCCAGGGAGGACCATGGTCAACAGGGCCAGTTGAGGCCCAGATGGGGACGGGAGTCCCCAAATCCAGGTGAAGCCCAGGTGGGGACCACAGTCACCAGATGCAGGGTAGTCTCAGGTGCAGACCAGAATCACCAGCTGCAGGTGAGGTGCAGGTGGCAACCACACTCACCAGGTCCCGGTGAGGCCCTGGTGGGGACCAGAGTCACGAGGTACATGAGAAGCTAGAAACACTGCAGCAACCAGGTCGACATGGTGTCCATGTGGGAACGAGAATCACCAGTTACAAATGAGGCCCAGGTGGGGATCCGATTCACAATGTCAAGGTGAGACCCAGGTGGGAACCAGTGTCACCACATCCAGGTGTGGCTCAGGTGAAGACCAGAGTTAATACGTCCCGCTGTGTCACTGATAGTGAAGAGTGTAACGATATCCTGATGCTACCCAGGTTGGTACCAGAGACACCAGGTCCTGGTGAGGCCCAGGTGCGACTAGAGACATGAGGTCCAGGTGAGGTCCCGATGGGAACCACAGTCAGAAAGTCAGGTGAGGCCATGCTTAGGATCAGAGTCACCAGTTACAGATGAGGCCCAAGTGGAGCCAGAGTCACCTGGTACAGAAGAGGCCAAAGTCAGGACCAGAGTTACCAGGATCAGGTCAGTCCCAGTGGGGAATACAGTAACCATGTCCCGATGATGAGCAGGTAGAACCAGAGTCACCAGGTCCAGATGAGGCGCAGGTGGGGAGCATATTCTCTAGGTCCCGGTGAGGCCCAGTTGAGGACCAGAGTCACCAGGTGTAGTTGAGGCCTAGAGGGGTACAAGATTCACCTGGTCTAAGTGACATCCAGGTGGGGACCAGAGTCACCATGTCAGGGTGAGGCCCAGAGTGGATCGAGAGTCTTCATTTCCAGGTGAGGCTCAGGTGTGGAACAGAGTATTCAGGTTAATGGTCCACAGGTGAGGACTAGAGTCACCAGATCTGGGTGAGGCCCAGTTAGGTTCAGAGTCACTAGTCCCATTTGAGGCCAAGAAGAGGTCCACAGCAATCAGGTCTCTGTGGGGAACAAAGTCACCAGGACTGGGTGAGGCCTAGATGGGGACCAGATTCACCAGGCCCAGGTGATTCCCAGGTGGTGACCAGAGTTACCAGTTCTGGGGAAGGACCAGGTAAGGACCAGATTCACCAGGTCCAATTGAGGCCCACGTGGGGACCTGTGTCACCAGGTATGGGTGAGGCACAATTGGCAACCCCACTCACCAGGTCCAGGTGAGGCCAACCTGCAGGCCATGCAGTGGAACCATGTCCCGATTATGCCCAGGTAGGGACCAGAATTACCAGGTCCAGGTGAGGCCAACCTGCAAGCCATGCATTGGAACCATATCCCTATGATGCCCAGGTAGGTACCAGAGTCACCAGGTCCAAATGAGTCCCAGATGGAGCATATTCACTAGATCCAGGTGAGGCCCAGTTGAGGACCAGGTTCACCAGAACTGTTTGAGGCCTAGAGCGGTACCAGAATCACCTGGTCCAGGTGACATCCAGATGGGGACCAGAGTCACCAGGGCAGGGTGAGGCCCAGAGAGGTTCCAGAGTCAGCATGTCCAGTTGAAGCTCAAGTGTAGAACAGAGTCACCAGGTACCAATGATGCCCAGGTGAGGACCAGAGTCACCAGGTCTGGGTGACGCGCAGATAGGATCAGAGTCACCAGTTCCAGGTGAGGCTAAGAAAGAGTCCACAGCAATCAGGTCCAGGTGGGGAACAAAGTCACCAGGACTGGGTGAGGCCCAGATCACCAGGTCCATGTGAGGTGCAGGTGGCAACCACACTCACCCGGTCCCGAAGAGGCCCCGGTGGGGACCAGAGACACTACGTACATGACAAGCTAGAAACACTGCAGCCACCAGGTTCACATGATGTCCATGTGGGAATGAAAATCACCAGGTACAGGTGAGGACCAGGTGGGGATCCGACTCACCATGTCCAGGTGAGACCCAGGTGGGAAACAGTGTCACCATGTCCTCGTGTGCCCCAGGTGAAGACCAGAGTTATTAGGTCCGGCTGGATGAGTGTTAGTGAACAGTGTAACCATATGCTGATGCTACCCAGGTGGGTACCAGAGACACCAGGTCCTGATGAGGCCCAGGTGTAACCGGAGACATGAGGTCCAAGTGAGGTCCCGATGGGAACCACAGTCACCGGGTCAGGTGAGCCCATGCTTAGGATCAGAGTTACCAGGTACAGATGAGGCCCAGGTGGAGCCAGAGTCACCTGGTACAGAAGAGGCCAAAGTCATGACCAGAGTTACCAGGATCAGGTCAGTCCCAGTGGGTAATACAGTAACCATGTCCCAATGATGCCCAGGTAGAGTCAGAGTCACCAGGTCCAGCGAGGCGCAGGTGGGTAGAATATTCACTAGGTCCAGGTGAGGCCCAGATGAGGACCAGAGTCACCAGGTCTAGTTGACGCCTAGAGGGATACCAGATTCACCTGGTGTAGGGGACATCCAGATGGGGACCAGAGTCACCATGTCAGGGTCAGGCCCAGAGGGCATCCAGAGTCATCATGTCCAGGTGAGGTTCAGGTGTGGAACAGAGTATCCAGGTCATAATGGTCCACAGGTGAGGACCAGAGTCACCAGATCTGGGTGAGGCCCAGTTAGGAGCAGAGTCACACGTTCCAGGTGAGGCCAAGAAGGAGTCCACAGCAATCAGGTCAAGGTGGGGATCAAAGTCACCAGGAATGGGTGAGGCCCAGATGGGGACCAGATTCACGAGGTCCAGGTGATTCCCATTTGGTGACAAGGGTTACCAGTTCCGGGTGAGGACCAGGTAAGGACCAGATTCACCAGGTCCAAGTGACGCCCACGTGAGACCTGTGTCACCAGGTATGGGTGAGGCCCAGGTAGCAAGCCCACTCACCAGGTCTAGGTGAGGCCAAACTGCAGGCCATGCAGAGGAACCGTGTCCCGATGATGCCCAGGTAGGGACCAGAGGTACGAGGTCCAGGTGACGCCAACCTGCAGGCCATACAGAGGAACCGTGTCCCGATGATGCCCAGGTAGGGAAGAGAGTTACCAGGTCAAGAAGAGGCCAACCTGCAGACCATTATGTGGAACCAGGTCGCGATGTTTCCCACGTAGGGACCAGAGTCACCAGGTCCAAATGAGGCCCAGATGGAGCATATTTACTAGGTCCAGGTGAAGCCCAGTTGAGGACTAGAGTCACCAGATCTGGTTGAGGCCCAGAGGGGTACCAGATTCACCTGGTCTAGGTGACATCCAGATGGGGACCAGAGTAACCATGTCAGGGTGAGGACCAGAGGGGATCCAGAGTCACCATGTCCAGGTGAGGGTCAGGTGTGGAACAGAGTATCCAGGTCATAATGGTCCACCGGTGAGGACCAGAGTCACCAGATCTGGGAGACGCCCAGTTAGGATCAGAGTTACCACTTCCAGGTGAGGCCAAGAATGTGTCCACAGCAATCAGGTCCAGGTGGGGAACAAAGTCACCAGGACTAGGTGATGCCCAGGTGGTGACCAGATTTACCAGTTCCGGGTGGGAACTAGGTAAGGACCACATTCACCAGGTCCAAGTGAGGCGCACGTGGGGACCTGTGTCACCAGGCATGGGTAAGACCCACGTGGGAACCCCACTCACCAGGTCAAGATGAGGCCAACCTGCAGGCCATGCAGAGGAGCCATGTCCCGATGATGCCCAGGTAGGGACCAGAGTTACCAGATCCAGGTGAGACCCAGGTGGGGAACACAGGAACCAGGTCCAGATTGAGGCCTAGGTGGGGGGACCAGAGTCATCAGGACCAGTGGAGGACAAAGTGCGGAGAAAACTTATCATGTCCAGGTGAGGCCCAGATGGGGAACAGAGTAACCATGTCCCATTGATGCCAGGTTGGATAAGAGTCACAAGGTCCAGACGAGGCCTAAGTGAGGAGTAGATACACCAGATCCTGTTGAGCCCAGTTGAGGACCAGTGACCCCAGCTCCGGTGAGTCCCAGAGGGGGACCAGAGTCACCCGGTTCTGGTGATATCCAGGTGGGGACCAGAGTCACCACGTCAGGGTGAGGCCCAGAGTGGGACGAGATCACTAGGTCCAGTTGAGGCCCCAATGTGGCACTGAGATACCAGGTCCCATGATACCAATTTGAGGACCTGAGTCACCAGGTCCAGGTGAGGTCCCTGTCGGAACCAGTGTCCTCATCCAAATGAAGTCCAGGTGGGACCACAGTCACCAGGTCCAGGTGAGGCCCAGGTATATAAGAGAGTATCCAGGTCCCAATGATGCCCAGGTAAGGACCAGAGTCAACAGGTCCAGGAGAGGCCCAAATATGGATCAGAGTCATTGTGTTCCAGGTGAGGCCAGATGGAGACCACAGTAACCAGGTCCAGGAGAGGCCCATATAGGAATCAGAGCCACCAGATCCAGGTGAGTTCCAGGTGGGACAACAGTCACAAGGTCCAGGTGAGGCGCAAGTGGCAACAGGATTCACCAAGCCCAGGTGAGGCCCAGGTGGCGACCTGTCACAAGATCCAGGTGTGGACCAGCTAAGGACCAGATTCACCAGGCCCAAGTGAAGCCCAAGGGGTGACCAGAGTCACCAGGTAAGGGTGAGGCCCAGAGTGGAACCAGAGTAACCAGTTTAGTTTGAGGCCCAGAATGGGACCAGAGGTCACTGGTCAAACTGAGGTCCAGGTGTGGAACAGAGTATCGAGGTCCCAATGATGCCTTGGTGAGGACCAGAGTCCCTAGGGCTATGCAGGCCCAGATGGGGAACCGAATCACTAGGTCCTGGTGAGACATAGAATAAGACCACATTCAGCAGTATCAGGTGAGCCCCTTGTGGGAACCAGAGCCACTCTATCCAGCTGAGTCCCAGGTCCATGTGAGGCCCACTTGAGGACAAGATTCTTCAGGTTAAATAGAGGCATAGCTGGGGACAAGAGTCACCAGGTCTGGGTGCGGCCTAGGTGGGGCATGATTCAGCAGTTTTGAGTTAGGTCAAAGTGGGGACGAGAGACACCAGGTCCAAGTGAGGCCAAACTGAGGACCAGAGTCACCAGATCCAGGTGAGGTCCATGATGGAAAGAGAGTCAGCAGGTCCAGGAGAGGTCCAGGTTGGGACCAGTGTCCCCAGATCCAGGTGAAGTCCAGGTGGGGATCAGAGTCACCAGATCCAGGAGAAGCCCAGGTGGGGACCAGAGTCACTAGGTCCAGATGAGGCTCAGGTGAGGACCAGAGATACCAGGTACACGTGAGGCGCCGGTAGGTATCAGAGGCAACAGGTCCATGTGAGGCAGCTTGGGGACCATGGTCAAGAGTTCTACTTGAGGCCCAGTGTGGAATTCTGTAACCAGGTCCAAGTGAGTCCCCGGTGGTGACAAGAGTCACCAGGTCCAGGTAAGGCCCAGGTGGGGACCAGGATCACCAGGTACAGGGGAGGCCCTTGAAAGAACCAGAGTCAACATTTCGAGGTCAGGCGCAGGTGACAACCAGGTTCAGCAGGTCCAAGTCAGGCCAAAGTGGGTTTCACAGTCACTAGAGCACGGTGAAACCCAGAGGGGGACCAGAGTAACCTGGTCCAGGTGAGGTCCAGGTGTGGAACACAGTTACCGGGTCCCAATTTTGCACAGTTGAGGACCATGGTCAACAGGGCCAGGTGAGGCCCAGATGGGAATCGGAGTGCCCAAATCCAGGTGAAGCCCAGATTGGGACCATACTCACCAGATCCAGGGTAGTCTCAGGTGCAGACCAGAATCACCAGTTCCAGGTGAGGTGCAGGTGGCAACCACACTCACCAGGTCCCGGTGAGGCCCTCGTGGGGACCAGAGTCACGAGGTACATGAGAATCTAGAAACCCTGCAGCCACCAGGTCCACATGATGTCCATTTGGGAACGAGAATCACCAGTTAGAGGTGAGGACCCTGTGGGGATCCGACTCATCATGTCCAGGTGAGACCCAGGTGGGAACCAGTGTCACCATGTCCAGGTGTGGCCCAGGTGAAGACCAGAGTTAATAGGTCCGGCTGGGTCACTGTTAGTGAACTGTGTAACCATATCCTGATGCTACCCAGGTGGGTACGAAAAACACCAAGTCCTGGTGAGGCCCAGGTGAGACCAGAGACATGAGGACCAGGTGAGGTCCCATGGGCACCACAGACATCAGGTGAGGTGAGTCCATGCTTAGGATCAGATTCAACAGTTACAGGTGAGGCCCAGGTGGAGCCAGAGTCACCTGGTACAGAAGAGCCAAAAGTCAGGACCAGAGTTACCAGGATCAGGTTCAGTCCCAGTGGGGAATAGAGTAACCATGACCCGATGATGCCCAGGTAGAACCAGAGTCACCAGGTCCAGATGAGGCGCAGGTGGGGAGCATATTCACTAGGTCCCGGTGAGGCCCAGTTGAGGACCAGTGTCACCAAGTCTAGTTGAGGCCCAGAGGGGTACCAGATTCACCTGGTCTTGGTGACATCCAGATGGTTACCAGAGTCTTCAGGCCAGGGTGAGGCCCTGAGTGGTTCCAGAGTCAACATGTGCAGGTGAGGCTCAGGTGTGGAACAGAGTCACCAGGTACCAATGATTCCCAGGTGAGGACCAGAGTCAACAGGTCTGGGTGAGGCGCAGATAGGATCAGAGACACCAGTTCCAGGTGAGGCCAAGAAACAGTCCAAAGCAATCAGGTACAGGTGGGGAACAAAGTCACCTGGACTGGGTGAGGCCCAGATGGGACCAGATCCACCAGGTCCAGGTGAGCCCAGATGGTGTCCAGAGTCCCCGAATCTGGGAGAGGAACAGGTAAGGACCAGATTCACCAGGTCCAAGAGTCTCACTTTGGGACCTGAGTCACCAGGTATGGGTGAGACCCAGGTGGCAACCCCACACACCAGGTCCAGGTTAGGGCAACCTTCAGGCCATGCAAAGCAACCATGTCCCGATGAAGCCCAGGTAGGGACCAGAGTCACCAGGTCCAGATGAGGCGCAGGTGGGGAGCATGTTCACTAGGTCCCGGTGAGGCCCAGTTGAGGACCAGAGTCACCAGGTCAAGTTGAGGCCTAGAGGGGTACCAGTTTCACCTGGTCTAGGTGACATCCAGATGGGGACCAGTGTCACCATGTCAGGCTGAGGCCCAGAGGGGATCCAGAGTCATCATATCCAGGTGAGGCTCAGGTTGGCACAGAGTATCCATGTCATAATGGACCACAGGTGAGTACCAGAGTCACCAGTTCTGGGTGAGGCCCAGTTAGGATCAGAGTCACCAGTTCCAGGTGAGGCCAAGAAGGAGTCCACAGCAATCAGGCCCAGACGGGGAACAAAGTCACCAGGACTGGGTGAGGCCCAGATGGGGACCAGATTCACCAGGCCCAGGTGATTCCCAGGTGGTGACCAGACTTACCAGTTCCGGGTGAGGACCAGGTAAGGGTCAGATTCACCAGGTCCAAGTGATGAGCACGTGGGGACCTGTGTCACCAGGTATGGGTGAGGCACTGGTGAAAACCCCACTAACCAGGTCCAGGTGAAGCCAACATGCAGGCCATGCAGAGGTACCATATCCCAATGATGCCCATGTAGGGAATAGACTTACCGGGTCCAGGTGAGGCCAACCTGCATGCCATGCAGAGAAACCATGTCCCGTTGATGCCCAGGTAGGGACCAGATTTACCAGGTCCAGGTGACGCCAACCTGCAGGCCATGCAGTGGAACCATGTCCCGATGATGCCCAGGTAGGGACCAGAGTCACCAGGTCCAAATGAGGCCCAGATGGAGCATATTCACTAGGTCCAGGTGAGGACCAGTTGAGGACCAGAGTCACCAGATCTCGTTGAGGCCTAGAGGGGTACCAGAATCACCTGGTCCAGGTGAAATCCAGATGGGGACCAGAATCACCAGGTCAGGGTGAGGCCCAGAGAGGTTCCAGAGTCATCATGTCTGGGTGAGGCTCAGGTGCGGAACAGAGTCACCAGGTACCAATGATGCCCAGGTGAGGACCAGAGTCAACAGGTCTGGGTGAGGCGCGGATAGGATCAGAGACACCGGTTCCAGGTGAGGCCAAGAAGGAGTCCACAGCAATCAGTTCCAGGTGGGGAACAAAGTCACCAGGACTGGGTGAGGCCCAGATGGGGACCACAATCACCAGGTCCAGGTGAGGCCCAGTTGGGGACCAGAGTACCCGGGTCTGGGAGAGGACCAGGTAAGCACCAGATTAACAGGTCCAAGAGGCCCACGTGGGGACCTGAGTCACCAGGTTTCGGTGAGGCCCAGGTGGTAACCCCACTCACCAGGTCCAAGTAGGCAAACCTGAAGGCCAGAGTCAACATATCCAGTTGAGGTCCTAGTGGGGACACGAGGCACCAGGTAAATGTGAGTCTACAAGAAGACCACAGTCACCAGGTCCAGGTTTGGTTCATGTGGGAACGAGAGTCACCAGGTCCAGGTGAGACCCAGGGGGGGACCACAGTCACCAGGTCCAGATTGAGGCCTAGGTGGGGGGACCAGAGTCATCAGGACCAGTTGAGCCCAAAGTGTGGAGCAAAGGTATCATGTCCAGGTGAGGCCCATGTGGGGAACACAGTAACCATGTCCCATTGATTCTAGGTGGGAAAAGAGTCACAAGGTCCAGACGAGGTCTAAGTGAGGAGTAGATTCACCAGGTCCTGTTGAGGCCCAGCTGAGGACCAGTGTCCCCAACTCCGGGTGAGTCCCAGAGGGGGACCAGAGTCCCCCGGTTCTGGTGATATCCAGGTGGGAACCAGAGTCAGCATGTCAGGAAGAGGCCCAGAGGGGGACGAGAATCACTAGGTCTAGGTGAGGCCCCGATGTGGAACTGAGAAACCAGGTCCCATGATGCCCAAATGAGGACGTGAGTCACCAGGTCCAGGTGAGGTCCCTGTGGGAACCAGTCACCTCGCCCAGGTGAGGCACAGGTGAGACCACAGTCACCAGGTCCAGGTGAGGCCCAGGTATATAAGAGAGTATCCAGGTCCCAATGATGCCCAGGTAAGGACCAGAGTCAACAGGTCCAGGAGAGGCCCAAATATGGATCAGAGTCATTGTGTTCCAGGTGAGGCCAGATGGAGACAACAGGAACCAGGTCCAGGAGAGCCCCATATGGGAACCAGAGCCACCAGATCCAGGTGAGGTCCACGTGAGGACACAGTCACAAGGTCCAGGTGAGGTGCACGTGGCAACAGGATTCACCAAGTCCAGGTGAAGCCCGGGTGGCGATCAGTCACGACATCCAGGTGCGGACCAGCTAAGGACCAGAATCACCAGGCCCAAGTGAACACCAAGGGGTGACCAGAGTCACGAGGTAAGGGTGAGGCCCAGAGAGGGAACCAGAGTAACCATTTAGTTTGAGGCCCAGAATGGACCAGAGGTCCCTGGTCAAAGTGAGGCTCTTGTGGGGTATAGAGTATCCAGGTCCCTGTGATGCCTGGGTGAGGACCAGAGTCACTAGGGCCATGCAGGCCCAAATGGGGAACAGAATCACTAGGTCCTGTTGAGGCATAGAAACACACCCCAGTCAGCAGTATCAGGTGAGCCCCTTGTGGGAACCAGAGCCACTCTCTCCAGCTGAGTCGCAGGTCCATGTGAGGCCCACGTGAGGACCATATTCATCAGGTCGAATTGAGGCATAGCTGGGGACAAAATCACCAGGTGTGGGTGCGGCCTAGGTGGGGCAAGATTCAGCAGTTCTGAGTTAGGTCAAAATGGGGACGAGAGACACCAGGTCCAGGTGAGGCCAAACTGAGGACCAGAGTCACCAGATCTAAGTGAGGTCCATGTTGGAAAGAGAGTCACCAGGTCCAGGAGAGGTCCAGGTGTGGACCAGAGTCACCAGATCCAGGTGAAGCCCAGTTGGGGACCAGAGTCACTAGGTCCAGTTGAGGCCCAGGTGAGGAGCAGAGTTACCAGGTACACGTGAGGCCCTGGTGGGTATCAGAGGCATCAGGTCCATGTAAGGCCGGCTTGGGGACCATGGTCAACAGGTCTACTTGAGGCCCAGGACTGGAACATAGTAAGCAGGTCCAGGTGAGTCCTCCGTGGTGACAAGTGTCACCACGTCCAGGTGAGGCCCTGGTGGGGACCAGGATCACCAGGTACAGGGGAGGACCTTGAAAGAACGAGAGTCAACAGTTCGAGGTCAGGCGCAGGTGGCAACAAGTGTCAGGAGGTCCAAGTCAGGCCAAAGTGGGGTTGACAGTCACTAGGGATGGTTGAGACCCAGAGGGGGACCAGAGTCATGTGGTCCAGGTGAGGTCCAGTTGTGGAACACAGTCACCGGGTCCCAATTTTGCCCAGGTGAGGACCATGGACAACAGGGCCAGGTGAGGCCCAGATGGGGACCGGAGTCCCCAATCCAGGTGAAGCCCAGGTGGGGACCAGACACCAGATCCAGGTTAGTCTCAGGTGCAGACAAGAATCACCAGGTCCAGGTGAGCTGCAGGTGGCAACCACACTCACCAGGTCCCGTTGAGGCCCTCGTGGGGACCAGAGTCACGAGGTACATGAGAAGCTAGAAACACTGCAGCCACCAGGTCCACATGATGTCCATGTGGGAACGAGAATCACCAGTTACAGGTGAGGACCAGCTGGGGATCCCACTCACCATTTCCAGGTGAAACCGAGGTGGGAACCAGTGTCACCATGTCCAGTGTGGCCCAGGTGAAGACCAGAGTTAATAGGTCCGGCTGGGTCACTGTTAGTGAACAGTGTATCCATATCCTAATGCTACCCAGGTGGGTACCAGAGACACCAGGTCCTGGTGAGGCCCAGGTGGGACCAGAGATATGAGGTCCGGGTGAGGTCCAGATGGGAACCACAGTCACCAGGTCAGGTGAGGCCATGCTTAGCATCAGAGTCACCAGTTACAGGTGAGGCCCAGGTGGAGCCAGAGTCACCTGGTACAGAAGAAGCCAAAGTCAGGACCAGAGTTACCAGGATCAGGTCAGTCCCGGTGGGGAATAGAGTAACCTTGTCCCGATGATGCCCAAGTAAAACCAGAGTCACCAAGCCCAGAGGAGGCGCAGGTGGGGAGCATGTTCACTAGGTCCCCGTGAGCCCTAGTTGAGGAACAGGGTCACCAGGTCAAGTTGAGGCCTAGAGGGATACCAGATTCACCTGGTCTAGGTGACATCGGGATGGGGACCAGAGTCATCATGTCATGGTGAGGCCCTGAGGGGATCCAGAGTCATCATGTCCAGGTGAGGCTCAGGTGTGGAACAGAGTATCCAGGTCATAATGGTCCATAGGAGAGGACCAGAGTCACCAAATCTGGGCGAGGCCCACTTAGGATCAGAGTCACCTGTTCCAGGTGAGGCCAAGAAGGAGTCCACAGCAATCAGGTCCAGGTGGGGTGAAAATTCACCAGGACTGGATGTGGACCAGATGGGGACCAAATTAACCTGGTTCAGGTGATTCCCAGGTGGTTACCCGAGTTAGGAGTTTCGGGTGAGGACCAGGTAAGGACCAGATTCACCAGGTCCAAGTGAGGCCCACGTGGGGACCTGTGTCACCAGGCATGGGTGAGGCCAAGGTGGCAACGCCACTCACCAGGTCCAGGTGAGTCCAACCTGCAGGCCATGCAGAGGAACCATGTCCCGATGATGCCCAGGTAGGAACTAGATTTACCGGGTCCAGGTGAGGCCAACCTGCAGGCCATGTGTGGAACCATGTCCCGATGATGCCCAGGTAGGGACCAGAGTTACCAGGTCCAGGTGAGGCCAACCTGCAAGTCATGCAGTGGAACCATGTCCCAATGATGCCCAGGTAGTGACCAGAGTCACCAGGTGCAAATTTGGCCCAGATGGAGCATATTCAGTAGGTCCAGGTGAGGCCCAGTTGAGAACCAGAGTCACCAGATCTGGTTGAGGCCTAGAGGGGTACAAGAATCACTTGGTCCAGGTGACATCCAGATGGGGACCAGAATCACCAGATCAGGGTGAGGCCCAGAGGGGTTCCAGAGTCATCATGTCCAGGTGAGGCTCTGGTGTGGAACAGAGTCACCAGGTACCAATGATGCCCAGGTGAGGACCAGGGTCACCATGTCTGGGTGACGCGCAGATATGATCAGAGTCACCAGTTCCCGGTGAGGCCAAGAAAGAGTCCACAGGAATCAGGTCCAGGTGGGGAACAAAGTCACCAGGACTGGGTGAGGCCCAGATGGGGACCAAAATCACAGGTCCAGATGAGGCCCCGTTGGGGACCAGAGTACCCGGATCTGGGAGAAGACCAGGTAACGACCAGATTAACAGGTCCAAGAGGCCCACGTGGGGAACTGAGTCACCAGTTATGGGTTGGCAACCCCACTCACCAGGTCCAGGTGAGGACAACCTTCAGGCAAGAGTCACCAGATCCATGTGAAGCCCTCGTGGGGACCGGAGTCACCAGGTAAATGTGCGGCTACAAAAATACCACAGTCACCAGGTCCAGGTGTGGTTCATGTGGGAACGAGAGACACCAGGTCTAGGTGAGAACCAGGTGGGGACCACAGTCACCAGGTCCAGATTGAGTCCTAGGTGGGGGGACCAGAGTCATAAGGACCAGTTGAGGCCAAAGTATGGAGCAAAGTTATCATGTCCAGGTGAGGCCCAGGTGGGGAACAGATTAACCATGTCCCATTGATGCCAGGAGGGAAAAGAGTCACAAGGTCCCGGTGAGGCGCAGGTGGCAACAGGATTCACCAAGTCCATGTGAAGCCCAGGTGGGGACCACAGTCACAAGATCCACGGTAGTCTCAGGTGCAGACCAGAATCACCACGTCCAGGTGTGGTGCAGGTGGCAACCACACTCACCAGGTCCCGGTGAGGCACTGGTGGGGACCAGAGTCACGAGGTACATGATGAGCTAGAAACAGATAGGATACCTGGGTGGCGCAGCGGTTTGCGCCTGCCTTTGGCCCAGGGTGCGATCCTGGAGACCCGGGATCGAATCCCACGTCGGGCTCCCGGTGCATGGAGCCTGCTTTTCCCTCTGCCTGTGTCTCTGCCTCTCTCTCTCTCTGTGACTATCATAAATCAATAAAAATTAAAAAAAAAAAGATTCTAGAAACATTGCAGCCAAAAGGTCCACATGATCTCCATGTGGGAACGAGAATCACTAGTTACAGGTGAGGACCAGGTGGGGATCCGACTCACCATATCCAGGTGAGACCCAGGTGGGAAACAGTGTCACCATGTCCAGGTGTGGCCCAGGTGAAGACCAGAGTTAATAGGTCCGGCTGGGTCACTGTTAGTGAACAGTGTAACCATATCCTGATGCTACCCAGGTGGGTAGCAGAGACACCAGGTCTTGGTGAGGCCCAAGTGGGACCAGAAACATGAGGTCCAGATGACGTCCCGATGGGAACCACAGTCACCAGGTCAGGTGAGGCCATGCTTAGGATCAGAGTCACCAGTTACAGGTGAGGCCCAGGTGGAGACAGAGTCACCTGGTACAGAAGAGGCCAAAGTCAGGACCAGAGTTACCAGGATCAGGTCAGTCCCAGTGTTGAATAGAGTAACCATGTCACGATGATGCCCAGGTAGAAACAGAGTCACCAGGTCCAGATGAGGCGCAGGTGGGGAGCATGTTCACTAGGTCCCGGAGAGGCCCAGTTGAGGACCAGAGTCACCAGGTCAAGTTGAGGCTTAGAGGGGTACCAGATTCACCTGGTCTAGGTGACATTCAGATGGTGACCAGAGTCACCATGTCAGGGTGAGGAACAGAAAGGTTCCAGAGTCATCATGTCAAGGTGAGGCTCAGTTGTGGAACAGAGTATCCAGGTCATAAAGGTCCACAGGTGAGGACCAGAGTCACCAGATCTCGGTGAGGCCCAGTTAGGATCAGAGTCACCAGTTCCAGGTGAGGCCAAGAAGGAGTCCACAGCAATCAGGTCCAGGTGGGGAACAAAGTCACCAGGACTGGATGAGGCCCAGATGGGGATCAGATTCATAAGGTCCAGGTGATTCCCAGGTGGTGACCAGAGTTACAAGTTCCGGTTGAGGACCAGGTAAGGACCAGATTCACCAGGTCCAAGTGAGGCCTCTTGGGGACCTGAGTCACCAGGTATGTGTGAGGCCCAGGAACAAAACCACTCACCAGTTCCAGGTGAGGAAATCCTGAACGCCATGCAGAGGAACCATGTCCCGATGATGCCCATGTAGGGACTAGAGTTACCAGGTCCAGGTGAAGTCAACCCGCAGGCCATGCAGTGGAACCATGTTCCGATGAAGCCCAGGTAGGGACTACAGTCACCGGGTCCAAATGAGGCCCAGATGGAGTATATTCACTAGGTCCAGGTGAGGCCCAGTTGAGGACCAGAGTCACCAGATCTTGTTGAGGCTTAGAGGGGTACCAGAATCACCTGGTCCAAGTGGCATCCAGATGGAGACCAGAGTCACCAGTTTAGGGTGAGGCCCAGAGAGGTTCCAGAGTCATCATGTCCAGGTGAGGCTCAGGTGTGGAACAGAGTCACCAGGTACCAATCATGTCCAGGTGAGGACCAGGGTCACCAGGTCTGGGTGACGCGCAGATAGGATCAGAGTCACCAGTTAACGGTGAGGCCAAGAAAGAGTCCACAGCAATCAGGTCCAGGTGGGGAACAATGTCACCAGGACTGGATGACGCCCAGATGGGGACCAGAAACACCAGGGCCAGGTGATTCCCAGGTGGTGACCAGAGTTATGAGTTCCGGGTGAGAACAAGGTAAGGACCAGATTCACCCGGTCCAAGTGAGGCCCACGTGGGGACCTGTGTCACCAGGCATGGGAGAGGCACAGGTGACAACCCCACTCACCATGTCCAGGTGATGCCAACCTGCAGGCCATGCAGAGGAACCATGTCCCCATGATGCCCAGGTAGGGACTAGAGTTACCAGGTCCAGGTGATGCCAACCTGCAGGCCTTGTGTGGAACCATGTCCCGATGATGCCCAGGTAGCGACCAGAGTTACAAGCTCCAGGTGAGGCCAACCTGCAGGCCATGCAGTGGAACCATATCCCTATGATGCCCAGGTAGGGACCAGATTCACCAGGCCCAAGTGAAGCCCAGGGGGTGACCAGAGTCACCAGGTAAGGGTGAGGCCTAGAGGGGGAACCAGAGTAACCAGTTTAGTTTGAGGCCCAGAATGGGACCAGAGGTCCCTGGTCAAAGTGAGGCCCAGGTGTGGAATAGAGTATCCAGGTCCCAATGATGCCTGGGTGAGGACCAGAGTCACTAGGGCCATGCAGGCCCCGATGCGGAACAGAATCACTAGGCCCTGGTGAGGCATAGAATAAGACCACTGGTGAATAAGTCACCAGTAACAGGTGAGTCCCTTGTGGGAACCAGAGCCACTGTATCCAGCTGTGTCCCAGGTCCATATGAGGCACACTTGTGGACCAAATTCCTCAGGTCGAATTGAGGCATAGCTGGGGACAAGAGTCACCAGGTCTGGGTGCGCCCTAGGTGGGGCAAGATGCAGCAGTTCTGAGTTAGGTCAAAGTGGGGACGAGAGACACCATGTCCAGGTGAGGCCAAACTGAGGATCAGAGTCACCATATCCAAGTGAAGTCCATGTTGGAAAGAGAGTCACCAGTTCCAGGAGAGGTCCAGGTGGGGACCAGAGTCACCAGATCCAGGTAAATTTCAGGTGGGGACCAGAGTCACCAGATCCAGGTGAAGTCCAGGTGTGGACCAGAGTCTCTAGGTACAGGTGAGGCCCAGGTTAGGACCAGAGTTACCAGGTACACTTGAGGCCCCGGTGGGGATCAGAGTCAACAGGTCCATGTTAGGCGTTCTTGGGGACCATGGTCAAGAGGTGTACTTGAGGCCCAGGTGTGGAACACAGTAAGCAGGTCCAGGTGAGTCCCTGGTGTTGACAAGTGTCACCACGTCCAGGTGTGGCCCAGGTGGGCACCAGGATCACCAGGTACAGGGGAGGCCCTTGAAAGTACCAGAGTCAACAGTTCAAGGTCAGGCGCTGTTGGCAACCAGGGTCAGCAGGTCGAAGCCAAGCCAAAGTGGGGTTCACTGTCAATAGGGCACGGTGAGACCCAGAGGGGGACCAGAGTCACCTGATCCCGGTGAGGTCCAGTTGTGGAACACAGTCACAGGGTCCCAATTTTGCTCAGTTGAGGACCATGGTCAACAGGGCCAGGTGAGGCCCATATGGAGACCGGGGTCCCCAAATCCAGGTGAAGCCCAGGTGGGAACCACAGTCACCAGATCCAGGGTAGTCTCAGGTGCAGACCAAAATCACCAGGTCCAGGTGAGGTGCAGGTGGCAACCACACTCACCAGGTCCCGGTGAGGCCCTGGTTGGGACCAGAGTCACGAGGTACATGAGAAGCTAGAAACACTGCAGCCACCAGGTGAACATGATGTCCATGCTGGAATGAGAATCACCAGGTACAGGTGAGGACCAGGTAGGGATCCGGACTCACCATGTCCAGGTGAGACCCAGATGGGAACCAGTGTCACCATGTCCAGGTGTGGCCCAGGTGAAGACCAGAGTTAATAGGTCTGGCGGGGTCAATATGAGTGAGCAGTGTAACCATATCCTGATGCTACACAGGTGGGTACCAGAGACACCAGCTCCTGGTGTGGCCCAGGTGGGACCAGAGACACGCGGTCCAGGTGAGGTCCCGATGGGAACCACAGTCACCAGGTCAGGTGAGGCCATGCTTATGATCAGAGTCACCAGTTACAGGTGAGGCCCAGGTGGAGCCAGAGTCACCTGGTACAGAAGAGGCCAGGTCAGGACCAGAGTTACCAGGATCAGGTCAGTCCCAGTGTGGAATAGAGTAACCATGTCCCGAAGATGCCCAGGTAGAACCAGAGTTACCAGGTCCAGATTAGGTACAGGTGGGGAGCATATTCACTAGGTCCCGGTTAGGCCCAATTGAGGACCAGAGTCACCAGGTCTAGTTGAGGCTTGGAGGGGTACCAGATTCACCTGGTCTAGGTGACATCCAGATGTGGACCAGAGTCACCATGTCAGGCTGAGGCCCAGAGGGAATCCAGAGTCATCATGTCCAGGTGAGTCTCAGGTTTGGAACAGAGTATCCAGGTCATAATGGTCCACAGGTGAGGACCAGATTCACCAGAACTGGGTGAGGCCCAGTTAGGACCAGAGTCACTAGTTCCAGGTGAGGGCCTAGAAGGAGTACACAGCAATCAGGTCCAGGTGGGAACAAAGTCACCTGGACTGGATGAGGCCTAATGGGGACCAGAATAACAATGTCCAGGTGATTCCCAGGTGATGACCAGAGTTACCAGTTCCGGGTGAGGACAAGGGAAGGACCAGATTCACCAGGTCCACGTGAGGCCCACGTTGGGACCTGTGTCACCAGGCATGGGTGAGTCTCAGGTGACAACCCCACTCACTAGGTCCAAGTGAGGCCAACCTGCAGGCCATGCCGAGGAACCATGTCCTGATGATGCCCAGGTGGGGTCTAGAGTTATCAGGTCCAGGTGAGGCACACCTGCAGGCCATGCAGTGGAACCATGTCCCGGTAATGCCGAGTTAGGGATCAGAATCACCATGTCCAGATGAGGCCCAGATGGAGCATATTCACTAGGTCTAGGTGAGGCCCAGTTGAGGACCAGAGTCACCAGATCTGGTTGAGCCCTATAAGGGTACCAGAATCACCTGGTTCAGGTGACATCGAGATGGGGACCAGAGTCACCAGGAAAGGGTGAGGCCCAGAGAGGTTCCAGAGTCATCATGTCCAAGTGAGGCTCAGGTGTGGAACAGAGTCACCAGGTACCAATGATGCCCAGTTGAGGACCAGATTCACCAGGTCTGGGTGACGCGCAGATAGGATCAGAGTCACCAGTTCCAGGTGAGGCCAAGAAGGCGTCCACAGCAATCAGGTCCATGTGGGGAACAAAGTCACCAGGACTGGGTGAGGCCCAGATGGGGACCAGATTCACCAGATCCAGGTGAGGCCCAGGTGGTGACCAGAGTCCCCGGGTCTCGGAGAGGACCATTTAAGGACAAGATTCACCAGGTCCAAGAGGCCCACGTGTGGACCTGAGTCAACACGTATGGGTGCGGCCCATTTGGCCACCCCACTCACCAGGTCCAGGTGAGCCCAACCTGCAGGTCAGAGTCACCAGATCCAGGTGAGGCCCGAGTGGGGACCGGAGTCACAGGTAAATGTGACTCTACAAGAACACCACAGTCAACAGGGCCAGGTGTGTTTCAAGTGGGAAGGAGAGTCACCAGGTCCAGGTGAGACCCAGGTGGGGACCACACTCACCAGGTCCAGATTGAGGCCTAGGTGCGGGGACCAGATTCATCAGGACCAGTTGAGGCCAAAGTGTGGAGCAAAGTTATAATGTCCAGGTGAGGCCCATGTGGGCAACAGAGTAACCATGTCCCATTGATGCCACGTGGGAAAAGAGTCACAAGGTCCAGACGAGGCCTAAGTGAGGAGTAGATTCACCAGGTCCTGTTGAGGCCCAGCTGAGGACTAATGTCCCCAGCTCCGAGGGAGTCCTAGAGGGGGACCAGAGTCACCCGGTTTTGGTGATATCCAGGGGTGACCAGAGTCACCACGTCAGGGTGAGGCCCAGAGGGGACGAGAATCACTAGGTCCAGGTGAGGCCCCGATGTGGAACTGAGAAACCAGGTCGATAGATGCCCCTATGAGGACCTGAATCACCAGGTCCAGGTGAGGTCCCTGTGGGAACCAGTCACCTCGTCCAGGTGAGGCCCAGGTGGGACCACAGTCACCAGGTCCAGGTGAGGCCAGGTATATAAGAGAGTATCCAGGTCCCAGTGATGCCCAGGTAAGGACCAGCGTCATCAGGTCCAGGAGAGGCCCAAATATGTATCAGAGTCATTGTGTTCCAGGTGAGGCCAGATGGAGACAGCACGGACCAGATTCAGGAGAGCCCCATATGGTAACCAGAGCAACCAGATCCAGGTGTGGTCCAGGTGGGACCACAGTCACAAGGTCCAGGTGAGGCGCAGGTGGCAACAGGATTCACCAAGTCCAGGTGAGGCCCAGGTGGCGACCAGTCACCAGATCCAGGTGCGGACCAGCTAAGGACCAGATTCACCAGGCCCATGTGAATCCCAAGGGGTGACCAGAGTCACCAGGTAAGGTTGAGGCCCAGAGGGGGAACCAGAGTAAGCAGTTTAGTTTGAGGCCCAGAATGGGATCAGAATTCCGTTGGCAGTGTGAGGCCCAGGTGTGGAATAGAGTATCCAGGTCCCAATGATGCCTGGGTGAGGACCAGAGTCACAAGGGCCATGCAGGCCCAGATGGGGAACAGAATCACTAGGTCCTGGTGAGGCATAGAATAAGACCACAGTCAGCAGTATCAGGTGAGCCCCTGAGGGAACCAGAGCCACTCTATCCAGCTGAGTCCCAGGTCCATGTGAGGCCCACGTGAGGACCAGATTCATCAGGTCGAATTGAGGCATAGCTGGGGACAAGAGTTACCAGGTCTGGGTGCGGCCTAGGTGGGGCAAGATTCAGCAGTTCTGAGTTAGATCAAAGTGGGGACGAGAGACACCAGGTCCATGTGAGGCCAAACTGAGTATCAGAGTCACCAGTTCCAGTTGAGGTCCATGTTGGAAAGAGAGTCACCATGTCCAGGAGAGGTCCAGAAGCAGACCAGAGTCCCCAGATCCAGGTGAAGTCCAGGTGGGGACCAGAGTCAACAGATCCAGATGAAGCCCAGGTTGGCACCAGACTCACTAGGTCCAAATGAGGCCCAGGTGAGGACCAGAGTTACCAGGTACACGTAAGGCCCCGGTGGGAATCAGAGGCAAGAAGTCCATGTGAGCCCGGCTTGGGGACCATGGTCAACAGGTCTACTTGAGTCCCATGTGTGGAACACAGGAACCAGGTCCAGGTGAGTCCCCGGTGGTGACAAGAGTCACCACGTCCAGGTGAGACCCAGGTGGGTACCAGGATCACAAGGTACAGGGGAGGCCCTTGAAAGAACCAGAGTCAACAGTTCGAGGTCAGGCACAGGTGGCAACCAAGGTCAGCAGGTCCAAGTCAGGCTAAAGTGGGGTTCAGAGTCATTAGGGTACGGTGAGACCCGGAGGCGGACCAGATTCACGTGGTCCAGGTGAGGTCCAGTTGTGGAACAAAGTCACCGGGTCCCAATTCTGCATAGTTGAGGACCATGGTCAACAGGGCCTGGTGTGGCCCAGATGGGGACCGCTGTCCCCAAATCCAGTTGAAGCCCAGGTGGAGACCACAGTCACCAGATCCAGGGTTGTCTCAGGTGCAGACCAGAATCCCCAGGTCCATGTGAGGTGCAGGTGACAACCACACTCACCAGGTCCCGGTGAGGCCCGGGTGGGTACCAGAGTCACGAGGTACATGAGAAGCTAGAAACACTGAAGCCACCAGATCCACATGATGTCCATGTGGGAACGAGAATCACCAGTTACAGGCGAGGACCAGGTGGGGATCTGACTCACCATGTCCAGGTGAGACCCAGGTGGGAACCAGTGTTACCATGTCCAGGTGTGGCCCAGGTGAAGACCAGAGTCAATAGGTCGGGCTGGGTCACTGATAGTGAACAGTGTAACCATATCCTGATGCTACCCAGGTGGTAACCAGAGACACATGGTCCTTGTGAGGCCCAGGTGGGACCAGAGACATGAGGTCCAGGTGAGGTCCCGATGGAAACCACAGTCACCAGGTCAGGTGAGGCCATGCTTAGGATCAGAGTCACCAGTTACCGGTGAGGCTCAGGTGGAGCCAGAGACACCAGGTCCAGATGAGGCGAAGGTGGGGAGCATATTCACTACATCCCGTTGAGGCCCAGTAGAGGACCAGAGTCACCAGGTCTAGTTGAGGCCTAGAGGGGTACTAGGTTCACGTGGTCTAGGTACCTTCCAGATGGGGACCAGAGACACCATGTCAGGGAGAGGGCCAGAGGGGATCCAGAGTCATCGTGTCCAGGTGAGGCTCACGTGTGGAAGAGAGTATCCAGGTCAAAATGGTCCACAGGTGAGGACCAGAGTCAACAGATCTGAGTGATGCCCTGTTAGGATCAGAGTCAACAGTTCCAGGTGAGGCTAAGAAGGAGTCCACAGCAATCAGGTCCAGGTGGGTAAAAAACTCACGAGGACTGGATGAGGCCCAGATGGGGACACAGATTCACCAGGTCCAGGTGATTCCCAGGTGGTGACCAGAGTTACCAGATTCACCAGGTCCAGGTGATTCCCAGGTGGTGACCAGAATTACCAGATACAACAGGTCCAAGTGAGGCCCACGTAGGGGCCTGTGTCACCAGGTATGGGTGAGGCCCAAGTGGCATGCCCACTCACCGGGTCCAGGTGAGGCCTACCTGCAGGCCATGCAAAGTAACCGAGTCCCGATAATGCCAAGGTAGGGACCAGAGTTACCAGGTCCAGGTGAGGCCAACCTGTAGGCCATGCAGTGGAACCAGGTCCCCATGATGCCCAGGTAGGGACCAGAGTAACCTGGTCCAAATGAGGCCAAGATGGAGCATATTCACTAAGTCCAGCCGAGGCCCAGTTGAGGACCAGAGACACCAGATCTGGTTGAGGCCTAGAGGGGTACCAGAATCACCTCTTCCAGGTGACATCCAGATGGGGACCAGAGTCACCAGGTCAGGGTGAGGCCCAAAGGGGTTCCAGAGTCATCATGTCCAGGTGAGGCTCAGGTGTGGAACAGAGTCACCAGGTACCAATGATGCCCAGATGAGGACCAGAGTCACCAGGCCTGAGTCACGCGCAGAGAGGATAAGAGTCACCAGTTCCAGGTGAGGCCAAGAAAGAGTCCAAAGCAATCAGGTCCAGGTGGGGAACAAAGTCACCAAGACCGGGTGAGGCCCAGATGGGGAAGAGATTCACCAGGTCCAGGTGAGGCCCAGGTGGTGACCAGAATCCCCGGGTCTGGGAGAGGACCATGTAAGGACCAGATTCACCAGTTCCAAGAGGACCACGTGGGTTCCTGAGTCACCAGGTATGGGTGAAGCTCAGGTGCAACCCCACTCACCAGGTCCAGGTGAGGCCAACCTGCAGGCCACAGTCAGCAGATCCAGGTGAGGCCCTAGTGGGGACCGGTGTCACCAGGTAAATGTGAGTCTACAAGAACACACAGTCACCAGGTCCAGGTGTGGTTCATGTGGGAACGAGAGTCACCAGGTCCAGGTGAGACCCAGTTGGGGACCACAGTCACAAGGTCCAGATTGAGGCCTAGGTGGTGGGACGAGAGTTATCAGGAGCAGTTGAGGCCAAAGTGTGGATCAAAGTTATCATGTTTAGGTGAGGCCCATGTGGGGAACATAGTATCCATGTCCCATTGATTCCAGGTGGGAAAAGAGTCACAAGGTCCAGATGAGGCCTAAGTGAGGAGTAGATTCACCAGGTCCTGTTGAGGAACAGCTGAGGACGAGTGTCCCCAGCTCCGGGTGAGTCCCAGAGGGGGACCAGAGTCACCCGGTTCTGGTGATATCAAGGTGGGGACCAGAGTCACCATGTCAGGGTGAGGCCCAAAGGGGGACTAGAATCACTAGTTCCAGGTGAGGCCCCGATGTGGAACTGAGAAACCAGGTCCCATGATGCCCATATGAGGACCTGAGTCACCAGGTCCAGGTAAGGTCCCTGTGGGAACCAGTCACCGCGTCCAGGTGAGGTCGAGGTGGGACCACAGTCACAAGGTTCAGGTGATGCGCAGGTGGCAACAGGATACACCAAGTCCAGGTGAGTCCCAGGTGGCGACCAGTCACCATATCAAGGTGCGGAACAGCTAAGGACCAGATTCTCCAAGCCCAAGTGAAGTCCAACGAGTGACCAGAGTCACCAGGTCAGGGTGAGGCCCAGTTGGGACCAGAGACATGAGGTCCAGGTGAGGCCCCGATGGGAAACACAGTCCCAGGTCCATGTGAGGCCAAACTGAGTACCAGAGTCACCAGATCCAGGTGAGGTCCATGTTGGAAAGAGAGTCACCAGGTCCAGGAGAGGTCCAGAAGGGGACCAGAGTCACCAGATGCAGGTGCAGTCCAGGTGGGGACCAGAGTCACCAGATGCAGGTGAAGCCCAGGTGGGCACAGAGTCACTAAGTCCAGATGAGGCCCAGGTGAGGACCAGAGTTACCAGGTACACGTGAGGCCCCGGAGGGGATCAGAGGCAACAGGTCCATGTGAGGCCGGCTTGGGGAACATGGTCAACAAGTCTACTTGAGGCCCAGATGTGGAACACAGTAAGCAGGTACAGGTGAGTACGCGGTATGACATGAGTTACCACGTCCAGCTGAGGCCCAGGTGGGGACCAGGATCACAAGATACAGGGTAGGCCCTTGAAAGTACCAGAGTCAACAGTTCGAGTTCAGGCGCAGGTGGCAACCAGGGTCAGCAGGTCCAAGTCAGGCCAAAGTGGGGTTCACAGTCACTAGGGTACGGTGAGACCCAGAGGTAGATCAGAATCACCTGGTCCAGGTGACGTCCAGTTGTGGAACACAGTCACCGCGTCCCAATTTTGCGCAGTTGAGGACCATGGTCAACAGGGCCAGCAGAGGCCCAGATGGAGACCGGAGTCCCGAAATCCAGGTGAATCCCAGGTGGGGACCACAGTCACCAGATCCAGGGTAGTCTCAGGTGCAGACCAGAATCACCAGGTCCCGGTGAAGTGCAAGTGAAACCAAACTCACCAGCACCCGGTGAGTCCCTGGTGGGGACCAGAGTCACGAGGTACCTGAGAAGCTAGAAACACTGCAGCAACCAGGTCCACATGATGTCCATGTGGGAACGAGAATCACCAGTTACAGGGTAGGACCAGTTGTGGATCCGACTCAGCATGTCGAGGTGAGACCCAGGTGGGAACCAGTGTCACCATGTCCAGGTGTGGCCCAAGTGAAGACCAGAGTTAATAGGTCTGGCTGGGTCACTGTTAGTGAACAGTGTAACCGTATCCTGATGCTACCCAGGTGGGTACCAGAGACAGCAGGTCCTGGTGAGGCCCAGGTGGGACCAGAGACATGAGGTCCAGGTGAGGTCCCGATGGGAACCACAGTCACCAGGTCAGGTGAGGCCATGCTTAGGATCAGAGTCACCAGTTACCGGTGAACCCAAGGTGGATCCAGACTCACCTGGTAAAGAAGAGGCCAAATCAGGACTAGAGTTACCAGGATCAGGTCAGTCCCAGTGGGGAATACAGTAACCATGTCCCGATGATGCCCAGGTAGAACCAGAGTCAACAGGTCCAGATGAGGCACAGTTGGGGAGCATATTCACTAGGTCCCGGTGAGGCCCAGGTGAGACCAGTGTCACCAGGTCTAGCTGAGGCCTAGTGGGGTACCAGATTCACCTGGTCTAGGGGACATCCAGATGGGGACCAGAGTCACCATGTCAGGGTGAGGCCCAGAGGGCATCCAGAATCATCATGTCCAGGTGAGGTTCAGGTGTGGAACAGAGTATCCAGGTCATAATGGTCCACATGTGAGGACCAGAGTCACCAGATCTGGGTGAGGCCCAGTTAGGGGCAGAGTCACAAGTTCCAGTTGAGGCCAAGAAGGAGTCCACAGCAATCAGGTCCAGGTGGGGATCAAAGTCACCAGGAATGGGTGAGGCCCAGATGGGGATCAGATTCACCAGGTCCAGGTGATTCCCAGGTGGTGACAAGGGTTACCAGTTCCGGGTGAGGACCAGGTAAGGACCAGATTCACCAGGTCCAAGTGAGACCCACGTGAGACCTGTGTCACCAGGTATGGGTGAGTCCCAGGTGACAAGCCCACTCACCAGGTCCAGGTGAGGCCAAACTGCAGGCCATGCAGTGGAACCATGTCTCGATAATGCCCAGGTAGGGACCAGAATCACCAGGTCCAATGAGGCCCAGATGGAGCATATTCACTAGGTCCAGGTGAGGTCCAGTGGAGGACCAGAGTCACCAGACTTTGTTGAGGTCTAGAGGGGTACGAGAATCACCTGGTGCAGGTGACTTCCAGATGGGGACCAGAGTCACCAGGTCAGGATGAGGCCCAGAGAGGTTCCAGAGTCATCATGTCCAGGTGAGGCTCAGGTGTGGAACAGAGTCACCAGGTACCAAAAATGCCCAGGTTAGGACCAGCGTCACCAGGTCTCGGTGACGGGCAGATAGGATCAGAGTCACCAGTTCCAGGTGAGGCGAAGAAAGAGTCCACAGCAATCAGATACAGATGGGGAACAAAGTCAACAGGACTGGGTGAGGCCCAGATGGGGATCAGATTCACCATGTCCAGGTAGGCTCAGGTGGTGACCAGAGACCCCGGGGCTGGGAGACGACCAGGTATGGACCAGATACCAGGTCCAAGAGGCCCACGAGGGGACCTGACTCACCAGGTATGGGTGAGGCCCAGGTGGCAACCCCACTCACCATGTCCAGGTGAGGCCAACCTGCATGCCAAAGTCACCAGATCCACGTGAGGCCCTAGTCAGCACCGGAGAAGGCAGGTAAAAGTGAGTCTACAAGAACACCACAGTCACCAGGTCCAGGTGTGGTTCATGTGGGAACGAGAGTCACCAGTTCCAGGTGAGACCCAGGTGGGGACGACAGTCAACAGGTTCAGATTGAGGCCTAGGTTGGGGGACGAGAATCATCAAGACCAGTTGAGGCCAAAGTGTGCAGCAAAGTTATCATGTCCAGGTGAGGCCCAGATGGGGAACAGAGTAACCATATCCCAATAATGCCAGGTGGGAAAATAGTCACAAGGTCCAGACGAAGCCTAAGTTTGGAGTAGATTCACCAGGTCCTGTTGAGGCTCAGCTGAGGACCAGTGTCCCCAGCTCCGGGTGTGACACCCGGTTCTGGTGATATCCAGGTGGGGACCAGTGTCACAAGTCAGGGTGAGACCCAGTGGGGGACGAGAATCACTAGGTCCAGGAGAGGCCCCAATGTGGAACTGTGAATCCAGGTCCCAAGATTCCCATATGAGGACCTGAGTCACCAGGTCGAGGTGATGTCCCTGTGGGAACCAGTCACCCCGTCCAGGTGAGGCCCGGGTGGGACCACAGTCACCAGGTCCTGGTGAGGCCCAGGTACATAAGAGAGTATCCAGGTCCCAATGATGCCCAGGTAAGGACTAGAGTCAACAGGTCCAGGAGAGGCCCAAATATGGATCAGAGTCATTGTGTTCCAGGTGAGGCCAGATGGAGACCACAAGAACCAGGTCCAGGAGAGCCCCATATGGGAACCAGAGCCACCAGATCCAGGTGAGGTCCAGGAGGGACCACAGTCACAAGGTCCAGGTGAGGCGCAGGTGGCAACAGGATTCACCAAGTCCAGGTGAGGCCCACGTGGTGACCTGTCACCAGATCAGGTGCGGACCAGATAAGAACCAGATTCACCAGGCCCAAGTGAAACCCAAGGGGTGACCAGATTTTCCAGGTAAGGGTGAGGCCCCGAGTGGGAACCAGAGTAACCAGTTTACTTTGAGGCCCAGATTGGGACCAGAGGTCCCTGGACAAAGTGATGCCTAGGTGTGGAATAGAGTATCCAGGTCCCAATGATGCCTGGGTGAGGACCAGAGTCACTAGGGCCATGAAAGCCCAGATGGGGAACAGAATCACTAGGTCCTGGTGAGGCATAGAATAAGAACACAGTCACCAGTATCAGGTGAGCACCTTGTGGGAACCAGAGCCACTCTATCCCGCTGAGTCCCAGGTCCATGTGAGGCCCACGTGAGGACCAGATTCATCAGGTCGCGTTGAGGCATCGCTGGGGACAAGAGTCATCAGGTCTAGGTGCGGCCTAGGTGGGGCAAGATTCAGCAGTTCTGAGTTAGGTCAAAGTGGGGACGATAGACACCAGTCCAGGTGAGGACAAACTGAGACCAGAGTCACCAGATACAGGTGAGTTCCAGATGGGGACCAGAGTCACCAGGTTAGGGTGAGGGCCAGAGAGGTTCCAAAGTCATCATGTCCAGGTGAGGACCAGAGTCACCATGTCTGGGTGATGCGCAGATAGGATCAGAGTCACCAGTTCCAGGTGAGGCCAAGAAAGAGTCCACAGCAATCAGGTCCAGGTGGGGAACAATGTCACCAGGACTGGATGACGCCCAGATGGGTACCAGAAACACCAGGCCCAGGTGATTCCCAGGTGGTGACCAGAGTTACGAGTTCCGGGTGAGAACAAGGTAAGGACCAGATTCACCCGTTCCAAGTGAGGCCCACGTGGGGACCTGTGTCACCAGGCATGGGTGAGGCACAGGTGACAACCCCACTCACCAGGTCCAGGTCATGCCAACCTGCAGGCCATGCAGAGGAACCATGTCCTGATGATGCACAGGTAGGGACTAGAATTACCAGGTGCAGGTGATGCCAACCTGCAGGGCATGTGTGGAACCATGTCCCGATAATGCCCAGGTAGGGACCAGAGTTACAATGTCCAGGTGAGGCCAACCTGCAGGCCATGCTGTGGAACCATATCCCTATGATGCCCAGGTAGGGACCAGAGTCACCAGGTCCAAATGAGGCCATGATGGATCATATTCACTAGGTCCAGATGAGGCCCAGTTGAGGACCCGAGTCACCATATCTGGTTGAGGCCTAGAGGGGTACCAGAATCCCCTGGTCCAGGTGACATCCAGATGGGGACCAGAGTTACCAGGTCAGGGTGAGGCCCAGAGAGGTTCCAGAGTCATCATGTCCAGGTGAGGCTCAGGTGTAGAACAGATTCACCAGGTACAAATGATGCCCAGGTGAGGACCAGAGTCACCAATTCTGGGTGACGAGCAGATAGGATCAGAGTCACCAGTTCCAGGTGAGGCCAAGAAAGAATCCACAGCAATCAGGTACCGGTGGGGAACAATGCCACCAGGACTGGGTGAGGCCCAGATGGGGAAAAGATTTACAGGTCCAAGTGATTCCCAGGTGGTGACCAGAGTCCCCGGGTCTTGGAGAGAACCAGGTAAGGACGAGATTCACCAGGTCCAAGAGGCCCACGTGGGGACAGAGTCACCAGGTATGGGTGAGGCCCATGTGGCAACCCCACTCACCAGGTCCAGGTGAGGCCAACCTGCAGGCCATGCAGTGGAACCATGTCCCGATGATGCCCAGGTAGGGACCAGAGTCACCAGGTCAAAATGAGGCTCAGATGGAGCATATTCACTACCCAGGTGAGGCCCAGTTGAGGACCAGTGTCACCAGACCTGGTTGAGGCCTAGAGGGGTACCAGAATCACCTGGTCCAGGTGCCATCCAGATGGGTACAGAGTCACCAGGTCAGGGTGATGCCCAGAGAGGTTCCAGAGTCATCATGTCCAGGTGAGGCTCAGGTGTGGAACAGAGTATCCAGGTCATAATGGTCCACAGGTGAGGACCATGGTCACCAGATCTGGGTGAGGCCCAGTTAGGATCAGAGTCACCAGTTCAGTTGAGGCCAAGAGGAGTCCACAGCAATCAGGTCCAGGTGGGGAAGAAAGTCAACAGGACTGGGTGAGGCCCAGAGGGGAACCAGATTCAACAGGTCCAGGTGATTCCCAGGTGGTGACCAGGGTTACCAGGTGCAGGTGAGGAACAAGTAAGGACCAGATTCACCAGGTCCAAGTGAGGCCCACGTGGGGACCTGTGTCACCAGGAATGGGTGAGCCCCAGGTGGCAACCCCACTCACTAGGTCCACGTGAGGCCAACCTGGATGCCATGCAGACGAACCGTGTCCCGGTGATGCCCAGGTAGGGACCAGAGTTACCAGGTCCACCTGAGGCCAACCTGCAGGCCATGCAGTGGATCCATGTCCCGATGATGCCCAGGTAGGGACCAGAGTCACCAGGTCCAACTGTGGCCCAGATGGAGCATATTCACTAGGTCCAAGTGCGGCCCAGTTGAGGACCAGTGTCCCCATAACTAGTTGAGGCCTAGAGGGGTCCCAGTCACCTGGTCCAGGTGAAATCCAGATGGAGACCAGAGTCACCAGGTCAGGGTTAGGCCCAGAGTGGTTCCAGAGTCATCATGTCCAGGTGAGGCTCAGGTCTCGAACAGAGTCACCAGGTACCAATGATGCCCAGGTGAGGACCAGAGTGACCAGGTCTGGGTGACGCGCAGATAGGATCAGAGTCACCAGGTCCAGGTGAGACCAAGAAAGAGTCCACAGCAATCAGGTCCAGGTGGGGAACAAAGTCACCAGGACTGGGTGAGGACCAGATGGGGACCAGATTCATTCATTAGGTCCAGGTTAGGCCCAGGTGGTGACCAGAGTCCCAGGGTCTGGGAGAGGACCAGGTACGGACCAGATTCACCAGGTCCAAGAGGCCCACGTGGGGACCTGAGTCACCAGGTATGGGTGATGCCCAGGTGGCAACCCCACTCACCAGGTCCAGGTGAGGCCAACCTGCAGGCCAGAGTCACCAGATCCAGGTGATGCCCTAGTGGGGACAGGAGTCACCAGGTAAATGTGAGTCTACAAGAACACCATAGAAACCAGGTCCAGGTGTGGTTCATGTGGGAACGAGAGTCACCCGGTCCAGGTGAGACCCAGGTGGGGACCACAGTCACCAGGTCCAGATTGAGGACAAGGTGGGGCGACCAGTGTCATCAGAACCAGTTGAGGCCAAAGTGTGGAGCAAAGTTATCATGTCCAGGTGAGGCCCAGTTGTGGAACAGAGTAACAATGTCCCATTGTTGCCAGGTGCGAAAAGAGTCACAAGGTCCAGATGAGGCCTAAGTGAGGAGTAGATTCACTAGGTCCTGTTGAGGCCCAGTTGAAGACTAGTGTCCCCAGCTCAGGGGGAGTCCCAGAGGGGACCAGAGGCACCCGGTTCTGGTGATATCCAGGTGGGGACCAGAGTCACCACGCCAGAGTGAGGCCCAGATGGGGACGAGTATCACTAGGTCCAGATGAAGCCCCGATGTGTAACTAAGAAACCAGGTCCCATGATGCCCATATGAGGACCGGAGTCACCAGGTGCAGTTGAGGTCCCTGTGGGAACCAGTCACCTCCTCCAGGTGAGGTCCATGTGGGACCACAGTAACCAGTTCCAGATGAGGCCCAGGTATATAAGAGAGTATCCAGGTTCCAGTGATGCCTAGGTAAGGACCTGAGTCAACAGGTCCAGGAGAGGCCCAAATATGGATCAGAGACATTGTGTTCCAGGTGAGGCCAGATGGAGACCACAGGAACCAGGTCTTGGAGAGCCCCATATGGGAACCAGAGACAGAAGATCCAGGTGAGGTCCAGGTGGGACCACAGTCAGAAGGTCCAGGTGAGGCGCAGGTGGCAACAGGATTCACCAAGTCCAGGTGAGACCCAGGTGCCGACCAGTCACCAGATGCAGGTGAGTACCAGCCAAGGACCAGATTCACCAGGCCCAGGTGAAGCCCAAGGGGTGACCAGCGTCACCAGGTAAGGGTGAGGCCCAGTGGGGGAACCAGAGTAACCAGTTTAGTTTGAGGCCCAAAATGGGACCAGAGGTTCCTGGTCAAAGTGAGGCCCAGGTGTGGAATAGAGTATCCAGGTCCCAATGATGCCTGGGTGAGGACCAGAGTCACTAGGGCCATGCAGGCCCAGATGGGGAACAGAATCACTTGGTCTGGTGAGGCATAGAATAAGACCACAGTCAGCAGTATCAGTGGAGCCCCTTGTGGGAACCAGAGCCACTCTCTCCAGCTGAGTCCCAGGTCCATTTGAGGCCCACGTGAGGATCAGATTCATCAGATTGAATTCAGGCATAGCTGGGGACAAGAGTCACCAGGTCTGGGTGCGGCCTAGGTGGGACAAGATTCAACAGTACTGAGTTAGGACCAAGTGGGGACGAGAGATACCAGGTCCATGTGAGGCCAAACTGAGGACCAGAGTCACCAGATCCAGGTGAGGTCCATGTTGGAAAAAGAATCACCAGGCCCAGGAGAGGTCCAGGTGGGTACCAGAGTCACCAGATCCAGGTGAAGTCCAGGTGGGGACCAGAGTCATCAGATCCAAGTGAAGCCCAGGTGGGGACCAGAGTCACTAGGTCCAGATGAGGCCCAGGTGAGGACCAGTGTTACCAGGTACACGTGAGGCCCCGGTGGGGATCAGAGGCAACAGGTCCATGTGAGGCCGGCTTGGGGACCATGGTCAACAGGTCTACTTGAGGCCGATGTGTGGAACACAGTAAACAGGTCCAGGTGAGTCCCCGGAGGTGACAAGGGTCACCACGTCCAGGTGAGTCCCAGGTGGGGACCAGAATCAGCAGGTACAGGGGAGGCCCTTGAAAGAAACAGAGTCAACAGTTCGAGGTCAGGCACAGTTGGCAACCAAGGTCAGCAGGTCCAAGTCAGGCCAAAGTGGGGTTCAGAGTCATTAGGGCACGGTGAGACCCGGAGGGGGACCAGAGTCACCCGATTCTGGTGATATCCAGGTGGGTACCAGAGTCACCACGTCAGGGTGAGGCCCAGAGGGGGACAAGAATCACTAGCTCCATGTGAGGCCCCGATGTGGAACTGAGAAACCAGGTCCCATGATGCCCATATGAGGACCTGAGTCACCAGGTCCAGGTGAGGTCCCTGTGGGAACCAGTCACCTCGTCTAGGTGAGGTCCAGGTGGGACCACAGTCGCAAGGTCCAGGTGAGGCGCAGGTGGCAACAGGATTCACCAAGTCCAGGTGAGGCCAAGGTGGCGACCAGTTACCAGATCCAGGTGCGGAACAGCTAAGGACCAGATTCTCCAGGCCCAAGTGAAGTCCAACGGGTGACCAGAGTCACCAGGTCAGGTTGAGGGCCAGAGGGGGAACCAGAGTAACCAGTTTAGTTTGAGGCCAAGAATGGGACCAGAGGTCCCTGGTCAAATTGAGGCCCAGGTGTGGAATAGAGTATCCAGGTCCCAGTGACGCCTGGGTGAGGACCAGACTCACTAGGGCCATGCAGGCCCAGATTTGGAACAGAATCACTAGGTCCAGGTGAGGCATAGAATAAGACCACATTCAGCAGTATCAGGTGAGCCCCTTGTGGGAACCAGAGCCACTCTATCCAGCTGAGTCCCAGGACCATGTGAGGCCCACGTGAGGACCAGATTCATCAGGTCGTATAAAGGCATAGCTGGGGACAAGAGTCACCAGGTCTGGGTGCGGCCTAGGTGGGGCAAGATTCAGCAGTTCTGAGTTAGGTCCAAGTGGGGACGAGAGACACCAGGTCCAGGTGAGGCCAAACTGAGGACCAGAGTCACCAGATCCAGGTGAGGTCCATGTTGGAAAGAGAGTCACGAGGTCCAGGAGAGGTCCAGGTGGAGTCCAGAGTCACCAGATCCAGGTGAAGTCCAGGTGGGGACCAGAGTCACCAGATCCATGTGAAGCCCAGATGGGGACCAGAGACACTAGGTCCAGATGAGACCCAGGTGAGGACCAGAGTTACCAGGTACACGTGAGGACCCGGTGGGGATCAGAGGCAACAGGTCCAGGTGAGACCCAGGTGGGGACCACACTCACCAGGTCCAGATTGAGGTCTAGGTGGGGGGACAAGATTCATCAGGACAAGTTGAGGACAAAGTGTGGAGCAAAGTTATCATGTCCAGGAGAGGCCCAGGTGGGCAACAGTGTAACCATGTCTCATTAATGCCAGGTGGTAAAAGAGTCACAAGGTCCAGACGAGGCCTAAGTGAGGAGTAGATTCACCAGGTCCTGTTGAGGCCCAGCTGAGGACCAGTGTCCCCAGCTCCGGGAGAGTCCCAGAGGGGGACCAGAGTCACCCGGTTCTGGTGATATCCAGGGGTGACCAGAGTCACCATGTCACGGTGAGGCCCAGAGGGGGACGAGAATCACTAGGTACAGGTGAGGCCCCGATGTGGAACTGAGAAACCAGGTCCCATGATGCCATATGAGGACCTGAGCCATCAGGTCCAGGTGAGGTCCCTGTGCGAACCAGTTACCTCGTCCAGGTGAGGCCCAGGTGGGACCACAGTCACCAGGTCCAGTTGAGGCCCAGGTATATAAGAGAGTATCCAGGTCCCAGTGATGCCCAGGTAAGGACCAGCGTCATCAGGTCCAGGAGAGGCCCAAATATGTATCAGAGTCATTGTGTTCCAGGTGAGGCCAGATGCAGACAACACGGACCAGATTCAGGAGAGCTCCATATGGGAAGTAGAGCAACCAGATCCAGGTGAGGTCCAGGTGGGACCACAGTCACAAGGTCCAGGAGAGGCGCAGGTGGCAACAGGATTCACCAAGTCCACGTGAGACCCAGGTGGCGACCAGTCACCAGATCCATGTGAGGACCAGCTAAGGACCAGACTCCCCAGGCCCAAGTGAAGCCCAAGGGCTGATCAGATTTACCAGGTAAGGGTGAGGCCCAGAGGGGGAACCAGAGTAACCAGTTTAGTTTGAGGCCCAGAATGGGACCAGAGGTCCCTGGTCAAAGTGAGGCCCAGGTGAGGAATAGAGTATCCAGGTCCGAATGATGCCTGGGTGAGGACCAAAGTCACTAGGGCCATGCAGGCCCAGAAGGGGAACAGAATCACTAGGTCCTGCTGAGGCATAGAAAAAGACCCCAGTCACCAGTATCAGATGAGCCCTTTGTGGGAACCAGAGCCACTCTATCCAGCTGAGTCCCAGGTCCATGTGAAGCCCACGTGAGGACCAGATTCATCAGGTCGAATTGAGGCATAGCTGGGGACAAGAGTCACCAGGTCTGGGTGCGGCCTGGGTGGGGCAAGATTCAGCAGTTCTGAGTTAGGTCAAAGTGGGGACGAGAGACACCAGGTCCAGGTGAGGCCAAACTGAGTACCAGATTCACCACATTCAGGTGAGGTCCATGTTGGAAAGAGAGTCACCAGGTCCAGGAGAGGTCCATGTGGGGACCAGAGTCACTAGATCCAGGTGAAGTCCAGGTGGGGACCAGAGTCACCAGATCGAGGTGAAGCCCAGGTAGGGACCAGAGTCACTAGGTGTAGATGAGGCCCAGGTGAGGACCAGAGTTACCAGGTACACGTGAGGCCCTGGTTGGGATCAGAGGCAACAGGTTCATGTGAGGCCGGCTTGGGGACCATGGTGAACAGGTCTATTGAGGCCCAGGTGTGGAACACAGTAAGCAGGTCCAGGTGAGTCCCCGGTGGTGACAAGAGTCACCACTTCCAGGTGAGGTCCAGGTGGGGACCAGGATCACCAGGTACAGGGGAGACCCTTGAAAGAACCAGAGTCAACAGTTCGAGTTCAGGCGCAGGTGGCAACCAGGGTCAGCAGGTCCAAGTAAAGCCAAAGGGGACTTCACAGTCACTAGGGCACGGTGAGACCCAGAGGGGGAGCATAGTCACCTGGTCCAGGTGAGGTTCAGTTGTGGAACACAGTCACCAGGTCCCAATTTTGCCCAGTTGAGGACCATGGTCAAAAGGGCCAGGTGAGGCCCAGATGGGGACCGGAGTCCCCAAATCCAGGTGAAGCCCAGGTGGGGACCACAGTCACCAGATCCAGGGTAGTCTCAGGTGCAGACCAGAATCACCAGGTCCAGGTGTGGTGCAGGTGGCAACCAAACTCACCAGGTCCCGGTAAGGCACTGGTGGGATACATGAGAAATCACGAGGTACATGAGAAGCTAGAAACAAATGGGATCGCTGGATGGCGCAGCGGTTTGGCGCCTGCCTTTGGCCCAGGGCGCGATCCTGGAGACCCGGGATCGAATCCCACGTCGGTCTCCCGGTGCATGGAGCCTGCTTCTCCCTCTGCCTGTGTCTCTGCCTCTCTCTCTCTCTGTGACTATCATAAATAAATAAAAATTAAAAAAAAAGATGCTAGAAACACTGCGGCCAACAGGTCCACATGATCTCCATGTGGGAACGAGAATCACCAGTTACAGGTGAGGACCAGGTGGGGATCCGACTTACCATGTCCAGGTGAGACCCACGTGGGAAACAGTGTCACCATGTCCAGGTGTGGCCCAGGTGAAGACCAGAGTTAATAGGTCCGGCTGGGTCACTGTTAGTGAACAGTATAACCATATCCTGATGCTACCCAGGTGGGTAGCAGAGACACCAGGTCCTGGTGAGGCCCAAGTTGGACCAGAGACTTGAGGTCCAGGTGAGGTCCCGATGGGAACCATAGTCACCCGGTCAGGTGAGGCCATGCTTAGGATCAGAGTCACCAGTTCCAGGTGAGGCCCAGGTGGAGCCAGAGTCACCTGGTACAGAAGAGGCCAAAGTCAGGACCAGAGTTACCAGGATCAGGTCACTCCAAGTGGGAATAGAGTAATCATGTCCCGGTGATGCCCAGGTAGAACCAGAGTCACCTGGCCCAGATGTGGCGCAGGTGGGGAGCATGTTCACTAGGTCCCGTTGAGGCCCAGTTGAGGACCAGAGTCACCAGGTCTAGGTGAGGCCTAGAGGGGTACCAGATTCACCTGGTCTAGTGACATCCAGATGGGGACCAGAGTCCCCATGTCAGGCTGAGGCCCAGAGTGGATCCAGAGTCAACATATCCAGGTGAGGCTCAGGTGTGGAACAGAGTATCCAGGTCATAATGGTCCACAGGTGAGGACCAGAATCACCAGATCTGGGTGAGGCCCAGTTAGCATCAGAGTCAGCAGTTCCTGGTTAGCCAAGAAGGAGTCCACAACAATCAGGTCCAGGTGGGGAAGAAAGTCAACAGGACTGGGTGAGGCCCAGATGGGGACCAGATTCACCATGCCCAGGTGATTCCCATGTGGTGACCAGAGTTACCAGTTCCGGGTGACCACCAGGTAAGGACCAGATTCACCAGGTCCAAGTGAGGCCCACGTGGGGACCTGTGTCCCTAGGCAAGTGTGAGGCCCAGGTGACAAACCCACGCACCAGGTCCAGGTGAGGCCAACCTGCAGGCCATGCAGATGAACCAGGTCGCAATGATGCCCAGGTAGGGACGAGAGTTACCAGGTCCAGGTGAGGCCAACCTACAGGCCATGCAGTGGAACCATGTCCCGATGATGCCCAGGTAGGGACCAGAGTTACCAGGTCCAGGTGAGGCCAACCTGCAGGTCATGCAGTGGAACCATGTCCCGATGATGCCCAGGTAGTGACCAGAGTCACCAGGTCCAAATGAGGCCCAGATGGAGCATATTCACTAGGTCCAGGTGAGGCCCAGTTGAGGACCAGAGTCACCAGACCTTGTTGAGGCCCAGAAGGGTACCATAATCCCTTGGACCAGGTGACATCCATATGGGGACCAGAGTCACTACGTTAGGTTGATAGCCAGAGTGGTTCCAGAGTCATCATGTCCAGGGGAGCCTCAGGTGTGGAACAGAGTCACCAGGACCAATGATGCCCAGGTGAGGACCAGAGTAACCAGGTACACGTGAGGCCCCGGTGGGGATCAGAGGCAACAGGTTCATGTGAGGCCGGCCTGGGGACCATGGTCAACAGGTCTATTGAGGCCCAGGTGTGGAACACAGTAAGCAGGTCCAGGTGAGTCCCCAGTGGTGACAAGAGTCACCATGTCCAGGCGAGGCCCGGTGGGGACCAGGATCACCAGGTACAGGGGAGGCCCTTGAAAGAACCAGAGTCAACAGTTTGACGTCAGGAGCAGGTTCCAACCAGGGTCAGCAGGTCCAAGTCAAGCCAAAGTGGGTTTCACAGTCACTAGGGCACGGTGAGACCCAGAGGGGAACCAGAGTCACGTGGTCCAGGTGAGTTCCAGTTGTGGAACACAGTCACCGCGTCCCAATTTTGCCCAGTTGAGGACCATGGTCAACAGGGCCAGGTGAGCCCCAGATAGGGGACCGGAGTTCCCAAATCCAGGTGAAGCCCAGGTGGGGACCAAAGTAACTAGATCCAGTGTAGTCTCAGGTGCACACCAGAATCACCAGGTGGAGGTGAGATGCAGGTGGCAACCACACTGACCAGATCCCGGTGAGGCCCTGGTGGGGACCAGAGACACGAGGTACATGAGAAGCTAGAAACACTGCAGCCACCAGGTTCACATGATGTCCATGTGGAAACGAGAATCACCAGTTAAATATGAGGACCAGGTGGGGATCCGAGTCACCATGTCCAGGTGAGACCCAGGTGGGAACCAGTGTCACCATGTCCAGGTGTGGCCCAGGTGAAGATCAGAGTTTATACGTCCGGCTGGGTCACTGTTAGTGAACAGTGTAACCATATCGTAATGCTACCCAGGTGGGTACCAGAGACACCAGGCCCTGGTGAGGCCCAGGTGGGACCAGAGACATGAGGTCCAGGTGAGGTCCTGATGGGAACCACAGTCACCAGGTCAGGTGAGGCCATGCTTAGAATCAGAGTCACCAGTTACAGGTGAGGCCCAGTTAGAGCTAGAATCACCTGGTACAGAAGAGGCCAAAGTCAGGACCAGAGTTACTAGGATCAGGTCAGTCCCAGTGGGGAACAGAGTAACCATGTCCCGATGATGCCCAGATAGAACCAGCGTCACCAGGTCCAGATGAGGCGCAGGTGGGGAGCATATTCACTAGGTCCCGTTGAGGCCCTGTTGAGGACCAGAGACACCAGGTCTAGTTGAGGCCTAGAGGGGTACCAGATTCACCTGATCTAGGTGACATCCAGATGGGGACCAGAGTCACCATGTCAGGCTGAGGCCCAGAGGGGATCCAGAGTCATCATGTCCAGGTGAGGCTCAGGTGTGGAACAGAGTATCCAGGTCATAATGGTCCACAGGTGAGGACCAGAGTCACCAGATCTGGGAGAGGCCCAGTTAGGATCAGTGTCACCAGTTCCAGTTGAGGCCAAAGGAGTCCACAGCAATCAGGTCCAGGTGGGGAAGAAAGTCAACAGGACTTTGTAGGCCCAGATGGGGACCAGATTCACCAGGTCCAGGTGATTCCCAGGTGGTGACCAGGGTTACCATTCCGGGTGAGGACCAGGTAAGGACCAGATTCACCAGGTCCAAGTGAGGCCCACGTGGGGACCTGTGTCACCAGGTATGGGTGAGCACCAGGTGGCAACCCCACTCACTAGGGCCAGGTGAGGCCAACCTGGAGGCCATGCAGAAGAACCGTGTCCCGGTGATGCCCAGGTAGGGACCAGAGTTACCAGGTCCATCTGAGGCCAACCAGCAGGCCATGCAGTGGATCCATGTCCCGATGATGCCCAGGTAGGGACCAGAGTAACCAGGTCCAAATGAGGCCCAGATGGAGCATATTCACTAGGTCCAGGTGAGGCCCAGTTGAGGACCAGAGTCACCAGAACTGGTTGAGTCCTAGAGGGGTACCAGAATCACCTGGTCCATGTGACATCCAGATGGAGACCAGAGTCACCAGGTCACGGTTAGGCCCAGAGTGGTTCCAGAGTCCAGAGCCTCATGTCCAGGTGAGGCTCAGGTGTGGAACAGAGTCACCAGGTACCAATGATGCCCAGGTGAGGACCAGAGTCACCAGGTCTGGGTGACACGCAGATAGGATCAGAGTCACCAGGTCCAGGTGAGGCCATGAAAGAGTCCACAGCAATCAGGTCAAGGTGGGGCACAAAGTCACCAGGACTGAGTGAGGCCAAGATGGGGACCAGATTCACCAGGTCCAGGTGAGGCCCAGGTGGTGACCAGAGTCCCCGGGTCTGGGAGAGGACCAGGTAAATACCAGATTCACCAGGTAGAAGAGGCCCACATGGGGACGTGAGTCACCAATTATGGGTGAGGCCCAGGTGTCATCCACACTAACCAGGTCCATGTGAGGCCAACCTGCAGGTCAAGTCACCCGATCCACGTGAGGACCTAGTGGGGACTGGAGTCACCAGTTAAAAATGATTCTACAAAAACAACACAGTCACCAGATCCTGGTGTGGTTCATGTGGGAACGAGAGTCACCAGGTCCAGGTGAGACCCAGGTGGGGACCACAGTCACCAGGTCCAGGTGAGGCCCAGGTGGGACCACAGTCACCAGGTCCAGGTGAGGCCTAGTTCGGGGGACCAGAGTCATTAGGACTAGTTGAGGCCAAAGTGTGGAGCAAAGTTATGAGGTACATGTGAGGCCCAGTTGTGGAAGAGTAACCATGTCCCATTGACGCCAGGTGCGAAAAGAGTCACAAGGTCCAGACGAGGCCTTAGTGAGGAGTAGATTTACCAGGTCCTGTTGAGGCCCAGTTGAGGACTAGTGTCCCCAGCTCCGGGTGAGTCCCAGAGGGGGACCAGTGTCACCCGGTTCTGGTGATATCCAGGTGGGGACCAGAGTCACCACGTCAGGGTGAGGCCCAGAGGGGGACGAGAATCACTAGGTCCAGATGAGACCCCGATGTGGAACTGAGAACCCTGGTCCCGTGCTGCCCATATGAGGACCTGAGTCACCAGGTCCAGGTGAGGTCCCTGTGGGAACCAGTCACCTCGTCCAGGTGAGGCCGAGGTGGGACCACAGTCACCAGGTCCAGGTGAGTCCCAGGGATTTAGAGAGTATACAGGTCCCAATGATGCCCAGGTAAGGACCAGAGTCAACAGGTCCAGGAGAGGACCAAATATGGATCAGAGTCATTGTGTTCCAGGTGAGGCCAGAAGGAGACCACAGGAACCAGGTCCAGGAGAGCCCCATATGGGAACCAGAGCCAACAGATCTGGGTGAGGTCCACTTGTGACCACAGTCAGAAGGCCCAGGTGAGGCGCAGGTGGCAACAGGATTCACCAAGTCCAGGTCAGTCCTAGGTGGCCACCCGTCACCAGATCCAGATGCGGACCAACTAAGGACCAGATTCACCAGGCCCAAATGAACCCCAAGGGGTGACCAGAGTCACCAGGTAAGGGTGAGGCCCAGAGGGGAACCAGAGTAACCAGTTTAGTTTGAGGCCCAGTATGGGACCAGAAGTCCCTGGTCAAAGGTAGGCCCAAGTGTGGCATAGAGTATCCAGGTCCCAATGATGCCTGGGTGAGGACCAGAGTCACTAGGGCCATGCAGGCCCAGATGGGGAACAGAATCACTAGGTCCTGGTGAGGCATAGAATAAGACCACAATCACCAGTATCAGGAGTGCCCCTTGTGGGAACCAGAGCCACTCTATCCAGCTGAGTAACAGGTCCATGTGAGCCCCACGTCAGGACCAGATGCATCAGGTCAAATTGAGGCATAGTTCGGGACAAGAGTCACCAGGTCTGGGTGCGGCCTAGGTGGGGCAAGATTCAGCAGTTCTGAGTTAGGTCAAAGTGGGGACGAGAGACACCAGGTCCAGGTGAGGCGAAACTGAGGACCAGAGTCACCAGATCCAGGTGAGGTCCATGTTGGAAAGAGAGTCACCAGGTCCAGGAGAGGTCCCGGTGGGGACCAGAGTCACTAGGTCCTGATTAGACCCAGGTGAGGATCAGAGTTACCAGATACACGTGAACCCCCGGCGGGGATCAGAGCCAAAAGGTCCACGTGAGGCCGGCTAGGGGACCATGGTCAATAGGTCTACCTGAGGCCCAGATGTGGAACACAGTAATCATGTCCAGGTGAGTCCCCGGTGGTGACAAGTGTCACCACGTCCAGTTGAGGCCCAATTGGGGACCAGGATCACCAGGTCCAGGGAAGGCCCTTGAAAGAACCAGAGTCAACAGTTCGAGGTCAGGTGCAGGTGGCAACCAGGGTCAGCAGGTCCAAGTCAGGCCAAAGTGGGGTTCACAGTCACTAGGGCACGGTGAAACCCAGAGTGGGACCAGAGTCACCTGGTCCAGGTGAGGTCCAGTTGTGGAACACAGCCACCGGTTCCCAATTTTGCCGAGTTGAGGACCATGGTCAACAGGGCCAGGTGAGGCCCAGATGGGGAACGGAGTCCCCAAATCCAGGTTAAGCCCAGTTGGGGACCACAGACACCAGATCCAGGGTAGTCTCAGGTGCTTAGCAGAATCACCAGGTCCATGTGAGGTGCAGGTGGCAACCACACTCACCCAGTCCCGGAGAGGCCCCGGTGGGGACCAGAGACACGAGGTACATGAGAAGCTAGAAACACTGCAGCCACCAGGTCCACATGATGTCCATGTGGGAATGAAAATCACCAGTTACAGGTGAGGACCAGGTGGGGATCCGACTCACCATGTCCAGGTGAGACCCAGGTGGGAACCAGTGTCACCATGTCCTCGTGTGCCCCAGGTGAAGACCAGAGTTATTAGGTCCGGCTGGATGAGTGTTATTGAACAGTGTAATCATATCCTGATGCTACCCAGGTGGGTACCAGAGACACCAGGTCCTGATGAGGCCCAGGTGTAACCGGAGACATGAGGTCCAGGTGAGGTCCCGATGGGAACCACAGTCACCAAGTCAGGTGAGCCCATGCTTAGGATCAGAGTCACCAGGAACAGGGAGTCCCAGCTGGAGCCAGAGTCACCTGGTACAGAAGAGGCCAAAGTCAGGACCAGAGTTACCAGGATCAGGTCAGTCCCAGTGGGTAATACAGTAACCATGTCCCAATGATACCCAGGTAGAATCAGAGTCACCAGGTCCAGCGAGGCACAGGTGGTTAGAATATTCACTAGGTCCAGGTGAGGCCCAGATGAGGACCAGAGTCACCAGGTCTAGTTGACGCCTAGAGGTGTACCAGATTCACCTGGTCTAGGGGACATCCAGATGGGGACCAGAGTCACCATGTCATGGTGAGGCCCAGAGGGCATCCAGAGTCATCATGTCCAGGTGAGGTTCAGGTGTGGAACAGAGTATCCAGGTCATAATGGTTCACAGGTGAGGAGCAGAGTCACCAGATCTGGGTGAGGCCCAGTTAGGAGCAGAGTCACAAGTTCCAGTTGAGGCCAAGAAGGAGTCCACAGCAATCAGGTCCAGGTGGGGATCAAAGTCACCAGGAATGGCTGAGGCCCAGATGGGGACCAGATTCTCCAGGTCCAGGTGATTCCCATTTGGTGACAAGGGTTACCAGTTCCGGGTGAGGACCAGGTAAGGACCAGATTCACCAGGTCCAAGTGAGGCCCACGTGAGACCTGTGTCACCAGGTATGGGTGAGGCACAGGTGGCAAGCCCACTCACCAGGTCTAGGTGAGGCCAACCTCAGGCCATGCAGAGGAACCGTGTCCCGATGATGCCCAGGTAGGGACCAGAGGTACGAGGTCCAGGTGACGCCAACCTGCAGGCCATGCAGAGGAACCGTGTCCCGATGATGCCCAATTAGGGACCAGAGTTACTAGGTCAAGGAGAGGCCAACCTGCAGACCATTATGTGGAACCAGGTCGCGATGTTGCCCACGTAGGGACCAGAGTCACCAGGTCCAAATGAGGCCCAGATGGATCATATTTACTAGGTAGTGGTGAGGCCCAGTTGAGGACCAGAGTCACCAGATCTAGTTGAGGCCCAGAGGGGTACCAGATTCACCTGGTTTACGTGACATCCAGATGGGGACCAGAGTAACCATGTCAGGGTGAGGCCCAGAGGGGATCCAGAGTCATCATGTCCAGGTGAGGCTCAGGTGTGGAACAGAGTATCCAGGTCATAATGGTCGACCCGTGAGGACCAGAGTCACCAGATATGGGAGAGGCCCAGTTAGGATCAGAATTACCACTTCCAGGTGAGGCCAAGAAGGTGTCCACAGCAATCAGGTCCAGGTGGGGAACAAAGTCACCAGGACTAGGTGATACCCAGGTGGTGACCAGATTTACCAGTTCCGGGTGAGAACTAGGTAAGGACCACATTCACCAGGTCCAAGTGAGGCCCACGTGGGGACCTGTGTCACCAGGCATGGGTAAGACCCACGTGGGAACCCCACTCACCAGGTCAAGATGAGGCCAACCTGCAGGCCATGCAGAGGAGCCATGTCCCGATGATGCCCAGGTAGGGACCAGAGTTACCAGATCCAGGTGAGACCCAGATGGGGAACACAGGAACCAGGTCCAGATTGAGGCCTAGGTGGGGGGACCAGAGTCGTCAGGACCAGTTGAGGCCAAAGTGCGGAGAAAACTTATCATGTCCAGGTGAAGCCCAGGTGGGGAACAGAGTAACCATGTCCCATTGATGCCAGGTTGGATAAGAGTCACAAGGTCCAGACGAGGCCTAAGTGAGGAGTAGATTCACCAGATCCTGTTGAGCCCAGGTGAGGACCTGTGTCCCCAACTCCGGGTGAGTCCCAGAGGGGGACCAGTGTCACCCGGTTCTGGTGATATCCAGGTGGGGACCAGAGTAACCAGGTCAGGGTGAGGCCCAGAGTGGGACGAGATCACTACGTCCAGGTGAGGCCCCAATGTGGCACTGAGATACCAGGTCCCATGATACCAATTTGAGGACCTGAGTCACCAGGTCCAGGTGAGGTCCCTGTGGGAACCAGTGTCCTCATCCAGATGAGGTCCAGGTGGGACCACCGTCACCAGGTCCAGGTGAGGCCCAGGTATATAAGAGAGTATCCATGTCCCAATGATGGCCAGGTAAGGACCAGAGTCAACAGGTCCAGGAGAGGCCCAAATATGGATCAGAGTCATTGTGTTCCAGGTGAGGCCAGATGGAGACCACAGGAACCAGGTCCAGGAGAGCCCCATATGGGAACCAGAGCCACCAGATCCAGGTGAGTTCCAGGTGGGACCACAGTCACAAGGTCCAGGTGAGGCGCAGGTGGCAACAGGATTCACCAAGTGCAGGTGAGGCCTAGGTGGCGACCAATCACCAGATCCAGGTGCGGATCAGCTAAGGACCAGATTCACCAGGCCCATGTGAAGCTCAAGGGGTGACCAGAGAAACCAGGTAACGGTGAGTCCCAGAGGTAGAATCAGAGTAACCAGTTTAGTTAGAGGCACAGAATGGGACCAGAGGTCCCTGGTCAAAGTGAGGCCCAGGTGTGGAATAGAGTATCCAGGTCCCAATGATGCCTGGGAGAGGACCAGAGTCTCTAGGGCCATGAAGGCCCAGATGGGGAACAGAATCACTAGGTCCTAGTGAGGCATAGAATAAGACCACAGTCAGCAGTATCAGGTGAGCCCCTTGAGGGAACCAGAGCCACTCTACCCAGCTGAGTCCAAGGTCCATGTGAGGCCCACGTGAGGACAAGATTCATCAGGTCGAATTGAGGCATAGCTGGGGACAAGAGTCACCAGGTCTGGGTGCGGCGTAGGTGGGGCAAGATTCAGTAGTTCTGAGTTAGGTCAAAGAGGGAACGAGAGACACCAGGTCCAGAGGAGGCCAAAATGAGGAGGAGAGTCACCAAATCCAGTGGAGAACCATGTTGGAAAGAGAGTCACCAGGTCCAGGAGAGGTCCAGGAGGGGACCAGAGTCACCAGATCCAGGTGAAGTCCAGGTGGGGACCCGAGTCACCAGCTCCAGGTGAAGTCCAGGTGGGAACCAGAGTCACTAGGTGCAGATGAGGCCCACGTGAGGACCAGAGTTACCAGGTACACGTGAGGCCCCGGTGGGGATCAGAGGCAACAGGTCCATGTGAGTCCCGCCTGGGGACCATGGTCAACAGGTCTACTTGAGGCCCAGGTGTGGAACACAGTAAGCTGGTCCAGGTGAGTCCCCGGTGGTGACAAGAGTCACCACGTCCAGGTGAGGCCCAGGTGGGGACGAGGAATACCAGGTACAGGGGAGGCCCTTGAAAGAATCAGAGTCAACAGCTCGAGGTCAGGCGCAGGTGGCAACCAGGGTCAGCAGGTCCAAGTGAGGCCAAAGTGGGGTTCACAGTCACTAGGGCACGGTGAGACCCAGAGGGGGACCAGAGTCACCTGGTCCAGGTGAGGTCCAGTTGTGGAACACAGTCACCGTGTCCCAATTTTGCCCAGTTGAGGATCATGGTCAACAGAGCCTGGTGTGCGCATATGGGGACCGGAGTCCCCAAATCCAGGTGAAGCCCAGGTGGGGACCACAGTCACCAGATCCAGGGTAGTCTCGGTTGCAGACCAGAATCACCAGGTCCATGTGAGGTGCAGGTGGCAACCACACTCACCAGGTCCCGGTGAGGCCCTGGTGGGGACCCGAGCCACGAGGTACATGAGAAGCTAGAAACACTGCAGCCACCAGGTCCACATGATGTCCATGTGGGAACGCGAATCACCAGTTACAGGTGAAGACAAGGTGGGGATCCGACCCACCATGCCCAGGTGAGACCCAGGTGAAGACCAGAGTTAATCGGTCCGGCTGGGTCACTGTTAGTGAACAGTGTAACCATATCCTGATGCTACCCAGGTGGGTACCAGAGACACCATATCCTGGTGAGGCCCAGGTGGGCCCAGAGACATGAGGTCCAGGTGAGGTCCCGATGGGAACCACAGTCACCACGTCAGGTGAGGCCATGCTTAGGATCAGAGTCACCAGTTACAGGTGAGGCCCAGGTGGAGCCAGAGTCACCTGGTAGAGAAGAGGCCAAAGTCAAGACCAGAGTTACCACGATCAGGTCAGTCCCAGTGGGGAATAGAGTAACCATTTCAGGATGATGCCCAGGAAGAACCAGAGTCACCAGGTCCAAATGAGGCGCAGGTGGGGAGCATATTCACTAGGTCCCTGTGAGGCCAATTGAGGACGAGAGTCACCAGCTCTAGTTGAGTCCTAGAGGGGTACCAGATTCACCTGGTCTAGGTGACATCCAAATGGAGACCAGAGTCACCATTTCAGGGTGAGGCCCAGAGAGGTTCCAGAGTCATCAAGTCCAGGTGAGGCTCAGGTGTGGAACAGAGTATCCAGGTCTTAATGATCCACAGTTGAGGACCAGAGTCACCAGATCTGGGTGAGGCCCAGTTAGGAACAGAGTCACCAGTTCCAGGTGAGGCCAAGAAAGTGTCCACAGCAATCAGGTCCATGTGGGGAACAAAGTCACCAGGACTGGGTGAGGCCCAGTTTGGGAACAGATTCACAAGGTCCAGGTGATTCCCAGGTGTTGACCAGAGTTACCAGTTCCGGATGAGGACCAGGTAAGGACCAGATTCACCAGGTCCATGTGAGGCCCACGTGGGGACCTGTGTCACCAGGTATGGGTGAGGCCCAGGTAGCAAACCCACTCACCAGGTCAAGGTGAGTCCAACCTGCATGCAATGCAGAGGAATCGTGTATCGAAGATGCCCGTGTAGGGAACGGAGTTACCAGGTCCAGGTGAGGCCAACCTGCAGGCCATGCAGTGGAAGCATGTCCCGATGATGGCCAGGTAGGGACCAGAGTAACCAGTTCCAAATGAGGCCCAGATGGAGCATATTCACTAGGCCCATGTGAGGCCCAGTTGAGGACCAGAGTCACCAGATCTGGTTGCGGCCTAGAGGGGTACCAGAATCACCTGATCCAGGTGACATCCAGATGGGGACCAGAGTCCCTGATAGTGAACAGTGTCACCATAACCTGATGCTACATAGATGGTTACCAGAGACACCAGGTTCTGGTGAGGCCCAAGAGGGACCCGAGACATGAGGTCCAGGTGAGGTCCCGATGGGAACCGCAGTCAGCAGGTCAGGTGAGACCATGCTTAGGATCAGAGTCACCAGTTACAGGTGAGGCACAGGTTGAGCCAGAGTCACCTGGTACAGAAGAGGCCAAAGTCAGGACAAGAGTTACCAGGATCAGGTCAGTCCCAGTGGGGAAGAGAGTAACCATGTCCCGATGATGCCCAGGAAGAACCAGAGTCACCAGGTCCAGATGAGGCGCAGGTGGGGAGCATATTCACTAGGTCCCGGTGAGGCCAAGTTGAGGACAAGAGTCACCAGTTCTAGTTGAGGCGAAGAGGGGTCCAGATTCACCTGGTCTAGGTGACATCCAGATGGGGACCAGAGTCATCATGTCAGCCTCACCTGGACTTGCTGACTCTGGGCCAGGTCCTGGTGAGGCCCAGGTGGGACCAGAGACATGAGGCCAGGTGAGGTCCCGATGGGAACCACAGTCACCAGGTCAGGGGAGGCCATGCTTAGGATCAGAGGCACCAGTTACATGTGAGGCCCAGGTGGATCCAGAGTCACCTGGTACAGAAGAGGCCAAAGGCAGGACCAGAGTTACCAGGATCAGTTCAGTCCCAGTGGGGAATAGAGCAACCATGTCCCGATGATGCCCAGGTAGAAACATAGTCACCAGGACCAGATGACGCGCAGGTGGGGAGCATGTTCACTAGGTCCCGGTGAGGCCCAGTTGAGGACCAGAGTCACCAGGTCAAGTTGAGGCCTAGAGGGGTACCAGATTCACCTGGTCTAGGTGACATCCAGATGGGGACCAGAGTCACCATGTCAGGCTGAGGCCCAGAGGGGATCCAGAGTCATCATGTCCAGGTGAGGCACAGGTGTGGAGCAGAGTATCCAGGTCATAATGGTCCACAGGTGAGGACCAGAGTCACCAGATCTGGGTGAGGCCCAGTTAGGTTCAGAGTCACCAATACCAGGTGAGGCCAAGAAGGAGTCCACAGCAATCAGGTCTAGGTGGGGAACAAAGTCACCAGGACTGGATGAGGCCCAGATGGGGACCAGATTCACCAGGTCCAGATGATTCCCAGGTGGTGACCAGAGTTACAAGTTCCGGGTGAGGACAAGGTAAAGACCAGATTCACCAGGTCCAAGTGAGGCCCACGTGGGGACCTGTGTCACCAGGCATGGGTGAGGCCCAGGTGACAACCCCACTCACCAGGTCCAGGTGAGGCCAACCTGCAGGCCATGCAGAGGAACCATGTCCCGATGATGCCCAGGTAGGGACCAGAGTTACCAGGTCCAGGTGAGGCCAATCTGCAGGCCATGCAGGGGAACCATGTCCCGAAGATGCCCAGGTAGGGACCAGAGTCACCAGGTCCAGAATCGGCGCAGGTGGGAGCATATTCACTAGGACCCTGTGAGGCCCAGATGCGGACCAGAGTCACCAGGCCTACTTGAGGCCTAGAGGGGTACCAGATTCACCTGGTCTAGGTGACATCCTGATGGGGACCAGAGTCACCACGTCAGCCTCCCCTGGACATGATGACTCTGGGCCAGGTCCTGGTGAGGCCCAGGTGGTACCAGAGACATGAGGCCCAGGTGAGGTCCCGATGGGAAACACAGTCACCAGGTCAGGTGAGGCCATGCTTAGGATCAGAGTCACCAGTTACAGGTGAGGACCATGTGGAGCGACAGTCACCTAGTACAGAAGAGGCCAAAGTCAGGATCAGAGTTACCAGGTCAGGTCAGTCCCAGTGAGGAATAGAGTAACTATGTCCCCATGATGCCCAGGTAGAACCAGAGTCACTAGTTCCAGAAGAGGCGCAGGTGGGGAGCATGTTCACTAGGTCCCGGTGAGGCCCAGTTGAGGACCAGAGTCACCAGATCTGGTTGAGTCCTAGAGCGGTACCAGAAACACCTGGTCCAGGTGACATCCAGAAGGGGACCAGAGTCACCAGGTCAGGGTGAGGCCCAGAGAGGCCCAGAGACATCATGTCCAGGGGAGGCTCAGGTGTGGAACAGAGTCACCAGGTACCAATGATGCCCAGGTGAGGACCAGAGTCACCAGGTATGGGTGACGTGCAGATAGGATCAGAGTCTCCAGGTCCAGGTGAGGCCAAGAAAGACTCCACAGCAATCAGGTCCAGGTGGGGAACAAAGACACAAGGACAGGGTGAGCCCCAGATGGGGACCAGATTCACCAGGTCCAGGTGAGGCCCAGGTGGTGACCAGAGTCCCCGGGTCTAGGAGAGGACCAGGTAAGGTCCAGATTCACCAGGACCAAGAGACCCACGTGGGGACCTGAGTCACCAGGTATGGGTGAGGCCCAGGTGGCAACCCCACTCACCAGGTCCACGTGAGGCCAGCCTGCAGGCCAGAGTCACCAGATCCAGGTGAGGCCCTAGTGGGGACCGGAGTCACCAAGTAAATGTGAGTCTACAAGAACACTACAGTCACCAGGTCCAGGTGTGGTTCATGTGGGAACGAGAGTCACGAGGTCCAGGTGAGAACCTGGTGGGGACCACAGTCACCAGGTCCAGATTGAGGCCTAGGTGGGGGGACCAGAGTCATCGGGACCAGTTGAGACCAAAGTGTGGAGCAAAGTTTTCATGTGGGTGACGCCCAAGTGGGGAACAGATTAACCATGTCCCATTGATGCCAGATGGGAAAAGAGTCACAAGGTCCAGATGAGGCCTAAGTGAGGAGTAGATTCACCAGGTCCTGTTCAGGCCAGGTTTAGGACCAGTGTCCCCAGCTCCGGTTGAGTCCCAGAGGGGGACCAGAGTCACCCGGTTCTGGTGATATCCAGGTGGGGACCAGAGTCACCACGTCAGGGTGAGGCCCAGTGGGGGACGAGAATCACTAGGTCCAGGTGAGGCCCCGATGTGGAACTAGAAACCAGGTGCCATGATGCCCATATGAGGACCTGAGTCACCAAGTCCAAGTGAGGTCCCTGTGGGAACCAGTGAACTCCTCCAGGTGAGGCCCTGGTGGGACCACAGTCACCAGGTCCAGGTGAGGCCCAGGTATATAACAGATTATCCAGGTCCCAATGATGCCCAGTTAAGGACCAGAGTCAACAGGTCCAGGAGAGTCCCAAAAATGGATCAGAGTCATTGTGTTCCAGGTGACGCCAGATGGAGACCACAGGAACCAGGTCCAGGAGAGCCGCATATGGGAACCAGAGCCACCAGATCCAGGTGAGGTCCAGGTGGGACCACAGTCACAAGGTCCAGGTGAGGCGCAGGTGGCAACAAGATTCACCAAGTCCAGGTGAGGCCCAGATGGCGACCAGTCACCAGATCCAGGTGCGGACCAGCTAAGGACCAGATTCACCAGGCCCATGTGAAGCTCAAGTGGTGACCAGATTTACCAGGTAAGGGTGAGTCCCAGAGGGGGAATCAGAGTAACCAGTTTAGTTTGAGGCCCAGAATGGGACCAGAGGTCCCTGGTAAAAGTGAGGCCCAGGTGTGGAATAGAGTATCCAGGTCCCAATGATGCCTGGGTGAGGACCAGAGTCACTAGGGCCATGCAGGCCCAGATGGGGAACAGAATCACTAGGTCCTGTTGAGGCATAGAATAAGTCCAGATTCAGGGATCCCTGGGTAGCGCAGCTGTTTGGCGCCTGCCTTTGGCCAGGGCGCGATCCTGGAGACCCGGGATCGAATCCCACATCGTGCTCCCGCTGCATGGAGCCTGCTTCTCCCTCTGCCTGTGTCTCTGCCTCTCTCTCTCTCTGTGACTATCATAAATAAATATAAATTTAAAAAAATTAAAAAAAAAAGACCAGATTCACCAGTATCAGGTGAGCCCCTTGTGGGAACAAGAGCCACTCAACACAGCTGAGTCCCAGGTCCATGTGAGGCCCAAGTGAGGACCAGATTCATCAGGTAGAATTGAGGCATAGCTAGGGACAAGTGTCACCAGGTCTGGGTGCGGCCTAGGTGGGGAAAGATTCAGCAGTTCTGAGTTAGGTCAAAGTGGGGACGAGAGACACCAGTTCCAGGTGAGGCCAAAGTGAGGACCAGAGTCACCAGATCCAGGTGAGGTCCAGGTTGGAAAGAGAGTCACGAGGTCCAGGAGAGGTGCAGGTGGGGGCCAGAGTCACCAGATCCATGTGAAGTCCAGGTGGTGACCAGAGTCACCAGATCCAGGTGAAGCCCAGGTGGGGACCAGAGTCTCTAGTTGCAGATGAGGCCCAGGTGAGGACCAGAGTTACCAGGTACACGTGAGGCCCCGGGGGGGATCAGAGGCAACAGGTCCATGTGAGGCCGGCTTGGGGTCCATGGTCCACAGGTCTACTTGAGGCCCAGGTGTGGAACACAGTAAGCAGGTCCAAGTGAGTCCCTGGTGGTGACAAGAGTCACCACGTCCAGGTGAGCCCCAGGTGGGGACCAGGATCACCAGGTAGAGTGGAGGCCCTTGAAAGAACCAGAGTCAACAGTTCGAGGTAAGGCGCAGGTTGCAACCAGGGTCAACAGGTCCAAGTCAGGCCAAAGTGGGGTTCACAGTCACTAGAGCACAGTTACCGGGTCCCAATTTTGCCCAGTTGAGTACCATGGTCAACACGGCCAGGAGAGGCCCAGATAGGGACCGGAGTCCCCAAATCCAGGTAAGCCCAGGTTGGGACGACAGTCACCAGATCCAGGATAGTCTCAGGTGCAGACCAGAATCACAAGGTCCAGGTGAGGTGCAGGTGGCAACCACACTCACCAGGTCCCGGTGAGGCCCTGATGGGGACCAGAGTCACGAGGTACATGAGAAGCTAGAAACTCTGCAGCCACCAGGTCCCCATGATATGTCCATGTGGGAATGAGTATCACCAGTTACAGGTTACTACCAGGTTGGGCTTTGACTCACCATGTCCAGGTGAGACCCATGTGGGAACCAGTGTCACCATGTCCAGGTGTGGCCCAGGTGAAGACCAGAGTCAATAGGTCCAGCTGAGTCACTGTTAGTGAACAGTGTAACCATATCCTGATGCTACCCAGGTGGGTACCAGAGACACCAAGTCCTGGTGACGCCCAGGTGGGACCAGAGTCATGAGGTCCAGTTGAGGTCCAGTTGTGGAACACAGTCACCGGGTCCCAATTTTGCCCAGTTGAGGACCATGGTCAACAGGGCCAGGTGAGGCCCAGATGGGGACCGGAGTCCCCAAATCCAGGTGAATCCCAGGTGGGGACCACAGTCACCAGATCGACAGTAGTCTCACGTGCAGCCCAGGATCATCAGGTCCAGGTGAGGTGCAGGTGGAAACCACACTCACCAGCTCCTGCTGAATAGAGTAACCATGTCCCGATGATGCCCAGGTAGAACCAGAGTCACCAGGTCCAGATGAGGCACAGGTGGGGAGCATGTTCACGAGGTTCCGGTAGGCCCAGTTGAGGACCAGAGTCACCAGGTCAAGTTGAGGCCTAGAGGGGTACCAGATTCATCTGGTCTAGGTGACATCCAGATGGAGACCAGAGTCACCATGTCAGGCTGAGGCCCAGAGGGGATACAGAGTCATCATATCCAGGTGACGCTCAGGTGTGTAACAAAGTATCCAGGTCATAATGTTCCACAGGTGAGGACCAGAGTCATCAGATCTGGGTGAGACCCAGTTAGGATCAGAGTCACCAGTTCAAGGTGAGGCCAAGAAGGAGTCCACAGCAATCAGGCCCAGGTGGGGAACTAAGTCACCAGGACTGGGTGAGGCCCAGAGGGGGACCAGATTCACCAGGCCCAGGTGATTCCCAGGTGGTGACCAGAGTTACAAGTTCCGGGTGAGGACAAGGTAAGGACCAGATTCACCAGGTCCAAGTGAGGCCCACGTGGGACCTGTGTCACCAGGTATGGGTGAGGCAAGGTGGCAACCCCACTCACCTGGTCCAGGTGAGGGCAACCTGCAGGCCATGCAGAGGAACATAGTCCCGATGATGCCCAGGTTGGGACTAGAGTTACCAGGTCCAGGTGAGGCCAACCTGAAGGCCATGCAGTGGAACCATGTCCCGATGATGCCCAGGTAGGGACCAGAGTTACCAGGTCCATGTGAGGCCAACCTGCAAGTCATGCAGTGGAGACATGTCCCGATGATGCCCAGGAAGGGAAAAGAGTAACCAGGTCCAAATAAGCCCCAGATGGAATGTATTCACTAGGTCCAGGTGAGGACCAGTTGAGGACCAGAGTCACCAGATCTGGATGAGGCCTAGAGGGGTACCAGAATCACCTGGTCCAGGTGACATCCAGATGGCGACCAGAATCACCAGGTCAGGGTGAGGCCCAGAGAGGCTCCAGAGTCATCATGTCCAGGTGAGGCTCAGGTCTGGAACACAGTGTCCAGGTCATAATGGTCCATATGTGAGGACCAGAGTGACCAGATCTGGTGACGCGCAGATAGGATCAGAGTCACCAGTTCCAGGTGAGGCCAAGAAAGAGTCCACAGCAATCAGGTCCAGGTGGGGAACACAGTCACCAGGACTGGGTGAGGCCCAGATGGGGACCAGATTCAACAGGTCCAGGTGAGGCCCAGGTGGTGTCCAGAGTCCCCGGGTCTGGGAGTGGACCAGGTAAGGACCCGATTCACCAGGGCCAAGAGGCCCACATGGGGAACTGAATCACCAGGTATGGGGTGGCAACCCCACTCACCAGGTCCAGGTGAGGCCAACCTTCAGGCCAGAGTCACCAGATCCACGTGAGGCCCTAGTGGGGACCGGAGTAACCAGGTAAATGTCCGTCTACAAGAACACCACAGTCCAGGTCCAGGTGTGGTTCATGTGGGAACGAGAGTCACCAGGTCCAGGTGAGAACCAGGTGGGGACCAGAGTCACCAGGTCCAGATAGAGGCCTAGGTGGGGGGACCAGAGTCATCAGGACCAGTTGAGGTCAAAGTGTGGAGCAAAGTTATCATGTCCAGGTGAGGCCCAGGTGGGGAACAGAGTAACCATGTCCCATTGATGCCAGGTGGGAAAAGAGTCACAAGGTCCCGGTGAGGCGCAGGTGGCAACAGGATTCACCAAGACCAGGTGAGGCCCAGGTGGCGACCAGTCACCAGATCCATGTGCGGACCAGAAAGGACCAGATTCACTAGGCCCAAGTGAAGCCCAAGGGGTGACCAGATATACCAGCTAAGGGTGAGGCCCAGAAGGGGAACCAGAGTAATCAGTTTAGTTTCAGGCCCAGAATGGGACCAGAGGTCCCTGGTCAAAGAGAGGCCCAGGTGTGGAATAGAGTATCCAGGTCCCAATGACGCCCAGGTGAGGACCAGAGTCACCAGGTCTGGGTAATGCGCAGATAGGATCAGAGTCACCAGTTCCAGGTGAGGCCAAGAAAGAGTCCACAGCAATCAGATCCAGGTGGGGAACAAAGTCACCAGGACTGGGTGAGGCCCAGATGGGGACCAGATTGACCAGGTCCAGGTGAGGCCCAGGTGGTGACCAGAGACCACGGGTCTGGGAGATGACCAGGTAAGGACCAGATTCACCAGGTCCAAGAGGCCCACGAGGGGACCTGTGTCCCCAGGTACGGGCGAGGCACAGGTGGCAAACACACTCACCAGGTCCAGGAGAGGCCATCCTTCGAGCCATGCAGAGGAACCCTGTCCCGATGATGCCCATGTAGGAACCAGAGTTACCAGGTCCAGGTGAGGCCAACCTGCAGGCCATGCAGTGGAACCATGCCCTGATGATGTCCAGGTAGGGACCAGGGTTACCAGGTCCAGGTGAGGCCAACCTGCAGGCGATGCAGTGGAACCGTGTCCCGATGATGCCCAGGTAGGGACCAGAATCACCAGGTCCAATGAGGCCCAGATGGAGCATATTCACTAGGTCCAGGTGTGGTCCAGTGGAGGACCAGAGTCACCAGACCCTGTTGAGGCCTAGAGGGGTACCAGAATCACCTGGTCCAGGTGACATCCAGATGGGGACCAGAGTCACCAGGTCAGGATGAGGCCCAGAGAGGTTCCAGAGTCATCATGTCTAGGTGAGGCTCAGGTGTGGATCAGAGTCACCAGGTACCAAAGATGCCCAGGTGAGGACCAGAGTCACCAGGTCTGGGTGACGGGCAGATAGGATCAGAGTCACCTGTTCCAGGTGAGGCCAAAAAAGTGTCCACAGCAATCAGATACAGGAGTGGAACAAAGTCAACAGGCCTGGGTGAGGCCCTGATGGGGATTAGATTCACCAGGTCCAGGTAGGCCCAGGTGGTGACCAGAGACCCCGGGGCTGGGAGACGACCAGGTAAGTACCAAATTTACCAGGTCCAAGAGGCCCACGCGGGGACCTGACTCACCAGGTATGGGTGAGGCCCAGGGGCAACCCCACTCACAAGGTCCAGGTGAGGCCAACCTGCATGCCAAAGTCACCAGATTCACGTGAGGCCCTAGTCGGCACCGGAGACAGCAGGTAAAAGTGAGTCTACAAGAACACTACAGTCACCAGCTCCAGGTGTGGTTCATGTGGGAACGAGAGCCACCAGTTCCAGGTGAGACCCAGGTTGGGACGACAGTCACCAGGTCCGGATTGAGGCCTAAGAGGGTAACAGTGCCATCAGGACAAGTTGAGGCCCAACTGTGGAACAAAGTTATCATGTCCAGTTGAGGCTCAGGTGTGGAACAGAGTATCCAGGTCATAATGGTCCACAGGTGAGGACCAGAGTCACCAGATCTGGGTGAGGTCCAGTTAGGATCAGAGTCACCAGTTCCAGGTGAGGCCAAAAAGGAGTCCACAGCAATCAGGTCCAGGTGGGGAACAAAGTCACCAGGACTGGGTGAGGCCCAGATGGGGACCAGATTCACGAGGTCCAGGTGATTCCCAGGTGTTGACCAGAGTTACCAGTGCCGGGTGAGGAACAGATAAGGACCAGATTCACCAGGTCCAAGTGAAGCCCACGTGGGACCTGTGTCACCAGGTATGGGTGAGGGCCAGGTGGCAAACCCACTCACCAGGTCCAGGTGATGCCAACCTGCAGGCCATGCAGTGGAACCATGTCCCGATGATGCCCAGGTAGGGACCGGAGTCATCAGGTCCAAATGAGGCCCAGATAAATCATATTCACTAGGTCCAGGTGAGGCCCAGTTGAGGACCAGAGTCACCAGAACTGGTTGAGACCTAGAGGGGTACCAGAATCCCCTGGTCCAGGTGACATCTCGACGGGGACCAGAGTCACCAGGTCAAGGTGAGGCACAGAGAGGTTCAAGAGTCACCATGTCCAAGTGAGACTCAGGTGTGGAGAAGACTCACCAGGTCCCAATGACGCCCAGGTGAGGACCAGAGTCACCAGGTCTGGGTAATGCGCAGATAGGATCAGAGTCACCAGTTCCAGGTGAGGCCAAGAAAGAGTCCACAGCAATCAGATCCAGGTGGGGAACAAAGTCACCAGGACTGGGTGAGGCCCAGATGGGGACCAGATTGACCAGGTCCAGGTGAGGCCCAGGTGGTGACCAGAGACCACGGGTCTGGGAGATGACCAGGTAAGGACCAGATTCACCAGGTCCAAGAGGCCCACGAGGGGACCTGTGTCCCCAGGTACGGGCGAGGCACAGGTGGCAAACACACTCATCAGGTCCAGGAGAGGCCATCCTTCGAGCCATGCAGAGGAACCCTGTCCCGATGATGCCCATGTAGGAACCAGAGTTACCAGGTCCAGGTGAGGCCAACCTGCAGGCCATGCAGTGGAACCATGCCCTGATGATGTCCAGGTAGGGACCAGGGTTACCAGGTCCAGGTGAGGCCAACCTGCAGGCGATGCAGTGGAACCGTGACCCGATGATGCCCAGGTAGGGACCAGAATCACCAGGTCCAATGAGGCCTAGATGGAGCATATTCACTAGGTCCAGGTGTGGTCCAGTGGAGGACCAGAGTCACCAGACCCTGTTGAGGCCTAGAGGGGTACCAGAATCACCTGGTCCAGGTGACATCCAGATGGGGACCAGAGTCACCAGGTCAGGATGAGGCCCAGAGAGGTTCCAGAGTCATCATGTCTAGGTGAGGCTCAGGTGTGGAACAGAGTCACCAGGTACCAAAGATGCCCAGGTGAGGACCAGAGTCACCAGGTCTGGGTGACAGGCAGATAGGATCAGAGTCACCTGTTCCAGGTGAGGCCAAAAAAGAGTCCACAGCAATCAGATACAGGAGTGGAACAAAGTCAACAGGCCTGGGTGAGGCCCTGATGGGGATTAGATTCACCAGGTCCAGGTAGGCCCAGGTGGTGACCAGAGACCCCGGGGCTGGGAGACGACCAGGTAAGTACCAAATTTACCAGGTCCAAGAGGCCCACGCGGGGACCTGACTCACCAGGTATGGGTGAGGCCCAGGGGCAACCCCACTCACAAGGTCCAGGTGAGGCCAACCTGAATGCCAAAGTCACCAGATCCACGTGAGGCCCTAGTCGGCACTGGAGACAGCAGGTAAAAGTGAGTCTACAAGAACACTACAGTCACCAGCTCCAGGTGTGGTTCATGTGGGAACGAGAGCCACCAGTTCCAGGTGAGACCCAGGTTGGGACGACAGTCACCAGGTCCGGATTGAGGCCTAAGAGGGTAACAGTGCCATCAGGACAAGTTGAGGCCCAACTGTGGAACAAAGTTATCATGTCCAGTTGAGGCTCAGGTGTGGAACAGAGTATCCAGGTCATAATGGTCCACAGGTGAGGACCAGAGTCACCAGATCTGGGTGAGGTCCAGTTAGGATCAGAGTCACCAGTTCCAGGTGAGGCCAAAAAGGAGTCCACAGCAATCAGGTCCAGGTGGGGAACAAAGTAACCAGGACTGGGTGAGGCCCAGATGGGGACCAGATTCACGAGGTCCAGGTGATTCCCAGGTGTTGACCAGAGTTACCAGTGCCGGGTGAGGAACAGATAAGGACCAGATTCACCAGGTCCAAGTGAAGCCCACGTGGGACCTGTGTCACCAGGTATGGGTGAGGGCCAGGTGGCAAACCCACTCACCAGGTCCAGGTGATGCCAACCTGCAGGCCATGCAGTGGAACCATGTCCCGATGATGCCCAGGTAGGGACCGGAGTCATCAGGTCCAAATGAGGCCCAGATAAATCATATTCACTAGGTCCAGGTGAGGCCCAGTTGAGGACCAGAGTCACCAGAACTGGTTGAGACCTAGAGGGGTACCAGAATCCCCTGGTCCAGGTGACATCTCGACGGGGACCAGAGTCACCAGGTCAAGGTGAGGCACAGAGAGGTTCAAGAGTCACCATGTCCAGGTGAGACTCAGGTGTGGAGAAGACTCACCAGGTACCAATGATGCCCAGGTGAGGACCAGAGTCACCAGATCTGGGTGACGCGCAGATAGGATCAGAGTCACCAGTTCCAGGTGAGGCCAAGAAAGAGTCCACAGCAATCAGGTCCAGGTGGGTAACAAAGTCACCAGGACTGGGTGAGGCCCAGATTCACCCGGTCCAGGTGAGGCCCAGGTGGTAACCAGAGTCCCCGGTTCTGGGAGAGGACCAGGTAAGGACCAGATTCACCAGGTCCAAGAGGCCCACGTGGGGACCTGAGTCACCAGGTATGAGTGAGGCCCAGGTGGCAACCCCACTCACCAGGTCCAGGTGAGGCAAGCCTGCCGGCCGGAGTTACCATATCCATGTGAGGCCCTAGTGGGGACCGGAGTCACCAGGTAAATGTGAGTCTACAAGAACACCACAGTCACCAGATACAGTTGTGGTTCATGTGGGAACGAGAGTCACCAGGTCCAGGTGAGACCCAGCTGGGGACCACAGCACCAGGTCCAGATTGAGGCCTAGGTGGGGGGGAAAGAGTCATCAGGACCAGTTGAGGCCAAAGTGTGGAGCAAAGTTCTCATGTCCAGGTGAGGCCCAGGTGGGGAACAGAGTTACCATGTCCCATTGGTGCCAGGTGGGAAAAGACTCACAAGGTCCAGACGAGGCCTAAGTGAGGAGTAGAATCACCAGGTCCTGTGGAGGCTCAGCAGAGGACCAGTGTCCCAAGCTCCGGGTGAGTCCCAGAGGGGGACCAGAGTCACCCGGTTCTGGTGATATCTAGGTGGGGACCAGAGTCAGCACGTCAGGGTGAGGCCCAGAGGGGGACGAGAATCACTAGGTTCAGTTTGAGGCCCCGATGTGGAACTGAGAAACCAGGTTCCATGATGCCCATATGAGGACCTAAGTCACCAGGTCCAGGTGAGGTCCCTGAGGGAACAAGTCACCTCGTCCAGGTGAGGCCCAGGTGGGATCACAGTCACCAGTTCCAGGTGAGGCCCAGGTATATAAGAGAGTATCCAGGTCCCAATGATGCCCAGGTAAGGACCAGAGTCATCAGGTCCAGGAGAGGCCCAAATATGGATCAGAGTCATTGTGTTTCAGGTGAGGCCAGATGGAGACCACAGGAACCAGGACCAGGAGAGCTCCATATGGGAACCAGAGCCACCAGATCCAGGTGAGGTCCAGGTGGGACCACAGTCACAAGGTCCAGGTGAGGCGCAGGTGGCAACAGGATTCACCAAGTCCAGGTGAGGCCCAGGTGGCGACCAGTCACCACATCCAGGTGTGGACCAGCTAAGGACCAGATTAACCAGGCCGAAGTGAAGCCCAAGGGGTGACCAGAGTCACCGGGTAAGGGTGATTCCCAGAGGGGGCACCAGAGTAACCATTTTAGTTTGAGGCCCAGAATGGGACAAGAGGTCCGTGGTCAAAGTGAGGCCCAGGTGTGGAATAGAGTATCCAGGTCCCAATGATGCCTGGGTGAGGACCAGGTAAGGACCAGATTCACCAGGTCCAACTGAGGCCCACGTGGGGACCTCTGTCAACATGCATGGGAGATGCCAGGGTGACAACCCCACTCACCAGGTCCAGGTGTGGCCACCCTGCAGGCCATGCAGTGGAACCATGTCCCCATGATGCCCAGGTAGGGATCAGATTTACCAGGACCAGGTGAGGCCAACCTGCAGGTCATGAGGTGGAACCATGTTCCGATGATGCCCAGGTAGGGATCAGAGTCACCAGGTCCAAATGAGGCCCAGTTAGAGCATATTCACTAGGTCCAGGTGAGGCCAAGTTGAGGACCAGAGTCACCAGAACTGTTTGAGGCCTAGAGGGGTACCAGAATCACCTGGTCCAGGTGACCGCCAGATGGGGACCAGAGTCACCAGGTCAGGGTGAGGCCCACAGAGGCTCCAAAGTCATCATGTCCAGGTGTGGCTCAGGGGTGGAACAGAGTCACCAGGTACCAATGGTGCCCAGGTGAGGACTAGAGTGACCAGATCTGGGTGTCGCGCAGACAGGATCAGAGTCACCAGTTCCAGGTGATGCCAAGAAAGAGTCCACAGCAATCAGGTAAAGGTGGGGAACAAAGTCACCAGGACTGGGTGAGGCCTAGATGGAGACCAGATTCACCAGGTCCAGGTGAGGCCCAGGTGGTGACCAGAGTCCCCGGGTCTGGAAGAGGACCAGGTAAGGACCAGATTCACCAGATCCAAGTGAGGCCCACGAGGGGACCTGAGTCACCAGGTATGGGTGAGGCCCAGGTGGCAACCCCACTCACCAGGTCCAGGTGAGGCCAACCTGCAGGCCAGAGTCACCAGATCCAGGTGAGGCCCTAGTGAGGACCGGAGTCACCAGGTAAATATGAGTCTCAAGAACAACACAGTCACCAGGTCCAGGTGTGGTTCATGTAGGAACGAGGGTTCCAGGTCCAGGTGAGACACAGGTGGGGACCACAGTCACCAGGTCCATATTGAGGCTTAGGTTGGGGGACCAGAGTCATCAGGACCAGTTGAGGCCAAAGTGTGGAGCAAATTATCATGTCCAGGTGAGGCCGAAGTCGGGAACAGAGTAACCATATCCCATTGATGCCAGGTGGTAAAAGAGTCACAAGGTCCAGAAGAGGCCTACGTGAGGAGTAGATTCACCAGGTCCTGTTGAGGCCCAGTTGAGGACCACTGTCCCCAGCTCCGGGTGAGTCCCAGAGGGGGACCAGAGTCACCAGGTTCTGGTGATATCCAGGGGTGTACCAGAGTCAGCACGTCAGGGTGCGGCCCAGAGGGGGACGAGAATCATTAGGTCCAGGTGAGGCCCCGATGTGGAACTGAGAAACCAGGTTCCATGATGCCCATATGAGGACCAGACTCAGCAGGTTCGGGTGAGATCCCTGTGGGAAGCAGTCACCTCGTCCAGGTGAGGCCCAGGTGGGACCACAGTCACCAAGTGCAGGTGAGGCCCAGGTATATAGTAGAGTATCCAGGTCCCAATAATGCCCAGGTAAGGACCTGAGTCAACAGGTACAGGAGAGGGCCAAATATGGATCAGAGTCATTGTGTTCCAGGAGAGGCCAGATGGAGACCACAGGAACCAGGTCCAGGAGAGCCCCATATGGGAACCGGAGCCACCAGATCCAGGTGAGTTCCAGGTGGGACCACAGTAACAAGGTCCAGGTGAGGCGCAGGTGGAAACAGGATTCAGCAAGTCAAGGTGAGGCCCAGGTGGCGACCAGTCACCAGATCCAGGTGCGGACCAGCTAAGGACCAGATTCACCAGACCCTAGTGAAGCCCAAGGGGTGACCAGAGTCACCAGGTAAGGGTGAGGCCCAGAGTGGAACCAGAGTAACCAGTTTAGTTTGAGGCCCAGAATGGGACCAGAAGTCCCTGGTCAAAGTGAGGCACAGGTGTGGAATAGAGTATCCAGGGTGAGGATCATTGGGTCCATCACCCAATGATGCCTGGGTGAGGACCAGAGGCACTTGGGCCATGCAGGCCCAGATGGGGAACAGAATCACTACGTCCTGGTGAGGCATAGAATAAGACCACAGTCAGCAGTATCAGGTGTGCCCCTTGTGGGAACCAGAGCCACTTTTTCCAGCTGAGTCCCAGGTACATGTGAGGCACACGTGAGGACCAGATTCATCAGGTCGAATTGAGGCATAGCTAGGGACAAGAGTCACCAGGTCTGGGTGCGGCCTAGGTGGGGCAAGATTCAGCAGTTCTGAGTTAGGTCAAAGTGGGGACGAGAGACACCAAGTCCAGGTGAGGCCAAACTGAGGACCAGAGTCACCAGATCCACATGAGGTCCATGTTGGAAAGGAGTCACCAGGTCCAGTAGAGGTCCTGGGGTGGACCAGAGTCACCAGATCCAGGTGAAGTCCAGGTGGGAACCAGAGTCACTAGGTCCAGATGAGGCCCAGGTGAGGACCAGAGTTACCAGGTACACGTGAGGCCCCGGTGGGGATCAGAGGCAACATGTCCATGTGAGGCTGGCTTGGGGACCATGGTCAACAGGTCTACTTGAAGCCCAGGTTTGGAACACAGTAAGCAGATCCCGGTGAGGCCCCGGTGGTGACAAGACTCACCACGTCCAGGTGAGGCCCAGGTGGGGACCAGGATCACCAGGTCCAGGGGAGGCCCTTGAAAGAACCAGAGTCAACAGTTCGAGGTCAGGCGCAGGTGGCAACCAGGGTCAGCAGGTCCAAGTCAGGCCAAAGTGGGGTTCACAGTCACTAGGACATGGTGACACCCAGAGGGGGACCAGAGTCACTTGGTCCAGGTGAGGCCACTTGTGGAACACAGTCACTGGGTCCCAATTTTGCCCAGTTGAGGATAACCCCACTCACCAGGTCCAGGTGAGGCCAACCTGCAGGCCATGCCGTGATACCATATCCTGATGATGCCCAGGTACGGACTAGAGTCACCAGGTCCAAATGAGGCCCAGATGGGGTATATTCACTAGGTCCAGGTGAGGCCCAGTTGAGGACCAGAGTCAACAGATCACCTTGAGCCCTAGAGGGGTACCAGAATCACCTGGTCCAGGTGACATCCTGATGGGGACCAGAGTCACCAGGTCAGAGTGAGTCCCAGAGAGGTTCCAGAGTCATCATGTCCCGGTGAGGCTCAGGTGTGGAACAGAGTAACCAGGTATCAATGATGCCCAGGTGAGGACCAGAGTCACCAGATCTGGGAGACGCACAATAGGATCAGAGTCACCAGTTCCAGGTGAGGCCAAGAAAGCGTCCACAGAAATCAGGTCCATGTGGGAACAAAGTCACCAGGACTGGGGAGGCCCAGATGGGGACTAGATTCACCAGTTCCTGGTGAGGCCTAGGTGGTGACCAGAGTCCCCGGGTCTGGGAGAGGACGAGGTAAGGCCCAGATTCCCCAGGTCCAAGAGATCAACGTGAGGACCTGAATCACCAGGTGTGGGTGAGGCCCAGGTGGCAACCCCAATCACCAGGTCCAGGTGAGGCCAACCTGCAGGCCAGAGTCACCAGATGCAGGTGAGGCCCTTGTGGGTACCGGACTCACCAGGTAAATGTGAGTCTACAAGAACACCACAGTCACCAGGTCCAGGTGTGCTTCAGGTGGGAACGAGAGTCACCAGGTCCAGGTGAGACCCAGGTGGGGACCACAGTCATCAGGTCCTGATTGAGGCCTAGGTGGGGGGACCAGAATCATCAGGACCAGTTGAGGCCAAAGTGCGGAGCAAAGTTATCATGTCCAGGTGAGGCCCAGGTGGGGAACAGAGTAACCATATCCCATTGATGCCAGTTCGGAAAAGAGTCACAAGGTCCAGTCGAGGCCTAAGTGAGGAGTAGATTCACCAGGTCCTGTTGAGGCCCAGTTGAGGACCAGTGCCACAGCTCTGGATGAGTCCCAGAGGGGGACCACAGTCACCAGGTTCTGGTGATATTCAGGTTGGGACCAGAGTCACCACGTCAGGGTCAGGCTCAGAGGGGGACCAGAATCACTAGGTCCACTTGAGGCCCCGATGAGGTACTGAGAAACCAGGTCCCATGATGCCCATATGAGGACCTGAGTCACGAGGTCCATGTGATGTCCCTGTGGGAACCAGTCACCTCGTCCCGGTGAGGTCCAGGTGGGACCACAGTCACCAGGTCCAGGTGAGGACCAGGTATATAAGAGAGTATCCAGGCCCCAATGATGCCCAGGTAAGGACCAGAGTCAACAGGTCGAGGAGAGGCACAAATATGCATCAGAGTCATTGTGTTCCAGGTGAGGCCTGATGGAGATCACAGGAACCAGGTCCCGGAGAGCCCCATATGGGAACCAGAGCAACCAGATCCAGGTGAAGTCCAGGTTGGACCACTGTCACAAGGTCCAGGTGAGGCGCAGTTGACAACAGGATTCACCAAGACCAGGTGAGGCTCAGGTGGCGAACACTCACCATAAACAAGTGAGGACAAGCTAAGGACCAGATTCACCAGGCCCAAATGAAACCCAAGGGTGTCCAGAGTCACCAGGTAAGGGTGAGGCCCAGAGGGGGACCAGAGTAACCAGTTTAATTTGAGGCCCAGAGTGCGACGAGAGGTCCCTGGTGAGAGTGAGGACCAGGTGTCGAATAGAGTATCCAGGTCCCAATGATGCCTGGGTGAGGACCAGAGTCACTAGGGCCATGCAGGCCCAGATGGGGAACAGAATCACTAGGTCCAGGTGAGGCATAGAATAAGACCACAGTCACCAGTATCAGGTGAGCCCCTTGTGGGAAACAGAGCCACTCTATCCAGCTGAGTCCCAGGTCCATGAGAGGCCCACGTGAGGACCAGATTCATCAGGTCGAATTGAGGCATAGCTGGGGACAAGAGTCACCAGATCTGTTTGCGGCCTAGGTGGGGCAAGATTCAGCAGTTCTGAGTTAGGTCAAAGTGTGGACGAGAGACACCAGGTCCAGGTGAGGCCAAACTGAGGACCAGAGTCACCAGATCCAGGTGAGGTCCATGTTGGAAAGAGAGTCACCAGGTCCAGGAGAGGTCCAGGTGGGGACAAGAGTCACCAGATCCAGGTGAAGTCCAGGTGGGGACCAGAGTCACCAAATCCAGGTGAAGCCCAGGTGGGGACAAGAGTCACTAGGTCCAGATGAGGCCCAGGTGAGGACCAGAGTTCCCAGGTACACGAGAGGCCCCGGTGGGGATCAGAGGCAACAGGTCCATGTGAGGCCGGCTTGGGGACCATGGTCAACAGGTCTACTTGAGGCCCAAGTGTGGAACACAGTAACCAAGTCCAGGTGAGTCCCAGGTTATGACAAGAGTCACCACGTCCAGGTGAGGCCCAGGTGGGGACCAGGATCACCAGGTCCAGGGGAGGTCCTTGAAAGAACCAGAGTCAACAGTTCGAGGGCAGGCGCAGGTGGCATCCAGGTTCAGCAGGTCCAAGGCAGGCCAAAGTGGGGTTCACAGTCACTAGGGCACGGTGAGACCCAGAGGGGGAGCAGAGTCACCTGGTCTAGGTGACGTCCAGTTGTGGAACCCAGTCACCGAGTCCCAATTTTGCACAGTTGAGGACCATGGTCAACAGGGGCAGGTGAGGCCCAGATGGGCACTGGAGTCCCCATATCCAGGTGAAGCCCAGGTGGGGACCACAGTCAGCAGATCCAGGGTAGTCTCAGGTGCAGACCATAATCACCAGGTCCAAGTGAGGTGCTGGTGGCAACCACATTCCCCAGGACCCAGTGAGGCCCTGGCAGGGACCAGAGTCACAAGGTACATGAGAAGCTAGAAACACTGCAGCCACCAGGTACACATGATGTCCATGTGGGCCGGAGAATCAGCAGTTACACGTGAGGAACAGGTGGGGATCCGACTCACCATGTCAAGTTGAGACCAAGGTGGGATCCAGTGTCACCATGTCCAGGTGTGGCCCAGGTGAAGACCAGAGTTAATGGTTCCGGCTGGGTCACTGTTAGTGAACAGTGTAACCATACCCTGATGCTACCCAGGTGGGTACCAGAGACACCAGGTCCTGGTGAGGCCCAGGTAGGACCAGAGACATGAGGTCCAAGTAAGATCCCGATGGGAACCACAGTCACCAGGTCAGGTGAGGCCATGCTTAGGATCAGAGTCACCAGTTACAGGTGAGGTCCAGGTGGAGCCAGAGTGACCTGGTACAGAAGAGGCCAATTCAGGACCAGAGTTACTAGGATCAGGTCAGTCCCATTGGGGAATAGAGTAACCATGTCCCGATGATGCCCAGGTAGAACCCGAGTCACCACGTTCAGATGAGGCGCAGGTGTGGAGCATGTTCACTAGGTCCAGGTGAGGCCCAGTTGAGGACCAGAGTCACCAGGTCTGGTTGAGGCCGACAGGGGTCCAAGATTCACCTGGTCTAGTTGATATCCAGATGGGGACCAGAGTCACCATGTCAGAGTGAGGCCCAGAGAGGATCCAGAGTCATCATGTCCAGGTGAGGCTCAGGTGTGGAACAGAGTATCCAGGTCTTAGTGGTCCACAAGTGAGGACCAGAGTCACCAGATCTGGGTGAGGCCCAGTTAGGATCAGAGTCACCAGTTCCAGGTGAGGCCCAAAAGGAGTCCACAGCAATCAGGTCCAGGTGGGGAACAAAGTCACCAGGACTGGGTCAGGCCCAGATGGCGACCAGATTATCCAGGTCCAGGGGATTCCCAGGTGGTGACCAGAATTACCAGATTCACCAGGTCCAGGAGGCCAACGAGGGGACCTGAGTCACCAGGTATGGGTGACGCCCAGGTGGCAACCCCACTCACCAGGTCCAAGTGAGGCCAACCTGAAGGCCAGAGTCACCTGATCCAGCTGAGGCCCTAGTGGGGACCGGAGTCACCAGGTAAATGTGAGTCTACAAGACACCACAGTCACCAGGTCCATATTGAGGCCTAGGTGGGGGGACCAGAGTCATCAGGACCAGGTGAGGCCAAAGTGTGGAGCAAACTTATCATGTCCAGGTGAGGCCCAGGTGGGGAACAGAGTAACCATGTCCCCTTGATGCCAGGTGGGAAAAGAGTCACAAGTTCCAGACGAGGCCTATGTGAAGAGTAGATTCATCAGGTCCTGTTGAGGCCCAGTTGAGGACCAGTGTCCACAGCTCCGGAGAGTCTCAGAGGGGGACCAGAGTCACCCGGTTCTGTTGATATTCAGGTGGGGACCAGAGTCACCACGTCAGGATGAGACCCAGAGGGGGACGAGAATCACTAGCTCCAGGTGAGGCCCGATGTGGAACTGAGAAACCAGGTACCATGATGCCCGTATGAGGACCTGAGTCACCAGGTCCATGTGAGGTCTCTGTGGGAACCAGTCACCTCGTCCAGGTGAGGCCCAGGTGCGACCACAGTCACCAGGTCCAAGTGAGGCCCAGGTATATAAGAGAGTATCGAGGTCCCAATGATGCCCAGGTAAGGACCAGAGTCAACAGGTCCAGGAGAGGCCCAAATACGGATCAGCGTCATTGTGTTCCAGGTGAGGCCAGATGGAGACCACAGGAACCGTGTCCAGGAGAGCCCCATATGGGAACCAGAGCCACGAGATCCAGGTGAGGTCCAGGTGGGACCACAGTCACCAGGTCCAGGTGAGGCGCAGGTGGCAACAGGATTCTACAAGTCCAAGTGAGGCCCAGGTGGCGACCAGTCACCACATCCAGGCGCGGACCAGCTAAGGACCAGATTCACCAGGCCCAAGTGAAGCCCAAAGGGTGACCAAGTCACCAGGTAAGGGTGAGCCCCAGAGGGGGAACCAGAGTAACCTGTTTAGTTTGAGGCTCAGAATGGACCAGAGGTCCCTGGTCAAAGTGAGGCCCAGGTGTGTAATAGCGTATCCAGGGTGAGGATCATTGTGTCCATCACCCAATGATGCCTGGGTGAGGACCAGAGTCACTGGGGTCATGCAGGCCCAGATGGGGAACAGAATCACTAGGTCCTGGTGAGGCATACAATAAGACCACAGTCAGCAGTATCAGCTGAGCCCCTTGCGGGAACCAGAGCCACTGTATCCAGCTGAGTCCCAGGTCCAGGTGAGGCTCCCGTGAGGACCAGATTCATTAGGTCGAATTGAGGCATAGCTGGGGACAAAAGTCACCAGGTCTGGGTGCTGCCTAAGTTGGGCTAGATTCAGCAGTTTTGAGTTAGGTCAAAGTGGGGACGAGAGACGCCAGTTCCAGGTGAGGCCAAACTGAGTACCAGAGTCACCAGATCCATGTGAGGTCCATGTTTGAAAGAAAGTCACCAGGTCCGGGAGAGGTCCAGGTGGGGACCAGAGTCACCAGTTCCAGGTGAGGCCAAGAAGGAATTCACAGAAATCAGGTCCAGGTGGGGAACAAAGTCACCAGGACTGGGTGAGGCCTAGATGGGGACCAGATACACAAGGTCCAGGTGATATCCAGGTGGTGACCAGACTTACCAGTTCCGGGTGAGGCCAACCTGCAGGCAGGTGAGGTCCAGGTAAGGACAAGATTCACCAGGTCCAAGTGAGGCCCACGTGGGGACCTGTGTCACCAGGCATAGGTGAGGCCCAGGTGACAACCCCACTGACCAACTCCAGGTGAGGCCAACCTGCAGGCCGTGCAGAGGAACCATGTCCCGATGATGACCATGTAGGGACCAGACTTACCAGGTCCAAGTGAGGCCAACCTGCAGGCCATGCAGTGGAACCATGTCCCGATGATGCCCAGGTAGGGACCAGAGTCACCAGGTCCAAAAGAGGCCCAGATGGTGCATATTCACTAGGTCCAAGTGAGGCCAAGTTGAGGACCAGAGTCACGAGATCTGGTTGAGGCCTAGAAGGGTACCAGCATCACCTGGTCCAGGTGACATCCAGATGGGGACCACAGTCACCAGGTCAGTGTGAGTCCCAGAGAGGTTCCAGAGTCATCATGTCCAGGTGAGGCTCAGGTGTGGAACAGAGTCACCAGGTCCCAATGATGCCCAGGTGAGGACCAGAGTCACCAGGTCTGGGTGACGCGCAGATAGGATCAGAGTCACCAGATCTTGTTGAGGCCTAGAGGGTAACAGATTCACCAGGTCCAGGTGAGGCACAGGTTGTGACCAGAGTCCCCGTTCTGGGAAAGGACCAGGTAAGGACCAGATTCACTTGGTCCAAGAGGCCCACGTGGACCTGAGTCACCAGGTATGGGTGAGGCCCAGGTGGCAATAACACTCACCAGGTCCAGGTGAGGCCAACCTGCAGGCCATGCAGTGGAACCATATCCCGATGATGCCCAGGTATGGACCAGAGTCACCAGGTCCAAATGAGGACCAGATCGAGCATATTCACTGGGTACAGGTGAGTCCCCTTTGAAGACCAGAGTCACCAAATCTTTTTGAGTCCTAGGGGGTACCAGAATCACCTTGTCCACGTGACATCCAGATGGGGACCAGAGTCACTAGGTCAGGGTGAGGCCCAGAGCGGTTCCAGAGTCAACAATTCCAGGTGAGGCTCAGGTGTGGTACAGAGTCACCTGGTACCAATGATGCCCAGGTGAGGACAAGAGTCACCCGGTCTGGGTTACGCACAGATAGGATCAGACTCACCAGTCCGGGTGAGGCCAAGAAAGGGCACAGCAAGCAGGTCCAGGTGGGGAACAAAGTCACCAGGACTGGGTGAGGCCCAGATGGAGACCAGATTCACCAGGTCCAGGTGAGGCCCAGGTGGTGACAAGAGTCCCCGGGTCTAGGAGAGGACCGGGAAAGGACAAGATTCACCAGGTCCAAGAGGCCCACGTAGGGACTTGAGTCACCAGGTATGGGTGAGGCCCAGGTGGCAACCCCACTCACCAGGTCCTGGTGAGACCAACCTGCAGGCCAGAGTCACCAGATCCACGTGAGTCCCTAGTGGAGACCAGATTCATCAGGTAAAAGTGAGTCTACAAGAACGCCAGAGTCACCAGGTCCAGGCGTGGTTCATGTAGGAACGAGACCACCAGGTCTAGGTGAGACCCAGGTGGGGACCACAGTCACCAAGTCCAGGTGTGACCCAGGTGGGGACCACAGTCACCAGGTTCAGTTTGAGGCCTAGGTGGGGGGATCAGAGTCATCAGGACCAGTTGAGGCCAAAGTGTGGAGCAAAGTTATCATGTCCAGGTGAGGCCCAGTGGGAACAGAGTAACCATGTCCCATTGATGCCAGGTGGGAAAAGAATCACAAAGTCCAGACGAGACCTAAGTGAGGAGTAGATTCACCAGGTCCAGTGGTGCCCAGGTGAGGACCAGTGTCCCAGCACCGGGTGAGTCCCAGAGGGGGAACAGAGTCACCCGATTCTGGTGATATCCAGATGGGGACCAGAGTCACCATGTCAGGCTGAGGCCCAGAGGGGATCCAGCATCATCATGTCCAGGTGAGTCTCAGGTTTGGAACAGAGTATCCTGGTCATAATGATCCACAGGTGAGGACCAGAGTCACCAGATCTGGGTGAGGCCCAATTAGGATCAGAGTCACCCGTTCCAGGTGAGGCCCAAAAGGAGTCCACAGCAATCAGGTCCAGGTGGGGAACAAAGTCATCAGGACTGAGTGAGGCCCAATGGGGACCAGATTCACCAGGTCCAGATGATTCCCATGTTGTGACCAGACTTACTAGTTCCGAGTGAGGACCAGGTAAGGACCAGATTCACCAGGTCAAAGGGAGGCCCACGTGGGGCCCTCTGTCACAAGGTATGGGGGAGGCCCAGGTGGCAACCCCACTCACCAGTCCAGGTGAGGCCAACCTGCAGGCCATGCAGAGGAACCATGTCCCGGTGATGCTCAGGTAGGGACCAGATTTACCAGGTCCAGTTGAGGCCAATCTGCAGGCGATGCAGTGTAACCATATCCCGATGATGCCCAGGTAGGGACCAGAGTCACCAGGTCCATATAAGGCCCAGATGGAGCATATTCACTAGGTCCAGGTGAGGCCCAGTTGAGGACCAGTTTCACCATATCTACTTGAGTCTTAGAAGGGTACCAGAATCACCTGGTCCAGGTGATATCCAGATGGGGACGAGAGTCACCAGGTCAGGGGGAGGCCCAGAGTGGTTCCAGAGTCATCGGGTCCAGGTGAGGCTCAGGTGTGGAAGAGAGTCACCAGATACCAATGATGCCCAGGTGAGGACCAGAGTCACCAGATCTGGGTGAGGCGCAGATAGGATCAGAGTCACCAGTTGCAGGTGAGGCCAAGAAAGAGTTCAAAGCAATCAGGTCCAGGTGGGGAACAAAGTCACCAGACCAGGGTGAGACCCAGATGGGGACCAGATTCACCAGGTCCAGGTAAGGCCCAGGTGGGGATAGAGTCCCCGGGTCTCGGAAAGGTCCAGGTAAGGACCAGATTCACCAGGTCCAAGAGGCTCACGTGGGGACCTGAGTCACCAGCTATGTGTGAGGCCTAGGTGGCAACCCCACTCACCAGGTCTAGGTGAGGCCAACCGGCGGGCCAGAGTCACCAGATCCAGGTGAGGCCCTAGTGGGGACTGGAGTCACCAGGTACATGTGAGTATACAAGAACACCACAGTCACCAGGTCCAGGTGTGGTTCATCTGGTGAAGTGCAGCCCAAAGGGTGACCAGAGTTACCAGGTAAGGGTGAGGCCCAAAGGGGAACCAGTAACTAGTTTAGTTTGAGTCCGAGAAAGGGACGAGAGGTCCATGGTCAATGTGAGGCACAGGTGTGGAATAGAGTATCCAGGTCCTAATGATTCCTGGGTGAGGACCAGAGTCACTAGGGCCATGCAGGCCCAGATGGGAACAGAATCGCTAGGACCAGGTGAGGCATAGAATAAGACCACAGTCAGCTATATCAGGTGAGCCCCTTGTGAGAACCAGAGCCACTCTATCCAGCTGAATCCCAGGTCCATGTGAGCCCCACGTGAGGAACAGATTCATCAGGTCGAATTGAGGCATAGCTGGGGACAAGAGTCCCCAAGTCTGGGTGCGGTCGAGGTGGTGCAAGATTCAGCAGTTCTGAGTTAGGTCAAAGTGGGGACGAGAGATGCCAGATCCAGGTGAGGCCAAACTGAGGACCAGAGTCACCAGATGCGGGTCAGGTCCATGTGTGGACCAGAGTCCCCAGATCCAGGTGAAGTCCAGGTGGGTACCAGAGTCACCAGATCCAGGTGAAGCCCAGGTAGGGACCAGAGTCGCTAGGTCCAGATGAGACCCAGATGAGGACCAGAGTTACCAGGTACACGTGAGGCCCCGGTGGGGATCAGAGGCAACATGTCCATGTGAGGCTGGCTTGGGGACCATGGTCAACAGGTCTACTTGAGACCCAGGTGTGGAACACCGTAAGCAGGTCCAGGTCAGTTCCCGGTGGTGACAAGAGTCACCAGGTCCAGGTCAGGCCCATGTGGGCACCAGGATCACCACGTCCAGGGGAGGCCCTTGAAAGAACCGGAGTCAAAAGTTCGAGGTCAGGCGCAGGTGGCAACCATGGTCAGGAGGTCCAAGTCAGGCCAAAGTGGGGTTCACAGTCACTAGGGCACGGTGACACCTAGAGGGGGACCAGAGTCACCTGGTCCAGGTGAGGTCCAGTTGTGGATCACAGTCACCGGGTCCCAATTTTGCCCAGTTGACGACCATGGTCAACAGGGCCAGGTGAGCCTCAGATGGGAACGAGAGCCCAAAATCCAGGTGAAGCCCAGGTGGGGACAACAGACACCAGATCCAGGGTAGTCTCAGGGGGATACCAGAATCACCAGGTCCAGGAGAGGTGCAGGTGGCAATCACACTCAACAGGTCCCGGTGAGGCCCTGGTGGGGACCAGAATCACGAGGTACATGAGAAGCTAGAAACACTGCAGCCACCAGATCCAAATGATGTCCATGTGGGAACGACAATCACCAATTACAGTTGAGGACCAGGTGGAGCCAGAGTCACCTGGTACAGAAGAGGCCAAAGTCAGGACCAGAGTTACCAGGATCAGGGCAGTCCCAGTGGGGAATAGAGTAACCATGTCCCAATGATTCCCAGGTAGAACCAGAGTCGCCAGTTCCAGATGAGGCGGAGGTGGGGAGCATATTCACTAGGTCCCGGTGAGGCCCAGTTGAGGACTAGAGTCACCAGGTCAAGTTGAGGCCTAGAGGGGTACCAGATTCATCTGGTCTTGGTGACATCCAGATGGGGCCCATGTCACCATGTCAGGCTGAGGACCAGAGGGGATCCAGAGTCATCATGTCCAGGTGAGGCTCACGTGTGGAACAGAGTATCCAGGTCATAATGGTCCACAGGTGAGGACCAGAGTCACCAGATCTGGGTGAGGCCCAGTAAGGATCAGAGTCAGCAGTTCCAGGTGAGGCCAAGTAGGAGTCCACAGCAAACAGGTCCAGGCGGGGAGCAACGTCACCAGGACTGGGTGAGGCCCAGATGGGGACCAGATTCACGAGGTCCAGGTGATTCCCAGGTTGTAAAAAGAGTTACCAGTTCCGGGTGACGACCAGGAGAGGACCAGATTCACCAGGTCCAAGTGAGGCCCACGTGGGGCCTTTGTCACCAGGTATGAGTGAGGCCCAGGTGGCAACCCCACTCACCAGGTCCATGGGAGGCCAACCTGCAGGCCATGCAGTGGAACAATGTCCCGATGATGCCCAGGTAGGGACCAGAGTTAACAGGTCCAGGTGAGGCCAACCTGAAGTCCATGCAGTGGAACCATGTCCTGATGATGCCCAGGTAGGGATCAGAATCATCAGGTCCAATGAGATCCAGATGGAGCATATTCACTAGGTCCAGGTGAGGCCCAGTTGAGAACCAGAGTCACCAGATCTGGTTGAGGCCTAGAGGGGTACCAGAATCACCTGGTCCAGGTGACATCCAGATGTGGACCAGAATCACCAGGTCAGGGTGAGGCACAGAGGGGTTGTAGAGTCATCATATCCAGGTGAGGCTCTGGTGTGGAACAGAGTCACCAGGTACCAATGATGCCCAGGTCAGGACCAGAGTCACCAGGTCTGGGTGACGCGCAGATAGGATCAGAGTCACCAGTTCCCGGTGAGGCCAAGAAAGAGTCCACAGCAATCAGATCCAGGTGGGGAACAAAGTCACCAGGACTGGGTGAGGCCCAGTTGGGGATCACAATCACAGGTTCAGATGAGGCCCATTTGGGGACCAGAGTCCCCGGGTCTGGGAGAGGACCAGGTAACGACCAGATAAACAGGTCCACGAGGCCCACGTGTGGAATTGAGACACCAGGTATGGGGTGGCAACCCCACTCACCAGGTCCAGGTGAGGACAACCTTCAGGCCAGAGTCACCAGATCCAGGTGAGGCCCTAGTGGGGACCAGAGTCACCAGGTAAATGTGCGTCTACAAGAACACCACAGTCACCAGGTCCAGGTGTGGTTCATGTGGGAACGAGAGACACCTGGTCCAGGTGAGAACCAGGTGGGGACCACAGTCACCAGGTCCAGATTGAGGCCTAGGTGGGGGGACCAGCGTCATCAGGACCAGTTGAGGCCAAAGTGTGGAGCAAAGTTATCATGTCCAGGTGAGGCCCAGGTGGGGAACAGAGTAACCTTGTCGCATTGATGCCAGGTGGGAAAAGAGTCACAAGGTCCCGGTGAGGCGCAGGTGGCAACAGGATTCACCAAGTCCATGTGAGGCCCAGGTGGCGAACAGTCACCAGATCCATGTGCGGACCAGCTAAGGACCAGATTCACCAGGCCCAAGTGAAGCCCAAGGGGTGACCAGATTTACCAGGTAAGGGTGAGGCCCAGAGGGGGAACCAGAGTAACCAGTTTAGTTTGAGGCCCAGAATGGGACCAGAGGTCCGTGGTCAAAGTGAGGCCCCATTGTCGAATAGAGTATCCAGGTCCCAATGATGCCTGGGTCAGGACCAGAGTCACTAGGGCCATACAGGCCCAGATGGGGAACAGAATCACTAGGTCCTGGTGAGGCATAGAATAAGACCACAGTCAGCAGTATCAGGTGAGCCCCTTGAGGGAACCAGAGCCACTCTATCCAGCTGAGTCCCAGGTCCATGTTAAGCCCACGTGAAGACCAGATTCACCAGGTCGAATTGAGGCATAGCTGGGACAAGAGTCACCAGGTCTGGGTGCGGCCTAGGTGGGGCTAGTTTCAGCACTTCTGAGTTAGGTCAAAGTGGGGACGAGAGACACGATGTCCAGATGAGGCCAAACTGAGTACCAGAGTCACCAGATCCAGGTGAGATCCATGTTGGAAAGAGAGTCACCAGGTCCAGGAGAGGTCCAGGTGGGAACCAGAGTCACTAGATCCAGGTGAACTCCAGGTGGGGACACAGATTCACCAGGTCCAAGTGATTCCCAGGTGGTGACCAGAGTTACTAGATTCACCAGGTCCAGGTGATTCCCAGGTGGTGACCAGAATTACCAGATACACCAGGTCCAAGTCAGGCCCACGTAGGGGCCTGTGTCACCAGGTATGCGTGAGGCCCAAGTGGCAACCCCACTCATCAGGTACAGGTGAGGCCTACCTGCAGGCCATGCAAAGTAACCGGGTCCCGATAATGCCAAGGTAGGGACCAGAGTTACCAGGTCCAGGTGAGGCCAACCTGCAGGCCATGCAGTGGAACCAGGTCCCCATGATGCCCAGGTAGGGACCAGAGTAACCAGGTCCAAATGAGGCCAAGATGGAGCATATTCACTAAGTCCAGCCGAGTCCCAGTTGAGGACCAGAGACACCAGATCTGGTTGAGGCCTAGAGGGGTACCAGAATCACCTGGTCCAGGTGACATCCAGATGGGGACCAGAGTCACCAGGTCAGGGTGAGGCCCAGAGAGGTTTCAGAGTCATCATGTCCAGGTGAGGCTCAGGTGTGGAACAGAGTCACCAGGTACCAATGATTCCCAGGTGAGGACCAGATTCACCAGGCCTGATTCACGCGCAGAGAGGATAAGAGTCACCAGTTCCAGGTGAGGCCAAGAAAGAGTCCAAAGCAATCAGCTCCAGGTGGGGAACAAAGTCACCAGGACTGGGTGAGGCCCAGATGGGGACCAGATTCACCAGGTCCAGGTGATTCCCAGGTGGTGACAAGGGTTAACTGTTCCGGGTGAGGACCAGGTAAGGACCAGATTCACCAGGTCCAAGTGAGGCCCACGTGAGACCTGTGTCACCAGGTATGGGTGAGGCCCAGATGGCAAGCCCACTCTCCAGGTCCAGGTGAGGCCTATCTGCAGGCCATGCAGAGGAACCGTGTCCCGATGATGCCCAGGTAGGGACCAGAGGTACGAGGTCTAGTTGACGCCAACCTGCAGGCCATGCAGAGGAACCGTGTCCTGATGATGCCCAGGTAGGGACCAGAGTTACCAGGTCAAGAAGAGGCCAGCCTGCAGACCATTATGTGGAACCATGTCCCGATGTTGCCCACGTAGGGACCAGAGTCACCAGGTCCAAATGAGGCCCAGATGGATCATATTCACTAGGTCCAGGTGAGGCCCAGTTGAGGACCAGAGGCCCCAGATCTGGTTGAGACCCAGAGGGGTACCTGATTCGCCTGGTCTAGGTGACATCCAGACGGGGACCAGAGTAACCATGTCAGGGTGAGGCCCAGAGGGGATCCAGAGTCATCATGTCCAGGTGAGGCTCAGGTGTGGAACAGAGTATCCAGGTCATAATTGTCCACAGGTGAGGACCAGAGTCACCAGATCTGGGAAAGGCCCAGTTAGGATCAGAGTTACCACTTCCAGGTGAGGCCAAGAAGGTGTCCACAGCAATCAGGTCCAGGTGGGGAACAAAGTCACCAGGTCTAGGTGATTCCCAGGTGGTGAACAGATTTACCAGTTCCGGGTGAGGACTAGGTAAGGACCAAAATCACCAGGTCCAAGTGAGGCCCACGTGGGCACCTGTGTCACCAGGCATGGGTAAGACCCAGGTGGGAACTCCACTCACCAGGTCAAGATGAGGCCTACCTGCAGGCCATGCAGAGGAATCATGTCCCGATGATGCCCAGGTAGGGACCAGAGTTACCAGGTCCAGGTGAGGCAAACCAGCAGGCCATGCAGTGGAACCATTTCCAGATGATTCCCAGTGAGTGACCAGAGTCACCAGGTCCAAATGAGGCCCAGATGGAGCATATTCACTAGGTCCAGGTGAGGCCCAGTTGAGGACAAGTGTCACCAGATCTGGTTGAGGCCTAGAGGGGTTCCAGAATCCCCTGGTCCAGGTGACATCCAGATGGGGACCAGATCACCAGGTCAGGGTGAGGCCCAGAGAGGTCCCAGAGACATCATGTCCAGGTGAGGCTCTGGTGTGGAACACAGTAACTAGGTACCAATGATGCCCAGGTGAGGACCAGAGTCACCAGGTCTCGGTGACGCACAGATAGGATCAGAGTCACCAGTTCCAAGTGAGGCCAAGAGTCCAGAGCAATCAGTTCCAGGTGGGAAACATAGTCACCAGGACTGGGTTAGGCCCAGATGGGGACCAGATGCACCAGGTCCACGTGAGGCCCAGGTTGTGACCAGATTCCCCGGGTCTGGGAGAAGATCAGGTAAGGGCCAGATTCACCAGGTCCAAGAGGCCCACGTGGGGACCTGAGTCACCAGGTATGTGTGAGGCCCAGGTGGCATCCCACTAACCAAGTCCAGGTGAGGCCAACCTGCAGGCCAGAGTCACCAGATCCAGGTTAGGCCCTAGTGGGGACCGGAGTCAGCAGGTAAATGTGAGTCTACAAGTACACCACAGTCACCAGGTCCAGGTGTGGTTCATGTGGGAACGAGAGTCACCAGGTCCAGGTGAGACCCAGGTGGTGACAAGAGTCACCGAGTCAAGGTGAAGTCCAGGTGGTGACCAGGATCACCAGGTACATGGGAGGTCCTTGAATAAAGTAGAGTCAACAGTTTGAGGTCAGGCGCAGGTGGCGACCAGGGTCAGCAGGTTGAAGTCATGCCAAAGTGAGCTTCACAGTCACGAGGGCACGGTGAGACCCAGAGGGGGACCAGAGACACTTGGTCCAGGTGAGGTGCAGTTGTGGAACACAGTCACCGCGTCCCAATTTTTCCCAGTTGAGAACCATGGTCAACAGGGCCAGGTGAGGCCCAGATGGGGACCGGAGTCTCCAAATCCAGGGGAAGCCCAGGTGGGGACCACAGTCACCAGATCCAGGGTAATCTCAGGTGCAGACAAGAATCACCAGGTCCACGTGAGGTGTAGGTGGCAACCACACTCACCAGGTCCAGGTGAGGCCAACCTGCAGGCCATGCAGTGGAAACAGGTCCGATGATGCCCAGGTAGGGACCAGAGTCACCAGGTCCAAATGAGGCCCAGATGGAGCATATTCACTAGGTCCAGGTGAGGCCCAGTTGAGGACCAGAGTCACCAGATCTGGTTGAGGCCTAGAGGGATACCAGATTCACCTGGTCAAAGTGACATCCAGATGTGGACCAGAGTCACCAGGTCAGGGTGAGGCCCAGAGAGGATCCAGAGTCATCATGTCCAGGTGAGGCTCAGGTGTGGAACAGAGTCACCAGGTACCAAACATGCCCAGGTGAGGACCAGAGTCACCAGGTCTGGGTGATGCGCAGATAGGATCAGAGTCACCAGTTCTCGGTGAGGCCAAGAAAGAGTCCACAGCAATCAGGTCCAGGTGGGGAACAAAGTCCCGAGGACTGGGTGAGGCCCAGATGGGGACCAGATTCACCAGGTCCAGATGATTCCCAGGTGGTGAACAGAGTTACGAGTTCCGGGTGAGGACCAGGTAAGGACCAGATTCACCAGGTCAAAGTGAGGCCCACGTGGGGACCTGTGTCACCAGGCATGTGTGAGGCCCAAGTGACAACCCCTCTCACCAGGTCCAGGTGAGGCCAACCTGCAGGCCATGCAGAGGAACCATGTCCCGATGATGCCGAGGTAGGGACTAGAGTTCTCAGGTCCAGGTGAGGCCAACCTGGAGGCCATGCAGTGGAACATGTCCCGATGATGCCCAGGTAGGAACTAGATTTACCAGGTCCAGGTGAGGCCAACCTGCAGTCCATGCAATGGAACCATGTCCCGATGATGCCCAGGTAGAGATCAGAGTCACCAGGTCCAAATGAGGCCCAGATGGAGCATATTCACTAGGTGCAGGTGAGGCCCAGTTGAGGATCACAGTCACCAGATCTGGTTGAGTCCTAGAGGGCTACCAGAATCCCCTGGACCAGGTGACATCCAGATGGGGACCAGAGTCACCAGGTCAGGGTGAGGCCCAGAGAGTTTCCAGAGACATCATGTCCAGGTGAGGCTCAGGTGAGGAACAGAGTCACCAGGTACCAAATATGCCCAGGTGAGGACCAGAGTCACCAGATCTGGGTGACGTGCAGATAGGATGAGTCACCAGTTCCAGGTGAGGCCAAGAAGGATACCACATCAATCAGGTCCAGGTGGGGAACAAAGTCACCAGGAATGGGTGAGGCCCAGTTGGGGACTAGATTCACTAGGTCCAGGTGAGGCCCAGGTGGTAACCAGAGTCCCCGGGTCTGGGAGAGGACCAGGTAAGGACCAGATTAACAGGTCCAAGAGGCCCACGTGGGGACCTGAGTCACCAGGTTTGGGTGAGGCCCAGGTGGCAACCCCACTAACCAGGTCCAAGTGAGGTCAACCAACAGGCCAGAGTCACCAGATCCAGGTAAGGCACTAGTGGGGACCGGAGTCACCAGGTAAATGTGAGTCTACAAGTACACCACAGTCACCAGGTCCAGGTGTGGTTCATGTGGGAACGAGAGTCACCAGGTCCGGGTGAGACCCACGTGGGGACGACAGTCTCCAGGTCCAGATTGAGGCCTTGGTTGGGGGACCAGGGTCATCAGGACCAGTTGAGGCCAAAGTGCGGAGCAAAGTTATCATGTCCATGTGAGGCCAAGGTGCGGAAGAGAGTAACCATGTCCCATTGTTGCCAGGTGGGAAAAGAGTCACAAGGTCCAGACGAGGCCTAAGTGAGGAGTAGATTCACAAGGTCCTGTTGAGGCCGAGTTGAGGACCAGTGACCCCAGCTCCGGGTGAGTCCCAGAGGGGGACCAGAGTCACACAGTTCTGGTGATATCCAGGTGGGGACCAGAGTCAGCACGTCAGGGTGAGGCCCAGAGGGGGACGAGAATCATTAGGTCCAGGTGAGGCCCCTATGTGGAACTCAGAAACCAGGTCCCATGATATCCATATGAGGACCTGAGTCACCAGATCCAGGTGAGGTTCCTGTGGGAACCAGTCACCTCGTCCAGGTGAGGCCCAGGTGGGAACACAGTCACCAGGTCCAGGTGAGGCCCAGGTATTTAAGAGAGTATCCAGGTCCCAATGATGCCCAGGTAAGGACAAGAGTCAACAGGTCCAGGAGAGGACCAAATATGGATCAGAGTCACTGTGCTCCAGGTGAGGCCAGATGGAGACCACAGGAACCAGATCCAGGAGAGCCCCATATGAGAACCAGAGCCACCAGATCCAGGTGAGGTCCAGGTGGGACCACAGTCACAAGGTCCAGGTGAGCGGCAGGTGGCAACAGGATTCACCAAGTCCAGGTGAGACCCAGGTGGCGACCAGTCACCAGATCCAGGTGCGGACCAGCTAAGGACCAGATTCACCAAGTCCAAGTGAAGCCCAAGGGGTGACCAGAGTCACCAGGTAAGGGTGAGTCCCAGAGGGGATACCAGAGTAACGAGTTTAGTTTGAGGCCCAGAATGGGACCAGAGGTCTCTGGTCAAAGTGAGGCCCAGGTGTGGAATAGAGTATCCAGTTCCCAATGATTCCTCGGTGCGGACCAGAGTCACTAGGGCCATGCAGGCCCAGATGGAGAACAGAATCACTAGGTCCTGTTGAGGCATAGAATAAGACCACAGTCACCAGTATCAGGTGAGCCCCTTGTGGGAACCAGAGCCACTCTATGCAGCTGAGTCCCAGGTCCATGTGAGGCCCACGTGAGGACCAGATTCATTAGGGCAAATTGAGGCATAGCTGGGGACAAGAGTCACCAGGTCTGGGTGCGGCCTAGGTGGGGCAAGATTCAGCAGTTCTGAGTTTGGTCAAAGTGGGGACGAGAGAAACCAGGTCCAGGTGAGGCCAAACTGAGTACCAGAGTCACCAGATCCAGGTGAGGTCCATGTTGGAAAGAGAGTCACCAGGTCCAGGAGAGTTCCAGGTGGGGACCAGAGTCACCAGATCCAGGTGTAGTACAGGAGGGGACCAGAGTCACCAGATCCAGGTGAAGCCCAGGTGGGGACCAGAGTCAATAGGTCCAGATGAGGCCCAGGTGAGGACCAGAGTTACCAGGTACACGTGAGGCCCCGGTGGGGATCAGAGACAACAGGTCCATGTGAGTCCGGCTTGGGGACCATGGTCAACAAGTCTACTTGAGACTCAGATGTGGAACACAGTAAGCAGCTCCAGGTGAGTACGCGGTTGTGACATGAGTCACCACGTCCAGGTGAGACCCCACCCAGGTGGGGACCAGGATCACAAGGTACAGTGTAGACCCTTGAAAGTACCAGAGTCAACAGTTCGAGGTCAAGCGCAGGTGGTAACCAGGGTCAGCAGGTCCAAGTCAGGGCAAAGTTGGGTTCACGGTCACTAGGGCGCGGTGAGACCCAGAGGGAGACCAGAATCACCTTGTCCAGGTGAGGTCCAGTGTTGAACACAGTCACCGTGTCCCAATTTTGCCCAGTTGAGGACCATGGCCAACAGGCCAAGGTGAGGCTCAGATGGAGACCGGAGTCCCCAAAGCAGGTGAAGCCCAGGTGGGGACCATAGTCACCAGATCCAGGGTAGTCTCAGGTGCAGACCAGAATGACCAGGTCCACTTGAGGTGCAGGTGACAACCACACTCACCAGGTCCCTGTGAGGCCCTGGTGGGGACCAGAGTCACGAGGTACATGAGAAGCTAGAAACACTTCAGCCACCAGGTCCACATGATGTCCATGTGGGAACGAGAATCACCAGTTACAGGGGAGGACCAGTTGTGGATCCGACTCACCATGTCCAGGTGAGACCCAGGTGGGAACCAGTGTCAACATGTCCAGGTGTGGCCCAGGTGAAGACCAGAGTTAATAGGTCCGGCTGGGTCACTGTTAGTGAACAGTGTAACCGTATACTGATGCTACCAAGGTGGGTACCAGAGACACCAGGTCCTGGTGAAGTCCAGTTGGGTCCAGAGACATGAGGTCCAGGTGCGGTCCCAATGGGAACCACAGTCACCAGGTCAGGTGAGGCCATGCTTAGGATCAGAGTCACCAGTTACCGGTGAACCCAAGGTGGATCCAGAGTCACCTGGTACAGAAGAGGCCAAATCAGGACCAGAGTTACCAGGATCAGGTCAGTCCCAGTGGGGAATACAGTAAACATGTCCCGATGATGCCCAGGTAGAACCAGAGTTACCAGGTCCAGATGAGGCACAGTTGGGGAGCATATTCACTAGGTCCCGGTGAGGCCCAGTTGAGGACCAGAGTCACCAGGTCTAGTGGAGCCCTAGAGGGGTACCAGATTCACCTGGTCTAGGTGACATCCACATGAGGACCAGAGTCACCACGTCAGGGTGAGGCCCAGAGTGGATCCAGAGTCATCATGTCCAGGTGAGGCTCAGGTGTGGAACAGAGTATCCAGTTCATAATGGTCCACAGGGGAGGACAAGAGTCAGCAGATTGAGTTAGGCCCAGTTAGGATGAGAGTCACCAGTTCCAGGTGAGGCCAAGAAGGAGTCCACAGCAATCAGTACCAGGTGGGGAACAAAGTCATCAGGACTGGGGGAGGCCCAGATGGGGACCAGATTCACCCTGTCCAGGTGTTTCCCAGGTGGTGACCAGAGTTACCAGTTCTGGGTGAGGACCAGTTAAGGATCAGATTCACCAGGTCCAAGTGAGGCCCACTTGGGGACCTATGTCACCAGGTATGTGTGAGGCCCATGTGGAAACCCCACTCACCAGGTCCAGGTGAGGCCAACCTGCAGGCCATGCAGAGGAACGGTGTCCCGATGAAGCCCAGGTAGGGACCAGAGTTACCAGGTCCAGGTGAGACCAACCTACAGGCCATGCAGTGGAACCATGTCCCGATGATGCCAAGGTATGGACCAGAGTCACCAGGTCCAAATGAGGCCCACATCGAGTATATTCACTAGGTCCAGGTGAGGCCCAGTTGAAGACCAGAGTCACCAGAACTGGTTGAGGCCTAGAGGGGTACCAGAATCACCTGGTCCAGGTGACATCCAGATGGGGACCAGAGTCACCAGTCAGGGTGAGGCCCAGAGAGGTACCAGAGTCATCATGTCCAGGGGAGGCTCAGGTGTGGAACAGAGTAATCAGGTACCAATGATGTCGAGGTGAGTTCCAGAGTCACCAGATCTGGGTGACGCGCAGATAGGATCAGAGTCACCAGTTCCAGGGGAGGCAAAACGAGTCCACAGCAATCAGGTCCAAGTGGGGAACAAAGTCACAAGGACTCGGTGAGGCCAAGATGAGGAACAGATTCACCAGGTCCAGGTGAGGCCCAGGTCGTGACCAGAGTCCCCGGGTCTGGGTTAAGACCAGATAAGTACTAGATTCACCAGGTCCAAGAGGCCCACGTGGGGACCTGAGTCACCAGGTATGGGTGAGGCCCAGGTGACAACCCCACTCACCAATTCCAGGTGAAGCCAACCTGCAGGCCAGAGTCACCAGATCCAGGTGAGGCCCTAGACGGGAACGGAGTCACCAGGTAAATGTGAGTCTACAAGGACACCACAGTCACCAGGTCCAGGTGTGGTTCATGTGGGAACGAGAGGCAACAGGTCAAGGTGAGACCCAGGTGGGGACCACAGTCACCAGGTCCAGATTGAGGCCTAGGTGGGGGGACCAGAGTCATCAGGACCAGTTGAGCCCAAAGTGCGGAGAACAGTTATCATGTCCAAGTGAGGCCCAGGTGGGGAACAGAGTAACCATATCCCATTGATGACAGGTGGGATAAGAGTCACAGGGTGCAGACGAGGCCTAAGTGAGGAGTAGATTAACCAGATCGTGTTGAGGCCCAGTTGACTACCAGTCTCCCTAGCTCTGGGTGAGTCCCAAATGGGGACCAGAGTCACCCGATTCTTGTGATATCCAGGTGAGGACCAGAGTCAACAGGTCAGGGTGAGGCCCAGAGGGGGACGAGAATCACTAGGTCCAGGTGAGGCCCCGATTTGGAACTGAGATAACAGGTCCCATGATGCCCATTTGAGGACCTGAGTCACCAGGTCCAGGTGAGGTCCCTGTGGGAACCAGTGACCTCATCCAGGTGAGGCCCAGGTGGGACCACAGTCACCAGGTCCAGGTGACGCCCAGGTATATAAGAGAGTATCCATGTCCCAATGATGCCCAGGTAAGGACCAGAGTCCACAGGTCCAAGAGAGGCCCAAATATGGATCAGAGTCATTGTGTTCCAGGTGAGGCTAGATGGAGACCACAGGAACCAGGTCCAGGAGAGCCCCTTATGGGAACCAGAGCCACCAGATCCAGGTGAGGTTCTGGTGGGACCACAGTCACAAGTTCCAGGGGGGGCGCAGGTGGCAACAGGATTCACCAAGTCCAGGTGAGGCCCAGGTGGCGACCAGTCACCAGATCCAAAAATGGACCAGCTAAGGACCAGATTCACGAAGTGAAGTCCATGTTGGAAAGAGCGTCACCAGTTCCAGGTGAAATCCAAGTGGGGACCAGAGCCACGAGTTCCAGGTGAAGCCCAGGTTGTTACCAGAGTCACTAGGTCCAGATGAGGCCCAGGTGAGGACCAGAGTTACCAGGTACACGTGAGGCCCCTGTGGGATTAGAGTCAACTTGTCCATGTGAGGCCGGCTTGGGGACCATGGTCAACAGGTCTACTTGAGGCCGAGGTGTGGAACACAGTAAGTAGGTCCAGGTGAGTCCGCGTTGGTGACTAGAGTCACCACGTCCACGTGAGGCCCAGGTGGGGACCAGGATCACCAGGTCCAGGGGAGGCCCTTGAAAGAACCGGAGTCAACAGTTCGAGGTCAGGCGCAGGTGGCAACCAGGGTCAGCAGGTCCAAGTCAGGCCAAAGTGGGGTTCACAGTCACGAAGGCACGGTGAGACCCAGAGGGGGACCAGAGTCATGTGGTCCAGGTGAGGTCCAGTTGTGGAACACAGTCACCGGGTCCAAATTTTGCCCAGTTGAGGACCATGGTCAACAGGTACAGTTGAGGCCCGGATGGGGACCGGAGTCCCCAAATCCGGGTGAAGCCCATGTGGGGACCACAGTCACCAGATCCAGGGTAGTCTCAGGTGCAGACCAGAATCATTAGTTCCATGTGTGGTGCAGGTGGCAACCACACTCACCAGGTCCCTGTGAGGCCCTGGTGGGGACCAGAATCACGAGGTACATGAGAAGCTAGAAACACTGCAGCCACCAAGTCCACATGATGTCCATGTGGGAACGAGAATCACCAGCTCCAGGTGAGGCCAAGAAAGTGTCCAAAGCAATCAGGTCCAGGTGGGGAACAAAGTCACCAGGACTGGGTGAGGCCCAGATGGGGAAGAGATTCACCAGGTCCAGGTGAGGCCCAGGTGGTGACCAGAATCCCCGGGTCTGGGAGAGGATCATGTAAGGACCAGATTCACCAGGTTCAAGAGGACCACATGGATTCCTTAGTCACCAGGTATGGGTGAAGCTCAGGTGGCAAACCCATTCACCAGGTCCAGGTGAGGCCAACCTGAAGGCCACAGACAGCAGATCCAGGTGAGGCCCTAGTGGGGACCGGTGTCACCAGGTAAAAGTGAGTCTACAAGAACACCACAGTCACCAGATCCAGGTGCGGTTCATGTGGGAACGAGAGTCACCAGGTCCAGGTGAGACCCAGGTGGGGTCCACAGTCACCAGGTCCAGATTGAGGCCTAGGTGGGGGGACGAGAGTCATCAGGAGCAGTTGAGGCCAAAGTGTGGATCAAAGTTATCATGTTCAGGTGAGGCCCAGGTGAGGAACAGAGTAACAATGTCCCATTGATGCCAGGTGGGAAAAGAGTCACAAGGTCCAGACGAGGCCTAAGTGAGGAGTAGATTCACCAGGTCCTGTTGAGGACCAGCTGAGAACCAGTGACCCCAGCTCCGGGTGAGTCCCAGAGGGGGACGAGAGTCACCCGGTTCTGGTGACTCCAGGTGGGGACCAGAGTCACCAGGTCAGGGTGAGGCCCAGAGGGGGACAAGAATCACTAGGTCAAGGTTAGGCCCCGATGTGGAACTGAGAAACCAGGTCCCATGATGCCCATAGGAGGATCTGAGTCACCAGGTCCAGGTGAGGTCCCTGTGGGAACCAGTCACCTCGTCCAGGTGAGGTCCAGGTGGGACCATAGTCACAAGGTCCAGGTGAGGCGCAGGTGGCAACAGGATTCACCAACTCCAGGTCAGACCCAGGTGGCGACCAGTCACCAGATCCAGGTGCGGAACAGCTAAGGATCAGATTCTCCAGGCCCAAGTGAAACCCAACGGGTGACTAGAGTCACCAGGTCAGGGTGAGGCCCAGAGCGGGAACCAGAGTAACCAGTTTAGTTTGAGGCCCAGAATGGGACCTAAGGTCCCTGGTCAAAGTGAGGCCCATTAGTGGAATAGAGTATCCAGGTCCCAATGACGCCTGGGGGAGGACCAGAGTCATTAGGGCCATGCAGGCCCAGATGGCGAACAGAATCACTAGGTCCTGGTGAGGCATAGTTTAAGAACCCAGTGAGCAGTATCAGGTGAGCCCCTTGTTGGAACCAGAGCCACTCTATCCAGCTGAGTCCCAGGACCAGGTGAGGCCCACGTGAGGATCAGATTCATCATGTCGAATTGAGGCATAGCTGGGGACAAGAGTCACCAGGTCTGGGTGCGGCCTAGGTGGGTCAAGATTCAGCAGTTCTGAGTTAGGTCAAAGTGCGGACAAGAGACACCAGGTCCAGGTGAGGCCAAACTGAGGACCAGAGTCACCAGATCCAGGTGAGGTCCATGTTGGAAAGAGAATCACGAGGTCCAGGAGAGGTCCAGGTGGGGAACAGAGTCACGAGATCCAGGTGAAGTCCAGGTGGGGACCAGAGTCACCAGATCCATGTGAAGCCCAGGTGGGGACCAGAGTCACTAGGTCCAGATGAGACCCAGGTGAGGACCAGAGTTACCAGGTACACGTGAGGCCCCGGTGTGGATCAGAGGCAACAGGTCCATGTGAGGCCGGCTTGGGGACCATGATCAACATGTCTAATTGAGGCCCAGGTGTTGAACACAGTAAGCAGGTCCAGGTGAGTCCCCATTGGTGACAGGAGTCACCACGTCCAGGTGTGGCCCAGGTCCGACCAGGATCACCAGGGCCAGGAAAGGCCCTTGAAAGAACCAGAGTCATCAGTTCGAGGTCAGGCGCAGGTGGCAACCAGGGTCAGCAGGTCCAAGTCAGACCAAAGTGGGGTTCATTGTCACTAGGGCACGGTGAGACCCAGAGTGGGACCAGAGTCACCTGGTCCAGGTGAGGTCCAGTTGTGGAACACAGTCACCGGGTCCCAATTTTGCACAGTTGTGGACCATGGTCAACAGGGCCCGGTGAGGCCCAGATGGGGACCGGAGTCTCCAAATCCAGGTAAAGCGCAGGTGGCGACCACTGTCACCAGATCCAGGGTAGTCTCAGGTGCAGACCAGAATCACCAGGTCCATGTGTGGTGCAGCTGGCAACCACACCCACCAGGTCCCGGTGAGGCCCCGGTGGGGACCAGAGACATGAGGTACATGAGAAGCTAGAAACACTGCAGCCACCAAGTTCACATGATGTCCATGTGGGAAAGAAAATCACCAGTTACACATGAGGACCAGGTGGGGATCCGACTCACCATGTCCAGGTGAGACCCAGGTGGGAACCAGTGTCACCATGTCTTGGTGTGCCCCAGGTGAAGACCAGAGTTATTAGGTCCGGCTGGATGAGTGTTAGGGAACAGTGTAACCATATCCTGATGCTACCCACGTGGGTACCAGAAACACCAGGTCCTGGTGAGGCCCAGGTGTAACCGGAGACATGATGTCCCGGTGAGGTCCCGATGGGAACCACAGTCACCAAGTCAGGTGAGGCCATGCTTAGGATCAGAGTCACCAGGTACAGGTGAGGCCCAGGTGGAGCCAGAGTCACCTGGTAGAGAAGAGGCCAAAGTCAGGACCAGAGTTACCAGGATCAGGGCAGTCCCAGTGGGGAATAGAGTAACCATGTCCCAATGATGCCCAGGTAGAACCAGAGTCACCAGGTCCAGCGAGGCGCAGGTGGGGAGAATATTCACTGGGTCCGTTTGAGGCCCAGATGAGGACCAGAGTCACCAGGTCTAGTTGAGGCCTAGAGGGGTACCAGATTACCTGGTCTAGGGGACATCCAGATGGGGACCAGAGTCAGCAGGTAAGACTGAGGCCCAGAGGGGGTCCAGAGTCATCATGTCCAGGTGAGGTTCAGGTGTGGAACAGAGTATCCAGGTCATAATGGTCCACAGGTGAGGACCAGAGTCACCAAATCTGGGTGAGGCCCAGGTAGGAGCAGAGTCACAAGTTCCAGTTGAGGCCAAGAAGAAGTCCACAGCAATCAGGTCCAGGTGGGGAACAAAGTCACCAGGATTGGGTGAGGCCCAGATGGGGACCAGATTCACCAGGTCCAGGTGATTCCCAGGTGGTGACAAGGGGTACCAGTTCCGGGTGAGGACCAGATAAGGACCAGATTCACCAGGTCCAAGTGAGGCCCACGTGGGACCTGTGTCACCAGGTATGGGTGAGGCCCAGGTGGCAAGCCCACTCACCAGGTCCAGGTGAGGCCAACCTGCAGGCCATGCAGAGGAACCGTGTCCCGAAGATGCCCAGGTAGGGACCAGAGTTACCAGGTCAAGAAGAGGCCAACCTGCAGACCATTATGTGGAACCATGTCCCGATGGTGCCCACGTAGTTACCAGAGGTACAAGCTCCAAATGAGGCCCAGATGGAGCATATTCACTAGGTATAGGTGAGGCCCAGTTGAGGACCAGAGTCACCAGATCTGGTTGAGGCCCAGAGGGGTACCAGAACCCCCTGGTCCAGGTGACATACAGATGGGGACCAGAGTCATCAGGTCAGGGTGAGGCACAGAGAGGTTCGAGAGTCATCATGTCCAGCTGAGGCTCAGCTGTGGAGCAGATTCACCAGGTACCAATGATGCCCAGGTGAGGACCAGATTCACCAGGTATATGTGAGGCCTCGGTGGGGATCAGAGGCAATAGGTCCATGTGAGCCCGGCTTGGGGACCATGGTCAACAGGTCTACTCCAAGCCCAGGTGTGGAACACAGTTAGCAGGTCCAGGTGAGTCCCCGGTTGTGACAAGAGTCACCACGTCCAGGTGAGGCCCAGGTGGGGACCAGGATCACCAGATAAGGGGAGGCCATTGAAAGAACCAGAGTCTACAGTTCGAGGTCAGGCGCAGGTGGCAAGAAGGGTCAGCAGGTCCAAGTCAGGGCAAAGTGGGGTTCACAGTCACTAGGGAACGGTGAGACCCAGAGGGGGACCAGAGTCATGTGGTCCAGGTGAGGTCCAGTTGTGGAACACACTCACCGGGTCCCAATTTTGCCCAGTTGAGGACCATGGTCAACAGGGAGAGGGGAGGCCCAGATTGGGACAGGAGTCCCCAAATCCAGGTGAAGCCCAGGTGGGAACCACAGTCACCAGATCCAGGGTAGTCTCAGGTGCAGACCAGAATCTCCAGGTCCAGGTGAGGTGCAGGTGGCGAACACACACACGAGGTCCCGGTGAGGCCCTGGTGGGGACCAGAGTCACGAGGTACATGAGAAGCTAGAAACACTGCAGCCACCAGGTCCACATGATGTCCATGTGGGAACGAGAATCACCAGGTCCAGGTGAGACCCAAGTGGGGATCCAACTCACCATGTCCAGGTGAGACCCAGGTGGGAACCAGTGTCAGCATGTCCTGGTGTGGCCCAGGTGAATACCAGAGATAATAGGTCCAGGTGGGTCAATGATAGTGAACAGTGTAACCATATCCTGAAGCTACCCTGTGGACACCAGAGACACCAGGTCCTGGTGAGGCCCAGGAGGGACCAGAGACATGAGTTCCAGATGAGGTCCCGATGGGAACCACAGTCACCAGGTCAGGTGAGGCCATGCTTAGGATCAGAGTCACCAGTTACAGGTGAGGCCCAGGTGGAGCCAGAGTCACCTGGTACAGAAGAGGCAAAGTCAGGACCAGAGTTACAAGGATCAGGTCAGTCCCAGTGGGGAATAGAGTAACCATGTCCCGATGATGCCCAGGTAGAACCAGAGTCACCAGGTCCAGATGAGGCGCAGGTGGGGAGCATGTTCACTAGATCCCGGTGAGGCCCAGTTGAGTACCAGAGTCAGCAGGTCAAGTTGAGGCTAATAGGGGTACCAGATTCACCTGGTCTAGGTGACTTCCAGATGGGGACCAGAGTCACCATGTCAGGCTGAGGCCCAGAGAGGTTCCAGAGTCATCATGTCCAGGTGAGGCTCAAGTGTGGAACAGAGTAACCAGGTACCAATGATGCCAAGGTGAGGACCAGAGTCACCAGATCTGGGTGACGCGCAGATAGGATCAGAGTCACCAGTTCCACGTGAGGCCAAGAAAGAGTCCACAGCAATCAGGTCCAGGTGGGGAACAAAGACACCAGAACTGGGTGAGGCCCAGATGGGGACCAGATTCACCAGGTCTATTTGAGGCCCAGGTGGTGACCAGATTCCCCGGATCTGGGAGACGACCAGATAAGGACCAGATTCACAAGGTCCAAGTGAGGCCCACGTGGGGACCTGTGTCAATAGGTATTGGTGAGGCCCAGGTGGCAGCCCCACTCACCAGGTCCAGGTGAGGCCAACCTGCAGGCAATGCAGAGGAACCGTGTTCTGATGATGCCCAGGTATGGAACAGAGTTACCAGGTCCAGGTGAGGTCAACCTGCAGGCCATTCAGTGGAACCATGTCCCGATGATGCCAAGTAGGAACCAGAGTCACCAGGTGCAAATGAGGCCCACCTGGAGCATATTCACTAGGTCCAGGTGAGGCCCAGTTGAGGACCAGAGTCACCAGATCTGGTTGAGGCCTAGAGGGGTACAAGAATCACCTGGTCCAGGTGACATCCAGGTGGGGACCAGAGTCACCAAGTAAGGGTGAGGCCCAGAGAGGTTCCAGAGTCATCATGTCCAGGTGAGGCTCAGGTGTGAAACAGAGTCACTACGTAACAATGATGCCCAGGAGACAACCAGAGTCACCAGGTCTGGGTGACGCGCATATAGCATCAGAGTCACCAGTTCCAGGTGAGGCCAAGAAAGAGTCCACAGCAATCAGGTCCAGGTGGGGAACAAAGTCACCAGGACTGGGTGAGTCCCAGATGGGGACCAGATTCAACAGGTCCAGGTGAGGCCAAGTTATATAAGAGAGTATCCAGGGCCAATGATGCCCAGGTAAGGACCAGAGTCAACAGGTCCAGGAGAGGCCCAAATATGGATCAGAGTCATTGTGTTCTAGGTGAGGCCAGAAGGAGACCACAGGAACCAGGAGCAGGAGAGCGCCATATGGGAACCAGAGCCACCAGATCCAGGTGAAGTCCAGGTGGGACCACAGTCACAAGGTCCATGTGAGGCGCAGGTGGCAACAGGATTCACCAAGTCCAGGTGAGGCCCAGGTCGCGACCTGTCACCAGATCCAGGTTTGGACCAGCTAAGGACCAGATTCACCAGGCCCAAGTAAAGCCCAAGGGGTGACCAGAGTCACCAGGTAAGGGTGAGGCCCAGAGTGATAACCAGAGTAACCAGTTTAGTTTGAGGCCCAGTATGGGACCAGAGGTCCCTGGTCAGAGTGACGCCCTGGTGTCGAATAGATTATCCAAATCCCAATGATGCCTGGGTGAGGACCAGAGTCACTAGGGTCATGGAGGCGCAGATGGGGAACAGAATCACTAGGTCCTGGTGAGGCATGGAATAAGACCAGAGTCACCAGAATCAGGTGAGCCCCTTGTGGGAACCAGAGCCACTCAATCCAGCTGAGTCCAAGGTCCATGTGAAGCCCACGTGAGGACAAGATTCATCAGGTCGAATTGAGGCATAGATGGTGACAAGATTCACCAGGTCTGGGTGCGGTTTATGTGGGGCATGATTCAGCAGTTCTGAGTTAGGTCAAAGTGGGGATGAGAGACACCAGGTCCAGGAGAGGCGAAACTGAGGACCAGAGTCACCAGATCCAGGTGAGGTCCATGTTGGAAAGAGAGTCACCACGTCCAGGAGAGGTCCAGGTGGGGACCAGAGTCACCAGATCCAGGTGAAGTCCAGGTGGGGACCAGAGTCACCAGAATCAGGTGAAGCCCAGGTGGGGATCAGAGGCAACAGGTCCATGTGAGGCCGGCTTGGGGACCATGGTCAACAAGTCTACTTGAAGCCCAGATGTGGAACACAGTAAGCAGGTACAGGTGAGTACGCGGTTATGACATAAGTCACCACGTCCAGGTAAGGCCCAATGTGGACCAGGATCACAAGATACAGGGTAGGCCCTTGAAATTACCAGAGTCAACAGTTCGAGGTCAGCGCAGGTGGCAACCAGGGTCAGCATGTCCAAGTCAGACCAAAGTGGGGTTCACAGTCACTAGGGTACGGTGAGACCCAGAGGTAGATCAGAATCACCTGGTCCAGGTGAGGTCCATTTGGGGAACACAGTCACTGGGTCCCAATTTTGCGCAGTTGAGGACCATGGTCAACAGGGCCAGGTGAGGCCCAGATGGAGACCGGAGTCCCCAAAACGGGTGAAGCCCAGGTGGGGACCACAGTCACCAGATCCAGGGTAGTCGGGGTGCAGACCAGAATGACCATGTCCACTTGATGTGCAGGTGGCAACCACATCACCAGGTCCCTGTGAGGCCCTGGTGGGGACCAGAGTCACGAGGTACATGAGAAGCTAGAAACACATGGTATCCCTGGGTGGCGCAGCGGTTTGGCGCCTGTCTTTGGTTCAGGGCGCGATCCTGGAGACCTGGGATCAAATCCCACGTCGGACTCCCGGTGCACGGAGCCTGCTTCTCCCTATGCCTGTGTCTCTGCCTCTCTTTCTCTCTGTGATGATCATAAATAAATAAAAATTAAAAAAAAAGATGCTAGAAACACTGCGGCCAACAGGTCCACATGATCTCCATGTGGGAACGAGAATCAGCAGTTACAGGTGAGGACCAGGTGGGGATCCTACTCACCATGTCCAGGTGAGACCCAGGTGGGAATCAGTGTCACCATGTCCAGGTGTGGCCCAGGTGAAGACCAGAGTTAATAGGTCCGGCTGGGTCACTGTTAGTGAACAGTGTAACCATATCCTGATGCTACCCAGGTGGGTAGCAGAGACACCAGGTCCTGGTGAGGCCCAAGTGGGACCAGAGACATGAGGTCCAGGTGAGGTCCCGATGGGAACCACAGTCACCACGTCAGGTGAGGCCATGCTTAGGATCAGAGTCACCAGTTACAGGTGAGGCCTAGGTGGAGCCAGAGTCACCTGGTACAGAAGAGGCCAAAGTCAGGACCAGAGTTACCAGGATCAGGTCACTCCAAGTGGGAATAGAGTAACCATGTCCCGATGATGCCAAGGTAGAACCAGAGTCACCAGGCCCAGATGTGGCGCAGGTGGGGAGCATGTTCACTAGGTCCCGTTGAGGCCCAGTTGAGGACCAGAGTCACCAGGTCTAGGTGAGGCCTAGAGGGGTACAGATTCACCTGGTCTGGTGACATCCAGATGGGGACCAGAGTCACCATGTCAGGCTGAGGCCCAGAGGGGATCCAGAGTCAAAATATTCAGGTGAGGCTCAGGTGTGGAACAGAGTATCCAGGTCATAATGGTTCACAGGTGAGGACCAGAGTCACCAGATCTGGGTGAGGCCCAGTTAGCATCAGAGTCAGCAGTTCCAGGTTAGCCAAGAAGGAGTCCACAGCAATCAGGTCTAGGTGGGTAAGAAAGTCAACAGGAGTGGGTGAGGTCAGATGGGGACCTGACTCACCAGGCCCAGGTGATTCCCATGTGGTGACCAGAGTTACCAGTTTGGGTGACCACCAGGTAAGGACCAGATTCACCAGGTCCAAGTGAGACCCACGTGGGGACCTGTGTCACGAGGCAAGGGTGAGGCCCAGGTGACAAGCCCACTCACCAGGTCCAGGTGAAGCCAACCTGCAGGCCATGCAGAGGAACCAGGTCCCAATGATGCCCAGGTGAGGACCATAGTCACCAGGTCCAGATTGGGGCCTAGGTGGGGGGAACAGATTCATCAGGAGAAGTTGAGGCCAAAGTGTGGAGCAAAGTTATCATATCCAGGTGATGTCTAGGTGGGGAACAGAGTAACCATGTCCCATTGATGTCAGGTGGGAAAAGAGTCAGAAGGTACAGATGAGGCCTAAGTGAGGACTAGATTCACCAGGTCCTGTTGAGGCCCAGTTGAGCACCAGCGTCCCCAGCTCCGGGTGAGTCCCAGAGGGGGACCAGAGTCACCCGGTTCTGCTGATATCCAGGTGGGGACAAGACTCACCACGTCAGCGTGAGGCACAGAGGGGGACGATAATCACTAGTTTCAGGTGAGGCCTCGATGTGGAACTGAGAAAAAAGTTCCCATAATGCCCAAATGAGGACCTGAATCACCAGGTCCAGGTGAAGCCCAGGTGGGGACCAGACTCACTAGTTTCAGATGAGGCCCAGGTGAGGACCAGAGTTACCAGGTACAAGTGAGGCCCCGGTGGGGATCAGAGGCAACAGGTCCATGTGAGGCCAGCGTGGGGACTATGGTCAACAGGTCTACTTGAGGCCCAGGTGTGGAACACCGTAAACAGGTCCAGGTGAGTCCCTGGTTGTGACAAGTGTCACCAGTCCAGATGAGGCCCAGTTGGGGACCAGGTTCACCAGGTCCAGGGGAGGCCCTTGAAAGAACCAGAGTGAACAGTTCGAGGTCAGGCGCAGGTTTCAACCAGGGTCAGCAGTTCCAAGTCAGGCCAAAGGGGTTTCACAGCCACTAGGGCCCGGTGAGACCCAGAGGGGGACCAGAGTCACCTGGTCCAGGTGAGGTCCAGTTGTGGAACACAGTCACCGGGTCCCAATTTTACCCAGTTGAGGACCATGGTCAACAGGGCCAGGTGAGACCCAGATGGGGATCGGAGTCCCCAAATCCAGGTGAAGACAAGGTGGGGACCACAGTCACCAGATCCAGGGTAGTCTCAGGTGCAGACCAGAATCAACAGGTCCACGTGAGACAACCACACACACCATGTCCCGGTGAGGTCCTGGAAGGGACCAGAGTCACGAGGTACATGAGAAGCTAGAAACACTGCAGCCACCAGGTGAACATGATGTCCATGCTGGAATGAGAATCACCAGTTACAGGTGAGGACCAGGTGGGGATCCGAGTCACCATGTCCAGGTGAGACCCAGGTGGGAACCAGTGTCACCATGTCCAGGTGTGGCCCAGGTGAAGACCAGAGTTAATAGGTCCGGCTGGGTCACTGTTAGTGAACAGTGTAACCATATCCTAATGCTACCCAGGTGGGTACCAGAGACACCAGGCCCTGGTGAGTCCCAGTTGGGACCAGAGACATGAGGACCAGGTGAGGTACCGATGGAAACCACAGTCACCAGGTCAGGTGAGGCATGCTTAGGATCAGAGTCACCACTTACAGGTGAGGTCCAGGGGGAGCCAGAGTCACATGGCACAGAAGAGGCGAAAGTCAGGACCAGAGTTACCACGATCAGGTCAGTCACACTGGGAATAGAGTAACCACGTCCCGATGATGCCCAGGTAGAACCACAGTTACCAGGTCCAGGGGCGGCCAACCTAAAGGCCATGCAGTGGAACCATGTCCCAATGATGCCCAGGTAGGGAAGAGAGTCACCAGGTCCAAATGAGGCCCAGATGGAGCATATTCAATAGGTCCACGTGAGGCCCAGTTGAGGACCAGTGTCACCAGATCCAGGTGAAGCCAAGGTGGGGACCAGAGTCACTAGGTCCAGATGAGGCCCAAGTGAGGACCAGTGTTACCAGGTACACGTGATGCCCCGGTGGGAATCAGAGGAAACAGGTCCATATGAGGCCGGCTTCGGTACCATGGTCAACAGGACTACTTGAGGCCCATGTGTGGAACACAGTAACCAGGTCCAGGTGAGTCCCCGGTGGTGACAAGGGTCACCACGTCCAGGTGAGTCCCAGGGGGGACCAGGATCACCAGGTACAGGGGAAGCACTTGAATGAACCAGAGTCAACAGTTCGAGGTCAGGCGCAGGTGTCAACCAGGGTCAGCAGGTCCAAGTCAGGCCAAATTGTGGATCACAGTCACTAGGGCACGGTGAGACCAAGAGGGGGACCAGAGTGACCTGGTCCAGGTGAGGTCCCGGGGTGGAACACAGTCACCGGGTCCCAATTTTGGCAGTTGAGGACCATTTTTGACAGGGCCAGGTGAGGCCCAGATTGGTGATCCTCAATCTGGATCAGATTCACCAGTTCCAGTTGAGGCTAAGAAGGAGTCAACAGTAATCATGTCCAGATTGACGCCTAGGTCGGGGAACCAGAGTCATCAGGACTAGTTGAGGCCAAAATGTGGAGCAAAGTTATCATATCCAGGTGAGGCCCAGGTCGGGAACAGAGTAACCATGTCCCATTGATGCCAGGTGGGAAAAGAGCCACAAGGTCCAGACGAGGCCAAAGTGAGGACCAGATTCACCAGGTCCTCTTGAGGCCCAGTTGAGGACCAGTGTCCCCAGCTCCGGGTGAGTCCCAGAGGGGGACCAGAGTCACCCGGTTCTGGTGATATCCAGGTGGGGACCAGAGTCACCACGTCAGGGTGAGGACCATAATGGGACGAGAATCACTAGGTCCAGGTGAGGTCCCGATGTGGAACTGAGAAACCAGGTCCCATGATGCCCATATGAGGACCTGAGTCACCAGGTCCAGGTGAGGTCCTTGTGGGATCCAGTCACCTCGTCCAGGTGAGGCCCAGGTGGGACCACAGTCACCAGTATCATGTGAGCCCCTCTTGGGAACCAGAGCCACTCTATCCAGCTGAGTCCCAGGTCCATGTGAGGCCCACGTGAGGAGCAGATTCATCAGGTCGAATTGAGGCATAGCTGGGGACAAGAGTCACCAGGTCTGGGTGCGGCCTACGTGGGTCAAGAATCAGCAGTTCTGAGTTAGGTCAAAGTGGGCACGAGAGACACCAGGTCCAGGTGAGGCCAAACTGAGGACCAGAGTCACCAGATCCAGGTGAGTTCCAGGTGGGGACCAGAGTCACCAGATCCAGGTGAAGCCCAGGTGGGGACCAGAGTCACCAGGTCTAGTTGACGCCTAGAGGGGTACCAGATTCAACTGGTCTAGGGGACATCCACATGGGGACCAGAGTCACCATGTCAGGGTGAGGCCCAGAGGGCATCCAGAGTCATCATGTCCAGGTGAGGTTCAGGTGTGGAACAGAGTATCCAGGTCATAATGATCCACAGGTGAGGACCAGAGTCACCAGATCTGGGTGAGGCCCAGTTAGGAGCAGAGTCACAAGTTCCAGGTGAGGCCAAGAAGGAGTCCACAGCAATCAGGTCCAGGTGGGGATCAAAGTCACCAGGAATGGGTGAGGCCCAGATGGGAACCAGATTCACCAGGTCCAGGTGATTCCCATTTGGTGACAAGGGTTACCAGTTACGGGTGAGGACCAGGTAAGGACCAAATTCACCAGGTCCAAGTGAGGCCCACTTGGGGACCTATGTCACCAGGTATGTGTGAGGCCCATTTGGAAACCCCACTCACCAGGTCCAGGTTAGGCCAACCTGCAGGCCATGCAGAGGAACGGTGTCCCGATGAAGCTTAGGTAGGGACCAGAGTTACCAGGTCCAGGTGAGGCCAACCTGCAGGCCATGCAGTGGAACCATCTCCCGATGATGCCCAGGTAGGGAGCAGAGTCACCAGGTCCAAATGAGGCCCAGATCGAGTATATTCAGTAGGTTCAGGTGAGGCCCAGTTGAGGACCAGAGTCACCAGATCTGGTTGAGGCCCAGAGGGGTACCAGATTCACCTGGTCCAGGTGACATCCAGATGGGGACCAGAGTAACCATGTCAGGGTGAGGCCCAGAGGGGATCCAGAGTCATCATTTCCAGGTGAGGCTCAGGTGTGGAACAGAGTAATCAGGTACCAATGATGCCCAGGTGAGTTCCAGAGTCACCAGATCTGGGTGACGCGCAGATAGGATCAGAGTCACCAGTTACAGGTGAGGCAAAAAGAGTCCACAGCAATCAGGTCCAGGTGGGGAACAAAGTCACCAGGACTCGGTGAGGCCAAGATGAGGAACAGATTCACCAGGTCTAGGTGAGGCCCAGGTGGTGACCAGAGTCCCCGGGTCTGGGAGAGGACCAGGTAAACACTAGATTCACCAGGTCCAAGAGGCCCACTTGGGGACCTGAGTCACCAGGTATGGGTGAGGCCCTGGTGGCAAACCCCACTCACCAATTCCAGGTGAGGCCAACCTGCAGGCCAGAGTAACCAGATCCAGGTGAGGCCCTAGACGGGACCGGAGTCACCAGGTAAATGTGAGTCTAAAAGGACACCACAGTCACCAGGTCCAGGTGTGGTTCATGTGGGAACGAGACGCCACAGATCAAGGTGAGACCCAGGTGGGGACCACAGTCACCAGGTCCAGATTGAGGCCTAGGTGGGGGGACCAGAGTCATCAGGACCAGTTGAGGCCAAAGTGCGTAGAATAGTTATCATGTCCAAGTGAGGCCCAGGTGGGGAACAGAGTAACCATATCCCATTGATGCCAGGTGGGAAAGAGTCACAAGGTCCGGATGAGGCCTAAGTGAGGAGTAGATTCACCAGGTCCTGTTGAGGCCCATTTGAGGACCAGTGTGCCCAGCTCTGGGTGAGTCCCAGAGGGAGACCAGAGTCACGCGGTTCTGGAGATATCGAGGTGGGGACCAGAGTCACCACGTCAGGGTGAGGCCCAGAGGGGGACGAGAATCACTAGGTCCAGGTGAGACCCCAATGTGGACCTGAGAAACCAGGCCCCATGATGCCCATATGAGGACCTGAGTCACCAGGTCCAGGTGAGACCCAGGTGGGACCACAGTCACAAGGTCCAGGTGAGGCCAAGGTATATAAGAGAGTATCCAGGTCCCAATGATCCCCAGGTAAGGACCGGAGTCAACAGGTCCAGGAGAGGCCCAAATATGGATCAGAGTCATTGTGTTCTAAGTGAGACCAGAAGGAGACCACAGGAACCAGGACCAGGAGAGCGCCATATGGGAACCAGAGCCACCAGATCTAGGTGAGGTCCAGGTGGGACCACAGTCACAAGGTCCAGGTGAGGCGCAGGTGGCAACAGGATTCACCAAGTCCAGGTGAGGCCCAGGTGGCGACCTGTCACCAGATCCAGGTGTGGACCAGCTAAGGACCAGATTCACCAGGCCCAAGTGAAAACCAAGGGGTGACCAGAGTCACCAGGTAAGGGTGAGGCCCAGTTAGCATCAGAGTCAGCAGTTCCAGGTTAGCCATGAAGGAGTCCACAGCAATCAGGTCCAGGTGGGGAAGAAAGTCAACAGGACTGGGTGAGGCCCAGATGGGGACCAGATTCACCAGGCCCAGGTGATTCCCATGTGGTACCAGAGTTACCAGTTCCGGGTGACCACCAGGTAAGGACCAGATTCACCAGGTCCAAGTGAGGCCCACGTGGGTCCTTTGTCAACAGGTATGAGTGAGGCCCAGGTGGCAACCCCACTCACCAGGTCCAGGTGAGGCGAACCTGCAGGCCATACAGAGGAAATATGTCCCGATGATGCCCAGGTAAGGACTAGAGTTACCAGGTCCAGGTGAGGCCAACCTGCAGGACATGCAGTGGAAACATGTCCCGATGATGCCCAGGTAGGGACCAGAGTCACCAGGTCCAGAATCGGCGCAGGTGGGAGCATATTCACTAGGACCCTGTGAGGCCCAGATGCGGACCAGAGTCACCAGGTCTACTTGAGGCCTAGAGGGGTACCAGATTCACCTGGTCTAGGTGACATCCTGATGGGGACCAGAGTCACCGTGTCAGCCTCCCCTGGACATGATGACTCTGGGCCAGTTCCTGGTTAGGCCCAGGTGGTACCAGAGACATGAGGTCCAGGTGAGGTCCCGATGGGAAACACAGTCACCAGGTCAGGTGAGGCCATGCTTAGGATCAGAGTCACCAGTTACAGGTGAGGCCCATGTGGAGCGACAGTCACCTGGTACAGAAGAGGCCAAAGTCAGGATCAGAGTTACCAGGTCAGGTCAGTCCCAGTGGGGAATAGAGTAACTATGTCCCCATGATGCCCAGGTAGAACCAGAGTCAGTAGTTCCAGAAGAGGCGCAGGTGGGGAGCATGTTAACTAGGTCCCGGTGAGGCCCAGTTGAGGACCAGAGTCACCAGATCTGGTTGAGTCCTAGAGCGGTACCAGAAACACCTGGTCCAGGTGACATCCAGAAGGGGACCAGAGTCACCAGGTCAGGGTGAGGCCCAGAGAGGCCCAGAGTCATCATGTATAGGGGAGGCTCAGGTGTGGAAGAGAGTCACCAGGTACCAATGATGCCCAGGTGAGGACCAGAGTCACCAGGTATGGGTGACGCGCAGATAGGATCAGAGTCACCAGGTCCAGGTGAGGCCAAGAAAGACTCCACAGCAATCAGGTCCAGGTGGGGAACAAAGACACAAGGACTGGGTGAGCCCCAGATGGGGACCAGATTCACCAGGTCCAGGTGAGGCCCAGGTGGTGACCAGACTCCCCGGGTCTAGGAGAGGACCAGCTAAGGTCCAGATTCACCAGGACCAAGAGACCCACGTGGGGACCTGAGTCACCAGGTATGGGTGAGGCCCAGGTGGCAACCCCACTCACCAGGTCCACGTGAGGCCAGCCTGCAGGCCAGAGTCACCAGATCCAGGTGAGGCCCTAGTGGGGACCGGAGTCACCAAGTAAATGTGAGTCTACAAGAACACTACAGTCACCAGGTCCAGGTGTGGTTCATGTGGGAACGAGAGTCACGAGGTCCAGGTGAGAACCTGGTGGGGACCACAGTCACCAGGTCCAGATTGAGGCCTAGGTGGGGGGACCAGAGTCATCGGGACCAGTTGAGACCAAAGTGTGGAGCAAAGTTTTATGTCCAGGTGACGCCCAAGTGGGGAACAGAGTAACCATGTCCCATTGATGCCAGATGGGAAAAGAGTCACAAGGTCCAGATGAGGCCTAAGTGAGGAGTAGATTCACCAGGTCCTCTTCAGGCCAGGTTTAGGACCAGTGTCCCTAGCTCAGGGTGAGTCCCAGAGGGGGACCAGAGTCACCCGGTTCTGGTGATATCCAGGTGGGGACCAGAGTCACCACGTCAGGGTGAGGCCCAGTGGGGGACGAGAATCACTAGGTCCAGGTGAGGCCCAGATGTGGAAGTAGAAACCAGGTGCCATGATGCCCATATAAGGACCTGAGTCACCAAGTCCAAGTGAGGTCCCTGTGGGAACCAGTGAACTCCTCCAGGTGAGGCCCTTGTGGGACCACAGTCACCAGGTCCAGGTGAGGCCCAGGTATATAAGAGATTATCCAGGTCCCAATGATGCCCAGATAAGGACCAGAGTCAACAGGTCCAGGAGAGTCCCAAAAATGGATCAGAGTCATTGTGTTCCAGGTGACGCCAGATGGAGACCACAGGAACCAGGTCCAGGAGAGCCGCATATGGGAACCAGAGCCACCAGATCCAGGTGAGGTCCAGGTGGGACCACAGTCACAAGGTCCAGGTGAGGCGCAGGTGGCAACAAGATTCACCAAGTCCAGGTGAGGCCCAGGTGGCGACCAGTCACCAGATCCATGTGCGGACCAGCTAAGGACCAGATTCAACAGGCCCATGTGAAGCTCAAGTGGTGACCAGATTTACCAGGTAAGGGTGAGTCCCAGAGGGGGAATCAGAGTAACCAGTTTAGTTTGAGGCACAGAATGGGACCAGAGGTCCCTGGTCAAAGTGAGGCCCAGGTGTGGAATAGAGTATCCAGGTCCCAATGATGCCTGGGTGAGGACCAGAGTCACTAGGGCCATGCAGGCCCAGATGGGGAACAGAATCACTAGGTCCTGTTGAGTCATAGAATAAGACCAGATTCAGGGATCCCTGGGTAGCGCAGCTGTATGGCGCCTGCCTTTGGCCCAGGGCGCGATCCTGGAGACCCGGGATCGAATCCCACATCGGGCTCCCGCTGCATGGAGACTGCTTCTCCCTCTGCCTGTGTCTCTGCCTCTCTCTCTCTCTGTGACTATCATAAATAAATAAAAATTTAAAAAATTTAAAAAATAAAGACCAGATTCACCAGTATCAGGTGAGCCCCTTGTGGGAACAAGAGCCACTCTACACAGCTGAGTCCAAGGTCCATGTGAGGCTCAAGTGAGGACCAGATTCATCAGGTAGAATTGAGGCATAGCTGGGGACAAGTGTCACCAGGTCTGGGTGCGGCCTAGGTGGGGAAAGATTCAGCAGTTCTGAGTTAGGTCAAAGTGGGGACGAGAGACACCAGTTCCAGGTGAGGCCAAAGTGAGGACCAGAGTCACCAGATCCAGGTGAGGTCCATGTTGGAAAGAGAGTCACGAGGTCCAGGAGAGGTGCAGGTGGGGGCCAGAGTCACCAGATCCATGTGAAGTCCAGGTGGTGACCAGAGTCACCAGATCCAGGTGAAGCCCAGGTGGGGACCAGAGTCTCTAGTTGCAGATGAGGCCCAGGTGAGGACCAGAGTTACCAGGTACACGTGAGGCCACGGGGGGGATCAGAGGCAACAGGTCCATGTGAGGCCGGCTTGGGGTCCATGGTCCACAGGTCTACTTGAGGCCCAGGTGTGGAACACAGTAAGCAGGTCCAAGTGAGTCCCTGGTGGTGACAAGAGTCACCACGTCCAGGTGAGTCCCAGGTGGGGACCAGGATCACCAGGTAGAGGGGAGGCCCTTGAAAGAACCAGAGTCAACAGTTCGAGGTAAGGCGCAGGTTGCAACCAGGGTCAGCAGGTCCAAGTCAGGGCAAAGTGGGGTTCACAGTCCCTAGGGCACAGTTACCGGGTCCCAATTTTGCCCAGTTGAGTACCATGGTCAACACGGCCAGGAGAGGCCCAGATAGGGACCGGAGTCCCCAAATCCAGGTAAGCCCAGGTTGGGACCACAGTCACCAGATCCAGGATAGTCTCAGGTGCAGACCAGAATCACAAGGTCCAGGTGAGGTGCAGGTGGCAACCACACTCACCAGGTCCCGGTGAGGCCCTGATGGGGACCAGAGTCACGAGGTACATGAGAAGCTAGAAACTCTGTAGCCACAAGGTCCCCATGATATGTCCATGTGGGAATGAGTATCACCAGTTACAGGTTACTACCAGGTTGGGCTTTGACTCACCATGTCCAGGTGAGACCCATGTGGGAACCAGTGTCACCATGTCCAGGTGTGGCCCAGGTGAAGACCAGAGTCAATAGGTCCAGCTGAGTCACTGTTAGTGAACAGTGTAACCATATCCTGATGCTACCCAGGTGGGTACCAGAGACACCAGGTCCTGGTGACGCCCAGGTGGGACCAGAGTCAGGAGGTCCAGTTGAGGTCCAGTTGTGGAACACAGTCACCGGGTCCCAATTTTGCCCAGTTGAGGACTATGGTCAACAGGGCCAGGTGAGGCCCAGATGGGGACCGGAGTCCCCAAATCCAGGTGAATCCCAGGTGGGGACCACAGTCACCAGATCCACAGTAGTCTCACGTGCAGACCAGGATCATCAGGTCCAGGTGAGGTGCAGGTGGAAACCACACTCACCAGCTCCTGCTGAATAGAGTAACCATGTCCCGATGATGCCCAGGTAGAACCAGAGTCACCAGGTCCAGATGAGGCACAGGTGGGGAGCATGTTCACTAGGTCCCGGTAGGCCCAGTTGAGGACCAGAGTCACCAGGTCAAGTTGAGGCCTAGAGGGATACCAGATTCACCTGGTCTAGGTGACATCCAGATGGAGAACAGAGTCACCATGTCAGGCTGAGGCCCAGAGGGGATCCAGAGTCATCATATCCAGGTGACGCTCAGGTGTGTAACAAAGTATCCAGGTCATAATGTTCCACAGGTGAGGACCAGAGTCATCAGATCTGGGTGAGAACCAGTTAGGATCAGAGTCACCAGTTCAAGGTGAGGCCAAGAAGGAGTCCACAGCAATCAGGCCCAGGTGGGGAACTAAGTCACCAGGACAGGGTGAGGCCCAGAGGGGGACCAGATTCACCAGGCCCAGGTGATTCCCAGGTGGTGACCAGAGTTACAAGTTCCGGGTGAGGACAAGGTCAGGACCAGATTCACCAGGTCCAAGTGAGGCCCACGTGGGACCTGTGTCACCAGGTATGGGTGAGGCGAGGTGGCAACCCCACTCATCAGGTCCAGGTGAGGGCAACCTGCAGGCCATGCAGAGGAACCTAGTCCCGATGATGCACAGGTTGGGACTAGAGTACCAGGTCCAGGTGAGGCCAACCTACAGGCCATGCAGTGGAACCATGTCCCGATGATGCCCAGGTAGGGACCAGAGTTACCAGGTCCAGGTGAGGCCAACCTGCAGGTCATGCAGTGAAGACATGTCCCGATGATGCCCAGGAAGGGACAAGAGTAACCAGGTCCAAATGAGCCCCAGATGGAATGTATTCACTAGGTCCAGGTGAGGCCCAGTTGAGGACCAGAGTCACCAGATCTGGATGAGGCCTAGAGGGGTACCAGAATCACCTGGTACAGGTGAGATCCAGAAGGGGACCAGAATCACCAGGTCAGGGTGAGGCCCAGAGAGGCTCCATAGTCATCATGTCCAGGTGAGGCTCAGGTCTGGAACACAGTGTCCAGGTCATAATGGTCCTTATGTGAGGACCAGAGTGACCAGATCTGGTGACGCGCAGATAGGATCAGAGTCACCAGTTCCAGGTGAGGCCAAGAAAGTGTCCACAGCAATCAGGTCCAGGTGGGGAACACAGTCACCAGGACTGAGTGAGGCCCAGATGGGGACCAGATTCAACAGGTCCAGGTGAGGCCCAGGTGGTGTCCAAAGTCCCCGGGTCTGGGAGTGGACCAGGTAAGGTCCAGATTCACCAGGTCCAAGAGGCCCACGTGGGGAACTGAATCACCAGGTATGGGGTGGCAACCCCACTCACCAGGTCCAGGTGAGGCCAACCTTCAGGCCAGAGTCACCAGATCCACGTGAGGCCCTAGTGGGGACCGGAGTCACCAGGTAAATGTCCGTCTACAAGAACACCACAGTGCAGGTCCAGGTGTGGTTCATGTGGGAACGAGAGTCACCAGGTCCAGGTGAGAACCAGGTGGGGACCAGAGTCACCAGGTCCAGATAGAGGCCTAGGTGGGGGGACCAGAGTCATCAGGACCAGTTGAGCTCAAAGTGTGGAGCAAAGTTATCATGTCCAGGTGAGGCCCAGGTGGGGAACAGAGTAACCATGTCCCATTGATGCCAGGTGGGAAAAGAGTCACAAGGTCCCGGTGAGGCGCATGTGGCAACAGGATTCACCAAGTCCAGGTGAGGCCCAGGTGGCGACCAGTCACCAGATCCATGTGCGGACCAGCTAAGGACCAGATTCACTAGGCCCAAGTGAAGCCCAAGGGGTGACCAGATATACCAGGTAAGGGTGAGGCCCAGAAGGGGAACCAGAGTAACCAGTTTAGTTTGAGGCCCAGAATGGGACCAGAGGTCCCTGGTCAAAAAGAGGCCCAGGTGTGGAATAGAGTATCCAGGTCCCAATGACGCCCAGGTGAGGACCAGAGTCACCAGGTCTGGGTAATGCGCAGATAGGATCAGAGTCACCAGTTCCAGGTGAGGCCAAGAAAGAGTCCATAGCAATGAGATCCAGGTGGGGAACAAAGTCACCAGGACTGGGTGAGGCCCAGATGGGGACCAGATTGACCAGGTCCAGGTGAGGCCCAGGTGGTGACCAGAGACCACGGGTCTGGGAGATGACCAGGTAAGGACCAGATTCACCAGGTCCAAGAGGCCCACGAGGGGACCTGTGTCCCCAGGTACGGGCGAGGCACAGGTGGCAACCACACTCACCAGGTCCAGGAGAGGCCATCCTTCGAGCCATGCAGAGGAACCCTGTCCCGATGATGCCCATGTAGGAACCAGAGTTACCAGGTCCAGGTGAGCCCGACCTGCAGGCCATGCAGTGGAACCATGCCCTGATGATGTCCAGGTAGGGACCAGGGTTACCAGGTCCAGGTGAGGCCAACCTGCAGGCGATGCAGTGGAACCGTGTCCCGATGATGCCCAGGTAGGGACCAGAATCACCAGGTCCAATGAGGCCCAGATGGAGCATATTCACTAGGTCCAGGTGTGGTCCAGTGGAGGACCAGAGTCACCAGACCCTGTTGAGGCCTAGAGGGGTACCAGAATCACCTGGCCCAGGTGACATCCAGATGGGGACCAGAGTCACCAGGTCAGGATGAGGCCCAGAGTGGTTCCAGAGTCATTATGTCCAGGTGAGGCTCAGGTGTGGAACAGAGTCACCAGGTACCAAAGATGCCCAGGTGAGGACCAGAGTCACCAGGTCTGGGTGACAGGCAGATAGGATCAGAGTCACCTGTTCCAGGTGAGGCCAAAAAAGAGTCCACAGCAATCAGATACAGGAGTGGAACAAAGTCAACAGGCCTGGGTGAGGCCCAGATGGGGATCAGATTCACCAGGTCCACGTGAGGCCCTAGTCGCACCGGAGACAGCAGGTAAAAGTGAGTCTACAAGAACACTACAGTCACCAGCTCCAGGTGTGGTTCATGTGGGAACGAGAGCCACCAGTTCCAGGTGAGACCCAAGTTGGGACGACAGTCACCAGGTCCGGATTGAGGCCTAAGAGGGTAACAGTGCCATCAGGACCAGTTGAGGCCCAACTGTGGAACAAAGTTATCATGTCCAGTTGAGGCTCAGGTGTGGAACAGAGTATCCAGGTCATAATGGTCCACAGGTGAGGACCAGAGTCACCAGATCTGGGTGAGGTCCAGTTAGGATCAGAGTCCCCAGTTCCAGGTGAGGCCAAAAAGGAGTCCACAGCAATCAGGTCCAGGTGGGGAACAAAGTCACCAGGACTAGGTGAGGCCCAGATGGGGACCAGATTCACCAGGTCCAGGTGATTCCCAGGTGTTGACCAGAGTTACCAGTTCCGGGTGAGGAACAGATAAGGCACCACTAGGGCCTCACGTGGATCTGGTGACTCTGGCCTGCAGGTTGGCCTCACCTGGTCTGGTGAGTGGGGTTGCCACCTGGGCCTCACCCATACCTGGTGAGTCAGGTCCCCACGTGGCCTCTTGGACCTGGTGAGTCTGGTCCTTACCTGGTCCTCTCCCAGACCCGGGGACTATGGTCACCACCTGGGCTTCACCTGGATCAGATGTATCTGGTCCCCATCTGGGCCTCACCCATTTTTGGTGAATTTATTCCACACCTGGACCTGATTGCTGTGGACTCTTTCTTGGCCTCATCTGGAACTGGTGACTCTGATCCTATCTGCGCGTCACCCAGACCTGTTGTCTCTGGTCCTCACCTGGGCATCATTGGTACCTGGTGTCTCTGTTCCGCACCTGAACCTCACCTGGACATGATGACTCTGGATCTTCTCTGGGCCTCACCCTGACCTGGTGACTCTGGTCCCCATCTGGATGTCACCTGGACCAGGTGATTCTGGTACCCCTCTAGGCCTCAAACTGATCTGTAACTCTGGTCATGAACTGGGCCTCACCTGGACCTAGTGAATATGCTCCATCTGGGCGTCATTTGGATCTGGTGAATCTGGTCCTTACCTGGTCCTCATCCGGAACTTGTAACTCTGGTCATCACATGGAATCACCTGGCCCTGGTGAATCTGGTCCTTACCTGTTCCTCTCCCAGACCCGGGGACTCTGGTCACCTCCTGGGCCTCACCTGGACCTCGTGATTCTGGTACCCATCTGGGCCTCACCCAGTCCTGGTGAGTTTGTTCCCCACCCGGACCTGATTTCTGTGGACTCTTTCTGGTCTCACCTGTAACTGGTGACTCTGATCCTATCTGCGCGTCACCCAGACCAGGTGTCTCTGGTCCTCACTTGGGCATCATTGGTACCTGGTGAATCTGTTCCACACCTGAGCCTCCCCTGGACATGATGACTCTGGAAGCACTCTGGGCCTCACCCTGACCTGTTGACTCTGGTCCCCATCTGGATGTCACCTAGACCAGGTGAATCTGGTACCCCTTTAGGCCTCAACTAGATCTGGTGACTCTGGTTCTCACCTGGCCTCACCGCGACCTAGTGAATATGCTCCCCACCTACGCCTCATCTGGACCTGGTGACTCTGATTCTACCTGGGCATCATCGGGACATTTTTACTCTATTCCCCACTGGGACTGACCTGATCGTGGTGACTCTGGTCCTGACTTTGGCCTCTTCTGTACCAGGTGACACTGGCTCCACCTGGGCCTCACCTCTAACTGGTGACTCTGATCCTAAGAATGGCCTCACCTGACCTGGTGACTGTGGTTCCCATCGGACCTCATCTGGAACTCATGTCTCTTGTCCCACCTGGGCCTCCCCAGGACCTGGTGTCTCTGGTACCCACCTGAGTAGCCTCAGGATATGGTTACACTGTTCACTAACAGTGACCCAGCCGGACCTATTAACTCTGGTCTTTACCTGGGCCACACCTGGACATGGTGACACTGGTTCCCACCTGGGTCTCACCTGGACATGGTGAGTCGTATCCCCACCTGGTCCTCACCTGTAACTGTTGATTCTCGTTCCCACATGGACATCATGTGGACCTGGTGACTGCAGTGTTTCTAGCTTCTCATGTACCTCGTGACTCTGGTCCCCACCAGCGCCTCACCGGGACCTGGTAAGTTTGGTTGCCACCTGCACCACACCTGGACCTGGTGATTATAGTCTGCACCTGAGACTACTCTGGATCTGGTGACTGTGGTCCCCACCTGGGCTTCACCTGGATTTCGGGACTCCGGTCCCCATCTGGGCCTCACCTGGCCCTTTTGACCATGGTCCTAAACTGGGCAAAATTGGGACCTGGTGACTGTGTTCCACAACTGGACCTCACCTGGACCAGGTGACTCTGGTCCCCCTCTGGGTCTCAGCATGTCCTAGTGACTGTGAAGTCCACTTTGGCTTGACTTGGACCTGCTGACCCTGGTTGCCACCTGCGCCTGACCTCGAACTCTTGACTCTGGTTCTTTCAAGGGCCTCCCCTGTACCTGGTGATCCTGGTGTCCACCTGGGCCTCACCTGGACGTGGTGACTCTTGTCACCACGAGGGACTCACCTGGACCTGCTTACTGTGTTCCACAACTGGGTCTCAAGTGGACCTGTTGACCATGGTGCCCAAGCCGGCCTCACATGGACCTGTTACCTCTGATCCCCACCGGATCCTCACGTGTACCTGGTAACTCTGGTCCTCACCTGGGCCTCATCTGCACCTAGTGACTCTGGTCCCCACCTGGGCTTCACCTCGATCTGGTGACTCTGGTCCCCACCTGGACTTCACCCGGATCTAGTGACTCTGGTCCCCATCTGGACCTCTCCTGGACCTGGTGACTCTCTTTCCAACATGGACCTCACCTGGATCTGGTGACTCTGGTACTCAGTTTGGCCTCATCTGGACATCGTGTCTCTCGTCCCCACTTAGACCTAACTCAGAAGTGCTGAATCTAGCCCCACCTAGGCCGCACCCAGACCTGGTGACTCTTGTCCCAGCTATGCCTCAATTCGACCTGGTGAATCTGGTCCTCACGTGGGCTTCACATGGACCTGGGACTCAGCTGGATAGAGTGGCTCTGCTTCCCAAAAGGGGCTCACCTCATACTGGTGACTGTGGTCTTTTTCTATGCCTCACCAGGACCTAGTGATTCTGTTCCCCATCTGGGCCTGTATGGCCCTAGTGACTCTGGTCCTGACCCAGGCATCATTGGGACCTGGATACTCTATTCGACAACGGGGCCTCACTTTGACCACGGACCTCTGGTCCCATTCTGGGCCTCAAACTAAACTGGTTACTCTGGTTCCCCCTCTGGGCCTCACCCTTACCTGGTAAATCTGGTCACCCCTTGGGCTTCACTTGGGCCTGGTGAATCTGGTCCTTAGCTGGTCCGCACATGGATCTGGTGACTGTTCGCCACCTGGGCCTCACATGGACTTGGTGAATCCTGTTGCCACCTGCGCCTCACCGGGACCTTGTGACTCTTTTCCCACCTGGCATCAATGCGACATGGTTACTCTGTTCCCCACCTGGGCCTCACCTGGACATGATAACTTTGCACCACACTTTGGCCTCAACTGGTCCTGATGACGCTGGTCCCCCCACCTAGGCCTCAATCTGGACCTGGTGACTGTGGTCCCCACCTGGTTCTCACCTGGACCTGGTGTCTCTCGTTCCCACATGAACCACACCTGGACCTGGTGACTGTGGTGTTTTTGTAGACGCACATTTACCTGGTGACTCTGGTCCCCACTAGGGCCTCACCTGGATCTGGTGACTCTGGCCTGAAGGTTGTCCTCACCTGGACCTGGTGAGTGGGGTTGCCACCCCATACCTGGTGTCTCAGTTCCACACGTGGGCCTCATGGACCTGTTTATCTGGTCGTTACCTGGTCCTCTCCCAGACCCGGGGACTCTGGTCCCCAAATGGGCCTCATCTGAACCTGTGATTCTGATCCCCAACTGGGCCTCACCGAGTCCTGGTGACTTTGTTCCCCACCTGGATCTGATTGCTGTGGACTCTTTCTTGGCCTCACCGGGAACTGGTGACTCTGATCCTATCTGCGCGTCACCCAGACCTGGTGACTCTGGTCCTGACCTGGGCATCATTGGTACCTGGTGACTCTGTTCCACACCAGAGCCTCACCTGGATATGATGACTCTGCAACCCCTCTGTGCCTCACCCTGACCTGGTGATTCTGGTCCACATCTGGATGTCACCTGGACCAGGTGATTCTGGTACCCCTCTAGGCCTCAACCAGATCTGGTGACTCTGGTTCTCAACTGGGCCTCACCTGGACCTAGTGAATATGCTCCATCTGGATCTCATTGGACCTGATGATTCTGATCCCTACCTGGGCATCATCGGGACATGGTTCCACTGCATGGACTTCAGGTTGGCCTCACCTGGACCTGGTGAGTGGGGTTGCCACCTGTGCCTCACCCATACCTGGTGACTGTGTTCCCCACCTGGACCTGATTGCTGTGGACACTTTCTTGGCCTCACCTGGAACTGGTGACTCTGATCCTATCTGCGCGTCACCAGATCTGGTCACTCTGGTCCTCACCTGGGCATCATTGGTACATGGTGGCTCTGTTCTACACCTGAGCCTCACCTGGACATGATGACTCTGGAACCTCTCTGGGCCTCACCCTGACCTGGTGACTCTGGTACCCATCTGGATGTCACCTTGACCAGGGGATTCTGGTACCCCTCTAGGCCTCAACCAGATATGGTTACTCTGGTCCTCAACTGGGCCTCACCTGGACCTAGTGAATATGATCCATCTTGGCCTCATTTGGACCTGGTGACTCTGTCCCTACCTGGGCATCATAGGGATATGGTTCCACTGCATGGCCTGCAGGTTTGCCTCACCTGGACCTTGTAACTCTGGTCCCTACCTGGTCATCATCGGGACATGGTTCCACACATGCCTGCAGGTTGGCATCACCTGGACCTGGTAACTCTAGTCCCTACCTGGGCATCATCGGGACATGGTTCCTCTGCATGGCCTGCAGGTTGGCATCACCTGGACCTGGTGAGTGGGGTTGTCACCTGTGCCTCACCCATGCCTGGTGACACAGGTCCCCACGTGGGCCTCACTTGGACCGGGTGAATCTGGTCCTTACCTTGTTCTCACCCGGAACTGGTAACTCTGGTCACCACCTGGGAATCACCTGGCCCTGGTGTTTCTGGTCCCCATCTGGGCGTCATCCAGTCCTGGTACATTGTTCCCCACCTGGACCTGATTGCTGTGAAATCCTTATTGGCCTCACCTGGAACTGGTGCCTCTGATCCTAACTGGCCTCACCCAGATCTGGTGACTCTGGTCCTCACCTGTGGACCATTATGACCTGGATACTCTGTTCCACACCTGAGCCTCACCTGGTCATGATGACTCTGGATCCCCTCTGGGCCTCAGCCTGACATGGTGACTCTGGTCCCCATCTGGATATCACCAATATCAGGTGAATCTGGTACCCCTCTATGCCTCAACTAGACATGGTGACTCTGGTCCTCAACTGGGCCTCAACGGGACCTAGTGAACATGCTCCCCACCTGCGCCTGACCTCGAACTGTTGACTCTGGTTCTTTCAAGGGCTTACCCTGTACCTGGTGATCCTGGTCCCCACCTGGGATTCACCTGGACGTGGTGATTCTGGTCCCCACCTGGATATCACCAGAACGGGGTGACTCTGGTCCCCCTCTGAGACACACCCGGAGCTGGGACACTGGTCCTCAGCTGATCCTCAACAGGACCTGGTGAATCTACTCCTCACTTAGGCTTCGTCCAGACCTTGTGACTCTTTTCCCAACTGGCATCAATGGGACATGGTTACTCTGTTCCCCACCTAGGTCTCAAGTGGACATGATAACTTTGCTCAACACTTTGGCCTCAACTGCTCCTGATGAATCTGGTCCCCCCACCTAGGCCTCAATCTGGAACTGGTGACTGTGGTCCCCACCTGGGTCTCAGCTGGACCTGGTGACTCTCGTTCCCACATGAACCACACCTGGACCTGGTGACTGTGGTGTTCTTGTAGACTCACATTTACCTGGTGACTCCGGTCCCCACTAGGGCCTCACATGGATATGGTGACTCTGGCCTGCAAGTTGGCCTCACCTGGACCTGGTGAGTGGGGTTCCCACCTGGGCCTCACACATACCTGGTGACCACGTCCCCACGTGGGCCTCTTGGACCTGGTGAATCTGGTACTTACCTGGTCCTCTCCTAGATCCGGGGACTCTGGTCACCACCTGGGCATCACCTGGACCTGGTGAATGAATCTGGTCCCCATCTGGGCCTCACCCAGTCTTGGTGACTTTGATCCCCACCTGGACCTGATTGCTGTGGACTCTTTCTTGGCCTTACCTGGAACTGGTGACTCTGATCCTATCTGCGGGTCACCCAGATCTGGTGACTCTGGTCCTCACCTGGGCATCTTTGGTACTTGGTGACTCTGTTCCACACCTGAGCCTCACCTGGACATGATGACTCTGGAACCGCTCTGGGCCTCACCCTGACCTGGTGACTCTGGACCCATCTGGATGTCACCTGGACCAGGTGATTCTGGTACCCTTATAGGCCTCAACCTGATTTGGTGACTCTGGTCCTCAACTTGGCCTCACCTGGACCTAGTGAATATGCACCATCTGGGCCTCATTTGGACCTGGTGTCTCTCTTCCCTACCTGGGCATCATCGGGACATGGTTCCACTGCATGGCCTTTAGGTTGGCCACACCTGGACCTGGTAAATGTGGTTCTACCTGGGCATCATCGGGACGTGGTTACTCTATTCCCAGTGGGACTGACCTGATCGTGGTAACTCTGGTCCTGACTTTGGCCTCTTCTGTGCCATGTGACTCTGGCTCCCCCGGACCTCACCTGTAAGTGGTGACTCTGATCCTAAGCATGGCCTCACCTGACCTGGTGACTGTGGTTCCCATTGGTACCTCACCTGGTCCTCATGTCTCTGGTCCCAACTGGGACTCACCAGGACCTTGTATCTGGTAACCACCTTAGTAGCATCAGGATATGGTTACTCTGTTCACTAACAGAGACCCGGTCGGAGCTATTAACTCTCGTCTTCACCTGGTCCACACTTGGACATGGTGACACTAGTTCCCACTAGAGTCTCACCTGGACATGGTGACTCAGATCCCACCTGGTCCTCACCTGTAACTTGTAATTCTCGTACCCACATGGACATCATATGGACCTGGTGGCTGCAGTGTTTCTAGCTACTCATGTACCTCGTGAATCTGGTCCCCACCAGGGCCTCACCGAGACTTGGTGAGTGTGGTTGCCACCTGCACCTCACCAGGACCTGGTGATTCTGGTCTCCTCCTGAGACTACCCTGTATCTAGTGACTGTGGTCCCCACCTGGGCTTCACCTGAATTTGGGGACTCCGGTCCCCATCTGGGCCTCACCTGGCCCTGTTGACCATGGTCTTCAACTGGGCAAAATTGGGACCCGGTAACTGTGTTCCACAACTGGACCTCACCTGGACAAGGTGACTCTGGTCCCCCTCTGGGTCTCCCTGTGCCCTAGTGACTGTGAGCCCCACTTTGGCCTGACTTGTCTGCTGACCCTGGTTGCCACCTTCGCCTGACCTCGAACTGTTGACTCTGGTTCTCTCAAGGGCCTCCCCTGTACCTGGTGATCATGGTCCCCAATTGGACCCAGGTAGGGACCTGGTGGTGACTCTTGTCACCACCGGGGACTCACCTGGACATGATTACTGTGTTCCAAACCTGGGCCTCAGGTAGACCTGTTGACCATGGTCCCCAAGCCGGCCTCACGTGGACCTTTTGGCTCTGATACCCGCCGGGGCCTCACGTGTATCTGGTAACTCTGATCCTCACCTGGGCCTCATCTGGACCCAGTGACTATGGTCCCCACCTGGGCTTCACCTGGATCTGGTGACTCTGGTACCCACCTGGACTTCACCTGGATCTAGTGACTCTGGTCCCCACCTGGACCTATCCTGGACCTGGTGACTCTCTTTCCAACATGGAAGTCACCTGGACCTGGTGACTCTGGTCCTCAGTTTGGCCTCACCTGGACCTGGTGAGTGGGGTTGCTACTTGGGCCTCACCCAAACCTGGTGACTCAGGTCCCCACGTGGGCCTCTTGGACCTGTTCATCTGGTCCTTACCTGGTCCTCTACCAGACTCGGGGACTCTGGTCCCCAACTGGGCCTCTCCTGGACCTGGTGAATCTGTTCCCCATCTGGGCCTCACCCAGTACTGGTGACTTTGTTCCCCACTTGGACCTGATTGCTGTGGACACTTTCTTGGCCTCAACTGGAACTGTTGACTCTGATCCTATCTGCGCGTCACCCGGACCTGGTGACTCTGGTCCTCACCTGGGCATCATTGGTACCTGGTGACTCTATTCCACACCTGAGCCTCACCTGGACATGATGAATCTGGAAGCTCTCCGGGCCTCACTCTGACATGGTGACTCTGGTCCCCATCTGGATGTCACATGGACCAGGTGATTCTGGTATCCCTCTAGGGCTCAACCAGATCTGATGATTCTGGTCCTCAACTGGGCCTCACCTGGACCTAGTGAATATGCTCCATCTGGGCCTCATTTGGACCTGGTGACTCTGGTCCCTACCTGGGCATCATCGGGAAATGGTTCCACTGCATGGCCTGCTGGTTGGCCTCACCTGGACCTGGTAACTCTGGTCCCTACCTGGGCATCATCGGGACATGGTTCCACACATGGCCTGCAGGTTGGCCTCACATGGACCTGGTAATTCTAGTCCCTACCTGGGCGTCATCGGGACATGGTTCCTCTGCATGGCCTGCAGGTGGGCCTCACCTGGACCTGGTGAGTGGCGTTGTGACCTTGGCCTCACACATGCCTGGTGACACAGGTCCGCACGTGGGCCTCCCTTGGGCCTGGTGAATCTGGTCCTTACCTGGTCCTCACCCGGAACTCCTAACTCGGGTCACCACCTGGGAATCACATGAACCTGGTAAATCTGGTCCCCATCTGGTCCTCATCCAGTCCTGGTGACTTTGTCACCCCACCTGGAACTGATTGCTGTGGACTCCTTCTTGGCCTCACCTGGAACTGGTGACTCTGATCCTAACTGGGCCTCACCCAGATCCGGTGACTCTGGTCCTCACCTATGGACCATTAGGACCTGGATACTCTGTTCCACACCTGAGCCTCACCTGGAAATGATGACTCTGGTTCCCCTCTGGGCCTCACCCTGACATGATTACTCTGGTCTCCATCCGGATGTCACCTAGACTAGGTGAATGTGGTATCCCTCTAGGCCTCAACTTGACCTGGTGACTCTGGTCCCCACCTGGGCTTCACCTCGATCTGGGGACTGGTCCCCACCTGAGCTTCACCTGGATCTGGTGACTCTGGTCCCCACCTGGACCTCTCCTGGACCTGGTGACTCTCTTTCCAACATTTACCTCACCTGGATCTGTTGACTCTGGCCCTCAGTTTCGCCTCACTTGGACTTGGTGACTCTCGTCCCCACTTTGACCTAACTCAGAACTGCTGAAACTTGCCCCAGCTAGGCCGCACCCAGACCTGGTGACCCTTGTCCCTAGCTATGCCTCAATTCGACCTAATGAATCTGGTCCTCACGTGGGCCTCACATGGACCTGGGACTCAGCTGGATAGAGTGGCTCTGGTTCCCACAAGGGGCTCACCTGATACTGCTGACTGTGGTCTTATCTATGCCTCACCAGGACCTAGTGATTCTCTTCCCCATCTGGGCCTGCATGGCCCTAGTGACTCTGGTCTTCACCCAGGCATCATTGGGACCTGGAACTATATTCCACACCTGGGCCTCACTTTGACCAGTCACCTCTGGACCCATTCTGGGCCTCAAACTAAACTGGTTACTCTGGTTCCCCCTCTGTGACTCACCCTTACAGGGTGACTCTGGTCACCCTTTGAGCATCACTTCGGCCTGGTGAATCTGGTCCTAAGCTGGACCGCACCTGGTTCTGGTGACTGGTCGCCACCTGTCCTCACCTGGACTTGGTGAATCCTGTTGCCACCTGCGCCTCACCTGGACCTTGTGACTGTGGTCCCCCCTGGACCTCACCTGGATCTGGTGGCTCTGGTTCCCATATGGGGCTCTCCTGGACCTGGTTCCTGTGGTCTCCATCTGGCCTCACCTGGAACACAATGACTCTGATCCATATTTGGGCCTCTCCTGGACCTGTTGACTCTGGTCCTTACCTGGGCATCATTGGGACCTGGATACACTCTTATATACCTGGGCCTCACGCTGACGTGGTGAGTCTTGTCCCCACCTGGATATCACCAAAACCGGGTGACTCTGGTCCCCCTCTGGGACTCACCCGGAGCTGGGGACACTGGTCCTCAACTGGGCTCAACAGGATCTGGTGAATCTACTCCTCACTTAGGCCTCGTCTGGTTCTTGTGACTCTTAACCAACCTGGCATCAATGGGACATGGTTACTCTGTTCCCCACGTGGGCCTCACCTGGACATGATAACTTTTCTCCGCACTTTGGCCTCAACTGGTCCTGATGACTCTGGTCTCCCCACCTAGGCCTCAATCTGGACCTGGTGACTGTGGTCCCCACCTGGGTCTGACCTGGACCTGGTGCCTCTCGTTCCCACATGAACCACACCTGGACCTGGTGACTGTGGTGTCCTTGTAGACTCACATTTACCTGGTGACTCCGTTCCCCTCTGGGGCCTCACCTGGATCTGGTGACTCTGGCCTGCAGGTTGGCCTCACCTGGACCTGGTGAGTTGGGTTGTCACCTGGGCCTCACCCATACCTGGTGACTCAGGTCCCCACGTAGGCCTCTTGCCCTGGTGAATCTGGTCCTTATCTGGACCTCTCCCAGACCCGGGGACTCTGGTCACCACATGGGCCTCACCTGGACCTGGTGAATCTGGTCCCCATCTGGGCCTCACCCAGTCCTGGTGACTTTGTTCCCCACCTGGACCTGATTGCTGTGGACTCTTTCTTGGCCTCACCTGGAACTGGTGACTCTGATGCTATCTGCGCGTCACCCAGACCTGGTGACTCTGGTTATCTCCTGGGCATCATTGTTACGTAGTGACTCTGTTTCACACCTGAGCCTCACCTGGACATGATGACTCTGGAACCACTCTGGGCCTCACCCTGACTTGGTAACGCTGGTCCCCACCTGGATGTCACCTGGACCAGGTGATTCTTGTATCCCTCTAGGCCTCAACCAGATCTGGTGACTCCGGTCCTCAACTGGGCCTCACCTGGACCTAGTGAAAATGCTCCATCTGGGCCTCATTTGGACCTGGTGACTCTGGTCCCTACTTGGCATTATCGGGACAAGGTTCCCCTGACTGGCCTTCAGGTTGACCTCACCTGGACATGGTAACTCTGTTCCCTACCTGGGCATCATCGGAACACGGTTCCTCTGCATTGCCTGCAGGTTGGCCTCACCTGGACCTGGTGAGTGGGGCTGCCAACTGGGCCTCACCAATACGTGGTGACACAGGTCCCCACGTGGGCCTCACTTGGACCTGGTGAATCTGGTCCTTACATGGTCCTCTCCCAGATCCGGGGAATCTGGTCCCCAACTGGGCCTCAACTAGACCTGGTGAATCTGGTCCCCATCTGGGCCTCACCCAGTTCTGGTTACTTTGTTCACCACCTGGACCTGATTGCTGTGGACTCTTTCTTGGCCTCACTTGGAACTGGTGACTCTAATCCTATCTGCGCGTCACCCAGATCTGGTGACTCTGGTCCTCACCTTAGCATCATTGGTACCTGGTTACTCTGTTCCACACTTGAGCCTCACCTGGACATGATGACTCTGGAACCTCTCTGGGCCTCAGCCAGACATGGTGACTCTGGTCCCCATCTCGAAGTCACTTCGACCAGGTGAATCTGGTACCCCTCTTGGCCTCAAATTGACCTGGTGACTCTGGTCCTCAACTGGGCCTCACCGGGACCTAGTGAACATGCTCCCCACCTGCGCCTCATCTGGAACGGGTGACTCTGGTTCTACCTGGGCATCATCGGGACATGGTTACTCTATTCCCCACTGGAACTGACCTGATGCTGGTAACTCTGGTCCTGACTTTGGCCTCTTCTGTACCAGGTGACTCTGGCTCTATCTGGGCCTCACCTGTAACTGGTGACTCTGATTCTAAGCATGGCCTCACCTGACCTGGTGACTGTGGTTCCCATCGGGACCTCATCTGGACCTCAAGTCTCTGGTCCCTCCTGGGCCTCACCAGGACCTGGTGTCTCTGGTGTACACTGGGTAGCTTCAGGATATGGTTACACTGTTCACTATCAGTGACCCACCCGGACATATTATCTCTGGCCTTCACCTAGGCCACACCTGGACATCTGACACTGGTTCCAACCTGGGTCTCACCTGGACATGGTGAGTCGGATCCCCACCTGGTCCTACCTGTAACTGGTGATTCTCGTTCCCACATGGATATCATGTGGACCTGGTGGCTGCAGTGTTTCTAGCTTCTCATGTATCTCGTGACTCTGGTCCCTACCAGGGCCTCACCGGGACCTGGTGAGTGTGTTCGCCACCTGCACCTCACCTAGACCTGGAGATTCTGGTCTGCACCTGAGACTACCCTGGATCTGGTGACTGTGGTCCCCACCTGGGCTTCACCTGGATTTCGGGACTCCGTTCCCCATCTGGGCCTCACCTGGCCCTGATGACCAAGGTCCTCAACTGGGCACAATTGGGACCTGGTGACTGTGTTCCACAACTGAACCTCACCAGGACCATGTGACTCTGGTCCCCCTCTGGGTCTCACCGTGCCATGGTGACTGTGAATCCAACTTTGGCCTGACTTGGACCTGCTGACGCTGGTTGCCACCTGCGCGTGACCTCGAACTGTTGACTCTGTTTCCTTCAAGGGCCTACCCTGTACCTGGTGATGCTGGTCCCCACCTGTACTCACCTGGACGTGGTGACTCTTGTCGCCACCGGTGACTCACCTGGACCTACTTACTGTGTTCCACATCTGGGCCACAAGTAGACTTGTTGACCATGGTCTCCAAGCCGGCCTCACATGGACCTGTTACCTCTGATCCCCACCGGGGCCTCACGTGTACCTGGTATCTCTGGTCCTAACCAGGGCGTCATCTGGACCTAGTGACTCTGGTCCCCACCTGGGCTTCACCTGATTCTGGTGACTCTGGTCCCCACCTGGACTTCACCTGGATCTGGTGACTCTGGTCCCCACCTGGACCTCTCCTGGACCTGGTGACTCTCTTTCCAACATGGACCTCACCTGGATCTGGTGACTCTGGTCCTCAGTTTCGCCTCTCCTGCACCTGGTGTCTCTCGTCGCCACTTTGACCTAACTCAGAACTGCTGAATCATGCCCCACCTAGACCGAACCCAGACCTGGTGACTCTTGTCACCAGCTATGCCTCAATTCGACCTTTTGAATCTTGTCCTCACGTGGGCTTCACATGGACCTTGGACTCAGCTGGATTGAGTGGCTCTGGTTCCCACAAGGGGCTCACCTGATTCTGGTGACACTGGTCTTATTCCATGCCTCACCAGGACCTAGTGATTCTGTTCCCCATCTGCGCCTCCATGACCCTAGTGACTCTGGTCCTCACCCAGGCATCATTGGGATCTGGATAATCTATTCCACACCAGGGCGTCACTCCGACCAGGGAACTCTGGTCCCATTTTGGGCCTCAAACTAAACTGGTTACTCTGGTTCCCCCTTTGGGCCTCACCCTGACCTGGTGACTCTGGTCACCCGTTGGGTTTCACTTGGGCCTGGAGAATCTGATCCTTAGCTGTTCCGCACCTGGATCTGGTGACTGGTCGCCACCTGGATCTCACCTGGACTTGGTGAATCCTGTTGCCAACTGCGCCTCACCTGGAGCTTGTGACTATGGTCCCACCTGGACCTCACCTGGACGAGGTGACTGGTTCCCACAGGGACCTCACCTCGACCTGGTGACTCAGGTCCTCATATGGGCATCATGGGACTTGGTTTCTCAGTTCCACATCGGGGCCTCACCTGGACCTAGTGATTCTTTTCCCCCTCTGGGCCTCACCCTGACCTGGTGACTCTGGTCCCCACCTGGAGTCACCAGAACCGGGTGACTCTGGTCCCCCTCCGGGACTCACACGGAGCTGGGGACACTGGTCCTCAACTGGGCCTCAACAGGACGTGGTGAATCTACTCCTCACTTAGGCCGCGTCTGGACCTTGTGACTCTTTACCCACCTGGCATCAATGGGACATGGTTACTCTGTTCCTCACCTGGGCCTCACCTGAACATGATAACTTTGATCCACACTTTGGCCTCAACTGCTCCTGATGACTCTCGTCCCCCCACCTAGGCCTCAATCTGACCTGGTGATTGTGGACCCCACCTGGGTCTCACCTGGACCTGGTGACTCTCGTTCCCACATGAACCACACCTGGATCTGGTGACTGTGGTGTTCTTGTAGACTCACTTTTACCTGGTGACACCGGTCCCCACTAGAGCCTCACCTGGATCTGCTGACTGTGGCCTTCAGGTTGGCCTCACCTGGACCTGATGAGTGGGTTTGCCACCTGAGCTTCACCCATACCTGGTGACTAAGTAATCCATCTGGTCCTCTTGGACCTGGTGAATCTGGTCCTTACATGATCCTCTCCCAGACCCGGGGATTCTGGTCACCGCCTGGGCCTCACCTGGACCTGGTGAATCTCTTCACCATCTGGGCCTAACCCAGTCCTGGTGACTTTGTTCCCCACCTGGACCTGATTGCTTTGGACACTTTCTTGGCCTCACCTGGAACTGGTGATTCTCGTTCCCACATGGACATCATGTGGACCTGGTGGCTGCAGTGTTTCAAGTTTCTCATGTACCTCGTGATTCTGGTCCCCACCAGGGCCTCACAGGGACCTGGTGAGTGTGGTTGCCACCTGCACCACACCTGGAACTGATGATTCTGGTCTGCACCTGAGACTACCCTGGATCTGGTGACTGTGGTCCCCACCTGGGCTTCACCCGGATTTGGGGACTCCGGACCCCATCCGGGACTCAACTGTACCTGTTGACCATGGTCCTCAAATGGGCAAAATTGGGACCCGGTGACTGTGTTCCACAACTGGACCTCACCTGGACCACATGACTCTGGTCCCCCTCTGGGTCTCACCGTGCCTTCGTGACTGTGAACCCCACTTTGGCCTGACTTGGATCTGCTGACCCTGGTTGCCACCTGCGCCTGACCTCGAACTGTTGAGTCTGGTTCTTTCAAGGGCCTCCCCTGTACCTGGTGATCCTGGTCCCCACCTGGGCCTTACCTGGACCTGGTGACTCTTGTCACCACCGGGGACTCACTTGGACCTGGTTACAGTGTTCCACACTGGGCCACAAGTAGAATTCTTGACCATGGTCCCCAAGCCTGCCTCACATGGACCTGTTGCCTCTGATACCTACCGGCACCTCACGTGTACCTGGTAACTCTGGTCCTCACCTGGGCCTCATCTGGACCTAGTGACTCTGGTCCCCACCTGGGCTTCACCTGGATCTGGTGACTCTGGTCCCCACCTGAACCTCACCTGGATCTGGTGACTCTGGTCCTCAGTATGGCCTCACCTGGACCTAGGGTCTCTCATCCCCACTTTGACCTAATTCAGAACTGCTGAATCTTCCCCCATCTAGGCCGCACCCAGACCTGATGACTCTTGTCCCCAGCTATACCTCAATTCGACCTGATGAATCTGGTCCTCACGTGGGCCTCACATGGACCTGGGACTCACCTGGATAGAGTGGCTCTGGTTCCCAGAAGGGGCTCACCTGATACTGGTGACTTATTCACCAGTGTCTTATTCTATACCTCACCAGGACCTATTTCTTCTGTTCCCCATGTGGGCCGGCATGGCCTTAGTGACTCTGGTCCTCACCCAGGCATCATTGGGACCTAGGTACTCTATTCTACACCTAGGCCTCACTTTGACCAGGGACCTCAGGTCCCATTCTAGGCCTGAAACTAAACTGGTTACTCTTGTTCCCCCTCTGGGCCTCACCCTTACCTGGTGACTCTTGTCACCCCTAGGGCTTCACTTGGGCCCGGTGCATCTGGTCCTTAGCTGGTCCGCACCTGGATCTGGTGACTGGTCGCCACCTGGGCCTCACCTGGACTTGGTGAATCCTGTTGACACCTGCGACTCAACTGAACCTTGTGACTGTGGTCCCACCTGGACCTCACCTGGATCTGGTGGGTCTGGTTCCCATATGGGGCTCTCCTGGACCGAGTTCCTGTGGTCTCCATCTGGCCTCACCTGGAACACAATGACTCTGTTCCATATTTGGGCCTCTTCTGGACCTGTAGACTCAGGTCCTTACCTGGGTATCATTGGGACCTGGATACTCTCTTATATACCTGGGCCTCACCTGGATCTGGTGAGTGTGGACGCACCTGGGCCTCACCTGGAGGAGGTGACAAGTTCCCACAGGGACCTCACCTGGACCTGGTGACTCAGCCCCTCATATGGGCTTCATGGGACCAGGATTCTCAGTTCCACATCGGGGCCTCACCTGGACCTAGTGATTCTCGTCCCCCTCTGTGCCTCACCCTGACGTGGTGACTCTGGTCCCCACCTGGTATTACCAGAACGTGGTGACTCTGGGCCCCCTATGGGACTCAACTGGACCTGGGGAAAGTGGTCCTCACCTGAGCCTCACAGGACTTGTTGAATCTACTCCTCACTTAGGCCTCTTCTGGACCTTGTGACTCTTTTCCCACCTGGCATCAATGGGACATGGTTAATCTGTTCCCCACCTGGGCGTCACCTGGACATGATAAGTTTGCTCCACACTTTGGCCTCAACTGGTCCTGATGACTCTGGACCCCCAACTAGGCCTCAATCTGGACCTGATGACTGTGGTCCCCACCAGGTTCTCACCTAGACCTGGTGATTCTCGTTCCCACATGAACAACACTTGGACCTAGTGACTGTGTTGTTCTTGTAGACTCACATTTACCTAGTGAAACAGGTACCCACTAAGGCCTCACCTGGATCTGGTGACTCTGGCCTGCAGTTTGGTCTCACCTGGACCGGTGAGTGGGGATGCCACCTGGGCCTCACCCATACCTGGTGACTCAGGTCCCCACGTGGGCCTCTTGGCCCTGGTGAATCTGGTCCTTACCTGGTCCTCTCCCAGTCTCGGGGACTCTGGGAACCACCTGGGTCTCACCTAACCTGGTGAATCTGGTCCCCTTCTGGGCCTCACGCAGTCCTGGTGACTTTGTTCCCCACCTGGGCCTGATTGCTGTGGACTCTTTCTTGGCCTCACCTGGAACTGGTGACTCTGATACTATCTGCGCGTCACCGAGATCTGGTGACTCTGGTCCTACCCTGGGCATCATTGGTACCTGGTGACTCAGTTCCTCACCGGAGCCTCACCTGGACATGATGACTCTGGATCCCTCCGGGCCTCACCCTGACCTGGTGACTCTGGTCCCCATCTGGATGTCACCTAGACCAGGTGAATCTGGTACCCCTCTAGGCCTCAACTAGACCTGGGTATTCTGGTCCTCATCTGGGCCTCACTGAGACCTAGTGAACATGCTCCCCACCTGCTCCTCATCTGGACCTGGTGACTCTGGTTCTACCTGGGCATCATCGGTACATGCTTACTCTATTCACCACTGGGACTGAACTGATCCTGGTAACTCTGGTCCTGACTTTGGCCTCTTCTGACCAGGTGACTCTGGCTCCACCTGGGCCTCACCAGTAACTGGTGACTCTGATCCAAAGCGTGGCCTCACCAGACCTGGTGACTTTGGTTCCCATCGGGACCTCACTTGGACCTCATGTCTCTGGTCCCACCTAGGCCTCACCAGGACCTGGTGTCTCTGGTACCCACATGGGTAGCATCAGGATATGGTTGCACTGTTCACTAACAGTGACCTTGCCGGACCTATTAACTCTGGTCTTCACCTGGGCCACACCTGGACATGGTGACACTGGTTCCCACTTGGGTCTCACCTGGACATGCTGAGTCGGATCCCCACCAGGTCCTCACCTGTAACTGGGGATTCTCGTTCCCACATGGACATCATGTGGACCTGGTGGCTGCAGTGTTTCTACCTTCTCATGTTCCTCGTGAGTCTGGTCCCCACCAGAGACTCAACGGTACCTGGTGAGTGTGGTTGCCACCTGCACAACACCTGGACCTGATGATTCTGGTCTGCACCTGAGACTACCCTGGATCTGGTGACTGTGGTCCCCCCCTGTCTTCACCAGGATTTGGGGACTCCGGTCCCCATCTGGGCCTCACCTAGCCCTGTTGATCATGGTCCTCACTCGGCAAAATTGGGGCCCGGTGACTGTGTTCCACAAATGGACCTCACCTGGACCAGGTGACTCTGGTCCCCCTCTGGGTCTCACCGTGCCCTAATGACTGTGAACCCCACTTTGGCCTGACTTGGACCTGTTGACCCTGGTTGCCACCTGCGCTTGACTTCGACCTGTTGACTCTGGTTCTTTCAAGGGCCTCCCCTGTACCTGGTGATCCTGGTCCCCACCTGGGACTCACCTGTACGTGGTGACTCTTGTCACCACCAGGGACTCACCTGGACCTGCTTACTGTATTCCACACCAGGGCCTCAAGTAGACCTGTTGACCATGGTCCCCAAGCCGGCCTCACATGGACCTGTTGCCTCTGATCCCCACCGGGGCCTCATGTGTACCTGGTAACTCTGGTCCTCACCTGGGCCTCTTCTGGACCTAGTGACTCTTGTCGCCACCTGGGCTTCACCTGAATCTGGTGACTCTGGTCCCCACCTGGACATCACCTGGATCTGGTGACTCTGGTCCCCACCTGGACCTCTCCTGGACCTGGTGACTCTCTTTCCAACATGGACCTCACATGGATCTGGTGACTCTGGTCCTCAGTTTGGCCTCACCTGGACCTGGCGTCACTAGTCCCTACTTTGACCTAACTCAGAACTGCTGAATCTTGCCCCACCTAGGCCGCACCCATACCTGGTGACTCTTGTCCCCAGGTAGGCCTCATTTCGACCTAATGAATCTGGTCCTTACGTGAGCCTCACATCACCGGGGACTCAACTGGATAGAGTGGCTCTGGTTCCCGCAAGGGACTCAAATGATACTGCTGACTGTGGTCTTATTCTATGCCTCACCAGGACCTAGTGATTCTGTTCCCCATCTGGGCCTGCATGGCCCTAGTGACTCTGGTCCTCACAGGCATCATTGGGACCTGGATACACTATTCCACACCTAGGCCTCACTATGACTAGGGACCTCTGGTCACATTCTGGGCCTCAAACTAAACTGGTTACTGTGGTTCTCCCTCTGTTAATCACCCTTAACTGGTGACTCTGGTCACCCCTTTGGCTTCATTTGGGTCTGGTGAATCTGGTCCTTAGCTTGTGCTCACGTGGATCTGGTGACTGGTCGCCACCTCGTCCTCACCTGGACTTGGTGAATCCTGTTGCCACCTGCGCCTCACCAGGACCTTGTGTCTCTGGTCCCACCTGGACGTCACCTGGATCTGGTGGCTCTGGTTCCCATATGGGGCTCTCCTGGACCTGGTTCCTGTGGTCTCCATCAGGCATCAACTGGAACAAAATGACTCTGATCCATATTTGGGCCTCTGCTGGACCTGTTGACTCTGGTCCTTACTTGGGCATCATTGGGACCTGGATACTCATTATATACATGGGCCTCACCTGGACCTGTTGACTGTGGTCCCACCTGGGCCTCACCTGGACGAAGTGACTGGTTCCCACAGGGACCTCACCTGGACCTGGTGACTCAGGTCCTCATATGGGCATCATGGGACCTGGTTTCTCAGTTCCACATTGGGGCCTCACCTGGACCTAGTGATTCTCGTCCCCCTCTGGGCCTCACCCTGACGTGGTGACTCTGGTCACTACCTCGATATCACCAGAACCAGTGACTGTGGTCCCCCTCTGGGACTCACCCGGAGCTGGGGACAGTGGTCCTAATCTGGGCCTCATCAGGACCTGGTGAATCTACTCCTCAGTTAGGCCTCGTCTGGACCTTGTGACTCTTTTCCCACCTGGCATCAATGGGAAATGGTTACTCTGTTCCCCATCTGGGCCTCACCTGGACATGATAACTTTGCTCCGCACTTTGTTCTCAACTGGTCCTGATGACTCTGGTCCCCCCATTAGGCCTCAATCTGGACCTGGTGACTGTGGTCCCCACCTGGGTCTCACCTGGAACTGTTGATCTCGTTCCCACCTGTAATACACCTGGACCTGGTTACTGGTTTTCTTGTAGACTCACATTTACCTGGTGACTCCGGTCCCCACTAGAGCCTCACCTGGATCTGGTGACTCTGGTCTGCAGGTTGGCCTCACCTGGACCTGGTGAGTGCGGTTGCCACCTGGGCCTAACCCGTACCTGATGACTCAGGTCCCCACGTGGGCCTCTTGGACCTGGTGAATCTGGTCCTTATCTGGTCCTAACCCAGACCCGGGGACTCTGGTCACCACCTGGTTCTCACCTGGACCTGGTGAATCTGGTCCCCATCTGGGCCTCACCCAGTCCTCGTGACTTTGTTCCCCACCTGGACCTGATTGCTGTGGACACCTTCTGGGGCTCACCTGGAACTGGAGACTCTGATACTAACTGGGCCTCACCCAGATCTGGTGACTCTGGTCCTCACCTGTGGACCATTATGAACTGGATACACTGTTCCACACGGGAGCCTCACCTGGACATTTTGAATCTGGATCCCCTCTGGGCCTCAGCCTGACATGGTGACTCTGGTCCCCATCTGGATTTCACCTAGACCAGGTGAATCTGGTACCCCTCTAGGCCTCAACTTGACCTCGTGACACTGGTCCTCAACTGGGCCTCACCGGAACCTAGTGAATATGCTCCCCATCTGCGCCGCTTCTGGGCATGGTGACTCTGGTTTTACCTGAGCATCCTCGGGAAATGGTTACTGTATACCCCCCTGGGACTGACCTGATTCTGGTAACTCTGATCCTGACTTTGGCCTCTTCTGTACCAGGTGACTCTGGCTCCACCTGGACCTCACCTGTAACTTGTGACTCTGATCCTAAGCATGGCCTCACCTGACCTGGTGACTGTGTTTCCCATCGGGACCTCACCTGGACCTCAGGTCTCTGGATCCACCTGGGCCTCACCAGGACCTGGTGTCTCTGGTACCCACCTGGGTAGCATCAGGATATGGTTACACTGTTCACTAACAGTGACCCAGCCTGACCTATTAACTCTGATCTACACAAGGGCCACACCTTGACATGGTGACACTGGTTCCCACCTGGGTCTCACCTGGACATGGTGAGTCGGATCCCCACCTGGCCCTCACCTGTAACTGGTGATTCGCGTTCCCACATGGAGATCATGTGGACCTGGTTGCTGCAGAGTTTCTAGTTTCTCATGTACCTCGTGACTCTGTCTCCTCCAGGGCCTCACCGGGACCTGGTGAGTGTGGTTGCCACCTGCACCTCACCTGGACTTCGTGATTCTGCTCTGCACCTGAGACTACCCTGGATCTGGTGACTGTGGTCCCCACCTGGGCTTCACCTGGATTTGGGGTACTCCGGTCCCCATCTGGGCCTCACCTGGCCCTGTTGACCACGGTCCTCAACTGGGCAAAATGGGGACCAGGTGAGTGTGTTCCACAACTGGACCTCACCTGGACCATGTGACTCTGGTTCCCCTCTGGGTCTCACCATGCACTAGTGACTGTGAACCCCACTTTGGCTTTACTGGGACCTGCTGACCTGGTTGCCACCTACGCCTGACCTCGAACTGTTGACTCTGGTTCTTTTAAGTGCCTCCCCTGTACCTGGTGATCCTGGTCCCCACCTGGGCCTCACCTGGACGTAGTGACTCTTGTCACCACCGGGGACTCACCTGGACCTGCTTACTGTGTTCCACTCCTGGGACTCAAGTAGACCTGTTCACCATGGTCCCGAAGCCGGACTCACATGGACCTTTTGCCTCTGATCTCCACCAGGGCCTCATGTGTACCTGGTAACTTTGGTCCTCACCTGGGCCTCATCTGGACCTAGTGACTCTGGTCCCCACCTGGGCTTCACCTGGATCTGGTGAGTCTGGTCCCCACCTGGAATTCACCTGGATCTGGTGACCCTGGTCCCCACATGGAACTCACCTGGATCTGGTGACTCTGGTCCTCAGTATGGCTTCACCAGGACCTGGTGTCTCTCATCCCCACTTTGACCTAACTCAGAACTACTGAATCTTGCCCGATCTAGGCCGCACCCAGATCTGATGTCTCTTGTCCCCAGCTATGCCTCAATTCGACCTGATGAATCTGGTCCTCACGGGGGCCTCACATGGACCTGGGACTCAGCTGGAAAAAGTGGCTCTGGTTCCCACAAGGGGCTCACCTGATACTGCTGACTGTGGTCTTATTCTAAGCCTCACCAAGACCTAGTGATTCTGTTCCCCAACTGGGACTCCATGGCCATAGTGACTCTGGTACTCACCCAGGCATCATTGGGACCTGGATACTCTATTCCACACTGGGCCTCACTTTGACCAGGGACCTCTGGTCCCATTCTGGGCCTCAAACTAAACTGGTTACTCTGCTTCCCCCTCTGGGACTCACACTTACCTGGTTACTCGGGTTACCCCTTGGGCTTCACTTGCGCCTGGTGAATCTGGTCCTTAGCTGGGCCGCACCTGGATGTGGTGACTGGTCGCCACCTGGGCTTCACCTGGACTTGGTAAATCCTGTTGCCACCTGCGCCTCACCTGGACCTTGTGACTGTGGTCCGACCTGGACCTCACCGGGATCTGGTGTCTCTGGTTCCCATATGGGGCTCTCCTGGACCTGGTTCCTGTGGTCTCCATCTGACCTCACCTGGGACACAATGACTCTGATCCATATTTGGGCCTCTCCTGGACCTGTTGACTCTGGTCCTTACCTGGGCATCATTGGGACCTGGATACTCTCTTATATGTCTTGGCCCCACCTGGCCCTGGTGACTGTGGTCCCACATGGGCCTCACCTGGACAGGTGACTGGTTCCCACAGGGACCTCTCCTGGACCTGGTGACTCAGGTCCTCATATGGGCATCATGGGACCTGGTTTCAGTTCCACATCGGAGCCTCACCTGGACCTAGTGATTCTCGTCCCCCTCTGGGCCTCAACCTGACGTGGTGACTCTGGTCCCCACCTGGATATCACCAGAACCGGGGGACTCTGGTCCCCCTCTGGGAAACACCCGGAGCTGGGGACACTGGTCCTCAGCTAGGCCTCAACAGGACCTGGTGATTCTCCTCCTCACTTAGGCCTCGTCTGGACCTTGTGACTCTTTTCCCACCTTGCAGCAATGGGACATGGTAACTCTGTTCCCCACCTGGGCCTCACATGGACCTGATAACTTATCTCCGCACTTTGGCCTCAACTGGTCCTGATGACCCTGGTCCCCCAACCGAGGCCTCAATTTGGACCTGGAGGCTGTCGTCCCCACCTGGGTCTCACCTGGACCTGGTGACGCTCGTTCCCACAGGAACCATACCTGGACCTGGTGACTGTGGTGTACTTGTAGACTCACATTTACATGGTGACTCCGGTCCTTACTAGGGCCTCACCTGGATCTGGTGACTATGGCCTGCAGGTTGGCCTCACTTGGACCTGGTGAGTGGGGTTGCCACCTGGGCTTCACCCAAACCTGGTGACTCAGGTCCCCACGTGGGCCTCTTTGACCTATTAATCTGGTCCTTACCTGGTCCTCTCCCAGACCCAGGGACTCTGCTCACTACCTGGGCCTCACCTGGAGCTGGTGAATCTGGTCCCCATCTGGGCCTCACCCATTCCTGGTGACTTTGTTCGCCACCTGGACCTGATTTTTGTGGACTCCTTCTTGGCCTCACCTGGAACTGGTGACTCTGATCGTATCTGCACGTCACCCAGATCTGGTGACTCTGGTCCTCACCTGGGCATCATTGGTACCTGGTCACTCTGTTCCACACCTGAGCCTCTCCTGGACATGATGACTCTGGAACCTCTCTGGGCCTCACCCTGACCTGGTGACTCTGGTCCCCATCTGGATGTCACCTGGTCCAGGTGATTCTGGTACTCCTCTAGGACTCAATCAGATCTGGTGACTGTGATCCTCAACTGGGCCTCACCTGCACCTAGCGAATATGTTCCATCTGGGCCTCATTTGGACCTGGTGACTCTGATCCCTACCTGGCCATCATCGGGACATGTTCCACAGCATGGCCTGCAGGTTGGCCTCACCTGGACCTGAGAACTCTAGTCCCTACCTCGGCATCATCTGGACATGGTTCCTCTGCATGGCTTTCAGGTTGGCCTCACCTGTACCTGGTGAGGGGGGTTGTCACATGGGCCTCACAAATGTCTGGTGACAGAGGTCCCCACTTGGGCCTCACTTGGACCTGGTGACTCTGGTCCTTACCTGGTCCTCACCCGGAACTCGTAACTCTGTTCACCACCTCGGAATAACCTGGACCTGGTGACTCTGGTCCCCATCTGGATGTCACCTGGACCAGGTGTTTCTGGTACCCCTCTAGGCCTCAACCAGATCTGGTGACTCTGGTCCTCAACTGGGCCTCACTGGGACCTAGTGAACATGCTCCCCACCTGCGCCTCATCTGGACCTGGTGACTCTGGTTCTACCTGGGCATCATCGGGACCTGGTTACTCTATTCCCCACTGGGAATGACCTGATCCTGGTAACACTGGTCCGTACTTTGGCCTCTTCTGTACTTAGTGACTCTGGCTCCACCTGGGCCTCAGCTGTAACTGGTGACTCTGATCCTAAGCATGGCCTCACCTGACCTGGTGACTGTGGTTCCCATCGGGACCTCACCTGGACCTCATGTCTCTGGTCCAACCTGGGCCTCACCAGGACCTGGTGTCTCAGGTACCATCCTTGGTAGCATCAGGATATGGTTACACTGTTCACTAACAGTGACCCAGCCGGACCTATTAACTCTGGTCTTCACCTGGGCCACACCTGGACATGGTGACACTCGTTCCCACCTGGGTCTCACCTGGACATGGTGAGTCGTATCCCACACCTGGTCCTCACCTGTAACTGGTGTTTCTCGTTCCCACATGGACATCATCTGGACCTGGTGGCTGCAGTGTTTCTAGCTTCTCATGTACCTCGTGACTCTGGACCCCACCGGGGCCTCACCGGGACCTGGTGAGTGTGGTTGCCACCTGCACCTCACCTGGACCTGTTGATTCTGGTCTGCACCTGAGATTACCCTGGATCTGGTGACTGTGGTCCCGACCTGGACATCACCTGGATTTAGGGACTCCGGTCCCCATCTGGGCCTCACCTGGCCCTGTTGATCAAGGTCTCATCTGGGCAAAATTGGGACCCGGTGACTGTGTTCCACAACTGGAACTCACCTGGACCATGTGACTCTGTTTCCCCTCTGGTCCTCACCGTACCCTAGTGACTGTGAACCCCACTTTGGCCTGACTTGGACCTGCTGACCCTGGTTGCCACCTGCGCCTGACCTCGAACTGTTGACTCTGGTTCTTTCAAGGGCCTCCCCTGGACCTGGTGATCCTGGTCCCCACCTGGGACTTACCTGGACGTGGTGACCCTTGTCACCACCGGGGACTCACTTGGACCTGCTTACTGTGTTCCACACCTGGGCCACAAATATACCTGATCACCATGGTCCCCAAGACAGAATCACATGGACCTTTTGCCTCTGATCCCCACCGGGGCCTCACGTGTACCTGGTAACTCTGGTCCTCACATGGGTCTCATGTGGACCTAGTGACTCTGGTCCCCACCTGGGCTTCACCTGGATCTGGTCACTCTGGTCCCCACCTGGAATTCACCTGGATCTGGTGACTCTGGTCCCCAACTGGACCACACCTGGATCTGGTGACTCTGGTCCTCACTTTGACCTCACCTGGATCTAGTGTCTCTCATCCCCACTTTGACCTAACTGAGAACTGCTGAATCTTGCTCCATCTAGGCCACACCCAGACCTGATGACTCTTGTCCCCAGCTATGCCTCAATTCGACCTGATGAATCTGGTCCTAACGTGGGCCTCACATGGACCTGGGACTCAGCTGCATAGAGTGGCTCTGGTTCCCACAAGGGCCTCCCCTGATACTGGTGACTGTGGTCTTATTCTATGCCTCACCAGGACCTAGTGATTTTGTTCCCCATCTGGGCCTGCATGGCCTTAGTGACTCTGGTCCTCACCCAGGCATCATTCGGACCTGGATACGCTATTCCACACCTGGGCCTCACTTTGACGCGGGATCTCTGGTCCCATTATAGGCCTCAAACTAAACTGGTTACTCTGGTTGCCCCTCTGGGCCTCACCCTTACCTGGTGACTCTAGTCACCCCGTGGGCTTCACTTGGGAATGGTGAATCTGGGACTTAGCTGGTTTTCACCTGGATCTGGTGACTGGTCGCCACCCGGGCCTCACCTGGACTTGGTAAATCCTGTTGCCACCTGCACCTTACCTGGACCTTGTGACTGTGGTCCCACCTGAACCTCACCTGGATCTGGTGGCTCTGGTTCCCATATGGGGCTCTCCTGGACCTGGTTTCTGTGGTCTCCATCTGGACTCACCTGGAACACAATGACTCTGATCCATATTTGGGCCTCTCCTGAACCTGTTGACTCTGGTCCTTAACTGGGCATCATTGGGACCTGGATACTCTCTTATATACCTGGGCCTCACCTGGACCTGGTGACTGTGGTCCCACCTGGGCCTCACCTGGACGGGGTGACTGGTTCCTGCAGGGAACTCACCTGGCCCTGGTGACTCAGGTCCTCATATGGGCATCATGGGACCTGGTTTCTCATTTCCACATCGGGACCTCATCTGGACCTAGTGACTCTCGACCCCTCTGGGCCTCACCATGACGTGGTGACTCTTGTCCCCACCTGGATATCACCAGAACCGGGTGACTCTCGTCCACCTCTGGGACTAACCCGGAGCTGGGGACACTGGGCCTCAACTGGGCCTCAACAGGACCTGGTGAATCTACTCCTCACTTAGGCCTCATCTGGACCTTGTGACTCTTTTCCCACCTGGCATCAATAGGACACGGTTACTCTGTTCCCCACCTGGGCCTAACCTGGACACGATAACTTTGCTCCACACTTTGGCCTCAAATGGTCCTGATGACTCTCGTCCCCCCACCTAGGCCACAATCTGGACCTGGTGACTGTGGTCCCCAACAGGTTCTCACCTGGACCTGGTGACTCTCGTTCCCACATGAACCACACCTGGACCTGGTGACTGTGGTGTTCTTGTAGACTCACATTTACCTGGAGACTCTGGTCCCCACCTGGATCTGGTGACTCTTGCCTGCAGGTTGTCCTCACCTGTACCTGGTAACTCTAGTCCCTAGATGGGCATCTTCGGGACGTGGTTCCACTGCAAGGCCTGCAGGATGGCCTCACCTGGACCTGGTGAGTGGGGTTACCACTTGGGCCTCACCCATACTAGGTGACACAGGTCCCCACGTGGGTCTAACTTGGATCTGGTGTATCTGGTAATTCTGGTCACCTTCTGAGAATCACCTGGACTTGGTGAATCCGGTAAATCTGGTCACCACCTGGGAATCACGTGGACCTGGTGAATCTGGTCCCCATCTGGGCTTCACCCAGTCCTGATGATTTTGTTCCCCACCTGGACCTGATTGCTGTGGACTCCTTCTTGACTTCACCTAGAACTGGTGACTCTGATCCTAACTGGGCCTCACCCAGATCTGGTGACTCTGGCCCTCACCTATGGACAATTATGACCTGGATACTCTCTTCCACACCTGAGCCTCACCTGGACATGATAACTTTGCTCCACACTTGGGTCTCAAATGGTCCTGATGACTCTGGTCCCCCTCCTAGGCGTCAATCTGGACCTGGTGACTTTCGTCCCCACCTGGGCGTCCCCTGGAACTGGTGACTCTCGTCCCCACTTTGACCTAACTCAGAACTGCTGAAACTCGCCCCACCTAGGCCGCACCCAGACCTGGTGACTCTTGTTCCCAGCTATGCCTCAATTCGACCTGATGAATCTGGTCCTCACGTGGGACTCACATGGACCTGGGACTCACCTGGATAGAGTGGCTCTGGTTCCCAGAAGGGGCTCACCTGATACTGGTGACTTATTCACCAGTGTCTTATTCTATGCCTCACCAGGACCTATTTCTTCTGTTCCCCATGTGGGACGGCATGGCCCTAGTGACTCTGGTCCTCACCCAGGCATCATTGGGACCTGGGTACTCTATTCCACACCTAGGCCTCACTTTGACCAGGGACCTCAGGTCCCATTCTGGGCCTCAAACTAAACTGGTTACTCTTGTTCCCCCTCTGGGCCTCACCCTTACCTGGTGACTCTCGTCACCCCTTGGGCTTCACTTGGGCCCGGTGCATCTGGTCCTTAGCTGGTCCGCACCTGGATCTGGGGACTGGTCGCCACTTGGGCCTCACCTGGACTTGGTGAATCCTGTTGACACCTGCGACTCAACTGAACATTGTGACTGTGATCCCACCTGGACCTCACCTGGATCTGGTGGGTCTGGTTCCCATATGGGGCTCTCCTGGACCGAGTTCCTGTGGTCTCCATCTGGCCTCACCTGGAACACAATGACTCTGTTCCATATTTGGGCCTCTTCTGGACCTGTAGACTCAGGTCCTTACCTGGGTATCATTGGGACCTGGATACTCTCTTATATACCTGGGCCTCACCTGGACCTGGTGAATGTGGACCCACCTGGGCCTCACCTGGACGAGGTGACTGGTTCCCACAGGGACCTCACCTGGACCAGGTGACTCAGCCCCTCATATGGGCTTCATGGGACCTGGTTTCTCAGTTCCACATCGGGGCCTCACCTGGACCTAGTGATTCTCGTCCCCCTCTGGGCCTCACCCTGAAGTGGTGACTCTGGTCCCCACCTGGATATCACCAGAATGTGGTGACTCTGGGCCCCCTCTGGGACTCAACTGGACCTGGGAAAAGTGGTCCTCAACTGGGCCTCACAGGACTTGGTGAATCTATTCCTCACTTAGGCCTCGTCTGGACCTTGTGACTCTTTTCCCACCTGGCATCAATGGGACATGGTTAATCTGTTCCCCACCTGGGGGTCACCTGGACATGATAAGTGTACTCCACACTTTGGCCTCAACTGGTCCTGATGACTCTGGACCCCCAACGAGGCCTCAATCTGGACCTGATGACTGTGGTCCCCACCAGGGTCTCACCTGGACCTGGTGACTCTCGTTCCCACATGAACAACACTTGGACCTGGTGACTGTGGTGTTCTTGAAGATTCACATTTACCTAGTGAAACAGGTCCCCACTAGGGCCTCACCGTGATCTGGTGACTCTGGCCTGCAGGTTGGCCTCACCTGGACCGGTGAGTGGGGATGCCACCTGGGCCTCACACATACCTGGTGACTCAGGTCCCCACGTGGGCCTCTTGGCCCTGGTGAATCTGGTCCTTACCTGGTCCTCACCCAGTCCCGGGGACTCTGGGAACGACCTGGGGCTCACCTTGACCTGGTGAATCTGGTCCCCATCTGGGCCTCACGCAGTCCTGGTGACTTTGTTCCCCACATGGGTCTGATTCCTAAGGACTCTTTCTTGGCCTCACCTGGAACTGGTGACTCTGATCCTATCTGCGCGTCACCGAGATCTGGTGACTCTGGTCCTACCCTGGGCATCATTGGTACCTGTTGACTCTGTTCCACACCTGAGCCTCACCTGGACACGATGACTCTGGAAACGCTGTGTGTCTCACCCTGACCTGGTGACTCTGGTCTCCATCTGGATGTCACCTGGACCAGGTGATTCTGGTACCCCTCTAGGACTCAATCAGATCTGGTGACTCTGGTCCTCAACTGGGCCTCACTGGGACCTAGTGAATATGCTCCCCAACTGTGCCTCATCTGGACCTGGTGACTCTGGTTCTACCTGGGCATCATCGGGACACGGTTACTGCATTCCGCACTGGGACTGACCTGATCCTAGTAACTCTGGCCCTGATTTGGCCTCTTCTGTACGAGGTGACTCTGGGTCCACCTTCGGTTCACCGGTAACTGGTGACTCTGATCCTAAGCATAGCCTCAACTGACCTGGTGACTGTGGTTCCCATCGGGACCTCACCTGGACCTCATGACTCTGGTCCCACCTGGTCCTCACCAAGACCTGGTGTCTCTGCTTCCCACCTGGGTAGCATCAGGATCAGGTTACACTGTTCACTAACAGTGACCCAGCCGGACCTATTAACTCTGGTCTTCACCTGGGCCACACCTGGACATGGTGACACTGGTTCCCACCTGGGTGTCACCTGGACATGGTGAGTCGGATCCACAACTGGTCCTACCCTGTAAATGGTGATTCTCGTTCCCACATGGACATGATGTGGACCTGGTGGCTGCAGTGTTTCTAGCTTCTCATGTACCTCGTGACTCTGGACCCCACCAGGGCCTCACCGGGACCTGTTGAGTGTGGTTGCCACCTGCACCTCACCTGGACCTGGTGATTCTGGTCTGCACCCGAGACTACCCTGGATCTGGTGACTGCGGTCCCCACCTGGGCTTCACCTGGATTTGGAGATTCCGGTCCCCATCTGATCCTCACCTGGCCGTGTTGACCATGGTCCTCAACTGGGCAAAATTGGGACCCGGAGACTGTGTTCCACAACTGGACCTCACCTGGACCATGTGACTCTGGTCCCCCTCTGGGTGTCACCGTGCCCTAGTGACTGTGAACCCACTTTGGCCTGACTTGGACCTGCTGACCCTGGTTGCCACCTGCGCCTGACCTCGAACTGTTGACTCTCGTTCTTTCAAGGGCCTCCCCTGGACCTGGTGATCCTGGTCCCCACCTGGGCCTCACCTGGACGTGGTGACTCTTGTTACCACTGGGGACTCACCTGGACCTGCTTACTGTGTTCCACACCTGGGTCTCAAGTAGACCTGTTGACCAAGGTCCCCAAGCCGGCCTCACATGGACCTGTTGCCTCTGATCCCCACTGGGGCCTCACGTGTACCTGGTAACTTGGTCCTCACCTGGGCCTCATCTGGATCTAGTGACTCTGGAACCCACCTGGACGTCTCCTGGACCTGGTGACTCTCTTTCCAACATGGACCTCACCTGGATCTGGTGTCTCTGGTCCTCAGTTTGGCCTCACCTGGACCTGGTGTCTCTCGTCCCCACTTTGACCTTAATCAGAACTGCTGAATCTTGCCCCACCTAGGCCGCACCCAGACCTGGTGACTCTTGTCCCAAGCTATGCCTCAATTCGACCTGATGAATCCGGTCCTCACGTGGGCCTCACATGGACCTGGGACTCAGCTGGATAGAGTAGTTCTGGTTCCCACAAGGGGCTCACCTGATACTGGTGACTGTGGTCTTATTCTATGTCTCACCAGGACCTAGTGATTCTGTTCCCATCTGGGCCTGCATATCCGTAGTGATTCTGGTCCTCATCCAGGCATCATTCGGAGCTGGATACTCTATTCCACCCCTGGGCCTCACTTTGACCAGGGACCTCTGGTCCCATTCTGGCCCTCAAACTAAACTGGTTACTCTATTTCCCCCTCTGGGCCTCACCCTTACCTGGTGACTCTGGTCACCCCTTGGGCTTCACATGGTCCTGGTGAATCTGGTCCTTAGCTGGTCTGCACTGGATGTGCTGACTGGTTGCCATCTCAGCCTCACCTGGTCTTGGTGAATCATGTTGCCACCTGCGCCTCACCTGGACCTTGTGTCTGTGGCCCACCTGGACCTCACCTGGATCTGGTGGCTCTGGTTTTTATATGGGGCTCTCCTGGACCTGGTTCCTGTGGTCTCCATCTGGCCTCACCTGGAACACAATGACTCCGATCCATATTTGGGCCTCTCCTGGACCTGTTGACTATGTACCTTACCTGGGCATCATTGGGACCTGAATACTCTCTTACATACCTCGGCCTCACCTGGACCTGGTGACTGTGGTCGCACCTGGGCCTCACCTGGACGAGGTCACAGGTTCCCACAGGGCCCTCACCTGGACCTGGTGACTCAGGTCCTCATATGGGCATCATGCGGCCTGGTTTCTCAGTTCCACATGGGGCCTCACCTGGACCTAGTGATTTTCGTCCCCCTCTGGATCTCAGTCCGACGTGCTGACTCTGGTCCCCACCTGGATATCACCAGAACCGGGTGACTCTGGTCCCCCTTGGGACTCACCCGGAGCTGGGGACACTGGTACTCAGCTGGGCCTCATTAGGATCTGGTGAATCTACTCCTCACTTAGGCCTCGTCTGGACCTTGTGACTCTTTTCCCACCTGGCATCAATGGGACATGGTTACTCTGTTCCCCACCTGGGCCTCACCTGGACATGATAACTTTGCTCGACACTTTGGCCTCAACTGGTCCTGATGACTCTGGTCCCCCCACCTATGCCTCAATCTGGAACTGGTGACTCTGGTCTCCACCTGGGTCTCACCTGGACCTGGTGACTCTCGTTCCCACATGAACCACACCTGGACCTGGTGACTGTGGTGTTCTTGTAGACTCACATTTACCTGGTGACTCCAGTCCCCACTACGGACTCACCTTGATCTGGTGACTCTGGCCTGCAGGTTGACCTCACCTGGACCTGGTGAGTGGGGTTGCCACCTGGGCCTCACCCATACCTTGTGACTCAGGTCCCAACGTGTGCCTCTTGGACCTGGTGAATCTGGTCCTTACCTGGTCCTCTCCCAGACCCGGGGACTCTTGTCCCCACCTGGGCCTCACCTGGACCTGGGGAATCTGGTCCCCATCTGGGCCTCACGCAGTCCTGGTGAGTTTGTTCCCCACCTGGACCTGATTGCTGTGACTCTTTCTTCTCCTCACCTAGAACTGGTGACTCTGATCCTATATGCGCGTCACCCAGACCTGGGTACTCTGGTTCTCACGTGGGCATCATTGGTACCTGGTGAGTCTGTTCCACAACTGAACCTCACCTGCACTTGATGACTCTGAAACCTCTCTGGGCCTCACCCTGACCTGGTGACTCTGGTCCCCATCTGGATGTCACTTGGACCAGGTGATTCTGGTACCCCTCTAGTCCTCAACCAGATCTGGTGACTCTGGTCCACAACTGGGCCTCACCTGGACTTAGTGAATATGCTCCAACTGGGCCTCATTTGGACCTGGTGACTCTTGTTCTACCTGGGCTAATCGGGACATGGTTACTCTATACCCACTTGGAGTGACCTGATCCTGGTAACTCTGGTCCTGACTTTGGCCTCTTCTGTACCAGGTGACTCTGGCTCCACCTGGGCCTCACTTGTAAATGGTGACTATGATCCTAAGCATGGCCTCACCTGACCTGGTGACTGTGGTTCCCATTGGAACCTCACCTGGACCTCATGTCTCTGGTCCCACTTGGGCCTCACCAGGACCTGGTGTCTCTGGTACCCACCTGGGTAGCATCAGGATATGGTTACACTGTTCACTAACAGTGACCCAGCCGGACCTATTAACTCTGGTCTTCACCTGGGCCACACCTGGACATGGTGACACTGTTTCCCACCTGGGTCTCACCTGGACATGGTGAGTCGGATCCCCACCTGGTCTCACCTGTAACTGGTGATTCTCGTTCTCCCATGGAGATCATGTGGACATGTTGGCCACAGTATTCCTAGCATCTTTTTTTTTAATTTTTATTTATTTATGATAGTCACAGAGAGAGAGAGAGAGGCAGAGACACAGGCAGAGGGAGAAGCAGCCTCCATGCACCGGGAGCCCGACGTGGGATTCGATCCCGGGTCTCCAGGATCGTGCCCTGGGCCAAAGGCAGGCGCCAAACCGCTGCGCCACCCAGGGATCCCATGTGTTTCTAGCTTCTCATGTACCTGTGACTCTGGTCCCCACCAGGGCCTCACCGGGACTTGGTGAGTTTGGTTGCCACCTGCACTACACCTGGACCTGGTGATTCTGGTCTGCACCTGAGACTACCCTGGATCTGGTGACTGTGGTCCCCACCTGGGCTTCACCTGGATTTCGGGACTCCGGTCCCCATCTGGGCCTCACCTGGCCCTGTTGACCATGGTCCTCAACTGTGCAAAATTGTGACCCATTGACTGTGTTCCACAACTGGACCTCACATGGACCAGGTGACTCTGGTCCCCCTCTGGGTCTCACCGTGCCCTAGTGACTGTGAACCCCACTTTGGCCTGACTTCGACCTGCTGAACCTGGTTGCCTCCTGCCCCTGACCTCGAACTGTTGACTCTGGTTCTTTCAAGGGCCTCCCCTGTACCTGATGATCCTGGTGTCCACCTGGGTCTCACCTGGACGTGGTGACTCTGGTCACCACCGGGGACTCACCTGGACCTGCTTACTGTGTTCCACACCTGGACCTGATTGCTGTGGACACTTTCTTGGCCTCACCTGGAACTGGTGACTCTGATCCTATCTGCGCGTCACCCAGATCTGGTCACTCTGGTCCTCACTTGTGGACCATTATGACCTGGACACTGTGTTCCACACCTGAGCCTCACCTGACATGATGACTCTGATGCCTCTCTAGGCCTCACCCTGACATGGTGACTCTGGTCCCCATCTGGATTTCACCTGGACCAGGTGATTCTGCTACCCCTCTAGGCCTCAACCAGATCTGGTGCACTCGTCCTCAACTGGGATTCACCTGGACTTAGTGAATATGCTCCATCTGGGGCTCAATTGGACCTGGTGACTCTTGTCTCTTCCTGGGGATCATCGGGACTAGGCTCCACTGCATGACTGCAGGTTGTCCTCACCTGGACCTGGTAACTCTGTTCCCTACCAGGGCATCATCGGGACATGGTTCCACTGCATGGCCTGCAGGTTGGACTCACCTGGACCTGGTAACTCTAGTCCCTACCTGGGCATCATCGGGACATGGTTCCTCTGCATGGCCTGCAGGTTGCCCTCACCTGGACCTGGTGAGTGGGGTTGACACCTGGGCCTCACCCATGCCTTGTGACACAGGTCCCCACGTGGGTCTCACTTGGACCTGGTGAATCTGGTCATTACCTGGACCTCACCCGGAACTGGTAACTCTGGTCACCACCTGGGAATAACCTGGACCTGGTGAATCTGGTCCCCATCTGGGCCTCATCCAGTCCTGGTGACTTTGTTCCCCACCTGGGCCTGATTGCTGTGGACTTCTTCTTGGCCTCACCTTGAACTGGTGACTCGGATCCTAACTGGGTCTCACCCAGATCTGGTGACTCTGGTCCTCACCTGTGGACCATTATGACCTGGATACTTTGTTACACACCTGAGCCTCACCTGGACATGATGACTCTGGATACCCTCTGAGCCTCAGCCTGAGATGGTGACTCTGATCCCCATCTGGATGTCACCTAGACCAGGTGAATCTGGTACCCCTCTAGGCCTCAACTTGACCTGGTGACTCTGGTCCCACCTGGGCCTAAACAGGACCTGGTGTTCTGGTACCCACCTGGGTAGCATCAGGATATGGTTACACTGTTCACTAACAGTGACCCAGCCGGACCTATTAACTCTGGGTTCACCTGGGCCACACCTAGAGATGGTGACACTGGTTCCCACCTGGGTCTCACCTGGACATGGTGAGTCGGATCCCCACCTGGTCCTCACCTGTAACTGGGAATTCTCGTTCCCACATGGACATGATGTGGACCTGGTGGCTGCAGTGTTTCTAGCTTCTCATGTACCTCGTGACTCTGGTCCCCACCAGGGCCTCACCGGGACCTGGTGAGTGTGGTTGCCACCTGCACCTCACCTGGACCTGGTGATTCTGGCCTGCACCTGAAATACCCTGGATCTGGTGACTGTGGTCCCGATCTGGTCTTCACTTGGATTTGAGTCTCCGGTCCCCATATCTGGCTCACCTGGCCCTGTTGACCATGGTCCTCAACTGGGCAAAATTGGGACTCAGTGACTGTGTTCCACAACTGGACATCACCTGGACCAGGTGACTCTGGTCCCCCTCTGGGTCTCACCGTGCCCTAGTGACTGTGAACCCCACTTTGGCCTGACTTCGAGCTGCTGACCCTGGTTGCCACCTGCCCCTGACCTCAAACTTTTGATTCTGGTACTTTCAAGGGCCTCCCCTCTACCTGGTGATCCTGGTCCCCACCTGGGTCTCACCTGGACGTGGTGACCCTTGTCACCACCGGGGACTCACCTGGACCTGCTTACTGTGTTCCACACCTGGGCCTCAAGTACACCTCTTGACCATGGTCCCCAAGCACGCCTCACATGGACCTGTTGCCTCTGATTCCCACTGGGTCCTCACGTTTACCTGGTAACTCTGGTCCTCACCTGGGCCTAATCTGGACCTAGTGACTCTGGTCCCCACCTCGACTTCACCTGGATCTGGTGACTCTGGTCCCCACCTGGACCTCACCTGGATCTGGTGACTCTGGTCCTCACTTTGGCCTCACCTGGACCTGGTGTCTCTCGTCCCACTTACACCAAACTCAGAACTGCTGAATCTTGCCCCACCTAGGCCGCACCCACACCTGGTGACTCTTGCCCCAACTATGCCTCAATTCGACCTGATGAATCTAGTCCTCACGTGGGCCTCACATGGACCTGGGACTCAGCTGGATAGAGTGGCTCTGGCTCCCACAAGGGGCTCACCTGTTACTGCTGACTGTGGTCTTATTCTATGCCTCACCAGTACCTAGTTATTCTGTTCCAAATCTGGGCCTGCATGTCGCTAGTGACTCTGGTCCTCACCCAGGCATCATTGGGACCTGGATACTCTATTCCACATCTGGGTCTCACTTTGACCAGGGATTTCTGGTCCCATTCTGGGCCTCAAACTAAATGGTTACCCTGGTTCCCCCTCTGGTCCTCACCCTTACTTGGTGACTCTGGTCACCCCTTGGGGTTCACTTGGGCCTGGTGAGTCTGGTCTTTAGCTGGTCCTCACCTGGATCTGGTGATTGGTCGCCACCTGGGCCTACCTGGACTTGGTGAATCCTGTTGCCACCTGTGCCTCAACTGGATCTGTGACTGTGGTCCCACCTGGACCTCACCTGGATCTTGTGGCTCTGGTTCCCATATGGGGCTCTCCTTTACCTGTTTCCTGTGATCTCCATCTGGCCTCCCCTGGAACACAATGACTCTGATCCATATTTGGGCCTCTCCTGGACCTGTTGACTCTGGTCCATCCCTGGGCATCATTAGGACCTGGATACTCTCTTATATACCTGGGCCTCACCTGGACCTGGTGACTGTGGTCCCACCTGGGCCTCACCTGGTTGAGGTGACTGGTTCCCACAGGGACCTCTCCTGGACCTGGTGACTCAGGTCCTCATATGGGCATCATGGGACCTGGGTTCTCAGTTCCACATCGGGGCCTCACTTCGACCTAGTGATTCTCGGCCCCTCTGGGCCTCACCCTGACGTGGTGACTCTGGTCCCCACCTGGATATCACCAGAACCGGATGACTCTGGTCCCCATCTGGGACTCAACCGGACCTGGGGACACTGTTCCTCAACTGGGCCTCAACAGGACCTGGTGAATCTACTCCTCACTTAGGCCTCTTCTGGACCTTGTGACTCTTCCCACCTGGCATCAATGGGAAATGGTTATTCTGTTCCCCACCTGGGCCTCAATTGGACATGATAACTTTGCTCCACACTTTGGCCTCAACTGGTCCTGATGACTCTGGTCCCCCCACCTAGGCCTCAATCTGGAACTGGTGACTGTGGTCCCCACCTGGGTCTCACCTGGATCTGGTGACTCTCGTTCCCACATGAACCACACCTGGACCTGGTGACTGTGGTGTTCTGTTAGACTCACATTTACATGGTGACTCTGGTCCCCGCTAGGGCCTCACCTGTATCTGGTGACTCTGGCCTGCAGGTTTGCCTCACCTGGACCTGGTGAGTGGGGTCGCCACCTGGGCCTCACCCATACCTGGTGACTCAGGTCCCCACGTGGGCCTCTTCTACCTGGTGAATCTGGTCCTTACTTGGTCCTTTCCTAGACCCGGGGACACTGGTCACCACCTGGGCTTCACCTAGACCTGGTGAATCTGGTCCCCATCTGAGCCTCACCCAGTCCTGGTGACTTTGTTCCCCACCTGGACCTGATTGCTGTGATCTCTTTCTTGGCCTCACCTGGAACTGGTGACTCTGATCCTATCTGCGCGTCACCCAGACCTGGTGACTCTGGTCCTCACCAGGGCATCATTGGTACCTGGTGACTCTGTTCCACACCTGAGCCTCACCTGGACATGAGGCTCTGGACTCTCGAACCACTCTGGGCCTAACCCTGCCTGCTGACTCTGGTCTCCATCTGAATGTCACCTGGACCAGGTCATTCTGTTACCCCTCTCTGCCTCAACCACTACTGTTGACTCTGGTCCTCAACTGGGCCTCACGTGGAGCTAGTGAATATGCTCCATCTGGGCCTCCTTTGGACCTGGTGACTCTGGTCCCTACCTGGGCATCATCGGGACATGGTTCCTCTGCATGGCCTGCAGGTCGGCCTCACCTGGACCTGGTGAGTGGCGTTGTCACCTTGGCCTCACCCAAGCCTGGTGACACAGGTCCCCACGTGGGTCTCACTTGGATCTTGTGAATCTGGTCTTTTCTGGTCCTCACCCGGAACTCCTAACTCGGGTCACCACTTGGGAATCACATGAACCTGGTTAATCTGGTCCCCATCTGGTCCTCATCCAGTCCTGGTGACTTTATCAACCCACCTGGACTTGATTGCTGTGGACTCCTTCTTGGCCTCACCTGGAACTGGTGACTCTGATCCTACCTGCGTGTCACCCATATCTGGTGACTCTGGTCCTCAACTATGGACCATTATGACCTGGATACTCTGTTCCACACCTGAGCCTCACCCTGACATGATGACTCTGGTCCCCATCCGGATGTCACCTACACTAGGTGAATCTGGTATCCCTCTAGGCGTCAACTTGACCTGGTGACTCTGGTCCTCAACTGGGCCTCACGGGGACCTAGTGAACATGCTCCCCACCTGTGCCTCATCTGTACCTGGTGACTCTGGTTCTACCTGGGCATCATCGAGACATGGTTACACTATTCCCCACAGGGACTGACCTAATCCTGGTAACTCTGGTCTTGACTTTGGCCTCTTCTGTACCAGGTGACTGTGGCTCCACCTGGGCCTCACCTGTAACTGGTGACTCTGATCCTAAGCATGGCCTCACCTGACCTGGTGACTGTGGTTCCCATCGGGACCTCACCTGGACCTCATGTCTCCGGTCCCACCTGGGCCTTACCAGGACCTGGTGTCTCTGGTACCCACATGGGTAGCATCAGGATATGGTTACACTGTTCACTAACAGTGACACAGCCGGACCTATTAACTCTAGTCTTCACCTGGGCCACACCTGGACATGGTGACACTGGTTCTCACATGGGCCTCACCTGGACATTGTAAGTCGGATCCCCACCTGGTCCTCACCTGTAACTGGAGATTCTCGTTCCCACATGGACATCATGTGGACCTGGTGGCTGCAGTGTTTCTAGGTTCTCATGTAACTCGTGACTCTGGTCCCCACCAGGGCCTCACCGGGACCTGGTGAGTGTAGTTGCCACCTGCACCTCACCTGGACCTGGTGATTCTGGTCTGCACCTGAGGCTACCCTGGATCTGGTGACTGTGGTCCCCACCTGGGCTTCACGTGGAATTGGGGACTCCGGTCCCCATCTGGGCCTCACCTGGCCCTTTCGACCATGGTCCTCAACAGGGCAAAATTTGGGACCCGGTGACTGTGTTCCACAACTGGACCTCACCTGGACAGGTGTCTCTGGTCCCCCTCTGGGTCTCACCGTGCCCTAGTGACTGTGAACCCCACTTTGGCCTGACTTGGACCTGCTGACCCTGGTTGCCACCTTCGCCTGACCTCGAACTGTTGACTCTGTTTCTTTCAAGGGCCTCCCCTGGACCTGGTGATCCAGGTCCCCACCTGGGCCTCACCTGGACGTGGTGACCCTTGTCACCACTGGGGGCTCACCTGGACCTGGTTACAGTGTTCCACACCTGGGCCTCAAGTAGACCTGTTGACCATGGTCCCCAAGCTGGCCTCACATGGACCTGTTGCCTCTGATCCCCACCGGGGCCTCACGTGTACCTGGTAACTCTGGTCCTCAACTGGGCCTCATCGGCAACTTGTGACTCTACTCCCCACCTGGGCTTCACCTCGATCTGGTGACTGGTCCCCACCGGGACTTGACCTGGATCTGGTGACTCTGGTCCCCACCTGGACCTCTCCTGGACCTGGCGACTCTCTTTCCAACATGCACCTCACCTGGATCTGGTGACTCTGGTCCTCAGTTTGGCCTCACTGGACCTGGTGACTCAGGTCCTCATATGGGCATCATGGAACCTGGTTTCTCAGTTCCTCATCGGGGCCTCACCTGGACCTAGTGATTCTCGTCCCCCTCTGGGCTTCTCTCTGACGTGGTGACTCTGGTCCCCACCTGGATATCACCAGAACCGGGTGACTCTGGTCCCCCTCTGGGACTCACCCGGAGCTGGGGACACTGGTCCTAAACTGGGCCTCAAGAGGACCTGGTGAATCTACTCCTCAATTAGGCCTCATCTGTACCTTGTGACTCTTTTCCCACCTGGCATCAATGGGACATGATTTCTCTGTTCCCCACCTGGGGCTCACCTGGACATGATAACTTTGCTCCACACTTTGGCCTCAACTGGTCCTGATGACTCTGGTTCCCCCACCTAGGCCTCAATCTGGACCTGGTGACTGTGGTCCCCACCTGGGTCTCACCTGGACCTGGTGACTCTCGTTCCCACAGAAACTAAACCTGGAGCTGGTGACTGTGGTGTACTTGTAGACTCACATTTTCGTGGTGACTCCGGTACCCACTAGGGCCTCACCTGGATCTGGTGACTCTGGCCTGCAGGTTGGGCTCGCCTGGACCTGGTGAGTGGGGTTGACACCTGGGCCTCACCCATACCTGGTGACTCAGGTCTCCACGTGGGCCTCTTGGACCTGGTGAATCTTGTTCTTACCTGGTCCTTTCCCAGGCCCGGGGTCTCTGGTCACCACCTGGTTCTCACCTGGACCTGGTGAATCTGGTCCCCATCTGTGCCTCACCCAGTCCTGGTGACTTTTTTCCCCACCTGGCCCTGATTGCTGTGGACTCTTTCTTGGCCTCACCTGAAACGGGTGAATCTGATCGTATCTGAGTGTCACCCAAACCTGGTGACTCTGGTCCTCAACTACCCATCATTGGTACCTGGAGACTCTGATCCACACCTGAGCCTCACCTGAACATGATGACACTGGAACCTCTCTGGGCCTCACCCTGACCTGGTGACCCTGGTCCCCATCTGGATGTCACCTGGACCTGGTGATTCTTGTACCCCTCTAGGACTCAACCAGATCTGGTGACTCTGGTCCTCAACTGGGCCTCACCTGGACCTAGTGAATATGCTCCATCTGGGCCTCATCTGGCCCTGGTGACTCTGTTCCCTACCTGGGCATCATCGGGATGTGGTTACTCTATTCCACACTGGGAATGACCTGATCCTGGTAACTCTGGTCCTCTCTTTGGACTCTTCTGTACCAGGTAACTCTGGCTCCACCTGGGTCTCACCTGTAACTGGTGACTCTGATCCTACGCATGGCCTCATCTGACCTGGTGACTGTGCTTCCCATCGGGACCTCACCTGGACCTCATGTCTCCGGTCCCACCTGGGCCTTACCAGGACCTGGTGTCTCTGGTACCCACCTGGGTAGCATCAGGATATGGTTACACTGTTCACTAACAGTGACACAGCCGGACCTATTAGCTCTGGTCTTCACCTGGGCCACACCTGGACATGGTGACACTGGTTCACACCTGGGTCTCACCTGGACATGGTGAGTCGGATCCCCACCTGGTCCTCACGTGTAACTGGTGATTCTCGTTCCCACATGGACTCATGTGGAACTGTTGGCTACAGTGTTTTGAGCTTCTCATGTACCTCTTGACTCTGGTCCCCACCAGGGCCTCACCGGGACCTGGTGAATCTGGTCCCCTTCTGGGCCATACCCAGTCCTGGTGACTTTGTTCCCCACCTGGACCAGATTGCTGTGGACTCATTCTTGGCCTCACCTGAAACGGGTGACTCTGATTCTATCTGCGCGTCACCTAGACCTGGTGACTCTGGTCCTCACCTGGGCATCATTGGTACCTTGTGACTCTCTTCCACACCTGAGCCTCACCTGGACATCATGACTCTGGAACCTCTCTGGGCATCAACCTGACCTGGTGACTCTGGTCACCATATGGAAGTCACCTGGACCAGGGGAGTTTGGTACCCCTCTGGGCCTCAACCAGGTCTGGTGACTCTGGTCCTCAACTGGGCCTCACCTGGACCTAGTGAATATGCTGCATCTGGGCCTCATTTGGACCTGGTGACTCTGGTACCTACCGGGGCATCATCGGGATATGGTTCCACTGCATGATTGCAGGTTGGCCTCACCTGGACCTGGTAACTCTGGTCCCTACCTGGGCATCATCGGGACATGGTTCCACTGCATGGCCTGTAGGTTGGCCTCACCTGGACCTGGTAACTATCGTCCCTACCTGGGCATCATTGGGACCTGGTTCCTCTGCATGGCCTGGAGGTTGGCATCACCTGGACCTGGTGAGTGGGTTTGTCACCTGGGCCTCACCCATGCCTAGTGACACAGGTCCCCACGTGGGCCTCACTTGGACCTGGTGAATCTGGTCCTTACCTGTTGGTCACCTGGAACTGGTAACTCTGGTCACCACCTGGGAATCACCTGGTCCTGGTGAATCTGGTCCCCATCTGTGCCTCACCCAGTCCTGTTGACTTTCTTCCCCACCTGGACCTGATTGCTGTGGACTCCTTTTTGGCCTCACCTGGAACTGGTGACTCTGATCCTAACTGGGCCTCACCAAGATCTCGTGACTCTGGTCCTCACCTGTGGAACATTATGACCTGGATACTCTGTTCCACACCTGAGCCTCACCTGGATATGATGACTCTGGATCCCATCTGGGCCTCAACCTGACATGGGGACTCTGGTCTGGATGTCACCAGACCAGGTGAATCTGGTACCCCTCTAGGCCTCAACTAGACCTGGTAACTCTGACCTCAACTGGGCCTCAACGGGACCTAGTGAACATGTTCCCCACTTGCGCCACATCTGGACCTGGTGACTCTGGTTCTACCTGCGCATCATCGGGACATGGTTACTCTATTCCCACTTGGAGTGACCTGATCCTGGTAACTCTGGTCCTGACTTTGGCCTCTTCTGTACCAGGTGACTCTGGCTCCACCTGGGCCTCACCTGTAACTTGTGACTCTGATCCTAAGCATGGCCTCACCTGACCTGGTGACTGTGGTTCCCAATGGGACCTCACCTGGATCTCATGTCTCTGGTCCCATTTGGGCCTCACAAGGACCTGGTGTCTCTGCTATCCACCTGGGTAGCATTAGGATATGGTTACACTGTTCACTAACAGTGACACAGCCGGACCTATTAACTCTGGTCTTTACCTCGGCCACACCTGGATATGGTGACACTTGTTCCCACCTGGGTCTCACCTGGCCATGGTGAGTCGTATCCCCACCTGGTCCTCGCCTGTAACTGGTGATTCTCGTTCCCACATGGAGATCATGTGGACCTGATGGCCGCAGTGTTTCTAGCTTCTTTTTTTTTTAATTTTTATTTATTTATGATAGTCACAGAGAGAGATTGGCCGAGACACAGGCAGAGGGAGGAGCAGGCTCCATGCACAGGGAGTTCGACGTGGGATTCGATCCCGGGTCTCCAGGGTCGCGCCCTGGGCCAAAGGCAGGCGCCAAACCGCTGCGCCAACCAGGGATCCCATGTGTTTCTAGCTTCTCATGTACCTCGTGACTGTGGTCCACACCAGGGCCTCACTGGGACCCGGTGAGTTTGGTTGCCACCGGCACCTCACCTGGACCTGGTGATTCTGGTCTGCACCTGAGACTACCCTGGATCTGGTGACTGTGGTCCCCACCTCAGCTTCACCTGTATTTGGGGATTCCGGTCCCCATCTGGGCCTCACCTGGCCCTGTTGATCATGGTCCTCAACTGGGCAAAATTGGGACCCGGTGACTGTGTTCCACAACTGGACCTCACCTGGACCAGGTGACTCTGGTCCCCCCCTTGGCCTCACCGTGCCCTAGTGACTGTGAACCCCACTTTGGCCTGACTTGGACCTGCTGACCCTGGATGCCACCTAAGTCTGACTTCGAACAGTTGACTCTGGTTCTTTCAAGGGCCTCCCTTGTATCTGGTGATCCTGGTCCGCATCTGGGCCTCACCTGGACGTGGTTACTCTTGTCACCACCGGGGAGTCACCTGGACCTGCTTACTGTGTTCTACACCTGGGCCCCAAGTACACCTCTTGACCATAGTCCCCAAGCCGGTCTCACATGGACCTGTTTCCTCTGATCCCCACCGGGGCCTCACGTGTACCTGGTAACTCTGGTCCTCACCTGGGCCTTATCTGGGCCTAGTGACTCTGGTCCCCACCTGGACTTCACCTGGATCTGGTGACTCTGGTCCCCACCTGGACCTCACCTGGATCTGGTGACTCTGGTCCTCAGTTCGGCCTCACTTGGACCTGGTGACTGTGGTGTGCTTGTAGACTCACATTTATCTTGTGACTCCCGTCCCCACTAGGGCCTCACCTGGATCTGGTGACTCTGGCCTGCATGCTGGCCTCACCTGGACCTGGTAAATCTGGTCCCTACCTGGACATCATCGGGACACTGTTCCTCTGCATGGCCTGCATGTTGGCCTCACCTGGCCCTAGTGAGTGGGGTTGCCACCTGGGGCTCACCCATACCTGGTGACTCAGGTCCTCATATGGGGATCATGGGACCTGGTTTCTCAGTTCCACATCGGGGACTCACCTGGACCTAGTGATTCTCGTCTCCCTCTGGGCCTCACCCTGACGTGGTGACTCTGGTCCCCACCTGGACGTCACCAGAACCGGGTGACTCTGGTCCCCCTCTGGGACTCACCCGGAGCTGGGGACACTGGTCCTCAACTGGGCCTCAACAGGACCTGGTGAATCTACTCCTCACTTAGGCCTCGTGTGGACCTTGTGACTCTTTTCCCACCTGGCATCAATGGGACATGGTTACTCTGTTCCCCACCAAGGTCTCAACTGGACATGATAGCTTTTCTCCACACTTTGGCCTCAACTGGTCCTGATGAATCCGGTCCCCCCACCTAGGCCTCAATCTGGACCTAGTGTCTGTGGTCCCCACATGGGTCTCACCTGGACCTGGTGACTCTCGTTCCCACATGAACCACACCTGGACCTGGTGACAATGGTGTTCCTGTAGACTCACCTTTACCCATTGACTCCGGTCCCCACTAGGGCCTCACCCGGATCTGGTGACTCTGGCCTGCAGGTTGGCCTCACCTGGACCTTGTGAGTGGGGTTGCCACCTGGGCCTCACCCATACCTGGTGACTCAGGTCCCCACGTGGGCCTCTTGGACCTGGTGAATCTGGTCCTTACCTGGTCCTCTCCCAGACCCGGGGACTCCGGTCACCACCTGGGCCTCACCTGGACCTGGTGAATCAGGTCCCCATCTGGGCCTCACCCAGGCATGGTGACTTTGTTCCCCACCTGGATCTAATTGCTGTGGACTCTTTCTTGGCCTCACCTGGAACTGGTGAATCTGATCCTATCTGCGCGTCTCCCAGACCTGGTGACTCTGGTCCTCACCTGGGCATTATTGGTACCTGGTGACTCTGTTCCACAGCTTAGGCTCACCTGGACATGATGACTCTGGAACCTCCCTGGGACTCACCCTGACATGGTGACTCTGGTCCCCATCTGGATGTCGCCTAGACCAGGTGAATCTGTTACCCCTCTAGGGCTCAAATAGACCTGGTGACACTGGTCCTCAACTGGGTGTCACCGAGACCTAGTGAATATGCTCCCCACCTGCGCCTCATCTGGACCTGGTGACGCTGGGTCTACCTGGGCATCATCGGGACATGATTACTCTGTTCCCCACTGGGACTGACCTGATTCTGGTAACTCTGGTCCTGACTTTGGCCTCTTCTGTACCAGGTGACTCTGCTTCCACCTGGGCCTCACCTGTAACTGGTGACTCTGATCCAAAGCATAGCCTCTCCTGACCTGGTGACTCTGGTTCCAATCGGGACCTCACCTGGACCTCATGTCTCTGGTCCCACCTGGGCCTCACCAGGACCTGGTGTCTCTGGTACCCACCTGGGTAGCATCAGGATATTGTTACACTGTTCACTAACAGTGACCCAGCCGGACCTATTAACTCTGGTCTTCACCTGGGCCACACCTGGACATGGTGACACTTGTCACCACCGGGGACTCACCTGGATCTGGTTACTGTGTTCCACACCTGGGCCTCAAGTAGACCTGTTGACCATGGTACCGAAGCCGGCCTCATATGGACCTGTTGCCTCTGATTCCCACCGGGGCATCACGTGTACCTGATAACACTGGTCCTCACTTGGGCCTCATCTGGACCTAGTGACTCTGGTCCCACTTTGGCTTCACCTGGATCTGGTGACTCTGGTCCTCAAGTGGGCATCACATGGACCTATTGAATATGCTCCATCTGGGCCTCATTTGGACCTGGTGACTCTCTTCCCTACCTGGGCATCATCGGGACATGTTTTCACTGCATGGCCTTTAGCTTGGCCGCGCCTGGACCTGGTAACTGTGGTTCTACCTGGGCATCATCGGGACACTCTTCCATTGCATTGCCTGCAGGGTGTCCTCACCTGGATCTGGTAAGTGGGGATGCCACTTGGGCCTTACCCATACCTGGTGACCCAGGTGCCCACGTGGGACTCACTTGGACCTGGTGAATCTGGTCCTTACCTGGTCCTCACCCAGTCCTGGTGATTTTGTTCCCCACCTGGACCTGATTTCTGTGGACTCCTTCTTGGCCTCACCTGGAAGTGGTGACTCTGATCGTAGCTGGGCCTCATCCAGATATGGTGACTCTGGTCCTCACCTGTGGACTATTATGACCTGGATACTCTGTTCCACACCTGAGCCGCACCTGGACATGATGACTCTGGATCCACTCTGGGCATCACCATGACATGGTGACTCTGGTCCCCATCTGGATATCACCAGAACCGGGTGACTCTGGTCCCCCTCTGGGACTAACCCAGAGCTTGGGACACTGGTCCTCAACTAAATCTCAACAGTACCTGTTGAATCTACTCCTCACTTAGGTCTCGTCTGAACCTTGTGACTCTTTTCCCACCTGGCATCAATGGGACATGGTTACTCTGTTCCCCACCTGGGCCTCACCTAGACATGATAACTTTGCTCCACACTTTGGCCTCAACTGGTCCTGATGACTCTGGTCCCCCCACCTAGGCATCAATCTGGACCCGGTGACTGTGGTCCCCACCTGGGGCTCACCTGGACCTGGTGACTCTCGTTCCCACATGAACCACACCTGGACCTGGTCCCTGTGGTGTTCTTGTAGACTCACATTTACCTGGTGACTCCGGTCCCCACTAGGGCCTCAACTGGATCTGGTGACACTGGCCTGCAGGTTGGCCTCACCTGGACCTGGTGAGTGGGGTTGCCACCTGGGCCTCACCCATACCTGGTGACTCAGGTCCTCACGTTTGGACCTGGTGAATCTGGTCATTACCTGGTCCTCTGCCAGACCCGGGGACTCTGGTCACCACCTGGACCTCACCTGGACCTGGTGAATCTGGTCCCCATCTGGGCCTCACCTAGTCATGGTGACTTTGTTCACCACCTGGACCTGATTGCTGTGGACACTTTCTTGGCCTCACCTGGAACTGGTGACTCTAATCTATCTGCGCATCACCCAGACCTGGTGACTCTGGTCCTCACCTGGGCATCATTGGTACCTGGTGACTGTTCCACAGCTGAGCCTCACCTGGACTTAAAGACTCTGGAACCTCTCTGGGCCTCACCCTGACCTGGTGACTCTCGTCCCCATCTGGATATCACCTGGACCATGGGATTCTGGTACCCCTCTAGGACTCAACCAGGTCTGGGGACTCTGGTCCTCAACTGGGCCTCACCTGGACCTAGTGAATATGCTTAATCTGAGCCTCAGTTGGACTTGGTGACTCTCGTCCCTACCTTGGCATCATCGGGACATGCATCCACTGCATGGCCTGCTGGTTGGCCTCAGCTGGACCTTGTAACTCTGGTCCCTACCTGGGCATCACCGGGACACGGTTCCTCTGCATGGCCTCCAGGTTGGCCTCACCTGGCCCTAGTGAGTGGGGTTGCCACCTGGGGCTCACCCATACCTGGTGACACAGGTCCCCACGTGGGCCTCACTTTGACCTGGTGAATCTGGTCCTTTCCTGGTCCTCACCCGGACCTGGTAACCCTGGTCACCACCTGGGAATCACCTGGACCTGGTGAATCTGGTCCACCTCGGGGCCTCACCCAGTCTTGTTGACTTTCTTCCTCACCTGGACCTGATTGCTGTGGACTCCTCTTGGCCTCAACTGGAACTGGTGACTCTGATCCTAACTGGGCCTCACCCAGATCTGCTGACTCTGGTCCTCACCTGTGGACCCTTATGACCTGGATACTCTGTTCCACACCTGAGCCTCACCTGGACATGATGACTCTGGAACCTCTCTGGTCCTCACCCTGACCTGGTGACTCTGGTCCCCATCCGGATGTCACATAGACTAGGTGAATCTGGTGTCCCTCTAGGCCTCAACTTGACCTGGTGACTCTGGTCCTGACCTGGGCCTCACGGGGACCTAGTGATAATGCTCCCAAACTGCGCCTCATCTGGACCTGGTGACTCTGGTTCTACCTGGGCATCATCGAGACATGGTTACTCTATTCCCCACTGGGACTGACCTGATCCTCGTAACTCTGGTCCTGACTTTGGCCTCTTCTCTAACAGGTGACTCTGGCTCCACCTGGGCCTCACCTGTAACTGGTGACTCTGATCCTATTCATGACCTCACCTCACCTGGTGTCTGTGGTTTCCATTGGTACCTCACCTGGTCCTCATGTCTCTCGTCCAAATGGGACTCACCAGGACCTTGTATCTGGTACCCACCTGAGTAGCATCAGGATATGGTTACACTGTTCACTAACCGTGACTCGGCCGGACCTATTAACTCTCGTCGTCACCTTGTCCACACTTGGACATGGTGACACTGGTTCCCACCAGGGTCTCACCTGGACATGGTGACTCGGATCCCCACCTGGTCCTCACCTGTAACTTGTAATTCTCGTTCCCACATGGACATCATGTGGACCTGGTGGCTGCAGTGTTTCTAGCTTCTCATGTACCTCGTGACTCTGGTCCCCACCAGGGCCTCACCGGGACTTGGTGAGTGTGATTGCCACCTGCACCTAACCAGGACCTGGTGATTCTGGTCTCCACCTGAGACTACCCTGGATCTGGTGACTCTGGTCCCCACCTGGGCTTCAACTGAATTTGGGGACTCCAGTCCCCATCTGGGCCTCACCTGGCCCTGTTGACCATGGTCCTGAACTGGGCAATTTTGGGACCCAGAGACTGTGTTCCACAACTGGACCTCACCTGGACCAGGTGACTCTGGTCCCCTTCTGGGTCTCAACGTACCCTAGTGACTGTCAACCACACTTTGGCCTGACATGAACCTGCTGACCCCGGTTGCCACCTGCGACTGACCTCGAACAGTTGACTCTGGTTCTTTCAAGGGCCTCCCCTGTACCTGGTGATCATGGTCCCCACTTGGGCCTCACCTGGACGTGGTGACTCTTGTCACCACCGGGGCTACATGGACCTGGTTACTGTGTTCCACCTGGGCCTAATGTAGACCTGTTGACCATGGTCCCCAAGCCGGCCTCACATGGACCTGGTGCCTCTGATCCCCACCGGGGCCTCACGTGTACCTGGTAACTCTGGCCCTCACCTAGGCTTCATCTGGACCTAGTGACTTTGGTCCCCACCTGGGCTTCACCTGGATCTGGTGACTCTGGTCCCCACCTGGAATTCACCTGGATCTGGTGACTCTGGTCACCAGCTGGACCTCTCCTGGACCTGGTGACTCCCTTTCTAACATGGAGCTCACCTGGATCTGTTGACTCTGGTCCTCAGTTTGCCCTCACCTGGACCTGGTGTCTCTCCTCCCCACTTTGACCTAACTCAGAACTGCTGAATCTTGCCCCACCTAGGCCGCACCCACACCTGGTGAATCTTGTCCCCAGCTATGCCTCAATTCGACCTGATGTATCTGGTTCTGACGTAGGGCTCACATGGACCTGGGACTCAGCTGGATAGAGTGGCTCTGGATCCCACATGGGGCACACCTGATACTGGTGATTGTGGTCTTATTCTATGCCTAGCCAGGACCTAGTGATTCTGTTCCCCATCTGGGCCTGCATGGCCCTAGTGACTCTGGTCCTCACCCAGGCGTCTTTGGGACCTGGATACCCTATTCCACACCTCGGCCTCATTTTGACGAGGGACCTCTGGTCCCATTCTGGGCCTCAAACTAAACTGGTTACTCTGGTTCCCCCTCTGGGCCTCACCCTTACGTGGTGACTCTGGTCACCCATTGGTCTTCACATGGACCTGGTGAATCTAGTCCTACGCTGGTCCGCACCTGGATGTGGTGACTGGTCGCCACATGGGTCTCACCTGGACTTGGTGAATCCTGTTGCCACCTGTGCCTCACCTGGACCTTGTGACTGAAGTCCCACCTGGACCTCACCTGGATCTGGTGGCTCTGGTTCCCATATGGGGCTCTCCTGGACCTGGTTCCTGTGGTCTCCATCTGGCCTCACCTGGAACACAATGACTCTGATCCATATTTGGGCCTCTCCTGCACCCGTTGACTATGGTCCTTACATGGGCATCATTGGGACCTGGATACTCTCTTATATACCTGGGACTTACCTGGCCCTGGTGACTGTGGTCCCACCTGGGCCTCACCTTGACGAGGTGACTGGTTCCCACAGGGACCTCACCTGGACCTGGTGACTCAGGTCCTCATTTGGGCATTATGGGACCTTTTTTCTCAGTTCCAGAACGGGGCCTCACCTGAAACTAGTGATTCTCGTCCCCCTCTGGGCCTCATCCTGACGTGGTGAGTCTTGTCCCCACCTGGATATCACCAGAACCGGGTGACTCTGTTCCCCCTCTAGGACTCACCCGGAGCTGGGGACACTGCTCCTCAACTGGGCCTCAACAGGATCTGGTGAATCAAGGGCCTCCCCTGTACCTGGCGATCCTGGTGTCCACCTTGCCCTCAGCTGCACGTGGTGACTCTTGTCCCCAACGGGGACTCACCTGGACCTGCTTACTCTGTTCCACACCTGGGCCTCAAGTAGACCTGTTGACCATGGTCCCCAAGCCGTCCTCACATGGACCTGTTGCCTCAGAACCACACCGGGGCCTCACGTGTACCTGGTAACTCTGGTCCTCACCTGGGCATCATTGGTACCTGGTGACTCTGTTCCACACCTGAGCCTCACCTGAACATGATGACTCTGGAACCCCTCTGGGCCTCACCCTGACCTGGTGACTCTGGTCCCCATCTCGATGTCACCTGAACCAGGTGATTCTGGTACCCTTATACGGCTCAACGAGATCTGGTGACTCTGGTCCTCAACAGGGCCTCACCTAGTCCTAGTGAATATGCTCCATCTGGGCCTCATTTGGACATGGTGATTCTGATCCCTACCTCGGCATTACCGGGACATGGTTCCACTGCATGGCCTGCAGGTGTGCCGCACCTGGACCTGATAACTCTAGACCCCACCTGGGCATCATCAGGACATGGTTCCTCGGCATGGACTGCAGGTTGGCCTCACTTGGATCTAATGAGTGGGGTTGTCACCTGAGACTCACCCATGCCTGGTGACACAGGTTCCCACGTGGGCCTCACGTGGACCTGGAGAATCTGGTCATTCCCTTGTCCTCACCCGGAACTGGTAACTCTGGTCATCACCTGGGAATCACCTGGACATTGTGATTCTGGTCCCCATTGGGCCTCATCCAGTCCAGGTGACTTTGTTCCCACCTGGACCTGATTGCTGTGTACTCCTTCTTGGCCCTCACTTGGAACTAGTGACTCTGATCCTAACTGGGCCTCACCCAGATCTGGTGACTCTGGTCCTCACCTGTGGACCATTATGACCTGGATACTCTGTTCCACACGTGAGCCTCACCTGGACATGATGACTCTGGATCCCCTCTGGGCCTCAGCCTGACATGGTGACTCTGGTCCCCATCTGGATGTCACCTAGACCAGGTGAATCTGGTACCCCTCCAAGCCTCAACTAGACCTGGTGACTCGGTCCTCATCTTGGCCTAACCGGAACCTAGTGAATATGCTCCCACCTGCACCACATCTGGACCTGGTAACTCTGGTTCTACCTGGGCATCATCGGGACATGGTTACTCTGTTCCACACTGGGACTGACCTGATCCTGGTAACTCTGGTCCTGACTTTGGCCTCTTCTGTACTAGGTAACTCTGCCTCCACATGGGCCTCACCTGTAACTGGTGACTCTGATCCTAAGCATGGCCTCACCTGACCTGGTGACTGTGGTTCCATCGGAATCTTACTTGGGCCTCGTGTCTCTGGTCCCACCTGGGCCACAACAGGACCTGGTGTCTCTGGTACTCACCTGTGTAGCATCAGGATATGGTTACACTGTTCACTAATAGTGACCCAGCCAGACCTATTAACTCTGGTCTTCACCTGGGACACACCTGGACATGGTGACACTGGTTCCAGCCTGGGTCTCACCTGGACATGGTGAGTCGGATCACCACCTGGTCCTCACCTGTAACTGGTTATTCTCATTCCAGCATGAACATCATGTGGACCTGGTGGCTGCAGTGTTTCTAGCTTCTCATGAACCTAGTGACTCTGGTCCCCACCAGGGCCTCACCGGGACCTGGTGAGTGTGGTTGCCACCTGCAACTCACCTGGACCTGGTGATTCTGGTATGCACCTGGGACTACCCTGGATCTGGTGACTGTGGTTCCCTCCTGGGCTTCACCTGGATTTGGGGACTCTGGTCCCCATTGGGGCTCACCTGGCCCTGTTGACCATGGTCCTCAACTGGGCAAAATTGGGACCCTGTGACTGTGTTCCACAACTGGACCTCACCTGGACCAGGTGACTCTGGTCCCCCTCTGGGTCTCACCGTGCCCTAGTGATTGTGAACCCCACTTTGGGCTGGCTACGACTTGTTGACCCTGGTTGCCAACTGCGCCTGACCTCGAACTGTTGACTCTGGTTCTTTCAAGGGCCTCCCCTGTACCTGGTCATCCTGGTGCCCACCTGGGCCTCTCCTGGACGTGGTGACTCTTGTCACCACCGGAGACTCACCTGGACCTGCTTACTGTGTTCCACACCTGGGCCTCAAGTACACCTCTTGACCATGGTCCCCAAGCCCGCCTAACATGGACCTGTTGCCTCTGATCCCCACCGGGGCCTCACGTGTACCTGGTAACTCTGGTCCTCACCTGGGCCTCATCTGCACCTAGAGACTCTGGTCCTCACCTGGACTTCACCTGCATCTGGTGACTTTGATCCCCACCTGGACTTTAACTGGATCTGGTGACTCTGGTCCCCAGCTGGACCTCTCCTGGACCTGGTGACTCTATTTCCAACATGGACCTCAACCGGATCTGGTCACTCTGGTCCTCAGTTTGGTCTCACCTGGACCTGGTGTCTCTCGTCCTCACTTTGACCTAACTCAGAACTGCTGAATCTTGCCCCACCTAGGCCGCACCCACACCTGGTGACTCTTGTCCCCAGCTATGCCTCAATTCGACCTGATGAATCTGGTCCTCACATGGGCCTCACATGGACCTGGGACTCAGCTGGATGGAGTGGCTCTGGTTCCCACAAGGGGCTCACCTGATACTGGTGACTGTGTTCTTATTCTATGCCTCACCAGGACCTAGTTATTCTGTTCCCCATCTGGGCTTGCATGGCTCTAGTGACTCTGGTCCTCACCCAGGCATCATTGGGAACTGGATACTCTATTCCACACCTGGGTCTCACTTTGTCCAGGGACCTCTGGTCCCATTCTGTGCCTCAGACTAAACTGATTACTCTGGTTCCCCCTCTGGGCCTCACCCTTACGTGGTGACTCTGGTCACCCCTTGGGCTTCACTTGGGCCTGGTGAATCTGGTCCTTAGCTGGTTCGCACCTGGATCTGGTGACAGGTCACCACGTCGACCTCACCTGGACTTGGTGAATCCTGTTGCCACCTGCGCCTCACCTGTACCTTGTGACTCTGGTCCCTCCTGGACCTCACCTGGATCTGGTGGCTCTGGTTCCCATATGGGGCTCTACTGGACCTGGTTCCTGTGGTCTCCTATGGCCTCCCCTGGAACACAATGACTCTGATCCCTATTTGTGCCTCTCCTGGATCTTGACTCATGTCCTTTTCTGGGCATCATTGGGACCTGGATACTCTCTTATATACCTGGGCCTCACCTGGACCTTGAGACTGTGGTCCCACCTGGGCCTCACCTGGACGAGGTGACTGGTTCCCACGGGGACATCACGTGGACCTGGTGACTCAGGTCCTCATATAGGCATCATTCACCTGGTTTCTCAGTTCCACATCGGGGCCTCAACTGGACCTAGTGATTTCGTCCAACTCTGGGCCTCACCCTGACCTGGTGACTCTGGTCCTCACCTGGATATCACCAGAACCGGGTGACTCTGGTACCCCTCTGGGACTCACCCGGAGCTGGGGACACTGGTCCTCAACTGGACCTCAACACTACTTGTTGAATCTACTCCTCACTTAGGCCTCGTCTGCACCTTGTGACTCTTTTCCCACCTGGCATCAATGGGACATGGTTACTCTGTTCCCCACCTGGGCCTCACCTGGACATGATACCTTGGCTCCACACTTTGGCCTCAACTGGTCCTGATGACACTGTTCCCCCCACCTAGGCCTCAATCTGGACATGGTGACTGTCGCCATCTGGGTCTCACCTGGATCTAGTGACTCTCGTTCCCTCATGACCCTCACCTGGACCTGGTGACTGTGGTGTTCTTGTAGACTCACATTTACCTGGTGACTCTGGTCCCCACTAGGGCTTCAACTGGATCTGGAGACTCTGGCCTGCAGGATGGCCCCACCTGGACATGGTGAGTGGGCTGCCACTCCATACCTGGTGACTCAGGTCCCCAGGTGGGCCTCTTGGACCTGGTGAATCTGGTCCTTACCTGGTCCTTCCCGGAACTGATAACTCTGGTCACCACTTGGGCCTCACCTGGACCTGGTGAATCTGGTACCCATCTAGTCCTCACCCAGTCCTGGTGACTTTGTTCCCCACCTGGACATGATTGCTGTGGACTCTTTCTTGGCCTCACCTGGAACTGGTGACTCTGATCCTATCTGCGCGTCACCCAGATCTGGTCACTCTGGTCCTCACCTGTGGACCATTATAACCTGGATACTCTGTTCCACACCTGAGCCTCACCTGGACATGATGACTCTGGATCCGCTCTGGGCCTCAGCCTGACATGGTGACTCTGGTCCCCATCTGGATGTGACGTGGACCAGGTGATTCTGGTACCCCTCTAGGCCTCAACTTGACCTGGTGATCCTGGTTCCCACCTGGGCCTCACCTGGACCTGGTGACTCTTGTCACCACCGGGGACTCACTTGGACCTGCTTACAGTGTTCCACACTGGGCCTCAAGTAGAACTCTTGACCATGGTCCCCAAGCCTGCCTCACATGGACCTGTTGCCTCTGATACCTACCAGCGCCTCACGTGTACCTGGTAACTCTGGTCCTCACCTGGGCCTCATCTGCACCTAGTGACTCTGGTCCCCACCTGGGCTTCAACTCGATCTGGTGACTCTGGTCCCCACCTGGAATTCACCTGGATCTGGTGACTCTGGTCCCCACCTGGACCTCTCCTGGACCTGGTGACTCTCTTTCCCTCATGTGTCTGGTCCCACCTGGGGCTCACCAGGTCCTGGTGTCTTTGGTACCCACCTGGGTAGCATCAGCATATGGTTATTTTGTACACTAACAGTGACCCAGCCGGACCTATCAACTCTGGTCTTCACCTGGGCCACTCCTGGACATGGTGACAGTGGTTCCCAACTGGATCTCACGTGGACATGGTGAGTCGGATCCCCACCTGGGCCTCACCTGTAACTGGTGATTCTCGTCCCCACATGGACATCATGTGGACATGGTGGCTGCAGTGTTTCTAGCTTCTCATGTACCTCGTGACTCTGGTCCCCACCAGGGCCTCACCGGGACCTGGAGAGTGTGGTTGCCACCTGCACCTCACCTGGACCTGGTGATTCTGGTCTGCACCTGAGACAAACCTGGAGCTGGTGACTGTGGTCCCCACCTTGGCTTCACCTGGATTTGGGGACTCCAGTCCCCATCTGGGCCTCACCTGGCCCTGTTGAACATGGTCCTCAACTGGGCAAAATTGGGACACAGATACTGTGTTCCACACTGGACCTCACCTGGACCAAGTGACTCTGGTCCCCCTCTGGGTCTCAACGTGCCCTAGTGACTGTCAACCCCACTTTGGCCTGACATGGACCTGCTGACCCCAGTTGCCACCTGCGACTGACCTCGAACATTTGACTCTGGTTCTTTCAAGGGCCACCCCTGTACCTGGTGATCATGGTCTCCACTTGGGCCTCACCTGGACGTGTTGACTCTTGTCACCACCGGGGCTCACCTGGACCTGGTTACTGTGTTCCACACCTGGGCCTAATGTAGACCTGTTGACCATGGTCCCCAAGCCCGCCTCACATGGACCTGTTGCCTCCTATCCCCACCGGGGCCTCACGTGTACCTGGTAACTCTGGCCCTCACCTAGGCTTCATCTGGACCTAGTGACTGGTCCCAACCTGGGCTTCACCTGAATCTGGTGACTCTGGGTCCCAGCTGGACCTCTCCTGGACCTGGTGACTCTCTTTCCAACATGGAGCTCACCTGGATATGGTGACTCTGGTCCTCAGTTTGGCCTCACCTGGACCTGGTGTCTCTCGTCCCCACTTTGACCTAACTCAGAACTGCTGAATCTTGCCCCACCTAGGCCGCACCCACACCTGGTGACTCTTGTCCCCAGCTATGCCTCAATTCGACCTGATGAATCTGGTTCTCACGTGGGCCTCACATGGACCTGGGACTCAGCTGGATAGAGTGGCTCTGTATCCCACATGGGGCTCACCTGATACTGGTGACTGTGGTCTTATTCTATGCCTCACCAGGACCTAGTGATTCTGTTCCCCATCTGGGCCTCCATGGCCCTAGTGACTCTGGTCCTCACCCAGGCATCATTGGGACCTGGATACTCTATTCCACACCTGGGCCTCACTTTGACCAGGGACCTCTGGTCCCATTCTGGGCCTCAAACTGAACTGCTTACTCTGGTTCCCCCTCTGGGCCTAACCTTTACCTGGTGACTCTGGTCACCCCTTGGGCTTCACTTGGGCCAGGTGAATCTGGTCTTTAGCTTGTCCTCACCTGGATCTGGTGACTGGTAGCCACCTGGGCCTCACCTGGACTTGTTGAATCCTGTTGCCACCTGTGCCTCAACTGGACCTTGTGACTGTGGTCCCACCTGGACCTCACATGGATCTCTTGGCTCTGGTTCCCATATGGGGCTTTCCTTGACTTGGTTCCTGTGGTCTCCATCTTGCCTCACATGGAACACAATGACTCTGATCCATATTTGGGCCTTTCCTGGACCTGTTGACTCAGGTCCTTACCTGGGCATTATTGGGACATGGATACTCTCTTATATACCTGGACCTCACCTGGACCTGGTGACTGTTGTCCCACCTGTGCCTGACCTGGTCGAGGTGAGTGGTTCCCACAAGGACCTCACATGGACCTGGTGACTCAGGTCCTCATATGGGCATCATGGGACCTGGTTTCTCAGTTCCACATCGGGGCCTCACCTGGACCTAGTGATTCTCGTCCCCCTCTGCGCGTCACCCTGACATGGTGACTGTGGTCCCCACCTGGATATCACCAGAACCGGGTGCCTCTGGTCCCCCTCTGGGACTCACCCGGAGCTGGGGACTCTGGTGCTCAATTGGGCCTCAACAGGACCTGGTGAATCTACTCCTCACTTAGGCCGCGTCTGGACCTTGTGACTCTTTTCCCACCTGGCATCAATGGGACATGTTTACTCTCTTCCCCACCTGGGCCTCACCTGGACATGATAACTTTGCTCCATACTTTGGCCTCAACTGGACCTGAGGACTCTGGTCCCCCCACCTAGGCCTCAATCTGGACCTGATGACTGTGGTCCCCACCTGGGTCTCACCTGGACCTCGTGACTCTCGTTCCCACATGAACCACACCTGGCCCTGGTGACAGTGGTGTTCTGGTATACTCACATTTACATGGTGACTCTGGTCCCCGCTAGGGCCTCACGTCGATCTGGTGACTTTGGCCTGCAGGTTTGCCTCACCTGGACCTGGTGAGTGGGGTTGCCACCTGGGCCTCATCCATACCTGGTGACTCAGGTCCCCACGTGGGCCTCTTGGACCTGGTGAATCTGGTCCTTACCTGGTCCTCTCCCAGACCCGGGGACACTGGTCACCACCTGGGCCTCACCTGGACCTTGTCAATCTGGTCCTCATCTGGGCCTCACCCAGTCTTGGTGACTTTGTTCCCCACCGGGACCTGATTGCTGTGGACTCTTTCTTGGCCTCACCTGGAACTGGTGACTCTGATCCTATCTGCGTGTCACCCTGACCTGGTGACTCTGGTCCTCACCTGGGCATCATTGGTACCTGGTGACTCTGTTCCACACCTGAGCCTCACCTGGACATGATGACTCTGGAACCTTTCTGTGTCTCACCCTGACCTGGTGACTCTGGTCCCCAACTGGATGTCATCTGGACCAGGTGATTCTGGTACCCCTCTAGGCCTCAACCTGATCTGGTGACTCTGGTCCTCAACTGGGCTTCACCTGGACCTAGTGAATATGCTCCATCTGTGCCTCATTAGGACCTGGTGACTCTGGTCCGTACCTGGGCATCATCGGGACTTGGGTCCATTGCATCGCCTGCAGGTTGGCCTCACATGGAACTGGTAAATCTGGTTCCTACCTGGGCATCATCGGGACATGGTTCCATTGCATGGCCTGCAGGTTGGCCTCACCTGGACCTGTTAAATTTGGTTCCTACCTGGGCATCATCAGGACATGTTCCACTGCATGGCCTGCAGGTTGGCCTCACCTGGATCTGAGAACTCTAGTCCCTACCTCGGCATCATCGGGACATGTTTCCTCTGCATGGCCTGCAGGTTGGCCTCACCTGGACCTGGTGAGAGGGGTTGTCATTTGGGCCTCACACATGCCTGGTGACACAGGGCCCCACGTGGGCCTCACTTGGACGTGGTGAATCTGGTCCTTACCTGGTCCTCACCCGGAACTCGTAACTCTGTTCACCACCTGGGAATCACATGGACCTTGTGAATCTGGTCCCCATCTGGGCCTCACCCAGTCCTCGGGAATTTGTACCCCACCTGGACCTGATTGCTGTGGACTCCTTCTTGGCCTCACCTGGAACTGGTGACTCTGATCCTATCTGCGGGTCACCCAGACCTGGTGACTCTGGTCCTCACCTGGGCATCATTGGTACCTGGTGACTCTGTTCCACACCTGAGCCTCACCTGGACATGATGACTCTGGAACCTTTCTGGGCCTCACCCTGACATGGTGACTCTGGTCCCTATCTGGATGTCACCTGGACCGGGTGTTTCTGGTACCCCTCTAGGCCTCAACCAGATCTGGTGACTCTGGTCCTCAACTGGGCCTCCTGGGATCTAGTGATCATGCTCCCCACCTGCGCCCCATCTGGACCTGGTGACTCTGGTTCTACCTGGGCATCATCGGACATGGTTACTCTATTCCCCTCTCGGACTGACCTGATCCTGGTAACTCTGGTCCCGACTTTGACCTCTTCTGTACCAAGTGACTCTGGCTCCACCTCGGCCAGACCTGTAACTGGTGACTCTGATCCTAAGCATGGCCTCACCTGACCTGGTGACTGTGGTTCCCATCGGGATCTCACCTGGACCTCATGTGTCTGGTCCCACCTGGGCCTCACCAGGACCTGGTGTCTCTGGTACCCACCTGGGTAGCATCAGGATATGGTTACACTGTACACTAACATTGACCCAGCCGGACCTATCAACTCTGGTCTTCACCTGGGGCACTCCTGGACATGGTGACACTGGTTCCCACCTGGGTCTCACCTGGACATGGTGAGTCCGAAACCCACCTGGGCCTCACCTGTAACTGGTGATTCTCGTTCCCACATGGACATCATGTGGACCTGGTGGCTGCAGTGTTTCTAGCTTCTCATGTACCTCGTGACTCTGGTCCCCACCAGGGCCTCACCGGGACCTGGTGAGTGTGGTTGCCACCTGCACCTCACCTGGACCTGGTGATTCTGGTCTGCACCTGAGACAAACCTGGAGCTAGTGACTGTGGTCCCCACCTTGGCTTCACCTGGATTTGGGGACTCCAGTCCCCATCTGGGCCTCACCTGGCCCTGTTGAACCAGGTCCTCAACTGGGCAAAATTGGGACCCAGAGACTGTGTTCCACAACTGGACCTCACCAGGACCAGGTGACTCTGGTCCCCCTCTGGGACTCACCGTGCCCTAGTGACTGTGAACCCCACTTTGGCCTGACTTGGACCTGCGGACACTGGTTGCCACCTGCGCCTGACCTCGAACTGTTGACTCTGGTACTTTCAAGGGCCTCCACTGTACCTGGTGATCCTGATCCCCACTTGCGCCTTACCTGGACGTGGTGACTCTTATCACCACCGGGACTCACCTGGACCTGGTTACTGTGTTCCACACCGGGGCCTCAAGTAGACCTGTTGATCATGGTCCCCAAGCTGGCCTCACATGGACCTGTTGCCTCTGATCCCCGCCGGGGAATCACGTGTACGAGGTAACTCTGGTCCTCACCTGGGCCTCATCTGGACCTAGTGACTCTGGTCCCCACCTGGGCTTCACCTGGATCTGGTGACTCTGGTCCCCACCTGGACTTCAACTGGATCTGGTGACTCTGGTCCCCTTCTGGACCTCTCCTGGACATGGTGACTCTCTTTCCAACATGGACCTCACCTGGATCTGGTGACTCTGGTCCTCAGTTTGGCCTCACCTGGACCTGGTGTCTCTCGTCCCCACTTTGACCTAACTCAGAACTGCTGAATCTTGCCCCACCTAGGCCGCACCCAGACCTGGTGACTCTTGTCCCCAGCTATGCCTCAATTCGACCTGATGAATCTGGTCCTCACGTGGGCCTCACATGGACCTGGGACTCAGCTGGATAGTGTGGCTCTGGTTCCCTCAGGGGCTCACCTGATACTGGTGACTGTGGTCTTATTCTATGCCTCACCAGGACCTAGTGATTCTGTTCCCCATCTGGGCCGGCATGGCCCTAGTGACTCTGGTCCTCAACCAGGCATCATTGGGACCTGGATACTCTATGCCACACCTGGGCCTACTTTGACCAGGGACCTCTGGTCCCATTCTGGGCCTCAAACTATACTGGTTACTCTGGTTCCCCCTCTGGGACTCACCCTTACCTGGTGACTCAGGTCACCCCTTAGGCTTCAATTAGGCCTGGTGAATCTGGTCCTTAGCTGGTCCGCACCTGGATCTGGTGTCTGGTCGCCACCTGGGTCTCACCTGGACTTGGTGAATCCTGTTGCCACCTGCGCATCCCCTGGACCTTGTGACTGTGGTCCCACCTGGACCTCACCTGGATCTGGTTGCTCTGGTTCCCATATGGGGCTCTCCTGAATCTGGTCTGTGTTGTCTCCATCTGGCCTCACCTGGAACACAATGACTCTGATCCATATTTGGGCCTCTCCTGGACCTGATGACGCTGGTCCTTACCTGGGCATCACTGGGACCTGGATACTCTCTTATATACCTCGGCCTCACCTGGACCTGGTGACTGTGGTCCCACGTGGGCCTCCCCTGGACGAGGTGACTGGTTCCCACAGGGACCTCAACTGGACCTGGTGACTCAGGTCCACATATGGGCATCTATCGACCTGGTTTCTCAGTTCCACATCGGGGCCTCACCTGGACCTAGTGATTCTCGTCCCCTCTGGGCCTCACCTTGACGTGATGACTCTGCTCACCCCTGGATATCACCAGAACCGGGTGACTCTGCTCCCCCTCTGGAACTCTCCCAGTGCCGGGGACACTGGTCCTCAACTGAGCCTAAACAGGACCTGGTGAATCTACTCCTCACTTAGGCCTCGTCTGGAACTTGTGACTCTTTTCCCACCTGGCATCAATGGGACATGGTTACTCTGTTCCCCACCTGGGCCTCACCTGGATATGATAACTTTGCTCCACACTTTGGCCTCAACTGGTCCTGATGAATCTGGTCCACCAACCTAGGCCTCAATCTGGAACTGGTGACTGTGGTCCCCACCTGGGTCTCACCTGGACCTGGTGACTCTCGTTCCCACTTGAAACACACCTGGCCCTGTTGACTGTGGTGTTCTTGTAGACTCACATTTACCTGTGACTCCGGTCCCCACTAGAGCCTCAACTGGATATGGTGACTCTGGCCTGCAGGTTGGCCTCACCTGGTCCTGGTGAGTGGGGTTGCCACCTGGGCCTCACCCATACCTGGTGACTCAGGTCTCCACGTGGCCCTTTGGACCTGGTGAATATGTTACTTACCTGGTCTTCTCTCAGACCCGGGAACTCTGGTCACCACCTGGGCCTCACCTGGACCTGGTCAATCTAGTCCCCATCTGGGCCTCACCCGGTCCTGGTGACTTTGTTCCGCACCTGGACCTGATTGCTGTGGACTCTTTCTTGGCCTCACCTGGAACTGGTGACTCTGATCCTATGTGCGCGTCACCCAGACCTGGTGACTCTGGTCCTAACCTAGGCATCTTTGGTACTTGGTGACTCTGTTCCATACCTGAGCCTCACCTGGACATGATGACTCTGGAACCACTCTGGGCCTTGCCCTGAGATGGTGACTCTGGACCCATCTGGATGTCACCTGCACCAGGTGATTCTGGTACCCCTCTAGGCCTCAACCAGATCTGGTGACTCTGGTCCTCAACTGGGCCTCACCTGGACCTAGTGAATATGCTCCATCTGGGCCTCATTTGGGCCTGGTAACTCTGGTCCCTACCTGGGCATCATCGGGATATGGTTCCACTGCATGGCCTGCAGGTTGGCCTCAGCTCGACGTGGTATCACTCGTCCCTACCTGCGCATCATCGGGACATGTTTCCTCTGCATGGCCTGCAGGTTGGCCTCACCTGGACCTGGTGAGTGGGGTTGTCACCTGGGCCTCACCCTTACCTGGTAACACAGGTCCCCACCTGGGAATCACCTGGGCCTGGTGAATCTGGTCCTTACCTGGTCCTCACTCAGTCCTGGTGACTTTGTTCCCCACCTGGACCTGATTGCTTTGGACGCCTTCTTGGCCTCACCTGGAACTGGTGACTCTGATCCTAACTGGGCCACACCCAGATCTGCTGACTCTGGTCCTCACCTGTGGATCAATACGACCTGGATACTCTGTTCCACACCTGAGCCTCACCTGGACATGATGACTCTGGATCCACTCTGGGCCTCCCTCTGACATGGAGACTCTGGTCCCCATCTGGATGTCACATAGACCAGGTGAATCTGGTACCCCTCTAGGCCTCAACCAAACCTGGTGACTCTAGTCCTCAACTGGGCCTCACCGAGACCTAGTGAATATGCTCCCCGACTGCGCCTCATCTGGACATGGTGACTCTGGTTCTACGTGGGCATCATCGGGACATTATTACTCTATTCCCCACTGGGAGTGACCTGATCCTGGTAACACTATTCCTGACTTTGTCATTTTCTGTACCAGGTGACTCTGGCTCCATCTGGGCCTCACCTGTAACTGGTGACTCTGATCCTAAGCATGGCCTCACCTGACCTGGTGACTGTGGTTCCCATCGGGACCTCACCTGGACCTCATGTCTCTGGTCCCAACTGGGCCTCACCAGGACCTGGTGTCTCTGGTACCCACCTGGGTAGCATCAGGATAAGGTTACACTGTTCAATAACAGTGACCCAGCGGGACCTATTAACTCTGGCGTTCACCTGGGCCACACGTGGACATGGTGATACTGGTTCCCACCTGGGTCTCACCTGGACATGGTGAGTCGGATCCCCACCTAGTCCTCCCCTGTAACTGGTGATTCTCGTTCCCACATGGACATCATGTGGACCTGGTGGCTGCAGTGTCTCTAGCTTCTCATGTACCTCGTGACTCTGATCCCCACCAGGGCCTCACCAGGACCTGGTGTGTGTGGTTGCCACCTGCATCTCACCTGCACCTGGTGATTCTGGTCTGCACCTGAGACTACCCTGGATCTAGTGACTATGGTCCCCACCTGGGCTTCACCTGGATTTGGGGACTCGTCTCCCCATCTGGGGCTCACCTGGCCCTGTTGATCATGGTCCTCAACTGGGCAAAATCGGGACGCGGTGACTGTGTTCCACAACTGGACCTCACCTGGACCACGTGACTCTGGTTCCCCTCTGGGTCTCACCGTGCCCTAGTGACTGTGAAACCCACTTTGGCCTGACTTCGACCTGCTGACCCTGGTTGGAAGCTGCGCCTAACCTCGAACTGTTGACTCTGGTTCTTTCAAGGGCCTCCCCTGTAACTGGTGATCCTGGTCTACACCGGGCCTCACCTGGACGTGGTGACTCTTGTCACCACTGGGGACTCACATGGACCTGCTTACTGTGTTCCACACCTGGGCCTCAATAGACCTGTTGACCATGGTCCCAAAGCCGGCCTCACATGGACCTGTTGCCTCTGATCCCCACCGGGGCCTCACGTGTACTTGGTAACTCTGGTCCTCACCTGGGCCTCATCTGGACCTAGTGACTCTGGTCCCCACCTGGGCTTCACCTGGATCTGGTGACTCCGGTCGCCACCTGGACTTCACATGTATCTGGTGACTCTGGTACCCACCTGGACCTCTCCTGGACCTGGTGACTCTGGACACCCCTTGGGCTTCACTTGTGCCTGGTGAATCTGGTCCTTAGCTGCTCCGCACCTGGTGTGGTGACTGGTCGCCACCTGGGCCTCACCTGGACTTGGTGAATCCTGTTGCCACCTGCGCCTCACCTGGACCTTGGGACAGTGGTCCCACCTGGATCTCACATGGATCTGGTGTCTCTGGTTAACATATGGGGCTCTCCTGGACCTGGTTCCTGTGGTCTCCATCTGGCCTCACCTGTAACACAATGACTCTGATACTTATTTGGGCGTCTCCTGGACCTGTTGACTCTGGTCCTTACCTGGAAATCATTGGGAGCTGGATACTCTCTTATATACTTGGGTCTCACCTGGACCTGGTGACTCTGGTCCCACGTGGGCCTCACCTGGACGAGGTGACTGGTTCCCACAGGGACCTCAACTGGACCTGGTGACTCAGGTCCTCATATGGGCATTGGGACCAGGTTTCTCAGTTCCACATCGGGGCCTCACCTGGCCCTGTTGACCATGGTCCTCAACTGGGCAAAATTGGGACGCGGTGACTCTGTTCCACAACTGGACCTCACCTGGACCACGTGACTCTGGTGCCCCTCTGGGTCTCACCATGCCCTAGTGACTGTGAACCCCACTTTCCCCTGACTTAGACCTGCTGACCCTGGTTGAAACCTGCGCCTGACCTCTAACTGTTGACTTTGGTTCTTTCAAGGGCTTCCCCTGTACTTGGTGATCCTGGTCCGAACCTGGCCCTCACCTGGACCTGGTGACCCTTGTCACCACTGGGGACTCACCTGGACCTGCTTAGTGTGTTCCACACCTGGGCCTCAAGTAGACCTGTTGACCATGGTCCCCAACTCGGCCTCACATGGACGTGTTGCCTCTGATACCCACCGGGGCCTCACGTGTACTTTGTAACTCTGGTCCTCACCTGGGCCTCATCTGGACCTAGAGACTCTGGTCTCCACCTGGGCTTCACCTGGATCTGGAGACTCTGGTCCCCATCTGGACTTCACCTGGATCTGGTGACTCTGGTCCCAATCTGGACGTCTCCTTGACTTGGTGTCTCTTTGCCCACTTTGACCTAACTCAGAACTGCTGAATCTTGCCCCACCTATTACGCACCCAGACCTGGTGACTCTTGTCCCTACCTATTCCTCAATTCGACCTGATGAATCTGGTCCTCACGTGGACCTAACTTGTACCTGGGACTCAGCTGGAAAGAGTGGCTCTGGTTCCCACAAGGGGCTCACCTGATACTGCTGATTGTGGTCTTATTGTATGCCTCACCAGGACCTAGTGATTCTGTTCCCCATCTGGGTCTGCATGGCCTTAGTGACTCTGGTCCTCACCCAGGCATCATTGGGACCTGGATACTCTATTCCACACCTGGACCTCACTTTGACCAGGGACCACTGATCCCATTCTGGGCCTCAAACTAAACTGGTTACTCTGGTTCCCCCTCTGAACCTCACTCTTACCTGGTGACTCTGGTCACCACTTGGGCTTCACCTGGACCTGGTGAATCTGGTCCTTAGCAGATCCGCACCTGGATGGTGACTGGTCGCCAACTGGGCCTCACCTGGACTTGGTGAATCCTGTTGCGACCTGCGCCTCACCTGGTCCTTGTAACTGTGGTCCCACCTGGACATCACCTGGATCTGGTTGCTCTGGTTCCCATATGGGGCTCACCTGGACCTGGTTCCTGTGGTCTCCATCTGGACTCACCTGGATCACAATGACTCTGATCCATATTTTGGCCTCTCCTGGGCCTGTTGTCTGGTCCTTACCTGGGCATCATTGGGACATGGATACTCTCTTATATACTTGGGCCTCACCTGGACCTGGTGACTGTGGTCCCACCTGGGCCTCACCTGGACGAGGTGACGGGTTCCCACAGGGACCTCACCTGGACCTGTTGACTCAGGTCCTCATATGGGCATCATGGAACCTGGTTTCTCAGTTCCACATCGGGGCCTCACCTGGACCTAGTGACTCTTGTCCCCCTCTGGGCCTCACCCTGACGTGGTGACTCTGGTCCCCATCTGGATATCACCAGAACCGGGTGACTCTGGTCCCCCTCTGGGACTAACCCAGAGCTGGGGACACTGGTCCTCAACTGGATCTCAACAGTACCTGTTGAATCTATTCCTCACTTAGGTCCCGTCTGAACCTTGTGACTCTTATCCCACCTGGCATCAACGGGACATGGTTACTCTGTTCCCCACCTGGGCCTCACCTAGACATGATAACTTTGCTCCACACTTTTGCCTCAACTGGTCCTGATGACTCTGGTCCCCCAACCTAGGCCTCAATCTGGACCCGGTGACTGTGGTCCCCACCTGGATCTCACCTGGACTTGGTGACTCTCGTTCCCACATGAACCACACCTGGACCTGGTGACTGTGTTGTTCTTGTAGACTCACATTTACCTGGTGAATCCGGTCCCCACTAGGGCCTCACCTGGATCTGGTGACTATGGCCTGCAGGTTGGCCTCACCTGGACCTGGTGAGTGGGGTTGCCACCTGGGCCTCACCCATACCTGGGTACTCAGGTCCTCACGTGGGCCTCACTTGGACCTGGTGAATCTGGTCCTTACCTGGTCCTCTGCCAGACCCGGGGACTCTGGTCACCACCTGGACCTCACCTGGACCTGGTGAATCTGGTGCCCATCTGGGCCTCAGCCAGTCATGGTGACTTTGTTCCCCACCGGTACCTGATTGCTGTGGACACTTTCTTGGCCTCACCTGGAACTGGTGACTCTAATCTATCTGCGCATCACCCAGATCTGGTGACTCTGGTCCTCACCTGGGCATCATTGGTACCTGGTGACTCTGTTCCACAGCTGAGCCTCACCTGGACATAATGACTCTGGAACCACTCTGGGCCTCACCCTGACCTAGTGACTCTCGTCCCCATCTGGATGTCACCTGGACCAGGGGATTCTGGTACCCCTCTAGGCCTCAACCAGATCTGGTGACTCTGGTCCTCAACTCGGCCTCACCTGGACCTAGTGAATATGCTCCATCTGGGCCTCATTTGGACCTGGTGACTCTGGTCCCTACCTGGGCATCATCGGGACATGGTTCCACACATGGCCTGCAGGTTGGCATCACGTGGACCTCGTAACTCTAGACCCTACCTGGGCATCAACGGGACATGGTTCCTCTGCATGGCCTGCAGGTTGGCATCACCTGGACCTGGTGAGTGGGGTAGTCACCTGTGCCTCACCCATACCTGGTGACACAGGTCCCCACGTGGGCCTCACTTGGACCTGGGGAATCTGGTCCTTACCTTGTTCTCACCCGGAACTCGTAACTCTGGTAACCACCTGGGAATCACCTGGGCCTGGTGTTTCTGGTCCCCATCTGGGAGTCATCCAGTCCTGGTGACATTGTTCCCCACCTGGACCTGATTCCTGTGGACTCTTTCTTGGCCTCACCTGGAACTGGTGACTCTGATCCTAACTGGGCCCCACCCAAAACTGGTGAATCTGGTCCTCACCTGTGGACCATTATGACCTGGATACTCTGCTCCACACGTGAGCCTCACCTGGATTTGATGACTCTGGATCCCCTCTGGGCCTCAGACTGACATGGTGACTCTGGTCCCCATCTGGATGTCACCTAGACCAGGTGAATCTGGTACCCCTCTAGCCCTCAACTAGACCTGGTGACTCTGGTCCTCAAATTGGCCTAACCGGGACCTAGTGAATATGCTCCCCACCTGCACCTCATCTGGACCTGATAACTCTGGTTCTACCTGGGCATCATCGGGACATGGTTACTCTATTCCACACAGGGATACCTGATCCTGGTAACTCTGGTCCTGACTTTGGCCTCTTCTGTACCAGGTGACTCTGGCTCCACCGGGGCCTCAACTGTAACTGGTGACTCTGATCCTAAGTATGGCCTCACCAGACCTGGTGACTGTGGTTCCCATCGGGACCTCACCTGGACCTCGTTTCTCTGGTCCCACCTGGGCCACACCAGGACATGGTATCTCCGGTACCCACCTGGGTAGCATCAGGATATGGTTACACTGTTCACTAATAGTGACCCAGCCAGACCTATTAACTCCGGTCTTCACCTGGGCCACACCTGGACATGGTGACACTGGTTCCAACCTGGTTCTCACCTAGACATGGTGAGTCGGATCACCACCTGGTCCTCACCTGTAACTGGTGATTCTCGTTCCCACATGAACATCATGTGGACCTGGTGGCTGCATTTCAAGGTTTGCATGTACCTCATGACTCTGGTCCTCACCAGGGTCCACCGGTTCCTGGTGAGTGTGGTTGACACCTGCACCTCACCTGAACCTGGTGATTCTGGTCTGCACCTGAGACTACCGTGGATCTGGTGACTGTGGTCCCCACCTGGGCTTCACCTGGATTTCGGGACTCCGGTCCCCATCTGGGCCTCACCTGGCCCTGTTGACCATGGTCCTCAACTGGGCAAAATTGGGACCTGGTGACTGTGTTCCACAACTGGACCTTACCTGGACCAGGTGACTATGCTCCCCCTCTGGGTCTCACCGTGCCGTAGGGACTGTGAAGTCCCCTTTGGCTTGACTTGGACCTGCTGACCCTGGTTGCCACCTGCGCCTGAACTCGAACTGTTGACTCTGGTTCATTCAACGGCCTCCCCTGTACCTGGTGATCCTGGTCACCACCTGGGCCTCACCTGGACGTGGTGACTCTTGTCACCACGGGGGACTCACCTGGACCTGCTTACTGTGTTCCACACCTGGGTCTCAAGTGGACATGTGGACTATGGTCCCCAAGCCGGCCTCACGTGGACCTGTTGCCTCTGATCCCCACCGGATCCTCACGTGTACCTGGTAACTCTGGTCATCACCTGGGCCTCATCTGCACCTAGTGACTCTGGTCCCCACCTGGGCTTCACCTCGATCTGGTGACTCTGGTCCCCACCTGGACTTCACCTGAATCTAGTGACTCTGGTCCCCACCTGGACCTCTTCTGGACCTGGTGACTCTCTTTCCAACATGGACCTCACCTGGATGTGGTGAATCTAGTACTCAGTTTGGCCTCACCTGGACCTGGTGTCTCTCGTCCCCACTTTGACCTAACTCAGAACTGCTGAATCTTGCCCCACCTAGGCCGCACCCAGACCTGGTGACTCTTGTCCCCAGCTATGCCTCAATTCGACCTGATGAATCTGGTCCTCACGTGGGCTTCACATGGACCTGGGACTCAGCTGGATAGAGTGGCTCTGGTTCCCACAAGGGGCTCACCTGATACTGGTGACTGTGGTCTTATTCTATGCCTCACCAGGACCTAGTGATTCTGTTCCCCATCTGGGCCTGCATGGCCCTAGTGACTTTGGTCCTCACCCAAGCATAATTCGGACCTGGATACTCTATTCCACACCTGGGCCTCACTTTGACCAGGGACCTCTGGTCCCATTCTGGGCCTCAAACTAAACTGGTTACTCTGGTTCCCCCTCTGGGCCTCACCCTTACCTGGTAAATCTGGTCACCCCTTGGGCTTCACTTGGGCCTGGTGAATCTGGTCCTTAGCTGGTCCTCACGTGGATCTGGTGACTGGTCGCCACCTGGGTCTCACCTGGACTTGGTGAATCCTGTTGCCACCTGCGCCTCACCTGGACCTTGTGACTGTGGTCCCACTTGGACCTCACCTGGATCTGGTGGCTCTGGTTCACATATGGGGCTCTCCTGAATCTGGTCCGTGTTGTCTCCATCTGGCCTCACCTAGAACACAATGACTCTGATACATATTTGGGCCTCTCCTGGACCTGATGACGCTGGTCCTTACCTGGGCATCACTGGGACCTGGATACTCTCTTATATACCTGGGCCTCACCTGGACCTGGTGACTGTGGTCCCACCTGGGCCTCAGCCTGACATGGTGACTCTGGTCCCCATCTGGATGTCACCTAGACCAGGTGAATCTGGTACCCCTCCAAGCCTCAACTAGACCTGGTGACTCGGTCCTCAACTTGGCCTAACCGGGACCTAGTGAATATGCTCCCACCTGCACCTCATCTGGACCTGGTAACTCTGGTTCTACCTGGGCATCATCGGGACATGGTTACTCTGTTCCACACTGGGACTGACCTGATCCTGGTAACTCTGGTCCTGACTTTGGCCTCTTCTGTACTAGGTGACTCTGGCTCCACATGGGCCTCACCTGTAACTGGTGACTCTGATGCTAAGCATGGCCTCACCTGACCTGATGACTGTGGTTCCATCGTAATCTTTCTTGGGCCTCGTGTCTCTGGTCCCTCCTGGGCCACAACAGGACCTGGTGTCTCTGGTACCCACCTGGGTAGCATCAGGATATGGTTACACTGTTCACTAACAGTGACCCAGCCGGACCTATTAACTCTGGTCTTCACCTAGGTCTCACCTGGACATGGTGAGTCTGATCCCCAACTGTGCCTCAATGTAACTGGTGATTCTCGTTCCCACATGGACATCATGTTGACCTGGTGGCTGCAGTGTTTTTATCTTCTCATGCACCTCGTTGCTTGGTCCCCACCAGGGCCTCACCGGGACCTGGTGAGTGTGGTTGCCACCTGCACCTCACCTGGACCTGGTGATTCTTGTCTGCCCTTGAGACTACCCTGGATCTGGTGACTGTGGTCCCCACCTGGGCTTCACCTGGATTTGGGGACTCCGGTCCCCATCTGGGCCTCACCTGGCCCTGATGACCACGGTCCTCAAGTGGGCACAATTGGGACCCGGTGACTGTGTTCCACAACTGGACCTCACCTGCGCCATGAGACTCTGGTCCCCTCTGGGTCTCACCGTGCCCTAGTGACTGTGAATCCAACTTTGGCCTGACTTGGAACTGCTGACGCTGGTTGCCACCTGCTCCTGACCTCGAACTGTTGTCTCTGGTTCATTCAAGGGCTTACCCTGTACCTGGTGATCCTGGTCCCCATCTGGGACTCACCTGGACGTGGTGACTGTTGTCACCACCGGGGACTCACCTGGACCTGCTTACCTTGTTCCACATCTGGGCCAAAAGTAGACTTGTTGACCATGGACTCCAAGCCGGCCTCACATGGACCTGTTGCCTCTGATCCCCACCGGGGCCTCACGTGTACCGGGTATCTCTGGTCCTATCCAGGGCCTCATCTGGACCTAGAGACTCTGGTCCCCACCTGGGCTTCACCTGATTCTGGTGACTCTGGTCCCCACCTGGACTTCACCTGGATCTGGTGACTCTGGTCCCAACGGGACCTCTCCTGTACCTGGTGACTCTCTTTCCAACATGGACCTCACCTGGATCTGGTGCCTCTGGTCCTCAGTTTCGCCTCTCCTGGACCTGGTGTCTCTCATCCCCACTTTGACCTAACTCAGACCTGCTGAATCATGCCCCACATAGGCCGCACCCAGACCTGGTGACTCTTGTCCCCAGCTATGCCTCAATTCGACCTGATGAATCTTGTCCTCACGTGGGCCTCACATGGACGTGGGACTCAGCTGGATTGAGTGGCTCTGGTTCCCACAAGGGGCTCACCTGATTCTGGTGACTCTGGTCTTATTCTATGCCTAACCAGGAAATAGTGATTCTGTTCCCCATCTGCGCCTTCATGACCCTAGTGACTCTGGTCCTCACCCAGGCATCATCGGGATCTGGATAATCTATTCCACACCACAGCGTCACTCTGACCAGGGACCTCTGGTCCCATTCTGGTCCTCAAACTAAACTGGTTACTCTGGTTATCCCGCTGGGGCTCACCCTTACCTGGTGACTCTGGTCACCCCTTGGGCTTCACTTGGGCCTGGTGAATCTGGTCCTTAGCTAGTCCACACCTGGATCTGGTGACAGGTCGCCACCTGGGCCTCACCTGGACTTGGTGAATCCTGTTGCCACCTGAGCCTCACCTGGTCCTTGTGACTATGGTCCCACCTGGACCTCACCTGGATCTGGTGGCTCTGGTTCCCATATGGCTCTCTCCTGATCCTGGTTCCTGTGGTCTCCTTCTGGCCTCACCTAGAACACAATGACTCTGATCCATATTTGGGCCTCTCCTGGACCTGTGGACTCTGGTCCTTATCTGGGCATCATTGGGACCTGGATACTCTCTTATATAACTTGGCCTCACCTGGACCTGGTGAGTGTGGTCCCACCTGGGCCTCACCTGGACGAGGTAACTTGTTCCCCAGGGACCTCACCTGGACCTGGTGACTCAGGTCCTCATATGGGCATCAAGGGACCTGGTTTCTCAGGTCCACATTGGGGCCTCACCTGGACCTAGGGATTCTCGTCCCCCTCTGGGCCTCACCCTGACGTGGTGACTCTGGTCCCCACCTGGATATCACCAGAACCGGGTGACTCTGGTCGACCTCTGGGACTCACCCAGAGCTGGGGACACTGGTCCTCAAATGGGCCTCAACAGGACCTGGTGTATCTACTCCTCACTTAGGCCTCGTCCGGACCTTGTGACTCTTTTCCCAACTGGCATCAATGGGACATGGTTACTCTGTTCCCCACCTATGTCTCTACTGGACATGATAACTTTGCTCAACACTTTGGCCTCAACTGCTCCTGATGAATCTGGTCCCCCCACCTAGGCCTCAATCTGGAACTGGTGACTGTGGTCCCCACCTGGGTCTCAGCTGGACCTGGTGACTCTCGTTCCCACATGAAACACACCTAGACCTGGTGACTGTGGTGTTCTTGTAGACTCACATTTACCTGGTGACTCCGGTCCTACTGGGGCCTCACCTGTTCTGGTGACTCGGGCCTGCAAGTTGGCCTCACCTGGACCTGGTTAGTGGGGTTCCCACCTGGGCCTCACACATACCTGGTGACCCCCTCCCCACGTGGGCCTCTTGGATCTGGTGAATCTGGCCCTTACCTGGTCCTCTCCCAGACCCAGGGACTCTGGTCACCACCTTGGCCTCACCTGGGCCTGGTGAATCTGGTCCCCATCTGTGCCTCACCCAGTCCTGGTGACTTTGTTCCCCACTTGGACCTGATTGCTGTGGACTCTTTCTTGGCCTCACTTGGAACTGGTGACTCTGATCCTATCTGTGTGTCACCCAGACCTGGTGCCTCTCGTCCTCACCTGGGCATCATTGGTACCTGATTACTCTGTTTCACACCTGAGCCTCCCCTGGACATGATGACTCTGGAACCTCTCTGGGCCTCACCCTGACCTGGTGACTCTGGTCCAATTCTGGATGTCACCTGGACCAGGTGATTCTGGTACCCCTCTAGGCCTCAACCAGATCTGGTGACTTTTGTCCTCAACTGGGCCTCACCTGGACCTAGTGAATATGCTCCATCTGGGCCTCATTTGGACCTGGAGACTCTGGTCACTCACTGGGCATCATCGGGAAATGGTTCCACTGCATGGCCTGCTGGTTTGCCTCACCTGGACCTGGTAACTCTGATCCCTACCTGGGTTTCATCGGGACACTGTTCCTCTTTGGCCTGCAGGTTGGCCTCATCTTGACCTGGTGAGTGGAGTTCCCACCTGGGTCTTACCCATGCCTGGTGACACAGGTCCCCACGTGGGCCTCAGTTGGACCTGGTGAATTTGGTCCTTACCTAGTCCTCACCCGGAACTGGTAAATCTGGTCAGCACCTGGGCATCACCTAGACCTGACTTTGTTCCCCACCTGGACCTGATTGCTGTGGACACCTTCTTGGCCTCACCTGGAAGTGGTAACTCTGATCCTAACTGGGTCTTTCCAAGATCTGGTGACTCTGGTCCTCACCTGTGAACAATTATGACCTGGATACTCTGTTCCACACCTGAGCCTCCCCTGGACATGATGACTCTGGATCCCCTCTGGGCCTCACCCTGACATGGTGACTCTGGTCCCCATGTGGATGTCCCCTAGACCAGGTGAATCTGGTACCCCACTAGGCGTCAACTAGACCTGGTGACTCTGGTCCTCATCTGGGCCTACCTGGACCTAGTGAATATTCTCCCCACCTGCGCCTCGATGGACCTGGTGACTCTGGTTCTACCTGGGCATCATCGGGACATGGTTACTGTATTATCCACTGGGACTGACCTGATCCTGGTAACTCTGGTACTGACTTTGGCCTCTTCTGTACCAGGAGACTCTGGCTCCACCTGGGCCTCACCTGTACCTGGTGACTCTGATCCTAAGCATGGCCTCACCTGACCTGGTGACTGTGGTTCCCATCGGGACCTCACCTGGACCTCATGTCTCTAGTCGCACCTGGGTCTCACCAAGACCTGGTGTCTCTGGTACCCACCTAGGTAGCATCAGGATATGGTTACACTGTTCACTAATAGTGACCCATCCAGACCTATTAACTCTGGACTTCACCTGGGCAACACCTGGACATGGTGACACTGGTTCGAACCTGGGTCTCACCTGGACATGGTGAGTCGGATCCCCACCTGGTCCTCACGTGTAACTGGTGATTCTCATTCCAGCATGGACATCACGTGGACCTGGTGGCTGCAGTGTTTCTAGCTTCTCATTTACCTCGTGACTCTGGTCCCCACCAGGGCTTCACCGGGACCTGGTGAGTGTGGTTGCCACCTGCACCTCACCTGGACCTGGTGATTCTGGTCTGCACCTGAGACGACCCTGAATCTGGTGACTTTGGTTCCCTCCTGGGCTTCACCTGGATTTGGGGACTCCGGTCCCCATCTGGGCCTCACCTGGCCCTGTTGACCATGGTCCTCAACTGGGCAAAATTGGGACCCTGTACTGTGTTCCACAACTGGACCTCACCTGGACCAGGTGACTCTGGTCCCCCTCTGGGTCTCACCGTGCCCTTGTGAGTGTGAACCCCACTTTGGCCTGGCTTCGACCTGCTGACGCGGGTTGCCACCTGCGCCTGACCTCGAAATGTTGACTCTGGTTCTTTCAAGGGCCTCCCCTGTACCTGGTGATCCTGGTGCCCACCTGGTCCTCATCTTGACGTGGTGACCTTTGTCACCACCGGGGACTCACCTGGACCTGCTTACTGTGTTCCACACCTGGGCCTCAAGTACACCTCTTGACCATTGTCCCCAAGCCCGCCTAACATGGACCTGTTGCCTCTGATCCCCCCCGGGGCCTCACGTGTACCTGGTAACTCTGGGCCTCACCTGGGCCTTATCTGCACCTAGAGACTCTGGTCCCCACCTAGACTTCACCTGGATCTGGTGACTCTGGTCCCCACCTGGATTTTACCTGGATCTGGTGACTCTGGTCCCCACCTGGATATCACCAGAACCGGGTGACACAACCGGATTTGGGGACAGTGGTCCTCAGCTGGGCCTCAATAGGACCTGGTGAATCTACTCCAAACTTAGGCTTCGTCTGGACATTGTGACTCTTTTCCCACCTGGCATCAATTGGACATGGTTACTCTGTTCCCCACCTGGGCCTCACCTGGACATGATAACTTTGCTGCACACTTTGGCCTCAACTGGTCCTGATGACTCTCGTCCCCCAACCTAGACCTCAATCTGGACCTGGTGACTGTCGTCCCCAACTTGGTCTCAGCTGGACCTGGTGACTCCCGTTCCCACATGAACCACTACTGGACCTGGTGACTGTGGTGTTCTTGTAGACTCACATTTACCTTGTGACTCCCGTCCCCAATAGGGCCTCACCTGGATCTGGTGACTCTGGCCTGCAGGTTGGCCTCACCTGGACCTGGTGAGTGTGGTTGCCACCTGGGCCTCACCCATACCTGGTGACTCAGTTCCCCACGTGGGTCATGTGGACCTGGTGAATTTGGTCCTTACCTGGTCCTCTCCCGGACCCGGGGACTCTGGTCACAACCTGGGCCTCAGCTGGACCTGGTGAATCTGGTCGCTTCTGGGTCTCACAGAGTCCTGGTGACTTTGTTCCCCACCTGGACCTGATTGCTGTGGACTCTTTCTTGGCCTCACCTGGAACTGGTGACTCTGGTCCCGATCTGGATGTCACCTGGACCAGGGGATTCTGGTACCCCTCTGGGTCTCAACCAGATCTGGTGACTCTGGTCCTCAAATGGGCCTCACCTGGACCTATGAATATGCTCCATCTGGGCCTCATTTGGACCTGGTGACTCTGGTCCCTACGTGGGCAACATCGGGACATGGTTCCACATAATGGTCTGCAGGTTGGCCTCTTCTTGACCTGGTAACTATGGTCCCTACCTGGGCATCATCGGGACACGGTTCCTCTGCATGGCCTCCAGGTTGGCGTCACCTGGACCTGGTGAGTGGGCTTGCCACCTGGGCCTCACCCATACCTGGTGACACAGGTCCCACGTGGGCCTCACTTGGACCTGGTGAATCTGGTCCTTACCTGGTCCTCACCCGGAACTGGTAACTCTTGGCACCACCTGGAAATCACATGGACCTGGTGAATCTGGTCCCCATCTGGGCCTCACCCAGTCCTGGTGACTTTGTTCCCCACCTGGACCTGATTGCTGTGGACTCCTTCTTGGTCTCACCTGAAAATTGTGACTCTGCTCCTAACTGGGCCTCACCCAGATCTGGTGACTCTGGTCCTCACCTGTGGACCATTATGACCTGGATACTCTGTTCCACACCTGAACCTCACCTGGACATGATGACTCTGGATCCCCTCTGGGCCTCACCCTGACATGGTGACTCTGGTCACCCCTTGGGCCTCCCGTGGGCCTGGTGACTCTGGCCTGCAGGTTGGCCTCACCTGGACTTGATTAGTGGGATGCCACCTGGGCCTCACCCATACCTGGTGACTCAGGTCCCCACATGGGCCTCTTGGACCTGGTGAATCTGGCCCATACACGGACTTCTCCCAGACCCGGGGAATCTGGTCACAACATGGGCCTCACCTGGACCTGGTGAATCTGGTCCCCATCTGGGCCTAACCCAGTCCTGGTGACTATGTTCCCCAACTGGACCTGATTGCTCTGGACTCTTTCTTGCCCTCACCTTGAACTGGTGACTCTGATCCGATCTGTGCGTCACCCAGACCTGGTGACTCTCGTCCTCCCCTGGGCATCATTGGTACCTGGTTACTCTGTTCCACACCTGAGCCTCACCTGGACATGATGTCTCTGGGACCTCTCTGGGCCTCACCCTCACCTGGTGATCTGGTCCCCTTCTGGATGTCACCTGGACCAGGTGATTCTGGAACCCCTCTAGGCCTCAACCAGATCTGGTGACTCTTGTCCTCAAGTGGGCCTCACCTGGACCTAGTGAATATGCTCCATCTGGGCCTCATTTGGACCTGGTGACTCTGGTCACTCACTGGGCATCATCTGGAAATGGTTCCACTGCATGACCTGCTGGTTTGCCTCACCTGGACCTGGTAACTCTGGTCCCTACCTGGGCATCATCGGGACATCTTGACCTGGTGAGTGGGGTTCTCACCTGGATCTTACCCATGCCTGGTGACACAAGTCCCCACGTGGGCCTCCCTTGGACCTGGTGAATGTGGTCCTTACCTAGTCCTCACCCGGAACTGTTAAATCTGGTCACCACCTGAGCATCACCTAACCTGGTGACTTTGTTCCCCACGTGGACCTGATTGCTCTGGACACCTTCTTGGCCTTACCTGGAAGTGGTAACTCTGATCCCAACTGGGCCTCTCTCAGATCTGGTGACTCTGGTCCTCACCTGGGCCTCATCTGGACCTAGTGACTCTGGTCCCCACCTGGGTTTCAACTGGATCTGTTGACTCTGGTCCCCATCTGGATTTCACCTGGAACTGGTGACTCTGGTCCATACCTGAACCTCTCCTGGACCTGGTGACTCACTTTCCAACATGGACCTCACTTGGATCTGGTGACTATGGTCCTCAGTTTGGCCTCACCTGGACCTGGTGTCTCTCGTCCCCACTTTGACCTAACTCAGAACTGCTGATCTTGCCCCACCTAGGCCGCACACAGACATGGTGACTCTTGTCCCCAGCTATGCTTCAATTCAACCTGATGAATCTGGTCCTCACGTGGGCCTCCATGGACCTGGGACTCAGCTGGATAGAGTGGCTCTGGTTCCCACAAGGGGCTCACCTGATACTGCTGACTGTGGTCTTATTCTATGCCTCAACAGGACCTAGTGATTCTGTTCCCCATCTGGGCCTGCATGGCCCTAGTAACTCTTTTCCTCACCCAGGCATCATTGGGATCTGGATACTCTATTCCACATCTGCGCCTCACTTTCACCAGGGACCTAGGGTCCCATTCTGGGCCTAAAACTAAACTGGTTATTCTGGTTCCCCCTCTGGGCGTCACCCCTACCTGGTGACTCTGGTCACCCCTTGGGCTTCACTTGGGCCTGGTGTATCTGGTCCTTAGCTGTTCCGCACCTGGATCTGGTGACCTGTCGCTACCTGGGCCTCACCTGGATTTGGTGAAACCTGTTGCCACCTGCGCCTCTTCTGGACCTAGTGACTGTGGTCCCACCCAGACATCACCTGGATCTGGTGGCTCTGGTTCCCATATGGGGCTCTCCTGGACCTGGTTCCTGTGGTCTCCATCTGGCCTCACCTGGAACACAATGACTCTGTTCCATATTTGCCCTCTGCTGGACCTGTTGACTCTGGTACTTACCTGGGCATCATTGGGACCTGGGAACACTCTTATATACCTGGACCTCACCTGGACCTGGTGACTGTGGTCCCACCTGGGCCTCACCTGCATGAGGTGACTGGTTCCCACAGGGACCTCACCTGGATCTGGTGACTCAGGTCCTCATATGGACATTATGGGACCTGGTTTCTCAGTTCCCCATCGGGGCCTGCCCTGGACCTAGTGATTCTCGTCCCACTCTAGGCCTCACTCTGACGTGGTGACTCTGGTCCCCACCTGGATATCACCAGAACCGGGTAACTCTGGTCCCCCTCTGGGCCTCACCCGGAGCTGGGGACACTGGCACTCAACTGGGCCTCAACAGGACCTGGTGAATCTACTCCTCACTTAGGCCTCGTCTGGACCTTGTGACTCTTTTCCCACCTGGCATCAATGGGACTTGGTTATTCTCTTCCCCACCTGGGTTTCACCTCGACATGATAACTTTGCCCCACACTTTGGCTTCAACTGGTCATGATGACTCTGGTCTCCCCACCTAGGCCTCAATCAGGACCTGGTTACTGTGGTCCCCATCTGGGTCTCCCCTGACCTGGTGACTCTCGTTCCTACATGAACCACACCTAGACTTGGTGACTGTGGTATTCTTGTAGACTCACATTTCCCTAGTGACTCCGGTCCCCACTAGGGCCTCCCCTGGATCTGGTGACTCTGGCCTGCAGGTTGGCCTCACCTGGACTTGGTGAGTGGGGTTGACACCTGGGCGTCACCCATACCTGGTGACTCAGGTCCCCACGTGGACCTCTTGGACCTGGTGAATCTGGTCCTTACCTGACCTCCCCCAGACCCAGGGACTCTGGTTACCACCTGGGCCTCACCTGGACCTGGTGAATCTGGTCCCCATCTGGGCCTCACCCAGGCCGGGTGACTTTTTTCCCCACCTGGACCTGATTGCTGTGGACTCTTTCTTGGCCTCACCTGGAACTGGTGACTCTGATTCGATCTGTGCGTCACCCAGACCTGGTGACTCTTGTCCTCACCTGGGCATCATTGGACCTGGTGCCTCTGTTCCACACCTGAGCCTCACCAGGACATGATGACTCTGGAACCACTCTGGGCCTCACCCTGACCTGGTGACTCTGGTCCCTATCTGGATGTCACCTAGACCAGGTCAATCTGGTACCCCTCTAGGCCTCAACTAGACCTGGTGACACTGGTCCTCAACTGGGCCTCACCGGGACCTAGTGAATATGCTCCCCACCTGTGCCTCCTCTGGACCTGGTGACTCTGGTTCTACCTGGGCATCATCGGGACATGGTTACTCTATTCCCCACTGGGACTGACCTGATTCTGGTAACTCTGGGCCTGACTTTGGCGTCTTCTGTACCAGCTGAATCTGGCTCCACCTGGGCTTCACCTGTAACTGGTGACTCTGACCCTAAGCATGGCCTCACCTGTCCTAGTGACTGTGGTTCCCATCGGGACCTCACCTGGACCTCATGTCTCTGTTCCCACCTGGGCCTCACCAGGACCTGGTGTCTCTGGTACCCACCTGGGTAGCATCAGGATATGGTTACAGTGATGACTAACAGTGACCCAGCTGGACATATTAACTCTGGTCTTCACCTGGGCCACACCTGTACATGGTGATTGTGGTATGCACCTGAGACTACCCTGCATCTGGTGACTGTGGTCCCCACCGGGGCTTCACCTGGATTTGGGGACTCCGGTCCCCATCTGGGCCTCACTTGGCCCTATTGACCATGGTCCTCAACTGGGCAAAATTGGGACCCGGTGACTGTGTTCCACAACTGGACCTCACCTGGACCAGGAGACTCTGGTCCCCCTCTGGGTCTCACTGTGCCCTAGTGACTGTGAACCCCACTTTGGCCTGACTTGGACCTGCTGACCCTGGTTGCCACCTGCGCCTGACCTCGAACTGTTTACTCTGGTTCTTTCAAGGGCCTCCCCTGTACCTGGTGATCCTGGTCCCCACCTGGGCCTCACCTGGACGTGGTGACTCTTGTCACCACCGGGGACTTACCTGGACCTGGTTACTGTGTTCCACACCTGGGCCTCAAGTAGATCTGTTGACCATGGTCCCCAAGCCGGCCTCACATGGAACAGTTGCCTCTGATCCTCACCGGAGCCTCACGTGTACCTGGTAACTCTGGTCCTCACCTGGGCCTCATCTGGACCTAGTGACTCTGGTCCCCATCTGGGCTTCACCTGGATCTGATGACTCTGGTCCCCACCTGGACTTCACCTTGATCTGGTGACACTGGTCCCCACCTGGACCTCTCCTGGACCTGGTGACTCTCTTTCCAACATGGACCTTACCTGGATCTGGTGACTCTGTTCCTCAGTTTGGCCTCACCTGGACCTGGTGTCTCTCATCCCCACTTTCACCTAACTCAGAAGTGCTGAATATTGCCCCACCTAGGCCGCACCCAGACCTGGTGACTCTTGTCCCCAGCTATGCCTCAATTCGATTTGATGAATCTGGTCCTCACCTGGGCCTCACATGGACCTGGGACTCAGCTGGATTGAGTGGCTCTGGTTCCCACAAGCGGCTCACCTGATACTGGTGACTGTGGTCTTATACTATACCTCACCAGGACTTAGTGATTCTGTTCCCCATCTGGGCCTGCATGGCCCTAGTGAGTCTGGTCCTCACACAGGCATCAATGGGACCTGGATACTCTATTCCACACCTGGGCCTCACTCTGACCAGGGACCTCTGGTCCCATTCTGGGCCTCAAACTAAACTGGTTACTCTGGTTACCCCTCTGGGCCTCACCCTTACCTGGTGACTCTGGTCACCCTTTGGGCTTCACTTGGGCCTGGTGAATCTGGTCTTTAGCTTGTCCTTACTTGGATCTGGTGACTGGTCGCCACCTGGGCCTCACCTGTACTTGGTGAATCCTATTGCCACGCGCGCGTCACCTGGACCTTGTGAGTGTGGTCCCACCTGGACCACACCTGGATCTGGTGGCTCTGGTTCCCATAAGGGGCTCTCCTGTAACTGGTTCCTGTGGCCTCCATCTGGCCTCACCTGGAACACAATGACTCTGATCTATATTTGAGCCTCTCCTGGACCTGTTAACTCTGGTTTTTACATGAGCATCATTGGGACCTGGACACTCTCTTATATACCTGGGCCTCACCTGGACCTGGTGACTGTGGTCCCACCTGGGCCTCACCTGGACGAGGTGACTGGTTCCCACAGGAACCTCACCTGGATCTGGTGACTCAGGTCCTCATATGGGCATCATGGGACCTGGGTTCTCAGTTCCACATCGGGGCCTCACCTGCACCTAGTGATTCTCGTCCCCCTCTGGGCCTCACCCTGACGTGGTGACTCTGGTCACCACCTGGATATCAACAGAACCGGTGATTGGTCCCCCTCTGGGACTCACGCGGAGCTGGCGACACTGGTCCTCAACTGTGCCTCAACAGGACCTGGTGAATCTACTCCTCACTTAGGCCTCGTATGGACCTTGTGACTCATTTCCCACCTGGCATCAATGGAACAAGGTTACTCTAGTCCCCACCTGGACCTCACATGGACATGATAACTTTGCTCCACACTTCGGTCTCAGCTGGTCCTGATGACCCTCGTCCCCTCACCTAGGCCTCAATCTGGACCTGGTGACTGTGGTCCCCACCTGGGTTTCACCTGGACCTGTTGACTCTCCTTGCCACATGAACCCCACCTGGACCTGGGGACTGTGGTGTTCTTTTTTTTTTTAATTTTTATTTATTTATGATAGTCACAGAGAGAGAGAGAGGCAGAGACACAGGCAGAGGGAGAAGCAGGCTCCATGCACCGGGAGCCTGACGTGGGATTCGATCCCGGGTCTCCAGGATCGCGCCCTGGGCCAAAGGCAGGCGCCAAACCCCTGCGCCACCCAGGGATCCCGACTGTGGTGTTCTTGTAGACTCACATTTACCTGGTGACTGCGGTACCCACTAGGCCCTCACCTGGATCTGGTGACTCTGGCTTGCAGGTTGGCCTCACCTGTACCTGGTGAGTGGGGTTGCCACCTGGGCCTCACAGATACCTGGTGACTCAGGTCCCCACGTGGGCCTCTTGGACCTGGTGAATCTGGTCCTTACCTGGTCCTCTCCAGACCCGGGGACTCTGGTCACCACCTGGACCTCACCTGGAACTGGTGAATCTGGTCCCCATCTGGGCCTCACCTAGTTCTGGTTAATTTGTTGCCCACCAGGACCTGATTGCTGTGGAACCCTTCTTGGCCTCACCTGGAACTTGTGACTCTGATCCTAACTGGGCCTCACCCAGATCTGGTGACTCTGGTCCTCACCTGAGGACCATTATGATCTGGATACTCTGTTCCACACCTGAGCCTCACCTTGACATGATGACTCTCGATCCCCTCTGGGCCTCACCCTGACATGGTGACTCTGGTCCCCATCTGGATGTCACCTAGACCAAGTGAATCTGGTACCCGTCTAGGCCTCAACTAGACCTGGTGACCCTTGTCCTCAACTGGGCCTCACCGGGACCTAGTGAACATGCTCCCCACATGGGCCTCACTTGGATCTGGTAACTCTGGCCTGCAGATTGGCCTCACCTGGTCCTCTTGAGTGGGGTTGCCACCTGGGCCTCACCCATACCTGGTGACTCAGGTCCCCACGTGAGCCTCTTGGACCTGGTGAATCTGGTCCTTACCAGGTCCTCTCCCAGACCCGGAGACTCTGGTCAACACCTGGGCCTCACCTGGACCTGGTGAATCTGTTCCCCATCTGGGCCTCACCCAGTCCAGGTGACTTTGATCCCCTCCTGGACCTGTTTGTTGTGGACCCTTACTTCGCCTCATCTGCAACTGGTGACTCTGATCCTATCTGCGCGTCTCCCAGATCTGGTGACTCTGGTCCTCACATGGGCATCATTCGTACCTGGTGACTCTGTTCCTCACCTGAGCCTCACCTGGACATGATGACTCTGGAAACGCTCTGGGCCTCACCCTGACCTAGTGACTCTGGTCCCCATTTCGATGTCACATGGACAAGGTGATTCTGGTACCCCCTAGGCCTCAAACAGATCTGGTGACTCTGGTCTTTAAAGGGGACTCACCTGTACCTAGTGAATATGCTCCATCTGGGCCTCATTTGGACCTGGTGACTCTGGTCCATACCTGGGCATCATCAGGATATGGTTCCACTGCATGGCCTGCAGGTTGGCCTCACCTGGACCTGGTAAGTCTGGTCTCTACCTGGGCATCATCTGGATATGGTTCCACTGCATGGCCTGCAGGTTGGCCTCACCTGGACCTGGTGAGTGTTATTGCCACCTGAGCCTCACCCATACCTGGGGACTCAGGTCCCCACGTGGGCCTCTTGGACCTGGTGAATCTGGTCCTTACCTTGTCCTTTCCCAGAACGGGGACTCTGGTCCACACCTGTGCCCCACCTGGACCTGGTGAATCTGGTACCCCTGTCGGCAAAGTCTGGTGACTCTGATCCTATCTGCGCGTCACCCAGACCTGGTGACTCTGTTCCTCACCTGGCCATCATTGGGACCTGGTGACTCTGTTCCACACCTGAGCCTCACCTGGACATGATGACTCTGGAACCTATCTGGGCCTCATCCTGACCCGATGACTCTGGTCCCCATCTGGATGTCACCTGGACCAGGTGATTCTGGTACCCTTCTAGGCCTCAACCAGATCTGGTGACTCTGGTCCTCAACTGGGCCTCACTTGGCCTAGTGAATATGCACCATCTGGCCCTCTTTTGGACCTGGTGACTCTGGTCCCTACCTGGGCATCATCGGGACATGGTTCAACTGCATGGCCTGCAGGTTGGCCTCACTTGGACCTGGTAAGTCTGGTCCCTACATGGTCATCATCGGGACATGGTTCCTCTGCATGGCCTGCAGGTTGGCCTCACCTGGACCTGGTCAGTGGGGTTGCCACCTGGGCCTCACCCATGCCTGGTGACACAGTTCCCCACATGGGCCTCACTTTGACCTGGTGAATCTTCTCCTTACCTGGTCCTCACCCGGAACTGGTAAGTCTGGTCACCACCTGGATATCACCTGGCCCTTGTGTATCTGGTCCCCATCTAGGCCTCACCCAGTCCTGGTGATTTCGTTCCCCACCTGGACCTGATTTCTGTGGACTCCTTCTTGGCCTCACCTGGAACTGGTGACTCTGGTCCCCACCTGAACCTCTCCCGGACCTGGTGACTTTCTTTCAAACATGGACCTCACATGGATCTGGTGACTCTGGTACTCAGTTTGGCCTCACCTGGAACTGGCGTCTCTCGTCCCCACTTTGACCTAACTCAGAACTGCTGAATCTAGCCCAACTTAGGCTGCACCCAGACCTGGTGACTCTTGTCCCCAGCTATGCCTCAATTCGACCTAATGCATCTGGTCCTCACGAGAGCCTCACCTGGACCTGGGACTCAGCTGGATAGAGTGTCTCTGGTTCCCACAAGGGGCTCAGCTGATACTGCTGACTGTGGTCTTTTGTATGCCTCACCAGGACAAGGTGATTCTGTTCCCCATCTGGGCCTGCATGGTCCCAGTGACTCTGGTCCTCACCCAGGCATCATTGGGTGATGGACCCAATAATCCTCACCCTGGATACTCTATTCCACACCTGGGCCTCACTTTGACCAGGGACCTCTGGTCCCATTCTGGGCCTCAAACTAAACAGGTTACTCTGGTTCCCCCTCTGGGGCTCACCCTTACCTGGTGACTCTAGTCACCCTTTGGGCTTCACTTCGGCCTGGTGAATCTGGTCCTTAGCTGGTCCGCGCCTGGATGTGGTGACTGGTCGCCAGCTGGGCCTCACCTGGACTTGGTGAATCCTGTTGCCACCTGCGCCTCACTTGGACCTTGTGACTGTGGTCCCACCTGGAACTCACCTGGATCTCGTGGCTCTCGTTCCCATATGGGGCTCTCCTGGACCTGGTTCCTCTGGTCTCCATCTGGCCTCACCTGGAACACAATGACTCTGATCCGTATTTGGGCCTCTCCTGGACCTGTTGACTCTGGTCCTTACCTGGGCATCATTGGGACCTCGATACTCTCTTATATACCTGGGCCTCACCTGGACCTGGTGACTGTGGTCCCACCTCGGCCTCACCTGGAGGAGGTGACTGGTTCCCACAGGGACCTCACCTGGACCTGGTGACTCAAGTCCTCATATGGGCATCATGGGACCTGGTTTCTCAATTCCACATCGGGCCTCACCTGGAGCTAGTGATTCTCGTCCCCCTCTGGGCCTCATCCTGACGTGGTGACTCTGGTCCCCAACTGGATATCACCAGAGCCGGGTGACTCTGGTTCCCCTCTGAGACTCACCGGAGCTGTGGACACTGGTCCTGTACTGGGCATCAACAGGACCTGATGAATCTACTCTTCACATAGGCCTCGTCTGGAACTTGTGACTCTTTTCTCACCTGGCATCAATGGGACATGGTTACTCTGTTCCCCACCTGCGCCTCACCTGGACATGATAACTTTGCTCCACACTTTGGCCTCACCTGGTCCTGATGACTCTGGTCCCCCCACCTAGGCCTCAATCTGGACCTGGTGACTGTGGTCCCCACCTGGGTCTCACCTGGACCTGGTGACTCTTGTTCCCACATGAACCACACCTGGACCTGGTCCCTGTGGTGTTCTTGTAGACTCACATTTCCCTGGTGACTCCGGTCCCCACTAAGGCCTCACCTGGATCTGGTGACTCTGGCCAACAGGTTGGCCTCACCTGGACCTGGTGAGTTTGGTTGCCACCTGGGTGTCACCCATACCTGGTGACTCAGGTCCCCACGTGGGCCTCTTGGACCTTGTGAATCTGGTCCTTACCTGGTCCTCTCCCAGACCTGGGACTCTGGTCACCACCTGGGCCTCAACTGGACCTGGTGAATCTGCTCCCCATCTGGGCGTCACCCAGTCCTGGTGACTTTGTTCCCCACCTGGACCTGATTGCTGTGGACTCCTTTTGGGCCTCACCTGGAACTGGTGACTCTGAACCTAACTGGGCCTCACCCAGATCTGGTGACTCTGGCCCTCACCTGGGCATCATGGTACCTGGTGACTCTGTTCCTCACCTAAGCCTCATCTGGACATGATTACTCTGGAACCTCTCTGGGCCTCTCCCTGACCTGGTGACTCTGGTCCCCATCTGCATGTCACCTGCACCAGGTGATTCTGGTACCCCTCTAGGCATCAACCAAATCTGGTGACTCTGGTCCTCAACTGGGCCTCACCTGGACCTAGTGAATTTGCTCAATCTGGACCTCATTTGGACTTGGTGTCTCTGGTCCCTAACTGGGCATCATCGGGACATGGTTCCACTGCATGGCCTGCAGGTTTTCCTCACCTGGACCTGATAACTCTGTTCCCTACTATGGCATCATCGGGACATGGTTCCTCTTCATGGCCTGCAGGTTGGCCTCACCTGGACCTGGTGAGTGGGGTGGTAATCTGGGCCTCACACATACATTGTGACACAGGTCCTCACGTGGGTCTCACTTGGACCTGGTGAATCTCGTCCTTAACTGGTCCTCACCCGGAACTTGTAACTCTGGTCCCCACCCGGGAATAACCTGGAACTTGTGAATCTGGTCCCCATCTTGGCCTCACCCAATCCTGGTGACTTTGTTCCCCACCTGGACCTGATTGCTGTGGACACATTTTTGGCTTCACCTGGAACTGGTGACTCTGATCCTAACTGGGCCTCATCCAGATCTGGTGACTCTGGTCCTCACCTGTGGACCATTATGACCTGGATACTCTGTTCCACACCTGAGACTCACTTGGACATGATGACTCTGGATCCCCTCTGGGCCTCAGCCTAACATGGTGACTCTGGTCCCCATCAGGATGTCACCTAGACCAGGTGAATCTGGGATCCCTGTCGGCCTCAACCGGACCTGGTGACTCTGGTCCTCAACTGGGCCTCACCTGGACCTAGTGAACAATCTCCCCACCTGCGACTTATCTGGACGTGGTGAGTCGGGTTCTACCTGGGCATCATCGGGACATGGTTACTCTATTCCCCAATGGGACTGACCTGATCCTAGTAACTCTAGTCCTGACTTTGTCCTCTTCTGTACCAGGTGACTCTGGCTCCACCTGTGCCTCACCTGTAACTGGTGACTCTGATCCTATGCATGGCCTCATCTGACCTGGTGACTGTGGTTCCCATCGGGACCTCACCTGGACCTCATGTCTCTGGTCCCACCTGGGCCTCACCAGGACCTGGTGTCTCCGGTACCCACCTGGGTAGCATCAGGATATGGTTACACTCTTCACTAACAGTGACCAGCTGGACCTATTAGCTCTGGTCTTCACCTGGGCCACACCTGGACATGGTGACACTGGATCTCACCTGGGTCTCAAATTGACATGGTGAGTCGGATCCCCACCTGGTCCTCATGTGTAACTGCTGATTCTCCGGCCCACATGGACATCATGTGGACCTGGTGGCTGCAGTGTTTCTAGCTTCTCATGTACCTTGTGACTCTGGTCCCCGCCAGGGCCTCACTGGCTCCTGGGGATCGTGGTTGCCACCTGCACCTCACTTGGACCTGGTGATTCTGGTCTGCACCAGAGACTACCCTGGATCTGCTGACTGTGGTCCCCACCTGGGCTTCACCTGGATATTTGGACTCCGGTCCCCATCTGGGTTTACCTGGCCCTGTTGACCATGGTCCTCAACTGGGCAAAATTGGGACCCAGTGACTGTGTTCCAAAACTGGACCTCAACTGGACCAGGTGACTCCGGTCCCCCTCTGGGTCTCACGGTGCCTAGTGACTGTGAACCCCACTTTGGCCTGACTTGGACCTGCTGACCCTGGTTGCCACCTGCGTCTAACCTCGAACTGTAGACTCTGGTCCTTTCAAGGGCCCCCCCCCCATACCTGGTGATCCTGGTCCGCACCTGGGCCTCACCTGGACGTGGTGACTCTTGTCACCACCGGGGACTCACCTGGACCTGCTTACTGTGTTCCACACCTGGGCCTCAAGTAGACCTGTTGACCATGGTCCCCAAGCCGGCCTCACATGGACCTGTTGCCTCTGATCCCCACCGGGGCCTCACGTGTACCTGGTAACTCCTGTCCTCACCTGGGTCTCATCTGGTCCTAGACTCTGGTCTCCACCTGAGCTTCACCTGGATCTGGTGACTCAGGTCCCCACCTGGACTTACCTGGATCCGTTGACTCTGGTCCCCACCTGGACCTCTCCCGGACCTGGTGACTTTCTTTCAAACATGGACCTCACATGGATCTGGTGACTCTGGTACTCAGTTTGGCCTCACGTGGAACTGGTGTCTCTCTTCCCCACTATGACCTAACACAGAACTGCTGAATCTAGCCCAACTTAGGCTGCACCCAGACCTGGTGACTCTTGTCCAAAGCTATGCCTCAATTCGACCTAATGAATCTGGTCCTCACGGAAGCCTCACCTGGACCTGGGACTCAGCTGGATAGAGTGGCTCTGGTACCCGCAAGGGGCTCAGCTGATACTGCTGACTGTGGTCTTATTGTATGCCTCACCAGGACCTAGTGATTCTGTTCCCCATCTGGGCCTGCATGGCCCCAGTGACTCTGGTTCTCACCCAGGCATCATTGGGTGATGGACCCAATGATCCTCACCCTGGATACTCTATTCCACACCTGGGCCTCACTTGGACCAAGGACCTCTGGTCCCATTCTGGCCCTCAAACTAAACTGGTTACTCTGGTTCCCCCTCTGGGGCTCACCTTTACCTGGTGACTCTGGTCACCCTTTGGGCTTCACTTCGGCCTGGGGAATCTGGTCCTTAGCTGGTCCGCACCTGGATGTGGTGACTGGTCACCACCTGGGCCTCACCTGGACTTGGTGAATCCTGTTGCACCTGCGCCTCACCTAGACCTTGTGACTGTGGTCCCACCTGGACCTCACCTGGACCTGGTGACTGTGGTCCCCACCTGGGTCTCACCTGGACCTGGTGACTCTTGTTCCCACATGAACCACACCTGGACCTGGTGACTGTGGTGTTCTTGTAGACTCACGTTTACCTGGTGACCACAGTCCCCAGTAGGGCTTCCCCTGCAACTCGTAACTCTGGTCCCTACCTGGGCATTATCGGGACAAGGTTCCTCTGCATGGCCCGAAAGTTGGCCTCCCCTGGACCTGGTGAGTGGGGTTGCCATCTGGGCCTCACCCATACCGGTGACACAGGTGCCCACGTGGGCCTCACTGGGACATGGTGAATCTGGTCGTTACCTGGTGCTCACCCGGAACTGGTAACTCTGGTCACCACCTGAGAATAACCTGGACCTGGTGAATCTGGTCCCCATCTGGGCCTCACCCAGTCCTGGTGACTTTGTTCCCCACCGGGACCTGATTGCTGTGGACTCCTTCTTGGCCTCACCTGGTACTGGTGAGTCTGATGCTATGTGGGCCACACCCAGATCTGGTGACTCTGGTCTTCACCTGTGGACCATTATGACCTGGATACTCTGTTCCACACCTGACCCTCACCTGGACATGATGACTCTGGATCCCCTCTGGGCCTCAGCCTAATATGGTGACTCTGGTCCCCATCTGGATGTCACCTAGACCAGGTGAATCTGGTACCCCTCTAGGCCACAACTAGACCTGGGCATTCTGGTCCTCAAATGGGCCTCACCGGGACCTAGTTAATATGCTCCCCTCCTGCGCCTCATCTGGTCCTGGTGACTCTGGTTCTACCTGGGCATCATCGGGACATGGTTACTCTATTCCCCACTGGGACTGACCTGATCCTGGTAACTCTGGTCCTGACTTTGGCCTCTTCTGTCCCAGGTGACTCTGGCTCCACCCGGGACTCACCTCTAACTGGTGACTCTGATCCTAAGCATGGCCTCACCAGACCTGGTGACTGTGATTCCCAATGGAACCTCTCCTGGACCTCATGTCTCTGGTCCCTCCTGACCATCACCAGGACCTGGTGTCTCTGGTACCCACCAGGGTAGCATCAGGATATGGGGACACTGTTCACTACCAGTGGCCCAGCCGGAACTATTAACTCTGGTCTTCACCTGGTCATGGTGACACTGGGTCCCACCTGGGTCTCACCTGGACATGGTGAGTCGGATCCCCACCTGGGCCTCACCTGTAACTGGTGATTCTCGTTCCCACATGGACATCATGTGGACCTGGTGGCTGCAGTGTTTCAGGCTTCTCATGTACCTCGTGACTCTGGTCCCCACCAGGGCCTCACAGGGACCTGGTGAGTGTGGTTGCCACCTGCACCTCACCTGGACCTGGTGATTCTGGTCTGCACCTGAGACTACCCTGGATCTGGTGACTATGGTCCCTACCTGGGCTTCACCTGCTTTGGGGACTCCGTTCCCCATCTGGGCCTCACCTAGCCCTGTTGACCATGGTCCTCAACTGGGCAAAATTGGGACCCGGTGACTGTGTTCCACAACTGGACCTCACCTGGACCAGGTGATTCTGGTCTCCCTCTGGGTCTCACCGCGCCCTAGTGACCGTGAACCCCACTTTGGCCTGACATGGACCTGCTGACCGTGGTTGCCACCTGCGCCTGACCTCGAACTGTTGACTCTGGTTCTTTCAAGGGCCTCCACTGTACCTGGTGATCCTGGTCACACCTGGGCCTCACCAGGACGTGGTGAGTCTTGTCACCACCGGGGACTCAGCTGGACCTGGTGACTCTCGTTCCCACATGAACCATACCTGGACCTGGTGACTGTGGTGTTCTTGTAGACTCACATTAACCTGGTGACTCCGTTCCCCACTAGGGCCTCACCTGGATCTGGTAACTGGCCTGCAGGTTGGCCTCACCTGAATTCTTGAGTGGGGTTGCCACCTGGGCGTCAACCATACCTGGTGGCTCAGGTCCCCACGTGAGCCTCTTGTACCTGGTGAATCTGGTTCTTACCTGGTCCTCTCCCAGATCCGGAGACTCTGGTCAACACCTGGGCCTCACCTGGACCTGGTGAATCTGTTCCCCATCTGGGCCTCACCCAGTCCAGGTGACTTTGATCCCCTCTGGACCTGTTTGTTGTGGACCATTTCTTGGCCTCATCTGGAACTGGTGACTCTGATCCTATCTGCGCGTCTCCCAGATCTGGTGACTCTGGTCCTCACCTGGGCATCATTGGTACCTGGTGACTCTGTTCCTCACCTGAGCCTCACCTGGACATGATGAGTCTGGAACCTCTCTGGGCCTCTCCCTGACCTGGTGACTCTGGTCCCCATCGGCATGTCACCTGGACGAGGTGATTCTGGTACCCCTCTAGGAATCAACTAAATCTGGTGACTCTGGTCCTCAACTGGGCCTCACCTAGACCTAGTGAATTTGCTCCATCTGGCCCTCATTTGGACCTGGTGTCTCTGGTCCCTACCTGGGCATCATCGGGACGTGGTTCCACTGCATGGCCTGCAGGTTTTCCTCACCTGGACCTGGTAACTCTGTTCCTTACCTGGGCATCATCGGGACATGGTTCCTCTGCATGGCCTGCAGGTTGGCCTCACCTGGACCTGGTGAGTGGGGCGGAAAACTGGGCCTCACACATGCATTGTGACACAGGTCCCCACGTGGGTCTCAATTGGACCTGGTGAATCTCGTCCTTACCTGGTCCTCACCCAGAACTGGTAACTCTGGTCACCATCTGGGAAAACCTTGATCTTGTTAATCTGGTCCCCATCTTGGCCTCACCCAGTCCTGGTGACTTTGTTCCCCACCTGGACCGGATTGCTGTGGACACCTTCTTGGCCTCACCTGGAACTGGTTACTCTGAACCTAACTGGGTCTCACCCAGATCTGGTGACTCAGGTCCACACCTGAGGACTATTATGACCTGGATACTCTGTTCCACACCTGAGCCTCACCTGGACATGATGACTCTGGATCCCCTCTGGGCCTCAGCCTGACATGGTGACTCTGGTCCCCATCTGGATGTCACCTAGACCAGGTGAAGCTGATACCCCTCTAGGCCTCAACTAGACCGGGGGAATCTGGTCCTCAATTGGGCCTCACCGGGACCTAGTGAATATACTCCCCACTTGCGCCTCATCTGGACGTGTTGACTCGGGTTCTACCTGGGCATCATCGGGACATGGTTACTCTATTCCCCACAGGGACTGACCTGATCCTGGTAACTCTGGTCCTGACTTTGGCGTCTTCTCTACCGGGTGACTCTGGCTCCACCTGGGCGTCATCTGCAACTGATGACTCTGATCCTAAGCATGGCCTCACCCGACCTGGTGACTGTGGTTCCCATCGGGACCTCACCTCGACCTCATGTCTCTGGTCCCACATGGGCCTCACCAGGTCCTGGTGTCTGTGGTACCCACCTGGGTAGCATCAGAATATGGTTACACGGGGATCCCTGGGTGGCGCAGCGGTTTGGCGCCTGCCTTTGGCCCAGGGCGCGATCCTGGAGACCTGGGATCGAATCCCACATCGGGCTTCCGGTGCATGGAGCCTGCTTCTCCCTCTGCCTATGTCTCTGCCTCTCTCTCTTTCTCCCTCTGTGACTATCATAAATAAATAAAAATTTAAAAAAAAAAAAGAATATGGTTACACTGTTCACTAACAGTGACCCAGCCGGACCTATTAACTCTGGTCTTCACCTGGGCCACACCTGGACATGGTGATACTGGTACCCACTTGGGTCTCACCTGGACATGTTGAGTCGGATCCCCGTCTGGTCCTCACCTGTAACTGGTGATTCTCGTTCCCACATGGACATCATGTGGACCTGGTGGCTGCAGAGATTCTAGCTTCTCATGTACCTCGTGACTCTGGTCCCCACCGGGGCCGCACCGGGACCTAATGAGTGTGGTTGCCACCTGCACCTAACCTGGACCTGGTGATTCTTGTCTGCACCTGAGACTACCCTGGATCTGGTGACTGTGGTCCCCACCTGGGCTTCACCTGGATTTGGGGAATCCGGTCCCCATCTGGGCCTCACCTGGCCCTGTTGACCATGGTCCACAAAAGGGCAAAATTGGGACCCGGTGACTTGTTCCACAACTGGACCTCACCTGGACCAGGTGACTCTGGGCCCCCTCTGGGTCTCACCGTGCCCTAGTGACTGTGAACCCCACTTTGGCCTGACATGGACCTGTTGACGCTGGTTGCCACCTGCGCCTGACCTTGAACTGTTGACTCTGGTTCTTTCAAGGGCGTCCCCTGGACATGGTGATCCTGGTGCCCACATGAACCTCACCTGGACCTGGCAACACTTGTCACCACCGGGAACTCAACTGGACCTGCTTACTGTGTTCCACACCTGGGCCTCAAGTAGACCTGTTGATCATGGTCCCCAAGCCGGCCTCAAATGGACCTGTTCCCTCTGATCCCCACCGGGGCTTCACGTGTACCTGGGAACTCTGGTCCTCACCTGGGCCTCATCTGGACCTAGTGACTCTTGTCCCCTCCTGGGCTTCACCTGGATCTGGTGACTCTGGTCCCCACCTGGACCTGACCCGCATCTGGTGACTCTGGTCCTCAGTTTGGCCTCACCTGGACCTGGTGTCTCTCGTCCCCACTTTGACCTAACTCAGAACTGCTGAATCTTGCCCCACCTAGGCCGCACCCAGAACTGGTAACTCTTGTCCCCAGCTATGCCTCAATTTGCCTTGATGAATCTGGTCCTCACGTGGGCCTCACATGGACCTGGGACTCACCTGGATAGAGTGGCTCTGGTTCCCACAATGGGCTCACCTGATACTGCTGACTGTGGTCTTATTCTATGCCTCACCAACACCTAGTGATTCTGTTCCCCACCTGGGCCTGCATGGCCGTAGTGATTCTGGTCTTCACCCAGGCATCATTGGGACCTGGATATTCTATTCCACACCTGGGCCTCACTTTGACCAGGGACCTCTGGTCCCATTATGGGCCTCAAACTAAACTGGTTACTCTGGTTCCCCCTCTGAGCCTCACTATTACCTGGTGACTCTGGTCACCCCTTGGGCTTCACTTGGGCCTGGTGAATCTGGTCCTTACATTGTCCTCACTTGGATCTGGTGACTGGTCGCCAACTGGGCCTCACCTGGACATGGTGGATCCTGTTGCCACCTGTGCCTCACCTGGACCTTGTGACTGTGATCCCACCTGTAAGTCACCTGGATCTGGTGGCTCTGGTTCCCATATGGGGCTCTCCTGGACCTGGTTCCTGTGGTCTCCTTCAGGCCTCACCTGGAACACAATGACTCTGATGCATATTTGTGCCTATCCTGGACCTGTTGACTCTGGTCCTTACCTGGGCATCATTGGGGCCTGGATACTCTCTTATATACCTGGGCCTCACCTGGACCTGGTGACTGTGGTCCCACCTGGACCTCACCAGGACGAGGTGACTGGTTCCCACAGGGACCTCACCTGGACCTCGTGACTCAGGTCCTCATATGGGCATCATGGGACCTGGTTTCTCAGTTCCACATCGGGGCCTCACCTGGACCTAGTGATTCTCGTCCCCCTCTAGGCCTGACCCTGATGTGGTGACTCTGGTCCCAACCTGGATATCACCAGAACCTGGTGACTGTGGTCCCCCTCTGGGACTCACCCGGAGATGGGGCACTGGTCCTCAACTGGGCCTCAACAGGACCTGTTGAATCTACTCCTCACTTAGGCCTCGTCTGGACCTTGTGACTCTTTTCCCACCTGGCATCAATGGGACATGGTTACTCTCTTCCCCACCTGGGCCTCAACTCCACATGATAACTTTGCTCCACACTTTGGCCTCAACTGCTCCTGATGACTCTGTTCCCCCCACCTAGGCCTCAGTTTGGACCTGGTTACTGTGGTGCCCACATGGGTCTCACCAGTACCTGGTGATTCTCGTTCCCACATGAACCACACCTGGACCTGGTGACTGTGGTGTTCTTGTAGACTCACATTTACCTGGTGACACTGGTCCCCCCTAGGGCCTCACCTGGATCTGGTGACTCTGGCCTGCTGGTTGGCCTCACCTTGACCTAGTGAGTGGAGTTGCCACCTGGGCCTCACACATACATGGTGACTCAATTCCCCTCGTGGGCCTCTTGGACTTGGTGAATCTGGTCCTTACCTGGTCCTGTCGCAGACCCGGGGACTCTGGTCACAACCTGTGCCTCACGTGGACCTGGTGAATCTGGTCCCCATCTGGGCCTCACCCAGTCCTGGTGACTTTGTTCCCCACCTGGACCTGATTGCTGTGAACTCTTTCTTGGCCTCACCTGGAACTGGTGACTCTGATCCTATCTGCGCGTCACCCAGATCTGGTGACTCTGGGCCTCACCTGGGCATCACTGGTACCTAGTGACTCTGTTCCACGCCTAGCCTCACCTGGACATGATGACTCTGGAACCTCTCTGGGCCTCACCCTGACCTGGTGCCTCTGGTCCCCATCTGGATGTCACCTGGGCCAGGTGTTTCCGGTATGGCTCTAGGCCTCAACCAGATCTGGTGACTCTTGTCCTCAACTGGACCTCACCTGGATCTAGTGAATATGCTCCATCTGGGCCTCATTTGGACCTGGTGACTCTGGACCCTACCTGGGCATCATTGGGACCTGGATACTCTCTTATATACCTGGGCCTCACCTGGACCTGGTGACTGTGGTCCCACCTGGGCCTCACCTGGACGAGGTGACTGTTTCCCACAGGGACATCACATGGACCTGGTGACTCAGGTCCTCATATGGGCAGCATTCACCTGGTTTCTCAGTTCCACATCGGGGCTTCACCTGTTCCTAGTGATTCTCGTCCCGCTCTGGGCCTCACCTCGATCTGGTGACTCTGGTCCTCAGTTTGGCCTCACCTGGACCTGGTGTCTCTCGTCCCGATTTTGACCTAACTCAGAACTGCTGAATCTTGCCCCACCTAGGCCGCACCCAAACTTGGTGACTCTTGTCCCCAGCTATGCCTCAATTCGACCTGATGAATCTGGTCCTCACATGGGCCTCACATGGACCTGGGACTCAGCTGGATAGAGTGGCTCTGGATCCAACAAGGCGCTCACCTGATACTGGTGACTTATTCACCAGTAGTCTTATTCTATGCCTCACCAGGACCTAGTGATTCTGTTCCCCATCTGGGTCTGCATGGCCCTAATGACTATGGTCCACACCCAGGCATCATTGGGACCTGGATACTCTATTCCACAATTGGGCCTTACTTTGACCAGGGACCTCTGGTCCCATTCTGAGCCTCAAACTAAACTGGTTACTCTCGTACCCCCTCTAGGCCTCACCCTTACCTGGTGACTCTGGTCACCCCTTGGGATTCACTTGGGCCTGGTGAATCTGGTCCTAAGCTGGTCCGCACCTGGATCTGGAGACTGGACGCCACCTGGGCCTCACCTGGATTTGGTGAATCCTGTTGCCACCTGCGCCTCACCTGGACTTTGTGACTGTGGTCGCACCTGGACCTCACCTGGATCTGGTGGCTCTGGTTCCCATATGGGGCTCTTCTGGACCTGGTACCTGTGGTCTCCATCTGGCCTTCCCTGGAACACAATGACTCTGATCCATATTTGGGCCTCTCCTGGACCTGTTGACTATGTACCTTACCTGGGCATCATTGGGACCTGGATACTCTCTTATATACCTGGGCCTCACCTGGAACTGGTGACTGTGGTCCCACCTGGGCCTCACCTGGACGAGGTTACTGGTTCCCACAGGGATCTCCCCTGGGCCTGGTGACTCAGGTCCTCATATGTGCATCATGGGACCTGTTTTCTCAGTTCCACAACGGGGCCTCACCTGGACCTAGTGATTCTCGTTCCCCTCTGGGCCTCATCCTGACGTGGTGACTCTGGTCCGCACCTGACTCACACTAGAACCGGGTGACTCTGGTTCCCCTCTGGGAATCACCCAGAGATGGGGACACTGATACTCAACTGGGCCTCAACAGGAACTGGTGAATCTACTCCTCACTTAGGCCTAGTCTGGACCTTGTGACTCTTTTCCCACCTGGCATCTATGGGACATTTTTACTCTGTTCCCCACCTGGGCCTCACTTGGACATGATAAATTTGCTTCATACTTTAGCCTCAACTCGTCCCGATGACTCTGGTCCCCCCACCTAGGCCTCAATCTGGACCTGGAGACGGTCATCCACACCTGGGTCTCACCTGGACCTTGCGACTCTCCTTCCCACATGAATCACACCTGGACATGGTGACTGTGGTGTACTTGTAGACTCACATTTACCTGGTGACTCTGGTCCCACTAGGGCCTCACCTGGATCTGGTGACTCTGGCCTGCAGGTTGGCCTCACCTGGACTTGGTTAGTGGGATGCCACCTGGACATCACCCATACCTGGTGACTCAGGTCCCCACGTGGGCCTCTTGGACCTGGTGAATCTGGCCCTTACCTGGTCTTCTCCCAGACCCGGGGAATCTTGTCACAACCTGGGCCTCACCTAGACCTGGTGAATCTGGTCCCCATCTGGGCCTAACCCAGTCCTGGTGACTATGTTCCCCACCTGGACGTGTTTGCTCTGGACTCTTTCTTGCCCTCACCTTGAACTGGTGACTCTGATCTTATCAGTGCGTCACCCAGATCTGGTGACTCTCGCCCTCACCTGGGCATCATTGGTACCTGGTTACTCTGTTCCACACCTGAGCCTCACCTGGACATGATGTCTCTGGGACCTCTCTGGGCCTCACCCTGACCTGGTGATCTGGTCCCCATCTGGATGTCACCTGGACCAGGTGATTCTGGAACCCCTCTAGGCCTCAACCAGATAGGGTGACTCTTGTCCTCAACTGGGCCTCACCTGGACCTAGTGAATATGCTCCATCTGGGCCTCATTTGGACCTGGTGACTCTGGTCACTCACTGGGCATCATCGGGAAATGGTTCCACTGCATGGCCTGCTGGTTTGCCTCACATGGACCTGGTAACTCTGGTCCCTACCTTGGCATCATCGGGTCATCTTGCCCTGGGGAGTGGGGTTCCCACCTGGATCTTACCCATGCCTGGTGACACAGGTCCCCACGTGGGCCTCACTTGGACCTGGTGAATGTGGTCTTTACCTAGTCCTCACCCGGAAGTGGTAAATCTGGTCACCACCTGGGCATCACCTAGTCCTGGAGACTTTGTTCCCCACCTGGACCTGATTGTTGTGGACACCTTCTTGGCCTCACCTGGAAGTGTAACTCTGATCCTAACTGGGCCTCTCCCATATCTGGTGACTCTGGTCCTCACCGGTGGACCATTATGACCTGGATACTCTGTTCCACACCTGAGCCTCACCTGGACATGATGACTCTGGATCCCCTCTGGGCCTCACACTGACATTGTTACTCTGGTCCCCATCTGGATGTCACCTAGACCAGGTGAATCTGGTACCCCTCTGGGCCTCAACCAGATCTGGTGACTCTGGTCCTCAACTGGGCCTCACCTGGACCTAGTGAATATGCTCCATCTGGGCCTCATTTTGACCTGGTGACTCTGGTACCTACGTGGGCAACATCGGGACATGGTTCCACATAATGGTCAGCAGGTTGGCCTCTTCTTGACCTGGTAACTCTGGTCCCTATCTGGGCATCATCGGGACACGGTTCCTCTGCATGGCCTGCAGGTTGGCGTCACTTGGACCTCGTACCTCTGGTCCCTACCTGGGCATCATCGGGACACGGATCCTCTGCATGGCTGGCAGGGTGGCCTCACCTAGACCTGGTGAGTGGGCTTGCCACCTGGGCCTCACCCATACCTGGTGACACAGGTCTCACGTGGGCCTCACTTGGACCTGGTGAATCTGGTCCTTACCTGGTCCTCACCCGGAACTGGTAACCCTTGTCACCAACTGGGAATCACCGGGACCTGGTGATTCTGGTCCCCATCTGGGCCTCACCCATTCCTGGTGACTTTGATCCCCACCTGGACCTGATTGCTGTGGACTCCTTCTTGGCCTCAACTGGAACTTGTGACTCTGTTCCTAACTGGTCCTCACCCAGATCTGGTGACTCTGGTCCTCACATGTGGACCATTATGACCTGTATACACTGTCCCACACCTGAACCTCACCTGGACATGATGATTCTGGATGCCCTCTGGGCCTCACCCTGACATGGTGACTCTGGTCCCCATCTGGATGTCCCCTAGACCAGGTGAATCTCGTACCCCTCTAGGCGTCAACTAGACCTGGTGACTCTGGTCCTCATCTGGGCCTCACCTGGACCTAGGAAATATTCTCCCCACCTGCGCCTCGCTGGACCTGGTGACTCTGATTCTACCTGGGCATCATTGGGACATGGTTACTGTATTACCCACTGGGACTGACCTGATCCTGGTAACTCTGGTCCGGACTTTGGCCTCTTCTGTACCAGGTGACTCTGGCTCCACCTGGGCCTCACCTGTACCTGGTGACTCTGATCCTAAGCATGGGCTCACCTGACCTGGTGACTGTGGTTCCCATCGAGACCTCACCTGGACCTCATGTCTCCGGTTACACCTGGGCCTCACAAGGACCTGGTGTCTCTGGTACCCACCTGGGTAGCATCAGGATATGATTACACTGTTCACTAACACTCATCCAGCCTGACCTAATAACTCTGGTCTTCACCTGGGGCACACGAGGACATGGTGACACTGGTTCCCACCTGGGTCTCACCTGGATATGGTGAGTCGGATCCCCACCTGGTCCTCACCTGTAACTGGTGATTTTCGTTCCCACATGGACATCATGTGGACCTGGTGGCTGCAGTGTTTCTAGCTTCTCATGTACCTCGTGTCTCTGGTCCCCACCGGGGCCTCACCGGGACTTGGTGAGTGTGGTTGCCACCTGCACCTCACCAGGACCTGGTGATTCTGGTCTCCACCTGAGACTACCCTGGATCTGGTGACTGTGGTCCCCACCTGGGCTTCACCTGAATTTGGGGACTCCGGTCCCCATCTGGGCCTAAACTGGCCCTGTTGACCATGGTCCTCAAGTGTGCAGAATTGGGACCCGGTGACTGTATTCCACAACTGGATCTCACCTGGACCAGGTGACTCTGGTCCCCCTCTGGGTCTCACTGGGCCCTAGTGACTGTGAACCCCACTTTGGCCTGACTTGGACCTGCTGACCCTGGTTGCCACCAGCGCCTGCCCTCAAACTGTTGACTCTGGTTCTCTCAAGGGCCTCCCCTGTACCTGGTGATCCTGGTCCCCAATTGGTCCTCAACTGGACGTGGTGACTCTTGTCACCACCGGGGACTCACCTGGACATGATTATTTTGTTCCACACCTGGGCCTCAGGTACACCTGTTGACGAGGGTCCCCTAGCCGGCCTCACGTGGACCTTTTGGCTCTGATCCCCACCGGGGGCTCACGTGTATCTGGTAACTCTGATCCTCACCTGGGTCTAATCAGGACCTAGTGACTCTGGTCCCCACCTGGGCTTCACCTGGATCTGGTGACTCTGGTCCCCACCTGTACCTCACCTGGATCTGGTGACTCTGGTCCCCACCTGGACCTCTCCTGGACCTGGTGACTCTCTTTCCAACATGGACCACACCTGGATCTGCTGACTCTGGTCCTCAGTTTGGCCTCACTTGGACTGGTGTCTCTCGTCCCCACTTTGACATAACTCAGAACTGCTGAATCTTGCCCCACCTAGGCCGCACACAGACCTGGTGACTCTTGTCCCCAGCTATGCCTCAATTCAACCTGATGAATCTGGTCCTGACGTGGGGCTCACATGGACCTGGGACTCAGCTGGATAGAGTGGCTCTGGTTCCCACAAGGGTAACACCTGATACTGGTGATTGTGGTCTTATTCTATGCCTCACCAGGACCTAGTGATTCTGTTCCCCATCTGGGCCTGCATGGCCCTAGTGACTCTGGTCCTCACCTGGCATCATTGGGACCTGGATACTCTATTCCTCATCTGGGCCTCACTTTGACCAGGGACCTCTGGTCCCATTCTGGGCCTCAAACTAAACTGGTTACTCTGGTTCCCCTCTGGGACTCACCCTTACCTGGTGACTCTGGTCACGCCTTGGGCTTCACTTGGGCCTGGTGAATCTGGTCCTTAGCTGGTCCGCATCTGGATCTGGTGACTGGTGGCCACCTGGGCCTCACCTGGACTTGGTGAATCCTGTTGACACCAGCGCCTCACCTGGACCTTGTGACTGTGGTCCCAACTGGACCTCACCTGGATCTGTTGGCTCTGGTTCCCATAAGGGGCTCTCCTGGACCTGGTTCCTGTGGTCTCCATCTGGCCTCACCTGGAACACAATGACTCTGATCCATATATGGTCCTCTCCTGGACCTGTTGACTCTGGTCCTTACCTGGGCATCATTGGGACCTGGATACTGTCTATATACTTGGGCCTCACCTGGACCTGGTGACTGTGGTCCCACCTGGGCCTCTCCTGGACGAGGTGACTGGTTCCCACAGGGACCTCACCTGGACCTGGTGACTCAGGTCCTCATATGGGCATCATGGGACCAGGGTTCTCAGTTCCACATCGGGGTCTCATCTGTACCTAGTGATTCTCGTCCCTCTTTGTGCCTCACCCTGATGTGGTGACTCTGGTCCCCACCTGGATGTCACCAGAACCGGGTGACACTGGTCACCCTCTGGGAGTCACCCGGAGCTGGGGACACTGGTCCTCAACTGGGCCTCAACAGGACCTGGTGAATCTACTCCTCACTAAGGCCTCGTCTGGACCTTGTGACTCTTTTCCCACCTGGCATCAATGGAACATTGTTACTCTTCCCACCTGTGCCTCACATGGACATGATAACTTTGCTCCGCACTTTGGCCTCAACTGGTCCTGATGACTCTGGTGCCCCACCTAGTCCTCAATCTGGACCTGTTGACTGTGGTCCCCACCTGGGTCTCACCTGGATCTGGTGACACTTGTTCCCACATGAACCACATGTGGACCTGGTGACTGTGGTGTTCTTGTAGACTCACATTTACCTGGTGACTCCGGTCCCCATTAGGGCCTCACCTGCAACTCGTGACTCTGGTCCATACCTGGGCATTATCGGGACACGGTTCCTCTGCATGGCCGGAAGGTTGGCCTCCCCTGGACCTGGTGACTGGGGTTGTCATCTGGGCCTCACCCATACCGGTGACACAGGTCCCCACGTGGGCCTCACTTGGACCTGGTGAATCTGGACCTTACCTGGTCCTCACCCGGAAATGGTAACTCTGGTCACCACCTGGGAATCACCTGGACCTGGTGAATCTGGTCCCCATCTGCGCCTCACCCAGTCCTGGTTACTTTGTTCCCCACCGGGACCTGATTGCTGTGGACTCATTCTTGGCCTCACCTGGTACTGTTGAGTCTGATGCTATGTGGGCCTCACCCGGATCTGGTGACTCTGGTCTTCACCTGTGGACCATTATGACCTGGATACTCTGTTCCACACCTGATCCTCACCTGGACATGATGACTCTGGATCCCCTCTGGGCCTCACCCTGACATGGTGACTCTGGTCCCCATCTGGATGTCACCTAGACCAGGTGAATCTGGTACCCCTGTAGGCCTCAACTAGACCTGGGCATTTTGGTCCTCAACTGGGCCTCACCGGGACCTAGTGAATATGCTCCCCACCTGCGCCTCATCTGGACCTGGTGACTCTGGTTCTACCTGGGCATCATTGGGACATGGTTACTCTATTCCCCACTGGGACTGACCTGATTTTGGTAACTCTGGTCCTGACCTTGGCCTCTTCTGTCCCAGGTGACACTGGCTCCACCTGGTCCTCGCCTCTAGCTGGTGACTCTGATCCTAAGCATGGCCTCACCAGACCTGGTGACTGTGGTTCCCAATGGAACCTCACCTGGATCTCATGTCTCTGGTCCCTCCTGACCCTCACCAGGACCTGGTGTCTCTGGTACCCACCAGGGTAGCATCAGGATATGGTTACACTGTTAACTAACAGTGACCCAGGCGGAAATATTAACTCTGGTCTTCACCTAGGCCACACCTGGACAGGGTGTCACTGGTTCCCACCAGGGTCTCACCTGGACAAGGTGTGTCGGATCCCCACCTGGTCCTCACCTGTAACTGGTGATTCTCGTTCCCACATGGACATGATGTGGACCTGGTGTCTGCAGTGTTTCTAGCTTCTCATGTACCTCGTGACTCTGGTTCCCACCAGGGCCTCACCGGGACCTGGTGAGTGTGGTTGCCACCTGCACCTCACCTGGACCTGGTGATTCTGGTCTGCACCTGAGACTACCCTGGATCTGGTGACTCTGGTCCCCACCTGGGCTTCACCTGTTTTTGGGGACTCCGGTCCCCATCTGGGCCTCACCTGGCCCTGTTGACCATGGTCCTCAACTGGGCAAAATTGGGACACGGTGACTGTGTTCCACAACTGGACCTCATCTCGACCAGGTCACTCTGGTTCCCCTCTGGGTGTCACCGTGCCCTAGAGACTGTGAAACACACTTTGGCCTGACTTGGACCTGCTGACCCTGGTTGCCACCTACGCCAGACCTCGAACTGTTGACTCTGGTTCTTTCAAGGGCCTCCCCTGTACCTGGTGATCCTTGTCCCCACCTGCTCCTCAACTGGACGTGGTGACACTTGTCAACACCGGGGACTCACCTGGACCTGCTTACTGTGTTCCACACCTGGGCCTCAAGTAGACATGTTGACCATGGTCCCCAAACCGGCCTCACATGGACCTGTTGCCTCTGATCCCCACCGGGGCCTCACGTGTACCTGGTAAGTCTGGTCCTCACCTGGGCGTCATCTGGACCTTGTGACTCTGGTCCCCACCTGGCCTTCACCTGGATCTGGTGACTCTGGTCCACACCTTGACTTCACCTGTATCTTGTGACTCTGGTCCCCAACTGCACCTCTGCTGGACCTGGTGACTCTCTTTCAAACATGGACCTCACCTGGATCTGGTGACTCTAGTCCTCAGTTTTGCCTCACCTGTACCTGGCGTCTCTCGTCCCCACTTTGACCTAACTCAGAACTGCTGAATCTTGCCCCAATTAGGCCGCTCCCATACCTGGTGACTCTTGTCCCCAGCTATGCCTCAATTCGACCTGATGAATCTGGTCCTCACGTGGGCCTCACATGGACCTGCTACTCAGCTGGATAGAGTGGCTCTGGTTCCCACATTGGGTTCACCTGATACTGTTGACTGTGGTTTTATTCTATGCCTCACCAGGACCTAGTGATTCTGTACCCCATATGGGCCTGCATGGTCCTAGTGACTCTGGTCCTCACCCAGGCATCACTGGGACCTGGATACTCTATTCCACATCTGGGACTCACTCTGACCATGGACCTCTGGTCCCATTCTGGGCCTCAAACTAAACTGGCTACTCTGGTTCCCCCTCTGGGACTCACCCTTACCTGGTGACTCTGGTCACCCCTTGGGCTTCACTTGGGCCTGGTGAATCTGGTCCTTAGCTGGTCCGCACCTGGATGTGGTGACTGTTCGCCACCTGGTCCTCACCTGGACTTGGTGAATCCTGTTGCCACCTGCGCCTCACCAGGACCTTGTGACTGTGGTCCCACATGGGCCTCACCTGGATCTGGTGGGTCTGGTTCCCATATGGGGGTCTCCTGGTCCTCATTCCTTTGGTCTCCATCTGCCTCAGCTGAAACACAATGACTCTGATCCATATTTGAACCTCTACTGGACCTGTTGACTCTGGTCCTTACCTGGGCATCTTTGAGAGCTGGATACTCTCTTATATAACTGGGCCTCACCGGGACCTGGTGACTGTGGTCCCACCTGGCCCTCACCGGGACGAGGTGACTCGTTCCCACAGGGACCTCACCTGGACTTGGTGACTAAAGTCCTCATATGGGCATCATGGGACCTGGTTTCTCAGTTCCACATCGGGGCCTCACCTGGACCTAGTGATTCTCGTCCCCCTCTGGACCTCACCCTGATGTGGTGACTCTGGTCCCCACCTGGATATCACCAGAACCGTGTGAGTCTGTTTCCCCTCTGGGGCTCACCCAGAGCTTGGGATATTGGTCTTCAACTGGGCCTCAACAGGACCTGGTGAATCTACTCCTCACTTAGGCCTCGTCTAGACCTTGTGACTCTTTTCCCACCTGGCATCAATGGGACATGGTTACTCTGTTCCCCACCTGGGCCTCACCTCCACATGATAACTTTGCTCCACACTTTGGCCTCAACTGGTCCTGATGACTTTGTTCCCCACACCTATGCCTCAGTCTGGACCTGGTGACTGTGGTGCCCACCCGGGTCTCACCTGTACCTGGTGATTCTCGTTCCCACATGAACCACACCTGGACCTGGTGACTGTGGTGTTCTTGTAGACTCACATTTACCTGATGACACTGGTCCCCAAGGGCCTCACCTGGATCTGGTGACTCTGGCCTGCCGGTTGGCCTCCCCTGGACCTGGTGAGTGGGGTTGCCACCTGGGCCTCACACATAGCTGGTGACTCAATTCCCCTCGTGGGCCTCTTGGACCTGGTGAATCTGGTCCTTACCTGGTCCTGTCCCAGACCCGGGGACTCTGGTCACCACCTGGGCCTCACCTGGACCTGGTGAATCTGGTCCCCATCTGGGCCTCACCCAGTCCTGGTGACTTGTTCCCCACGTGGACCTCATTGCTGTGGACTCTTTCTTGGCCTCACCTGGAACTGGTGACTCTGATCCTATCTGCGCGTCACCCAGATCTGGTGACTCTGGGCCTCACCTGAGCATCATTGGTACCTGGTGACTCTGTTCCACGCCTGAGCCTAACCTGGACATGATGACTCTGGAACCACTCTGGGCCTCTCCCTGAACTGATGCCTCTGGTCCCCATCAGGATGTCACCTTGACGAGGTGATTCTGGTACCCCTCTAAGCCTCAACCAGATCTGGTGACAGTGGTCCTCAACTGGGCCTCACTGGACCTGGTGAATCTACTCCAAACTTAGGCTTCGTCTGAACCTTGTCACTCTTTTCCCACCTGGCATCAATGGGACATTGTTACTCTGTTCCCCACCTGGGCCTCACATGGAAATGATAACTTTGCTGCACACTTTGGCCTCAACTGGTCCTGATGACTCTCGTCCCCCAACCTAGGCCTCAATCTGGACCTGGTGACTGTCGTCTCCAACTGGGTCTCAGCTGGATCTGGTGACTCCCGTTTCCACATGAACCACACCTGGACCTGGTGACTGTCGTGTTCTTGTAGACTCACATTTACCTTGTGACTCCCGTCCCCACTAGGGCCTCACCTGGATCTGGTGACTCTGGCCTGCAGGCTGGCCTCACCTGGACCTGGTGAGTGGGTTTGCCACCTCGGACTCACCCATACCTGGTGACTCAGGTCCCCACGTGGTCCTCTTGACCTGGTGAATCTGGTCCTTACCTGGTCATCTCCTAGAACCGGGGACTCTGGTCACCACCTGGGCCTCACCTGTACCTGGTGACTCTGATCCCCATCTGGGCCTCACCCAGTCCTGGTGACTTTGTTCACCACCTGGACCCGATTGCTGTGGACTCATACTTGGCCTCACCTGGAACTGGTGACTCTGATCCTATCTGCGCGTCACACAGACCTGGTGACTCTGGTCCTCACCTGGTCATCATTGGTACCTGGTGACTCTGTTCAACACCTGAGCCTCACCTGGACATGATGACTCTGAACCTCTCTGGGCCTCACGCTGTCTTGGTGACTCTGGTCCCATCTTGATGACACCTAGACCAGGTGATTCTGGTACCCCTCTATGCCTCAACCAGATCTGTTGACTCTGGTCCTCAACTGGGCCTCAGCTGGAACTAGTGAATATGCTCCATCTGGGCCTCATTTGGACCTGGTGACTCTGGTCCCTACCTGGACATCATCGGGACATAGTTCAACTGCATGGCCAGCAGGTTGGACTCACCTGGACTTGGAAACTCTAGGCTCTACCTGGGCATTATGTGGACATGGTTCCTCTGCATGGCCTGCAGGTTGGCCTTACCTGGACCTGGGGAGTGGCGTTGCCACCTGGGCCTCACCCATGCATGGTGACACAGGTCCCCACGTGGGCCTCATTTGGACCTGGTGAATCTGGTCCTTACCTGGTCCTCACCCGGAATTGGTAAGTCTGGTCACCACCTGGGAATAACATGGACCTGGTGAATCTGGTCCCCATCTGGGTGTCACCCATTCCTGGTGACTTTGTTCCCCACCTGGACCTGATTGCTGTGGACCCTTTTTTAACCTCACCTGGAACTGGTGACTCTGATCCTAACTGGTCCTCACCCAGATCTGGTGACTCCTTTCCTCACCTGTGGACCATTATGACCTGGATACTCTGTTCCACACCTGAGCGTCACCTGGACATGATGTCTCTGGAACGTCTCTGTGCCTCACCCTGACCTGGTGATCTGGTCCCCATCTGGATGTCACCTGGACCAGGTGATTCTGGAACCCCTCTAGGCCTCAACCAGATCTGGTGACTCTTGTCCTCAAGTGGGCCTCACCTGGACCTAGTGAATATGCTCCATCTGGGCCTCTTTTGGACTTGGTGACACTGGTCACTCACTGGGCATCATCGGGAAATGGTTCCACTGCATGACCTGCTGGTTTGCCTCACCTGGACCTGGTGACTCAGGTCCTCATATGGGCATCATGGGACCTGGGTTCTCAGTTCCACATCGGGGCCTCATCTGGACCTAGTGATTCTCGTCCCCCTCTGGGCCTCACCCTGACGTGGTGACTCAGGTCCGCACCTGGATATCACCAGAACCGGGTGACAGTGGTCCCCCTCTGGGACTACCCGGAGCTGGGGACACTGGTCCTCAAATGGGCCTCAACAGGACCTGGTGAATCTACTCCTCACTTAGGCCTCGTCTGGACCTTGTGACTCTTTTCCCACCCGGCATCAATGGGACATGGTTACTCTGTTCCCCACCTGGGTCACACATGGACATGATAACTTTGCTCCACACTTTGGCCTCAACTGGTCCTGATGACTCTGGTCCGCCGACCTAGACCTCAATCTGGATCTGGTGACTATGGTCCCCACCTGGGTCTAACCTGTACCTGGTGACTCTTGTCCCCACATGAACCACACCAGGATCTGGTGACTGTGTTGTTCTAGTAGAATCACTTTTAACTGGTGACTCCAGTCCCCACTAGGTCCTCACGTGGATCGGGTGACTTGGCCTGCAGGTTGGCCTCACATGGACCTGGTTAGTGGGGATGCCACTTGGGCCTCACCCATACCTGGTGACTCAGGTCTCCACGTGGGCCTCTTGGACCTGGTGAATCTGGTCCTTACCTGTCCTCTCCCAGACCCGGGGACTCTGGTCACTACCTGGGCCTCACCTGGACCTGTTGAATCTGCTCCCCATCTGGGCCTCACCCAGTCCTGGTGACTGTGTTCCCCACCTGGACCTGATTGCTGTGGACTCTTTCTTGGCCTCACCTGGAACTGGTGACTCTGATCCTATCTGCGCGTCACCCAGATCTGGTCACTCTGTTTCTCACCTGTGGACCACTATGACCTGGACACTTTGTTCGACACCTGAGACTCACCTGGACATGATGACTCTGGAGCTTCTCTGGGCCTTACCCTGACCTGGTGACTCTGGTCCCCATCTGGATGTCACCTGTACCAGGTGATTCTTGTACCTCTCTAGGCCTCAACCAGATCTGGTGACTTTTGTCCTCAACTGGGCCTCACCTGGACCTAGTGAATATGCTCCATCTGGGCCTCATTTGGACCTGGTGACTCTGGTCCCTACCTGGGCATCATCGGGACATGGCTCCACTGCATGACCTGCAGGTTGGCCTCACCTGGACCTGGTAACTCTGGTCCCTACCTGGGCATCATCGGGACATGGTTCCACTGCATGGCCAGCAGGTTGGCCTCACCTGGACCTGGTAACTCTAGTCCCTACCTGGGCATCATCGGGACATGGTTCCTCTGGATGGCCTGCAGGTTGCCCTCACCTGGACCTGGTAAATCTGGTCCCTACCTGGGCATCATCGTGACACGGTTCCTCTGCTTTTCCTGCAGTTTGGCTTCACCTTGACCTGGTGAGTGGGGTTGCCACCTGGGGCTCACCCATACCTGGTGACACAGGTCCCCACGTGGGCCTCACTTGGACCTGGTGAATATGGTCCTTACTTGGTCCTCACCCGGAACTGGTAACTCTGGTCATCATCTGGGAATCTCCTGGACCTTGTGAATCTGACCCCCATCTGGGCCTCACCCAGTCCTGGTGAATTTGTTCCCCACCTGGACCTGATTGCTGTGAAATCCTTATTGGCCTCACCTGGAACTGGTGACTCTGATCGTAACTGGCCTCACCCAGATCTGGTGACTCTGGTCCTCACCTGTGGACCATTATGACCTGGATACTCTGTTCCACACCTGAGCCTCACCTGGACATGATGACTCTGGATCCCCTCTGGGCCTCAGGCTGACATGGGGACTCTGGTCCCCATCTGGATATCACCAAGACCAGGTGAATCTGGTACCCCTCTATGCCTCATCTAGACCTGGTGACTCTGGTCCTCCACTGGGCCTCACCTAGACCTAGAGAATATGCTCCATCTGGGCCTCATTTGGACATGGTGATTCTTATACCTACCTCGGCATTACCGGGACATGGTTCCACTGCATGCCCTGCAGGTGTGCCTCACCTTGACCTGATAACTCTAGACCCCACCTGGGCATCATCGGGACTTGGTTCCTCGGCATGGCCTGCAGGTTGGCCACACTTGGACCTAGTGAGTGGGGTTGTCAAGTGAGACTCACCCATGCCTGGTGACACAGGTCCCCACGTGGGCCTCACTTGGACCTGGTGAATCTGGGCCTTACCTGGTCCTCACCCGGAACTGGTAACTCTGGTCACCACTTGGGAATCACCTGGACCTGGTGAATCTGGTCCCAATCTGGGCCTCATCCAGTCCTGGTGACTTTGTTCCCCACCTGGACCTGATTGCTGTGGACTCCTTCTTGGCCTCACCTGGAACTGGTGAGTCTGATCCTATTACGCGTCACCCAGACCGGGTGACTCTGGTCCTCACCTGGGCATCATTGGTACCTGGTGACTCTGTTCCACACCTGAGCCTCACCTGGACATGATGACTCTGCAACCACTCTGGGCCTCACCCTGTCCTGGTGACTCTGGTCCCCATCTGGATGTCACCTGGACCAGGTGATTCTGGTTCCCCCATAGGCCTCAACCAGATCTGGTGACTCTGGTCCTCAACAGGGCCTCACCAGGACCTAGTGAATATGCTTCATCTGGGCCACATTTGAACCTGGTGACTCTGGTCCCTACCTGGGCACCATCGGAACATGGTTCCACTGCATGGCCTGCAGGTTGGCCTCACCTGTACCTGGTAACTCTGGTCCCTACCTGGGCATCATCGGAACACGGTTCCTCTGCATTGCCTGCAGATTGGCCTCACCTGGACCTGGTGAGTGGGGTTGCCACCTGGGTCTCACACATACCTGGTGACACAGGTCCCCACGTGGGCCTCACTTGGACCTGGTGAATCTGGTCCTTACCTGGTTCTCTCCGAGACCCGGGATCGCTGGTCCCCAACACGGCCTCACCTGGACCTGTTGAATCTGGTCCCCATCTGGGCCTCACCCGGTACTGGTGACTTTGTTCCCCACCTGGACCTGATTGCTGTGGATTCTTTCATGGCCTCACCTGGAACTGGTGACTCTGATCCTATCTGCGCGTCACCCAGTCCTGGTGACTCTGGTCCTCACCTAGGCAACACTGCTACCTGGTGACTCTGTTCCACACCTGAGCCTCACCTGGACATGGTGACTCTGGAACCTCTGGGCCTCACCCTGACCTGGTGACTCTGGACCCATCTGGATGTCACCTGGACCAGGTGATTCTGGTACCCCTCTAGGCCTCAACGAGGTCTGGTGACTCTTGTCCTCAACTGGGCCTCACCAGGACCTATTGAATATGCACCATCTGGGCCTCATTTGGACCTGGTGACTCTCTTCCCTACCTGGGCATCATCGGGACATGTTTCCACTGCATGGCCTTTAGGTTGGCCGCACCTTGACCTGGTAACTGTGGTTTACCTGGGCATCATCGGGACGTGGTTAATCTATTCCCAGTGGGAGTGACCTCATCGTGGTAACTCTGGTCCTGACTTTGGCCTCTTCTGTGCCATGTGACTCTGGCTCCCCCTGGACCTCTCCTGTAAGTGGTGACTCTGATCCTAAGCATGGCCTCACCTGACCTGGTGACTGTGGTTTCCATCGGTACCTCACCTGGTCCTCATGTCTCTGGTCCCAACTGGGACTCACCAGGACCTTGTATCTGGTACCCACCTGAGTAGCATCAGGATATGGTTACACTGTCCACTAACAGTGACCCGGCCGGACCTATTAACTCTCGTCTTCACCTGGTCCACTCTTGGACATGGTGACACTGGTTCCCACCTGGGTCTCACCTGGACATGGTGAGTCAGATCCCCACCTGGTCCTCACGTGTAACTGGTGATTCTCATTCCAGCATGGACATCACGTGGACCTGGTGGCTGCAGTGTTTCTAGCTTCTCATTTACCTCGTGACTCTGGTCCCCACCAGGGCTTCACCGGGACCTGGTGAGTGTGGTTGCCACCTGCACCTCACCTGGACCTGGTGATTCTGGTCTGCACCTGAGACGACCCTGAATCTGGTGACTGTGGTTCCCTCCTGGGCTTCACCTGGATTTGGGGACTCCGGTCCCCATCTGGGCCTCACCTGGCCCTGTTGACCATGGTCCTCAACTGGGCAAAATTGGGACCCTGTACTGTGTTCCACAACTGGACCTCACCTGGACCAGGTGACTCTGGTCCCCCTCTGGGTCTCACCGTGCCCTTGTGAGTGTGAACCCCACTTTGGCCTGGCTTCGACCTGCTGACGCGGGTTGCCACCTGCGCCTGACCTCGAAATGTTGATTCTGGTTCTTTCAAGGGCCTCCCCTGTACCTGGTGATCCTGGTGCCCACCTGGTCCTCATCTTGACGTGGTGACCTTTGTCACCACCGGGGACTCACCTGGACCTGCTTACTGTGTTCCACACCTGGGCCTCAAGTACACCTCTTGACCATTGTTCCCAAGCCCGCCTAACATGGACCTGTTGCCTCTGATCCCCCCCGGGGCCTCACGTGTACCTGGTAACTCTGGGCCTCACCTGGGCCTTATCTGCACCTAGAGACTCTGGTCCCCACCTGGACTTCACCTGGATCTGGTGACTCTGGTCCCCACCTGGATTTTACCTGGATCTGGTGACTCTGGTCCCCACCTGGATATCACCAGAACCGGGTGACACAACCGGATTTGGGGACAGTGGTCCTCAGCTGGGCCTCAATAGGACCTGGTGAATCTACTCCAAACTTAGGCTTCGTCTGGACATTGTGACTCTTTTCCCACCTGGCATCAATTGGACATGGTTACTCTGTTCCCCACCTGGGCCTCACCTGGACATGATAACTTTGCTGCACACTTTGGCCTCAACTGGTCCTGATGACTCTCGTCCCCCAACCTAGGCCTCAATCTGGACCTGGTGACTGTCGTCCCCAACTTGGTCTCAGCTGGACCTGGTGACTCCCGTTCCCACATGAACCACTACTGGACCTGGTGACTGTGGTGTTCTTGTAGACTCACATTTACCTTGTGACTCCCGTCCCCAATAGGGCCTCACCTGGATCTGGTGACTCTGGCCTGCAGGTTGGCCTCACCTGGACCTGGTGAGTGTGGTTGCCACCTGGGCCTCACCCATACCTGGTGACTCAGTTCCCCACGTGGGTCATGTGGACCTGGTGAATTTGGTCCTTACCTGGTCCTCTCCCGGACCCGGGGACTCTGGTCACAACCTGGGCCTCAGCTGGACCTGGTGAATCTGGTCGCTTCTGGGTCTCACAGAGTCCTGGTGACTTTGTTCCCCACCTGGACCTGATTGCTGTGGACTCTTTCTTGGCCTCACCTGGAACTGGTGACTCTGGTCCCGATCTGGATGTCACCTGGACCAGGGGATTCTGGTACCCCTCTGGGTCTCAACCAGATCTGGAGACTCTGGTCCTCAAATGGCCCTCACCTGGACCTATGAATATGCTCCATCTGGGCCTCATTTGGACCTGGTGACTCTGGTCCCTACGTGGGCAACATCGGGACATGGTTCCACATAATGGTCTGCAGGTTGGCCTCTTCTTGACCTGGTAACTATGGTCCCTACCTGGGCATCATCGGGACACGGTTCCTCTGCATGGCCTGCAGGTTGGCGTCACCTGGACCTGGTGAGTGGGCTTGCCACCTGGGCCTCACCCATACCTGGTGACACAGGTCCCACGTGGGCCTCACTTGGACCTGGTGAATCTGGTCCTTACCTGGTCCTCACCCGGAACTGGTAACTCTTGGCACCACCTGGGAATCACATGGACCTGGTGAATCTGGTCCCCATCTGGGCCTCACCCAGTCCTGGTGACTTTGTTCCCCACCTGGACCTGATTGCTGTGGACTCCTTCTTGGTCTCACCTGAAAATTGTGACTCTGCTCCTAACTGGGCCTCACCCAGATCTGGTGACTCTGGTCCTCACCTGTGGACCATTATGACCTGGATACTCTGTTCCACACCTGAACCTCACCTGGACATGATGACTCTGGATCCCCTCTGGGCCTCACCCTGACATGGTGACTCTGGTCACCACTTGGGCCTCCCCTGGGCCTGGTGACTCTGGCCTGCAGGTTGGCCTCACCTGGACTTGATTAGTGGGATGCCACCTGGGCCTCACCCATACCTGGTGACTCAGGTCCCCACATGGGCCTCTTGGACCTGGTGAATCTGGCCCATACACGGACTTCTCCCAGACTCGGGGAATCTGGTCACAACATGGGCCTCACCTGGACCTGGTGAATCTGGTCCCCATCTGGGCCTAACCCAGTCCTGGTGACTATGTTCCCCAACTGGACCTGATTGCTCTGGACTCTTTCTTGCCCTCACCTTGAACTGGTGACTCTGATCCGATCTGTGCGTCACCCAGACCTGGTGACTCTCGTCCTCCCCTGGGCATCATTGGTACCTGGTTACTCTGTTCCACACCTGAGCCTCACCTGGACATGATGTCTCTGGGACCTCTCTGGGCCTCACCCTCACCTGGTGATCTGGTCCCCTTCTGGATGTCACCTGGACCAGGTGATTCTGGAACCCCTCTAGGCCTCAACCAGATCTGGTGACTCTTGTCCTCAAGTGGGCCTCACCTGGACCTAGTGAATATGCTCCATCTGGGCCTCATTTGGACCTGGTGACTCTGGTCACTCACTGGGCATCATCTGGAAATGGTTCCACTGCATGACCTGCTGGTTTGCCTCACCTGGACCTGGTAACTCTGGTCCCTACCTGGGCATCATCGGGACATCTTGACCTGGTGAGTGGGGTTCTCACCTGGATCTTACCCATGCCTGGTGACACAAGTCCCCACGTGGGCCTCCCTTGGACCTGGTGAATGTGGTCCTTACCTAGTCCTCACCCGGAACTGTTAAATCTGGTCACCACCTGGGCATCACCTAACCTGGTGACTTTGTTCCCCACGTGGACCTGATTGCTCTGTGCACCTTCTTGGCCTTACCTGGAAGTGGTAACTCTGATCCCAACTGGGCCTCTCTCAGATCTGGTGACTCTGGTCCTCACCTGGGCCTCATCTGGACCTAGTGACTCTGGTCCCCACCTGGGCTTCAACTGGATCTGTTGACTCTGGTCCCCATCTGGATTTCACCTGGAACTGGTGACTCTGGTCCATACCTGAACCTCTCCTGGACCTGGTGACTCACTTTCCAACATGGACCTCACTTGGATCTGGTGACTATGGTCCTCAGTTTGGCCTCACCTGGACCTGGTGTCTCTCGTCCCCAATTTGACCTAACTCAGAACTGCTGATCTTGCCCCACCTAGGCCGCACACAGACATGGTGACTCTTGTCCCCAGCTATGCTTCAATTCAACCTGATGAATCTGGTCCTCACGTGGGCCTCCATGGACCTGGGACTCAGCTGGATAGAGTGGCTCTGGTTCCCACAAGGGGCTCACCTGATACTGCTGACTGTGGTCTTATTCTATGCCTCACCAGGACCTAGTGATTCTGTTCCCCATCTGGGCCTGCATGGCCCTAGTAACTCTTTTCCTCACCCAGGCATCATTGGGATCTGGATACTCTATTCCACATCTGCGCCTCACTTTCACCAGGGACCTAGGGTCCCATTCTGGGCCTCAAACTAAACTGGTTATTCTGGTTCCCCCTCTGGGCGTCACCCCTACCTGGTGACTCTGGTCACCCCTTGGGCTTCACTTGGGCCTGGTGTATCTGGTCCTTAGCTGTTCCGCACCTGGATCTGGTGACCGGTCGCTACCTGGGCCTCACCTGGATTTGGTGAAACCTGTTGCCACCTGCGCCTCTTCTGGACCTAGTGACTGTGGTCCCACCCAGACATCACCTGGATCTGGTGGCTCTGGTTCCCATATGGGGCTCTCCTGGACCTGGTTCCTGTGGTCTCCATCTGGCCTCACCTGGAACACAATGACTCTGTTCCATATTTGCCCTCTGCTGGACCTGTTGACTCTGGTACTTACCTGGGCATCATTGGGACCTGGGAACACTCTTATATACCTGGACCTCACCTGGACCTGGTGACTGTGGTCCCACCTGGGCCTCACCTGCATGAGGTGACTGGTTCCCACAGGGACCTCACCTGGATCTGGTGACTCAGGTCCTCATATGGACATTATGGGACCTGGTTTCTCAGTTCCCCATCGGGGCCTGCCCTGGACCTAGTGATTCTCGTCCCACTCTGGGCCTCACTCTGACGTGGTGACTCTGGTCCCCACCTGGATATCACCAGAACCGGGTAACTCTGGTCCCCCTCTGGGCCTCACCCGGAGCTGGGGACACTGGCACTCAACTGGGCCTCAACAGGACCTGGTGAATCTACTCCTCACTTAGGCCTCGTCTGGACCTTGTGACTCTTTTCCCACCTGGCATCAATGGGACTTGGTTACTCTCTTCCCCACCTGGGTTTCACCTCGACATGATAACTTTGCCCCACACTTTGGCTTCAACTGGTCATGATGACTCTGGTCTCCCCACCTAGGCCTCAATCAGGACCTGGTTACTGTGGTCCCCATCTGGGTCTCCCCTGACCTGGTGACTCTCGTTCCTACATGAACCACACCTAGACTTGGTGACTGTGGTATTCTTGTAGACTCACATTTCCCTGGTGACTCCGGTCCCCACTAGGGCCTCCCCTGGATCTGGTGACTCTGGCCTGCAGGTTGGCCTCACCTGGACTTGGTGAGTGGGGTTGACACCTGGGCGTCACCCATACCTGGTGACTCAGGTCCCCACGTGGACCTCTTGGACCTGGTGAATCTGGTCCTTACCTGACCTCCCCCAGACCCAGGGACTCTGGTTACCACCTGGGCCTCACCTGGACCTGGTGAATCTGGTCCCCATCTGGGCCTCACCCAGGCCGGGTGACTTTTTTCCCCACCTGGACCTGATTGCTGTGGACTCTTTCTTGGCCTCACCTGGAACTGGTGACTCTGATTCGATCTGTGCGTCACCCAGACCTGGTGACTCTTGTCCTCACCTGGGCATCATTGGACCTGGTGCCTCTGTTCCACACCTGAGCCTCACCAGGACATGATGACTCTGGAACCACTCTGGGCCTCACCCTGACCTGGTGACTCTGGTCCCTATCTGGATGTCACCTAGACCAGGTCAATCTGGTACCCCTCTAGGCCTCAACTAGACCTGGTGACACTGGTCCTCAACTGGGCCTCACCGGGACCTAGTGAATATGCTCCCCACCTGTGCCTCCTCTGGACCTGGTGACTCTGGTTCTACCTGGGCATCATCGGGACATGGTTACTCTATTCCCCACTGGGACTGACCTGATTCTGGTAACTCTGGGCCTGACTTTGGCGTCTTCTGTACCAGGTGACTCTGGCTCCACCTGGGCTTCACCTGTAACTGGTGACTCTGACCCTAAGCATGGCCTCACCTGTCCTAGTGACTGTGGTTCCCATCGGGACCTCACCTGGACCTCATGTCTCTGTTCCCACCTGGGCCTCACCAGGACCTGGTGTCTCTGGTACCCACCTGGGTAGCATCAGGATATGGTTACAGTGATGACTAACAGTGACCCAGCTGGACATATTAACTCTGGTCTTCACCTGGGCCACACCTGTACATGGTGATTGTGGTATGCACCTGAGACTACCCTGCATCTGGTGACTGTGGTCCCCACCGGGGCTTCACCTGGATTTGGGGACTCCGGTCCCCATCTGGGCCTCACTTGGCCCTGTTGACCATGGTCCTCAACTGGGCACAATTGGGACCCGGTGACTGTGTTCCACAACTGGACCTCACCTGGACCAGGAGACTCTGGTCCCCCTCTGGGTCTCACTGTGCCCTAGTGACTGTGAACCCCACTTTGGCCTGACTTGGACCTGCTGACCCTGGTTGCCACCTGCGCCTGACCTCGAACTGTTTACTCTGGTTCTTTCAAGGGCCTCCCCTGTACCTGGTGATCCTGGACCCCACCTGGGCCTCACCTGGACGTGGTGACTCTTGTCACCACCGGGGACTTACCTGGACCTGGTTACTGTGTTCCACACCTGGGCCTCAAGTAGATCTGTTGACCATGGTCCCCAAGCCGGCCTCACATGGAACAGTTGCCTCTGATCCTCACCGGGGCCTCACGTGTACCTGGTAACTCTGGTCCTCACCTGGGCCTCATCTGGACCTAGTGACTCTGGTCCCCATCTGGGCTTCACCTGGATCTGATGACTCTGGTCCCCACCTGGACTTCACCTTGATCTGGTGACACTGGTCCCCACCTGGACCTCTCCTGGACCTGGTGACTCTCTTTCCAACATGGACCTTACCTGGATCTGGTGACTCTGTTCCTCAGTTTGGCCTCACCTGGACCTGGTGTCTCTCATCCCCACTTTCACCTAACTCAGAAGTGCTGAATATTGCCCCACCTAGGCCGCACCCAGACCTGGTGACTCTTGTCCCCAGCTATGCCTCAATTCGACTTGATGAATCTGGTCCTCTCCTGGGCCTCACATGGACCTGGGACTCAGCTGGATTGAGTGGCTCTGGTTCCGACAAGCGGCTCACCTGATACTGGTGACTGTGGTCTTATACTATGCCTCACCAGGACTTAGTGATTCTGTTCCCCATCTGGGCCTGCATGGCCCTAGTGAGTCTGGTCCTCACACAGGCATCAATGGGACCTGGATACTCTATTCCACACCTGGGCCTCACTCTGACCAGGGACCTCTGGTCCCATTCTGGGCCTCAAACTAAACTGGTTACTCTGGTTACCCCTCTGGGCCTCACCCTTACCTGGTGACTCTGGTCACCCTTTGGGCTTCACTTGGGCCTGGTGAATCTGGTCTTTAGCTTGTCCTTACTTGGATCTGGTGACTGGTCGCCACCTGGGCCTCACCTGTACTTGGTGAATCCTATTGCCACGCGCGCGTCACCTGGACCTTGTGAGTGTGGTCCCACCTGGACCACACCTGGATCTGGTGGCTCTGGTTCCCATAAGGGGCTCTCCTGTAACTGGTTCCTGTGGCCTCCATCTGGCCTCACCTGGAACACAATGACTCTGATCTATATTTGAGCCTCTCCTGGACCTGTTAACTCTGGTTTTTACATGAGCATCATTGGGACCTGGACACTCTCTTATATACCTGGGCCTCACCTGGACCTGGTGACTGTGGTCCCACCTGGGCCTCACCTGGACGAGGTGACTGGTTCCCACAGGAACCTCACCTGGATCTGGTGACTCAGGTCCTCATATGGGCATCATGGGACCTGGGTTCTCAGTTCCACATCGGGGCCTCACCTGCACCTAGTGATTCTCGTCCCCCTCTGGGCCTCACCCTGACGTGGTGACTCTGGTCACCACCTGGATATCAACAGAACCGGTGATTGGTCCCCCTCTGGGACTCACGCGGAGCTGGCGACACTGGTCCTCAACTGTGCCTCAACAGGACCTGGTGAATCTACTCCTCACTTAGGCCTCGTATGGACCTTGTGACTCATTTCCCACCTGGCATCAATGGAACAAGGTTACTCTAGTCCCCACCTGGGCCTCACCTGGACATGATAACTTTGCTCCACACTTCGGTCTCAGCTGGTCCTGATGACCCTCGTCCCCTCACCTAGGCCTCAATCTGGACCTGGTGACTGTGGTCCCCACCTGGGTTTCACCTGGACCTGTTGACTCTCCTTGCCACATGAACCCCACCTGGACCTGGGGACTGTGGTGTTCTTTTTTTTTTTTTTTAATTTTTATTTATTTATGATAGTCACAGAGAGAGAGAGAGGCAGAGACACAGGCAGAGGGAGAAGCAGGCTCCATGCACCGGGAGCCTGACGTGGGATTCGATCCCGGGTCTCCAGGATCGCGCCCTGGGCCAAAGGCAGGCGCCAAACCCCTGCGCCACCCAGGGATCCCGACTGTGGTGTTGTTGTAGACTCACATTTACCTGGTGACTGCGGTACCCACTAGGCCCTCACCTGGATCTGGTGACTCTGGCTTGCAGGTTGGCCTCACCTGTACCTGGTGAGTGGGGTTGCCACCTGGGCCTCACAGATACCTGGTGACTCAGGTCCCCACGTGGGCCTCTTGGACCTGGTGAATCTGGTCCTTACCTGGTCCTCTCCAGACCCGGGGACTCTGGTCACCACCTGGACCTCACCTGGAACTGGTGAATCTGGTCCCCATCTGGGCCTCACCTAGTTCTGGTTAATTTGTTGCCCACCAGGACCTGATTGCTGTGGAACCCTTCTTGGCCTCACCTGGAACTTGTGACTCTGATCCTAACTGGGCCTCACCCAGATCTGGTGACTCTGGTCCTCACCTGAGGACCATTATGATCTGGATACTCTGTTCCACACCTGAGCCTCACCTTGACATGATGACTCTCGATCCCCTCTGGGCCTCACCCTGACATGGTGACTCTGGTCCCCATCTGGATGTCACCTAGACCAAGTGAATCTGGTACCCGTCTAGGCCTCAACTAGACCTGGTGACCCTTGTCCTCAACTGGGCCTCACCGAGACCTAGTGAACATGCTCCCCACATGGGCCTCACTTGGATCTGGTAACTCTGGCCTGCAGATTGGCCTCACCTGGTCCTCTTGAGTGGGGTTGCCACCTGGGCCTCACCCATACCTGGTGACTCAGGTCCCCACGTGAGCCTCTTGGACCTGGTGAATCTGGTCCTTACCAGGTCCTCTCCCAGACCCGGAGGCTCTGGTCAACACCTGGGCCTCACCTGGACCTGGTGAATCTGTTCCCCATCTGGGCCTCACCCAGTCCAGGTGACTTTGATCCCCTCCTGGACCTGTTTGTTGTGGACCCTTACTTCGCCTCATCTGCAACTGGTGACTCTGATCCTATCTGCGCGTCTCCCAGATCTGGTGACTCTGGTCCTCACATGGGCATCATTCGTACCTGGTGACTCTGTTCCTCACCTGAGCCTCACCTGGACACGATGACTCTGGAAACGCTCTGGGCCTCACCCTGACCTAGTGACTCTGGTCCCCATCTCGATGTCACATGGACAAGGTGATTCTGGTACCCCCTAGGCCTCAAACAGATCTGGTGACTCTGGTCTTTAAAGGGGACTCACCTGTACCTAGTGAATATGCTCCATCTGGGCCTCATTTGGACCTGGTGACTCTGGTCCATACCTGGGCATCATCAGGATATGGTTCCACTGCATGGCCTGCAGGTTGGCCTCACCTGGACCTGGTAAGTCTGGTCTCTACCTGGGCATCATCTGGATATGGTTCCACTGCATGGCCTGCAGGTTGGCCTCACCTGGACCTGGTGAGTGTTATTGCCACCTGAGCCTCACCCATACCTGGGGACTCAGGTCCCCACGTGGGCCTCTTGGACCTGGTGAATCTGGTCCTTACCTTGTCCTTTCCCAGAACGGGGACTCTGGTCAACACCTGTGCCCCACCTGGACCTGGTGAATCTGGTACCCCTCTCGGCAAAGTCTGGTGACTCTGATCCTATCTGCGCGTCACCCAGACCTGGTGACTCTGTTCCTCACCTGGCCATCATTGGGACCTGGTGACTCTGTTCCACACCTGAGCCTCACCTGGACATGATGACTCTGGAACCTATCTGGGCCTCATCCTGACCCGATGACTCTGGTCCCCATCTGGATGTCACCTGGACCAGGTGATTCTGGTATCCTTCTAGGCCTCAACCAGATCTGGTGACTCTGGTCCTCAACTGGGCCTCACTTGGCCTAGTGAATATGCACCATCTGGCCCTCTTTTGGACCTGGTGACTCTGGTCCCTACCTGGGCATCATCGGGACATGGTTCAACTGCATGGCCTGCAGGTTGGCCTCACTTGGACCTGGTAAGTCTGGTCCCTACATGGTCATCATCGGGACATGGTTCCTCTGCATGGCCTGCAGGTTGGCCTCACCTGGACCTGGTCAGTGGGGTTGCCACCTGGGCCTCACCCATGCCTGGTGACACAGTTCCCCACATGGGCCTCACTTTGACCTGGTGAATCTTCTCCTTACCTGGTCCTCACCCGGAACTGGTAAGTCTGGTCACCACCTGGATATCACCTGGCCCTTGTGTATCTGGTCCCCATCTAGGCCTCACCCAGTCCTGGTGATTTCGTTCCCCACCTGGACCTGATTTCTGTGGACTCCTTCTTGGCCTCACCTGGAACTGGTGACTCTGGTCCCCACCTGAACCTCTCCCGGACCTGGTGACTTTCTTTCAAACATGGACCTCACATGGATCTGGTGACTCTGGTACTCAGTTTGGCCTCACCTGGAACTGGCGTCTCTCGTCCCCACTTTGACCTAACTCAGAACTGCTGAATCTAGCCCAACTTAGGCTGCACCCAGACCTGGTGATTCTTGTCCCCAGCTATGCCTCAATTCGACCTAATGCATCTGGTCCTCACGAGAGCCTCACCTGGACCTGGGACTCAGCTGGATAGAGTGTCTCTGGTTCCCGCAAGGGGCTCAGCTGATACTGCTGACTGTGGTCTTTTGTATGCCTCACCAGGACAAGGTGATTCTGTTCCCCATCTGGGCCTGCATGGTCCCAGTGACTCTGGTCCTCACCCAGGCATCATTGGGTGATGGACCCAATAATCCTCACCCTGGATACTCTATTCCACACCTGGGCCTCACTTTGACCAGGGACTTCTGGTCCCATTCTGGGCCTCAAACTAAACTGGTTACTCTGGTTCCCCCTCTGGGCCTCACCCTTACCTGGTGACTCTAGTCACCCTTTGGGCTTCACTTCGGCCTGGTGAATCTGGTCCTTAGCTGGTCCGCGCCTGGATGTGGTGACTGGTCGCCAGCTGGGCCTCACCTGGACTTGGTGAATCCTGTTGCCACCTGCGCCTCACTTGGACCTTGTGACTGTGGTCCCACCTGGAACTCACCTGGATCTCGTGGCTCTCGTTCCCATATGGGGCTCTCCTGGACCTGGTTCCTCTGGTCTCCATCTGGCCTCACCTGGAACACAATGACTCTGATCCGTATTTGGGCCTCTCCTGGACCTGTTGACTCTGGTCCTTACCTGGGCATCATTGGGACCTCGATACTCTCTTATATACCTGGGCCTCACCTGGACCTGGTGACTGTGGTCCCACCTCGGCCTCACCTGGACGAGGTGACTGGTTCCCACAGGGACCTCACCTGGACCTGGTGACTCAAGTCCTCATATGGGCATCATGGGACCTGGTTTCTCAATTCCACATCGGGCCTCACCTGGAGCTAGTGATTCTCGTCCCCCTCTGGGCCTCATCCTGACGTGGTGACTCTGGTCCCCAACTGGATATCACAAGAGCCGGGTGACTCTGGTTCCCCTCTGAGACTCACCGGAGCTGTGGACACTGGTCCTGTACTGGGCATCAACAGGACCTGATGAATCTACTCTTCACATAGGCCTCGTCTGGAACTTGTGACTCTTTTCTCACCTGGCATCAATGGGACATGGTTACTCTGTTCCCCACCTGCGCCTCACCTGGACATGATAACTTTGCTCCACACTTTGGCCTCACCTGGTCCTGATGACTCTGGTCCCCCCACCTAGGCCTCAATCTGGACCTGGTGAGTGTGGTCCCCACCTGGGTCTCACCTGGACCTGGTGACTCTTGTTCCCACATGAACCACACCTGGACCTGGTCCCTGTGGTGTTCTTGTAGACTCACATTTCCCTGGTGACTCCGGTCCCCACTAAGGCCTCACCTGGATCTGGTGACTCTGGCCTGCAGGTTGGCCTCACCTGGACCTGGTGAGTTTGGTTGCCACCTGGGTGTCACCCATACCTGGTGACTCAGGTCCCCACGTGGGCCTCTTGGACCTGGTGAATCTGGTCCTTACCTGGTCCTCTCCCAGACCTGGGACTCTGGTCACCACCTGGGCCTCAACTGGACCTGGTGAATCTGCTCCCCATCTGGGCGTCACCCAGTCCTGGTGACTTTGTTCCCCACCTGGACCTGATTGCTGTGGACTCCTTTTGGGCCTCACCTGGAACTGGTGACTCTGAACCTAACTGGGCCTCACCCAGATCTGGTGACTCTGGCCCTCACCTGGGCATCATGGTACCTGGTGACTCTGTTCCTCACCTAAGCCTCATCTGGACATGATTACTCTGGAACCTCTCTGGGCCTCTCCCTGACCTGGTGACTCTGGTCCCCATCTGCATGTCACCTGCACCAGGTGATTCTGGTACCCCTCTAGGCATCAACCAAATCTGGTGACTCTGGTCCTCAACTGGGCCTCACCTGGACCTAGTGAATTTGCTCAATCTGGACCTCATTTGGACTTGGTGTCTCTGGTCCCTAACTGGGCATCATCGGGACATGGTTCCACTGCATGGCCTGCAGGTTTTCCTCACCTGGACCTGGTAACTCTGTTCCCTACTATGGCATCATCGGGACATGGTTCCTCTTCATGGCCTGCAGGTTGGCCTCACCTGGACCTGGTGAGTGGGGTGGTAATCTGGGCCTCACACATACATTGTGACACAGGTCCCCACGTGGGTCTCACTTGGACCTGGTGAATCTCGTCCTTAACTGGTCCTCACCCGGAACTTGTAACTCTGGTCCCCACCCGGGAATAACCTGGAACTTGTGAATCTGGTCCCCATCTTGGCCTCACCCAATCCTGGTGACTTTGTTCCCCACCTGGACCTGATTGCTGTGGACACATTTTTGGCTTCACCTGGAACTGGTGACTCTGATCCTAACTGGGCCTCATCCAGATCTGGTGACTCTGGTCCTCACCTGTGGACCATTATGACCTGGATACTCTGTTCCACACCTGAGACTCACTTGGACATGATGACTCTGGAACCACTCTGGGCCTCAGCCTAACATGGTGACTCTGGTCCCCATCTGGATGTCACCTAGACCAGGTGAATCTGGGATCCCTGTCGGCCTCAACCGGACCTGGTGACTCTGGTCCTCAACTGGGCCTCACCTGGACCTAGTGAACAATCTCCCCACCTGCGATTTATCTGGACGTGGTGACTCGGGTTCTACCTGGGCATCATCGGGACATGGTTACTCTATTCCCCAATGGGACTGACCTGATCCTAGTAACTCTAGTCCTGACTTTGTCCTCTTCTGTACCAGGTGACTCTGGCTCCACCTGTGCCTCACCTGTAACTGGTAACTCTGATCCTAAGCATGGCCTCACCTGACCTTGTGACTGCGGTTCCCATCGGGATCTTACCTGGACCTCATGTCTCTGGTCCCACCTGGGCCTCACCAGGACCTGGTGTCTCTGGTACCCACCTGGGTAGCATCAGGATATGGTTGCACTCTTCACTAACAGTGACCAGCTGGACCTATTAGCTCTGGTCTTCACCTGGGCCACACCTGGACATGGTGACACTGGATCTCACCTGGGTCTCAAATTGACATGGTGAGTCGGATCCCCGCCTGGTCCTCATGTGTAACTGCTGATTCTCCGGCCCACATGGACATCATGTGGACCTGGTGGCTGCAGTGTTTCTAGCTTCTCATGTACCTTGTGACTCTGGTCCCCGCCAGGGCCTCACTGGCTCCTGGGGATCGTGGTTGCCACCTGCACCTCACTTGGACCTGGTGATTCTGGTCTGCACCAGAGACTACCCTGGATCTGCTGACTGTGGTCCCCACCTGGGCTTCACCTGGATATTTGGACTCCGGTCCCCATCTGGGTTTACCTGGCCCTGTTGACCATGGTCCTCAACTGGGCAAAATTGGGACCCAGTGACTGTGTTCCAAAACTGGACCTCAACTGGACCAGGTGACTCCGGTCCCCCTCTGGGTCTCACGGTGCCTAGTGACTGTGAACCCCACTTTGGCCTGACTTGGACCTGCTGACCCTGGTTGCCACCTGCGTCTAACCTCGAACTGTAGACTCTGGTCCTTTCAAGGGCCCCCCCCCATACCTGGTGATCCTGGTCCGCACCTGGGCCTCACCTGGACGTGGTGACTCTTGTCACCACCGGGGACTCACCTGGACCTGCTTCCTGTGTTCCACACCTGGGCCTCAAGTAGACCTGTTGACCATGGTCCCCAAGCCGGCCTCACATGGACCTGTTGCCTCTGATCCCCACCGGGGCCTCACGTGTACCTGGTAACTCCTGTCCTCACCTGGGTCTCATCTGGTCCTAGACTCTGGTCTCCACCTGGGCTTCACCTGGATCTGGTGACTCAGGTCCCCACCTGGACTTACCTGGATCCGTTGACTCTGGTCCCCACCTGGACCTCTCCCGGACCTGGTGACTTTCTTTCAAACATGGACCTCACATGGATCTGGTGACTCTGGTACTCAGTTTGGCCTCACGTGGAACTGGTGTCTCTCGTCCCCACTATGACCTAACACAGAACTGCTGAATCTAGCCCAACTTAGGCTGCACCCAGACCTGGTGACTCTTGTCCAAAGCTATGCCTCAATTCGACCTAATGAATCTGGTCCTCACGGAAGCCTCACCTGGACCTGGGACTCAGCTGGATAGAGTGGCTCTGGTTCCCGCAAGGAGCTCAGCTGATACTGCTGACTGTGGTCTTATTGTATGCCTCACCAGGACCTAGTGATTCTGTTCCCCATCTGGGCCTGCATGGCCCCAGTGACTCTGGTTCTCACCCAGGCATCATTGGGTGATGGACCCAATGATCCTCACCCTGGATACTCTATTCCACACCTGGGCCTCACTTGGACCAAGGACCTCTGGTCCCATTCTGGCCCTCAAACTAAACTGGTTACTCTGGTTCCCCCTCTGGGGCTCACCTTTACCTGGTGACTCTGGTCACCCTTTGGGCTTCACTTCGGCCTGGGGAATCTGGTCCTTAGCTGGTCCGCACCTGGATGTGGTGACTGGTCACCACCTGGGCCTCACCTGGACTTGGTGAATCCTGTTGCACCTGCGCCTCACCTAGACCTTGTGACTGTGGTCCCACCTGGACCTCACCTGGACCTGGTGACTGTGGTCCCCACCTGGGTCTCACCTGGACCTGGTGACTCTTGTTCCCACATGAACCACACCTGGACCTGGTGACTGTGGTGTTCTTGTAGACTCACGTTTACCTGGTGACCACAGTCCCCAGTAGGGCTTCCCCTGCAACTCGTAACTCTGGTCCCTACCTGGGCATTATCGGGACAAGGTTCCTCTGCATGGCCCGAAAGTTGGCCTCCCCTGGACCTGGTGAGTGGGGTTGCCATCTGGGCCTCACCCATACCGGTGACACAGGTGCCCACGTGGGCCTCACTGGGACATGGTGAATCTGGTCGTTACCTGGTGCTCACCCGGAACTGGTAACTCTGGTCACCACCTGAGAATAACCTGGACCTGGTGAATCTGGTCCCCATCTGGGCCTCACCCAGTCCTGGTGACTTTGTTCCCCACCGGGACCTGATTGCTGTGGACTCCTTCTTGGCCTCACCTGGTACTGGTGAGTCTGATGCTATGTGGGCCACACCCAGATCTGGTGACTCTGGTCTTCACCTGTGGACCATTATGACCTGGATACTCTGTTCCACACCTGACCCTCACCTGGACATGATGACTCTGGATCCCCTCTGGGCCTCAGCCTAATATGGTGACTCTGGTCCCCATCTGGATGTCACCTAGACCAGGTGAATCCGGTACCCCTCTAGGCCACAACTAGACCTGGGCATTCTGGTCCTCAAATGGGCCTCACCGGGACCTAGTTAATATGCTCCCCTCCTGCGCCTCATCTGGTCCTGGTGACTCTGGTTCTACCTGGGCATCATCGGGACATGGTTACTCTATTCCCCACTGGGACTGACCTGATCCTGGTAACTCTGGTCCTGACTTTGGCCTCTTCTGTCCCAGGTGACTCTGGCTCCACCCGGGACTCACCTCTAACTGGTGACTCTGATCCTAAGCATGGCCTCACCAGACCTGGTGACTGTGATTCCCAATGGAACCTCTCCTGGACCTCATGTCTCTGGTCCCTCCTGACCATCACCAGGACCTGGTGTCTCTGGTACCCACCAGGGTAGCATCAGGATATGGGGACACTGTTCACTACCAGTGGCCCAGCCGGAACTATTAACTCTGGTCTTCACCTGGTCATGGTGACACTGGGTCCCACCTGGGTCTCACCTGGACATGGTGAGTCGGATCCCCACCTGGGCCTCACCTGTAACTGGTGATTCTCGTTCCCACATGGACATCATGTGGACCTGGTGGCTGCAGTGTTTCAGGCTTCTCATGTACCTCGTGACTCTGGTCCCCACCAGGGCCTCACAGGGACCTGGTGAGTGTGGTTGCCACCTGCACCTCAAGTGGACCTGGTGATTCTGGTCTACACCTGAGACTACCCTGGATCTGGTGACTATGGTCCCTACCTGGGCTTCACCTGCTTTGGGGACTCCGTTCCCCATCTGGGCCTCACCTAGCCCTGTTGACCATGGTCCTCAACTGGGCAAAATTGGGACCCGGTGACTGTGTTCCACAACTGGACCTCACCTGGACCAGGTGATTCTGGTCTCCCTCTGGGTCTCACCGCGCCCTAGTGACCGTGAACCCCACTTTGGCCTGACATGGACCTGCTGACCGTGGTTGCCACCTGCGCCTGACCTCGAACTGTTGACTCTGGTTCTTTCAAGGGCCTCCACTGTACCTGGTGATCCTGGTCACACCTGGGCCTCACCAGGACGTGGTGAGTCTTGTCACCACCGGGGACTCAGCTGGACCTGGTGACTCTCGTTCCCACATGAACCATACCTGGACCTGGTGACTGTGGTGTTCTTGTAGACTCACATTAACCTGGTGACTCCGTTCCCCACTAGGGCCTCACCTGGATCTGGTAACTGGCCTGCAGGTTGGCCTCACCTGAATTCTTGAGTGGGGTTGCCACCTGGGCGTCAACCATACCTGGTGGCTCAGGTCCCCACGTGAGCCTCTTGTACCTGGTGAATCTGGTTCTTACCTGGTCCTCTCCCAGATCCGGAGACTCTGGTCAACACCTGGGCCTCACCTGGACCTGGTGAATCTGTTCCCCATCTGGGCCTCACCCAGTCCAGGTGACTTTGATCCCCTCTGGACCTGTTTGTTGTGGACCATTTCTTGGCCTCATCTGGAACTGGTGACTCTGATCCTATCTGCTCGTCTCCCAGATCTGGTCACTCTGGTCCTCACCTGGGCATCATTGGTACCTGGTGACTCTGTTCCTCACCTGAGCCTCACCTGGACATGATGAGTCTGGAACCTCTCTGGGCCTCTCCCTGACCTGGTGACTCTGGTCCCCATCGGCATGTCACCTGGACGAGGTGATTCTGGTACCCCTCTAGGAATCAACTAAATCTGGTGACTCTGGTCCTCAACTGGGCCTCACCTAGACCTAGTGAATTAGCTCCATCTGGCCCTCATTTGGACCTGGTGTCTCTGGTCCCTACCTGGGCATCATCGGGACGTGGTTCCACTGCATGGTCTGCAGGTTTTCCTCACCTGGACCTGGTAACTCTGTTCCTTACCTGGGCATCATCGGGACATGGTTCCTCTGCATGGCCTGCAGGTTGGCCTCACCTGGACCTGGTGAGTGGGGCGGAAAACTGGGCCTCACACATGCATTGTGACACAGGTCCCCACGTGGGTCTCAATTGGACCTGGTGAATCTCGTCCTTACCTGGTCCTCACCCAGAACTGGTAACTCTGGTCACCATGTGGGAAAACCTTGATCTTGTTAATCTGGTCCCCATCTTGGCCTCACCCAGTCCTGGTGACTTTGTTCCCCACCTGGACCGGATTGCTGTGGACACCTTCTTGGCCTCACCTGGAACTGGTTACTCTGAACCTAACTGGGTCTCACCCAGATCTGGTGACTCAGGTCCACACCTGAGGACTATTATGACCTGGATACTCTGTTCCACACCTGAGCCTCACCTGGACATGATGACTCTGGATCCCCTCTGGGCCTCAGCCTGACATGGTGACTCTGGTCCCCATCTGGATGTCACCTAGACCAGGTGAAGCTGATACCCCTCTAGGCCTCAACTAGACCGGGGGAATCTGGTCCTCAATTGGGCCTCACCGGGACCTAGTGAATATACTCCCCACTTGCGCCTCATCTGGACGTGTTGACTCGGGTTCTACCTGGGCATCATCGGGACATGGTTACTCTATTCCCCACAGGGACTGACCTGATCCTGGTAACTCTGGTCCTGACTTTGGCGTCTTCTCTACCGGGTGACTCTGGCTCCACCTGGGCGTCATCTGCAACTGATGACTCTGATCCTAAGCATGGCCTCACCCGACCTGGTGACTGTGGTTCCCATCGGGACCTCACCTCGACCTCATGTCTCTGGTCCCACATGGGCCTCACCAGGTCCTGGTGTCTGTGGTACCCACCTGGGTAGCATCAGAATATGGTTACACGGGGATCCCTGGGTGTCGCAGCGGTTTGGCGCCTGCCTTTGGCCCAGGGCGCGATCCTGGAGACCTGGGATCGAATCCCACATCGGGCTTCCGGTGCATGGAGCCTGCTTCTCCCTCTGCCTATGTCTCTGCCTCTCTCTCTTTCTCCCTCTGTGACTATCATAAATAAATAAAAATTTAAAAAAAAAAAGAATATGGTTACACTGTTCACTAACAGTGACCCAGCCGGACCTATTAACTCTGGTCTTCACCTGGGCCACACCTGGACATGGTGATACTGGTACCCACTTGGGTCTCACCTGGACATGGTGAGTCGGATCCCCGTCTGGTCCTCACCTGTAACTGGTGATTCTCGTTCCCACATGGACATCATGTGGACCTGGTGGCTGCAGAGATTCTAGCTTCTCATGTACCTCGTGACTCTGGTCCCCACCGGGGCCGCACCGGGACCTAATGAGTGTGGTTGCCACCTGCACCTAACCTGGACCTGGTGATTCTTGTCTGCACCTGAGACTACCCTGGATCTGGTGACTGTGGTCCCCACCTGGGCTTCACCTGGATTTGGGGAATCCGGTCCCCATCTGGGCCTCACCTGGCCCTGTTGACCATGGTCCACAAAAGGGCAAAATTGGGACCCGGTGACTTGTTCCACAACTGGACCTCACCTGGACCAGGTGACTCTGGGCCCCCTCTGGGTCTCACCGTGCCCTAGTGACTGTGAACCCCACTTTGGCCTGACATGGACCTGTTGACGCTGGTTGCCACCTGCGCCTGACCTTGAACTGTTGACTCTGGTTCTTTCAAGGGCGTCCCCTGGACATGGTGATCCTGGTGCCCACATGAACCTCACCTGGACCTGGCAACACTTGTCACCACCGGGAACTCAACTGGACCTGCTTACTGTGTTCCACACCTGGGCCTCAAGTAGACCTGTTGATCATGGTCCCCAAGCCGGCCTCAAATGGACCTGTTCCCTCTGATCCCCACCGGGGCTTCACGTGTACCTGGGAACTCTGGTCCTCACCTGGGCCTCATCTGGACCTAGTGACTCTTGTCCCCTCCTGGGCTTCACCTGGATCTGGTGACTCTGGTCCCCACCTGGACCTGACCCGCATCTGGTGACTCTGGTCCTCAGTTTGGCCTCACCTGGACCTGGTGTCTCTCGTCCCCACTTTGACCTAACTCAGAACTGCTGAATCTTGCCCCACCTAGGCCGCACCCAGAACTGGTAACTCTTGTCCCCAGCTATGCCTCAATTTGACTTGATGAATCTGGTCCTCACGTGGGCCTCACATGGACCTGGGACTCACCTGGATAGAGTGGCTCTGGTTCCCACAATGGGCTCACCTGATACTGCTGACTGTGGTCTTATTCTATGCCTCACCAACACCTAGTGATTCTGTTCCCCACCTGGGCCTGCATGGCCGTAGTGATTCTGGTCTTCACCCAGGCATCATTGGGACCTGGATATTCTATTCCACACCTGGGCCTCACTTTGACCAGGGACCTCTGGTCCCATTATGGGCCTCAAACTAAACTGGTTACTCTGGTTCCCCCTCTGAGCCTCACTATTACCTGGTGACTCTGGTCACCCCTTGGGCTTCACTTGGGCCTGGTGAATCTGGTCCTTACAATGTCCTCACTTGGATCTGGTGACTGGTCGCCACCTGGGCCTCACCTGGACATGGTGGATCCTGTTGCCACCTGTGCCTCACCTGGACCTTGTTTACTGTGATCACACCTGTAAGTCACCTGGATCTGGTGGCTCTGGTTCCCATATGGGGCTCTCCTGGACCTGGTTCCTGTGGTCTCCATCAGGCCTCACCTGGAACACAATGACTCTGATGCATATTTGTGCCTATCCTGGACCTGTTGACTCTGGTCCTTACCTGGGCATCATTGGGGCCTGGATACTCTCTTATATACCTGGGCCTCACCTGGACCTGGTGACTGTGGTCCCACCTGGACCTCACCGGGACGAGGTGACTGGTTCCCACAGGGACCTCACCTGGACCTCGTGACTCAGGTCCTCATATGGGCATCATGGGACCTGGTTTCTCAGGTCCACATCGGGGCCTCACCTGGACCTAGTGATTCTCGTCCCCCTCTGGGCCTGACCCTGACGTGGTGACTCTGGTCCCAACCTGGATATCACCAGAACCTGGTGACTGTGGTCCCCCTCTGGGACTCACCCGGAGATGGGGCACTGGTCCTCAACTGGGCCTCAACAGGACCTGTTGAATCTACTCCTCACTTAGGCCTCGTCTGGACCTTGTGACTCTTTTCCCACCTGGCATCAATGGGACATGGTTACTCTCTTCCCCACCTGGGCCTCAACTCCACATGATAACTTTGCTCCACACTTTGGCCTCAACTGCTCCTGATGACTCTGTTCCCCCCACCTAGGCCTCAGTTTGGACCTGGTTACTGTGGTGCCCACATGGGTCTCACCAGTACCTGGTGATTCTCGTTCCCACATGAACCACACCTGGACCTGGTGACTGTGGTGTTCTTGTAGACTCACATTTACCTGGTGACACTGGTCCCCCCTAGGGCCTCACCTGGATCTGGTGACTCTGGCCTGCTGGTTGGCCTCACCTTGACCTAGTGAGTGGAGTTGCCACCTGGGCCTCACACATACATGGTGACTCAATTCCCCTCGTGGGCCTCTTGGACTTGGTGAATCTGGTCCATACCTGGTCCTGTCGCAGACCTGGGGACTCTGGTCACAACCTGTGCCTCACGTGGACCTGGTGAATCTGGTCCCCATCTGGGCCTCACCCAGTCCTGGTGACTTTGTTCCCCACCTGGACCTGATTGCTGTGAACTCTTTCTTGGCCTCACCTGGAACTGGTGACTCTGATCCTATCTGCGCGTCACCCAGATCTGGTGACTCTGGGCCTCACCTGGGCATCACTGGTACCTAGTGACTCTGTTCCACGCCTAGCCTCACCTGGACATGATGACTCTGGAACCTCTCTGGGCCTCACCCTGACCTGGTGCCTCTGGTCCCCATCTGGATGTCACCTGGGCCAGGTGTTTCCGGTATGGCTCTAGGCCTCAACCAGATCTGGTGACTCTTGTCCTCAACTGGACCTCACCTGGATCTAGTGAATATGCTCCATCTGGGCCTCATTTGGACCTGGTGACTCTGGACCCTACCTGGGCATCATTGGGACCTGGATACTCTCTTATATACCTGGGCCTCACCTGGACCTGGTGACTGTGGTCCCACCTGGGCCTCACCTGGACGAGGTGACTGTTTCCCACAGGGACATCACATGGACCTGGTGACTCAGGTCCTCATATGGGCAGCATTCACCTGGTTTCTCAGTTCCACATCGGGGCTTCACCTGTTCCTAGTGATTCTCGTCCCGCTCTGGGCCTCACCTCGATCTGGTGACTCTGGTCCTCAGTTTGGCCTCACCTGGACCTGGTGTCTCTCGTCCCCACTTTGACCTAACTCAGAACTGCTGAATCTTGCCCCACCTAGGCCGCACCCAAACTTGGTGACTCTTGTCCCCAGCTATGCCTCAATTCGACCTGATGAATCTGGTCCTCACATGGGCCTCACATGGACCTGGGACTCAGCTGGATAGAGTGGCTCTGGATCCAACAAGGCGCTCACCTGATACTGGTGACTTATTCACCAGTAGTCTTATTCTATGCCTCACCAGGACCTAGTGATTCTGTTCCCCATCTGGGTCTGCATGGCCCTAATGACTATGGTCCACACCCAGGCATCATTGGGACCTGGATACTCTATTCCACAATTGGGCCTTACTTTGACCAGGGACCTCTGGTCCCATTCTGAGCCTCAAACTAAACTGGTTACTCTCGTACCCCCTCTAGGCCTCACCCTTACCTGGTGACTCTGGTCACCCCTTGGGATTCACTTGGGCCTGGTGAATCTGGTCCTAAGCTGGTCCGCACCTGGATCTGGAGACTGGACGCCACCTGGGCCTCACCTGGATTTGGTGAATCCTGTTGCCACCTGCGCCTCACCTGGACTTTGTGACTGTGGTCGCACCTGGACCTCACCTGGATCTGGTGGCTCTGGTTCCCATATGGGGCTCTTCTGGACCTGGTACCTGTGGTCTCCATCTGGCCTTCCCTGGAACACAATGACTCTGATCCATATTTGGGCCTCTCCTGGACCTGTTGACTATGTACCTTACCTGGGCATCATTGGGACCTGGATACTCTCTTATATACCTGGGCCTCACCTGGAACTGGTGACTGTGGTCCCACCTGGGCCTCACCTGGACGAGGTTACTGGTTCCCACAGGGATCTCCCCTGGGCCTGGTGACTCAGGTCCTCATATGTGCATCATGGGACCTGTTTTCTCAGTTCCACAACGGGGCCTCACCTGGACCTAGTGATTCTCGTTCCCCTCTGGGCCTCATCCTGACGTGGTGACTCTGGTCCGCACCTGACTCACACTAGAACCGGGTGACTCTGGTTCCCCTCTGGGAATCACCCAGAGATGGGGACACTGATACTCAACTGGGCCTCAACAGGAACTGGTGAATCTACTCCTCACTTAGGCCTAGTCTGGACCTTGTGACTCTTTTCCCACCTGGCATCTATGGGACATTTTTACTCTGTTCCCCACCTGGGCCTCACTTGGACATGATAAATTTGCTTCATACTTTAGCCTCAACTCGTCCCGATGACTCTGGTCCCCCCACCTAGGCCTCAATCTGGACCTGGAGACGGTCATCCACACCTGGGTCTCACCTGGACCTTGCGACTCTCCTTCCCACATGAATCACACCTGGACCTGGTGACTGTGGTGTACTTGTAGACTCACATTTACCTGGTGACTCTGGCCCCACTAGGGCCTCACCTGGATCTGGTGACTCTGGCCTGCAGGTTGGCCTCACCTGGACTTGGTTAGTGGGATGCCACCTGGACCTCACCCATACCTGGTGACTCAGGTCCCCACGTGGGCCTCTTGGACCTGGTGAATCTGGCCCTTACCTGGTCTTCTCCCAGACCCGGGGAATCTTGTCACAACCTGGGCCTCACCTAGACCTGGTGAATCTGGTCCCCATCTGGGCCTAACCCAGTCCTGGTGACTATGTTCCCCACCTGGACGTGTTTGCTCTGGACTCTTTCTTGCCCTCACCTTGAACTGGTGACTCTGATCTTATCAGTGCGTCACCCAGATCTGGTGACTCTCGCCCTCACCTGGGCATCATTGGTACCTGGTTACTCTGTTCCACACCTGAGCCTCACCTGGACATGATGTCTCTGGGACCTCTCTGGGCCTCACCCTGACCTGGTGATCTGGTCCCCATCTGGATGTCACCTGGACCAGGTGATTCTGGAACCCCTCTAGGCCTCAACCAGATAGGGTGACTCTTGTCCTCAACTGGGCCTCACGTGGACCTAGTGAATATGCTCCATCTGGGCCTCATTTGGACCTGGTGACTCTGGTCACTCACTGGGCATCATCGGGAAATGGTTCCACTGCATGGCCTGCTGGTTTGCCTCACATGGACCTGGTAACTCTGGTCCCTACCTTGGCATCATCGGGTCATCTTGCCCTGGGGAGTGGGGTTCCCACCTGGATCTTACCCATGCCTGGTGACACAGGTCCCCACGTGGGCCTCACTTGGACCTGGTGAATGTGGTCTTTACCTAGTCCTCACCCGGAAGTGGTAAATCTGGTCACCACCTGGGCATCACCTAGTCCTGGAGACTTTGTTCCCCACCTGGACCTGATTGTTGTGGACACCTTCTTGGCCTCACCTGGAAGTGTAACTCTGATCCTAACTGGGCCTCTCCCATATCTGGTGACTCTGGTCCTCACCGGTGGACCATTATGACCTGGATACTCTGTTCCACACCTGAGCCTCACCTGGACATGATGACTCTGGATACCCTCTGGGCCTCACACTGACATTGTTACTCTGGTCCCCATCTGGATGTCACCTAGACCAGGTGAATCTGGTACCCCTCTGGGCCTCAACCAGATCTGGTGACTCTGGTCCTCAACTGGGCCTCACCTGGACCTAGTGAATATGCTCCATCTGGGCCTCATTTTGACCTGGTGACTCTGGTACCTACGTGGGCAACATCGGGACATGGTTCCACATAATGGTCAGCAGGTTGGCCTCTTCTTGACCTGGTAACTCTGGTCCCTATCTGGGCATCATCGGGACACGGTTCCTCTGCATGGCCTGCAGGTTGGCGTCACCTGGACCTCGTACCTCTGGTCCCTACCTGGGCATCATCGGGACACGGTTCCTCTGCATGGCCGGCAGGGTGGCCTCACCTAGACCTGGTGAGTGGGCTTGCCACCTGGGCCTCACCCATACCTGGTGACACAGGTCTCACGTGGGCCTCACTTGGACCTGGTGAATCTGGTCCTTACCTGGTCCTCACCCGGAACTGGTAACCCTTGTCACCAACTGGGAATCACCGGGACCTGGTGATTCTGGTCCCCATCTGGGCCTCACCCATTCCTGGTGACTTTGATCCCCACCTGGACCTGATTGCTGTGGACTCCTTCTTGGCCTCAACTGGAACTTGTGACTCTGTTCCTAACTGGTCCTCACCCAGATCTGGTGACTCTGGTCCTCACATGTGGACCATTATGACCTGGATACACTGTCCCACACCTGAACCTCACCTGGACATGATGATTCTGGATGCCCTCTGGGCCTCACCCTGACATGGTGACTCTGGTCCCCATCTGGATGTCCCCTAGACCAGGTGAATCTCGTACCCCTCTAGGCGTCAACTAGACCTGGTGACTCTGGTCCTCATCTGGGCCTCACCTGGACCTAGTGAATATTCTCCCCACCTGCGCCTCGCTGGACCTGGTGACTCTGATTCTACCTGGGCATCATTGGGACATGGTTACTGTATTACCCACTGGGACTGACCTGATCCTGGTAACTCTGGTCCGGACTTTGGCCTCTTCTGTACCAGGTGACTCTGGCTCCACCTGGGCCTCACCTGTACCTGGTGACTCTGATCCTAAGCATGGGCTCACCTGACCTGGTGACTGTGGTTCCCATCGAGACCTCACCTGGACCTCATGTCTCCGGTTACACCTGGGCCTCACAAGGACCTGGTGTCTCTGGTACCCACCTGGGTAGCATCAGGATATGATTACACTGTTCACTAACACTCATCCAGCCTGACCTAATAACTCTGGTCTTCACCTGGGGCACACGAGGACATGGTGACACTGGTTCCCACCTGGGTCTCACCTGGATATGGTGAGTCGGATCCCCACCTGGTCCTCACCTGTAACTGGTGATTTTCGTTCCCACATGGACATCATGTGGACCTGGTGGCTGCAGTGTTTCTAGCTTCTCATGTACCTCGTGTCTCTGGTCCCCACCGGGGCCTCACCGGGACTTGGTGAGTGTGGTTGCCACCTGCACCTCACCAGGACCTGGTGATTCTGGTCTCCACCTGAGACTACCCTGGATCTGGTGACTGTGGTCCCCACCTGGGCTTCACCTGAATTTGGGGACTCCGGTCCCCATCTGGGCCTAAACTGGCCCTGTTGACCATGGTCCTCAAGTGTGCAGAATTGGGACCCGGTGACTGTATTCCACAACTGGATCTCACCTGGACCAGGTGACTCTGGTCCCCCTCTGGGTCTCACTGGGCCCTAGTGACTGTGAACCCCACTTTGGCCTGACTTGGACCTGCTGACCCTGGTTGCCACCAGCGCCTGCCCTCAAACTGTTGACTCTGGTTCTCTCAAGGGCCTCCCCTGTACCTGGTGATCCTGGTCCCCAATTGGTCCTCAACTGGACGTGGTGACTCTTGTCACCACCGGGGACTCACCTGGACATGATTATTTTGTTCCACACCTGGGCCTCAGGTACACCTGTTGACGAGGGTCCCCTAGCCGGCCTCACGTGGACCTTTTGGCTCTGATCCCCACCGGGGGCTCACGTGTATCTGGTAACTCTGATCCTCACCTGGGTCTAATCAGGACCTAGTGACTCTGGTCCCCACCTGGGCTTCACCTGGATCTGGTGACTCTGGTCCCCACCTGTACCTCACCTGGATCTGGTGACTCTGGTCCCCACCTGGACCTCTCCTGGACCTGGTGACTCTCTTTCCAACATGGACCTCACCTGGATCTGCTGACTCTGGTCCTCAGTTTGGCCTCACTTGGACTGGTGTCTCTCGTCCCCACTTTGACCTAACTCAGAACTGCTGAATCTTGCCCCACCTAGGCCGCACACAGACCTGGTGACTCTTGTCCCCAGCTATGCCTCAATTCAACCTGATGAATCTGGTCCTGACGTGGGGCTCACATGGACCTGGGACTCAGCTGGATAGAGTGGCTCTGGTTCCCACAAGGGGCACACCTGATACTGGTGATTGTGGTCTTATTCTATGCCTCACCAGGACCTAGTGATTCTGTTCCCCATCTGGGCCTGCATGGCCCTAGTGACTCTGGTCCTCACCCAGGCATCATTGGGACCTGGATACTCTATTCCTCATCTGGGCCTCACTTTGACCAGGGACCTCTGGTCCCATTCTGGGCCTCAAACTAAACTGGTTACTCTGGTTCCCCTCTGGGACTCACCCTTACCTGGTGACTCTGGTCACGCCTTGGGCTTCACTTGGGCCTGGTGAATCTGGTCCTTAGCTGGTCCGCATCTGGATCTGGTGACTGGTGGCCACCTGGGCCTCACCTGGACTTGGTGAATCCTGTTGACACCAGCGCCTCACCTGGACCTTGTGACTGTGGTCCCAACTGGACCTCACCTGGATCTGTTGGCTCTGGTTCCCATAAGGGGCTCTCCTGGACCTGGTTCCTGTGGTCTCCATCTGGCCTCACCTGGAACACAATGACTCTGATCCATATATGGTCCTCTCCTGGACCTGTTGACTCTGGTCCTTACCTGGGGATCATTGGGACCTGGATACTCTCTATATACCTGGGCCTCACCTGGACCTGGTGACTGTGGTCCCACCTGGGCCTCTCCTGGACGAGGTGACTGGTTCCCACAGGGACCTCACCTGGACCTGGTGACCCAGGTCCTCATATGGGCATCATGGGACCAGGGTTCTCAGTTCCACATCGGGGTCTCATCTGTACCTAGTGATTCTCGTCCCTCTCTGTGCCTCACCCTGATGTGGTGACTCTGGTCCCCACCTGGATGTCACCAGAACCGGGTGACACTGGTCACCCTCTGGGAGTCACCCGGAGCTGGGGACACTTGTCCTCAACTGGGCCTCAACAGGACCTGGTGAATCTACTCCTCACTAAGGCCTCGTCTGGACCTTGTGACTCTTTTCCCACCTGGCATCAATGGAGCATTGTTACTCGTCCCAACTGTGCCTCACATGGACATGATAACTTTGCTCCGTACTTTGGCCTCAACTGGTCCTGATGACTCTGGTGCCCCACCTAGTCCTCAATCTGGACCTGTTGACTGTGGTCCCCACCTGGGTCTCACCTGGATCTGGTGACACTTGTTCCCACATGAACCACATGTGGACCTGGTGACTGTGGTGTTCTTGTAGACTCACATTTGCCTGGTGACTCCGGTCCCCATTAGGGCCTCACCTGCAACTCGTGACTCTGGTCCATACCTGGGCATTATCGGGACACGGTTCCTCTGCATGGCCGGAAGGTTGGCCTCCCCTGGACCTGGTGACTGGGGTTGTCATCTGGGCCTCACCCATACCGGTGACACAGGTCCCCACGTGGGCCTCACTTGGACCTGGTGAATCTGGACCTTACCTGGTCCACACCCGGAAATGGTAACTCTGGTCACCACCTGGGAATCACCTGGACCTGGTGAATCTGGTCCCCATCTGCGCCTCACCCAGTCCTGGTGACTTTGTTCCCGACCGGGACCTGATTGCTGTGGACTCATTCTTGGCCTCACCTGGTACTGTTGAGTCTGATGCTATGTGGGCCTCACCCGGATCTGGTGACTCTGGTCTTCACCTGTGGACCATTATGACCTGGATACTCTGTTCCACACCTGATCCTCACCTGGACATGATGACTCTGGATCCCCTCTGGGCCTCACCCTGACATGGTGACTCTGGTCCCCATCTGGATGTCACCTAGACCAGGTGAATCTGGTACCCCTGTAGGCCTCAACTAGACCTGGGCATTTTGGTCCTCAACTGGGCCTCACCGGGACCTAGTGAATATGCTCCCCACCTGCGCCTCATCTGGACCTGGTGACTCTGGTTCTACCTGGGCATCACTGGGACATGGTTACTCTATTCCCCACTGGGACTGACCTGATTTTGGTAACTCTGGTCCTGACCTTGGCCTCTTCTGTCCCAGGTGACACTGGCTCCACCTGGTCCTCGCCTCTAGCTGGTGACTCTGATCCTAAGCATGGCCTCACCAGACCTGGTGACTGTGGTTCCCAATGGAACCTCACCTGGATCTCATGTCTCTGGTCCCTCCTGACCCTCACCAGGACCTGGTGTCTCTGGTACCCACCAGGGTAGCATCAGGATATGGTTACACTGTTAACTAACAGTGACCCAGGCGGAAATATTAACTCTGGTCTTCACCTAGGCCACACCTGGACAGGGTGTCACTGGTTCCCACCAGGGTCTCACCTGGACAAGGTGTGTCGGATCCCCACCTGGTCCTCACCTGTAACTGGTGATTCTCGTTCCCACATGGACATGATGTGGACCTGGTGTCTGCAGTGTTTCTAGCTTCTCATGTACCTCGTGACTCTGGTTCCCACCAGGGCCTCACCGGGACCTGGTGAGTGTGGTTGCCACCTGCACCTCACCTGGACCTGGTGATTCTGGTCTGCACCTGAGACTACCCTGGATCTGGTGACTCTGGTCCCCACCTGGGCTTCACCTGTTTTTGGGGACTGCGGTCCCCATCTGGGCCTCACCTGGCCCTGTTGACCATGGTCCTCAACTGGGCAAAATTGGGACACGGTGACTGTGTTCCACAACTGGACCTCATCTCGACCAGGTCACTCTGGTTCCCCTCTGGGTGTCACCGTGCCCTAGAGACTGTGAAACACACTTTGGCCTGACTTGGACCTGCTGACCCTGGTTGCCACCTACGCCAGACCTCGAACTGTTGACTCTGGTTCTTTCAAGGGCCTCCCCTGTACCTGGTGATCCTTGTCCCCACCTGTTCCTCAACTGGACGTGGTGACACTTGTCAACACCGGGGACTCACCTGGACCTGCTTACTGTGTTCCACACCTGGGCCTCAAGTAGACATGTTGACCATGGTCCCCAAACCGGCCTCACATGGACCTGTTGCCTCTGATCCCCACCGGGGCCTCACGTGTACCTGGTAAGTCTGGTCCTCACCTGGGCGTCATCTGGACCTAGTGACTCTGGTCCCCACCTGGGCTTCACCTGGATCTGGTGACTCTGGTCCACACCTTGACTTCACCTGGATCTTGTGACTCTGGTCCCCAACTGCACCTCTGCTGGACCTGGTGACTCTCTTTCAAACATGGACCTCACCTGGATCTGGTGACTCTAGTCCTCAGTTTGGCCTCACCTGTACCTGGCGTCTCTCGTCCCCACTTTGACCTAACTCAGAACTGCTGAATCTTGCCCCAATTAGGCCGCTCCCATACCTGGTGACTCTTGTCCCCAGCTATGCCTCAATTCGACCTGATGAATCTGGTCCTCACGTGGGCCTCACATGGACCTGCTACTCAGCTGGATAGAGTGGCTCTGGTTCCCACATTGGGTTCACCTGATACTGTTGACTGTGGTTTTATTCTATGCCTCACCAGGACCTAGTGATTCTGTACCCCATATGGGCCTGCATGGTCCTAGTGACTCTGGTCCTCACCCAGGCATCACTGGGACCTGGATACTCTATTCCACATCTGGGACTCACTCTGACCATGGACCTCTGGTCCCATTCTGGGCCTCAAACTAAACTGGCTACTCTGGTTCCCCCTCTGGGCCTCACCCTTACCTGGTGACTCTGGTCACCCCTTGGGCTTCACTTGGGCCTGGTGAATCTGGTCCTTAGCTGGTCCGCACCTGGATGTGGTGACTGTTCGCCACCTGGTCCTCACCTGGACTTGGTGAATCCTGTTGCCACCTGCGCCTCACCAGGACCTTGTGACTGTGGTCCCACCTGGGCCTCACCTTGATCTGGTGGGTCTGGTTCCCATATGGGGGTCTCCTGGTCCTCGTTCCTTTGGTCTCCATCTGCCTCAGCTGAAACACAATGACTCTGATCCATATTTGAACCTCTACTGGACCTGTTGACTCTGGTCCTTACCTGGGCATCTTTGAGAGCTGGATACTCTCTTATATAACTGGGCCTCACCGGGACCTGGTGACTGTGGTCCCACCTGGCCCTCACCGGGACGAGGTGACTCGTTCCCACAGGGACCTCACCTGGACTTGGTGACTAAAGTCCTCATATGGGCATCATGGGACCTGGTTTCTCAGTTCCACATCGGGGCCTCACCTGGACCTAGTGATTCTCGTCCCCCTCTGGACCTCACCCTGATGTGGTGACTCTGGTCCCCACCTGGATATCACCAGAACCGTGTGAGTCTGTTTCCCCTCTGGGGCTCACCCAGAGCTTGGGATATTGGTCTTCAACTGGGCCTCAACAGGACCTGGTGAATCTACTCCTCACTTAGGCCTCGTCTAGACCTTGTGACTCTTTTCCCACCTGGCATCAATGGGACATTGTTACTCTGTTCCCCACCTGGGCCTCACCTCCACATGATAACTTTGCTCCACACTTTGGCCTCAACTGGTCCTGATGACTTTGTTCCCCACACCTATGCCTCAGTCTGGACCTGGTGACTGTGGTGCCCACCCGGGTCTCACCTGTACCTGGTGATTCTCGTTCCCACATGAACCACACCTGGACCTGGTGACTGTGGTGTTCTTGTAGACTCACATTTACCTGATGACACTGGTCCCCAAGGGCCTCACCTGGATCTGGTGACTCTGGCCTGCCGGTTGGCCTCCCCTGGACCTGGTGAGTGGGGTTGCCACCTGGGCCTCACACATAGCTGGTGACTCAATTCCCCTCGTGGGCCTCTTGGACCTGGTGAATCTGGTCCTTACCTGGTCCTGTCCCAGACCCGGGGACTCTGGTCACCACCTGGGCCTCACCTGGACCTGGTGAATCTGGTCCCCATCTGGGCCTCACCCAGTCCTGGTGACTTGTTCCCCACGTGGACCTCATTGCTGTGGACTCTTTCTTGGCCTCACCTGGAACTGGTGACTCTGATCCTATCTGCGCGTCACCCAGATCTGGTGACTCTGGGCCTCACCTGAGCATCATTGGTACCTGGTGACTCTGTTCCACGCCTGAGCCTAACCTGGACATGATGACTCTGGAACCACTCTGGGCCTCTCCCTGAACTGATGCCTCTGGTCCCCATCTGGATGTCACCTTGACGAGGTGATTCTGGTACCCCTCTAAGCCTCAACCAGATCTGGTGACAGTGGTCCTCAACTGGGCCTCACTGGACCTGGTGAATCTACTCCAAACTTAGGCTTCGTCTGAACCTTGTCACTCTTTTCCCACCTGGCATCAATGGGACATTGTTACTCTGTTCCCCACCTGGGCCTCACATGGAAATGATAACTTTGCTGCACACTTTGGCCTCAACTGGTCCTGATGACTCTCGTCCCCCAACCTAGGCCTCAATCTGGACCTGGTGACTGTCGTCTCCAACTGGGTCTCAGCTGGATCTGGTGACTCCCGTTTCCACATGAACCACACCTGGACCTGGTGACTGTCGTGTTCTTGTAGACTCACATTTACCTTGTGACTCCCGTCCCCACTAGGGCCTCACCTGGATCTGGTGACTCTGGCCTGCAGGCTGGCCTCACCTGGACCTGGTGAGTGGGTTTGCCACCTCGGACTCACCCATACCTGGTGACTCAGGTCCCCACGTGGTCCTCTTGACCTGGTGAATCTGGTCCTTACCTGGTCATCTCCTAGAACCGGGGACTCTGGTCACCACCTGGGCCTCACCTGTACCTGGTGACTCTGATCCCCATCTGGGCCTCACCCAGTCCTGGTGACTTTGTTCACCACCTGGACCCGATTGCTGTGGACTCATACTTGGCCTCACCTGGAACTGGTGACTCTGATCCTATCTGCGCGTCACACAGACCTGGTGACTCTGGTCCTCACCTGGTCATCATTGGTACCTGGTGACTCTGTTCAACACCTGAGCCTCACCTGGACATGATGACTCTGAACCTCTCTGGGCCTCACGCTGTCTTGGTGACTCTGGTCCCATCTTGATGACACCTAGACCAGGTGATTCTGGTACCCCTCTATGCCTCAACCAGATCTGTTGACTCTGGTCCTCAACTGGGCCTCAGCTGGAACTAGTGAATATGCTCCATCTGGGCCTCATTTGGACCTGGTGACTCTGGTCCCTACCTGGACATCATCGGGACATAGTTCGACTGCATGGCCAGCAGGTTGGACTCACCTGGACCTGGAAACTCTAGGCTCTACCTGGGTATTATGTGGACATGGTTCCTCTGCATGGCCTGCAGGTTGGCCTTACCTGGACCTGGGGAGTGGGGTTGCCACCTGGGCCTCACCCATGCATGGTGACACAGGTCTCCACGTGGGCCTCATTTGGACCTGGTGAATCTGGTCCTTACCTGGTCCTCACCCGGAATTGGTAAGTCTGGTCACCACCTGGGAATCACATGGACCTGGTGAATCTGGTCCCCATCTGGGTCTCACCCATTCCTGGTGACTTTGTTCCCCACCTGGACCTGATTGCTGTGGACCCTTTTTTAACCTCACCTGGAACTGGTGACTCTGATCCTAACTGGTCCTCACCCAGATCTGGTGACTCCTTTCCTCACCTGTGGACCATTATGACCTGGATACTCTGTTCCACACCTGAGCGTCACCTGGACATGATGTCTCTGGGACGTCTCTGTGCCTCACCCTGACCTGGTGATCTGGTCCCCATCTGGATGTCAACTGGACCAGGTGATTCTGGAACCCCTCTAGGCCTCAACCAGATCTGGTGACTCTTGTCCTCAAGTGGGCCTCACCTGGACCTAGTGAATATGCTCCATCTGGGCCTCTTTTGGACTTGGTGACACTGGTCACTCACTGGGCATCATCGGGAAATGGTTCCACTGCATGACCTGCTGGTTTGCCTCACCTGGACCTGGTGACTCAGGTCCTCATATGGGCATCATGGGACCTGGGTTCTCAGTTCCACATCGGGGCCTCATCTGGACCTAGTGATTCTCGTCCCCCTCTGGGCCTCACCCTGACGTGGTGACTCAGGTCCGCACCTGGATATCACCAGAACCGGGTGACAGTGGTCCCCCTCTGGGACTACCCGGAGCTGGGGACACTGGTCCTCAAATGGGCCTCAACAGGACCTGGTGAATCTACTCCTCACTTAGGCCTCGTCTGGACCTTGTGACTCTTTTCCCACCCGGCATCAATGGGACATGGTTACTCTGTTCCCCACCTGGGTCACACATGGACATGATAACTTTGCTCCACACTTTGGCCTCAACTGGTCCTGATGACTCTGGTCCGCCGACCTAGACCTCAATCTGGATCTGGTGACTATGGTCCCCACCTGGGTCTAACCTGTACCTGGTGACTCTTGTCCCCACATGAACCACACCAGGATCTGGTGACTGTGTTGTTCTAGTAGAATCACTTTTAACTGGTGACTCCAGTCCCCACTAGGTCCTCACGTGGATCGGGTGACTTGGCCTGCAGGTTGGCCTCACATGGACCTGGTTAGTGGGGATGCCACTTGGGCCTCACCCATACCTGGTGACTCAGGTCTCCACGTGGGCCTCTTGGACCTGGTGAATCTGGTCCTTACCTGTCCTCTCCCAGACCCGGGGACTCTGGTCACTACCTGGGCCTCACCTGGACCTGTTGAATCTGGTGCCCATCTGGGCCTCAGCCAGTCATGGTGACTTTGTTCCCCACCTGGACCTGATTGCTGTGGACTCTTTCTTGGCCTCACCTGGAACTGGTGACTCTGATCCTATCTGCGCGTCACCCAGATCTGGTCACTCTGTTTCTCACCTGTGGACCACTATGACCTGGACACTTTGTTCGACACCTGAGACTCACCTGGACATGATGACTCTGGAGCTTCTCTGGGCCTTACCCTGACCTGGTGACTCTGGTCCCCATCTGGATGTCACCTGTACCAGGTGATTCTTGTACCTCTCTAGGCCTCAACCAGATCTGGTGACTTTTGTCCTCAACTGGGCCTCACCTGGACCTAGTGAATATGCTCCATCTGGGCCTCATTTGGACCTGGTGACTCTGGTCCCTACCTGGGCATCATCGGGACATGGCTCCACTGCATGACCTGCAGGTTGGCCTCACCTGGACCTGGTAACTCTGGTCCCTACCTGGGCATCATCGGGACATGGTTCCACTGCATGGCCAGCAGGTTGGCCTCACCTGGACCTGGTAACTCTAGTCCCTACCTGGGCATCATCGGGACATGGTTCCTCTGGATGGCCTGCAGGTTGCCCTCACCTGGACCTGGTAAATCTGGTCCCTACCTGGGCATCATCGTGACACGGTTCCTCTGCTTTTCCTGCAGTTTGGCTTCACCTTGACCTGGTGAGTGGGGTTGGCACCTGGGGCTCACCCATACCTGGTGACACAGGTCCCCACGTGGGCCTCACTTGGACCTGGTGAATATGGTCCTTACTTGGTCCTCACCCGGAACTGGTAACTCTGGTCATCATCTGGGAATCTCCTGGACCTTGTGAATCTGGCCCCCATCTGGGCCTCACCCAGTCCTGGTGAATTTGTTCCCCACCTGGACCTGATTGCTGTGAAATCCTTATTGGCCTCACCTGGAACTGGTGACTCTGATCCTAAGTGGCCTCACCCAGATCTGGTGACTCTGGTCCTCACCTGTGGACCATTATGACCTGGATACTCTGTTCCACACCTGAGCCTCACCTGGACATGATGACTCTGGATCCCCTCTGGGCCTCAGGCTGACATGGGGACTCTGGTCCCCATCTGGATATCACCAAGACCAGGTGAATCTGGTACCCCTCTATGCCTCAACTAGACCTGGTGACTCTGGTCCTCCACTGGGCCTCACCTAGACCTAGAGAATATGCTCCATCTGGGCCTCATTTGGACATGGTGATTCTTATACCTACCTCGGCATTACCGGGACATGGTTCCACTGCATGCCCTGCAGGTGTGCCTCACCTTGACCTGATAACTCTAGACCCCACCTGGGCATCATCGGGACTTGGTTCCTCGGCATGGCCTGCAGGTTGGCCACACTTGGACCTAGTGAGTGGGGTTGTCACCTGAGACTCACCCATGCCTGGTGACACAGGTCCCCACGTGGGCCTCACTTGGACCTGGTGAATCTGGGCCTTACCTGGTCCTCACCCGGAACTGGTAACTCTGGTCACCACTTGGGAATCACCTGGACCTGGTGAATCTGGTCCCAATCTGGGCCTCATCCAGTCCTGGTGACTTTGTTCCCCACCTGGACCTGATTGCTGTGGACTCCTTCTTGGCCTCACCTGGAACTGGTGAGTCTGATCCTATTACGCGTCACCCAGACCTGGTGACTCTGGTCCTCACCTGGGCATCATTGGTACCTGGTGACTCTGTTCCACACCTGAGCCTCACCTGGACATGATGACTCTGCAACCACTCTGGGCCTCACCCTGTCCTGGTGACTCTGGTCCCCATCTGGATGTCACCTGGACCAGGTGATTCTGGTTCCCCCCTAGGCCTCAACCAGATCTGGTGACTCTGGTCCTCAACAGGGCCTCACCAGGACCTAGTGAATATGCTTCATCTGGGCCACATTTGAACCTGGTGACTCTGGTCCCTACCTGGGCATCATCGGAACATGGTTCCACTGCATGGCCTGCAGGTTGGCCTCACCTGTACCTGGTAACTCTGGTCCCTACCTGGGCATCATCGGAACACGGTTCCTCTGCATTGCCTGCAGATTGGCCTCACCTGGACCTGGTGAGTGGGGTTGCCACCTGGGTCTCACACATACCTGGTGACACAGGTCCCCACGTGGGCCTCACTTGGACCTGGTGAATCTGGTCCTTACCTGGTTCTCTCCGAGACCCGGGATCGCTGGTCCCCAACACGGCCTCACCTGGACCTGTTGAATCTGGTCCCCATCTGGGCCTCACCCGGTACTGGTGACTTTGTTCCCCACCTGGACCTGATTGCTGTGGACTCTTTCTTGGCCTCACCTGGAACTGGTGACTCTGATCCTATCTGCGCGTCACCCAGTCCTGGTGACTCTGGTCCTCACCTAGGCAACACTGCTACCTGGTGACTCTGTTCCACACCTGAGCCTCACCTGGACATGGTGACTCTGGAACCTCTGGGCCTCACCCTGACCTGGTGACTCTGGACCCATCTGGATGTCACCTGGACCAGGTGATTCTGGTACCCCTCTAGGCCTCAACCAGGTCTGGTGACTCTTGTCCTCAACTGGGCCTCACCAGGACCTATTGAATATGCACCATCTGGGCCTCATTTGGACCTGGTGACTCTCTTCCCTACCTGGGCATCATCGGGACATGTTTCCACGGCATGGCCTTTAGGTTGGCCGCACCTTGACCTGGTAACTGTGGTTTACCTGGGCATCATCGGGACGTGGTTAATCTATTCCCAGTGGGAGTGACCTGATCGTGGTAACTCTGGTCCTGACTTTGGCCTCTTCTGTGCCATGTGACTCTGGCTCCCCCTGGACCTCTCCTGTAAGTGGTGACTCTGATCCTAAGCATGGCCTCACCTGACCTGGTGACTGTGGTTTCCATCGGTACCTCACCTGGTCCTCATGTCTCTGGTCCCAACTGGGACTCACCAGGACCTTGTATCTGGTACCCACCTGAGTAGCATCAGGATATGGTTACACTGTCCACTAACAGTGACCCGGCCGGACCTATTAACTCTCGTCTTCACCTGGTCCACTCTTGGACATGGTGACACTGGTTCCCACCTGGGTCTCACCTGGACATGGTGAGTCAGATCCCCACCTGGTCCTCACCTGGAACTGGTGATTTTCGTTCCCACATGGACATCATGTGGACCTGGTGACTGCAGTGTTTCTAGCTTCTCATGAACCTCGTGTCTCTGGTCCCCACCAGGGCCTCACCGGGACCGGTTTGGTGTGGTTGGCACCTGCACCTCACATGGACCTGGTGATTCTGGTCTGCCCCTGAGACCACCCTGGATCTGGTGACTTTGGTCCCCACCTGGGCTTCACCTGGATTTGGGGACTCCGGTCCCCATCTGGGCCTCACCTGGCCCTGTTGACCATGGTCCTCAACTGGGCAAAATTGGGACCCGGTGACTGTGTTCCACAACTGTACCTCACCTGGACCAGGTGACTCTGGTCCCACTCTGGGTCTCACCGTGCCCTAGTGACTGTGAACCCCACTTTGGCCTGACTTGGACCTGCTGACCCTGGTTGCCACCTGCGCCTGACCTCGAACTGTTGACTCTGGTTCTTTCAAGGGCCTTCCATGGACCTGGTGATCCTGTTCGGACCTGGGCCACACCTGGACGTGGTGACTCCTGTCACCAATGGGGACTCACCTGGACCTGCTTAATGTGTTCCACTCCTGGGACTCAAGTAGACCTGTTGACCATGGTCCCCAAGCCAGCCTCACATGGACCTGTTGCCTCTGATCCCCACCGGGTCCTCACGTCTACCTGGTAACTCTGGTCCTCACCTGGGCCTCATCTGGACCTAGTGACTCTGGTCCCCACCTGGGCTTCACATGGATCTGGTGACTCTGGTCCCCACCTGGACTTCACATGGATCTGGTGACTCTGGACCCCACCTGGACCTCTCCTGGACCTCGTGACTCTCTTTCCAACATGGACCTCACCTGGATCTGGTGACTCTGGTCCTCAGTTTGGCCTCACCTGGACCTGGTGTCTCTCGTCCCCACTTTGACCTAACTCAGAACTGCTGAATCTTGCCCCACCTAGTCCGCACCCAGACCTGGTGACGCTTGTCCCCAGCTATGCCTCAATTCGACCTGATGAATCTGGTCCTCACGTGGGCCTCACATGGACCTGAGACTCAGCTGGATAGAGTGGCTCTGGTTCTCACAAGGGGCTCACCTGACACTGCTGAATGTGGTCTTATTCCATGCCTCACCAGGACCTAGTGATTCTGTTCCCCATCTGCGCCTGCATGGCCCTAGTGACTCTGGTCCTCACCCAGGCGTCATTGGGACCTGGATACTCTATTCCACACCTGGGCCTCACTTTGACCAGGGACCTCTGGTCCCATTCTGGGCCTCAAACTAAACTGGTTACTCTGGTTCCCCCTCTGGGCCTCAGCCTGACCTGATGACTCTGGTCACCCGTTGGGCTTCACTTGGTCCTGGATTTTCTGGTCTTAGCTGTTCCCCATCTGGATCTGGTGACTGGTCGCCACCTGGGCCTCACCTGGACTTGGTGAATCCTGTTGCCACCTGCTCCTCACCTGGACCTTGTGACTGTGGTCCCACCTGGACTTCACCTGGACGAGGTGACTGGTTCCCACAGGGACCTCACCTGGACCTGGTGACTCAGGTCTTTTATATATGCATCATGGGACCTGGTTTCTCAGTTCCACATAGGGGCCTCACCTGGACCTAGTGATTCTTGTCCCCCTCTGCGCCTCACCCTGACGTGGTCACTCTGGTCCCCACCTGGATATCACCAGAACCGGGTGACACACCCGGAGCTGGGGACACTGGTCCTCAACTGGGCCTCAACAGGACGTGGTGAATCTACTCCTCACTTAGGCCTCATCTGGACCTTGTGACTCTTTTCCCACCTGGCATCAATGGGACATGGTTACTCTGTTCCCCACCTGGGCCTCACCTGGACATGATAACTTTGATCCACACTTTGGCCTCAAATGCTCCTGATGACTCTCGTCCCCCCACCTAGGCCTAAATCTTGACCTGGTGACTGTGGTCCCCACCTGGGTCCTACCTGCACCTGGTGACTCTCGTTCCCACATGTACCACACCTGGACCTGGTGACTGTGGTGTTCTTGGTAGACTCACATTTACCTGGTGTCACCGGTCCCAACTAGGGCCTCACCTGGATCTGCTGACTGTGGCCTGCAGGTTGGCCTCACCTGGACCTGGTGAGTGGGGTTGCCTCCTGAGCTTCACCCATACCTGGTGACTCAGGAACCCACGTGGTCCTCTTGGACCTGGTTAATCTGGTCCTTTCATTGTCCTCTCCCAGACCCGGGGATTCTGGTCACCACCTCGGCCTGACCTGGACCTGGTGAATCTCTTTCCCATCTGGGCCTCACCCAGTCCTGGGGACTTTGTTCCCCACCTGGACCTGATTGCTTTGGACTCTTTCTTGGCCTCACCTGGAACTGGTGACTCTATCCTCTCTGTGCGTGACTCAGGCCTGGTGACTCTGGTCCTCACCTGGGTATCATTGGTACCTGGTGACTCTGTTCCACACCTGAGCCTCACCTGGACATGATGACTCTGGAAACTCTCTGGGCCTCACCCTGACCTGGTGACTCTGGTCCCCATCTGGATGTCACCTGGACCAGGTAATTCTGGTATCCCTCTAGGCCTCAACCAGATCTGGTCTCTGGTCCTCAAATGGGCCTCGGCTGGACCTAGTGAATATGCTCCATCTTGGCCTCATTTGGACCTGGTTACTCTGGTCCCTACCTGGGCATCATGGGGACCTGGTTCCACTGCATGGCCTGCAGGTTGGCCTCACCTGGACCTGGTGAGTGGGGTTGCCACTTGGGCCTCACCCATACCTGGTGACACAGGCCCCTACGTGGGCCTCACTTGGACCTGGTGTATCTGGTAATTCTGGTCACCACCTGGGAATCACCTGGACCTGGTGAATCTGGTAACTCTGGTCACCACCTGGGAATCTCCTGGACCTGGTGAATCTGTGTCCCCATCTGGGCCTCACCCAGTCCTAGTGTCTTTTTTCCCCACCTTGACCTGATTGCTGTGGACTCCTTCTTAGCCTCACCTGGAACTGTTGACTCTGATCCTAACTGGGCCTCACCCAGATCTGTTGACTCTGGTCCTCACCTGCTGGACCATTATGACCTGGATGATCTGTTCCACACCTGAGACTCACCTGGACATGATGACTCTGGATCCCCTCTGGGCCTCTCACTGACATGGTGACTCTGGTCCCCATCTGGACGGCAAATAGACCAGGTGAATCTGGTAGCCCCTCTAGACCTCAACTAGACTTGGTGACTCTTGTCCTCTACTGGGCCTCAACGGGGCGTAGAGAATATGCTCCCCACCTTCGCCTCATCTGGACCTGGTGACTCTGGCTCCACCTGGGCCTCACCTGTAACTGGTGAATCTGATCCTAAGCATGGCCTCACCTGACCTGGTGACTGTGGTTCCCATCGGGACCTCACCTGGACCTCATGTCTGTGGTCCCAACTGGGCCTCAACTGGACCTTGTGACTGTGGTCCCACCTGGACCTCACCTGGACCTGGTGGCTCTGGTTCCCATATGGGGCTCTCCTGGACCTGGTTACTGTGGTATCCATCTGGCCTCACCTGGAACACAATGACTCTGATCCATATTTGGGGCTCTCCTGGACCTGTTGACTCTGGTCCTCACATGGGCATCATTGGTACTTGGTGACTCTGTTCCACACCTGAGCCTCACCTGGACATGATGACTCTGGAACCTCTGTGGGCCTCACCCTGACCTGGTGACTCTGGACCCATCTGGATGTCACCTGGACCAGGTGATTCTGGTACCCCTCTAGGCATCAACCAGGTCTGGTGACTCTGGTCCTCAACTGGGCCTCACCTGGACAGATTGGATATGCACAATCTGGACCTCATCTGGACCTGGTGACTCTCTTCCCTACCTGGGCATCATAGGGACATCGTTCCACTGCATGGCCTTAAGGTTGGCTGCACCTGGACCTGGTAACTGTGGTTCTCCCTGGGCATCATCGGGACGTGGTTACTCTATTCCCAGTGGGACTGACCTGATCGTGGTAACTCTGGTCCTGACTTTGGCTTCTTCTTTGCCATGTGACTCTGGCTCCCCCTGGACCTCACCTGTAAGTGGTGACTCTGATCCTAAGCATGGCCTCACCTGACCTGGTGACTGTGGTTTCCATCGGTACCTCACCTGGTCCTCATGTCTCTGGTCCCAACTGGGACTCTGCAGGACCTTGTATCTGGTACCCACCTGAGTAGCATCAGGATATGGTTACACTGTCCACTAACAGTGACCCGGCCGGACCTATTAACTCTCGTCCTCAACTGGTCCACACTTGGGAATGGTGACACTGGTTCCCACCTGGGTCTCACCTGGACATGGTGAATCGGATCCCCACCTGGTCCTCACCTGTAACTGGTGATTCTCGTTCCCACATGGACATTATGGGGACCTGGTGGCTGCAGTGTTTCTAGCTTCTCATGTACCTCGTGACTCTGGTCCCCACCAGGGCCTCACCGGGACCTTGTGAGTGTGGTTGCCACCTGCACCTCACCTGGACCTGGCGATTCTGGTCTGCATCTGAGACTACCCTGGATCTGGTGACTGTGGTCCCCACTGGGCTTCACCTGGATTTGGGGACTCCGGTACCCATCGGGGCATCAGCTGCCCCTGTTGACCATGGTCCTCAACTGGGCAAAATTGGGACCCGGTGGCTGTGTTCCACAACTGGACCTCACCTGTACCAGGTGACTCTGTTCCCCCTCTGGGTGTCACCGTGCCCTAGTGACTGTGAACCCCACTTTGGCCTGACTTGGACGTGCTGACCCAGGTTGCCACCTGCGCGTGACCTCGAACTGTTGACTCTGGTTCTTTCAAGGGCCTCCCCTGTACCTGGTGATTTTGGTCCCCACCTGGGCCTCACGTGGACGTGGTGACTCTTGTCACCACCGAGGACTCACCTGAACATAATTACTGTGTTCCACACCTGGGCCTCAGGTAGACCTGTTGTCCATGGTCCCGAAGTCGGCCTCACGTGGACCTGTTGCCTCTGATACCCACCGGGGCCTCACGTCTACCTGGTAACTCTGGTCCTCCCCTGGGCTTCACTGGACCTAGAGACTCTGGTCCCCACCTGGGCTTCACCTGGATCTGGTGACTCTGGTACCCACCTGGACTTCACCTGGAACTGGTGACTCTGGTCCCCACCTGGACCTCTCCTGGACCTGGTGACTCTCTTTCCAACATGGACCTCACCTGGATCTGGTGACTCTGATCCTCAGTTTGGCCTCACCTGGACCTGGTGTCTCTCGTCCCCACTTTGACCTAACTCAGAACTGCTGAATCTTTCCCGACCTAGGCCGCACCCAGACCTGGTGACTTTTCTCCCCAGCTATACCTCAATTCGACCTGATGAATCTGGTCCTGACGTGGGGCTCACATGGACCTGGGACTCAGCTGGATAGAGTGGCTCTGGTTCCCACAAGGGTAACACCTGATACTGGTGATTGTGGTCTTATTCTATGCCTCACCAGGACCTAGTGATTCTGTTCCCCATCTGGGCCTGCATGGCCCTAGTGACTCTGGTCCTCACCCAGGCATCATTTGGAACTGGATACTCTAATCCACATCTGGGCCTCACTTTGACCAGGGACCTCTGGTCCCATTCTGGGCCTCAAACTAAACTGGTTACTCTGGTTCCCCCTCTGGGACTCACCCTTACCTGGTGAATCTGGTCACCCCTTGGGCTTCACTTGGGCCTGGTGAATCTGGTCCTTAGCTGGTCCTCACCTGGATCTGGTGACTGGTCGCCACCTGGGCCACACCTGGACCTTTCGACTGTGGTCCCACCCGGACCTCACCTGGATATGGCGGCTCTGTTTCGCATAAGGGGCACTCCTGGACCTGGTTCCTGTGTTCTCCATCGGGCCTCACCTGGAACACAATGACTCTGATCCATATTTGGGCCTCTCCTGGACCTGTTGAATCTGGTCCTTACCTGGGCATCATTGGGACCTGGATACTCTCTATATAACTGGGCCTCACCTGGACCTGGTGACTGTGGTCCCACCTGGGCCTCACCTGGACGAGGTGACTGGTTCCCACGGGGACCTCACCTGGCCCTGGTGACTCAGGTCCTCATATGGGCATCATGGGACCAGGGTTCTCAGTTCCACATCGGGGTCTCGTCCCCGATGGGACGTCCCACTATCGTCCCCGATAGTGATTCTCGTCCCACTCTGGGCCTCACCCTGACGTGGTGACTCTGGTCCCCACCTGGATATCACCAGAACCGGGTGACACTGGTCCCCCTCTGGGACTCACCCGGAGCTGGGGACACTGGTCCTCAACTGGGCCTCAACAGGACCTGGTGAATCTACTCCTCACTTAGGCCTCGTCTGGACATTGTGACTCTGTTCCCACCTGGCATCTTTCGGACATTGTAACTCTGTTCCCCACCTGGGCCTCACATGGACATGATAACTTTGCTCCACACTTTGGCCTCAACTGGTCCTGATGACTCTGGTCCCCCGACCAAGGCCTCAATCTGGACCTGGTGACTGTGGTCCCCACCTGGGTCTCACCTGGACCTGATGACTCTCGTTCCCACATGAACCACACCTGGATCTGGTGCCTGTGTTGTTCCTGTAGAATCACTTTTAACTGGTGACTCCAGTCCCCACTAGGGCCTCACGTGGATCGGATGACTTGACCTGCAGGTTGGCCTCATATGGACCTGGTTAGTGGGGATGCCACTTGGGCCTCACCCATACCTGGTGACTCAGGTCTCCACGTGGGCCTCTTGGACCTGGTGAATCTGGTCCTTACCTGGTCCTCTCCCAGACCCGGGGACTCTGGTTACCACCTGGGCCTCACCTGCACCTGGTGATTCTGGTCTGCACCTGAGGCTACCCTGGCTCTGGTGACTGTGGTCCCCACCTGGGCTTCACCTGGAATTGGGGACCCCGGTCCCCATCTGGGCCTCACCTGGCCCTGTTGACCATGGTCCTGAACTGGGCAAAATTGGGACACGGTGACTGTGTTCCACAACTGGACCTCACCTGGACCAAGTGACTATGGTCGCCCTCTGGGTCTCACCGTGCCATAGTGACTGTGAACCCCACTTTGGCCTGACTTGGATCTGCTGACCCTGGTTGCCACCTGCGCCTGACCTCGAACTGTTGACTCTGGTTCTTTCAAGGGCCTACCCTGTACCTGGTGATCCTGGTCCCCACCTGGGCCTCACCTGGACGTGGTGACTCTTGTCACCACCGCGGACTCTCCTGGACCTGCTTACTGTGTTCAACACCTGGATCTCAATTAGACCTCTTAACCATGGTCACAAAGCCGGCCTCACCTGGACCTGTTGCCTCTGATTCCCACCGGGGCCTCACGTGTCCCTGGTAACTCTGGTCCCCACCTGGGCTTCACTTCGATCTGGTGGCTCTGGTCCCCACCTGGCTTTCACCTGGAACTGGTGACTCTGGTCCACACCTGGACCTCTCCTGGACCTGGTGACTCTTTCCAACATGGACCTCACTTGGATCTGGTGACGCTGATCCTCCTTTTGGCCTCACCTGGAACTCGAGTCTCGTCCCCACTTTGATCTAACTCAGAACTGCTGAATCTTGCCCCACCTAGGCCACACCCAGACCTGGTGACCCTTGTCCCCAGCTATGCCTCAATTCGACCTGATGAATCTGGTCCTCACGTGGGCTTCACATGGACCTGGGACTCAGCTGGATAGAGTGGCTCTGGTTCCCACAAGGGGCTCACCTGATACTGGTGACTGTGGTCTTATTCTATGCCTCACCAGGACCTAGTGATTCTGTTCCCCATCTGGGCCTGCATGGCCCTAGTGACTCTGGTCCTCACACAGGCATCACTGGGACCTGGATACTCTATTCCACCATTGGGCCTCCCTTTCACCAGAGACCTATGCTCCCATTCTGGGCCTCAAACTAAACTGTTACTCTGTTTCGCCCTCTGGGCCTCACCCTTACCTGGTGACTCTGGTCACCCTTTGGGCTTCACTTTTGCCTGGTGAATTTGGTCCTTAGCTGGTCCGCACGTGGATCAGCTGACTGGTCGCCACCTGGGCCTCACCTGGACTTCGTGAATCCTGTTGCCACCTGCGCCACACCTGGAACTTGTGACTGTGGTCACACCTGGACCTCATCTGGATCTGGTGGCTCTGGTTCCCATATGGGGCTCTCCTGGACCTGGTTCTTGTGGTCTCCATCTGGCCTCACCTGCAACACAATGACTGTGATCCATATTTGGGCCTCTCCTGGACCTTGACTCAGGTCCTTATTTGGGCATCATTGGGACCTCGATACTCTCTTATATACCTGGGCCTCACCTGGACCTGGTGACTGTGGTCCCACCCGGGCCTCACCTGGACGAGGTGACTGGTTCCCACAGGGACCTCACCTGGACCTGGTGACTCATGTCCTCATATGGGCATCATGGGACCTGGTTTCTCAGTTCCACATTGGGGCCTCACCTGGACCTACTGATTCTCGTCCCCCTCTGGGCCTCAACCTGACGTGCTGACTCTGGTCCCCACCTGGATATCACCAGAACTGGGTGACTCTGGTCCCCGTCTGGGACTCACCCGGACCTGGGGACACTGGTCCTCAACTGGTCCTCAAGAGGACCTGGTGAATCTACTCCTCACTTAGGCCTCATCAGGACCTTGTGACTCTTTTCCCACCTGGCATCAATGGGACATGGATACTCTGTTCCCCTCCTGGGCCTCACCTGGACATGATAACTTTGCTCCACACTTTGGCCTCAATTGGTCCCAATGACTCTGGTCCCCCCACCTAGGCCTCAATCTGGACCTGGTGACTGTGGTCCCCACCTGGGTCTCACCTGGACCTGGTGACTCTCGTTCCCACATGAACCACACATGGACCTGTTCACTCTTGTGTTCCTGTAGACTCACATTTACCTGGTGACTCCTGTCCCCACTAGGCCCTCACCTGGATCTGGTGACTCTGGCCTGCAGGTTGGACTGACCTGGACCTGGTGAGTAGGGTTGCCACCTGGGCCTCACCCATACCTGGTGACTCAGGTCCCCACGTGGGCCTCTTGGACCTGGTGAATCTGGTCCTTACCTGGTCCTCTCCCAGACCCTGGGACTCTGGTCACCACCTGGGCCTCACGTGGACCTGGTGAATCTGGTCCCCATCTGGGCCTCACCCAGTCCTGGTGACTTTGTTCCCCACCTGGACCTGATTGCTGTGGACTCTTTCTTGGCCTCACCTGGAACTTGTGACTCTGATCCTATCTGCGCGTCACCAATACCTGGTGACTCTGGTCCTCACCTGGGCATCATTTATACCTGGTGACTCTGTTCCACACCGGAGCCTCACCTGGACATGATGACTCTGTATGCCGTCTGGGCCTCACCCTGACGTGGTGACTCTGGTCCCCATCTGGATGTCACCTAGACCAGGTGAATCTGGTACCCTCTAGACCTCAACAAGACCTGGTGACTCTGGTCCTCATCTGGGCCTCACCGGGACCTAGTAAATATGCTCCCCAACTGTGCCTCATCTGGACCTGGTGACTCTGGTTCTACCTGGGCATCATCGGGACATGGTTACTGTATTCCCCACTGGGATTGACCTGATCCTGGTATCTCTGGTCCTGATTTGGGCTCTTCTGTACCAGGTGACTCTGGGTCCATCTTGGGTTTACCGGTAAGTTGTGACTCTGATCCTAAGCATGGCCTCACCTGATCTGGTGACTGTGGTTCCCATCGGGACGTCACCTGGACCTCGTGTCTCTGGTCCCACCTGGGCCTCACCAGTACCTGGTGTCTCTGGTACCCACCTGGGTAGCATCAGGATACGGTTACAGTGTTCACTAACAGTACCCATCCGGTCCTATTAACTCTGGTCTTCACCTGGGCCACACCTGAACATGTTGACACTGGTTCCCACCTGGGTCTCACCTGGACATGGTCAGTCGGATCCACAAATGGTCCTCCCCTGTAACTGTTGATTCTCGTTCCCACATAGACACCATGTGGACCTGGTGGCTGCAGTGTTTCTAGCTTCTCATGTACCTCGTGACTCTGGTCCCCACCAGGGCCTCACCGGGACCTGGTGAGTGTGGTTGCCACCTGCACCTCACCTGGACCTGGTGATTCTGGTCTGCACCTGAGACTCCCCAGGATCTGGTGACTGTGGTCCCCACCTGGGCTTCACCTGCTTTGGGGACTACGGTCTCCATCTGTGCCTCACCTGACCCTGTTGACCATGGTCCTCAACTGGGTAAAATTGAGAACCGGGGACTGTGTTCCCCAACTGGACCTCACCTGGACCATGTGACTCTGGTCCCCCTCTGTGTCTCACCGTTCCCTAGTGACTGTGATCCCCACTTTGGCCTGACTTGGACCTTCTGACCCTGGTTGCCACCTGCGCCTGACCTCGAACTGTTGACTCTTGTTCTTTCAAGGGCCTCTCCTGTACCTGGTGATCCTGGTCCCCACCTGGGCCTCACCTGACGTAGTGAGTCTTGTCACCACAGGGGACTCTCCTGGACCTGGTGACTCTCTTTACAATATGGACCTCACCTGGATCTGGTGACTCGGGTACTCAGTTTGGCCTCACCTGGACATTGTGTCTCTCGTCCCCACTTTGACCTAACTCAGACCTGCTGCATCTTGCCCCACCTGGCCGCACCCAGACCTGGTGACTCTTGTCCCGATCTATGCCTCAATTCGACCTGATGAATCTGGTCCTCACGTGGGCTTCACATGGACCTGGGACTCAGCTGGATACAGTGGTTCTGGTTCCCACAAAGGGCTCACCTGATACTGGTGACTGTTGTCTTATTCTATGCCTCACCAGGACCTAGTGATTCTGTTCCTCATCTGTGCCTCCATGGCCTTAGTGACACTGGTCTTCACCCAGGCACCATTGGGACCTAGATAGTCTATTCCACACCTGGGCCTCACTTTGACCAGGGACCTCTGGTCCCATTCTGGGCCTCAAACTAAACTGGTTACTCTGGTTCCCCCTCTGGGCCTCACCCTTACCTGGTGACTCTGGTCACCCCTTGGGCTTCACTTGGGCCTGGTGAATCTGGTCCTTAGATGGTCCGCACCTGGATGTGGTGACTGGTCGCCACCTGGGCCTCACCTGGTCTTGGTGAATCCTGTTGCCACCTGCGCCTCAAATGGACCTTGTGACTGTGGTCCCACCTGGACCTCACCTGGATCTGGTGGCTATGATTCCCATATGGGGCTCTCCTGGACCTGGTTCCTGTGGTCTCCATCTGGCCTAACCTGGAACACAATGACTGTGATCCATATTTGGGCCTCTCCTGGACCTGTTGACTCTGGTCCTTACCTTGGCATCATTGTGACCTGGATTCTCTCTTATATACCTGGGCCTCACCTGGACCTGGTGACTGTGGTCCCACCTGGGCCTCACCTGGACGAGGTGACTGGTTCCCACAGGGACCTCACCTGGACCTGGTGACTCAGGTCCTCATATGGGCATCATGGGACCTGGATCCTCAGTTCCACATCGGGGCCTCACATGGACCCAATGATTCTCGTCCCCCTCTGGGCCTCACCCTGACGTGGTGACTCTGATCCCCACCTGGATATCACCAGAACCGGGTGACTCTGGTCCCCCTCTGGGAATCACCTGGAGCTGGGGACACTGGCCCTCAACTGGGCCTCAACAGGACGTGGTTAATCTACTCCTCCCTTAGTCTTCGTCTGAACCTTGTGACTCTTTTCCCACCTGACATCAATGGGACATGGTTACTCTGTTCCCCACCTTGGCCTCACCTGGACATGATAACTTTGCTCCACACTTTGGCCTCAACTGGTCCTGATGACTCTGGTTCCCGCACCTAGGCCTCATTCTGGACCTGGTGACTGTGGTCCCCACCTGGGTCTCACCTGGTCCTGGTGACACTCATTCCCACATTAACAACACCTGGACCTGGTGACTGTGGTGTTCTTGTAGACTCACATTTACCTGGTGTCTACGGTCCCCTCTAGGGCCTCACCTGGATCTGGTGACTCTGGCCTGCAGCTTGGCCTCACTTGGACTTGGTGAGTGGGGTTGACACCTGGGCCTCACCCAAACCTTGTGACTCAGGTCACCACGTGGGCCTCTTGGACCTGGTGAATCTGATCCTCAACTGGTCCTCTCCCAGACCCGGGGACTCTGGTCGCCACCTGGGCCTCACCTGGATCTGATGAATCTGGTCCCCATCTGGGTCTCACCCAGTCCTGGTGACTTTGTTCCCCACTTGGACCTGATTGCTGTGGACTCTTTCTTGGCCTCACCTGGAACTCTTGACTCTGATCTTATCTGCGCGTCACCCAGACCTTGTGACTCTGGTCCTCACCTGGGCATCATTGGTACCTGGTGACTCTGTTCCACACCTGAGCCTCACCGGGACATGATGACTCTGGAACCTCTCTGGGCCTCACCCTCACCTGGTGACTCTGGCCCCCATCTGGATATCACCTGGACCAGGTGATTCTGGTACCCCTCTAGGCCTCAACCAGATCTGGTGACTCTGGTCCTCAACTGGGCCTCACCTGGACCTAGTGAATATGCTCCATGTGGGCCTCATTTGGACCTGGTGACTCTAGTCCCTACCTGGGCATCATCGGGACATGGTTCCACTGTATGGCCTGCAGGTTGGCCTCACCTGGACCTGGTAAATCTGGTCCCTACCTGGGCATTATCGGGACATGGTTCCTTTGCATGGCCGGCATTTTCGCCTCTCCTGGACCTGGTGAGTAGGGTTGCCACCTGGACCTCACCCATACCTGGTGACATAGGTCCCCACGTGGGCCTAAATTGGACCTGGTGAATTTGGTCCTTACCTTATCCTCACCCAGAACTGGTAACCCTGGTCACCACCGGGGTCTCACCTGGACCTGGTAAATCTGGTCCCCATCTGTGCCTCACCAGGTCCTGGTTTCTTTGTTCCCCACCTGGACCTGATTGCTGTGGACTCCTTGGCCTCAACTGGAACTGCTGACTCTGATCCTATCTGGGCCTCACCCCGATCTGTTGACTCTAGTCTTCACCTGTGGACCATTATGACCTGGATACTCTGTTCCACGACTGAGCCTCACCTGCACATGATGACTCTGGATCCCCTCTGGGCCTCACCCTGACATGGTGACTCTGGTCCCCATCTGGATGTCACCTAGACCAGGTGAATATGGTACCCCTCTAGGCCTCAACTAGACCTGGTGACTCTGGTCTTCAACTGGGCATCACCGGAAGCTAGTGAATATGTTTCCACCTGCGCCTCATCTGGACCTGTTGACTCTGGTCCTTACCTGGGCATCATTGTGACCATGATACTCTCTTATATACATGGGCCTCACCTGGACCTGGTGACTGTGGTCCCACCTGGGCCTCACCTGGACGTGGTGACTGGTTCCCACAGGGATCTCACCTGGACCTGGTGACTCAGGTCCTCATATGGGCATCATTCACCTAGTTTCTCAGTCCCACATCGGGGCTTCACATAGTCCTAGTGATTCTCGTCCCCCTCTGGGTCTGACCGTGACGTGGTGACTCTGGTCCTCACCTATATATCACCAGAACCGGGTGACTTTGGTCCCCCTCTGGGACTCACCCGGAGCTGGGGACAGTGGTCCTCAACTGGTCCTCAAAAGGACCTGGTGAATCTACTCCTCACTTTGGCCTCGTCTAGACCTTGTGACTCTTTTCCCACCTGGCATCATTGGGACATGGTTACTCTGTTCCCCACCAGGGCCTCACCTGGACATGATAACTTTGCTCCACACTTTGGCCTCAACTGGTCCTTATGACTCTGGTCCCCCCACCTAGGCCTCAATCTGGACCTAGTGACTCTGGTCCCCAGCTTGGTCTCATCTGGACTGGTGACTCTGGTTCCCACATGAACCACACCTGGCACTGGTGACTGTGGTGTTCTTGTAGACTCATATTTACCTGGTGACTCTGGTCCCCACTTGGTCCTCACATGGATCTGGTGACTCTGGCCTGCAGGTTGGCCTCACCTGGACCTGGGGAGTGGGGTTGCCACCTGGGCATCACACATACCTGGTGACTCAGGCCCCACGTGGGCCTCTTGGACCTGGTGAATCTGGTCCTTATCTGGTCCTCTCCCAGACCCGGGGACTCTGGTCCCCAACTGGGCCTAACCTGGACCTGGTGAATCTGGTCCCCATCTGGGACTCACCCAGTCCTGGTGACTTTGTTCCCCACCTGGACCTGATTGCTGTGGACTCTTTCTTGGCCTCACCTGGAAATGGTGACTCTGATCTTATCTGCGCACCCCCTCGACCTGGTGACTCTGTTCCTCACCTGGGCACCATCGGGACATGTTTCCACTGCATGGCCTGCAGGTTGGCCTCACCTGGACCTGGTAACTCTGGTCCCTACCTGGGCATCATCGGGACACGGTTCCTCTGCAAGGCCTACAGGCTGGGCTCACCTGGACCTGGTGAGTGTGGTTGACACCTGGGCCTCACCCATACCTGATGAACCAGGTCCCCAAGTGGACCTCTTGGACCTGGTGAATCTGGCCCTTACCTGGTCCTCTCCCAGACCCGGGGACTCTGGTCACCACCTGGGCCTCACTTGGACCTGGTGAATCTGGTCCCCATCTGGGACTCACCCAGTCCTGGTGACTTTGTTCCCCACCTGGACCTGATAGCTGTGGAATTTTCTTGGCCTCACCTGGAACTGGTGACAGTGATCCTATCTGCGCGTCACCCAGATCTTGTGACTCTGGTCCTCACCTGGGCATCATTGGTACCTGGTGACTCTGTTCCACACCTGAGCCTCACCTGTACATGATGACTCTGGAACCACTCTGGGCCTCACCCTGACCTGGTGACTCTGGTCCCCATTTGGATGTCACCTGGTCCAGTTGATTCTGGTACCTCTCTAGGCCTCAACCATATCTGGTGACTGTGATCCTCAACTTGGCCTCACCTACACCTAGTGAATATGCTCCATCTGGCCCTCATTTGGACCTGGTGACTCTGATCCCTGCCTGGGCATCATCGGGACATGGTTCCATTGCTTGTCCTGCAGGTTAGCCTCACCTGGACCTGGTAAATCTGATTCCTACCTGGGCATCATCGGGACATGTTCCACTGCATGGCCTGACGGTAGGCCTCACCTGGACTTGAGAACTCTAGTCCCTACCTGGGCATCATCAGGACATGGTTCCTCTACATGGCCTGCAGGTTGGCCTCAACTGGACCTGGTGAGACGGGTTGTCTCCTGGGCCTCACCCATGCTTGGTGACACAGGTCCCCACGTGGGCCTCCCTTGGACCTGGTGAATCTGGTCCTAACCTGGTCCTAACCCGGAACTCGTAACTCTGTTCACCACCTGGGAATCACCTGGACCTGGCGAATCTGGTCCCCATCTGGGCCTCACCCTGTCCTCGGGACTTTGTTCCCCACCTGGACCTGATTGCTGTGGACTCTTTCTTGGCCTCACCTGGAACTGGTGACTCTGATCCTATCTGCGCGTCACCCAGACCTGGTGACTCTGGTCCTCACCTGGGCATCTTTGATAACTGGTGACTCTGTTCCACACCTGAGCCTCACGTGGACATGATGACTCTGGATCCCCTCTGGGCCTCACACTGACGTGGTGACTCTGGTCCCCATCTGGATGTCACCTACACCAGGTGAGTCTGGTACCCCTCTAGGCCTCAACTAGACCTGGTGACTCTGGTCCTCACCTGGGCCTCACCGGGACCTAGTGAATATGCTCCCCAACTGTGCCTCATCTGGACCTGGTGACTCTGGTTCTACCTGGGCATCATCGGGACATGGTTATTGTATTCCCCACTGTGACTGACCTGATCCTGGTAACTCTGGTCCTGATTTGGCCTCTTCTGTACCAGGTGACTCTGGGTCCACCTTGGGTTCACCGGTAACTGGTGACTCTGATCCTAAGCATGGCCTCACCTGACCTGGTGACTGTGTTTCCCATCGGGATATCACCTGGACCTCATGTCTCTGGACCCACCTGGGCCTCACCAGGACCTGGTGTCTCTGGTACCCACCTGGGTAGCATCAGGATACGGTTACACTGTTCACTAACAGTGACCCATCCGGACCTATTAACTCTGGTCTTCACCTGGGCCACAGCTGGACATGTTGACACTGGTTCCCACCTGGGTCTCACCTGGACATGGTGAGTCGGATCCACAAATGGTCCTCCACTGTAACTGGTGATTCTCGTTCCTACATGGACACCATGTGGACCTGGTGGCTGCAGTGTTTTTAGCTTCTCATGTACCTCGTGACTCTGGTCCCCACCAGGGCCTCACCGGGACCTGGTGAGTGTGGTTGCCACCTGCACCTCACCTGGACCTGGTGATTCTGGTCTGCACCTGAGACTCCCCTGGATCTGGTGACTGTGTTCCCCACCTGGGCTGCACCTCCTTTGGGGACTCCGGTCTCCATCTGGGCCTCACCTGACCCTGTTTACCATGGTCTAAACTGGGTAAAATTGGGACCCGGTGACTGCGTTCCACAACTGGACCTCACGTGGATCAGGTGACTCTGGTCCTCCTCTGGGTCTCACCGTGCCCTAGTGACTGTGAACCCCACATTGGCCTGACTTGGACCTGCTGACTCTGGTTGACACCTGCGCCTGACCTCGAACTGTTGACTCTGGTTCTTTCAAGGGCCTCCCCTGTACCTGGTGATCCTGGTCCCCACCTGGGACTCACCTGGACGTGGTGACTCTTTTCACCACCGGGGACTCACCTGGACCTGCTTACTGTGTTCCACACCTGGGCCTAAGTAGACCTGTTGACCATGGTCCCCAAGCCGGCCTCACATTGACCTGTTGCCTCTGATCCCACCGGGGCCTCACGTGTATCTTGTAACTCTGGCCCTCACCTGGGCCTCACCTTGACCTAGTGACTCTGGTCCCTACCTGGGCTTCACCTGGATCTGGTGACTCTGGTCCCCACCTGGTCTTCACTTGGATCTGGTGACTCTGGTCCCCACCTGGACCTCTCCTGGACCTGGTGACTCTCTTTCCAACATGGACCTAACCTGGATCAGGTGACTCTGGTCCTCAGTTTGGCCTCACCTGGACCTGGTGTCTCTCTTCCCCACTTTGACCTAACTCAGACCTGCTGAATCTTGCCCCATCTAGGCCGCACCCAGACCTGGTGACTCTCTCACCAGCTATTCTCAATTCGACCTGCTGAATGTGATCCTCACGTGGGCCTCACATGGACCTGGGACTCAGCTGGATACAGTGGCTATGGTTCCCACAAGGGGCTCACCTCATTTTGGGGACTGTGGTCTTATTCTATGCCTCACCAGTACCTAGTGATTCTGTTCCCCATCTGGGCCTGCATGGCCTTTGTGACTCTGGTCCTCACCCAGGCATCAATGGGACCTGGATACTCTATTCCACACCTGGGCCTCAATTTGACCAGGGACCTCATGTCCCATTCTGGGCCTCAAACTAAACTGGTTACTCTGGTTATCCCTCTGGGCCTCACCCTTACCTGGTGACCCTGGTCACCACTTAGGCTTCACTGGGCCTGGTGAATATTTTCCTTAGCTTCTCTGCACCTGGATGTGGTGACTGGTCGCCACGTGGTCCACACCTGGACTTCGTGAATCCTGTTTCCACCTGCGACTCACCTGGACCTTGTGACTGTGGTCCCACCTGGAACTCACCTGGATCTAGTGGCTCTGGTTCCCATATGGGGCTCGCTTGGACCTGGTTCCTGTGGTCTCCATCTGGCCTCACCTGGAACACAATGACTCTGATCCATATTTGGGCCTCTCCTAGACCTGTTGACTCTGGTCCTTACATGGGCATCATTGGGACCTGGATACTCTCCTATATACCTGGGTCTCACCTGACCCTGGCGACTGTGGTCCCAACTGGGCCTCACCTGGACGAGGTGACTGTTTCCCACTGGGACCTCACCTGGATCTGCTGAGTCAGGTCATCATATGGGCATCATGGCACCTGGTTTCTCAGTTCCACTTCGGGGCCTCACCTGGACCTAGTGATTCTCGTCCCACTCTGAGCCCCACCCTGACGTGAAGACTCTGGTCCCCACCTGGATATCACCAGAACCGGGTAACTCTGGTCCCCCTCTGGGACTCACCCGGAGCTGGGTACACTGGTCCTCAACTGGGCCTCAAAAGGACCTGGTGAATCTACTCCTCACTTAGGCCTCATCTCCACCGTCTGACTCTATTCCCACGTGGCATCAATGGGACATGGTTACTCTGTTCCCCACATGGTCCTCACCTGGACATGATAACTTTGCTCCACACTTTGGCCTCAATTGGTCCTGATGACTCTGGTCCCCCCACCTAGGCCTCAATCTGGACCTGGTGACTGTGGTCCCCACCTGGGTCTCACCTGGACCTGGTGACACTCGTTCCCACATGACCCAAACCTGGACCTGGTGACTGTGGTGTTCTTGTAGACTCACATTTACCTGGTGACTCCGGTCCCCACTAGGGACTCACCTGGATCTGGACACTGGCCTGCAGTTTGGCCTCTCCTGGACCTGGTGAGTGGGGTTGTCGCCTGGGCCTCACCCATACCTGGCGACTCAGGTCCCCACGTTGGCCTCTTGGACCTGGTGAATCTGGTCCTTACCTGGTCCTCTCCCAGACACGGGGACTCTGGTCACCACCTAGGCCTCACCTGGACCTGGTGAATCTGGTCCCCATTAGACCTCACCCAGTCCCGGTGCCTTTGTTCTCCACCTGGACCTGATTGCTGTGGACTCCTTCTTGGCCTCACCTGGAACTGGTGAATCTGATTGTATCTGCACGTCACGCAGATCTGATGAATCTGGTCCTCACCTGGGCATCATTGGTACCTGGTGACTCTGTTCCACACCTGAGCCTCACCTGGACATGATGACTCTGGAACCTCTCTCGGCCTCACCCTGACCTGGTGACTCTGGTCCCCATCTGGATGTCACCTGGTCCAGGTGATTCTGGTACCCCTCTAGGACTCAACCAGATCTGGTGACTGTGATCCTCAACTGGGCCTCACCTGCACCTAGTGAATATGCTCCATCTGGGCCTCTTTTGGACCTGGTGACTCTGATCCCTACCTGGGCATCATCGGGACATGGTTCCATTGCATGGCCTGCAGGTTGTCCTCTCCTGGACCTGGTAGCTCTGGTTCCTACCTGGGCATCATCGGGACATGCTCCACTGCATGGCCTGCAGGTTGGCCTCACCTGGACCTGAGAACTCTAGTCCCTACCTGGGCATCATCGGGACACGGTTCCTCTGCATGGCCTGCAGGTTGGCCTCACCTGGACCTGGTGAGTAGGGTTGCCAATTGTGCCTCACCCATACCTGGTGACACAGGTCCCCACGTGGCCTCAATTGGAGCTGCTGAATCTGGTCCTTACCTGGTCCTCCCCGGAACTGGTAACTCTGGTCACCACCTGGGAATTTTCTGGGCCTGGCGAATCTGGTCCCCATTGGGCCTCACCCAGTCCTGGTGATTTTGTTCCCCAACTGAACCTGAAGCTGTGGACTCCTTCTTGGCCTCACCTGGAACTGGTGAATCTGATCTTAACTGGGCCTCATCCAGATCTGGTGACTCTGGTCCTCACCTGTGGAACATTATGACCTGTATACTCTGTTCCACACCTGAGCCTCACCTGGACATGATGACTCTGGATCCCCTCTGGGACTCAACCTGACATGGTGACTCTGGTCCCCTTCTGGATGTCACCTAGACCAGGTGAATCTGGTACCACTCTAGGCCTCAACTTGACCTGGAGACTCTGGTCCTCAACTGGACCTCACGGGGACCTAGTGAACATGCTCCCAACCTGCGCCTCATCTGGACCTGGTGACTCTGGTTCTCCCTGGGCATCATCGGGACATGGTTAATCTATTCCCCCTGGGACTGATCTGATGCTGGTAACTCTGGTCCTGACTTTGGCCTCTTCCCTACCAGGTAACTCTGGCTCCACCTGGGCCTCACCTGTAACTGGTGACTCTGATCCTAAGCATGGCCTCACCTGACCTGGAGACTGTGGTTCCCTTCGGGACCTTACCTAGACCTCTTGTCTCTGGTCCCACCTAGGCCTCAACAGGGCCTGGTGTCTCTGTTACCCACCTGAGTAGCATCAGGATATGGTTACACTGTTCACTAACAGTGACCCAGCCGGACCTATTAACTCTGGTCTTCACCTGGGCCAAACCTGGACATGGTGACACTGGTTCCCACCTGGGTCCCACCTGGACATGGTGATTCGGATCCCCACCTGGGTCTCACCTGTAACTGGTGATTCTCCTTCCCACATAGACATCATGTGGACCTGGTGGCTGCAATGTTTCTAGCTTCTCATGTACCTCGTGACTCTGGTCCCCACCAGGGCCTGACGGGGACCTGGTGAGTGTGGTTGCCACCTGCTACTCACCTGGACCTATTGATTCTGGTCTGCACCTCAGACTACCCAGGATCTGGTGACTGTGGTCCCCTCCTGGGCTTCACCTGGATTTGGGGACTCCGGTCCCCATCTGGGCCTCAATTGGCCCTGTTGACCATGGTCCTCAACTGGGCAAAATTGGGACCCTGTGACTGTGTTCCACAACTGGACCTCACATGGAACAGATGACTCTGGTCCCCCTCTGGGTCTCACCGTGCCCTAGTGACTGTGAACCCCACTTTGGCCTGGCTTCGACCTGCTGACCCTGGTTGCCACCTGCGCCTGACCTCGAACTGTTGACTCTGGTTCTTTCAAGGGCCTCCCCTGTACCTGGTGATCCTGGTGCCCACCTGGGCCTCACCTGGACGTGGTGACTCTTGTCTCCACCGGGGACTCACCTGGACCTGCTTACTGTGTTCCACACTTGGGCCTCAAGTACACCTCTTGACCATAGTCCCCAAGACCGCCTAACATGGACCTGTTGCCTCTGATCCCACCGGGGCCTCACGTGTACCTGGTAACTCTGGTCCTCACCTGGGCCTCATCTGCACCTAGAGACTCTGGTCCCCACCTGGACTTCACCTGGATCTGGTGACTCTGGTCCCCAACTGGAACTCACCTCGATCTGGTGACTATGGTCCTCAGTTTGGCCTCACCTGGACCTGGTGTCTCTCGTCCCCACTTTGACCTAACTCAGAACTGCTGAATCTTGCCCCACCTAGGCCGCACCCAGACCTGGTGACTCTTCTCCCCAGCTATGCCTCAATTCGACCTGATGAATCTGCTCCTCACGTGGGCCTCACATGGACGTGGGACTCAGCTGGATAGAGTGGCTCTGGTTCCCAAAAGGCGCTCACCTGATACTGGTGACTCTGGTCTTATTCTATGCCTCACCATGACCTAGTGATTCTGTTCCCCATATGGGCCTGCATGGCCCTAGTGACTCTGGTCCTCACCCAGGCATCATTGGGACCTGGATACTCTATGCCACACCTGGCCCTCACTTTGCCCAGGGACCTCTGGTCCCATTCTGGGCCTCAAACTAAACTGGTTACTCTGGTTCCCCCTTTAGGCTTCACCCTTACCTGGTGACTGTGGTCACCCCTTCGGCTTCACATGGGCCTGGTGAATCTGGTCCTAAGCTGGTCCGCACCTGGATCTGGTGACTGGGCGCTAGTGGGCCTCACCTGGATTTGGTGAATCCTGTTGCCATCTGCGCCTCTCCTGGACTTTGTGACTGTGGTCCCACCTGGACCTCACCTGGATCTGGTGGCTCTGGTTCCCACAAGTGGCTCACCTGATACAGCTGACTGTGGTCTTATTCTATGCCTCACCTGGTCGTAGTGATTCTGTTCCCATCTGGGCCTGCATGGCCCTAGTGACTCTGGTCCTCACTCAGGAAACATTAGGACCTGGATACTCTATTCCACACCTGTGCCTCACATTGACCGTGGACCTCTCGTCCCATTCTGGGACTCAAACTAAACTAGTTACTGGTTCCCCTTTGGGCCTCACCCTTACCTGGTAACTCTGGTCACCCGTTTGGCTTCACTTGGGCCTGGTGAATCTGGTCCTTAGCTGGTCTCACCTGGATCTGGTGAATGGTCTGCACCTGGGCCTCACCTGGATTTGGTGAATCCTGTTGCCACATGCGCCTCACCTGGACCTTGTGACTGTGGTCCCACTTGGATCTCACCTGGATCTAGTGGCTCTGGTTCCCATATGGGGCTCTCCTGGACCTGGTTCCTGTGGTCTCCATCTGGCCTCACCTGGAACACAATGTCTGTGATCCATATTTGGGCCTCTCCTGCACCTGTTGACTATGGTCCTTACATGGGCATCATTGGGACCTGATACTCTCTTATATACCTGGGCCTCACCTGGACCTGGTGACTTTGGTCCCACCCGGGCCTCTACGGGATGAGGTGACTGGTTCCCACAGGGACCTCACCTGGACCTGGAGACTCAGGTCCTCATATGGGCATCATGGTACCTGGTTTCACAGTTCCACATCGGGGCCTCAGCGGTACCTAGTGATTCTCGTCCCCCTCTGGGCCTCACCCTGACGTGGTGACTCTGGTCCCCACCTGGATATCACCAGAACCGGGTGACTCTGGTCCCCCTCTGGGACTCACCCGGAGATGGGTACACTGGTCCTCAACTGGGCCTCAATAGTACCTGATGAATCTACTCCTCACTTAGGCATCGTCTGGACCTTGTGACTCTTTTCCCACCTGGCATCAATGGGACATTGTTACTCTGTTCCCTACCTGGGTCTCACCTGGACATGATAACTTTGCTCCACTCTTTGGCCTCAACTGGTCCTGATGACTCTGGTCCCCCCACCTAGGCCTCAATCTGGACCTGGTGACTGTGGTCCCCACCTGGGTCTCACCTGGACCTGGTGACTCTCGTTCCCACATGAACCACACCTGGACCTGGTGACTGTGGTGTTCTTGTATACTCACATGTACCTGGTGACTCCAGTCCCCACTAGGGCCTCACCTGGATCTGCTGACTCTGGCCCGCCGGTTGGCCTCACCTAGACCTGGTGAGTGGGGTTGCCACCTAGGCCTCACACATAGCTGGTGACTCAGGTCCCCACGTGAGCCTCTTGGACCTGGTGAATCTGGTCCTTACCTGGTCCTTTCCCAGACCCGGGGACTCTATCCCCACCAGGGCCTCACCTGGACCTGGTGATTCTGGTCCCCATCTGGGTCTCACCCAGGTCTGATGACTTTGTTCCCCACCTGGACCTGATTGCTGTGGACTCTTTCTTGGCCTCACCTGGAACTGGTGACTCTGATCCTAACTGGGCCTCACCCAGATCTGCTGACTCTGGTCCTCACTTGGGCATCATTGGTACCTGGTGACTCTCTTCCACACCTGAGCCTCACCTGGACCCGATGACTCTGGAACCACTCTGGGCCTCCCCCTGACCTGGTGACTCTGGTCCCCATCTGGATATCACCTGGACCAGGTGATTCTGGTACCCTTCTAAGACTCAAGTAGATATGGTGAAACTGGTCCTCAACTGGGCCTCGCCTGGACCTAATGAATATGCTCCATCTGGGCCTATTTGGACCTGGTGACTCTGGTCCCTACCTGGGCATCATCGGGACATGGTTCCACTGCATGGCCTGCAGATTGGCCTCAACTGGACCTGGTAAATCTGGTCCCTACCTGAGCATCACCGGGACATGGTTCCTCTGCATGGCTTGCAGGTTGGCCACACCTCGACCTGGTGAGTGGGGTTGCCACCTGGGCCTCCCCCATACCTTGTGACACAGGGCCCCACGTGGGCCTCCCTTTGACCTGGTGAATCTGGTACTTACCTGGTCCTCACTCGGAACTAGTATGTCTGGTCACAACATTGGAATCATCTGGACCTGGTGAATCTGGTCCCCATTGGGCCTCTCCCATTCCTGGTGACTTTGTTGCCCACCTGTACCTGATTGCTGTGGACTCCTTTTGGGCCTCACCTGGAACGGGTGACTCTGATCCTAACTGGGCCTCACCCAGATCTGGTGACTCTGGTCCTCACCTGTGGACCATAATGACCTGGAAACACTGTTCCACACCTGAGACTCACGTGGACATGATGAAGCTGGATCCCCTCTGGGCCACAGCCTGACATGGTGACTCTGGTCCCCATCTGGATATCACCAGAATCGGGTGACTCTGTTCCCCCTCTGGGACTCACCCGGAGCTGGGACACTGGTCCTCAACTGGGCACAACTGGACCTGGTGAATCTACTCCTCACTTAGGTCTCGTCTGGACCTTGTGACTCTTTTCCCACCTGGCATCAATGGGACATGGTTACTCTGTTCCCTCTGGGCCTCACCTGGACATGATAACTTTGCTCCACACTTTGGCCTCATCTGGTCTTGATGACTCTGATCCCCGCACCTAGGCCTCAAACTGAACATGGTGACTGTGGTCCCCACCTGGGTCACACCTGGACCTGGTGACTCAGGTCCCCACGTGGACCTCTTGGACCTGGTGAATCTGGTCCTTACCTGGTCCTTTCCCAGAATGGGGGTTCTGGTCACCACCTGTGCCTCACCTGGACCTGGTGAATCTGGTACCCCTCTAGGCCTCAACAAGATCTGTGACTCTGTTCCTATCTGCGCTTCACCCAGACCTGGTGACTCTGTTCCTCACCTGGGTCTCATTGTGACCTGGAGACTCTGTTCCACACCTGAGCCTCACCTGGACATGATGACTCTAGAACCTGGCTGGCCCTCACCCTGACCTGGTGACTCTGGTCCCCATCTGGATGTCACCTGGACGAGGTGATTCTGGTACCCTTCTAGGCCTCAACCAGATCTGGTGACTCTGGTCCTCAACTGGGCCTCACTTGGACCTAGTGAATATGCACAATCTGGGCCTCTTTTGGACCTGGTGACTCTGGTCCCTACCTGGGCATCATCGGGACATGGTTCCACTGCATGGCCTGCAGGTTGGCCTCACTTGGACCTGGTAAGTCTGGTCCCTAAATGTTCATCATCGGGACATGGTTCCTCTGCATGGCCTGCACGTTGGCCTCACCTGGACCTGGTCAGTGGGGTTGCCACCTGGGCCTCACCTATGCCTGGTGACACAGGTCCCCACGTGGGCCTCACTTGGACCTGGTGAATCTTGTCCTTACCTGGTCCTCACCCGGAACTGGTAAGTCTGGTCACCACCTGGATATCACCTGGACCTTGTGTATCTGGTCCCCATCTAGGCCTCACCCAGTCCTGGTGACTTTGTTCCCCACCTGGACCTGATTTCTGTGGACTCCTTCTTGGCCTCACCTGGAACTGGTGACTCTGGTCCCCACATGGACCTCTCCCGGACCTGGTGACTTTCTTTCAAACATGGACCTCATGGATCTGGTGACTCTGGTCCTCAGTTTGGCCTCACCTGGAACTGGCGTCTCTCGTCCCCACTTTGACCTAACTCAGAACTGCTGAATCTAGCCCAACTTAGGCTGCACCCAGACCTGGTGACTCTTGTCCCCAGCTATGCCTCAATTCGACCTGTTGAATCTGGTCCTCACGAGGGCCTCACATGGACCTGGGACTCAGCTGGATAGAGTGGCTCTGGTTCCCGCAAGGGGCTTGGCTGATACTGCTGACTGTGGTCTTATTGTATGCCTCACCAGGACCTAGTGATTGTGTTCCCCATCTGGGCCTGCATGACCCCAGTGACTCTGGTCCTCACCCAGGCATCATTGGGTGATGGACCCAATGATCCTCACCGTGGATACTCTATTCCACACCTGGGCCTCACTTTGACCAGGGACCTCTGGTCCCATTCTGGGCCTCAAATTAAATTGGTTACTCTGGTTCCCCCTCTGGGGCTCACCCTTACCTGGTGACTCTGGTCACCCTTTGGGCTTCACTTCGGCCTGGTGAATCTGGTCCTTAGCTGGTCTGCGCCTGGATGTGGTGACTGGTCGCCACCTGGGCCTCACCTGGACTTGGTGAATCCTGTTGCCACCTGTGCCTCTCCTGGACCTTGTGACTGTGGTTCCACCTGGACCTCACCTGGATCTCGTGGCTCTGGTTCCCATATGGGGCTCTCCTGGACCTGGTTCCTGTGGTCTCCATCTGGCCTCACCTGGTACACAATGACTCTGATCCGTATTTGGACCTCTCCTGGACCTGTTGACTCTGGTCCTTACCTGGGCATCATTGGGACCTCGATGCTCTCTTATATACCTGGGCCTCACCTGGACCTGGTGACTGTGGTCCCACCTGGGCCTCACCTGGACGAGGTGACTGGTTCCCACGGGGACATCACCTGGACCTGGTGACTCAGGTCGTCATATGGGCATCATGGGACCTGGTTTCTCAGTTCCACATCGGGGCCTCACGTGACCGAGTGATTCTCTTCCCCCTCTGGGCCTCACCCTGACGTGGTGCCTCTGGTCCCCACCTGGATATCACCAGAACCGGGTGACTCTGGTCCCCCTCTGAGACTCACCCGGAGCTGGGGACATTGGTCCTCAACTGGTCCTCAACAGGACCTGGTGAATCTACTCCTCACTTAGGCCTCGTCTGGACCTTGTGACTCTTTTCCCACCTGGCATCAATGGGACATGGTTACTCTGTTCCCCACCTGGGCCTCACCTGGACATGATAATTTTGCTCCACGTTTTGGCCTCAAATGGTCCTGATGACTCTGTTCCCCCCCCCGGCCTCAATCTGGTCCTTGTGACGGTGGTCCCCACCTGGGTCTCACCTGGACCTGGTGACTCTCGTTCCCACATGAACCCCACCTGGACCTGTTGACTGTGGTGTTCTTGTAGACTCACATTTACCTGGTGTCTCCGGTCCCCAGTAAGGCCTCACCTGGGTCTGGTGACTCTGATCCCCTCTGCGCGTCACCCAGACCTGGTGACTATGCTCCTAACCTGGGCATCATTGGTACCTGGTTACTCTGTTCGACACCTGAGCCTCACCTGGACATGATGACTCTGGAACCTGGCTTGGCCTCACCCTGACCTGGTGACTCTGGTCCCCATCTCGTTGTCACCTAGACCAGGTGACTCTGGTACCCCTCTAGGCCTCAAGCAGTTCTGGTGCCTCTCTTCCTCAACTGGGCCTCACATGGACCTAGTGAATAAGCTCCATCTGGGTCTCATTTGGACCTGGTGACTCTGGTCCCTACCTGGGCATCATCGGGACATGGTTCCACTGCATGGCCTGCAGGTTTGCCTCACATGAACCTGGTAACTCTGGTCCCTACCTGGGCATTATCGGGTCACGGTCCTCGGCATGGCCTGCAGGTTTCCCTCACCTTGAACTGGTGAGAGTGTTTGCCACCTGGGCCTCACCCATACATGGTGACACAGGTCCCCATGTGGGCCTTACTTGGACCTGGTGAATCTGGTCCTTACCTGATCCTCACCTGGAACTGGTAACTCTGCTCACCACCGGGGCCTCACCTGGACCTGGTGAATCTGGTCCCCATCTGGGCCTCACCCAGTCCTGGTGACTATGTTCCCCACCTGGACCTGATTCCTGTGGACACTTGGCCTCACCTGAAACTGGTGACTCTGATCCTATCTGCGCGTCACACAGACCTGGTGACTCTGGTCCTCACCTGGGCATGATTTGTACCTGGTGACTCTGTTCCACACCTGAGCCTCACCTGGACATGATGACTCTTGTCATCACCGGGAACTCACCTGGATCTGCTTACTGTGTTCCACACCTGGGCCTCAAGTAGAACTGTTGACCATGGTCCCCAAGCCTGCCTCACATGGACCTGTTGCCTCTGATCCCCACCGGGGCTTCACGTATACCTGGCAACTCTGGTCCTCACCTTCGCCTCATCTGGACCTAGTGACTCTGGTACCCACCTGGGCTTCACCTGGATCTGGTGACTCTGGTCCCCACCTGGACCTGACCTGCATCTGGTGACTCTGGTCCTCAGTTTGGCCTCACCTGGAACTGGTGAGTGGGGTTGCCACCTGGGCCTCACCCATACCTGGTGACTCAGGTCCCCACCTGGGCCTCTTGGACCTGGTGAATCTAGTAATTCTGTTCACCACCTGGGAATCCCTTGGAAGTGGAGAAACTGGTCGCCATTGGGCCTCACCCAGTCCTGGTTACTTTGCTCCCCACCTGGACCTGATTGCTGTGGACTCCTTTTGGGCCTCACCTGGAACTGGTGATCTGATCCTAACTAGGACTCACCCAGATCTGGTGACTCTGGTCTTCACCTGTGGACCACTATGACCTGGATACTCTGTTCCACACCTGAGCCTCACCTGGACATGATGACTCTGGATCCCCTCTGGGCCTCACTCTGACATGGTGACTCTGGTCCCCATCTGGAAGTCACCTAGACCAGGTGAATCTGGGACCCCTGTCGGCCTCAACAAGACATGGTGACTCTGGTCCACAACTGGGCCTCACCTGGACCTAGTGAATATGCTCCTCACCTGCGCCTCATCTGGACGTGGTGACTCGGGTACTACCTGGGCATCATCGGGACATGGTTACTCTATTCCCCAATGGGACTGACCTGATCCTAGTAACTCTGGTCCTGTCTTTGGCCTTTTCTGTACCAGGTCACTCTGGCTCCACCTGGGCCTCACCTGTAACTGGTAAATCTGATCCTAAGCATGGCCTCACCTGACCTGGTGACTGTGGTTCCCATCGGGATCTTACCTGGATCTCATGTCTCTGGTCCCACCTGGGCCTCACCAGGACCTGGTGTCTCCGGTACCCACCTGGGTAGAATCAGGATATGGTTACACTGTTCACTAACAGTGACCCAGCCGGACCTATTTACTCTGGTCTTCACCTGGGCCACACCTGGACATGGTGACACTGGATCCCACTTGGGTCTCAACTTGACATGTTGAGTCGGATCCCCACCTGGTCCTCACCTGTAACTGCTGATTCTCCGGCCCACATGGACATCATGTGGACCTGGTGGCTGCAGTGTTTCTAGCTTCTCATGTACCTTGTGACTCTGGTCCCCGCCAGGGCCTCACTGGGTCCTGGGAAATGTGGTTGCCACCTGCACCTCACTTGGACCTGGTGATTCTGGTCTGCACCTGAGACTACCCTGGATCTGCTGACTGTGGTCCCCACCTGGGCTTCACCTGGATATTTGGACTCCGGTCCCCATCTGGGCCTCACCTGGCCCTGTTGACCATGGTCCTCAACTGGGCAAAATTGGGACCCGGTAACTGTGTTCCAAAACTGGACGTCACCTGGACCAGGTGACTCTGGTCCCCCTTTAGGTCTCACCGTGCCTAGTGACTGTGAACCCCACTTTGGCCTGCCTTGGACCTGCTGACCCTGGTTGCCACCTGCGTCTAACCTCGAACTGTTGACTCTGGTTCTTTCAAGGGCCTCCCCTGTACCTGGTGATCCTGGTCCCCACCTAGGCCTCACCTGGACGTGATGACTCTTGTCACCACCGGGGACTCACCTGGACCTGCTTACTGTGTTCCACACCTGGGTCTCAAGTAGACCTGTTGACCATGGTCCCCAAGCCGGCCTCGCATGGACCTGTTGCCTCTGATCCCCACCGGGGCCTCACGTGTACCTGGTAACTCCTGTCTCACCTGGGCCTCATCTGGTCCTAGAGACTCTGGTTTCCACCTGGGCGTCACCTGGATCTGGTGACTCAGGTCCCCACCTGGACTTACCTGGATCCGTTGACTCTGGTCCCCACCTGGAACTCTCCTGGACCTGGTGACTCTCTTTCCAACATGGACCTCACCTGGATCTGGTGACTCTGGTCCTCAGTTTGGCCTCACCTGGACCTGGTGTCTCTCGTCATCACTTTGACCTAACTCAGAACTGCTGAATCTTGCCCCACCTAGGCCGCACCCAGACCTGGTGACTCTTGTCCCCAGCTATGCCTCAATTCGACCTGATGAATCTGGTCCTCACGTGGGCCTCACATGGACCTGGGACTCAGCTGGATAGAGTGGCTCTGGTTCCCACAAGGGGCTCACCTGATACTGGTGACTGTGGTCTTATTCTATGCCTCACCAGGACCTAGTGATTCTGTTCCCCATCTGGGCCTGCATGGTCCTAGTGACTCTGGTCCTCACCCAGGCATCATTGGGACCTGGATTCTCTATTCCACACCTGGGCCTCACTCTCACCAGGGACCTCTGGTCACATTCTGGGCCTCAAATTATACTGGTTACTCTGGTCCCCCTCTGGGCCTCACCCTTACCTGTTGACTCTGGACACCCCATGGGCTTCATTTGGGCCTGGTGAATCTGGTCCTTAGCTTGTCCTCACTTGGATTTGGTGACCGGTCGCCACCTGGGGCTCACCTGGACTTGGTGAATCCTGTTGCCAACTGTGCCTCACCTGGACCTTGTGACAGTGGTCCAACCTGGACTTCACCTGGATCTGGTTGCTCTGGTTCCCATATGGGACTCTCCTGGACCTGGTTCCTGTGGTCTCCATCAGGCCTCACCTGGACACAATGACTCTGATGCATATTTGTGCCTCTCCTGGACCTGTTGACTCTGGTCCTTACCTGGGCATCATTGGGGCCTGGATACTCTCTTATATACCTGGTCCTCACCTGGACCTGGTGACTGTGGTCCCACCTGGACCTCACCGGGACGAGGTGACTGGTTCCCACACGGACCTCACCTGGACCTCGTGACTCAGGTACTCATATGGGCATCATGGGACCTGGTTTCTCAGTTCCATATCGGGGCCTCAACTGGACCTGGTAACTCTGGTCCCTACATGGGCATCATCGGGACACGGATCCTCAGCAGGTCCCAAAGGTTGGCCTCACCTGGACCTGGTAAGTCTGGTCCCTACGTGGGCATAATTGGGACATGGTTCCTCTGCATGGCCTGCACGTTGTCCTCACCTGGACCTGGTGAGTGGGATTTCCACCTGGGCCTCAACCATACCTGGAGACACAAGTCCCCACGTGGGCTTCACTTGGACCTGGTGAATCTGGTCCTTACCTGGTCCTCACCTGGAACTGGTAACTCTGGTCACCCCCTGGGAATCACCTGCACCTGGTGAACCTGGTCCCCATCAGGGCCTCACCCAGTCCTGGTGTCTTTGTTCCCCAATTGGACCTGATTGCTGTGCAATCCTTCTTGGCATCATTGGAACTGATGACTCTGATCCTAACTGGGCCTGACCCAGATCTGGTGACTCTGGTACTCACCTGTGGACCATTATGACCTGGATACTCTGTGACACACCTGAGCCTCACCTGGACATGATGACTCTGGATCCCCTCTGGGTGTCACCCTGACATGGTGACTCTTGTCCCCATCTAGATGTCACCTAGACCAGGTGAATCTGGTACCCCTCTAGGCCTCAACTTGACCTGGTTACTCTAGTCCTCATCTGGGCCTCACTGGGACCTAGTGAACATACTCCCCACCTGCACCTCATCTGGACCTGGTGACTCTTTTTTTTACCTGGGCATCATCAGGACATGGTTACTCTATTCCCCACTGAGACTAATTTATCCTGGTAAACTTGGTCCTGACTTTGGCCTCTTCTGTACCAGGTGACTCTGGCTCCTCCTGGGCCTCACCTGTAACTGGTGACTCTGATCCTAAGCATGGCCTCACCTGACCTGGTGACTGTGTTTCCCATGGGACCTCACCTGGACCTCATGTCTCTGGTCCCACCTGGGTCTCACCAGGACCTGGTGTATCTGGTACCAACCGGAGTAGCATCAGGATATGGTTACACTGTTCACTAACCGTGACCCAGCTGGACCTATTAACTCTAGTCTTCACCTGGGCCACACCTGGACATGGTGACACTGGTTCGCACCTGGGTCTCACCTGGACATGGTGAGTCGGATCCCCACAAGGTCCTCACGTGTAACTTGTGGTTCTCGTTCCCACGTGGACATCATGTGGAACTGGTGGCTGCATTGTTTCTAGCTTCTCATGTACCTCGTGACTCTGGTCCCCACCAGGGCCTCACCGGGATCTGGTGAGTATGGTTGCCACCTGCAACTCACCTGGACCTGGTGAATCTGGTCTGCACATGAGACTATCCTGGATCTGGTGACTGTGGTCCCCACCTGGGCTTCACCTGGATTTGGGGACTCCGGTCTCCATCTGGACTTCACCTGGCCCTGTTGACCATGGTCCTCAACTTGGCAAAATTGGGACCCGGTGACTGTGTTCCACAACTGGACCTCACCTGGACCAGGTGACTCTGGTCCCCCTCTGGGTCTCACCGTGCCCTAGTGACTGTGAACCCCACTTTGGCCTGACTTGGACCTGCTGATACTGGTTGCCACCTGCGCCTTACCTCAAACTGTAGACTCTGGTTTTACAAAGGCCTCCCCTCGACTTGGTGATCCTGGTCCCCACCTGGGTCTCACTTGGACGTGGTGACACTTGTCACCACCGGGGACTCTCCTGGACCTGCTTACTGTGTTCCACACCTGGACCTCAAGTAGACCTGTTGACCATGGTCCCCAGGCCGGCCTCACATGGACCTGTTGCCACTGCTCCCCACCGGGGCCTCACTTGTACCTGATATCTCTGGTCCCCACATTGACCTCATCTGGACCTAGTGACTCTGGTCCCCACCTGGGCTTCACCTGGATCTGGTGACTCTGGTCCCCACCTGTACTTCACCTGGATCTGGTGACTCTGGTCCCAACCTGGACTTCACCCGGATCTGGTGACTCTGGTCCCCCCTGGACCACTCCTGGACCTGGTGACTCTCTTTCCAACATGGACCTCACTTGGATCTGGTGACTCTGGTCCTCAGTTTGGACTCACCTGTTCCTGGTTTCTTTCTTCCCCACTTTGAGCTAACTCAGAACTGCTGAATCTTGCCCCACCTAGGCCGCTCCCAGACCAGGTGACTCTTGTCCACAGCTATGCCTCAATTCGACCTGATGAATCTGGTCCTCACGTGGGCCTCACATCACCTGGGACTCATCTGGATAGACTGGCTCTGGTTCCCACACGGGGCTCACCTGATACTGGTGACTGTGGTCTTATTCTATGCCTCAGCAGGACCTAGAGGTTCTGTTCCTGATCTGCGCCTGCATGGCCCTAGTGAATCTGGTCCTCACCCAGGCATCATTGGGACCTGGATACTCTATTCCACACCTGGGCCTCACTTTGACCAGGGACCTCTGGTCCCATTCTGGGCCTCAAACTAAACTGGTTACTGTGGTTCCCCTCTGAGCCTCACCCATACCTGGTGACTCTGGTCACCCCTTGGGCTTCACTTGGGCCTGGTGAATCTGGTCCTTAGCTAGTGTCACCTGGATCTCGTCAATGGTCTCCACCTGGGCCTCACCTGGACTTGGTGAATCCTGTTGCCACATGGGCCTCACCTGGACCTTGTGACTGTGGTCCCACCTGGATCTCACCTGGATCTGGTGGCTCTGGTTCCCATATGGGGCTCTCCTGGACCTGGTTCCTGTGGTCTCCATCTGGCTTCACCTGGAACACAATGACTCTGATCCATATTTGTGCCTCTCCTGCACCTGTTGACTATCTTCCTTACATGGGCATCATTGGGACTTCGATACTCTCTTATATACCTGGGCCTCACCTGGACCTGGTGACTTTGATCCCACCCGGGCCTCTACTGTATGAGGTGACTGGTTCCCACACGGATCTCAACTGGACCTGGTGACTCTGGTCCTCATATGGGTATCATGGTACCTGGTTTCTCAGTTCCACATCGGGGCCTCACCTGTACCTAATGATTCTCGTCCCCCTCTGGGCCTCACCCTGATGTGGTGACTATGGTCCCCACCTGGATATCACCAGAACCGGGTGACTCTGGTCCCCCTGTGGGACTCACCCGGAGATGGGGACACTGGTCCTCAACTGGGCCTCAATAGGACCTGATGAATCTACTCCTCACTTAGGCATCGTCTGGACCTTGTGACTCTTTTCCCACCTGGCATCAATGGGACATTGTTATTCTGTTCCCCACCTGGGCCTCACCTCCACATGATAACTTTGCTCCACTCTTTGGCCTCAACTGGTCCTGATGACACTGGTCCCCCCACCTAGGCCTCAATCTGGACCTGGTGACTGTGGTCTCCACCTGGGTCTCACCTGGACCTGGTGACTCTCTTTCCCAGATGAACCACACCTGGATCTGGTGACTGTGGTGTTCTTGTATACTCACATATCCCTGGTGACTCCAGTCCCCACTAGGGCCTCACCTGGATCTGGTGACTCTGTCCCGCTGGTTGGCCTCACCTGGACCTGGTGAGTGGGGTTGCCACCTAAGCCTCACACATAGCTGGTGACTCAGGTCCCCACGTGAGCCTCTTGGACCTGGTGAATCTGGTCGCTACCTGGTCCTTTCCCAAACCCGGGGACTCTATCCCCACCTGGGCCTCACCTTGACCTGGTGAATCTGGTCCCCATCTGGGTCTCACCCAGGTCTGGTGACTTTGTTCCCTACCTGGACCTGATTGCTGTGAACACTTTCTTGGCCTCACCTGCAACTGGTGACTCTGATCCTTTCTGCGCCTCACCCAGATCTGGTGACTCTGGTCCTCACTTGGGCATCATTTGTACCTGGTGACTCTCTACCACACCTGAGCCTCACCTGGACCCGATGACTCTGGAACCACTCTGGGCCTCCCCCTGACCTGGTGACTCTGGTCCCCATCTGGATATCACCTGGACCAGGTGATTCTGGTACCCTTCTAAGACTCAAGCAGATATGTTGAAACTCGTCCTCAACTGGGCCTCACCTGGACCTAGTGAATATGCTCCATCTGGGCATTATTTGGACCTGGTTACTCTGGTCCCTACCTGGGCATCATTGGGACATGGTTCCACTGCATGGCCTGCAGATTGACCTCACCTGCACCAGGTAAATCTGGTCCCTACCTGAGCATCACCGGGACATGGTTCCTCTGCATGGCCTGCAGGTTGGCCTCACCTGGACCTGGTGAGTGGGGTTGCCACCTGGGCCTCCTCCATACCTTGTGACACAGGGCCCCACTTGGGCCTCCCTTTGACCTGGTGAATCTGGTCCTTACCTGGTCCTCACTCGGAACTAGTAAGTCTGGTCACAACATGGGAATCATCTGGACCTGGTGAATCTGGTCCCCATTGGACCTCACCCAGTCCTGGTGACTTTGTTCCCCACCTGGACCTGATTGCTGTGGACTCCTTTTGGGCCTACCTGGAACGGGTGACTCTGATCCTAACTGGGTCTCACCCAGATCTGGTGACTCTGGTCCTCACCTGTGGACCATTATGACCTGGATACTCGGTTCCACACCTGAGACTCACCTGGACATGATGACGCTGGATCCCCTCTGGGCCTCAGCCTGACATGGTGACTCTGGTCCCCATCTGGATATCACCAGAATCGGGTGACTCTGTTGCCCCTCTGGGACTCACCCGGAGCTGGGACACTGGTCCTCAACTGGGCACAACTGGACCTGGTGAATCTACTCCTCACTTAGGTCTCGTCTGGACCTTGTGACTCTTTTCCCACCTGGCATCAATGGGACATGGTTACTCTGTTCCCACTGGGCCTCACCTGGACATGATAACTTTGCTCCACACTTTGGCCTCAACTGGCCCTGATGACTCTGATCCCCCCACCTAGGCCTCAAACTGAACCTGGTGACTGTGGTCCCCACCTGGGTCACACCTGGACCTGGTGACTGTGGTCCCCACCTTGGTCTCACCTGGACCTGGTGGTCTCCTTCCTACATGAACCACGCCTGGACCTGGTGACTCTGGCGTTCTTGTAGACTCACTTTTACCTGGTGAATCCGGTCCCCACTAGGGACTAACGTGGATCTGATGACTCTGGCCTGCAGGTTGGTCTCACCAGGACCTGGTGAGTGGGGTTGCCACCTGGGCCTCACCCATACCTGGTGACTCAAGTCCCTACGTGGGCCTCTTGGAACCTGTGAATCTTGTCCTTACCCGGTCCTCTCCTAGACCCGGGGACTCTTGTCACCACCTGGGCCTCACCTGGACCTGGTGAATCTGGTCTCCATCTGGGCCTCACCCAGTCCTGGTGACTTTGTTCCCTACCTGGAACTGATTGCTGTGCCCTTTCTTGGCCTCACCTGGACTGGTGAGTCTGATCCTATCTGTGCGTCCGGGTGACTCTTGTCCTCACCTGGGCATCATTGGTACCTGGTGACTCTGTTCCACACCTGAGCCTCACCTGAACATGATGACTCTGGCACCTCTCTGGGCCTCACCCTGACCTGGTGACTCTGGTCCCCATCTGCATGTCACCTGGACCAGGTGATTCTGGTACCCCCTAGGCCTCAAACAGATCTGGTGACTCTGGTCTTCAAAGGGGACTCACCTGTACCTAGTGAATATGCTCCATCTGGGCCTCATTTGGACCTGGTGACTCTGGTCCCTTCCTGGGCTCATCGGGACATGGTTCCACTGCATAGCCTGCAGGTTGGCCTCACTTGGACCTGGTAACTCTGGTCCCTACCTGGGCATCATCAGGACATGGTTTCTCTGCATGGCCTGCAGTTTGGCCTCACCTGGACCTGGTGTGTGGGGATGCCACCTGGCCCTCACCAATGCATGGAGACACAGGTCCCCACGTGTGTCTCACTTGGACCTGGTGAATCTGGTCCTTACCTGGTCCTCATCTGGAACAAGTAACTCTGGTCACCACCTGGGAATACCTGGATCTGGTGAATCTGGTCCCCATCTTGGCCTCACCCAGTCCTGGTGACTTTGTTTCCAACTTGGACCTGATTGCTGTGGACTCCTTCTTGGCCTCACCTGGAACTGGTGACTCTGATCCTAACTGGGCCTCACCCAGATCTCGTGACTCTGGTCCTCACCTGTGGACCATTATGACCTGGATACTCTGTTCCACACATGAGCCTCACCTGGACATGATGACTCTGGATCCCCTCTGGGCATCACCCTGACATGGTGACACTGGTCCCCATCTGGATGTCACCTAGACCAGGTGAATATGGTAACCCTCTAGGCCTCAACTAGACCTGGTGACTCTGGTCCTCAATTGGGCCTCACCTGGACCTAGTGAATATGCTCCCCACCTGCGCTTCATCTGGACCTGGTGACTCTGCTTCTTCCTGGGCATCATTGGGACGTGGTTACTCTAATTCCCACTGGGACAGACCTGATCCTGGTAACTCTGGTCCTGAATTTGGCCTCTTCTGTACCAGGTGACTCTGGATCCACCTGGGCCTCACCTGTAACTGGTGACTCTGATCCTAAGCATGGCCTCACCTGACATGGTGACTGTGGTTCCCACCGGGACCTCACCTGGACCTCATGTCCCTGGACCCACCTTGGCCTCACCAAGACCTGGTGTCTCTGGTACCCACCTGGGTAGCATCAGGATATGGTTACACTGTTCACTAACAGTGTCCCAGCCCGACCTATTAACTCTGGTCTTCACCTGGGCCACACCTGGACATGGTGACACTGGTTCGCACCTGGGTCTCACCTGGACATGGTGAGTCGGATCCCCAGCTGGTTCTCAACTGTAACTGGTGATTCTCGTTCCCACATGGACATCATGTGGACCTGGTGGCTGCAGTGTTTCTAGCTTCTCATGTACCTCCTGACTCTGCTCCCCACCAGGGCCTCACCGGGACCTGGTGAGTGTGGTTGCCACCTGCACCTCACCTGGACCTGGTGATTCCGATCTGCACCTGAGACTACCCTGGATCTGGTGACTGTCCCCACGTTGGCTTCACCTGGATTTGGGGACTCCGGTCCCCATCTGGGCCTCACCTGGCGTCTTGACATTGGTCCTCAACTGGGAAATTTGGACCCGTTGACTGTGTTCCAAAACTGGACCTCAACTGGACCAGGTGACTCTGGTCACCCTCTGGGTCTCACCGTGCCCTAGTGACTGTGAACCCCACTTTGGCCTGACTTGGACTTGCTGACCCTGGTTACCACCTGCGCCTGACCTCGAACTGTTGACTCTGGTTCTTTAATGGGCCTCCCCTTTACCAGGTGATCCTGGTCCCCACCTGGGCCTCAACTGGACGTGGTGACACTTGTAACCACCGGGGACTCACCTGGACCTGCTTACTGTGTTCCACACCTGGGCCTCAAGTAGACCTGTTGACCATGGTCCCCAAGCCGGCCTCACATGGACCTGTTGCCTGTGATCCCCACCGGGGCCTCTCGTGTACCTGGTAACTCTGGTCCTCACCTAGGCCTCATCTGGACCTAGTGACTCTGGTCCCCACCTGGGCTTCACCTGGATCTGGTGACTCTGGTCCCCACCTGTACTTCACCTGGATCTAGTGACTCTGGTCCCCACCTGGACTTCACCTGGATCTCATGACTCTGGTCCCCACCTGGACTTCACCTGGATCTGATGACACTGGTCTCCACCAGGACCTCACCTGGACCTGGTGACTCTGTTCCTCAGTTTGGCCTCACCGGGACCTGTTGACTCTTGTCCCCACTTTGACCTAACTCAGAACTGCTGAATCTCGCCCCACCTAGGCCGCACCCAGACCTGGTGACTCTTGTCCCCAGCTATGCCTCAATTCGACCTGATGAATCTGGTCCTCACGTGGGTCTCACATGGACCTGGGACTCAGCTGGATAGAGTGGCTCTGGTTTCCACAAGGGGCTCACCTGATACTGCTGACTGTGGTTTTATTCTATGCCTCACCAGGACCTGGTGATTCTTTCCCCATCTATGCCTGCATGGCCCTAGTAACTCTGTTCCTCACTCAGGCATCATTGGGACCTGGATACTCTATTCCACACCTGGGCCTCACTCTGACCAGGGACCTCTGGTCCCATTCTGGGCCTCAAACTAAACTGGTTACTCTGGTTCCCCCTCTGGGCCTCACCCTTACCTGGTGACTCTGGTCACCCCTTTGACTTCTCTTGGGCCTGGAGAATCTGTACCTTAGCTGGTCCGCACCTGGATGTGGTGACTGGTCGCCACCTGGGCTTCCCCTGGACTTGGTGAATCCTGTTGCCAATTGCGCCTCACCTGGACATTGTGACTGTGTTTCCACCTGGACCTCACATGGATCTGGTGGCTCTGGTTCCCATATTGGGCTCTCCTGGACCTGGTTCCTGTGGTCTCCATCTGGCCTCACCTGGGAAACAATGGCTCTGATCCATATTTGAGCCTATCCTGGATCTGTTGTCTCTGGTCCTTACCAGGCCTCATTGGGACCTGGATACTCACTTATATACCTGGGCCTCACCTGGACCTGGTCACTGTGGTCACACCTGGGCCTTACTTGGACGAGGTGGCTGGTTCCCACAGGGACCTCACCTGGATCTGGTAACTCAGGTCCTCACATGGGCATCATGGAACCTGGTTTCTCAGTTCCACATCGGGGCCTCACCTGGACCTAGTGATTCTCGTCCCCCTCTAGGCCTCCCCCTGACGTGGTGACTCTGGTCTCCAGCTGGATATCACCAGAACCGGGTGACTCTGGTCCCCCTCTGGGACTCACCCGGAGCTGGGGACACTGCTCCTCAACTGGGCCTCAACAGGACCTGGTGAATCTACTCCTCACTTAAGCCTCGTCTGGACCTTGTGACTCTTTCCCACCTGGCATCAATGGGACATGGTTACTCTGTTCCCCATCTGCGCCTCACCTGGACATGATAACTTTGCTCCACACTTTGGCCTCAACTGTTCCTGATGACACTGGACCCGCCACCTAAGCATCAATCTGGACCTGGTGACTGTGGTTCCCACCTGGGTCTCACCTGGACCTGGTGACTCTCGTTCCCAAATGAATCATACCTGGACCTGGTGACTGTGGTGTTTTTGTAGACTCAATTTTACATGGTGACTGGTCACCACTAAGGCCTCACCTGGATCTGGTGACTCTGGCCTGCAGGTTGGACTCACCTGGACCTGGTGAGTGGGGTTGCCACCTGGGCCTCACCCTTACCTGGTGACTCAGGTCCCCACGTGGGCCTCTTGGACCTGGTGAATCTGGTCCTTACCTGGTCCTCTCCCAGACCCAGGGACTCTGGTCACCACCTGGGCCTCACCTGGACCTGGTGAATCTGGTCCCCATCTGGGCCTCACCTAGTGCTGCTGAATTTGTTCCCCACCTGGACCTGATTGCTGTGGACTATTTCTTGGCCTCACCTGGAACTGGTGACTCTGATCCTATCTGGGCGTCATCCAGACCTGGTGATTCTGGTCCTCACCTGGGCATCCTTGGTACCTGGTGCCTCTGTTCCACACCTGAGCCTCACTTGAACATGATGACTCTTGAACCACTCTGGGCCTCACCTTGAACTAGTGACTCTGGTACGCATCTGGATGTCACCTGGACCAGGTGATTCTGGTATCCCTCTACGCCTCAACAAGATCTGGTGACTATGGTCCTCAACTGGGCCTCACCTGGACCTAATGAATATGCTCCATCTGGGCCTCATCTGGACCTGGTGACTCTGGTCCCTACCTGGGCATCATCGGGACATGGTTCCACAGCATGGCCTGCAGGTTGGCCTCTCCTGGACTCGGTGAGTGGGGTTGTCAACTGGGCCTCACCCATACCTGGTGACACAAATCCCCACGTGGGCCTCACTTGGACGTGGTGAATCTGGTCCTTTCCTGGTCCTCAACCAGAACTGGTATCTCTGGTCACCACCTGGGAATCACATGGGCCTGGTGAATCTGGTCCCCATCTGGGCCTCACCCAGTCCTGGTGACTTTGTTCCTCACCTGGACTTGATTGCTGTGGACTCCTTCTTGGCCTCACCTTGAACTTGTGACTCTGAACCTAACTGGGCCTCACCCAGATCTGGTGACTCTGGTCCTCTCCTGTGGACCATTATGACCTGGATACTGTGTTCCAAACCTCAGCCTCACCTGGACATGATGACTATGGAACCCCTCTGGGCCTCAGCCTGACATGTTGACTCTGGTCCCCATCTGGATGTCACCTAGACCAGGTGAATCTGGTACCACTCTAGGCCTCACTTGACCTTGCGACTCTGGTCCTCAACTGGGCCTCACCGGGCCCTAGTGAACATGCTCCCGACCTCTGCCTCATCTGGACCTGGTGACTCTGGTACTACCTGGGCATCATCGGGACATGGTTACTCTATTCCCCACTGGGACTGATCTGATCCTGGTAACTCTGGTCCTGACTTTGGCCTCTTCTGTACCAGGTGACTCTGGCTCCACCTGGGTCTCATCTGTAACTTGAGACTCTGATCCTAAGCATGGCCTCACCTGACCTGGTGACTGTGCTTCCCATCGGGACCTCACCTGGACCTCATGTCTCCGGGCCAAACTGGGCCTCACCAGGACTTTGTGTCTCTGGTACCCACCTGGATAGCATCAGGATATGGTTACACTGTTCACTAACAGTGACCAAGGCGGACCTATTAACTCTGCTCTTCACCTGGGTCACACCTGGACATGGTGATTCTGGTCTGCACCTGAGACTACCCTTCATCTGGTGACTGTGGTCCCACCCGGGCTTCACCTGGATTTGGGGACTCCGGTCCCCATCTGGGTCTCACCTGGCCCTGTTGACCATGGTCCTCAACTGGGCAAAATTGGGACCCGTTGACTGTGTTCCACAACTGGACCTCTCCTGGACCAGGTGACTCTGGTCCCCCTCTGGATGTCACCGTGCCCTAGTGACTCTGAACCCCACTTTGGCCTGACGTAGACCTGCTGACCCTGGTTTCCAACTGCGCCTGACCTCGAAGTGCTGACTCTGGTTCTTTCAATGGCCTCCCCTGTACCTGGTGATCCTGGTGCCCACCTTGGCCTCACCTGGACGTGGTGACTCTTGCACCACCGGTGACTCACATGGACCTGGTTACTGTGTTCCACACCTGGGCCTCAAGTAGATCTGTTGACCATGGTCCCCAAGACGGCCTCACATGGACCAGTTGCCTCTGATCCTCACCGGGGCCTCACGTGTACCTGGTAACTCTGGTCGTCACCTGGGCCTCATCTGGACCTAGTGACTCTGGTCCCCACCTGGGCTTCACCTGGATCTGGTGACTCTGGTCCCCACCTGGACTTCACCTGGAACTGGGGACTCTGGTCCCCACGTGGACCTCTCCTGGTCCTGCTGACTCTCTTTCCATCATGGACCTCACCTGGATCTGGTGACTCTGGTCCTCAGTTTGGCCTCACCTGGACCTGGTATCTCTCGTCCCCTCTTTGAGCTAACTCAGAACTGCTGAATCTTACCCCACCTTGTCCGCACCCTGACCTGGTGACTCTTGTCCCCAGCTATGCCTCAATTCAACCTGATGAATCTGGTCCTCACGTGGGCCTCACATGGATCTGGTGACTCAGGTCCTCATATGGGCATCATGGGACCTGGTTTCTCAGTTCCACATCGGGGCCTCACCTGTACCTAGTGATTCTCTCCCCCTCTGGGCCTACCCTGACTTGTTGACTCTGGTCACCACCTGGATATCACCAGAACCGGTGACTCTGGTCCCCCTCTGGGACGCACCCGGAGCTGGCGACACTGGTCCTCAACTGCGCCTCAACAGGACCTGGTGAATCTACTCCTCACTTAGGTCTCGTATGGACCTTGAGACTCATTTCCCACCTGGCATCAATGGGACAAGATTACTCTGGTCCCAACCTGGACCTCGCATGGACATGATAACTTTGGTCCACACTTTGGCCTCAACTGGTCCTGATGACCCTCGTCCCCCCACCTAGGCCTTAATCTGGACCTGGTGATTGTGGTCCCCACCTGGGTTTCACCTGGACCTGTTGACTCTCCTTGCCACATGAACCCCACCTGGACCTGATGACTGTGGTGTTCTTGTAGACTCACATTTCCCTGTTGACTCCGGTCCCCACTAGGGCCTCACCTGGATCTGGTAACTCTGGCCTGCAGGTTGGCCTCACCTGGACCTCTTGAGTGGGGTTGCCTCCTGGGCCTCAACCATACATGGTGGCTCAGGTCCCCACGTGAGCCTCTTGGACCTGGTGAATCTGGTCCTTACCTGGTCCTCTCCCAGACCCGGAGACTCTGGTCAACACCTGGGCCTCACCTGGACCTGGTGAATCTGTTCCCCATCTGGGCCTCACCCAGTCCAGGTGACATTGATCCCCTCCTGGACCTGGTTGTTGTGGACCCTTTCTTGGCCTCATCTGGAACTGGTGACTCTGATCCTATCTGCGGGTCTCCCAGATCTGGTGACTCTGGTCCTCACCTGAGCATCATTGGTACCTGGTGACTCTGTTCCTCACCTGAGCCTCACCTGGACATGATGTCTCTGGAACCTCTCTGGGCCTCTCCCTGACCTGGTGACCCTGGTCCCCATCTGCATGTCACCTGGACGAGGTGATTCTGGTACCCCTCTAGGCATCAACTAAATCTGGTGACTCTGGTCCTCAACTGGGCCTCACCTGGACCTAGTGAATTTGCTACATCTGGGCCTCATTTGGACCTGGTGTCTCTGGTCCCTACCTGGGCATCATCGGGACGTGGTTCCACTGCATGGTCTGCAGGTTGTCCTCACCTGGACCTGGTAACTCTTTTCCTTACCTGGGCATCATCGGGACATGGTTCCTCTGCATGGCCTGCAGGTTGGCCTCACCTGGACCTGGTGAGTGGGGCGGCAATCTGGGCCTCACACATGCATTATGACACAGGTCCCCACGTGGGTCTCACTTGGACCTGGTGAATCTCGTCCTTACCTGGTCCTCACCCAGAACTGATAACTCTGGTCACCACCTGGGAATAACCTGGATCTTGTTAATCTGGTCCCCATCTTGTCCTCACCCAGTCCGGGTGACTTTGTTCCCCACCTGGACCTGATTGCTGTGGACACCTTCTTGGCCTCATCTGGAACTGGTGACTCTGATCATAACTGGGTCTCACCCAGATCTGGTGACTCAGGTCCTCACCTGAGGACCATTATGACCTGGATACTCTGTTCCACACCTGAGCCTCACCTGGACATGATGACTCTGGATCCCCTCTGGGCCTCAGCCTAACATGGTGACTCTGGTCCCCATCTGGATGTCACCTAGAGCAGGTGAATCTGGTACCCCTCTAGGCCTCAACTAGACCGGGGGATCTGGTCCTCAACGGGGCCTCACCGGGACCTAGTGAATATACCCCCACCTGCGCCTCATCTGGACGTGGTGACTCGGGTTCTACCTGGGCATCATCGGGACTTCACCTGGATCTGGTGACTCTGGTCCCCAACTGGACCTGACATGCATCTGGTGACTCTGGTCCTCAGTTTGGCCTCACCTGGACCTGGTGTCTCTCGTCCCCACTTTGACCTAACTCAGAACTGCTGAATCATGCGCCACCTAGACCGCACCCAGACCTTGTGACTCTTGTCCCCAGCTATGCCTCATTTCGACCTGATGAATCTGGTCCTCCGTGCGTCTCACATGGACCTGGGACTCTGCTGGATAGAGTGGCTCTGGTTCGTACAAGGGGCTCACCTGATACTGGTGACTGTGGTCTTATACTATGCCTCACCAGCACCTAGTGATTCTGTTCCCCATCTGGGCCTGCATGGCACTAGTGACTCTGGTCCTCACCCAGGCATCATTGGGTCCTGGACACTCTATTCCACATCTGGGACTCACACTGAACAGGGACCTCTGTTCCCATTCTGGGCCTCTAACTAAACTGGTTACTCTGGTTCCCCCTCTGGGCCTCACCCTTACCTGGTGACACTGGTCACCCTTTGGGCTTCATTGGGCCTGGTGAATCTGGTGTTAGCTTGTCCTCACTTGGATCTGGTGACTGGTCGCCACCTGGGCCTCACCTGGATTCGGTGAATCCTGTTTCCACCTGCGCCTCACTGGACCTTGTGACTGTGGTCCCACCTGGTTCTCACCTAGATCTGGTGGCTCTGGTTCCCATATGGGGCTCTCCTGTAACTGGTTCCTGTGGTCTCCATCTGGCCTCACCTGGAACACAATGACTCTGATCCATATTTGGGCCTCTCCTGCACCTGTTGACTCTGGTCCTTACCTGGGCATCATTGGGAACTGGATACTCTCTTATATACCTGGGCCTCACCTGGACCTGGTGACTGTGGTCCCACCTGATCCTCACCTGGACGAGATGACTGGTTCCCACAGGGACCTCACCTGGACCTGGTGACTCAGGTCATCATATGGGCATCATGGGACCTGGTTTCTCAGTTCCACATCGGGGCCTCACCTGGACCTAGTGATTTTCGTCCTGCTCTGGGCCTCACCCTGACGTGGTGCCTCTGGTCCCCACCTGGATATCACCAGAACCGGGTGACTCTGGTCCCCCTCTGGGACTCACCCGGAGCTGGGAACACTGGTCCTAAACTGGGCATCAACAGGACCTGGTGAATCTACTCCTCACTTAGGCCTCGTCTGGACCTTGTGACTCTTTTCCCACCTGGCATCAATGGGACATGTTTACTCTGTTCCCCACCTGTGCCTCACCTGGACATGATAACTATGCTCCGCACATCGGCCTCAAATGGTCCAGATGACTGTGGTCCCCCCACCAGGCCTCAATCTGGACCTTGTGACTGTGGTCCCCACATGCGTCTCACCTGGACCTGGTGATTCTCGTTCGCCCAAGAACCACACCTGGACCTGGTGAGTGTGGTGTTCTTCTAGACTCTTATTTACCTGGTGACTCCGGTCCCCACTAGGGCCTCACCTGGGTCTGGTGACTCTGGCCTGCAGGTTGGCCTCACCAGGACCTGGTGAGTGGGGTTGCCACCTGGGCCTCACACATACCTGGTGACTCAGGTCCCCACGTGGGCCTCTTGGACCTGGTGAATCTGGTCCTTACCTGGTCCTCTCCCATACCCGGGGACTCTGGTCACCATCTGGGCCTCACCCAGTCCTCATGATTTTGTTCCCCACCTGGACCTGATTGCTGTGGACTCCTTCTTGGCCTCACCTGGAACTGGTGACTCTGATCCTAACTGGGCCTCACCCAGATGTGGTGACTCTGGTCCTCACCTGGGCATCGTTGGTACCTGGTGACTCTGTTCCACACCTGAGCCTCACCTGGACATGATGACTCTGGAACCTCTCTGGGCCTCACCCTGACCTGGTGACTCTGGTCTCCATCTGGATGTCACCTGGACCATGTGATTCTGATACCCCTCTAGGCCTCCACCAGATCTGGTGACTCTTGCCCTCAACTGGACCTCACCTGGACCTAGTGAATATTCTCCATCTAGGAGTCATTTGGACCTGGTGACTCTGGTCACTACCTGGGCATCATCCGGACATGGTTCTACTACATGGCCTGCAGGTTGGCCTCACCTGGACCTGGTAAGTCTGGTCCCTACCTGGGCATCATCAGGACATGGTTCCTCTGCATGGCCTGCAGGTTGGCCTCACCTGGAACTGGTGAGTGGGGTTGCCGCCTGGGCCTCACCCATACCTGGTGACACAGGTCCCCGCGTCGGCCTCACTTGGACCTGGTGAATCTGGTCCTAACCTGGTCCTCACCTGCAACTAGTAATTCTGGTCACCACCTAGGAATCACCTGGACCTGGTGAATCAGGTCCTCATTGGGCCTCACTCATTCCTGGTGAATTTGTTCCCCACCTGGACCTGATTGCTGTGCACTCCTTCTTGGCTTCATTGGAACTGATGACTCTGATCCTAACTGGGGCTTACCCAGATCTGCTGGCTCTGGTCCTCACCTGTGGACCGTTATGACCTGGATACTCTGTTCCACACCTGAGCCTCACCTGGACATGATGACTCTCGATCCCCTCAGGGCCTCAGCCTGACATGGTGACTCTGATCCCCATCTGGATGTCACCTAGACCAGGTGAATCTGGTACCCCTCTAGGGCTCAACTAGACCTGGTGACTCTGGTCCACAACTGGGCCTCACCGGGACCTCGTGAATATGCTCCCCACCTGCGCCTCATCTGGACCTGGTGGCTCTGGTTCTACCTGGGCCATATCGGGACATGGTTACTGTATTCCCCACTGGGACTGTCCTGATCCTGGTAACTCTGGTCCTGACTTTGGCCTCTTCTGTACCAGGTGACTCTGGCTCCACGTGGGCCTCACCTGTAACTGGTGACTCTGATGCTAAGCATAGCCTCACCTGACCTGGTGACTGTGGTTCCCATTGGGATCTCACCTGGACTTAATGTCTCTGGTCCCACCTGGGCCTCACCAGGACCTGTTGTCTCTGGTACCCACCTGAGTAGCATCAGGATATGGTTACATTGTTCACTAACAGTGACCCAGCCGGACCTATTAACTCCGGTCTTCACCTGGGCTCCACCTGGTCATGGTGACACTTGTTCCCACCGGGGTCTCACCTGAACATGGTGAGTCGGATCCCCACCTGGTCCTCACCTGTAACTGGTGATTCTCGTTCCCACATGGACATCATGTGGACCTGGTGGCTGCGGTGTTTCTAGCTTCTCATGTACCTCGTGACTCTGGTCCCCACCAGGGCCTCACCGGGACCTGGTGAGTGTGGTTCCACCTGCACCTCACCTGGATCTGGTGATTGTGGTCTGCACCTGAGACTACCCTGGATCTGGTGACTGTGGTCCCCACCTGGGCTTCACCTGGATTTGGGAACTCCGGTCCCCTTCTGGGCCTCACCTGGCCCTGTTGACCATGGTCCTCAACTGGGCAAAATTTGGACCCGGTGACTGTGTTCCACAACTGGACCTCACTTGGACCAGGTGACTCTGGTCCCCCTCTGGGTCTCACCGTGCCCTAGTGACTGTGAACCCCACATTGGCCTACTTGGACCTACTGAGACTGGTTGCCACCGGCGCGTGATCTCGAACTGTTGACTCTGGTTCTTTCAAGGGTCTCCCCTGTACCTGTTGATCCTGGTCCCCACCTGGGACTCACCTGGACCTGGTGACTCTTGTCACCACCGGGGACTCACCTGGACCTGCTTACTGTGTTCCACACCTGGGCCTCAAGTAGAACTGATGACCATGGTCCCCAAGCCGGCCTCACATGGATCTGTTGCCTCTGATCCCCACCGGGGCCTCACCTGTACCTGGTAACTCTGGTCCTCACCTGGGGCTAATCTGGACCTAGTGAGTCTGGTCTCCACCTGGGCTTCTCTGGATCTGGTGACTCTTGTCCGCACCTGGTCTTCACCTGGATCTGGTGACTCTGGTCCCCACTTGGACCTCTCCTGGACCTGGTGACTCGTTTCCAACATGGACCTCACCTGGATCTGGTGACTCTGATCCTCATTTTGGCCTCACCTGGACCTGGTGTCTCTCGTCCCCACTTTGACCTAACGCAGAACTGCTGAATCTTGCCCCACCTAGGCCGCACCCAGACCTGGTGACTCTTGACCCCAGCTGTGCCTCAATTCGACCTGATGAATCTGGTTCTCACGTGGGCTTCACATGGACCTGGGACTCAGCTGGATAGAGTGGCTCTGGTTCCCACAAGGGGCTCACCTGATACTGCTGACTGTGGTCTTATTCTATGCCTCACCAGGACCTAGTGATTCTGTTCCCCATCTGGGCCAGCATGGCCCTAGTGCCTCTGGTCCTCACCCAGGCATCATGGGACCTGGATACTCTATTCCACGCCTGGGCCTCACTCTGACCAGGGACCTCTGGTCCCATTCTGGGCCTCAAACTGAACTGGTTACTCTGGTTCACCCTCTGGGGCTCACCCATACCTGGTGACTCTGGTCACCCGTTGGGCTTCACTTGGGCCTGGATAATCTGGTCCTTAGCTGTTCCGCACCTGGATCTGGTGACTGGTGGCCACCTGGGCCTCACCTGGACTTGGTGAATCCTGTTGCCACCTGCGCCTCACCTGGACCTTGTGACTCTGGTCCCACCTGGACCTCACCTGAACGAGGTGACTGGTTCCCACAGGGACCTCACCTGGACCTGGTGACTCAGTTCCTCATATGGGCATCATGGGACCTGGTTTCTCAGTTCCACATCGGGGCCTCACCTGGACCTAGTGATTCTTGTCCCCCTCTGGGCCTCACCCTGACGTGGTGACTCTGGTCCCCACCTGGATATCACCAGAACCGGGTGACTCTGGTCCCCCTCTGGGACTCACCCGGATCTGGGGACACTGGTCCTCAGCTGGTCCTCAACAGGACCTGTTGAATCTACTCCTCACTTAGGCCTCGTCTGGACCTTGTGTCTCTTTTCCCACCTGGCATCAATGGGACATGGTTACTCTGTTCCCCACCTGGGCCCCTCCTGAACATGATAACTTTGATCCACACTTCGGCCTCAACTGCTCCTGATGTCTCTCGTCCCACCACCTAGGACTCAATCTGGACCTGGTGACTGTCGTCCCCACCTGGGTCTCACCTGGATCTGAGGACTCTCGTTCCCACATGAACCACACCTGGACCTGGTGACTGTGGTGTTCTTGTAGACTCACATTTACCTGGTGACTGCGGTCCCCAGTAGGGCCTCACCTGGATCTGCTGACTGTGGCCTGCAGGTTGGCCTCACCTGGACCTGGTGAGTGGGGTTGCCACCTGAGCTTCACCCATACCTGGTGACTCAGGAACCCACGTGGTCCTCTTGGACCTGGTGAATCTGGTCCTTACATGGTCCTCTCCCAGACCCGGGGATTCTGGAAACCACCTGGGCCTCACCTGGACCTGGTGAATCTCTTCCCCATCTGGGCCTCACCCAGTCTTGATGACTTTGTTCCCCACCTGGACCTGATTGCTGTGGACTCTTTCTTGGCCTCACCTGGACCTGGTGACTCTGATCCTATCTGCGTGTGACCCAGACCTGGTGACTCTGGTCCTCACCTGGGCATCATTGGTACCTGGTGACTCTGTTCCACACCTGAGCCTCACCTGGACATGATGACTCTGGAACCTCTCTGGGCCTCACCCTGACTTGGTGACTCTTGTCCCCATCTGGATGTCACCTGGACCAGGTGATTCTGGTACCCCTCTAGGCCTCAACCAGATCTGGTGTCTCTGGTCTCCAACAAGTCCTCGGCTGGACTTAGTGAATATGCTCCATCTTGGCCTCATTTGGACCTGGTTACTCTGGTCCCTACCTGGGCATCATGGGGACCTGGTTCCACTGCATGGCCTGCAGGATGGCCTCACCTGGACCTGGTAACTCTGGTCCCTATCTTGGCATTATCGGGACCCGTTTACTTTGCATGGCCTGCAGGTAGGCCTCACCTGGACCTGGTGAGTGGGGTTGCCACTTGGGCCTCACCCATACCTGCTGACTCAGGCCCCTACGTGGGCCTCACTTGGACCTGGTGTATCTGGTAATTCTGCTCACCACCTGGGGATCACCTGGACCTGGTGAATCTGGTAACTCTGGTCACCACGTGGGAATCACTTGGACCTGGTGAATCTGTGTCCCCATCTGGGCCTCACCCAGTCCTCGTGATTTTTTTCCCCACCTAGACCTGATTGCTGTGGACTCCTTCTTAGCCTCACCTGGAACTGTTGACTCTGATCCTAACTGGGCCTCAGCCAGATCTGGTGACTCTGCTCCTCACGTGTGGACCATTATGACCTGGATACTCTGTTCCACACCTGAGCCTCACCTGGACATGATGTCTCTGGATCCCCTCTGGGCCTCTCCCTGACATGGTGACTCTGGTCCCCATCTGGAAGGTACCTAGACCAGGTGAATCTGGTACCCCTCTAGGCCTCAAATAGACCTGGTGACTCTGGTCCTCTACTGGGCCTCAACCAGACGTAGTGAATATGCTGACCACCTTCGCCTCATCTGGACCTGGTGACTCTGGTCCCACCTGGACCTACCCGGATCTGGTGGCTCTGCTTCCCATATGGGGCTCTCCTGACTTGGTTCCTGTTGTCTCCATCTGGCCTCACCTGGAACACAATGACTCTGATCCATACTTGGGCCTCTCCTGGACCTGTTGACTCTGGTCCTTCCCTGGGCATCATTGGGACCTGGATACTCTCTTATATACCTGTTTCTCACCTGGACCTGTTGACTGTGGTCCCACCTGGGCCTCACCTGGACGAGGTGACTGGTTCCCACAGGGACCTCACCTGGAACTGGTGACTCAGGTCCTCATATGGGCATCATGGGACCTGGTTTCTCAGTTCCACATCGGGGCCTCACCTGGACCTAGTGATTCTCATCCCCCTCTGGGCCACACCCTGACGGGGTGACTCTGGTCCCCTCTTGGATATCACCAGAACCTGGTGACTCTGGTCCCCCTATGGGGCTCTCCGGAGGTGGGGACACTGGTCCTCAACAGGGTCTCAACAGGACCTGGTGAATCTACTCCTCACTTAGGCCTCGTCTGGACCTTGTGACTCTTTTCCCACCTGGCATCAATGGGACATGGTTACTCTGTTCCCCACCTGTGCCTCACCTTGACATGATAACTTTGCTCCACACTTTGGCCTCAACTTGTCCTGATGACACTTGTCCCCCCACCTAGGCCTCAACCTGGACCTGGTGACGCTCGTTCCCACATGAACCACACCTGGACCTGGTGACTGTGGTGTTCTTGTAGACTCACATTTACCTGGTGACTCCCGTCCCCACTAGGGCCTCACCAGGATCTGGTGACACTGGTCTGCAGGTTGGACTCACCTGGACCTGGTGAGTGAGGTTGCCAACTGAGCCTCACCTATACCTGGTGACACAGTTCCCCACTTGGTCGTCTGGGACCTGGTGACTCTGGTCCTTACCTGGTCCTCACCCGGAACTCGTAACTCTGATCACCACCTGGGAATCACCTGGACCTGGTAACTCTCTTCCCTACCTGGGCATCATCGGGACATTGTTCCTCTGCATGGCCTGCAGGTTGCCCTCACCTGGACCTGGTGAGTGGGGTTGACACCTGGGCCTCACCCTTGCCTGGTGACACAGGTCCCCACCTGGGTCTCACTTGGACCTGGTGAATCTGCTCCTTACCTGGACCTCACACGGAACTGGTAACTCTGGTCACCACCTGGGAATAACCTGGACATGGTGAATCTGGTCCCCATCTGGGCCTCACCCTCTCCTGGTGACTTTGTTCCCCACCTGGGCCTGATTGCTGTGGACTCCTTCTTCGCCTCACCTTGAACTGGTGACTCTGATCCTCACTGGGCCTCACCCAGATCTGGTGACTCTGGTCCTCACCTGTGGACCATTATGACCTGGATACTTTGTTACACACCTGAGCCTCACCTGGACATGATGACTCTGAATGCCCTCTGGGCCTCAGCCTCTCCTGGTGACTTTGTTCCCCACCTGGGCCTGATTGCTGTGGATTCTTTCTTGGCCTCACCTGGAACTGGTGACTATGATCCTATCTGCGCGTCACCCAGATCTGGTGACTCTGGTCCTCACCTGGGTATCTTTGGTACTTGGTGACTCTGTTCCACACCTGAGCCTCACCTGGACATGATGACTCTGGAACCTCTCTGGGACTCACCCTGACCTGGTGACTCTGGACCCTTCTGGATGTCACCTAGAACAGGTGAATCTGGTACCCGTCTAGGCCTCAACCAGATCTGGTGACTCTGGTCCCACCTGGGCCTCACCTGGACGAGGTGATTGGTTCCCACAGTGACCTCACCTGGACCTGGTGACTCAGGTCCTCATATGGGCATCATGGGACCAGGGTTCTCAGTTCCACATCGGGGTCTCATCTGGACCTAGTGATTCTCGTCCCCCTCTGGGCCTCACCCTGACGTGCTGACTCTGGTCCCCACCTGGATATCACCAGAACCGGGTGACACTGGTCCCCCTCTGGGACTCACCCGGAGCTGGGGACACTGGTCCTCAACTGGGCCTCAACAGGACCTGGTGAATCTACTCCTCACTAAGGCCTCGTCTGGACCTTGTGACTCTTTTCCCACCTGGCATCAATGGGACATGGTTACTCTTCCCCAGCTGGGCCTCACATGGACATGATAACTTTGTTCCACACTTTGGCCTCAACTGGTCCTGATGACCCGGGTCCCCCGCCCTAGGCCTCAATCTGGACCTGGTGACTGTGGTCCCCACCTGGGTCTCACCTGGACCTGGTGACTCTCGTTCCCACATGAACCACACCAGGTCCTGGTAACTGTGTTGTTCTGGTAGAATCACTTTTAACTGGTGACTACAGTCCCCACTAGGGCCTCACGTGAATCGGGTGACTTGGCCTGCAGGTTGGCCTCACATGGACCTGGTGAGTGAGGATGCCACTTGGGCCTCACCCATACCTGGTGACTCAGGTCTCCACGTGGGCCTCTTGGACCTGGTAAATCTGGTCCTTACCTGGTCCTCTCCCAGACCCGGGGACTATGGTCACCACCTGGGCCTCACCTGGACCTGGTGAATCCAGTCCCCATCTGGGCCTCACTCAGTCCTGGTGACTTTGTTCCCCACCTTGACCTGATTGCTGTGGACTCCTTCTTGTCCTCACCTGGAACTGGTGACTCTGATCCTATCTGCGTGTCACCCAGACCTGGTGACTCTGGTCCTCACCTGGGCATCATTGGTACCTGGTTTCTCTGTTCCACACCTGAGCCTCACCTGCACATGAGGCTCTGGACTGTCGAACCACTCTGGGCCTAACCCTGACCTGGTGACTCTGGTCTCCATCTGGATGTCACCTGGACCAGGTGATTCTGGTACCCCTCTCGGCTCATCCAGTTCTGGTGACTCTGGTCCTCAACTGGGCCTCACCTGGACCTATTGAATATGCTCCATCTGGGCCTCATTTGGACCTGGTGACTCTGGTCCTTACCTGGTCGTCTCCCAGACCCGGGGACTCTGGTCACCACCTGGGCCTCACTTGGACCTGGTGAATCTGGTCCTTACCTGGTGGTCACCCGGGACTGGTAACCCTGGTCACCACTAGGATATCACCTGGGCCTGGTGAATCTGGTCCCCATCTGGGCCTCACCCAGTCCTGGTGTCTTTGTTCCCCACCTGGACCTGATTGCTGTGGACTCCTTCTTGGCCTCAACTGGAACTGGTGACTCTGATCCTACCTGGGCCTCACCCAGATCTGGTGACTCTGTTCCTCACCTATGGACCATTATGACCTGGATACTCGGTTCCAAACCTGAGCCTCATCTGGACATGATGACTCTCGATCCCCTCTTGGCCTCAGCCTGACGTGGGGACTCTGGTCCCCATCTGGATGTCACCCAGACAGGTGAATCTGGTACCCCTCTAGGCCTCAACTAGACCTGGTTACTCTGCTCCTCAACTGGGTCTCACCGAGAACTAGTGAACATGCTCCCCACCTGCGCCTCATCTGGACCTGGTGACTCTGGTTCTCCCTGGGCGTCATCGGGATATGGTTACTCTATTCCCACTTGGAGTGACCTGATCCTGGTAACTCTGGTCCTGACTTTGGCCTCTTTTGTACCAGGTGACTCTGGCTCCACCTGGGCCTCACCTGTAACTGGTGACTCTGATCCTATGCATGGCCTCACCTGACCTGGTGACTGTGGTTCCCATCGGGACCTCACCTGAACCTCATATCTCTGGTCCCACCTGGGCCTCACCAGGACCTGGTGTCTCTGGTACCCATCTGGGTAGCATCAGGATACGGTTACACTGTTCCCTAACAGTGACCCAGCCGGACCTATTAACTCTGGTCTTCTCCTGGGCCACACCTGGACATGGTGACACTGGTTCCCACCCGGGTCTCACCTGGACATGGTGAGTCGGATCCCCACCTGGTGCTCACCTGTAACTGGTGATTCGCGTTCACACATGGACATCATGTGGACCTGGTGGCTGCAGTGTTTCTAGCTTCTCATGCACCTCGTGACTCTGGTCCCGACCAGGGCCCCACCGGGACCTGGTGAGTGTGGTTGACACCTGCATCTCACCTGCACCTGGTGTTTCTGGTCTGCACGTGAGACTACCCTGGATCTGGTGACTGTGGTCCCCACCTGGGCTTCACCTGGATTTGGGGACTCTGGTCCCCATCTGGGCCTCACCTGGCCCTGTTGACCATGGTCCTCAACTGGGCAAAATTGGGACCCGGTGGCTGTGTTCCACAACTGGACCTCACCTGGACCAGGTGACTCTGTTCCCACTCTGGGTCTCACCGTGCCCTAGTGACTGTGAACCCCACTTTGGCCTGACGTGGACGTGCTGACCCAGGTTGCCACCTGCGCGTGACCTCGAATTGTTGACTCTGGTTCTTTCAAGGGCCTCCCCTGTACCTGGTGATTTTGGTTCCCACCTGGGCCTCACGTGGACGTGGTGACTCTTGTCACCACCGAGGACTCACCTGGACATGATTACTGTGTTCCACACCTGGGCCTCTGGTAGACCTGTTGTCCATGGTCCCGAAGTCGGCCTCACGTGGACCTGTTGCCTCTGATCCCCACCGGGACCTCACGTCTACCTGGTAACTCTGGTACTCTCCTGGGCTTCACTGGACCTTGAGACTCTGGTCCCCACCTGGGCTTCACCTGGATCTGGTGACTCTGGTCCACACCTGGACTTCACCTGGAACTGGTGACTCTGGTCCCCACCTGGATCTCTCCTGGACCTGGTGACTCTCTTTCCAACATGGACCTCACCTGGATCTGGTGACTCTGGTCCTCAGTTTGGCCTCACCTGGACCTGGTGTCTCTCGTCCCCACTTTGACCTAACTCAGAACTGCTGAATCTTTCCCGACCTAGGCCGCACCCAGACCTGGTGACTTTTCTCTCCAGCTATGCCTCAATTCGACCTGATGAATCTGGTCCTGACGTGGGGCTCACATGGACCTGGGACTCAGCTGGATAGAGTGGCTCTGGTTCCCACAAGGGTAACACCTGATACTGGTGATTGTGGTCTTATTCTATGCCTCACCAGGACCTAGTGATTCTGTTCCCCATCTGGGCCTGCATGGCCCTAGTGACTCTGGTCCTCACCCAGGCATCATTGGGACCTGGATACTCTATTCCACATCTGGGCCTCACTTTGACCAGCGACCTCTGGTCCCATTCTGGGCCTCAAACTAAACTGGTTACTCTGGTTCCCCCTCTGGGACTCACCCTTACCTGAAGAATCTGGTCACCCCTTGGGCTTCACTTGGGGCTGGTGAATCTGGTCCTTAGCTGGTCCTCACCTGGATGTGGTGACTGGTCGCCACCTGGGCCTCACCTGGACTTGATGAATCCTGTTGCCACTTGCGCCTCACCTGGACCTTGTGACTGTGGTCCCACCTGGACCTCACCTGGATATGGCGGCTCTGTTTCGCATAAGGGGCACTCCTGGACCTGGTTCCTGTGGTCTCCATCGGGCCTCACCTGGAACACAATGACTCTGATCCATATTTGGGCCTCTCCTGGACCTGTTGAATCTGGTCCTTACCTGGGCATCATTGGGACCTGGATACTCTCTATATACCTGGGCCTCACCTGGACCTGGTGACTGTGGTCCCACCAGAGCCTCACCTGGACGAGGTGACTGGTTCCCACGGGGACCTCACCTGGACCTGGTGACTCAGGTCCTCATATGGGCATCATGGGACCTGGTTTCTCAGTTCCACATCGGGGCCTCACCTGGACCTAGTGATTCTCGTCCCACTCTGGGCCTCACCCTGACGTGGTGACTCTGGTCCCCACCTGGATATCACCAGAACCAGGTGACTCTGGTCCCCGTCTGGGACTCACCCGGAGCTGGGTACACTGGTCCTCAAGTAGGCCTCAGCAGGACCTGGTGAATCTACTCCTCACTTAGGCTTCGACTGGACCTGTGACTCTTTTCCCACCTGGCATCAATGGGACATGGTTACTCTGTTCCCCACCTGGGACTCACCTGGACATGATAACTTTGCTCCGCACTTTGGCCTCAACTGGTCCTGATGACTCTGGACCCACCACCTAGGACTCAATCTGTACCTGGTGACTGTGGTCCCCACCTGGGTCTCACCTGGACCTGGTGACTCTCGTTCCCACATGAATCACACCTGGACCTGGTGACTGTGGTGTTCTTGTAGACTCTCTTTTACCTTGTGACTCCGGTCCCCACTAAGGTCTCACCTCTATCTGGTGACTCTGGCCTGCAGGTTGGCCTCACCTGGACTTGGTGAGTGGGGTTGCCACCTGGGCCTCACCCATACCTGGTGACTCAGGTGCCCACAGGGGCCTCTTGGACCTGGTGAATCTTCTCCTTACCTGGTCCTGCCCCAGACCCGGGACTCTGGTCACCACCTGGGCCTCACATGGACCTGGTGAATCTGTTCCCCACCTGGGCCTCACCGAGTCCTGGTGACTTTGTTCCCCGTCTGGACCTGATTGCTGTGGACTCTTTCTTGGCCTCACCTGGAACTGGTGACTCTGATCCTATCTGGGCGTCACCGAGACCTGGTGACTCTGGTCCTCACCTGGGCATCATTGGTACCTGGTGACTCTGTTCCACACCTGAGCCTCACCTGAACATGATTACTCTTGAACCACTCTGGGCCTCACCCTGACCTGGTTACTCTGGTCCCCATCTGGATGTCACCTGGACCAGGTGATTCTGGTATCCTTCTACGCCTCAACAAGATCTGGTAACTATGGTCCTCAACTGGGCCTCACCTGGACCTAGTGAATATGCTCCATCTGGGCCTCACCTGGACCTGGTAACTCTGGACCCTACCTGGGCATCATTGGACACGGTTCCTCTGCATGGCCTGCAGGTTGGCCTCACCTGGACCTGGTGAGTGGGGTTGCCACCTGTGCCTCACCCATACCTGGTGACACAGTCCCCACGTGGTCCTCACTTGGACCTAGTGAATCTGGTCCTTACCTGGTCCTCACCCGGAACTAGTAACTCTGGTCACCACCGGGGAATCACCTGGACCTGGTGAATCTGGTCCCCATTGGGCCTCACCCAGTCCTGGTGACTTTGTTCCCCACCTGGACCTGATTGCTGTGGACTCCTTCTTGTCCTACCCTGGAACTGGTGACTCTGATCCTAACTGGGCCTCACCCAGATATGGTGACTCTGGTCCTCACCTGTGGACCATTATGATCTGGATACTCTGTTCCACACCTGAGCCTCACCTGGACATGATGACTCTGGATCCCCTCTGGGCCTCACCCTGAAATGCTGACTCTGGTCCCCATCTGGATGTCACCCAGACCAGGTGAATCTGGTACCCCTCTAGGCCTCAACTAGACCTGGTGACACTTGTCCTCAACTGGGCCACACTGGGACCTAGTGAATATGCTCCCCACCTGCGCCTCATCTGACCTGGTCACTCTGGTTCTACCTGGGCATCATTGGGACATGGTTACTCTATTCCCCACTGGGACTGACCTGATTCCGGTAACTCTGGTCCTGACTTTGGCCTCTTCTGTACCAGGTGACTCTGGCTCCACTTGGGCCTCACCTGTAACTGGTGACTCTGATCCTATGCATGTCCTCATCTGACCTGGTGACTGTGGTTCCCATCGAGACCTCACCTGGACCTCATGTCTCTGGTCCCTCCTGGGCCTCACCAGGACCTGGTGTCTCTGATACCCACCTGGGTAGCATCAGGATATGGTTACACTGTTCACTAACAGTGACCCTGCCGGACCTATTAACTCTGGTCTTCACCTGGGGCACACCTGGACATGGTGACACTGGTTCCCACCAGGGCCTCACCTGGACATGGTGAGTCGGATCCCCACCTGGTCCTCACCTGTAACTGGTGATTCTCGTTCCCACATGGACATCATGTGGACCTGGTGGCTGCAGTGTTTCTAGCTTCTCATGTACTTCGTGACTCTGATCTCCACCGGGGCCTCACCGGGACCTGCTGAGTGTGGTTTCCACCTGCACCTCACCTGGACCTGGTGATTCTGGTCTGCACCTGAGACTACACTGGATCTGGTGACTGTGGTCCCCACCTGGGCTTCACCTGGATTTGGGGACTCCGGTCCCCATCTTGTCTTTACCTGGCCCTGTTGACCATGGTCCTCAACTGGGTAAAATTGGGACCCAGTGACTGTGTTCCACAAGTGGCCTCACCTGGACCAAGTGAATCTGGTCCCCCTCTGGGTGTCACCGTGACCTAGTGACTGTGAACCCCAATTTGGCCTGACTTGGACCTGCGGACCCAGGTTGCCACCTGCGCCTGACCTCGAACTGTTGACTCTGGTCCTTTCAAGGGCCTCCCCTGGACCTGGTGATCCTGGTACCCATCTGGGCCTCACCTGGACGTGGTGACTCTTGTCACCACCGGGAACTTACCTGGACCTGCTTACTGTGTTCCACACCTGGGCCTCAAGTAGACTTGTTGACCATGGTCCCCAAGCCAGACTCACATGGACATGTTGCCTCTGATCCCCACCGGGGCCTCACGTGTACCTGGTAACTCTGGTCCTCACCTGGGCCTCATCTGGACCTAGTGACTCTGGTCCCCACATGGACTTCACCTGGATCTGGTGACTCTGATCCCCACCTGGATGTCACCCAGACCAGGTGAATCTGGTACCCCTCTAGGCCTCAACTAGACCTGGTGACACTGGTCCTCAACTGGGCCTCACCAGGACCTAGTGAATATGATCTCCACCTGCGCCTCGTCTGACCTGGTCACTCTGGTTCTACCTGGGCATCATTGGGACATGATTACCCTATTCCCCACTGGGACTGACCTGATTCCGGTAACTCTGGTCCTGACTTTGGCCTCTTCTGTACCTGGTGACTCTGGTTCCACCTGGCCCTCACCTGTAACTGGTGACTCTGATCCTATGCATGGCCTCAAATGACCTGGTGACTGTGGTTCCCATCGGGACCTCACCTGGACCTCATGTCTCTGGTCCCTCCTGACCCTCACCAGGACCTGGTATCTCTGATAACCACCTGGGTAGCATCAGGATATGGTTACACTGTTCGCTAACAGTGACCCTGCCGGACCTATTAACTCTGGTCTTCACCAGGGCCACACCTGGACATGGTGACACTGGTTCCCACCAGGGCCTCACCTGGACATGGTGAGTCGGATCCCCACATGGTCATCACCTTTAACTGGTGATTCTCCTTCCCACATGCACATCATGTGGACCTGGTGGCTGCAGTGTTTCTAGCTTCTCATGTACCTCGTGACTCTGATCCCCACCAGGGCCTCACCGGGACCTGCTGAGTGTGGTTGCCACCTGCACCTCACCTGGACCTGGTGATTCTGGTCTGCACCTGAGACTACCCTGGCTCTGGTGACTGTGGTCCCCACCTGGGCTTCACCTGGATTTGGGGACTCCGGTCCCCATCTTGGCTTTACCTGGCCCTGTTGACCATAGTCCTCAACTGGGTAAAACTGGGACCCGGTGACTGTGTTCCACAAGTGGCCTCACCTGGACCAAGTGACTCTGGTCCCCCTCTGGGTGTCACCGTGCCCTAGTGACTGTGAACCCCACTTTGGCCTGACTTGGACCTTCTGACCCTGGTTGCCACCTGCGCTTGACCTCGAATTGTTGACTCTGGTTCTTTCAAGGGCCTCCCCGGGACCTGGTGATCCTGGTACCCATCTGGGCCTCAACTAGACGTGGTGACTCTTGTCACCACCGGGGACTCACCTGGACCTGCTTACTGTGTTCCACACCTGGGCCTCAAGTAGACCTGTTGACCATGGTCCCAAGCCAGACTCACATGGACATGTTGCCTCTGATCCCCACCGGGGCCTCACGTGTACCTGGTAACTCTGGTCCTCACTTGGGCCTCATCTGGAGCTAGTGACTCTGGTCCCTACCTGGGCTTCACCTGGATCTGATGACTCTGGTCCCCACCTGAACTCACCTGGATCTGGTGACTCTGGCCCCCACCTGGACCTCTCCTGGTCCTGCTGACTCTCTTTCCAACATGGACCTTACCTGGATCTGCTGACTCTGGTCCTCAGTTTGACCTCACCTGTACCTGGTGTCTCTCGTCCCCACTTTGACGTAACTCAGAACTGCTGAATATTGCCCCACCGAGGCCGCACCGAGACCTGGTGACACTTGTCCCCAGCTATGCCTCAATTCAACTTCATGAATCTGCTCCTCACGTGGGCCTCACATGGACCTGGGACTCAGCTGGATTGAGTGGCTCTGGTTCCCACAAGGGGCGCACCTGATACTGGTGACTGTGGTCTTATACTATGCCTCATCAGGACCTAGTGATTCTGTTCCCCATCTGGGCCTGCATGGCCCTAGTGACTCTGATCCTCACCCAGGCATCATTGGGACCTGGATACTCTATTCCACACCTGGGCCTCACTTTGACCAGGGACCTCTGGTCCCATTCTGGGCCTCAATCTAAACTGGTTACTCTGGTTCCCCCTCTGGGCCTCACCCTTACCTGGTGACTCTGGTCACCCCTTGGGCTTCACTTGGGCCTGGTGAATCTGGTCCTTAGCTTGTCCTCACTTGGATCTGGTGACTGTTCGCCACCTGTGCCTAACATGTACTTGGTGAATCCTGTTGCCACCTGCGCGTCACCTGGACCTGGTGACTGTGGTCCCACCTGGACCACACCTGGATCTGGTGGCTCTGGTTCCCATATGGGGCTCTCCTGTAACTGATTCCTGTGTTCTCCATCTGGCCTCACCTGGAACACAATGACTCTGATCCATATTTGGGCCTCACCTGGACCTGTTGACTGTGGTCCCACCTGGGCCTCACCTGGACGAGGTGACTGGTTCCCACGGGGACATCACCTGGACCTGGTGACTCAGTTCCTCATATGGGCATCATGGGACCTGGTTTCTCAGTTCCACATCGGGACCTCACGTGGACCGAGTGATTCTCTTCCCACTCTGGGCCTCACCCTGACGTGATGCCTCTGGTCCCCACCTGGATATCACCAGAACCGGGTGACTCTGGTCCCCCTCTGGGACTGACGCGGAGCTGGTGACACTGGTCCTCAACTGTGCCTCAACAGGACGTGGTGAATCTACTCCTCACTTACGCCTCGTATGGACCTTGTGACTCTTTTCCCACCTGGCATCAATGGGACAAGGTTACTCTGGTCCCCACCTGGACCTCACATGGACATGATAACTTTGCTCCACACTTTGTCCTCAACTGGTCCTGATGACCCTCGTCCCCCCACCTAGGCCTCAATCTGGACCTGGTGACTGTGGTACCCACCTGGGTTTCACCTCGACCTGTTGACTCTCCTTGCCACATGAACCCCACCTGGACCTGGGGACTGTGGTGTTCTTGTAGACTCACATTTACCTGGTGACTGCGGTCCCCACTAGGGCCTCACCTGGATCTGGTGACTCTGACCTGCAGGTTGGCCTCACCTGGACCTGGTGAGTGGGGTTCCCACCTGGGCCTCACCCATTCATGGTGACTGAGGTCCCCACGTGAGCCTCTTGGACCTGGTGAATCTGGTCCTTAGCTGGTCCTCTCCCAGAACCGTGGACTCTGTTCACCACCTGGGCCTCAACTGGACCTGGTGAATCTGGTCCCCATCTGGGCCTCACCAGTCCTGGTTAATTTGTTGCCCGCCAGGACCTGATTACTGTGGAATCCTTCTTGGCCTCACCTGGAACTTGTGACTCTGTTCCTAACTGGGCCTCACCCAGCTCTGGTGACTCTGGTCCTCACCTGAGGACCATTATGATCTGGATACTCTGTTCCACACCTGAGCCTCACCTGGACATGATGACTCTAGATCCCCTCTGGGCCTCACCCTGACATGGTGACTCTGGTCCCCATCTGGATGTCACCTAGACCTAGTGAATCTGGTACCCCTCTAGGCCTCAACTAGACCTGGTGACCAATGTCCTCAACTGGGCCTCACCTGGACCTAGTGATTCTCATTCCGCTCTGGGCCTCACCCTGACGTGGTGACTCTGGTCACACCTGGATATCACCAGAACCAGTGATTCTGTGCTCCCTCTGGGACTCACCCGGAGCTGGGGACAGTGGTCCTAATCTGGGCCTCAACAGGACCTGGTGAATCTACTCCTCAGTTAGGCCACGTATAAACCTTCTGACTCTTTTCCCACCTGGCATCAGTGGGACATGGTTACTCTGTTCCCCACCTGGGCCTCACCTGGACATGATAACTTTGCTCCGCACTTTGTTCTCAACTGGTCCTGATGACACTGGTTCCCCCACCTAGGCCTCAATCTGGACCTGGTGACTGTGGTCCCCACCTGGGCTTCACCTGGATTTGGGGACTCCGGTCCCCTCTGTACTCACCTGGCCCTGTTGACCATGGCACTCAACTGGGCAAAATTGGGACCAGATGACTGTGTTCCACAACTGGACCTCACCTGTACCAGGTGACTCTAATCCCCCACTGGGTCTCCCCGTGCCCTAGTGACTGTGAACCACACTTTGGCCTGATTTGGACCTGCTGACCCTGGTTGCCACCTGCGCCTGACCTCGAAATATTGACTCTGGTTCTTTCAAGCGCCTCCCGTGTACCTGGTGATCCTGGTCCCGACCTGGGCCACACCTGGACGTGGTGACTCTTGTCACCACCGGGGACTCACCTGGACCTGCATACTGTGTTCCATACCTGGGCCTCAAGTAGCCCTGTTGAACATGGTCCCAAGCCGACCTCACATGGAACTGTTGCCTCTGATCGCCACCGAGGCCTCACGTGTACCTGGTAACTCTGGTACTCACCTGGGCCTCATCTGGATCTGGTGATCTGGTCCCAACATGGACTTCACCTGGATCTGGAGACTCTGGTCCCCCCTGGACCTCTCCTGGACCTGGTGACTCTCTTTCCAACATGGACCTCACCTGGATCTGGAGACTCTGGTCCTCAGTTTGGACTCACCTGTTCCTGGTGTCTTTCTTCCACACTTTGACCTAACTCAGAACTGCTGAATCTTGCCCAACCTAGGCTGCATCCAGTCACAAGAGCTGTGACTCTTGTCCACAGCTATGCCTCAATTCGACCTGATGAATCTGTTCCTCACGTGGGCCTCACATGGACCTGGGACTCAGCTGCAGAGAGTGGCTCTGGTTCCCACAAGGGGCTCACCGGATACTGGTGACTGTGGTCTTATTCTATGCCTCACCAGGACCTAGTGATTCTGTTCCCCATCTGGGCCTCCATGGCCCTCGTGACTCTGGTCCTCGCCCAGGCATCATTGGGACCTGGATACTCTATTCCACATCTGGGACTCCCTCTGACCAGGGACCTCTGGTCTCATTCTTGGCCTCAAACTAAACTAGTTACTCTGGTTCCCCCTCTGGGCCTCACCCTTACCTGGTGACTCTGGTCACCCCTTGGGCTTCATTGGGGTTGGTGAATCTGGTCCTTAGATTGTCCTCAATTAGATCTGGTGACTGGTCGCCACCTGGGCCTCACCTGGACTTGGTGACTGTGGTCCCACCTGGGCCTCACCTGGATGAGGTGACTGGTTCCCACAGGGACCTCACCGGGACCTGGTGACTCAGGTCTTCATATGGACATCATGGGACCTGGTTTCTCAGTTCCACATTGGGGCCTCACCTGGAGCTAGTGATTCTCGTCCCACTCTGGGCCTCACCCTGTCGTGGTGACTCTGGTCCCGACGTGGATATCACCAGAACCGGGTGACTCTGATCCACCTCCGTGACTCACCCGGAGCTGGGGACACTGGTCCTCAACTGGGCCTCAACAGGACCTGGTGAATCTACTCCTCACTTAGGAATCGTCTGGACCTTGTGACTCTTTTCCCACCTGGCATCAATGGGACATGGTTACTCTGTTCCCCACCTGGGTCTCACCTGGACATGATAACTTTGCTCCACACTTTGGCCTCAACTGGTGCTGATGATTCTGGTCCCCCCACGTAGGCCTCAATCTGGACATGGTGACTGTGGTCCCCACCTGGGTCAACTGGACCAGGTGAATCTCATTCCCACATGAACCACACCTGTACCTGGAGACTGTGGTGTTCTTGTAGACTCACATTTACCTGGTGCCTCCGGTATATACTAGGGCCTCACCTGGATCTGGTGACTCTGGCCTGCATGTTGACCTCACCTGGACCTGGTGAGTAGGGTTTGCCACCAGGGCCTCACCCATACCTGTTGACTCATGTCCCCACGTGGGCCTCTTGGACCTGGTGAATCTGGACCTTACCTGGTTCTCTCCCAGACCCGGGGACTCTGGTCACCACCTGGGCCTCACCTGGACCTGGTGAATCTGGTCCCTATCTGGGCCTCACCCAGTCCTGGTGACTTTGTTCCTCACCTGGACCTGATTGCTGTGGACCCTTTCTTGGCCTCACCTGGAACTGGTGACTCTGATTCTATCTGCGCGTTACCCAGACCTGGTGACTCTGTACTCACCTGGGCATCATTGGTACCTCGTGACTCTGTTCCACACCTGAGCCTCACCTGGACATGATGACTCTGGCACCTCTCTGGGCCTCACCCTGACCTGGAGACTCTGGTCCCCATCTGGATGTCACCTGTACCAGGTGATTCTAGTACCCCTCTAGTCCTCAACCAGATCTGGTGACTCTGGTCCTCAACTGGGCCTCACCTGGACCTAGTGAATATGCTCCATCTGGGCCTCATTTGGACCTGGTGACTCTGGTCCCTACCTGGGCATCATTGGGACATGGTTCCACTGCATGGCCTGCAGGTTGGCCTCACCTGGACCTGGTAAGTCTGGTCCCTACGTGGGCATCATCGGGACATGGTTCCACTGCATGGCCTGCACGTTGGCCTCAACTGGACCTGGTGAGTGGGATTTCCACGTGTGCCTCACCCATACCTGGAGACAAAAGTCGCCACGTGGGCCTCACTTGGACCTGGTGAATCTGGTCCTTACCTGGTCTTCACCTGGAACTGGTAACTCTGGTCACCACCTGGGAATCACCTGGACCTGGTGAATCTGTTCCCCATCTGGGCCTCACCCAGTCTTGGTGACTTTGTTCCCAACCTGGACCTGATTGCTGTGGACTCCTTCTTGGTCTCACCTGGAACTGCTGACTCTGATCGTAACTGGACCTCACCCAGATCTGGTGATTCGGGTCCTCACCTGTGGACCAATACGACCTGGATACTCTATTCCACACCTGAGCCGCAATTTGACCAGGGACCTCTGGTCCCGTTCTGGGCCTCAAACTAAACTGGTTACTTGGTTTTCCCTATGGGCCTCACCATTACCTGGTGACTCTGGTCACCACTTGGGCTTCACTTGGGCCTGGTGAATCTGGTCCATAGATGGTCCGCACCTGGATCTGGTGACTGGTCGCCACCTGGGCCTCAGCTGGACATGGTGAATCCTGTTGCAACTGTGTTGTGACTCACCTGAACCTTGTGACTGTGGTCCCACCTGGACTCACCTGGATCTGGTGGCTCTGGGTCCCATATGGGGCTCTCCTGGACCTGGTTCCCGTGGTATCCATCTGGATTCACCTGGATCAAAATGACTCTGATCCATATTTGGGCCTCTCTTGGGCCTGTTGACTCTGGTCCTAAACTGGGGATCATTGGTAACTGGATACTCTCTTATATACGTGGGCCTCACCTGGACCTGGTGACTGTGGTCCCACCTGGGCCTCACCTGGACGAGTTGACTGGTTCCAACAAGGACCTCACCAGGACCTGGTGATTCAGGTCTTCATATGGGCATCATGGGACCTGGTTTCAGTTCCACATGGGGGCCTCACCTGGACCTAGTGATTCTCATCCCCTTCTGGGCCTCACCCTGACGTGGCGACTCTGGTCCCCAGCTGGATAGGCCCAGAACCGGGTGACTCTGGTCCCCCTCTGGGACTCACCCGGAGCTGGGGACACTGGTACTCAATCGGGCCTCAACAGGACCTGGTGAATCTACTCCTCACTTAGGCCTCGTCTGGACCTTGTGACTCTTTTCCCACCTGGCATCAATGGGACATGGTTACTCTGTTCCCCACCTGGGCCTCACCTGGACATGATAACTTTGCTCCACACATTGGCCTCAAATGTTCCTCATGACTCTGATCCCTCCACCTAGGAATCAATCTGGACCTGGTGACTGTGTTCCCCACCTGGGTCTCACCTGGTCCTGGTGACTCTCGTTCACACATGAACCACACCAGGACCTGGTGACTGTGGTGTTCTTGTAGAATCATATTTACCTGGTGACTCCGGTCCCCACTAGGGCCTCACCTGGATCTGGTGACTCTGGCATGCAGGTTGGCCTCACCTGGACCTGGTGAGTGGGATGGCCACCTGGGGCTCACCCATACCTGGTGACTCAGGTCCCCCCGTGGGCCTCTGGGACCTGGTAAATCTGGTCCTTACCTCGTCCTCTCCCAGACCCGGGAACTCTGGTCACCACCTGGGCCTCACCTTGACATGGTGACTCTGGTCCCCATCTGGATGTCGCCTAGACCAGGTGAATCTGTTACCCCTCTAGGGCTCAAATAGACCTGGTGACACTGGTCCTCAACTGGGTGTCACCGAGACCTAGTGAATATGCTCCCCACCTGCGCCTCATCTGGACCTGGTGACGCTGGGTCTACCTGGGCATCATCGGGACATGGTTACTCTGTTCCCCACTGGAACTGACCTGATTCTGGTAACTCTGGTCCTGACTTTGGCCTCTTCTGTACAAGGTGACTCTGCTTCCACCTTGGCCTCACCTGTAACTGGTGACTCTGATCCAAAGCATGGCCTCTCCTGACCTGGTGACTGTGGTTTCCATCGGACCTCACCTGGACCTCATGTCTCTGGTCCCACCTGGGCCTCACCAGGACCTGGTGTCTCTGGTACCCACCTGGGTAGCATCAGGATATTGTTACACTGTTCACTAACAGTGACCCAGCCGGACCTATTAACTCTGGTCTTCACCTGGGCCACACCTGGACATGGTGACACTCGTTCCCACCTGGGTCTCACCTGGAAATGGTGAGTCAGATACCCACCTGTTCCTAACCTGTAACTGTTGATTCTCCTTCCCACATGGACATCATGTGGACCTGGTGGCTGCGGTGTTTCTACTTTGTCATGTACCTCGTGACTCTGGTCCCCACCAGGGCCTCACCGGGACCTGGTGAGTGTGGTTGCCACCTGCACCTCACCTGGACCTGGTGATTCTGGTCTGCACCTGAGACTACCCTAGATCTGGTGACTGTGGTCCCCACCTGGGCTTCACCTGGATTTGGGGACTCTGGTCCCCATCTGAGCCTCACCTGGCCCTGTTGACCATGGTCCTCAACTGGGCAAAATTGGGACGCGGTGACTGTGTTCCACAACTGCACCTCACCTGGACCACGTGACTCTGGTTCCCCTCTGGGTCTCACCGTGCCCTAGTGACTGTGAACCCCACTTTGGCCTGACTTGGACCTGCTGACCCTGGTTGACACCTGCGTCTGACCTCGAACTATTGACTCCGGTTTATTCAAGGGCTTCCCCTGTACCTGGTGATCCTGGTCCCCCCTGGTACTCACCTGGACGTGTTGACACTTGTCACCACCAGGGACTCACCTGGACCTGGTTACTGTGTTCCACACCTGGGCGTCAAGTAGATCTGTTGACCATGGTACCGAAGCCGCCCTCATATGGACCTGTTGCCTCTGATTCCCACCGGGGCATCACGTGTACCTGGTAACACTGGTCCTCACTTGGGCCTCATCTGGACCTAGTGACTCTGGTCCCCACCTTGGATTCACCTGGATTTGGTGACTCTGGTCCTCAACTGGGCTTCACCTGGACCTATTGAATATGCTCCATCAGGGCCTCATTTGAACCTGGTGACTCTCTTTCCTACTTGGGCATCATCGGGACATGTTTCCACTGCATGGCGTTCAGGTTGGCCGCACCTGGACCTGGTAACTGTGGTTCTACCTGGGCATCATCGGGACACTCTTCCTCTGCATTGCCTGCAGTGTGTCCTCACCTGGATCTGGTGAGTGGGGATGCCACTTGGGCCTCACCCATACCTGGTGACCCAGGTGCCCACCTGGGACTCACTTGGACCTGGTGAATCTGGTCCTTACCTGCTCCTCACCCATTCCTGTTGATTTTGTTCCCCACCTGGACCTGATTGCTGTGGACTCCTTCTTGGCCTCACCTGGAAGTGGTGACTCTGATCGTAGCTGGGCCTCACCCAGATATGGTGACTCTGGTCCTCACCTGTGGACCATTATGACCTGGATACTCTGTTCCACACCTGAGCCGCACCTGGACATGATGACTCTGGATCCACTCTGGACATCACCAAGACATGGTGACTCTGGTCCCCATCTGGATATCACCAGAACCGGGTGACTCTGGTCCCCCTCTGGGACTAACCTAGAGCTTGGGATACTGGTCCTCAACTGGATCTCAACAGTACCTGTTGAATCTACTCCTCACTTAGGTCTCGTCTGAACCTTGTGACTCTTTTCCAACCTGGCATCAACGGGACATGGTTACTCTGTTCCCCACCTGGGCCTCACCTAGACATGATAACTTTGTTCCACACTTTGGCCTCAACTGGTCCTGATGAATCTGGTCCCCCCACCTAGGCCTCAATCTGGACCCGGTGACTGTGGTCCCTACCTGGGGCTCACCTGGACCTGGTGACTCTCGTTCCCACATGAACCACACCTGGACCTGGTCCCTGTGGTGTTCTTGTAGACTCACATTTACCTGGTGACTCCGGTCCCCACTAAGGCCTCACCTGGATCTGGTGACACTGGCCTGCATGTTGGCCTCACCTGGACCTGGTGAGTGGGGTTGCCACCGGGGCCTCACCCATACCTGGTGAGTCAGGTCCTCACGTGGACCTCACTTGGACCTGGTGAATCTGGTCATTACCTGGTCCTCTGCCAGACCCGGGGACTCTGGTCACCACCTGGACCTCACCTGGACCTGGTGAATCTGGTCCCCATCTGGGCCTCAGCTAGTCATGGTGACTTTGTTCACCACCTGGACCTGATTGCTGTGGACACTTTCTTGGCCTCACCTGGAACTGGTGACTCGAATCTATCTGCTCATCACCCAGACCTGGTGACTCTGGTCCTCACCTGGGCATCATTGGTACCTGGTGACTCTGTTCCACAGCTGAGCCTCACCTGGACTTAAAGACTCTGGAACCTCTCTGGGCCTCACCCTAACCTGGTGACTCTCGTCCCTATCTGGATGTCACCTGGACCATGGGATTCTGGTACCCCTCCAGGCCTCAACCAGGTCTGGGGACTCTGGTCCTCAACTGGGCCTCACCTGGACCTAGTGAATATGCTTAATATGGGCCTCAGTTGGACTTGGTGACTCTCGTCCCTACCTTGGCATCATCGGGACATGCATCCACTGCATGGCCTGCAGGTTGGCCTCAGCTGGACCTTGTAACTCTGGTCCCTACCTGGGCATCACCGGGACACGGTTCCTCTGAATGGCCTCCAGGTTGGCCTCACCTGGCCCTAGTGAGTGGGGTTGCCACCTGGGGCTCACCCATACCTGGTGACACAGGTCCCTACGTGGGCCTCACTTGACCTGGTGAATCTGGTCCTTTCCTGGTCCTCACCCGGACCTGGTAACCCTTGTCACCACCTGGGAATCACCTGGACCTGGTGATTCTGGTCCCCACCTGGACCTCACCTGGATCTGGTGACTCTGGTCCTCAGTTTGGCCTCACCTGGACCTGGTGTCTCTCGTCCCCACTTTGACCTATCTCAGAACTGCTGAATCTTGCCCCACCTAGGCCGCACCCAGACCTGGTGACTCTTGTCCCCAGCTATGCCTCAATTCGACCTGATGAATCTGGTCCTCACGTGGGCCTCACATGGACCTGGGACTCACCTGGATAGAGTGGCTCTGGTTCCCACAAGGGGCTCACCTGATCCTACTGACTGTGGTCTTTTTCTATGCCTCACCAGGACCTAGTGATTCTGTTCCCCATCTGGGCCTGCATGGCCCTAGTGACTCTAGTCCTAACCCAGGAACCATTGGGACCTGGATACTCTATTCCACATCTGGGCCTCACTTTGAACAGGGACCTTTGGTCCCATTCTGGGCCGCAAACTAAACTGTTTACTCTGGTTCCCCCTCTGGGCCTCACCCTTACCTGGTGACTCTGGTCACCCCTTGGGCTTCACATGGGCCTGGTGAATCTGGTACTTAGCTGGTCCTCACCTGGATCTGGTGACTGGTCGCCACCTGGGCCTCACCTGGACTAGGTTAACCCTGGTGCCAACAGCGCCTCACCTGGAACTTGTAACTGTGGTCCCACGTGGACCTCACCTCGATCTGTTGTCTCTGGTTCCCATATGGGGCTCTCCTGGACCTGGTTCCTGTGGTCTCCATCTGGCCTCACCTGGAACACAATGACTCTGATCCATATTTGGGCCTCTCATGGACCTGTTGACTCTCGTCCTTACCTGGCCATCATTGGGACCTGGATACTCTCTTATATACCTGAGCCTCACCTGGACCTTGAGACTGTGGTCCCACCTGGGCCTCACCGGGATGAGGTCACTGGTTCCCACAGGGCCCTCACCTGAACCTGGTGACTCAGGTCCTCAAATGGGCATCATGGGACCTGGTTTCTCAGTTCCACATCAGGGCTTCACCTGGACCTAGTGATTCTCGTCCCTGTCTGGGCCTCACCCTGACGTGGTGACTCTGGTCCCCACCTGGATATCACCAGAACCGGGTGACTCTGGTCCCCCTCTGGGACTCACCCGGAGCTGGTGACACTGGTCCTCAACCTGGCCTCAAAAGGACCTGGTGAATCTACTCCTCACTTAGGCCTCATCTGGACCTTCTGACTCTTTTCCCACCTGGCATAAATGAGACATGGTTACTCTGTTCCCCACCTGGGCCTCACTTGGACATGATAAATTTGCTGCACACTTTGGCCTCAAATGGACCTGATGACTCTGGTCCCCCCACGTAAGCCACAAACTGCACCTGGTGACTGTGGTCCCCACCTGGGTCTCACCTGGATCTGGTGACTCTCGTTCCCACATGAACCACACCTGGACCTGGTGACTGTGGTATTCTTGTAGACTCACATTTACCTGGTGACTCCGGTCCCCACTAGGGACTCACCTGGATCTGGTGACTTTGGCCTGCAGGTTGGCATTACCTGGACCTGGTAAGTGGGGTTGCCACCTGGGCCTAACCCATAACTGGTGACTAATTCCCCACGTGGGCCTCTTGAACCTGGTGAATCTGGTCCTTACCTGGTCCTCTCCCAGACCCAGGGACTCTGCTCAACACCTGGGCCTCACCTGGACCTGGTGAATCTGGTCCCCATCTGGGCCTCACCCAGTCCTGGTGACTTTGTTCCCCACCTGGACCTGATTTCTGTGGACTCTTTCTTGGCCTCACCTGGAATTGGTGACTCTGATCCTATCTGCGCGTCACCCAGATCTGGTCACTCTGGTCCTCACCTGTGGACCATTATGACCTGGATACTCTGCTCCACACCTGAGACTCACCTGGACATGATGACTCTGGATCCCCTCTATGCCTCACCCTGACATGGTGACGCTGGTCCCCTTCTGGATATCACCTAGACAAGGTTAACCTGGTTCCCCTCTAGGCCTCAACTTGACCTGGTGACTCTGGTCCTCCACTGGGCCTCACCAGGACCTAGTGAACATGCTCCCCACCTGCGCCTCATATGGACCTGTTGAGTCTGGTTCTCCCTGGGCATCATCGGGACATGGTTACTCTATTCCCCACTGGGACTCACCTGATCCTGGTAACTCTGCTCCTGACTTTGGCCTCTTCTGTACCAGGTGACTCTGGCTCCACCTGGGCCTAACCTGTAACTGGTGACTCTGATCCTAAGCATGGCCTCACCTGACCTGGTGACTGTGGTTCCCATCGGGACGTCACAAGGACCTCATGTCTCCGGTCCCACCTGAGCCTCACCAGGACCTGGTGTCTCTGGTACCCTCCTTGGTAGCATCAGGATATTGTTAAACTGTTCACTAACAATGACGCAGCCGGACCTATTAACTCTGGTATTCACCTGGGCCACACTGGACATGGTGACACTGGTTCCCACCTGGGTCTCACCTGGACATGGTGAGTGGGATCCCCAATGGTCCTCACCTGAAACTGGTGATTCTCGTTCCCACATGGACATCATGTGGACCTGGTGGCTGCAGTGTTTCTAGCTTCTCATGTACCTCGTGGCTCTGATCCCCACCAAGGCCTCACCGGGACGTGGTGAGTGTGGTTGCCACCTGCACCTGACCTGGACGTGGTGATTCTGGTCTGTAACCGAGACTACCCTGGATCTGGTGACTGTGGTCCCCACCTGGGCTTCACCTGGATTTGGGGACTCCGGTCCCCATCTGGGCCTCACCTGGCTCAGTTGACCGTGGTCCTCAACTGGGCAAAATTGGGACCCGTTGACTGTGTTCCACAACTGGACCTCACCTGGACCAGGTGACTCTGGTCCGCCTCTGGGTCTCACCGTGCCCTAGTGACTGTGAACCCCACTTTGGCCTGACTTGGACCTGCTGACCCTGGTTGCCACCCGTGCCTGACCTCGAACTGTAGACTCTGGTTCTTTTAAGGGCCTCCCCTGTACCTGGTCATCCTGGTCCCCACCTGGGCCTCAACTGGACGTGGTGACTCTTGTCACCACCGGGGACTCACCTGGACCTGGTTATTGTGTTCCAAACCTGGAACTCAAATAGACCTGTTGACCATGGTCCCCAAACCGGCCTCACATGGACCTGTTGCCTCTGATCTCACCGGGGCCTCACGTGTACCTGGTAACTCTGGTCCTCACCTGGGCCTCATCTGGACCTAGTGACTCTGGTCCCCACCTGGGCTTCACCTGGATCTGGTGACTCTGGTCCCCACCTGGACTTCAACTGGATCTGGTGACTCTGGCCCCACCTGGACTTCTCATTGACCTGGTGACTCTCTTTCCAACATGGACCTCGCCTGGATCTGGTGACTCTGGTCCTCAGTTTGGCCTCACCTGGACCTGGTGTCTCTCGTCCCCACTTTGACCTAACTCAGAACTGCTGAATCTTCCCCCACCTAGGCCGCACCCAGACCTGGTGACTCTTGTCCCCAGCGTTGCCTCAATTCGACCTGATGAATCTGGTCCTCACATGGGCCTCACATGGACCTGGGACTCAGCTGGATAGAGTGGCTCTGGTTCCCTCAAGGGTCTCACGTGATACTGCTGACTGTGGTCTTATTCTATGCCTCAACAGGACCTAGTGATTCTGTTCCCCATCTGGGCCTGCATGGCCCTAGTGACTCTAGTCCTCACCCAGGCGTCTTTGGGACCTGGAATCTCTACTCCACACCTGGGCCTCATTTTGACCAGTGACCTCTGGTCCCATTCTGGGCCTCAAACTAAACTGGTTACTCTGGTTCCCCCTCTGGGCCTCACCCATACCTGGTGACTCTGGTCACCCCTTGGGCTTCACTTGGGCCTGGTGAATCTGGTCCTTAGCTGGTCCGCACCTGGATCTGGTGACTGATCGCCAACTGGGCCTCACCTGGACTTGGTGAATCCTGTTGCCACCTGCGCCTCCCCTGGACCTTGTGACTGTGGTCCCACATGGACCTCACCTGGATCTGGTGGCTCTGGTTCCCATATGGGGCTCTCCTGGACCTGGTTCCTGTGGTCTCCATCTGGCCTCACCTGGAACACAATGACTCTGATCCATATTTGGGCCTCTCCTGGACCTGTTGACTCTGGTCCTTAACTGGGCATCATTGGGACCTGGATACTCTCTTATATACCTGGGCCTCACCTGGACCTTGTGATTGTGGTCCCACCTGGGCCTCACCTGGACGAGGTGACTGGTTCCCACAGGGGCCTCACATGGACCTGGTGACTCAGGTCCTCTTATGGCACCATGGAACCTGGTTTCTCAATTCCACATCGGGGCTTCAACTGGACCTAGTGATTCTCGTCCCACTCTGGGCCTCACCGTGACGTGCTGACTCTGGTCACCACCTGGATACCACCAGAACCGGGTGACTCTGGTCCCCCCACAGGTCCTCGACTGAGCCTCAACAGGACCTAGTGAATCTACTCCTTACTTAGACCTCGTCTGGACCTTGTGACACTTTTTCCACCTGGCATCAGTGGGACATGGTTACTCTGTTCTCCACCTGGGCCTCACCTGGACATGATAACTTTGCTCCACACTTTGGCCTCTACTGGTCCTGATGACACTGGTCCACCCACCTAGGCCTCAATCTGTACTGGTGACTGTGGTCCCCACCTGGGTCTCACCTGGACCTGGTGACTCTCGTTCCCACATGAATAAAAACTGGACCTGGTGACTGTGGTTTTCTTGTAGACTCACATTTACCTGGTGACTCTGGTCCACACTAAGTTCTCACCTGGATCTGGTGACTCTGGCCTGCAGGTTGGCCTCACCTGGACCTGGTGATTGGGGTTGCCACCTGGGCCTCATCCATACCTGGTGACTCAGGTCCCCTGTGGGCCTCTTGGAGCTGGTGAATCTGGTCCTTACCTGGTCCTCTCCCAGAGTCGGGGACTCTGGTCACCATCTGGGCCTCACCTGGTCCTGTTGAATCTGGTCCCCATCTGGGCCTCACCCAGTCCTGGTGACTTTGTTCCCCACCTGGACCTGATTGCTGTGGACTCTTTCTGGGCCTCATCTGGATCTGGTGACTCTGATCCTATCTGCGCGTCACCCATACCTGGTGATTCTGGTCCTCACCTGGGCATAATTGGTACCTGATGACTCTGTTCCACACCTGAGCCTCACCTGGACATGATGACTCTGCAACCTCTCTAGGCCTCACCCTGACCTGGTGACTCTGGTCCCCATGTGGATGTCACCGGGACCAGGTGAATCTGCTACCCCTCTAGGTCTCAACCAGATCTGGTGACTCTGGTCCTCAACTGGGCCTCACCTGCACCTAGTGAATATGCTCGATCTGTCCTCATTTGGACCTGGTGACTCTGGTCCCTACCTGGGCATCATCGGGACATGGTTCCACTGCATGGCCTGCAGGTTGGCATCACCTGGACCTGGTAACTCTAGTCCCTACGTGGGCATCATCGAGACACGGTTCCTCTGCATGGCCAGCAGGTTGTCCTCACATGGACCTGGTGAGTAGGGTTGTCACCTGGACCTCACCCATACCTGGTGACACAGGTCCGCACGTGTGCCTCACTTGGATCTGGTGAATCTGGTCCTTACCTGGTCCTCACCTGGAACGGTAACTCTGGTCACTACCTGGGAATAACCATGACCTGGTGAATCTGGTCCGCATCTAGTCCTCACCCAGTCCTGGTGAATTTTTTCCCCACCTGGACCTGATTGCTGTGGACTCCTTCTTGGCGTCAACTGGAACCAGTGACTCTGATCCTAACTGGGCCTCTCTGAGATCTGGTGACTCTGGTCCTCAACTGTGGACCATTATGACCTGGATACTCTGTTCCACACCTGAGCCTCACCTGGACATGATGACTCTGGAACCCCTCTGGGCCTCAGCCTGACATGGTGACTCTGGTCCCCATCTGGATGTCACCTAGACCAGGTGAATCTGGTACCCCTCTAGACCTCAACTAGACCTGGTGACTCTGGTCCTCAACTGGGCCTCACCGGGACCTAGTGAATAAGCTCCCCACCTGCGCCTCATCTGGACCTGTTGACTCTGGGTCTACCTTGGCATCACCGGGACATGGTTACTCTATACCCCAATGGGACTGACCTGATCCTGGTAACTCTGTTCCTGACTTTGGCCTCTTCTGTACCAGGTGACTCTGATCCACCTGGGCTTCACCTGTAACTGGTGACTCTGATCCTAATATGGCCTCACCTGACGTGGTGACTGTGGATCCCAGTGGGACCTCACCTGGAACTCATGTCTCTGGTCCCACCTGGGCCTCACCAGGACCTGGTGTCTCTGTTAACCACCTGGGTAGCATCAGGATATGGTTACACTGTTCACTAACAGTGACACAACCGGACCTATTAGCTCTGTTCTTCACCTGGGCCACACTGGACATGGTGACACTGGTTCCCACCTGGGACTCACCTCTACATGGAGAGTCAGTTCACCAACTGGTACTCACCTGTAACTGGTGATTCTCGTTCCCACATGGACATCATGGGGACCTTTTGGCTGTAGTGTTTCTAGCTTCTCATGTACCTCGTGACTCTGGTCCCCACCAGGACCTACCCGGGACCTGGTGAGTCTGGTTGCCACCTGCACCTCACCTGGATCTGGTGATTCTGGTCTGCACCCGAGACTACCCTGGATCTGGTGACTGTGGTCCCCACCTGGTCTTCACCTGGATTTGGGGACTCCGGGCCCATCTGGGCCTCACCTGGCCCTGTTGACCATGGTCCTAAACTGGACACATTTGGGGCTCGGAGACTGTGTTCCACAAATGGACCTCACCTGGACCAGGTGACTCTGGTCCCCCTCTGGGTCTCACCGAGCCCTAATGACTGTGAACCCCACTTTGACCTGACTTGGACCTGCTGACCCTGGTTGCCGCCTGCGCTTGACTTCGACCTGTTGACTCTGGTTCTTTCTTTTTTCTTTTTTTAATTTATTTTTTATTATTGGTGTTCTATTTACTAACATACAGAATAACCCCCAGTGCCCCTCAGCCTTTCACTCCCATCCCCCGCCCTCCTCCCCTTCTACCACCCCTAGTTCGTTTCCCAGAGTTAGCAGTCTTTACGTTCTGTCTCCCTTTCTGATATTTCCCACACATTTCTTCCCCCTTCCCTTATATTCCCTTTCACTATTATTTATATTCTCCAAATGAATGAGCACATATAATGTTTGTCTTTATCCGACTGGCTTACTTCACTCAGCATAATACCCTCCAGTTCCATCCACGTTGAAGCAAATGGTGGGTATTTGTCATTTCTAATAGCTGAGTAATATTCCATTGTATACATAAACCACATCTTCTTTATCCATTCATCTTTCGTTGGACACCGAGGCTCCTTCCACAGTTTGGCTATCGTGGCCATTGCTGCTATAAACATCGGGGTGCAGGTGTCCCGGCGTTTCATTGCATTTGTCTCTTTGGGGAAAAACCCCAACAGTGCAATTCCTGGGTCGTAGGGCAGGTATTTTTTTAACTGTTTGAGGAACCTCCACACAGTTTTCCAGGGTGGCTGCACCAGTTCACATTCCCACCAACAGTGTATGAGGATTCCCTTTTCTCCGCATCCTCTCCAACATTGGTTGTTTCCTGTCTTGGTAATTTTCCCCATTCTCAGTGGTGTGAGGTGGTATCTCATTGTGGTTTGGATTTGTATTTCCCTGATGGCAAGTGATGCAGAGCATTTTCTCATGTGCATGTTGGCCATGTCTATGTCTTCCTCTGTGAGATTTCTGTTCATGTCTTTTGCCCATTTCATGATTGGATTGTTTGTTTCTTTGGTGTTGTGTTTGATAAGTTCTTTATAGATCTTGGAAACTAGTCCTTTATCTGATATGTCATTTGCAAATATCGTCTCCCATTCTGTAGGTTGTCTTTGAGTTTTGTTGACTGTATCCTTTGCTGTGCAAAAGCTTCTTATCTTGATGAAGTCCCAATAGTTCATTTTTGCTTTTGTTTCTTTTGCCTTCGTGGAGTATCTTGCAAGAAGTTACTATGGCCGAGTTCAAAAAGGGTGTTGCCTGTGTTCTTCTCTAGGATTTTGATGGAATCTTGTCTCACATTTAGATCTTTCATCCATTTTGAGTTTATCTTTGTGTATGGTGAAAGAGAGTGGTCTAGTTTCATTCTTCTGCATGTGGATGTCCAATTTTCCCAGCACCATTTATTGAAGAGACTGTCTTTCTTCCAATGGATAGTCTTTCCTCCTTTATCGAATATTAGTTGCCCATAAAGTTCAGGGTCCACTTCTGGATTCTCTATTCTGTTTCACTGATCTATGTGTCTGTTTTTGTGCCAGTAGACTCTAGTTCTTTCAAGGGCCTCAACTGTACCTGGTGATCCTGGTCCCCACCTGGGCCTCACCTGGACGTGGTGACACTTTTCACCACCGGGGACTCACCTGGACCTGCTTACTGTGTTACACACCAGGGCCTCAAGTAGACCTGTTGACCATGGTCCCCAAGCCGGCCTCACATGGACCTGTTGCCTCTGATCCCCACCGGGGCCTCACGTGTACCTGGTAACTCAGGTCCTCACCTGGGCATCATCGGGACCTAGTGACTCTGGTCCCCACCTGGGCTTCACGTGGATCTGGTTACTCTGGTCCCCACCTGGACCTCTCCCGGACCTGGTGACTCTCTTTCCAACATGCACCTCACCTGGATCTGGTGTCTCTGGTCCCCCTCTGGGTCTCACCGTGCCCTAATGACTGTGAACCCCACTTTGGCCTGACTTGGACCTGCTGACCCTGGTTGCGACCTGCGCTTGACTTCGACCTGTTGAGTCTGGTTCTTTCAAGGGCCTCCCCTGTACCTGGTGATCCTGGTCCCCACCTGGGACTCACCTGGACGTGGTGACTCTTGTCACCACCGGGGACTCACCTGGACCTGCTTACTGTATTCCACACCAGGGCCTCAAGTAGACCAGTTGACCATGGTCCCCAAACCGGCCTCACATGGACCTGTTGCCTTGATCCCCACCGGGGCCTCATGTGTACCTGGTAACTCTGGTCCTCACCTGGGCCTCAACTGGACCTAGTGACTCTGATCCCCACCTGGGCTTCACCTGGATCTGGTGACTCTGGTCCCCACCTGGACTTCACCTGAATCTGGTGTCTCTGGTCCCCACCTGGACCTCTCTTGGACCTGCTGACTCTCTTTCCAACATGGACCACACCTGGATCTGGTGACTCTGGTCCTCAGTTTGGCCTCACCTGGACCTGACGTCTCTCGTCCCTACTTTGACCTAACTCAGAACTGCTGAATCTTGCCCCACCTAGGCCGCACCCATACCTGGTGACTCTTGTCCCCAGGTATGCCTCATTTCGACCTAATGAATCTGGTCCTTACGTGAGCCTCACGTCACCTGGGACTCAGCTGGATAGAGTGGCTCTGGTTCCCGCAAGGGACTCAAATGATACTGCTGACTGTGGTCTTATTCTATGCCTCACCAGGATCTAGTGATTCTGTTCCCCATCTGGGCCTGCATGGCCCTAGTGACTCTGGTCCTTTCAGGCATCATTGGGACCTGGATACACTATTCCACACCTGGGCCTCACTCTGACTAGGGACCTCTGGTCACATTCTTGGCCTCAAACTAAACTGGTTACTCTGGTTACCCCTCTGGGAATGACCCTTACCTGGTGACTCTGGTCACCCCTTGGGCTTCATTTGGGCCTGGTGAATCTGGTCCTTAGCTTGTCCTCACTTGGATCTGGTGACTGGTCGCCACCTGGGCCTCACCTGGACTTGGTGAATCCTGTTGCACCTGTGCCTCACCTGGACCTTGTGACTCTGGTCCCACCTGGAAGTCACCTGGACTTGGTGGCTCTGGTTCCCATATGGGGCTCTCCTGGACCTGGTTCCTGTGGTCTCCATCAGGCATCAATTGGAACAAAATGACTCTGATCCATATTTGGGCCTCTGCTGGACCTGTTCACTCTGGTCCTTACTTGGGCATCATTGGGACCTGGATACTCATTATATTCCTGGGCCTCACCTGGAACTGTAGACTGTGGTCCCACCTGGATCTCACCTGGACGAAGTGACTGGTTCCCACATGGACCTCACCTGGACCTGGTGACTCAGGTCCTCATATGGGAATCATGGGACCTGGTTTCAGTTCCACATCGTGGCCTCACCGGGATCTAGTGAATCTCGTCCCCCTCTGGGCCTAACCCTGACGTGGTGACTCTGGTCCCCTCCTGGATATCACCAGAACCGGGTGACTCTGGTCCCCCCCTGGGACTTACCCGGAGCTGGGGACACTGGTGGTCAACTGGGCCTCAACAGGATCTGTTGAATCTACTCCTCACTTAGCCCTCGTCTGGACCTTGTGACTCTTTTCCCACCTGGCATCAATGGGACATGGTTACACTGTTGCCCACCTGGGCCTCACTTGGACATGATGACTTTGCTTCATTCTTTGGCCTCAACTGGTCCTGATGACTCTTGTCCCCCCATTAGGCCTCAATCTGGACCTGGTGACTGTGGTCCCCACATGGGTCTCACCTGGACCTGGTGTCTCTCGTTCCCAGATGAACCACACCTGGACCTGGTGACTGTGGTGTTCCTGTAGACTCACATTTACCTAGTGACTCCGGTCCCCACTAGGGCCTCACCTGGATCTGGAGACTCTGACCTGCAGGTTGGCCTCACCTGGACCTCGTGAGTCGGGTTGCCACATGGGCCTCACCCATACGTGTTGACTCAGGTCCACACGTGGGCTTCTTGGACCTGGTGAATCTGTTTAATATCTGGTCCTCTCCCAGACCCGGGGACTCTGGTCACCAACTGGGCCGCACCTGGATCTGGTGAATCTGGTCCCCATCTGGGTCTCACCCAGTCCTGGTGACTTTGTTGCCCACCTGGACCTGATTGCTGTGGACTCTTTCTTGGCCTCACCTGGAACTGGTGACTCTGATCATATCTGCGCGTCACCCAGACCTGGTGACTCTGGTCCTCACCTGGGCATCATTGGTACCTGGTGACTCTGTTCCACAGCTGAGCCTCACCTGGACATGAGGCTCTGGACTCTCGAACCACTCTGGGCCTCACCCTGACCTGGTGACTCTGGTCCCTATCTGGATGTCACCTGGACCAGGGGATTCTGGTACTCCTCTGGACCTCAACCAGTTCTGGTGACTCTGGTCCTCAACTGGGCCTCACCTGGACCTAGTGAATATGATCCATCTGGGCGTCATTTGGAACTGGTGACTCTGGTCACTACGTGGGCATCATCGGTAGATTGATCCACTGCATGGCCTGCAGGTTGGCCTCAGCTGGACCTAGTAACTCTGGTCCCTACCTGGGCAACATCGGGACTCGCTTCCTCTGCATGGCCTTCAGGTTGGGCTCACCTGGACCTGGTGAGTGGGGTTGCCACCTGGGGCTCACCCATACCTGGTGACACAGGTCCCCACGTGGGCCTCACTTGGACCTGGTGAATCTGGTCCTTACCTGGTCCTCACCCGGAACTCGTAACTCTGGTCACCACCTGGCTTCACCTGGACCTGGTGAATCTGGTCATCATCTGGGCCTCACCCAGTCCTGGTGACTTTGTTCCCCACCTGTACCTGATTGCTGTGGACTCCTTCTTGGCCTCACCTGGAACTGGTGACTCTGATCCTAACTGGGCCTCACCCAGATCTGGTGAATCTGGTCCTCACCTGTGGACAATTATGACCTGGATACTCTGTTCCACACCTGAGCCTCACCTGGACATGATGACTCTGGATCCCCTCTGGGCCTCACCCTGACATGGTGACTCTGGTCCCCACCTGGATGTCACCTAGACCAGGTGAATCTGGTACCCGTTAGGACTCAACTACACCTGGTTACACTGGTCCTCAACTGGGCCTCACCGGGACCTAGTGAACATGCTCCCCACCTGCGCCACATCTGGACCTGGTGACTCTGATTCTACCTGGGTATCATCGGGACATGGTTACTCTATTCCCCACTGGGACTGACCTGATCCTGGTAACTCTGGTCCTGACTTTGGCGTCTTCTGTAACAGGTGACTCTGCATCCACCTGGGCCTCACCTGTAACTGGTGACTCTGATCCTAAGCATGGCCTCACCTGACCTGGTCTCTGTGGTTCCCATCGGGACCTAACCTGGACCTCATGTCTCTGGTCACACCTGGGCCTCAACAGGATCTTGTGTCTCTGTACCCACCTGGGTAGCATCAGGATATGGTTACACTGTTCACTAACATTGACCCAGCCGGAGCTATTAACTCTCTCTTCACCTGGGCCACACCTGGTCATGGTGACACTGGTTCCCACCTGGGTCTCATGTGGACATGGTGAGTCGGATCCCCACCTGGTCCTCACCTGTAACAGGTGATATTCGTTTCCACATGGACATCATCTGGACCTGGTGGCTGCAGTGTTTCTAGGTTCTCATGTACTTCGAGACTCTGGTCCACACCAGGGCCTCACTGGGACCTGGTGAGTGTGGTTGCCACCTACACCTCACCTGGACCTGGTGATTCTGGTCTGCACCTGAGACTACCCTGGACCTGGTGATCCTGGTCCCCACCTGGGCCTCACCGGACGTGGTGACTCTTGTCACCACCACGGACTCTCCTTGACCTGATTACTGTGTTCCACACCTGGGACTCAAGTAGACCTGTTAACCATGGTCCCCAAGCCGGCCTCACATGGACCTGTTGCCTCTGATCCCCACCGGGGCCTCACGTGTACCTGGAAACTCTAGTCCCCACCTGGGCTTCACCTGGAACTGCTGGCTCTGGTCCCCACCTGGATTTCACCTGGAAGTGGTGACTCTGGTCCACACCTGGACCTCTCCTGGACCTATTGACTCTCTTTCCAACATGGAACTCTCTTGGATCTGGTGACTCTGATCATCATTTTGGCCTCACATGGACCTCGTGTCTCTCGTACCCACTTTGATCTAACTCAGAACTGCTGAATCTTGCCCCACCTAGGCCGCACCCAGACCTTGTGACTCTTGTCCCCAGCTATGCCTCAATTCGACCTGATGAATCTGGTCCTCCCGTGGGCCTCACAAGGACCTGGGACTCAGCTGGATAGAGTGGCTCTGGTTCCCACAAGGCGCTCACCTGATACTGGTGACTGTGTTGTTATTCTATGCCTCACCAGGACCTAGTGATTCTGTTCCCCATCTGGGCCTGCATGGACCTAGTGACTCTGGTTCTCACCCAGGCATCATTGGGACCTGGATACTCTATTCCACACCTGGGCCTCACTTTGACCAGGGACCTCTGGTCCCATTCTGGGCCTCAAACTAAACTGGTTACTCTGGTTCCCCCTCTGGGCCTCACCCTTACCTGGTGATCTGGTCACCCCTTGGGATTCACTTGGCCCTGGTGAATCTGGTCCTTAGCTGGTCCGCACCTGGATCTGGTGACTGGTCGCCACCTGGGCCTCACCTGGACTAGGTGAACCCTATTGCCACCAGCGCCTCACCTGGACCTTGTAACTGTGATCCCAAGTGGACCTCACCTGGATCTGGTGGCTCTGGTTCCCATATGGGGCTCTCCTGGTCCTGGGTCCTCTGGTCTCCATCTGGCCTCACATGGAACACAATGACTCTGATCCATATTTGGGCCTCTCCTGGACCTGTTGACTCTGGTCCTTACCTGGGCATCATTGGGACCTGGATACTCTCTTATATACCTGGGCCTCACCTGGACCTGATGACTGTGGTCCCAACTGGGCCTCACCTGGATGAGGTCACTGGTTCCCAGAGCGACCTCACATGGACCTGGTGACTCAGGTCCTCAAATGGGCATCATGGGAACTGGTTTCTCAGTTCCACATCGGGGCCTCACCTGGACCTAGTGATTCTCGTCCCCCTCTGGGCCTCACCCTGACGTGGTGACTCTGGTCCCCAGCTGGATATCACCAGAACCGGGTGACTCTGGTGCCCCTCTAGGACTCACCCGGTGCTGGGGACACTGGTATTCAACTGGGCCCCAACAGGACCTGGTGAATCTATTCCTCACTTAGGCCTCATCTGGACCTTGTGACTCTTTTCCCACCTGGCATCAATGGGACATGGTGACTCTGTTCCCCACCTGGGCCTCACTTGGACATGATAACTTTGTTACACACTTTGGCCTCAACTGGTCCTGATGACTATGGTCCCCCCACCTAAGCCACAAACTGCACCTGTTGACTGTGGTCACCACCTGGGTCTCACCTGGACCTGGTGCCTCTCGTTCCCACATCAACCATACCTGGACCTGGTGACTGTGGTGTTCTTATAGACTAACATTTACCTGTTGACTCCGGACCCCACTAGGGCCTCAAATGTTCTGGTGACTCTGGCCTGCAGGATGGCCTCACCTGTACCTGGTGAGTGGGCCTGCCACCTGTGCCTCACCCATACCTGGTGACACAGGTCCCCCCGTGGGCCTCTTGGACCTGTTGAATCTGGTCCTTACCTGGTCCTCTCCCAGACCCTGGGACTCTGGTCACCACCTGGGCCTCACCTGGACCTGGTGAATCTGGTCCCCATCTGGGCCTCACCCAGTCCTGGTGCCTTTGTTCCCCACCTGGACCTGTGTGCTGTAGACTCTTTCTTGGCCTCACCTGAAACTGGTGACTCTGATCCTAACTGCGAATCACCCGGACCTGGTGACTCTGGTCCTCACCTGGACATCATTGGTACCTGGTAACTCCGTTCCACGCCTGAGCCTCACCTGGACATGATGACTCTGAAACCTCTCTGGGCCTTACCCTGACCTGGGGACTCTGGTCCCCATCTGGATGTCACCTGGACCAGGTGATTCTGGTACCCCTCTAGGCCTCAAGCAGATCTGGTGACTCTGGTCCTCAACTGGGTATCACCTTGCCCTAGTGAATATGCTCCATCTGGGCCTCATTTGGACTTGGTGACTCTGGTCCCTACCTGGGCATTTTTGGGACATGTTTCCACTGCATGGCCTGCAGGTTGGCTGCACCTGGACCTGTGAGTTGGATTGCCACCTGGGCCTCACCCAATACTGGTGACACAGGTCCCCACGAGGGCCTCACTTGGACCTGCTGAATGTGGTCCTTACCTGGTCCTCACCCGGAACTGGTAAGTCTGGACATCACTTGGGAATCACATGGATCTGGTGGATCTGGTCCCGATCTGGGCTTCACTCAGTCCTGATGACTTTGTTCCCCACCTGGACCTGATTGCTGTGGACTCCTTCTTGGCCTCACCTGGAACTGGTGACTCTGATCCCAAATGGGCTTCACCCAGATCTAGTGACTCTGGTCCTCACCTGTGGACCAGTATGACCTGGATACTCTCTTCCACACCTGAGCCTCACCGGGACATGATGACTCTGTATCCCCTCTGGGCCTCACCCTGACATGGTGACTCTGGTCCCCATCTGGATGTCACCTAGACCAGGTGAATCTGGTACCCCTCTAGGCCTCAACTAGACCTGGTGGCTCTGGTCCTCAACTGGGCATTACCGGGACCTAGTGAGCATGCTCCCCACCTGCGCCACATCTGGCCCTTGTGACTCTCTTTCTACCTGGGCATCATCGGGACATTGTTACTGTATTCCCCACTGGGACTGACCTGATCCTGGTAACTCTGGTCCTGACTTTGGCCTCTTCTGTACCAGGTGACTCTGGCTCCAACGGGGCCTCACTTGTAACTTGTGACTCTGATCTTAAGCATGGCCTCACCAGACCTGATCTCTGTGGTTCCCATTTGGACTTCACCTGGACCTCATGTCTCTGGTCCCACCTGGGCCTCACCAGGACCTGGTGTCTCTGGTACCCACCTGGTTATCATCAGGATTTGGTTACACTGTTCACTAACAGTGAACCAGCTGGACCTATTATCTCTGGTCTTCACCTTTGCCACACCTGGACATGGTGACACTGGTTCTCACCTGGGCCTCACCTGGACATTGTAAGTCGGATCCCCACGTGGTCCTCATGTATAACTGGTGATTCTCGTTCCCACATGGACATAATGTGGAATTGGTGGCTGCAGTGTTTATAGCTTCTCATGTACGTCGTGATTCTGGTCCCCGGCCTCACCGGGACCTGGTGAGTGTGGTTGCCACCTGCATTTCTCCTGGACCTGGTGATTCTAGTCTGCACCTGAGGCTAGCCTGGATCTGGTGACTGTGGTCCCCACCTGGGCTTCACCTGGAATTGGGGACCCCGGTCCCCATCTGGGCCTCACCTGGCCCTGTTGACCATGGTCCTCAACTGGGCAAAATTGGGACTCGGTGACTGTGTTCCACAACTGGACCTCACGTGGACAAGGTGACTCTCGTCCCCCTCTGGGTCTCACCGTGCCCTAGTGACTGTGAAACCCACTTTGGCCTGACTTGGACCTGCTGACCCTGGTTGCCACCTGCGCCTGACCTCCAACTGTTGACTCTGGGTCTTTCAAGGTCCTCCCCTGGACCTGGTGATCCTTGTCCCCACCTGGGCCGCACCTGGATGTGGTGACCCGTTAACAACCGGGGACTCACCTGGACCTGCTTATTGTGTTCCACACCTGGGCCTCAAGTGGACCTCTTGACCATGGTCCCCAAGCCGGCCTCACATGGACCTGTTGCCTCTGATCCCCGCCGGGGAATCACGTGTACCTGGTAACTCTGGTCCTCACCTGGGCCTTATCTGGACCTAGTGACTCTGGTCCCCACCTGGGCTTCAACTGGATCTGGTGACTCTGTTCCCCACCTGGACTTCACCTGGATCTGGTGAATCTGGTCCCCACCTGGACCTCTCCTGGACCTGGTGTCTCTCTTTCGAACATGGACCTCACCTGGATCTGGTGACTCTGGTCCTCAGTTTGGCCTCACCTGGCCCTGGTGTCACTCGTCCACACTTTGACCTAACTCAGAACTGCTGAATCTTGCCAAACCTAGGACGCACCCAGACCTGGTGACTCTCATCCCCAGCTATGCCTCAATTCGACCTGATGAATCTGGTCCTCACGTGGGCCTCACATGGACCTGGGACTCAGCTGGATAGAGAGGCTCTGGCTCCCACAAGAGTCTCACCTGATACTGGTGACTGGGGTCTTTTTCTATGCCTCACCAGGACCTAGTGATTCTGTTCCCCATCTGGGCCTGCATGGCCCTAGTGACTCTGGTCCTCACCCAGGCATCATTGGGACCTGGATACTCTATTCCACACCTGGGCCTCACACTGACAAGGGACCTCTGATCCCATTCTGGGCCTCAAACTAAACTGGTTACTCTGGTTCCCCCTCTGGGCCTCACCCTTAGCTGGTGACTCTGGTCACCCCTTGGGCTTCACTTGGCCCTGGTGAATCTGGTCTTTAGCTGGTCCTCACCTGGATCTGGTGACTGGTCGCGACCTGGGTCTCACCTGGACTTGGTGAATCCTGTTGCCACCTGTGCCTCAACTGGACCTTGTGACTGTGGCCCACCTGAACCTCACCTGGATCTCGTGGCTCTGGTTCCCATATGGGGCTCTCCTGGACCTGGGTCCTGTGGTCTCCTTCTGGCCTCACCTGGAACACAATGACTCTGATCCATACTTGGGCCTCTCCTGGACCTGTTGGCTCTGGTCCTTACCTGGGCATCATTGGGACCTGGATACTCTCTTACATACCTGGGCCTCACCTGGACCTGGTGACTGTGGTCCCACATGGGCCACCTCTGGATGAAGTGACTGGTTCCCACAGGGACCTCACCTGGACCTGGTGACTCAGGTCCTCATATGGGCATCATGGGACCAGGTTTCTCATTTCCACATCGGGGCCTCACCTGGACCAATGATTCTGGTCCCCCTCTGGGCCTCATCCTGATGTGGTGACTCTGGTCCCCGCCTGGATATCACCAGAACCGGGTGACTCTGGTCCCCCTCTGAGATCAGCCGGAGCTGGGGACACTAGTCCTCAGCTGGGACTCAACAGGACCTGGTGAATCTACTCCTCACTTAGTCCTCGTCTGGACCTTGTGACTCTTTTCCCACCTGGCATCAATGGGACATGGTTACTCTGTTCCCCGCCTGGGCCTCACCTGGACATGATAACTTTGCTCCACATTTCGGCCTCAACTAGTCCTGATGACTCTGGTCCCCGCACCTAGGCCTCAATCTGGACCTGGTGACTGTGGTCCACAACTGGGTCTCACCTGGACTTTGTGACTCTCGTTCCCACATGAACCACACCTGGACCTGGTGACTGTGGTGTTCTTGTAGACTCACATTTACCTGGTGACTCAGGTACCCACTAGGGCCTCACTTGGATCTGGTGACTCTGGCCTGCAGGTTGGCCTCACCTGGACCTGGTGAGTGGGGTTGCCACCTAAGCCTCACCCATAATTGGTGACTCAGGTCCCCATGTGGGCCTCTTCTACCTCGTTAATCTCGTCCTTACCTCGTCCTCTCCTAGACCCGGTGACTGGTCATCACCTGGGCATCACCTGGACCTGGTGAATCTGGTCCCCATCTGGGCCTCACCCAGTCCTGGTGACTTTGTTCCCCACCTGGACCTGATTGCTGTGGACTCCTTCTTGGCCTCACCTGGAACTGGTGACTCTGATCCTATCTGCGCGTCACCCAGACCTGGTGAATCTGGTCCTCAACTGGGCATCATTGGTACCTGGTGACTCTGTTCCACACCTGAGCCTCACTTGGACATGATGTCTCTGGAACTTCTCTGGGCCTCACCCTGACCTGGTGACTCTGGTCCCCATCTGGATGTCACCTGGACCAGATGATTCTGGTACCCCTCTAGGCCTCAACCAGATCTGGTGACTCTGGTCCTCAAGTGGGCCTCACCTGGACCTAGTGAATATGCTCCATCTGGGCTTCATTTGGACCTGGTGACTCTGGTCCTTACCTGGGCATCATGGAGACATGGTTCCACTGCATGGCCTGCAGGTTGGCCTCACCTGGACCTGGTAACTCTGGTCTCTACCTGGGCATCATCGTGACATGTTCCACTGCATGGCCTGCAGGTTGGCCTCACCTGGACCTGGTAATTCTAGTCCCTACCTGGGCATCATCGGGACATGGTTCCTCTGCATGGCCTGCAGGTGGGCCTCACCTGACCTGGTGAGTGGCGTCACCTTGGCCTCACACATGCCTGGTGACACAGGTCCCCACGTGGGCCTCACTTGCGCCTGGTGAATCTGGTCCTTACCTGATCCTCAACCGGAACTCCTAACTCGGGTCACCACCTGGGAATCACATGAACCTGGTTAATCTGGTGCCCATCTGGTCCTCATCCAGTCCTGGTGACTTTGTCACCCCACCTGGAACTGATTGCTGTGGACTCCTTCTTGGCCTCACCTGGAACTGGTGACTCTGATCCTAACTGGGCCTCACACAGATCTGGTGACTCTGGTCCTCACCTATGGACCATTATGAACTTGATGCTCTGTTCCACACCTGAGCTTCACCTGGACATGATGACTCTGGATCCCCTCTGGGCCACACCCTGACATGATGACTCTGGTCCCCATCCGGATGTCATCTAAACTAGGTGAATCTGGTATCCCTCTAGGCCTCAACTTGACCTGGTGACTCTGGTCCTGAACTGGGCCTCACGGGGACCTAGTGATCATGCTCCCCACCTGCGCCCCATCTGGACCTGGTGACTCTGGTTCTACCTGGATATCATCGGGACATGGTTACTCTATTGCCCACTCGGACTGACCTGATCCTGGTAACTCTGGTCCGGACTTTGGCCTCTTCTGTACCAAGTGACTCTGGCTCCACTTGGGCCTCACCTGTAACTGGTGACTCTGATCCTAAACATGGCCTCACCTGACCTGGTGACTGTGGTTCCCATCGGGACCTCACCTGGACCTCATGTATCTGGTTCCACCTGGGCCTCACCAGGACCTGGTGTCTCTGGGACCCACCTGGGTAGCATCAGGATATGGTTACACTGTACACTAACATTGACCCAGCCGGACCTATCAAATCTGGTATTCACCTGGGCCACTCCTGGACATGGTGACACTGGTTCCCCCAGTCTCACCTGGACATGGTGAGTCGGATCCCCACCTGGGCCTCACCTGTAACTGGTGATTCTCGTTCCCACATGGACAACATGTGAACCTGGTGGCTGCAGTGTTTCTAGCTTCTCATGTACCTCGTGACTCTGGTCCCCACCAGGCCCTCACCGGGACCTGGTGAGTGTCTTTGCCACCTGCACCTCAGCTGGACCTGGTGATTCTGGACTGCACCTGAGACAAACCTGAAGCTGGTGACTGTGGTTGCCACCTTGGCTTCACCTGGATTGGGGACTCCAGTCCCCATCTGGGCCTCACCTGGCCCTGTTGAACATGGTCCTCAACTGGGCAAAATTGGGACCCAGAGACTGTGTTCCACAACTGGACCTCACCTGGACCAGGTGACTCTGGTCCCCTTCTGGGTCTCAACATGCCCTAGTGAATGTGAACCCCACTTTGGCCTGACTTGGACCTGCTGACCCTGGTTGCCACCTGCGCCTGACCTCGAACTGTTGACTCTGGATCTTTCAAGGGCCTCCCCTGTACCTGGTGATCCTGGTCCCCACTTAGGCCTCACCTGGACGTGATGACTCTTGTCACCACCGAGGACTCACCTGGACCTGGTTACTGTGTTCCACACCGGGGCCTCAAGTAGACCTGTTGACCATGGTCCCAAGCTGGCCTCACATGGACCTGTTGCCTCTGATCCCCGCCGGGGAATCACGTGTACCTGGTAACTCTGGTCCTCACCTGGGCCTCATCTGGACCTAGTGACTCTGTGCCCACCTGGGCTTCACCTGGATCTGGTGACTCTGGTCCCCACCTGGACTTCACCTGGATCTGGTGACTCCGGTCCGCACCTGGACTTCTCCTGGACCTGGTGACTCTCTTTCCAACATGGACCTCACCTGGATCTGGTGACTCTGGTACTCATTTTGGCCTCTCATGGACCTGGTTTCTCTCGTCCCCACTTTGACCTAACTCAGAATTGCTGAATCTTGCCCCACCTAGGCCGCACCCAGACCTGGTGACTCTTGTCCCCAGCTATGCCTCAATTCTATCTGATGAATCTGGTCCTCACGTGGGCCTCACAAGTACCTGGGACTAGCTGGATAGAGTGGCTCTGGTTCCCTCAAGGGGCTCACCTGATACTGCTGACTGTGATCTTATTCTATGCCTCACCAGGACCTAGTGATTCTGTTCCCCATCTGCGCCTGCGTGGCCCTAGTGACTCTGGTCCTCACCCAGGCATCATTGGGACCTGGATACTCTATTCCACACCTGGGCCTCACTTTGACAAGGGACCTCTGGTCCCATTCTGGGACTCAAACTAAAGTGGTTACTCTGGTTCCCCCTCTGGGCCTCACCCTTACCTGGTGACTCTGGTCACCCCTTGGGCTTCAATTGGGCCTGGTGATTCTGGTCCTTAACTGGTCCTCACCTGGATCTGGTGACTGGTCGCCACCTGGGTCTCACCTGGACTTGGTGAATCCTGTTGCCACCTGCGCCTCACCTGGACCTTGTGACTGTGGTCCCACCTGGACCTCACCTGAATCTGGTTGCTCTGGTTCCCATATGGGGTTCTCCTGAACCTGGTCCATGTTGTCTCTATCTGGCCTCACCTCAATGACCTCAATGACTCTGATACATATTTTGGCCTCTATGGGACCTGATGACGCTGGTCCTTACCTGGGCATCACTGGGACCTGGATAGTCTCTTATATACCTGGGCTTCACCTGGACCTGGTGACTGTGGTCCCACCTTCGCCTCACCTGGACGAGGTGACGGGTTCCTACATGGACCTCACCTGGACCTGGTGACTCAGGTCCTCATATGGGCATCATGGGACCTGGTTTCTTTGTTATACATCGGGGCCTCACCTGGACCTAGTGATTCTCGTCCCCCTCTGGGCCTCACCCTGACGTGGTGACTCTGGTCACCCCTGGATATCACCAGAACCGGGTGACTCTGGTCCCCCTCTGGGACTCTCCCGGAGCTGGGGACACTGGTCCTCAACTGGGCCTCAACAGGACCTGGTAAATCTACTCCTCACTTAGGCCTCGTCTGGACCTTGTGACTCTTTTCCCACCTGGCATCAATGCGACATGGTTACTCTGTTCCCCACCTGAGCCTCACCTGGACATGATAACTTTGCTCCACACTTTCGCCTCAAATGGTCCTGATGAATCTGGTCCCCCCACCTAGGCCTCAATCTGGACCTGGTGACTGTGGTCCCCACCTGGGTCTCACCTGGACCTGGTGACTCTCGTTCCCACATGAACCACACCTGGACCTGGTGACTGTGGTGTTCTTGGAGACTCACATTTACCTGGTGACTCCAGTCTCCACTAGGGCCTCACCTGGATCTGGTGACTCTGGCCTGCAGGCTGGCCTCACCTGACCTGGTGAGTGGGGTTGCCTCCAGGACCTCACCCATACCTGGTGACTCTGTACCCACGTGGGCCTCTTGGACCTGTTGAATCTGGTCCTTACCTGGTCCTCTCCCAGACCTGGGGACTCTGGTCACCACCTGGGCCTCACCTGGACCTGGTGAATCTGATCCCCATCTGGGCCTCACCCAGTCCTGCTGGCTTTGTTCGCCACATGGACCTGATTGTTGTGGTCTTCTTCTTGGCCTCACCTGGAACTGGTGGCTCTGATCGTATCTGCACGTCACCCAGATCTGGTGACTCTGGTCCTCACCTGGGCATCATTGGTACCTGGTGACTCTGTTCCACACCTGAGCCTCAACTGGACATGATGACTCTGGAACATCTCTGGGCCTCACCCTGACCTGGTGACTCTGGACCCATCTGAATGGTACCTGGACCAGGTGATTCTGGTAACCCTCTAGGCCTCAACCAGGTCTGGTGACTCTGGTCCTCAACTGGGCCTCACCTTGACCTAGTGAATATGCTCCATCTGGGCCTCATTTGGACCTGTTGCTTCTGAATCCCACCGGGGCCTCACGTGTACCTTGTAACTCTGGTCCTCACCTGGGCCTCATCTGGACCTAGAGACTTGGTCCTCACCTGGGCTTCACCTGGATCTGGAGACTCTGGTCCCCATCTGGACTTCACCTGCATCTGGTGACTCTGGTCCCCATCTGGAACTCTCCTAGACTTGGTGTCTCTCTTGCCCACTTTGACCTAACTCAGAACTGCTGAATCTTGCCCACCTATTACGCACCCAGACCTGGTGTCTCTTGTCCCTAGCTATTCCTCAATTCGACCTGATGAATCTGGTCCTCACGTGGACCTCACAAGTACCTGGGACTCAGCTGGAAAGTGTGGCTCTGGTTCCCACAAGGGGAACTGCTGATACTGCTGACTGTGGTCTTATTCTGTGCCTCACCAGGACCTAGTGATTCTGTTCCCCATCTGGGCCTGCATGGCCTTAGTGACTCTGGTCCTCACTCAGGCATCATTGGGACCTGGATACTCTATTCCACACCTAGGCCTCACTCATACCTGGTGACAAAGGCCCCACTTGGGCCTCACTTGGACCCGGTGAATCTGGTCCTTACCTGGTCCTCACCCGGAACTGCTAACTCTGGTCACCACCTGGGAATCACCTGGGTCTGGTGAATCTGGTCCCCATCTGGGCCTCACCCAGGCTTGGTTTCTTTGCTCCCCACGTGGACCTGATTGTCGTGGACTCCTACTTGGCCTCACCTGGAACTGCTGACTCTGATCCTAACTGGGCCTCACCCAGATCTGGTGACTCTGGTCCTCACCTGTGGACCATTATGACCTGGATACTCTGTTCCACACGTCAGCCTCACCTGGACATGAACTCTGGATCCCCTCTGGTCCTCACTCTGACATGGTGAGTCTGGTCCCTTATTGGATGCCACATAGACCAGGGGATTCTGGTACCCCTTTAGGCCTCAACTTGACCTGGTGACTCTGATCCTCAACTGGGCCTCACAGGGACCTAGTGATTATGCTCCCCACCTGCGCCTCATCTGGACCTGGCGACTCTGTTTCTACCTGGGAATCATTGGGACATGGTTATTCTATTCCCCAATAGGACTGCCCTGATCCTTGTAACTCTGGTCCTGACTTTGGCCTCTTCTATACCAGGTGACTCTGGCTCCACCTGGGCCTCACCTGTAACTGGTGACTCTGATTCTAAGCATGGCCTCACGTGACATGGTGACTGTGGTTCCCATCGGGACCTCAACTGAACCTCAGGTCTCTGGTCCCATCTCGGGGTCACCAGGACCTGGTGTCTCTGGTACCCACCTGGGTAGCATCAGGATATGGTAACTCTGTTCACTAAATGTGACCCAGCCGGACCTATTAACTCTGGTCTTCACCTGGGCCACACCTGGACATGGTGACACTGGTTCCCACCTGGGTCTCACCTGGATATGGTGAGTCGGATTCCCACCTGGTCCTCACCTGTAACTGGTGATTCTCGTTCCCACATGGAGATCATGTGGACCTGTTGGATGCAGGGTTTCTAGCTTCTTTTTTTTAAATTTTTATCATTTATGATAGTCACAGAGGGAGAGAGAGGCAGAGACACAGGCAGAGGCAGACGCAGTCTCCAGGCACAGGGAGCCCGACGTGGGATTCGATACCGGGTATCCAGGATCGCGCCCTGGGCGAAAGGCAGGCGCAAAACCGCTGCGCCACCCAGGGATCCCATGTGTTTCTAGCTTCTCATGTACCTCCTGACTCTGGTCCCCACCAGGGCCTCAACGGGACCTGGTGAGTTTGGTTGCCACCTGCAGCACACATGGAACTGGTGATACTGGTCGGACCTGAGACTACCCTGGATCTGGTGACTGTGGTCCCCACCTGGGCTTCACCTGGATTTGGGGACTCCGATCCCCATCTGGGCCTCACCTGGCCCTGTTGACCATGGTCCTCAACTGGGCAAAATTGGGACTCGGTGACTGTGTTCCACAACTGGACCTCACCTGCACCAGGTGACTGGTCCCCCTCTGGGACTCACCGTGCCCTAGTGACTGTGAACCCCACTTTGACCTGACTTGGACCTGCTGACCCTTGTTGCCACCTGCGCCTGACCTCGAACTGTTGACTCTGGTTCTTTCAAGGGCCTCCCCTTACCTGGTGATCCTAGTCCCTACCTGGGCCTCACCTGGACGTGGTGACTCTTCTCACCACCGGGGACTCAACTGGACCTGCTAACTGTGTTCCACACCTGGGCCTCAAGTAGACCTGTCGACCATGGTCCCCAAGCCGGCCTCACATGGACCTGTTCCCTCTGATCCCCACCGGGGCCTCACGTGTACCTGGTAATCTGGTCCTCACCTGGGCCTCATCTGGACCTAGTCACTCTGGTCCCCACCTGGGCTTCATCTGGATTTGGTGACTCTGTCACCTCCTGGGAATCACCTGGGCCTGGTGAATCTGCTCCCCATCTGGGCCCAACCCAGTCCTGGTGACTTTGTTCCCCACCCGGACCTGATTGTTGTGGACTCCTTCTTGGCCTCACCGGGAAATGTTGATTCTGATCATAAGTGGGCCTCACCCAGATCTGGAGACTCTGTTCCTCACCTGTGGACCATTATGACCTGGATACTCTGTTCCACACCTAAGCCTCACATGGACATGATGACTCTGGATCCCCTCAGGGCCTCACACTGACATGGTGACTCTGGTCCCCATCTGGATGTCACCTAGACCAGGTGATTCTGGTACGCTTATAGGGCTCAACCAGATCTGGTGACTCTGCTCCTCAACTGGGCCTCACCTAGAACTAGTGTATATGCTCCATCTGGGCCTCATTTGGACATGGTGATTCTGATCCTTACCTCGGCATTACCGGGACATGGTTCCACTGCATGGCCTGCAGGTGTGCCTCACCTGGACCTGATAACTCTAGACCCCACCTGGGCATCTTCGGGACACGGTTCCTCGGCATGGCCTGCAGATTGGCCTCACTTGGACCTAGTGAGTGGGGTTGTCACCTGAGACTCACCCATGCCTGGTGACAGAGGTCCCAACGTGGGCCTCACATGGACCTGGTGAATCTGGTCCTTCCCTTGTCCTCACCCGGAACTGGTAACTCTGGTCATCACCTGGGAATCACCTGGACATTGTGTTCTGGTCCCCATTGGGCCTCATCCAGTCCAGGTGACTTTGTACCCACCTGGACCTGATTGCTGTGTACTCCTTCTTGGCCCTCACCTGGAACTAGTGACTCTGATCCTAACTGGGCCTCACCCAGATCTGGTGATTCTGGTCCTCACCTGTGGACCATTATGACCTGGATACTCTGTTCCACACTTGAGCCTCACCTGGACATGATGCCTCTGGATCCCCTCTGGGCCTCAGCCTGACATGTTGACTCTGGTACCCATCTGGATGTCACCTAGACCAGGTGAATCTGGTACCCCTCTAGGCTTCAAGTAGACCTGGTGAATCTGGTCCTCAACTTGGGCTCACCGGGACCTAGTGAATATGCTCCCCACCTGCTCCTCATCTGGACCTGGTGACTCTGGTTCTAACTGGGCATCATCGGGACATGGTTACTCTATTCCACACTGGGACTGACCTGATCCTGGTAACTCTGGTCCTGACTTTGGCCTCTTCTGTACCAGGTGACTCTGGCTCCACCTGGGCCTCACCTGTAACTGGTGACTCTGATCCTAAGCATGGCCTCACCTGACCTGGTGACTGTGGTTCCCATCGGGACCTCACCTGGACCTCAGGTCTCTGGTCCCACCTGGACCTCACCAGGACCTGGAGTCTCTGATCCCCACCTGAGTAGCATCAGGATATGGTTACACTGTTCACTAACAGTGACCCACGCGCACCTATTAACTCTGGTCTTCACCTGGTCCACACCTGGACATGGTGACACTGGTTCCCACCTGGGTCTCACCTGGACATGGTGAGTCGGATCCCCACCTGGTCCTCACCTGTAACTGGTGATTGTCGTTCCCACATGGACATCATGTGGACCTGGTGGCTGCAATGTTTCTAGCTTCTCCTGTACCTCATGACTCTGGTCCCCACCAGGGCCTAACCAGGACCTGGTGAGTGTGGTTGCCACCTGCACCTCACCTGGACCTTGTGATTCTGGTCTGCACATGAGACTATCCTCGATCTGGTGACTGTGGTCTCCACCTGGGCTTTACCTGGATTTGGGGACTCCGGTCCCCATCTGGGCCTCACCTGGTCTTGTTCACCATGGTCCTCAACTGGGCAAAATTGGGACCCGGTGACTGTGTTCCACAATTGGACCTCAACTGGACCAGGTGACTCTGGTCTCCCTCTGGGTCTCACCGTGCCCTAGTGACTGTGAAACGAACTTTGTACTGACTTGGGCCTGCTGACCCTGGTTGCACCTGCGACTGACGTCGAACTGTTGACTCTGGTTCTTTCAAGGGCCTCCCCTGAAACTGGTGATCCTGGTCCCCACCTGGGCCTCACCTGGACGTGGTGACTCTTGTCACCACCGGGGACTCACCTGGACCTGGTTACTGTGTTCCACACCTGGGCCTCAATTCGACATGTTGACCATGGTCCCCAAGCCGGCCTCACATGGACCTGTTGCCTCTGATGCCCACCGGGGCCTCACGTGTACCTGGTATCTCTGGTCCTCACCTGGGCCTCATCTGGACCTAGTGACTCTGCTCCCCACCGGGGCTTCACCTGGATCTGGTGACTCTGGTCCCCACCTGGATGTCACCTGGAACTGGCGACACTGGTCCATACCTGAACCTCTCCTGGACCTGGTGACTCTCTTTCCAACATGGACCTCACTTGCATCTGGTGACTCTGGTCCTCAGTTTGGCCTCACCTGGACCTGGTGTCTCTCGTCCCCACTTTGACCTAACTCAGAAATGCTGAATCTTGCCCCACATAGACCGCACGCAGACCTGGTGACTTTGTCCCCAGTTATGCCTCAATTGGACCTGATGAATCTGGTCCTCACGTGGGCCTCACATGGACCTGGGACTCAGCTGGATAGAGTGGCTCTGGTTCCCACAAGTGGGTCACCTGATACTGCTGACTGTGGTGTTATTCTATGTCTCACCAGGACCTAGTGATTCTGTTCCCCATCTGGGCCTGCATGGCCCTAGTAACTCTGCTCCTCACCCAGGCATCATTGGGATCTGGATACTCTATTCCACACCTGGGCCTCACTTTCACCAGGGACCTAGGCTCCCATTCTGGGCCTAAAACTAAACTGGTTACTCTGGTTCCCCCTCTGGGTCTCACCCCTACCTGGTGACACTGGTCACCCCTTGGGCTTCACTTGGGCCTGGTGAGTCTTGTCCTTAGCTGGTCCGCACCTGGATCTGGTGATCGGTCGCCACCTGGGCCTCACCTGGACTTGGTGAATCCTGTTGCCACCTGCGCCTCCCCTGGACGTTGTGACTGTGGTCCCACCCTGACATCACCTGGATCTGGTGGCTCTGGTTCCCTTATGGGGCTCTCCTGGACCTGGTTCCTGTGGTCTCCATCTGGCCTCACCTGGAACACAATGACTCTGATCCATATTTGGGCCTCTCCTGGACCTGTTGACTCTGGACCTTACCTGGGCATCATTGGGACCTGGATACTCTCTTATATACCTGGGCCTCACCTGGATTTGTGACTATGGTCCCACCTGTGCCTCACCTGGTCGAGGTGACTGGTTACCACAGGGACCTCACCTGGACCTGGTGACTCAGGTCCTCATATGGGCATCATGGGACCTGGGTTCTCAGTTCCACATCGGGGCCTCACCTGGACCTAGTGATTCTCGTCCCCTCTGGGCCTCACCCTGACGTGGTGACTCTGGTCCCCACCTGGATATCACCAGAACCGGGTGACACTGGTCTCCCTCTGGGACTCACCCGGAGCTGGGGACACTGGTCCTCAACTTGGCCTCAACAGTTCCTGGTGAATCTACTCCTCACTAAGGCCTCGCCTGGACCTTGTGACTCTTTTCCCACCTGGCATCAATGGGACATGGTTACTCTTCCCCACCTGGGCCTCACATGGACATGATAACTTTGCTCCACACTTTGGCCTCAACTGGTCCTGATGACTCTGGTCCCCCCACCTAGGCCTCAATCTGGACCTGGTGACTGTGGTCCCCACCTGGGTCTCACCTGGACCTGGTGATTCTCGTTCCCACATGAACCACACCAGTTCCTGGTGACTGTGTTGTTCTTGTAGAATCACTTTTAACTGTTGACTCCAGTTCCCACTAGGGCCTCACGTGAATCGGGTGACTTGTCCTGCATGTTGGCCTCATATGGACCTGGTTAGTGGGGATGCCACTTGGGCCTCACCCATAGCTGGTGACTCAGGTCTCCACGTGGGCCTCTTGGACCTGGTGAATCTGGTCCTTACCTGGTCCTCTCCCAGACCCGGGGACTCTGGTCACCACCTGGGCCTCACCTGGACCTGGTGAATCCGGTCCCCATCTGGGCCTCACTCAGTCCTGGTGACTTTGTTCCCCAATTTGACCTGATTGCTGTGGACTCTTTCATGACCTCACCTGGACCTGGTGACTCTGATCCTATCTGCGTGTCACCCAGACCTGGTGACTCTGGTCCTCACCTGGGCATCATTGGTACCTGGTGACTCTGTTCCACACCTAGACTCACGTGGACATGAGACTCTGGACTCTCGAACCACTCTGGGCCTAACCCTGAGCTGGTGACTCTGGTCTCCATCTCGATGTCACCTGGACCAGGTGATTCTGGTACCCCTCTCGGCCTCAACCAGATCTGGTGACTCTGGTCCTCAACTGGGCCTCACCTGGACCTAGTGAATATGCTCCATCTGGGCCTCATTTGGACCTGGTGTCTCTGGTCCCTACCTGGGCATCATCGTGATTGGTTCCACTGCATGGCCTGCAGGTTGGCCTCACTTGGACCTGGTAACTCTGGTCTCTACCTGGGCATCATCGGGACATGGTTCCACACATGGCCTGCAGGTTGGCCTCACATGGACCTGGTAATTCTAGTCCCTACCTGGGCATCATTGGGACATGGTTCCTCTGCATGGCCTGCAGGTGGGCCTCACCTGGACCTGGTGAGTGGCGTTGTCACCTTGGCCTCACACATGCCTGGTGACACAGGTCCCCACGTGGGCCTCACTTGGGCCTGCTGAATCTGGTCCTTACCTGGTCCTCACCTGGAACTCCTAACTCGGGTCACCACCTGGGAATCACATGAACCTGGTTAATCTGGTCCCCATCTGGTCCTCATCCAGTCCTGGTGACTTTGTCACCCCACCTGGAACTGATTGCTGTGGACTCCTTCTTGGCCTCACCTGGATCTGGTGACTCTGATCCTAACTGGGCCTCACCCAGATCTGGTGACTCTGGTCCTCACCTACGGACCACTATGACCTGGATACTCTGTTCCACTCCTGAGCCTCACCTGGACATGATGACTCTGGATCCCCTCTGGGCCTCACCCTGACATGATGACTCTGGTCCCCATCCGGATGTAACCTAGATTAGGTGAATCTGGTATCCCTCTAGGCCTCAACATGTCCTGGTGACTCTGGTCCTGAACTGGGCTTCACGGGGACCTAGTGAACATGCTCCCAACCTGCGCCTCATCTGGACCTGGTGACTCTGGTTCTAACTGGGCATCATCGAGACATGGTTACTCTATATCCCACTGGGACTGACATGATCCTGGAAACCCTGGTCCTGACTTTGGCCTCTTCTGTACCAGGTGACTCTGGCTCCACCTGGGCCTCACCTGTAACTGGTGACTCTGATCCTAAGCATGGCCTCACCTGACCTGGTGACTGTGGTTCCCAACGGGACCTCACCTGGACCTCATGTCTCTGGTCCCACCGGGCCTACCAGGACCTGGCCCAGAGTCATCATGTCCAGGTGAGGCTGACATGGTGACTCTGGTCCCCATCAGGATGTCACCTAGACCAGGTGAATCTGGTACCCCTCTAGGCCTCAAGTAGACCTGGTGACTCTGGTCCGCAACTGGGCCTCACAGGGACCTAGTGAATATGCTGCCACCTGCGCCGATTCTGGACCTGGTGATACTGGTCCCTACCTTAGCATCATCGGGACACGGTTCCTCTTCATGGCCTGCAGGTTGGCCTCACCTGGACCTGGTGATTCTCGTTTCTCTCTGGGCCTCACCGTGACGTGGTGACTCTGGTCCCCACCTGGATATCACCAGTACTGGGTGACTCGCCGCCTCTGGGACTCCCCCGGAGCTGGTTACACTGGTCTTCAACTGGGCCTCAACAGGACCTGGTGAATCTACTCCTCACTTAGGCCTCGTCTGGACCTTGTGACTGTTTTCGCACCTGGCATCAATGGGACATTGTTACTCTGTTCCACACCTGGGCCTCACCTGGACATGATAACATTGCTCCACATTTTGGCCTCAACTGGTTCTGATGACACTGGTCGCCCCACCTTTTCCTCAATCTGGACCTGGTGACTGTGGTCCCCACCTGGGTCTCACCTGGACCTGGTGACTAAGTTCCCACATGAACCACACCTGGACCTGGTGACTGTGGTGTACTTGTAGACCCACATTTACCTGGTGACTCCTGTCCCCACTAGGGCCTCACCTGGATCTGGTGACTCTGGCCTGCAGGTTGGCCTCACCTGGACCTGGTGAGTGGGGTTGCCACCTGGGCATCACCCATACCTGGTGTCAGGTCACCACGTGGGCCTCTTGGACCTGGTGAATCTGGACCGTACCTGGTCCTCTCCCAGACCCGGGACTCTGGTCACCACCTGGGCCTCACCTGGACCTGGTGAATGAATCTGTTCCCCATCTGGGCCTCACCCAGTCCTAGTGACTTTGTTCCCCACCTGGACCTGATTGCTGTGGACTCCTTCTTGGCCTCACCTGGACCTGGTGACTCTGATCTTATCTGCGCGTCGCCCAGACCTGGTCACTCTGGTCCTCACCTGGGCATCATTGGTACCTGGTGACTCTGTTCCACACCTGAGCCTCACCTGGACATGATGACTGTGGAACCACTCTGGGCCTAACCCTGACCTGGTGACTCTGGTCTCCATCTGGATGTCACCGGGACCAGGTGACTCTGGGAACCCTCTAGGCCTCAACCAGGTCTGGGGACACTGGTCCTCACCTGGGCCTCACCGGGACCTAGTGAATATGCTCCATCTGGGACTCAGTTGGACCTGGTGACTCTGGTCCCTACCTGGGCATCATAGGGATATGGTTCCCCTGCATGGCCTGCAGGTTGGCCTCACCTGGACCTGGTAACTCTGGTCCCTACCTGGGCATCATCAGGACATGGTTCCACTGCATGGCCTGCAGGTTGGCCACACCTGGACCTGGTAACTCTGGTCCCTACCTGGGCATCATCGGGACACGGTTCGTCTCCATCGCCTGCAGGTTGGCCTCACCTGGACCTGGTGAGTGGGGTTGCCAATTGTGCCTCAACCATACATGGTGACACAGGTCCCCAAATGGGCCTCAATTGGACCTGGTGAATCTGGTCCTTACCTGTTCCTTCCCGGAACTGGTAACTCTGGTCACCACCTGGGAATCACTTGGGCCTGGTGAATCTGGTCCCCATCTGGGTCTCACCCAATCCTGGTGACTTTGTTTCCCACATGGACCTGATTGCTGTGGACGCCTTCTTGGCCTCACCTGGAACTGGTGACTCCGATCCTATCTGCGCGTCACCCAGACCTGGTGAATCTGGTCCTCAACTGGGCATCATTGGTACCTGGTGACTCTGTTCCACACCTGAGCCTCACTTGGACATGATGACTCTGGAACCTCTCTGGGCCTCACCCTAACCTGGTGACTCTGGTCCCCATCTCGATGTCATCTGAACCAGGTGATTCTGGTACCCTTATAGGGCTCAACCAGATCTGGTGACTCTGGTCCTCAACTGAGCCTCACCTAGACCTAGTGAAGATGCTCCATCTGGGCCTCATTTGGACATGGTGATTCTGATCCATACCTCGGCATTACCGGGACATGGTTCCACTGCATGGCCTGCAAGTGTGCCTCACCTGGACCTGATAACTCTAGACCCCACCTGGGCATCATCAGTACATGGTTCCTCGGCATGGCCTGCAGGTTGGCCTCACTTGGACCTAGTTAGTGGCGTTGTCACCTGAGACTCACCCATGCCTGGTGACACAGGTCCCAACGTGGTCCTCACGTGGACCTGTTGAATCTGGTCCTTCCCTTGTCCTCACACGGAACTGGTAACTCTGGTCATCACCTGGGAATCACCTGGACATTGTGTTTCTGGTCCCCATTTGCCTCATCCAGTCCAGGTGACTTTGTTCACACCTGGACCTGATTGCTGTGTACTCCTTCTTGGCCGTCACCTGGAACTAGTGACTCTGAGTTAACTGGGCCTCACCCAGATCTGGTGACTCTGGTCCTCACCTCTGGACCATTATGACCTGGATACTCTGTTCCACCCGTGAACCTCACCTGGACATGATGACTCTGGATCCCCTCTGGGCCTCAGCCTGACATGGTTACTCTGGTCCCCATCTGGATGTCACCTAGACCAGGTGAATCTGGTACCACTCCAAGCCTCAACTATACCTGGTGACTCGGTCCTCAACTTGGCCTCACCGGGACCTAGTGAATATGCTCTCCACCTGCACCTCATCTGGACCTGGTAATTCTGGTTCTACCTGGGCATCACCGGGACATGGTTACTCTATTCTACACTGGGACTGACCTGATCCTGGTAACTCTGGTCGTGACTTTGGCCTCTTCTGTACCAGGTGACTCTGGCTCAACCTGGGCCTCAATTGTAACTGGTGACTCTGATCCTAAGCATGGCCTCACCTGACCTGGTGACTGTGGTCCCCATCGGGACCTCACCTGGGCCTCGTGTCTCTGGTTCCACCTGGGCCACACCAGGACCTGGTGTCTCTGGTACCCACCTGGGTAGCATCAGGATATGGTTACACTGTTCACTAGTAGTGACCCAGCAAGACCTATTAACTCTGGTCTTCACCTGGGCCACACCTGGACATATTGACACTGGTTCCAACCTGGGTCTCACCTGGACATGGTGAGTCGGATCCCCACCTTGTCCTCACCTGTAACTGGTGATTCTCATTCCAGCATGGACATCATGTTCACCTGGTGGCTGCAGTGTTTCTAGCTTCTCATGTACCTCGTGACTCTGGTCCCCACCAAGGCCTCACCGGGACCTGGTGAGTGTGGTTGCCACCTGCACCTCACCTGGAACTGGTGATTCTGGTCTGCACCTGAGACTACCCTGGATCTGGTGACTGTGGTTCCCTCCTGGGCTTCACGTGGATTTGGGGACTCTGGTCCCCATCTGGGCCTCACCTGGCCCTGTTGACCATGGTCCTCACCCGGCAAAATTGGGACCCTGTGACTGTGTTCCACAACTGGACCTCACCTGGAACAGGTGACTCTGGTCCCCCTCTGGGTCTCACCGTACCCTAGTGACTGTGAACCCCACTTTGGCCTGGCTACGACCTGCTGACCCTGGTTGCCACCTGTGCCTGACCTCGAACTGTTGACTCTGGTTCTTTCAAGGGCCTCCCCTGTAACTGGTGATCCTGGTGCCAACCTGGGCCTCTCCTGGACGTGGTGACTCTTGTCACCACCGGGGACTCACCTGGACCTGCTTACTGTGTTCCACACCTGGGCCTCAACTACACCTCTTGACCATGGTACCTAAGCCCGCCTAACATGGACCTGTTGCCTCTGATCCCCACCGGGGCCTCACGTGTACCTGGTAACTCTGGTCCTCACCTGGGCCTCATCTGCACCTAGAGACTCTGGTGCCCACCTGAACTTCTCCTGGATCTCGTTACTCTGATCCCCACCTGGACTTTACCTGGATCTGGTGACTCTGGTCCCCACCTGTACCTCTCCTGGACCTGGTGACTCTCTTTCCAACACGGACCTCACCTGGATCTGGTGACTCTGGTCCTCAGTTTGGCCTCACCTGGACCTGGTGTCTCTCGTCCCCAATTTGACCTAACTCAGAACTGCTGAATCTTGCCACACCTAGGCCGCACCCAGACCTGGTGACTCTTGTCCCCAGCTATGCCTCAATTCGACCTAATGAATCTGGTCGTCACGTGGGCCTCACATGGACCTGGGACTCAGCTGGATGGAGTGGCTCTGGTTCCCACAAGGGGCTCAACTGATACTGGTGACTGTGTTCTTATTCTATGCCTCACCAAGACCTAGTGATTCTGTTCCCCATGTTGACTTGCATGGCCCTAGTGACTCTGGTCCTCACCCAGGCATCATTGGGCCCTGGATACTCTATTCCACACCTGGGCCTCACTTTGTCCAGGGACCTCTGGCCCCATTCTGGGCCTCAATCTAAACTGGTTACTCTGGTTCCCCCTCTGGACCTCACCCTTACCTGGTGAATCTGGTCACCCCTTGGGCTTCACTTGGGCCTGGTGAATCTGGTCCTTAGCTGGTCCGCACCTGGATCTGGTGACAGGTCACGACGTGGGCCTCACCTGGACTTGGTGAATCATGTTGCCACCTGCGCCTCACCTGGACCTTGTGACTGTGGTCCCTCCTGGACCTCACCTGGATCTGGTGGCTCTGATTCCCATATGGGGCTCTCCTGGACCTGGTTCCTGTGGTCTCAATCTGGCCTCACCTGGAACACAATGAATCTGATCCATATTTGGGCCTCTCCTGGACCTGTGGTCTCTGGTCCTTACCTGGGCATCATTGGGACCTGGATACTCTCTTATGTACCTGGGCCTCACCTGGACCTGGTGACTGTGGTCCCACCTGGGCCTCACCTGAACCGGGTGACTGGTTCCCACAGGGACATCACCTGGACCTGGTGACTCAGGTCCTCCTATGGGCATCATGGGACCTGGTTTCACAGTTCCAAATCGGGGCCTCACTTGAACCTAGTGATTCTCGTCTCCCTCTGGGCCTCACCCTGACGTTGTGACTCTGGTCCTCACCTGGTTATCACTAGAACCGGGTGACTCTGGTCCCCCTCTGGAACTCAACCGGAGCTGGGGACACCGGTCCACAACTGGGCCTCAATAGGACCTGGTGAATCTACTCCTCACATAGGCCTCGTCTGGACCTTGTGACTCTTTTCCCACCTGGCATCAATGGGACATGGTTACACTGTTCCTCACCTGGGCCTCACCTGGACATGATAAATTTGCTCCGCAGTTTGGCCTCAGCTGGTCCTGATGACTCTGGTCCCCCACCTAGGCCTCAATCTGGAACTGGTGACTGGTCCCCACCTGGGGCTCACCTGGACATAGTGACTCTCGTTCCCACATGAACCACACCTGGACCTGGTGCCTGTGGTGTTCTTGTAGACTCACAATAACCTGGTGACTCCGGTCCCCACTAGGGCCTTACCTGGATCTGGTGACTCTAGCCTGCAGGTGGACTCACCTGGACCTGGTGAGTGGGGTTGCCACCTGGGCCTCACCCATACCTGGTGACTCAGGTCTCCACGTGGGCCTCTTGGACCCAGTGAACCTGTTACTTACCTGGTCCTCTCCCAGACCCGGAGACTCTGGTCACCACCTGGGACTCACATGGACCTGGTGAATCTGGTCCCCATCTGGGCCTCACCCAGTCCTGGTGACTTTGTTCCGACCCTGAACCTGATTGCTATGGACTCTTTCTTGCCCTCACCTGGAACTGGTGACTCTGATCCTATCTGCGCTTCACCCACCTGGTGACTCTGGTCCTCACCTGGGCATCTCTGGTACCTGGTGACTCTGTTCCATACCTGAGCCTCACCTGGACATGATGACTCTGGAACCTCTCTGGGCCTCACCCTGATCTGGTGACTCTGGACCCATCTGGATGTCACCTGGACCAGGTGATTCTGGTATCCCTCTAGGCCTCAAGCAGATCTGGTTACTCTGGTCCTCAACTGGGCCTCACCTGGAACTAGTGAATATGCTCCATCTGGGCCTCATTTGTGCCTGGTGACTCTGGTCCCTTCCTGGGCATCATCGGGACATGGTTCCACTGCATGGCCTGCAGGTTGGCCTCAGTTGGACCTGGTATCTCTCGTCCCTACCTGGGCATCATCGGGATATGGTGCCTCTGCATGGCCTGCAGGTTGGCCTCACCTGGACCTGGTGAGTGTGGTTGCCACCTGGGCCTCACCCATACCTAGTGACACAGGTCGCCACGTCGGCCTCACTTGGACCTGGTGAATCTGGTCCTTACCTGGTCCTCACCCCTAACACGTAACCTGGTCACCACCTGGGAATCACCTGGGCCTGGTGAATCTGGCCCCCATCTGGGCCTCACTCAGTCCTGGTGACTTTGTTCCCCATCTGGACCTGATGCTGTGGACTCGTTCTTGGCCTCACCTGGAACTGGTGACTCTGATCCCAACTGGGCCTCACCCAGATCTGCTGACTCTGGTCCTCACCTGTGGATCATTATGACCTGGATACTCTTTCCACACCTGAGCCTCACCTGGACATGATGACTCTGGATCCACTCTTGTCCTCCCCCTGTCATGGTGATTCTGGTCCCCATCTGGATGTCACCTAGACCAGGTGAATCTGGTACCCCTCTAGGCCTCAACCAAACCTGGTGACTCTAGTCCTCAACTGGGCCTCACCGGGACCTAGTGAATATGCTCCCCACCTGCGCCTCATCTGGACATGGTGACTCTGGTTCTACGTGGGCATCATCGGGACATGGTTACTCTATTCCCCACTGGGACTGATCTGATCCTGGTAACTCTGGTCCTGACTTTGGCCTCTCTGTACCAGGTGATTCTGGCTCTAACTGGGCCTCACCTGTAACTGGTGACTCTGATTCTAAGCATGGCCTCACCTGACCTGGTGACTGTGGTTCCTATCGGGACCTCACCTGGACCTCATGTCTCTGGTCCCACCTGGGACTCACCAGGGCCTGGAGTCTCTGGTACCCACCTGGGTAGCATCAGGATATGGTTACACTGTTCACTAGTAGTGACCCAGCCGGACCGATTAACTCTGGTCTTCACCTGGGCCACACCTGGACATGGTGACACTGGTTCCCACCTTGGTCTCCCCTGGACATGGTGACTCAGATCCCCAATGGTCCTCACCTGTAACTGGTGATTCTCGTTTTCACAAGGACATCATGTGGACCTGGTGGTTTCAGTGTTTCTAGCTTCTCATGTAACTCGTGACTCTGGTCCCCACCAGGCCGTCACCGGGACCAGGTCAGTGTGGTTGCCACCTGCATCTCACCTGCACCTGGTGATTCTGGCCTGCACCTGAGACTACTCTGGATCTAGTGACTGTGGTCGCCACCTGGGCTTCACCTGGATTTGGGGACTCCGGTCCCCATCTGGGGCTCACATGGCCCTGGTGACCATGGCCCACAACTGGGCAAAATTGGGACGCGGGTACTGTGTTCCACAACTGGAACTCACCTGGACCACGTGACTCTGGTTCCCCTCTAGGTCTCACCGTGCCCTAGTGACTGTGAAACCCACTTTGGCCTGACTTGGACCTGCTGACCCTGGTTGGAACCTTCGCCTGACGTCGAACTGTTGACTCTGGTTCTTTCAAGAGCCTTCCCTGTACCTGGTGATCCTGGTCCCCACCGGGCCTCACCTGGACCTGGTGACTCTTGTCACCACTGGGGACTCAACTGGACCTGCTTACTGTGTTCCACACCTGGGCCTCAATAAACCTGTTGACCATGGTCCCCAAGCATACCTCACATGGACCTGTTGCCTCTGATCCCCACCGGGGCCTCACGTGTACCTGGTTACTCTGGTCCTCACTTGGGCATCATTGGTCCTGGTGACTCTGTTCCACACCTGAGGCTCCCCTGGACATGATGACTCTGGATCTCCCTGGCTATCAACCTAACCTGGTGACTCTGGTCCCCATATGGATGTCACCTGGACCAGGGGATTATGGTACCCCTCTGGGCCTCAACCAGGTCTGGTGACTCTGGTCCTCAACTGGGCCTCACCTGGACCTAGTGAATATGCTCCATCTGGGCCTCATTTGGACCTGGTGACTCTGGTCCCTACCTGGGCATCATCGGGACATGGTTCCACTGCATGGCCTGTAGGTTGGCCTCACCTGGACCTGGTAACTCTCGTCACTACCTGGGCATCATTGGGACCTGGTTCTTCTGCATGGCCTGCAGGTTGGCCACACCTGGACCTGGTGAGTGGGTTTCTCACCTGGGTCTCACCCTTGCCTAGTGACACAGGTCCCCACGTGGGCCTCACTTGGACCTGGTGAATCTGGACCATACCTGGTGGTCACCCGGAACTGGTAACTCTGGTCACCACATGGGAATATCCTGGGCCTGGTGAATCTGGTCCCCATCTGGGCCTCACCCAGTCCTGTTGACTTTCTTCCCCACCTGGACCTGATTGCTGTGGACTCCTTCTTGGTTAACCTGGAACTGCTGACTCTGATGCTAACTGGGCTTCACCCAGATCTGGTGACTCTGGTCCTCACCTGTGGACCATTATGACCTGGATACTCTGTTCCACACCTGAGCCTCACCTGAATATGTTGACTCTGGATCCCCTCTGGGCCTCAGCCTGACGTGGGGACTCTGGTCCCCATCTGGATGTCACCAGACCAGGTGAATCTGGTACCCCTCTAGGCCTCACCTAGACCTGGTGACTCTGGTCCTCAACTGGGCCTCAACGGGACCTAGTGAACATGCTCCCCACCTGCGCCGCATCTGGGCCTGGTGACTCTGGTTCTACCTGGGCATCATCGGGACATGGTTACTCTATTCCCACTTGGAGTGACCTGATCCTGGTAACTCTGGACCTGACTGGCCTCTTCTGTACCAGGTGACTCTGGCTCCACCTGTGCCTCACCTGTAACTGGTGACTCTGATCCTAAGCATGGCCTCACCTGACCTGGTGACTGTGGTTCCCATCGGGACCTCACCTGGACCTCATGTCTCTGGTCCCAACTGGGCCTCACCAGGACCTGGTGTCTCTGGTACCCACCTTGGTAGCATCAGGATACGGTTACACTGTTCACTAACAGTGACCCAGCCGGACCTATTAACTCTGGTCTTCACCTGTGCCACACCTGGACATGGTGACACTGTTTCCCACCTGGGTCTCACCTGGACATGGTGAGTCGGATCCCCACCTGGTCCTCACCTGTAACTGGTGATTCTCGTTCCCACATGGATATCATGTGGACCTGTTGGCCGCAGTGTTTCTAGCATATTTTTTTTTAATTTTTATTTATTTATGATAGTCACAGAGAGAGAGAGAGGCAGAGACATAGGCAGAGGGAGAAGCAGGCTCCATGCACCGGGAGCCCGACGTGGGATTCGATCCCGGGTCTCCATGATCGCGCCCTGGGCCAAAGGCAGGCGCCAAACCGCTGCGCCACCCAGAGATCCCATGTGTTTCTAGCTTCTCATGTACCTCGTGACTTTGGTCCCCACCAGTGCCTTACCGGGACCGGGTGAGTTTGGTTGCCATCTGCACCACACCTGGACCTGGTGATTCTGGTCAGCACCTGAGACTACCCTGGATCTGGTGACTGTGGTCCCCACTTGGGCTTCACCTGGATTTCGGGACTCTGGCCCCATCTGGGCCTCACCTGGCCCTGTTGACCATGGTCCTCAACTGGGAAAAATTGGGACCTGGTGACAGTGTTCCACAACTGGACCTCACATGGACCAGGTGACTAGCTCCCCCTCTGGGTCTCACCGTGCCCTAGTGACTGTGAATTCCACTTTGGCTTGACTTGGACCTGCTGACCCTGGTTGCAACCTGCGCCTGAAATCGAACTGTTGACTCTGGTTCTTTCAAGGGCCTCCCCTGTACCTGGTGATCCTGGTCCCCACCTGGGCCTCACCTGGACGTGGTGACTCTTGTCACCACGGGGGACTCACCTGGACCTGCTTACTGTGATCCACACCTGGGTCTCAAGTGGACCTGTTGACCAAGGTCCCCAAGCCGGCCTCACATGGACCTCTTGCTTCTGATCTCCACCGGATCCTCACGTGTACCTGGTAACTCTGGTTCTCACCTGGGCCTCATCTGCACCTTGTGACTCTGGTCCCCACCTGGGCTTCACCTCGATCTGGTGACTCTGGTCCCCACCTGGACTTCACCTGGATCTAGTAACTCTGGTCCCCACCTGGACCTCTCCTGGACCTGGTGACTCTCTTTCCAACATGGAACTCACCCCGATGTGGTGACTCTGGTACTCAGTTTGGCCTCACCTGGACCTGGGGTCTCTCGTCCCCACTTTGACCTAACTCAGAACTGTTGAATCTTGCCCCACCTAGGCCGCACCCAACCTGGTGACACTTGTCCCCAGCTATGCCTCAATTCGATCTGATGAATCTGGTCCTCACGTGGGCTTCACATGGACCTGGGACTCAGCTGGATAGAGTGGCTCTGGTTCCCACAAGGGGCTCACCTGATACTGGTGACTGTGGTCTTTTTCTATGCCTCACCAGGACCTAGTGATTCTGTTCCCCATCTGGGCCTGCATGGCCCTAATGACTCTGGTCCTCACCCAGGCAGCATTCGGACCTGGATACTCTATTCCACACCTGGGCCTCACTTTCACCACTGACCTCTGGTCCCATTCTGGACCTCAAACTAAACTGGTTACTCTCGTTACCCCTCTGGGCCTCACCCTTACCTGGTAAATCTGGTCACCCCTTGGGCTTCACTTGGGCCTGGTGAATCTGGTCCTTAGCTGGTCAGCACATGGATCTGGTGACTGTTCGCCACCTGGGCCTCACCTGGACTTGGTGAATCCTGTTGTCACCTGCGCCTCACCGGGACCTTGTGACTCTTTTCCCACCTGGCATCAATGGGACATGGTTACTCTGTTCGCCACCTGGGCCTCACCTGGACATGATAACTTTGCTCCACACTTTAGCCTCAACTGGTCCTGATGACTCTGGTCCTCCCACCGAGGCATCAATCTGGACCTGGTGACTGTGGTCCCCATCTGTTTCTCACCTGGACCTGGTGTCTCTCGTTCCCACATGAACCACACCTGGACTTGGTGACTGTGGTGTTCTTGTAGACGCACATTTACCTGGTGACTCCGGTCCCCACTAGGGCCTCACGTGGATCTGGTGACTCTGGCCTGAAAGTTGGCCTCACCTGGACCTGGTGAGTCGGGTTGCCACCCCATACCTGGTGACTCAGTTCCCCACGTGGGCCTCTTGGACCTGGTGAATCTGGTCCTTACCTGGTCCACTCCCAGATCCGGGGACTCTGGTCACCACCTGGGACTCACCTGGACCTGTTGAATTTGCTCCAAATCTGGGCCTCACCCAGTCCTGGTGACTGTGTTCCCCACCTGGAGCTGATTGCTATGGACTCTTTCTTGGCCTCACCTGGAACTGGTGACTCTGATCATATCTGCGCGTCACCCAGATCTGGTCACTCTGGTCCTCACCTGTGGACTACTATGACCTGGACACTACGTTCCACACCTGAGCTTCACCTGGACATGATGACTCTGGAGCCTCTCTGGGCCTCACTCTGACCTGGTGACTCTGGTCCCCATCTGGATGTCACCTGTACCAGGTGATTCTGGTACCCCTCTAGGCCTCAACCAGATCTGGTGACTCTGGTCCTCAACTGGGCCTCACCTGGACCTAGTGAATATGCTCAATCTGGGTCTCATTTGGACCTGATGACTCTTGTCCCTTCCTGGGCATCATCGGGTCATGGATCCACTGCATGACCTGCAGGTTAGCCTCACCTGGACCTCGTAACTCTGGTCCCTACCTGGGCATCATCGGGACATGGTTCCTCTGCATGGCCTGCAGGTTGCCCTCACCTGGACCTGGTGAGTGAGGTTGACACCTGGGCCTCACCCATGCCTGGTGACACAGGTCCCCACGTGGGTCTCACTTGGACTTAGTGAATCTGGTCCTTACCTGGACCTCACCCGGAACTGGTAACTCTGGTCACCACCTGGGAATCACCTGGACCTGGTGAATCTGGTCCCCATCTGGGCCTCACCCAGTCCTGGTGACGTTGTTCCCCACCTGGACCTGATTGCTGTGGACTCCTTCTTGGTCTCACCTTGAACTGGTGACTCTGATCCTAAATGGGTCTCACCCAGATCTGGTGACTCTGGTCCTCCCCTGTGGACCATTGTGACCTGGATACTTTGTTACACACCTGAGCCTCACCTGGACATGATGACTCTGGATCCCCTCTGGGCCTCAGACTGACATGGTGACTCTGGTCCCCATCTGGATGTCACCTAGACCAGGTGAATCTGGTACCCCTCTAGGCCTCAACTTGACCTGGTGACTCTGGGCTTCAACTGGGCCTCACCGGGACCTAGGGAACATGCTCCCCACCTGCGCCTCATCTGGACCTGTTGACTCTGGTTCTACCTGGGCATCATCGGGAAATGGTTACACTATTCCCCTCTGGGACTGACCTGATCCTGGTAACTCTGGTCCTGACTTTGGCCTCTTCTCTACCAGGTGAATCTGGCTCAACCTGGGTCTCACCTGTAACTGGTGACTCTGATCCTAAGCATGGCCTCACCTGACCTGGTGACTGTGGTTCCCATCGGGACCTCACCTGGTCCTCATGTCTCTTGTCTCACCTGGGCCTCACCAGGACTTGGTGTCTCTCGTACCCACCTGGGTAGCATCAGGATATGGTTACACTGTTCACTAACAGTGACCCAGCCAGACCTGTTATCTCTGGTCTTCACCTCGCCACACCTGGACATGGTGAGACTGGTTCCCACCTGGGTCTCACCTGGACATGGTGAGTCGGATCCCCACAGGGTCCTCACTTCTAACTGGTGATTCTCGTTCCCACATGGACATCATGTGGACCTGGTGGCTGCAATGTTTCTAGCTTCTCATGTACCTCGTGACTCTGCTCCCCACCAGGGCCTCACCGGGACCTGGTGAGTGTGGTTGCCACCTGCACCTCACCTGGACCTGGTGATTCTGGTCTGCACCTGAGACTACCCTGGATCTGGTGACTATGGTCCCAACCTGGGCTTCACCTGGCCCTGTTGACCATGGTCCTCATCACAGCAAAAATGGGACCCGGTGACTGTGTTCCACACCTGGACCTCACCTGGAGCAGGTGACTCTGGTCATCCTGTGGGTCTCACCGTGCTCTAGTGACTGTGAACCCCACTTTGGCCTGACTTGGACCTGCTGACCCTTGTTGCCACCTGCGCGTGACCTCGTACTGTTGACTCTGGTTCGTTCAAGGGCCTCCCCTGTACCTGGTGATCCTGGTTCCCACCTGGGCCTCACCTGGACCTGGTGACTCTTGTCACCACCGGGGACTCACTTGGACCTGGTTACAGTGTTCCACACTGGGCCTCAAGTAGAACTCTTGACCATGGTCCCCAAGCCTGCCTCACATGGACCAGGTGCCTCTGATACCTCCCAGCGCCTCACGTGTACCTGGTAACTCTGGTCCTCCCCTGGGCCTCATCGGACATAGTGACTCTGATCCCCACCTGGGCTTCACCTGGATCTGGTGACTCTGGTCCCCACCTGGCCTTCACCTGTATCTGGTGACTCTGGTCCCCACCTGGACCTCTCCTGGACCTGGTGACTCTCTTTCCAACATGGACCTCACCTGGATCTGGTGACTCTGGTCCTCAGTCTGGCCTCACCTCAGTTCCTAATCGGGGACTCACCTGAACCTAGTGATTCTCGTCCCCCTCTGGGCCTCACCCTGACCTGTTGACTCTGGTCCTCATGTGGATATCACAAGAACCGGGTGACTCTGGTCCCCCTTTGGGACTCACCCAGAGCTGGGAAGACTGGTACTCAACTGGGCCTCAACACGAGCTGGTGAATCTACTCCTCACTTAAGCCTCGTCTGCACCTTGTGACTCTTATCCCACCTGGCATCAATGGGATATGGTTACTCTGTTCCCCACCTGGGCAACACTTGGACATGATATCTGTTCTCCGCACTTTGGCCTCAACTGGTCCTGATGACTCTGGTCCCCCCACCTAGGCATCAATCTGGACCTGGTGACTGTGGTCCCCACCTGGGTCTCACCTTGACCTGTTGCCTCTCGTCCCCACATGAACCACACCTGGACCTGGTGACTGTGGTGTCCTTGTAGACTCACATTAACCTGGTGATTCCGTTCCCGTCTAGGGCCTCACCTGGATCTGGTGACTCTGGCATGCAGGTTGGCCTCACCTGGAATTGGTGAGTGGGGTTGTCACCTGGGCCTCACCCATACCTGGTGACTCAGGTCCCCACGTGGGCCTCTTGGGCCTGGTGAATCTAGTACTTACCTGGTCCTCTCCCCGACCCGGGGACTCTGGTCACGACCTGGGACTCACCTGGACCTGGTGAATCTGTTCCTCATCTTGGCCTCACCGAGTCCTGGTGACTTTCTTCCCCACTTGGACCTGATTGCTGTGGACTCTTTTTGCCTCACCTGGAACTGGTGACTCTGATCTTATCTGCGCGTCACCCAGATCTGGTGACTCTGGAACTCACCTGGGCATCATTGGTACCTGATTACTCTGTTCCACACCTGAGCCTCACTTGGACATGATGACTCTGGAACCTCTCTGGGCCTTACCCTGACCTGGTGACTCTGGTCCCCATCTGGATGTCACCTGGACCAGGTGATTCTGGTACCCCTCTAGGCCTCAACCAGATCTGGTGACTCTGGTCCTCAACTGGGCCTCAACTGGACCTAGTGAATATCCTCGATCTGGGCCTCATTTGAACCCGGTGACTCTGCTCCCTACCTGGGCATCATCGGGAGATGGTTCCACTGCATGGCCTGCAGGTTGGCCTCACCTGGACCTGGTAACTCTGGTCCCTACCTGGGCTTCATCGGGACACCGTTCCTCTGCATGGCCTGCAGGGTGGTCTCACCTGGACCTGGTGAGTGGGGTTTCCACATGGGCCTCAGACATAACTGGTGACATAGGTCCCCAAGTGGGCCTCACTTGGACCTGGTGAATCTGGTCCTAACCTGGTCCTCACCCAGAACTGGTAACTCTGGTCACCACCTGGGAATCACCTGGACAGGGTGAATCTGGTCCCCATCTGGGCCTCCCCCAGTCCTGATGACTTTGTTCCCCACCTGAAACTGATTGCTGTGGACTCCTTCTTGGCCTCACCTGGAACTGGTGACTCTCATCCTAACTGAGCCTAACTCAATCAGCTGACGCTTGTCCTCCCTTGTGGACCATTATGAACTGGATACTCTGTTCCACACCTGAGACTCACCTGGACATGATGACTCTGGATCCACTCTGGGCCTCACCCTGACGTGGTGACTCTGGTCCTCATGTGGATGTCACCTAGACCAGGTGAATCTGGTACCCCTCTAGGCCTCAACTCGACCTGGTGACTCTGGTCCTCAACTGGGCCTCACAGGGACCTAGTGAACATGCTCCCCACCTGCAACTCATGTGGACCTGGTGACTCTGTTCTACCTGTGTATCATCGGGACATGGTTACTCTATTTCCCACTGGGACTGACCTGATCCTGGTAACTCTGGTCCTGACTTTGGCCTCTTTTGTACCAGGTGACTCTGGCTCCACCTGGGCCTCAATTGTAACTGGTGACTCTGATCCTAAGCATGGCCTCACCTGACCTGGTGACTGCGGTTCCTATCGGAACTCACCTGGACCTCATATCTCTGGTCCAACCTGGGCCTCACCAGGACCTGGTGTCTCTGGTACCCACCTGGGTAGCATCAGGATATGGTTACACTGTTCACTAACAGTGACCCAGCCGGACCTATTAACTCTGGTCTTCACCTGGGCCACACCTGGACATGGTGAGACTGGTTCCCACCTGGGTCTCACCTGGACATGGTGAGTCGGATCCCCACTGGTCCTCACCTGTATATGGTGATTCTCGTTCCCACAGGGACATCATGTGGACCTGGTGAATGCAGTGTTTCTAGCTTCTCATGTACCTCGTGACTCTGGTCCCACCAGGGCCTCACCGGGACCTGGTGAGTGTGGTTGCCACCTGCACCTCACCTGGACCTGGTGATTCTGGTCTGCACCTGAGACTACCCTGGATCTGGTGACTCTGGTCCGCACCTGGGCTTCACCTGGTTTTAGGGACTCCGGTCCCCATCAGGGCCTCAACTGGCCCTGTTGTCCATGGTCCTCAACTGGGCAAAATTGGGACCCGGTGTCTGTGTACCACAACTGGACCTCACCAGGACCAGGTGACTCTGGTCCCCCTCTGGGTCTCACTGTGCCCTAGTGACTGTGAACCCCACTATGGTCTGACTTGGACCTGCTGACCCTGTTTGCCACCTGCGCCTGACCTCGAACTGTTGACTCTGGTTCTTTCAAGGGCCTCCACTGTACCTGGTGATCCTGGTCCCCACCTGGTCCTCACCTGGACGTGGTGACTCTTGTCACCACCAGGGACTCACCTGGACCTCCTTACTGTGTTCCACAACTGGGCCTCAAGTACACCTCTTGACCATGGTCCCCAAGCCGGCCTCACATGGACTTGTTGCCTCTGATCCCCACCGGGGCCTCACATGTACCTGGTAACTCTGGTCCTTACCTGGGCCTCATCTGGACCTACTGACTCTGGTCTCCACCTGGGCTTCACCTAGATCTGGTGACTGTGGTCCCCACCTGGACTTCACCTGGATCTGGTGACTCTGGTCCCCACTTTGATCTCACCTGGATCTGGTGACTCTGGTCCTCAGTTTGCCCTCACTTGGACTGGTGTCTCTCGTCCCCACTTTGACCTAACTCAGAACTGCTGAATCTTGCCCCACCAAGGCCGCACCCAGACATGGTGACTCTTGTCCCCAGCTATGCCTCAATTCGACCTGATGAATCTGGTCCTCACGTGGTCCTCACATGGACCTGGGACTCAGCTGGATAGAGTGGCTCTGGTTCCCACAATGGGCTCACCTGATACTGGTGACTTTGGTCTTATTCTATGCCTCATCAGGACCTAGTGATTCTGTTCCTCATCTGGGCCTGCATGGCCCTAGTGACTCTTGTCCTCACCCAGGCATCATTGGGACCTGGATACTCTATTCCACACCTGGGATTCACTTTGACCACGGACCTCTTGTCCCATTCTGGGCCTCAAACTAAAATGGTTACTCTGGTGCCCCCTCTGGGAATCACCCTTACTCGGTGACTCTGGTCACCCCTTGGGCTTCACTTCGGCCTGGTTAATCTGGTCCTTAGCTGGTCCACACCTGTATGTGGTGACTGGTCGCCACCTGGGCCTCACCTGGACTTGGTGAATCCTGTTGCCACCTGCGCCTCACCTGTACCTTGTGACTGTGGTCCCACCTGGACCTCACCTGGATCTGATGGCTGTGGTTCCCATATGGGGCTCTCCTGGTCCTTGTTCCTGTGGTCTCCATCTGGCCTCACCTGGAACACAATGACTCTGATCCATATTTGGGCCTCTCCTGGACCTGATGACTCTGGTCCTTACCTGGGCATCATTGGGACCTGGATACTCTCTTATATACCTGGGCCTCACCTGGAACTGGTGACTGTGGTCCCACCTGGGCCTCCCCTGGACGAGGTGACATGTTCCCTCAGGGACCTCACCTGGACCTGTCGACTTAGGTCCTCATATGGGCATCATGGAACCTGGTTTCTCAGTTCCACATCGGGGCCTCAAACTGAACCTAGTGATTCTCGTCCCCCTCTGGGCCTCACCCTGACGTGCTGACTCTGGTCCCCACCTAGATATCACCAGAACCGGGTGACTCTGGTCCCCCACTGGGACTCACCCGGAGCTTGGGACACTGGTCCTCTGCTGAGCCTCCACAGGACCTGGTGATTCTACTCCTCACTTAGGCCTCGTCTGGACCTTGTGAGTCTTTTCCCACCTGGCACCAATGGGACATGGTAACTCTGTTCCCCACCTGGGCCTCACCTGGACATGAGAACTTTCCTCCACACTTTGGCCTCAACTGGTCCTGATGCCTCTTTCCCCCCCACCTAGGCCTCAATCTGGACCTGGTGCTGTGGTCCCCAGGTGGGTCTCACCTGGACCTGGTAACTCTCGTTCCCACATGAACCACAACTGGACCTGGTGACTGTGGTGTTCTTGTAGACTCACATTTACCTGGTGACTCCGGTCCCCACTAGGGCCTCACTTGGATCCGGTAACTCTGGCCGGCAGGCTTGCCTCACCTGGACCTGGTGAGTGGGGTTGCCACCTGGGCCTCACCCATACCTGGTGACTCAGGTCCCCACGTCGGCCTCTTGGACCTGGTGAATCTGGTCCTTACCTGGTCCTCTCCCAGATCCGGGGACTCTGGTCACCACCTGGGCCTCACCTGGACCGGGTGAATCTGGGCCTCACCCAGTCCTGGTGACTTTGTTCCCCACCTGGACCTGATTGCTGTGGACTCTTTCTTGGTCTCACCTGGAACTGGTGACTCTGATCCTATCTGCGCGTCACCCAGATCTGGTGACTCTGGTCCTCACCTGGGCATCATTGGTACCTGGTGAGTCTGTTCCACACCTGAGTCTCACCTGGACATGGTGACTCTTGAACCTCTCTGTGCCTCACCTTGACCTGGTGACTCTGGTCCCCGTCTAGATGTCACCTGGACCAGGGGATTCTGGTACCCCTCTAGGTCTCAACCAGTTCTGGTGACTCTGGTCCTCAACTGGGCCTCACCTGGACCTAGTGAATATGATTTATCTGGGCCTCATTTGGACCTGCTGACTCCGGTCCCTACCTGGGCATCATCGGGACATGGTTCCACCTCATGGCCTGCAGGTTGGCATCACCTGGACCTGGTGAGTGGGTTTGCCACCTGGCCCTCACCCATACCTGGTGACACAGGTCCCACGTGGGAATCACCTGGACCTGGTGAATCTGGTCCCCATCTGGGCCTCACCCAGTCCTGGTGACTTTGTTCCCCACCTGGACCTGATTGCTGTGGACTCCTTTTTGGCCTCACCTGGAACTGGTGACTCTGATCCTAACTGGACCTCACCCAGATCTGGTGACTCTGGTCCTCACCTGTGGACCATTATCACCTGGATACTCTGTTCCACACCTGAGCCTCAACTGGACATGGTAACTTTGTTCCGCAGTTGGGCCTCAACTGGTCCTGATGGCACTGTTAACCTCTTAGGCCTCAATCCGGACCTGGTGACTGTCGTCCCAACCTGGGTCTCACCTGGAACTGGTGGCTCTCGTTCCCACATGAACCACACCTGGAGCTGGTGACTGTATTGTTCTTGTAGACTCACTTTTACCTGCTGTCTCCGGTGCGACTAGGGCCTCACGTGGATCTGGTGACTTTGGCATGCAGGTTGGCCTCACCTGGACCTTGTGAGTGGTGTTGCCCCTGGGCCTCACCCATACCTGGTGAGTCAGGTCCCCGCGTGGGCCTCTTGGACCTGGTAAATTTGGTCCTTACCTGGTCGTCTCCCAGCCCCGGGGTCTCTGGTCACCACCTGGGCCTACCTGGACCTGGTGATTCTGATCCCCATCTGGGCCTCACCCAGGCCTGTTGACTTTGTTCCACTCCTGTATCTGATTGCTGTGGACTCTTTTTTGGCCTCACCTGGAACAGGTGACTCTGATCCTATCTGCCCGTCACCCAGACCTGGTGACTCTGGTCCTCACATGGGTATCTTTGGTACCTGGTGACTCTGTTCCACACCTGAGCCTCACCTGGACATGATGACTCTGAAACCTCTCTGGGCCTCATCCTGACCTGGTGACTCTGGTCCCCATCTGGATGTCACCTGGACCAGGTGATTCTGGTACCCCTCTAGGCCTCAACAGGGTCTGGTGACTCTGGTCCTCCACTGGACCACACCTGGACCTAGTGAATATGCTCCATCTGGGCCTCATTGGACCTGGTGATTCTGGTCCCTACCTGGGCATCATCGGGACACGGTTCCACTGCATCGCCTGCAGGTTGGCCTCACCTGGACCTGGTAACCCTGGTCCCTACCTGGACATCATCAGGGCATGGTTCCACTGCATGGCCTACAGGTTGGCCTCACCTGGACCTGGTAACTCTGGTTCCTACCATGGGCATCATCGGGACAGGGTTCCTCTGCATGGCTCGAAGGATGGCCTCTCCTGGACCTGGTGAGTGTGGTTACCACCTGTCCCTCGCCCGTACCTGGGGACATAGGTCCCCTCGTGGGTCTCTTGGACCTAGTGAATCTGGTCCTTACCTGGTCGTCTCCCAGACCCGTGGTCTCTGGTCACCACCTGGGCCTCACCTGGACCTGGTCAATCTGGTCCCCATCTGGGCCTCACCCAGTCCTGGTGACTTTGTTCCCCACCTGGATCTGATTGCTGTGGACTCTTTCTTGGACTCACCTGGAACTGGTGACTCTGATCCTATCTGCGCATTACCCAGACCTGGTGACTCTGGTCCTCACCTGGGTATCTTTGGTACCTGGTGACTCTGTTCCACACCTGAGCCTCACCTGGACATGATGACTCTGGAACCTCTCTGGGCCTCATCCTGACCTGTTGACTCTGGTCCCCATCTGGATGTCACCTGGACCAGGTGATTCTGTTACCCATCTAGGCCTCAACCAGGTCTTGTGACTCTGGTGTTCCACTGGACCTCACCTGGACCTAGTAAATATGCTCCATCTGGGTCTCATTGGACCTGGTGATTCTGATCACTACCTCAGCATCATCGGGACATGGTTCCACTGCATGGCCTGCAGGTTGGCCTCACCTGGACCTGTAACTCTAGTCCCTACCTGGGCATCATCGTGACATGGTTCCTCTGCATGGCCTGCAGGTTCGCCTCACCTGGACCTGGTGAGTGGGGTTGCCACCTGGGTCTCACCCATGCCTGGTGACACAGGTCCCCAAGTGGGCCTCACTTTGACCTGGTGAATCTGGTGCTTACCTGGTACTCACCTGGAACTCGTAACTCTGGTGACCACCTGGGAATCACCTGGAACTGGTGAATCTGGTCCCCATCTGGGGTCATCCATTCCTGGTGACATTGTTCCCCACCTGGACCTGATTGCTGTGGACTCCTTCTTGGCCTCACCTGGAACTGGTGACTCTGATCCTAACTGGGCATCACCGAGATCTGGTGACTCTGGTCCTCACCTGTGGACCATTATGAACTGGATAATCTGTTCCACACGTGAGCCTCACCTGGACATGTTGACTCTGGATCCCCTCTGGGCCTCAGCCTGACATGGTGACTCTGGTCCCCATCTGGATTTCACCTAGACCAGGTGAATCTGGTACCCCTCTAGGCCTCAACTTGACCTGGTGACTCTGGGCCCCAACTGGGCCTCACCGGGAACTAGTGAACATGCTCCCCACCTGCGCCGCATCTGGGCATTGTGACTCTGGTTTTACCTGGGCATCCTCGGGAAATGGTTACTTTATTCCCCACTGGGACTGACCTGATTCTGGTAACTCTGATCCTAACTTTGGCCTCTTCTGTACCAGGTGACTCTGGCTCCAACTGGACCTCACCTGTAACTTGTGACTCTGATCCTAAGCATGGCCTCACCTGACCTGGTGACTGTGGTTCCCATCGGGACCTCACCTGGACCTCAGGTCTCTGGTTCCACCTGGGCCTCACCAGGACCTGGTGTCTCCGGTACCCACCTGGGTAGCATCAGGATATGGTTACACTGTTCACTAACAGTGACCCAGCCTGACCTATTAACTCTGGCCTTCACCAGGGCCACACCTGGATATGGTGACACTGGTTCCCACCTGGGTCTCACCTGGACATGGTGAGTCGGATCCCCACCTGGTCCTCACCTGTAACTAGTGATTCTCGTTCCCACATGGATATCATGTGGACCTGGTGGCTGCAGTGTTTCTACCTTCTCATGTACCTCGTGACTCTGGTCCCCACCAGGGCCTCACCGGGACCTGGTGAGTGTGGTTGCCACCTGCACCTCACCTGGACCTGGCGATTCTGGTCTGCACCCGAGACTACCCTGGATCTGGTGACTGTGGTCCCCACCTGGGCTTTACCTGGATTTGGGGACTCCGGTCCCCATCTGGGCCTCAACTGGCCGTGTTGACCATTGTCCTCAACTGGGCAAAATTGGGACCCGGTGACTGTGTTCCACAACTGGACCTCACATGGACCAGGTGACTCTGGTCCCCCTCTGGGTCTCACCGTGCCCTAGTGACTGTGAACCCCACTTTGGCGTGACTTGGTCCTGCTGACCCTGGTTGCAACGTGCTCCTGACATCGATCCGTTGACTCTGGTTCTTTCAAGGGCCTCCCCTTGACCTGGTGATCCTGGTCCCCACCTGGGCCTCACCTGGACGTGGTGACTCTTGTCACCACCGGGGACTCATCTGGACCTTGTTACTGTGTTCCACACCTGGGCCTCAAGTAGACCTCTTGCCTCTGATCCCCACCGGGGCCTCCGTTGTCTGGTAACTCTGGTCCACACCTGGCCTCATCTGGACCTATTGACTCTGGTCACCACCTGGGCTTCACCTGGATCTGGTGACTCTAGTCCCCACCTGGACTTCACCTGGATCTGGTGACTCTGGTCCCCACCTGGACCTCTCCTGAACCTGGTGACTCTCTTTCCAACATGGACCTCACCTGGATCTGGTGACTCTGGTCCTCACTTTGGCCTCACCTGGACCTGGTGTCTCTCATACCCACATTGACCTAACTCAAAACTGCTGAATATTGCCACACCTAGGCCGCACCCCGACCTAGTGACTCTTGTCCCCAGCTATGCCTCAATTCGACCTGATGCATCTGGTCCTCACGTGGGCCTCTCATGAACCTGGGACTCAGCTCCATAGAGTGGCTCTGGTTCCCACAAGGGGTTCACCTGATACTGCTGACTGTGGTGTTATTCTATGCCTCACCAAGACCTAGTGATTCTGTTTGCCATCTGGGCCTGCATGGCCCTAGTGACTCTGGTCCTCACCCAGGCATCATTGGGACCTGAATACTCTATTCCACACCTGGGCCTCAATTTGACCAGGGATCTCTGGTCCCATTCTGGGCCTCAAACTAAACTGGTTACTCTGGTTCCCTCTCTGGGCCTCACGCGGACCTGGTGACTCTGGTCATCACTTGGGTTTCACTTGGGCCTGGTGAATCTGGTCCTAACCTGGTCCGCACATGGATGTGGAGACTGGTCGCCACCCGGGCCTCACCTGGACTTTATGAATCATGTTGCCACCTGCGCCTCACCTGGACCTTCTCTCTGTGGTCCCACCTTGACCTCAACTGAATCTGGTGGCTCTGGTTCCCATATGTGGCTCTCCTGGAACTGGTTCCTGTGGTCTCCATCTGGCCTCACCTGGAACACAATGACTCTGATTCATATTTGGGCCTCTCCTGTACATGTTGTCTCTGGTCCTTACCTGGGCATCATTGGGACCTGGATACTCTCTTATATTCCTGGGCCTCATCTGAACCTGGTGACTGTGGTCCCACCTGGGCCTGACCTGGACGAGGTGACTGGTTCCCACAAGGACTTCGCCTGGACCTGGTGGCTCAGGTCCTCATATGGGCATCATGGGACCTGGTTTCTCAGTTCCACATCGGGGCCTCACCTGGACCTAGTGATTCTCGTCCCCTCTGGGCCTCACCCTGACGTGGTGACTCTGGTCCCCACCTGGATATAACCAGGACCGCGTGACTCTGGTCCCCCTCTGGGACTCACCCGGAGCTGACGATAATTGTCCTCAGCTGGGCCTCAACAGGACCTGGTGAATCTACTCCTCACTTAGGCCTCGTCTGGATCTTGTGACTCTTTTCCCACCTGGCATCAATGGGATATGGTTACTCTGTTCCCCAACTGGGTCTCACCTGGACATGAAAACTCTGCTCCACACTTTGGCCTCAACAAATCCTGATGACTCTGGTCCCGCCACCTAGTCCTCAATCTGGACCTGGTGACTGTGGTCCCCACCTGGGTCTCACCTGGACCTGGTGACTCTCGTTCCCTCATGAACCACACCTGGACCTGGTGACTGTAGTGTTCTTGTAGACTCACATTTACCTGGTGACTCTGGTCCCCACTAGGGCCTCAACTGGCTCTGGTGACTCTGGCCTGCAGGTTGGCCTCACATGGACCTGGTGAGTGGGGTTGCCACCTGGGCCTCACCCATACCTGGTGAGTCAGGTCCCCACGTGGGCCTCTTGGACCTGGTGAATCTGGTCCTTACCTGGTCCTCTCCCAGACCCGGGGACTCTGGTCACCACCTGGGCCTCACCTGGACCTGATGTATCTGGTCCCCATCTGAGACTCACCCATTCTTGGTGAATTTATTCCACACCTGGACCTTATTGCTGTGGACTCTTTCTTGGCCTCACCTGGAACTGGTAACTCTGATCATATCTGCGCGTCACCCAGACCTGTTGACTCTGGTCCTCACCTGGGCATCGTTGGTACCTGGTGACTCTGTTCCACACCTGAACCTCACCTGGACATGATGACTCTGGATCTTCTCTGGGCCTCACCCTGACATGTTGACTCTGGTCCCCATCTGGATGTCACCTAGACCAGGTGAATCTGGTACCCCTCTAGGCCTCAACTAGATCTGGTGACTCTGGTCCTCAACTGGGCCTCACCGCGACGTAGTGAATATGCTCCCCACCTACGCCTCATCTAGACCTGGTGACTCTGATTCTACCTGGGCATCATCGGGACATGGTTACTCTATTTCCCACTGGGACTGACCTGATCGTGGTGACTCTGGTCCTGAGTTTGGCCTCTTCTGTACCAGTTGACTCTGGCTCCACCTGGGACTCACCTGTAACTGGTGACTCTGATCCTAAGAATGGCCTCACCTGATTTGGTGACTGTGGTTCCCATCGGGACCTCACCTGGACCTCATGTCTCTTGTCCCACCTGGGCCTCACCAGGACCTGGTGTCTCTGGTACCCACCTGAGTAGCATCAGGATATGGTTACACTGTTCACTAACAGTGACCCAGCTGGACCTATTAACTCTGGTCTTCACCTGGGCCACACCTGGACATGGTGACACTGGTTCCCACCTGGGTCTCACCTGGACATGGTGAGTCGGATTCCCACCTGGTCCTCACTTGTAACTGGTGATTCTCATTCCCACATGGACATCATGTGGACCTGGTGGCTGCAGTGTTTCTAGCTTCTCATGTACCTCGTGACTGTGGTCCCCACCAGTGCCTCACCGGGACTTGGTGAGTTTGGTTGCCACCTGCACCACACCTGGACCTGGTGATTCTGGTCTGCACCTGAGACTACCCTGCATCTGGTGACTGTGGTCCAATCTGGGCTTCACCTGGAATTCGGGACTCCGGTCCCCATCTGGGCCTCACCTGGCCCTGTTGACCATGGTCCTAAGCTGGGCAAAATTGGGACCTGGTGACTGTGTTCCACAACTGGACCTCACCTGGACCAGGGGACTCTGGTCCCCCTCTGGGTCTCACCGTGCCCTAGTGACTGTGAAGTCACCTTTGGCTTGACTTGGACCTGCTGACCCTGGTTGCCACCTGCGCCTGACCTCGAACTCTAGACTCTGGTTCTTTCAAGGGCTTCCCCTGTACCTGTTTATCCTGGTGTCCACCTGGGCTTCACCTGGACCTGGTGACTCTTGTCACCACGGGGGACTCACCTGGACCTCCTTACTGTGTTCCACAACTGGGTCTCAAGTAGACCTGTTGACCATGGTACCCAAGCCGGCCTCACATGGACCTGTTGCCTCTGATCCCCACCGGATCCACACGTGTACCTGGTAAATCTGGTCCTCACCTGGGCCTCATCTGCACCTAGTGACTCTGGTCCCCACCTGGGCTTCACCTCGATCTGGTGACTCTGGTCCCCACCTGGACTTCACCCGGATCTAGTGACTCTGGTCCCCACCTGGACTTCTCCTGGACCTGGTGACTCTCTTTCCAACATGGACCTCACCTAGATCTGGTGACTCTGGTACTCAGTTTGGCCTCACCTGGACCTAGTGTCTCTCGTCCCCACTTTGACCTAACTCAGAACTGCTGAATCTTGCCCCACCTAGGCCGCACCCAGTCCTGGTGACTCTTGTCCCCAGCTAAGCCTCAATTCGACCTGATGAATCTCGTCCTCACGTTGGCTTCACATGGACCTGGGAATCAGCTGGGTATAGTAGCTCTGGTTCCCACAAGGGGCTCACCTGATACTGGTGACTGTGGTCTTATTCTATGCCTCAACAGGACCTAGTGATTCTGTTCCCCATCTGGGCCTGCATGGCCCTAGTGACGCTGGTCCTCACCCAGGCATCATTCGGACCTGGATACTCTATTCCACACCTGGGCCTCACTTGGAACTCGGACCTCTGGTCCCATTCTGGGCCTCAAACTAAACTGGTTACTCTGGTTTCCCTTCTGGGCCTCACCCTTACCTGGTATATCTGGTCACCCCTTGGGCTTCACTTGGGCCTAGTGAATCTGGTCCTTAGCTGGTCCGCACATGGATCTGGTGACTGGTCGAATCTTGTTGTTACCTGGTCCTCTCCCAGACCCGGGAACTCTGGTCACCACCTGGGCCTCACCTGGACCTGGTGAATCTGGTCCCCATCTGGGTCTCACGCAGTCCTGGTGACTTTGTTCCCCACTTGGGCCTGATTGATGTGGACTCTTTCTTGGCCTCACCTGGAACTGGTGACTCTGATCATATCTGCGCGTCATCCAGACCTTGTGACTCTGGTCCTCACCTGGCCATCATTGGTACCTTGTGACTCTGTTCTACACCTGAGCCTCACCTGGACATGATGACTCTGGAACCTCTCTGGGCCTCACCCTTCCCTGGTGACTGTGGTCCCCATCAGGATGTCACCTGGACCAGGGGATTCTCGTATCCCTCTAGGCCTCAACCAGATCTGGTGACTCTGGTCCTCAACTGAGCCTCACCTGGACCTAGTGAATATGCTCCATGTGGGCCTCATTTGGACCTGGTGACTCTGGTCCCTACCTGGGCATCATAGGGATATGGTTCCACTGAATGGCCTGCAGGTTGGACTCACCTGGACCTGGTTACTCTGGTCCCTACCTGGGCATCATCGGGACATGGTTCCACTGCATGGCCTGCAGGTTGGCTTCACCTGGACCTGGTAACTCTGGTCCCTACCTGGGCATCATCGGGACACGGTTCCTCTCCATCACCTGCAGGTTGGCCTCACCTGAACCTAGTGAGTGGGGTTGCCAATTGAGCCTCACCCATACATATTGACACAGGTCCCCACGTGGGCCTCACTTGGACCTGGTGAATGTGGTCCTTACCTAGTTCTACCCGGAACTGGTAAATCTGGTCACCACCTGGGTATCACCTAGTCCTGGTGACTTTGTTCCCCACCTGGACCTGATTGCTGTGGACACCTTCTTGGCCTCACCTGGAAGTGGTAACTCTGATCCTAACTGGGCCTCTCCCAGATCTGGTGACTCTGGTCCTCACGGGTGGACCATTATGACCTGGATACTCTGTTCCACACCTGAGCCTCCCCTGGACATGAAGACTCTGGATCCCCTCTGGGCCTCACCCTGACATGGTTACTCTGGTCCCCATCTGGATGTCACCTAGACCAGGTGAATCTGGTACCCCTCTGGGCCTCAACCAGATCTGGTGACTCTGGTCCTCAACTGGGCCTCACCTGTACCTAGTAAATATGCTCCATCTGGGCCTCATTTGGACCTGGTGACTCTGGTCCCTACGTGGGCAACATCGCGACCTGGTTCCACATAATGGTCTGCAGGTTGGCCTCTTCTTGACCTAGTAAATCTGGTCCCTACCTGGGCATCATCGGGACACGGTTCCTCTGCATGGCCTGCAGGTTGGCGTCACCTGGACCTCGTACCTCTGGTCCCTACCTGGGCCTCATCGGGACACGGTTCCTCAGCATGGCCTGCAGGTTGGCCTCACCTAGACCTGGTGAGTGGGCTTGCCACCTGGGCCTCACCCATACCTGGTGACACAGGTCTCACGTGGGCCTCACTTGGACCTGGTGAATCTGGTCCTTACCTGGTCCTCACACGGAACTGGTAACCCTTGTCACCAAATGGGAATCACCTGGACCTGGTGAATCTGGTCCCCATCTGGGCCTCACCCATTCCTGGTGACTTTGATCCCCACGTTGACCTGATTGCTGTGGACTCCTTCTTGGCCTCACCTGGAACTTGTGACTCTGCTCCTAACTGGGCCTCACCCAGATCTGGTGACTCTGGTCCTCACCTGTGAACCATTATGACCTGGATACTCTGTTCCACACCTGAACCTCACCTGGGCATGATGACTCTGGATGCCCTCTGGGCCTCACCCTGACATGGTGACTCTGGTCCCCATCTGGATGTCCCCTAGACCAGGTGAATGTGGTACCCCTCTAGGCGTCAACTAGACCTGGTGACTCTGGTCCTCATCTGGGCCTCACCTGGACCTAGTGAATACTCTACCAACCTGCGCCTCGCTGGACCTGGTGACTCTGATTCTACCTGGGCATCATTGGGACATGGTTACTGTATTACCCACTGGGAGTGACCTGATCCTGGTAACTCTGGTCCTGACTTTGGCCTCTTCTGTACCAAGTGACTCTGGCTCCAGCTTGGCCTCACCTGTTCCTGGTGACTCTGATCCTAAGCATGGGCTCACCTGACCTGGTGACTGTGGTTCCCATCGGGACCTCACCTGGACCTCATGTCTCCGGTTACATCTGGGCCTCATCAGGACCTGGTGTCTCTGGTACCCACCTGGGTAGCATCAGGATATGGTTACACTGTTCACTAACACTCATCCAGCCGGACCTAATAACTCTGGTCTTCACCTGGGGCACACGAGGACATGGTGACACTGGTTCCCACCTGGGTCTCACCTGGACATGGTGAGTCGGATACCCAACTGGTCCTCACCTGTAACTGGTGATTTTCATTCCCACATGGACATCATGTGGACCTGGTGGCTGCAGTGTTTCTAGCTTCTCATGTACCTCGTATCTCTGGTCCCCACCGGGGCCTCTCCTGGACCGGGTGAGTGTGGTTGCCACCGGCACCTCACATGGACCTGGTGATTCTGCTCTGCACCTGAGACTACCCTGGATCTGGCGTCTGTGGTCCCCACCTGGGCTTAACCTGGATTTGGGGACTCCGTTCCCCATCTGGGCCTCACCTGGCCCTGTTGACCATGGTCCTCTATTATGCAAAATTGGGAACCGGTGGCTGTGTTCCACAACTGGACCTCACCTGGACCAGGTGACTCTGGTCCCACTCTGGGTTTCACCGTGCCCTAGTGACTGAACACCACTTTGGCCTGACTTGGACCTGCTGACCCTGGTTGCCACCTGCGCCTGACCTCGAAATGTTGACTCTGGTTCTTTCAAGGGCCTTCCCTGGACCTGGTGATCCTGGTCGGACCTGGCCCACACATGGACGTGGTGACTCCTGTCACCAATGGGGACTCACCAGGACCTGCTTACTGTGTTCCACACCTGGGCCTCAAGTAGACCTGTTGACCATGGTCCCCAAGCCGGCCTCACATGGACCTGTTCCTCCGATCCCCACCGGGGCCTCACGTGTACCTGGTAACTCTGGTCCTCACCTGGGCCTCATCTGGACCTAGTGACTCTGGTCCCCACCTGGGCTTCACCTGGATCTGGTGACTCTGGTCCCCACCTGGACCTCACCTGGATCTGGTGACTCTGGTCCTCAGTTTGGCCTCACCTGGACCTGGTGTCTCTCGTGCCCACTTTGACCTAACTCAGAACTGCTGAATCTTGACCCACGTAGGCCGCACCCAGACCTGGTGACTCTTGTCCCCAGCTATGCCTCAATTCGACATGATGAATCTACTCCTCACGTGGGCCTCACATGGACCTGGGACTCAGCTGGATAGAGTGGCTCTGGTTCCCACAAGGGGCTCACATGATACTGGTGACTGTGGTCCTACCTGGGCCTCACCTGGACGAGGTGACTGGTTCCCACAGGGACCTCACCTGGACCTGGTGACTCAGGTCCTCATATGGGCATCATGGGACCTGGTTTCTCTGTTCCACATCGGGACCTCACCTGGACCTAGTGATTCTCGTCCCATTATGGTCCTCACCCTGACGTGGTGACTCTGGTCCCCACCTGGATATCACCAGAACCGGGTGACTCTGGTCCCCCTCTGGGACTCACCCGGAGCTGGGGACACTGGTCCTCAACTGGGCCTCAACAGGACCTGGTGAATCTGCTCCTCACTTAGGCCTCGTCTGGACCTTGTGTCTCTTTTCCCACCTGGCATCAATGGGACATGGTTACTCTGTTCCCCACCTGGGCCTCACCTGGACATGATAACTTTGCTCCACATTTTGGCCTCAACTAGTCCTGATGACTCTGGTCCCCCGACCTAGGCGTCAATCTGGACATGATTGCTGTGGACTCCTTCTTAGCCTCAACTGGAACTGGTGAATCTGATCCAGATTGAGGATCACCAATCTGGGCCTCACCAGGCCCTGTCACCATGGTCCTCACCTGCCAAAATTGGGACCCACTGACTGTGTTCCAACCCTGGACCTCACCTGGACCAGGTGACTCTGGTCCCCCTCTGGGTCTCACCGTCCCCTAGTGACGGTGAACGCCACTTTGACCTGACTTGCACCTGCTGACCCTGGTTGCCACCTGCGCCTGACTTCGAACTGTTGACTCTGGTTCATTCAAGGTCTTCCCCTGTACCTGGTGATCCTGGTCCCCCCCTGGGACTCACCTGGACGTGGTGACCCTTGTCACCACCGGGGACTCACCTGGACCTGGTTTTTGTGTTCCACACATGGGCCTCAAGTAGTCCTGTTGAACATGGTACCGAAGCCGGCCTCATATGGACCTGTTTCCTCTGATTCCCACCAGGGCATCACGTGTACCTGGTAACACTGGTCCTCACTTGGGCCTCATCTGGACCTAGTGACTCTGGTCCCCACCTTGGCTTCACCTGGATCTGGTGACTCTGGTCCTCAACTGGGCCTCACGTGGACCTATTGAATATGCTCCATCTGGGCCTCATTTGGACCTGGTGACTCTCTTCCCTACCTGGGCATCATCGGGACATGGTTCCACTGCATGGCCTTTAGGTGGGCCGCACCTGGACCTGGTAACTGTGGTTCTACCTGGGCATCATCGGGAGGTGGTTACTCTATTCCCAGTGTGACTGACCTGATCGTGGTAACTCTGGTCCTGACTTTCGGCTCTTCTGTGCCATGTGACTCTGGCTCCCCCTGGACCTCACCTGTAAGTGGTGACTCTGATCCTAAGCATGGCCTCACCTGACCTGGTGACTGTGGTTTCCATCGGTACCTCACCTGGTCCTCATGTCTCTGGTCCCAATTGGGACTCACCAGGACCTTGTATCTGGTACACACCTGAGTAGCATCAGGATATGGTTACACTGTTCACTAACAGTGACATGGCCGGACCTATTACTCTCGTTTTCACCTGGTCCACACTTGGACATGGAGACACTGGTTCCCACCAGGGTCTCACCTGGACATGGTGACTCGGATCCACAAATGGTCCTCACCTGTAACTTGTAATTCTCGTTCCCACATGGACATCATGTGGACCTGGTGGCTGCAGTGTTTCTAGTTTCTCATGTATCTCGTGACTCTGGTCCCCACCAGGGCTTCACCGGGACTTGGTGAGTGTGGTTGCCACCTGCACCTCACCAGGACCTGGTGATTCTGGTGTCCACCTGAGACTACCCTGGATCTGGTGACTGTGGTCCCCACCTGGGCTTCACCTGAATTTGGGGACTCCGGTCCCCATCTGGGCCTCACCTGGCCCTGTTGACCGTGGTCCTCAAATGGGCAAAATTGGGACTCGGTGACTGTGTTCCACAACTGGAGTCACCTGTACAAGGTGACTCTGGTCCCCCTCTGGGTCTCACTGTGCCCTAGTGACTGTGAACCCCACTTTGGCCTGACTTGGACCTGCTGAACCTGGTTGCCACCTGCGCCTGACCTCGAACTGTTGACTCTGGTTCTCTCAAGGGCCTCCCCTGTACCTGGTGATCCTGGTCCCCAATTGGGCCTCAACTGTACGTGGTGACTCTTGTCACCACGGGGGACTCACCCGGACATGATTATTGTGTTCCACACCTGGGCCTCAGGTAGACCTATTGACCATGGTCCCCAAGCCGGCCTCACGTGGACCTTTTGGCTCTGATACCCGCCGGGGGCTCACGTGTATCTGGTAACTCTGATCCTCACCTGGTTCTAATCAGGACCTAGTGACTCTGGTCCCCACCTGGGCTTCACCTGGATCTGGTGACTCTGGTCCCCACCTGGACTTCACCTGGATCTGGTGACTCTGGTCCCCACCTGGACCTCTCCTGGACCTGGTGACTCTCTTTCCAACATGGACCTCCCCTGGATCTGGTGACTCTGGTCCTCAGTTTGGCCTCACCTGGACCTGGTGTCTCTCGTGCCCACTTTGACCTAACTCAGAACTGCTGAATCTTGCCCCACCTAGGCCGCACCCAGACCTGGTGACTCTTGTCCCGAACTATGCCTCAATTCGACCTGATGCATCTGGTCCTGACGTGGGGCACACATGGACCTGTTACTCAGCTGGATAGAGTGGCTCTGGTTCCCACAAGGGGCACTCCTGATACTGGTGATTGTGGTCTTATTCTATGCCTCACCAGGACCTAGTGATTCGGTTCCCCATCTGGCCCTGCATGGCCCTAGTGACTCTGGTCCTCACCCAGGCATCATTGGGACCTGGATACTCTATGCCACACCTGGGCCTACCTTTGACCAGGGACCTATGGTCCCATACTGGGCCTCAAACTAAACTGCTTACTCTGGTTCCCCTCTGGGCCTCACCCTTACCTGGTGACTCTGGTCACCCCTTGGTTTTCACTTGGGCCTGGTGAATCTGGTCCTTAGCTGGTCCGCATCTGGATCTGGTGACTGGTGGCCACCTAGGCCTGACCTGGACTTGGTGAATCCTGTTGCCACCTGCGCCTCACCTGGGCCTTCTGACTGTGGTCACAACTGGACCTCACCCTGATCTGTTGGCTCTGGTTCCCATATGGGGCTCCCCTGGACCTGGTTCCTGTGGTCTCCTTCTGGCCTCACGTGGAACACAATGACTCTGATCCATGTTGGTCCTCTCCTGGACCTGTTGACTCTGGTCCTTACCTGGGCATCATTGGGACCTGGATACTCTCTAAATCCCTGCGACTCACCTGGACCTGGTGACTGTGGTCCCACCTCGGCCTCACCTGAACGAGGTGACTGGTTCCCACAGGGACCTCACCTGGACCTGGTGACTCAGGTCCTCATATGGGCATCACGGGACCAGGGTTCTCAGTTCCACATCGGGGTCTCATCTGGACCTAGTGATTCTCGTCCCCCTCTGGGCCTCACCCTGAGGTGGTGACTCTGGCCCCCACCTGGATATCACCAGAACCGGGTGACACTGGTCCCCCTCTGGGACTCACCCGGAGCTGGGGACACTGGTCCTCAACTGGGCCTCAACAGGACCTGGTGAATCTACTCCTCACTAAGGCCTCGTCTGGACCTTGTGACTCTTTTCGCACCTGGCGTCAATGGGACATGGTTACTCTTCCACAACTGGGCCTCACATGGACCTCATAACTTTGCTCCACACTTTGGCCTCAACTAAACCTAATGACTCTGGTCCCCCGACCTAGGCCTCACCTGGACCTGGTGACTGTGGTCCAACCTGGGCCTCACCTGGACCTGGTGACTGTGGTCCCCACCTGGGTCTCACCTGGACCTGGTGACTCTCGTTCCCACATGAACCACACCAGGATCTGGTGACTGTGTTGTTTTTGTAGAATCATTTTTAACTGGTGACTCCAGTCCCCACTAGGTCCTCACGTGGATGAGGTGACTTGACCTGCAGGTTGGCCTCACATGGACCTGGTTAGTGTGGATGCCACCTGGGCCTCACCCATAATTGGTGACTCAGGTCCCCATGTGGGCCCCTTCTACCTGGTGAATCTGGTATTTACCTGGTCCTCTCCCAGACCCGGGGACTCTGGTCACCACCTGGACCTCACCTGGACCTGGTGAATCTGGTCCCCATCTTGGCCTCACTCAGTCCTGGTGACTTTGTTACCCACCTGGACCTGATTGCTGTGGACTCTTTCTTGGCCTCACCTGGAACTGGTGACTCTGAACCTATCTACGCGTCACCCAGACCTGGTGACTCTGGTCCTCACCTGGGCATCATTGGTACCTGGTGACTCTGTTCCACACCTGAGCCTCACCTGGACCTGAGGCTCTGGACTCTGGAACCACTCTGGGCCTAACCCTGACCTGATGACTCTGGTCTCCATCTGGATGTCACATGGACCAGGTTATTCTGGTACCCCTCTAGGACTCAACCAGTTCTGGTGACTCTGGTCCTAAACTGGGCCTCACCTGGACCTATTGAATATGCTCCATCTGGGCCTCATTTGGACCTGGTGACTCTGGTCACTACCTGGGCATCATCGGGACATGGATCCACTGCATGGCCTGCAGGTTGGCCTCAGATGGACCTGGTAACTCTGGTCCCTACCTGGGCATCACCGGGACACGGTTCCTCTGCATGGCCTCCAGGTTGGCCTCACCTGGCCCTAGTGATGGGGTTGCCACCTGGTGCTCACCCATACCTGGTGACACAGGTCCCCACGTGGGCCTCACTTGGACGTGGTGAATCTGGTCCTTACCTGGTCCTCACCCGGAATGGTAACCCTGGTCACCACCTGGGAATCACCTGATCCTGGTGAATCTGGTCCCCATCTGGGCCTACACAGTCCTGTTGACTTTCTTCCCCACCTGGACCTGATTGCTGTGGACTGCTTTGGCCTCAACTGGAACTGGTGACACTGATCCTAACTGGGCCTCACCCAGATCTGTTGACTCTGGTCCTCTCCTGTGGACCATTATGACCTGGATACTCTGTTCCACACCTGAGCCTCACCTGGACATGATGACTCTGGATCCCCTCTGGGCCTCAGCCTGACATTGTGACTCTGGTCCCCATCTGAATGTCACCTAGATCAGGTGAATCTGGTACCCCTCTAGGACTCAACTAGACTTGGTGTCTCTGGTCCTCAACATGGCCTCAACGGGACCTAGTAAATATGCTCCCCACCTGCGCCTCATCTGGACCTGGTGACGCTGGTTCTATCTGGGCATCATCGGGACATGGTTACTCTATTCCCCACTGGGACTGACCTGATCCTAGTAACTCTGGTCCTGACTTTGGCCTCTTCTGTACCAGGTGATTCTGGCTCTAACTGGGCCTCACCTGTAACTGGTGACTCTGATTCTAAGCATGGTCTCACCTGACATGGTGACTGTGGTTCCCATCAGGACCTCACCTGGACCTCATGTCTCTGGTCCAACTTGGGCCTCACCAGGACCTGGTGTCTCTGCTACCCATCTGGGTAGCATCAGGATATGGTTATACTGTTCACTAACAGTGACCCAGCCGGACCTATTAACTCTGGTCTTCACCTGGGCCACACCTGGACATGGTGACACTGTTTCCCACGTGGGTCTCACCTGGACATGGTGAGTGGGATCCCCACCTGGTCCTCACCTGTAACTGGTGATTCTCGTTCCCACATGGAGATCATGTGGACCTGTTGGCCGCAGTGTTTCTAGCATCTTTTTTTTTAATTTTTATTTATTTATGAAAGTCACAGAGAGAGAGAGAGGCAGAGACACAGGCAGAGGGAGAAGCAGGCTCCATGCACCGGGAGCCCGACGTGGGATTCGATCCCGGGTCTCCAGGATCGCGCCCTGGTCCAAAGGCAGGCGCCAAACCGCTGCGCCACCCAGGGATCCCATGTGTTTCTAGCTTCTCATGTACCTCGTGACTTCTCATGTATCCCACCAGTGCCTTACCGGGACCTGGTGAGTTTGGTTGCCATCTGCACCACACCTGGACCTGGTGATTCTGGTCTGCACCTGAGACTACCCTGGATCTGGTGACTGTGGTCCCCACCTGGGCTTCACCTGGATTTGGGGACTCCAGTCCCCTTCTGGGCCTGACCTGGCCCTGTTGACCGTGGTCCTCAAGTGGGCAAAATTGGGACCTGGTGACTGTGTTCCACAACTGAACCTCACCTGGACCAGGTGACTATGCTCCCCCTCTGGGTCTCACCGTGCCCTAGTGACTGTGAAGTCCCCTTTGGCTTGACTTGGACCTGCTGACCCTGGTTGCCACCTGCGCCTGAACTCGAACTGTTGACTCTGGTTCTTTCAAGGGCCTCCCCTGTACCTGGTGATCCTGGTCCCCACCTGGACCTCACCTGGAAGTGGTGACTCTTGTCACCACCGGGGACTCACCTGGACCTGCTTACTGTGATCCACACCTGGGCCTCAATAGACCTGTTGACTATGGTCCCCAAGCCGGCCTCACATGAACCTGTTGCCTCTGATCCCAACCGGGGCCTCACGTGTACCTGGTAACTCTGGTCCTCACCTGGGCCACATCTGGACCTAGTGTCTCTGGTCCCCATCTGGGCTTCACCTGGATCTGGTGACTCTGGTCCCCACCTGGACTTCACCTGGATCTGGTGACTCTGGACTCCACCTGGACCTCTCCTGGACCTGGTGACTCTCTTTCCAACATGGATCTCACCTGGATCTGGTGACTCTGGTCCTCAGTTTGGCCTCACCTGGACCTGGTGTCTCTCGTCCCCACTTGGACCTAACTCAGAACTGCTGAATCTTGCCCCACCTAGGCCGCACCCAGACCTGGTGACTCTTGTCCCCAGCTATGCCTTTATACGACCTGATGAATCTGGTCCTCACGTGGGCCTCACATGGTCCTGGGACTCAGCTGGATAGAGTGGCTCTGGTTCCCACAAGGGGCTCACCTGATACTGCTGACTGTGGTCTTATTCTATGCCTCACCAGGACCTAGTGATTCTGTTCCCCATCTGGGCCTGCATGGCCCTAGTGACTCTGGTCCTCACTCAGGCGTCACTGGGACCTGGATACTCTATTCCACACATGGGCCTCAATTTGACCAGGGACCTCTGGTCCCATTCTGGGCCTCAAACTAAACTGGTTACTCTGGTTCCCCCTCTGGCCCTCACCCTGACCTGGTGACTCTGGTCACCCGTTGGGCTTCACTTGAGCATGGAGAATCTGGTCCTTAGCTGTTCCGCACCTGGATCTGGTGACTGGTCGCCACCTTGGCCTCACCTGGACTTGGTGAATCCTGTTGCCACCTGCGCCTCACCTGGACCTTGCGACTGTTGTCCCACCTGGACCTCACCTGGACGAGGTGACTGGTTCCCACAGGGACCTCACCTGGACCTGGTGACTCAGGTCCTCATATGGGCATCATGGGACCTGGTTTCTCAGTTCCATATCGGGGCCTTACCTGGAGCTATTGATTCTTGTCCCCCTCTGGGCCTCACCCTGACGTGGTGACTCTGGTACCCACCTGGATATCACCAGAATCGGGTGACTCTGGTCCCCCTCCGGGTCTCACCGTGCCCTAATGACTCTGAACCCCACTTTGGCCTGACTTGGACCTGCTGACCTTGGTTGCCAACTGTGCCTGACCTCGAACTGTTGACTCTGTTTCTTTCAAGGGCCTCCCCTGGACCTGCTGATCCTGGTCCCCACCTGGGCCTCACCTGGACGTGGTGACTCTTGTCACCACCGGGGACTCACCTGGACCTGTTTACTGTGTTCCACACATGGGCCTCAAGTAGACCTGTTGACCATGGTCCCCAAACCGGCCTCACATGGACCTGTTGCCTCTGATCCCCACCGGGGCCTCACGTGTACCTGGTAACACTGGTCCTCACCTGGGCCTCATCTGGACCTAGTGACTCTGGTCCCCACCTGGGCTTCACTTGGATCTGATGACTCTGGTCCCCACCTGGACTTCACCTGGATCTGGTGACTCTGGTACCCACCTCGACCTCTCCTGGACCTGGTGACTCTCTTTCCAACATGGACCTCACCTGGATCTGGTGACTCTGGTCCTCAGTTTGGCCTCACATGGACCTGGTATCTCTCGTCCCCACTTGGTCCTAACTCAGTACTGCTGAATCTTGTCCCACCTAGGCCGCACCCAGACCTGGTGACTCTTGTCCCCAGCTATGCCTCAATTCAACCTGATGAATCTGCTCCTCACGTGGGCCTCACATGGACCTGGGACTCAGCTGGATAGAGTGGCTCTGGTTCCCACAAGGGGCTCCACTGATACTGCTGACTGTGGTCTTATTCTATGCCTCACCAGACCAAGTGATTCTGTTCCCCATCTGGGCCTGCATGGCTCTAGTGACTCTGGTCCTCACCCAGGCATCATTGGGACCTGGATACTCTATTCCACACCTGGGCCTCACTTTGACCAGGGACCTCTGGTCCCATTTTGGGCCTCAAACTAAACTGGTTACTCTGGTTCCCCTCTGGGCCTCACCCTTACCTGGTGACGCTGGTCAACCCTTGGGCTTCACCTGGGCCTGGTGAATCTGGTCCTTGGCAGGTCCTAACCTGCATCTGGTGACTGGTCGCCACCTGGGCCTCACCTGGACTTGGTGAATCCTGTTGCCACCTGCGCCTCAACTGGACCTTCTGACTGTGGTCCCACCTGGACCTCACCTGGATCTGCTGTCTCTGGTTCCCATATGGGGCTCTCCAAGACCTGGTTCCTGTGGTCTCCATCTGGCCTCACCTGGAACACAATGTCTCTGATCCATATTTGGGCCTGTCCTGGACCTGTTGACTCAGGTCCTTACCTAGGCATCATTGGGACCTGGATACTCTCTTATATACCTGGGCCTCATCTGGAACTGGTTACTGTGGTCCCACATGGGCCTCACCTGGAGGAAGTGACTGGTTCCCACAGGGACCTCAACTGCACCTGGTGACTCAGGTCCTCATATGGGCATCATGGGACCTGGTTTCTTAGTTACACATCGGGGCTTCATCTGGACCTAGTGATACTCGTCCCCCTCTGGGCCTGACTCTGACGTGGTGACTCTGGTCCCCACCTGGATATCACCAGAACCGGGTGCCTCTGGTCCCCTCTGGGACTCCCCCTGAGCTGGGGACACTAGTCTTCAACTGGTCCTCAACAGGTCCTAGTGAATCTACTCCTCACTTCGGCCTCGTCTGGACCTTGTGACTCTTTTCGCACCTGGCAACAATGGGACATTGTTACTCTGTTCCACAACTGGGCCTCACCTGGACATGATAACTTTGCTCCACACTTTGGCCTCAACTGGTTCTGATGACACTGGTCGCCCCACCTTGTCCTCAATCTGGACCTGGTGACTGTGGTCCCCACCTGGGTCTCACCTGGACCTGGTGACTCTCGTTCCCACATGAACCACACCTGGACCTGGTGTCTATGGTGTTCTTGTAGACTCACATTTACCTGGTGACTCCTGTCCCCACTAGGGCATCACCTGGATCTGGTGACTCTGGCCTGCAGGTTGGCCTCACCTGGACCTGGTGAGTGGGGTTGCCACCTGGGCATCACCCATACCTGGTGACTCAGGTCCCCACGTGGGCCTCTTGGACCTGGTGAATCTGGTCCGTACCTGGTCCTCTCCCAGACCCTGGGACTCTGGTCACCACCTGGGCCTCACCTGGACCTAATGAATGAATCTGGTCCCCATCTGGTCCTCACCCACTCCTGGTGACTTTGTTCCCCACCTGGACCTGATTGCTGTGGACTCTTTTTGGCCTCACCTGGACCTGGTGACTCTGATCCTATCTGCGCGTCACCCAGACCTGGTCACTCTGGTCCTCACCTGGGCATCATTGGTACCTGGTGACTCTGTTCGAGACCTGAGCCTCACCTGGACATGATGACTCTGGAACCACTCTGGGCCTAACCCTGACCTGGTGACTCTGGGCTCCATCTGGATTTCACCTGGACCAGGTGACTGGGACCCCTCTAGGCCTCAACCAGGTATGGGGACACTGGTCCTCCACTTGGCCGCACTTGGACCTAGTGAATATGCTCCATCTGGGCCACAGTTGGACCTGGTGACTCTGGTCCCTACCTGGGCATCATCGGGACATGGATCCACTGCATGGCCTGCAGGTTGGCCTCAGCTGGACCTGGTAACTCTGGTCCCTACCTGGGCATCACCGGGACACGGTTCTTCTGCATGGCATCCAGGTTGGCCTCACGTGGACCTAGTGAGTGGGGTTGCCACCTGGGGCTCACCCATTCCTGGTGACACAGGTCCCCACGTGGGCCTCACTTGGACCTGGTGAATCTGGTCCTTACTTGTTCCTCACCCGCACGTGGTAACCCTGCTCACCACCTGGGAATCACCTGGACCTGTTGAATCTGGTTCCCCTCTGGGCCTCACCCAGTCCTGTTGACTTTCTTCCCCACCTGGACCTGATTGCTGTGGACTCCTCTTGGCCTCAACTGAACTGGTGACTCTGATCCTACTGGGCCTCACCCAGATCTGGTGACCATGGTCCTCACCTGTGGACCATTATGACCTGGATACTCTGTTCCACACCTGAGCCTCACCTGGACATGATGACTCTGGAACCTCTCTGGGCATCACCCTGACCTGGTGAATCTGGACCCATCTCGATGGCACCTGGACCAGGTGATTCTGGTAACCCTCTAGGCCTCAACCACGTCTGGTGACACTGGTCCTCAACTGGGCCTCACCTGGACGTAGTGAATATGCTCCATCTGAGCCTCATTTGGACCTGGTGACTCTGGTCCCTACCTGGGCATCATCGGAACATGGTTCCACTGCATGGCCTGCAGGTTGGCCTCACCTGGACCTGGTGAGTGGGGTTGCCACATGGGCCTCACCCATACCTGGTGACTCTGTCCCCACGTGGGCCTCTTGGACCTGGTGAATCTGGTCCTTACCTGGTTCTCTCCAAGACCCGGGGACTCTGGTCACCAACTGGGAATCACTTGGACCTGTTGAATCTTTTCCCCATCTGGGCCTCACCCAGTCCTGGTGGCTTTGTTCCCCACCGGTACCTGATTGCTGTGGATTCTTTCTTGGCCTCACCTGGAACTGGTGACTCTGATCCTATCTGCTCTTCACCCAGAATTGCTGACTCTGGTCCTCACCCAGGCATCATTGGGACCTGGATACTCTATTCCACACCTAGGCATCACTTTGTCCAGGGACCTCTGGTCCCAATCTGGGCCTCAAACTAAACTGGTTACTCTGGTTCCCACTCGGGGCCTCACCCTTACCTGGAAAATCTGGTCACCCCTTGGGTTTCACTTGGGCCTGGTGAATCTGGTTCTTATCTGGTCTGCACCTGGATCTGGTGACAGGTCACCACGTGGGCCTCACCTGGACTTGGTGAATCCTGTTGCCACCTGCGCCTCACCTGGACCTTGTGACTGTGGTCCCTCCTGGACCTCACCTGGATCTGGTGGCTCTGGTTCCCATATGGGGCTCTCCTGGACCTGGTTCCTGTGGTCTCCATCTGGCCTCACTTGCAACACAATGACTCTGATCCATATTTGGGCCTCTCCTGGACCTGTTGACTCTAGTCCTTACCTGGGCATCATTGGGACCTGGATACTCTCTTATGTACCTGGGCCTCACCAGGACCTGGTGACTGTGGTCCCACCCGGGCCTCACCTGGACGGGGTGACTGGTTCCCACAGGGACATCACCTCGACCTGGTGACTCAGGTCCTCATATTGGGACCTGGTTTCACAGTTCCGCATTGGGGCCTCACCTGGACCTAGTGATTCTCGTCCCCCACTGGGCCTCACCCTGACTTGTGACACTGGTCCCCACCTGGATATCACCAGAACCGGGTGACACACTCGGAGCTGGGGACACTGGTCCTCAGCTGGGCCTCAACAGGACCTGGTGAATCTACTCCAAACTTAGGCTTCTTCTGGACCTTGTGACTATTTTCCCACCTGGCATTATTGGGATATGATTACTCTGTTCCCCATCTGGGCCTCACCTGGACATGATAACTTTGCTGCACACTTTGGCCTCAACTGGTCTTGATGACTCTCGTCCCCCAACCTAGGCCTCAATCTGGACCTGGTGCCTGTCGTCCCCACCTGGGTCTCACCTGGAACTGGTGACTCTCGTTCCCACATGAACCACACCTGGACCTGGTGACTGTGGTGTTCTTGTAGACTCACTTTTACCTGCCTTCTCCGGTGCCGACTAGGGCCTCACGTGGATCTGGTGACTTTGGCATGCAGGTTGGCCTCACCTGGACATGGTGAGTGGGGTTGCCACCTGGGCCTCACCCATACCTGGGGAGTCAGGTCCCCTCGTGGGCCTCTTGGACCTGGTATCTGGTCCATACCTGGTCGTCTCCCAGCCCCGGGGTCTCTGGTCACCACCTGAGCCTACCTGGACATGGTGAATCTGATCCCCATCTGGGCCTCACCCAGGCCTGTTGACTTTGTACCCATCTGTATCTGATTGCTGTGGACTCTTTCTTCGCCTCACCTGGAACTGGTGACTCTGATCCTATCTGCCCGTCACCGAGACCTGGTGACGCTGGTCCTCACCTGGGCATTTTTGGTACCTGGTGACTCTGTTCCACACCTGAGCCTCACCTGGACATGATGACTCTGGAACCTCTCTGGGCCTCATCCTGACCTGGTGACTCTGGTCCCCATCTGGAATCACCTGGACCAGGTGATTCTCGTACCCCTCTAGACCTCTAACAAAGTCTGGTGTCTCTGGTCCTCCACTGGACCTCACCTGGACCTAGTGAATATGCTCCATCTGGGCCTCATTGGACCTGGTGATTCTGGTCCCTACCTGGGAATTATCGGGACATGGTTCCACTGCATGGCCTGCAGTTTGGCCTCACCTGGACCTGGTAACTCTAGTCCCTACCTGGGCATCATCGGGAGATGGTTCCTCTGCATTGGCCTGCAGGTTGGCCTCACCTGGACCTGGTGAGTAGGGTTGTCACCTGGGTCTCACACATGCCTGGTGACACAGGTCCCCACGTGGGCCTCACTTGGACTTGGTGAATCTGGTCCTTACCTGGTCCTCACCCGGAACTCGTATCTCTGGTAACCATCTGGGAATCACCTGGACCTGGAGAATCTGGTCCCCATCCAGGCCTCATCCAGTCCTGGTGACTTTGCTCCCCACCTGGACCTGATTGCTGTGGAATCCTTCTTGGCCTCACCTGGAATGGTGACTCTGATCCTAACTGGGCCTCACCCAGATCTGGTGACTCTGTTCCTTCCTGTGGACCATTATGACCTGGATACTCTGTTCCACATCTGAGCCTCACCTGGACATGATGACTCTAGATCCCCTCTGGGCCTCAGCCTGACATGATGACTCTGGTCCCCATCTGGGTGTCACCTAGACCAGGTGAATCTGGTACCCCTCTAGGCCTCAACTTGACCTGGTAAATCTGGTCCTCACTTGGACTCACCGGGACCTAGTGAGCATGCTCCCCACCTGCGCCTCATCTGTACGTGTTGACTCTGGTTCTACCTGGGCATCATCGAGACATGGTGACTCTATTCCCCAGTGGGACTGACCTGATCCTGGTAACTCTGGTCCTGACTTTGGCCTCTTCTGTACCACGTGACTCTGGCTCCACCTGGGCCTCACCTGTAACTGGTGACTCTGATCCTAAGCATGGCCTCACCTGACCTGGAGACTGTGGTTCCCATCGGGACCTCACCTGGACCTCGTGTCTCTGGTCCCACCTGGGCCACACTAGGACCCGGTGTCTCTGGTACCCACCTGGGTAGCATCAGGATATGGTTGCACTGTTCACTTATAGCGACCCAGACAGACCTATTACTCTGGTCTTCACCTGGGCCACACCTGGACATGGTGACACTTGTTCCAACCTTGGTATCACCTGGACATGGTGAGTCGGATCCCCACCTGGTCCTCACCTGTAACTGGTGATTCTCATTCCAGCATGGACATCACGTGGACCTAGTGGCTGCAGTGTTTCTAGCTTCTCATGTACCTCGTGACTCTGGTCCCCACCAGGGCCTCACCGGGACTTGGTGAGTGTGGTTGCCACCTGCACCTCACCTGGACCTGGTGATTCTGGTCTGCACCTGAGACTACCCTGGATCTGGTGACTGTGGTCCCCACCTGGGCTTCACCTGGATCTGGTGACTCTGGTCCCCACCTGGGCTTCACCTGGATATGGGGACTCTGGTCCCCAACTGGGTCTCACCTGACCCTGTTGACCATGGTCCTCAACTGGGCAAAATTGGGACCCGGTGAATGTGTTCCACAACTGGACCGCACCTGGACCAGATGACTCTGGCCCCCTCTCGGTCTCACCGTGCCCTAGTGACTGTGAACCCCACTTTGGCCTGTCTTGGCCCTTCTGACCATGGCTGCCACATGCGCCTGACCTCGAAATGTTGACTCTGGTTCTTTCCAGGGCCTACTTGGACTTGGTGATCCTGGTCCCAACCTTGGCCTCTCCTGGACGTGATGAAACTTGTCACCACCGGGGACTCACCTGGACTTGGTTACTGTGTTCCAAACCTGGGCCTCAAATAGAACTGTTCACCAAGGTCCCCAAGCCGGCCTCACAAGGACCTGTTGCCTCTGATCCCCACCGGGGCCTCACATGTATTTCGTAACTCTGGTCCTCAGCTGGGCCTCAGATGGATCTGGTGACTCTGGTCCCCACCTGGAAATCACCTGGATCTGGTGACTCTGGTCCCCACCTGGACCTCTCCTGGACCTGGTGACTCTCTTTCCAACATGGACCTCACCTGGATCTGGTGAATCTGGTCCTCAGTTTGGCCTCACCTGGACCTGGTGTCTCTCGTCCCCACTTTGACCTAACTCAGAACTGCAGAATCTTGCCCCACCTAGGCCACACTCAAACCTGGTGACTCTTGTCCCCAGCTATGCCTCAATTCGATCTGATGAATCTGGTCCTCACGTGGGCCTCACATGGACCTGGGACTCAGCTGGACAGAGTGGCTCTGGTTCCCACAAGGGGTTCACCTGATACTGGTGACTGTGGTCTTATCCTATGCCTCACCAGGACCTAGTGATTCTGTTCCCCATCTGGGCCTGCATGGCCCTAGTGACACTGATCCTCACCCAGGCATCATTGGGATCTGGATACTCTATTCCACATCTGCGCCTCACTTTCACCAGGGAACTCTGGTCCCATTCTGGGCCTCAAACGAAACTGGTTACTCTGGTTCCCCCTCTGGTACTCACCCTTACATGGTGACTCTGGTCACCCCTTGGTTTTCACTTGGGCCTGGTGAATCTGGTCCTTAGCTGGTCCGCACCTTGATGTTGTGACTGGTCGCCACCTGGGCCTCACCTGGACCTGGTGAATCCTGTTGCCACCTTGGCCTCACCTGGACCTTGTGATTGTGGTCCTACCTGGACCTTACCTGGATCTGGTGGCTCTAGTTCCCATATGGGGTTCTCCTCGACCTGGATCCTTGGTCTCCATCTGGCCTCACTTGGAAAACAATGACTCTGATCTATATTTGGGCCTCTCCTGGATCTGTTGACTCTGGTCCTTCCCTGGGCATCATTGGGACCTGGATACTCTCTTATATACCTGGGCCTTACCTGGACCTTGTGACTGTGGTCCCACGTGGGCCTCACCTGGACGAGGTGACTGGTTCCCACAGGGCCCTCACCTGGACCTGGTGACTCAGGTCCTCATATGGGCATCATGGGACCTGGTTTCTCAGTTCCACATCGGGTCCTCACCTGGACCTAGTGATTCTCGTCCCATTATGGTCCTCACCCTGACGTGGTGACTCTGGTCCCCACCTGGATATCACCAGAACCGGGTGACTCTCGTCCCTCTCTGGGTCTCACCCGGAGCTGGGGACCCCGGTCCTAAACATGGCCTCAACAGGACCTATTGAATCTACTCCTCACTTTGGCCTCGTCTGGACCTTGTGACTCTTTTCCCACATGGCATCAATGGGACATGTTTACTCTGTTCCCCACCTGGGCCTCACCTGGACATGGTAACTTTTCTCCACACTTTGGCCTCAACTGGTGCTGATGACTCTGGTCCCCCGACCTAGGCCTCAATCTGGACCTGATGACTGTGGTCCCCACCTGGGTCTCACTTGGACCTGGGGACTCTCGTTCCCACATGAACAACACCTGGACCTGGTGACTGTGGTGGTCTTGTAGACTCACATTTACCTGGTGACTCCGGTCCCCACTAGGGCCTCAACTGGATCTAGTGACTCTACCAAAATTTGGCCTCACCTGGACCTGGTGAGTGGGGTTGCCACCTGGGCCTCACCCATACCTGGTGAATCTGGTCCCCATCTGGGCCTAACCCAGTCCTGGTGACTATGTTCCCCACCTGGACGTTTTTGCTCTGGACTCTTTCTTGCCCTCACCTTGAACTGGTGACTCTGATCCGATCTGTGCGTCACCCAGACCTGATGACTCTCGTCCTCACCTGGCCATCATTGGTACCTGGTTACTCTGTTCCACACCTGAGCCTCACCTGGACATGATGTCTCTGGGACCTCTCTGGGCCTCACCCTGACCTGGTGATCTGGTCCCCATCTGGATGTCATCTGGACCAGGTGATACTGGAACCCCTCTAGGCCTCAACCAGTTCTGGTGACTCTTGTCCTCAACTGGTCCTCACCTGGACCTAGTGAATATGCTCCATCTGGGCCTCATTTGGACCTGGTGACTCTGGTCCCTACGTGGGCAACATCGGGAAATGGTTCCACATAATGGTCTGCAGGTTGGCCTCCTCTTGACTTGGTAACTCTGGTCCCTATCTGGGCATAATCGGGACACGGTTCCTCTGCATGGCCTGCAGGTTGGCGTCACCTGGACTTTGTACCTCTGGTCCCTACCTGGGCATCATCGGGACACGGTTCCTCTGCATGGCCTGCAGGTTGGCCTCACCTAGACCTGGTGAGTGGGCTTGCCACCTGGGCCTCACCCATACCTGGTGACACAGGTCTCACGTGGGCCTCACTTGGACCTGGTGAATCTGGTCCTTACTTGGTCCTCACCTGGAACTGGTAACCCTTGTCACCACCTGGGAATCACGTGGACCTGGTGAATCTGATCCCCATCTGGGCCTTACCTATTCCTGGTGACTTTGATCCCCACCTGGACCTGATTGCTGTGGACTCCTTCTTGGCCTCAACTGGAACTTGTGACTCTGCTCCTAACTGGGCCTCACCCAGATCTGGTGACTCTGGTCCTCACATGTGGACCATTATGACCTGGATACTCTGTTCCACACCTGAACCTCACCTGGACATGATGATTCTGGATGCCCTCTGGGCCTCACCCTGACATTGTGACTCTGGTCCCCATCTGGATGTCCCCTAGACAAGGTGAATCTGGTACCCCTCTAGGCGTCAACTAGACCTGGTGACTCTGCTCCTCATCTGGGCCTCACCTGGACCTAGTGAATATTCTCCCCACCTGCGCCTCACTGGACCTGGTGACTCTGATTCTACCTGGGCATCATTGGGACATGGTTACTGTATTACCCACTGGGACTGACCTGATCCTGGTAACTCTGGTGCTGACTTTGGCCTCTTCTGTACCAGGTGACTCTGGCTCCACCTGGGCCTCACCTGTACCTGGTGACTCTGATCGTAAGCATGGGCTCACCTGACCTGGTGACTGTGGTTCCCATCGAGACCTCACCTGGACCTCATGTCTCCGGTTACACCTGGGCCTCACCAGGACCTGGTGTCTCTGGTACCCACCTGGGTAGCATCAGGATATGGTTACACTGTTCACTAATACTCATCCAGCCGGACCTAATAACTCTGGTCTTCACCTGGGGCACACGAGGACATGGTGACACTGGTTCCCACCTGGGTCTCACCTGGACATGGTGAGTCGGATCCCCACCTGGTCCTCACATGTAACTGGGGATTTTCGTTCCCACATGGACATCATGTGGACCTGGTGGCTGCAGTGTTTCTAGCTTCTCATGTACCTCGTGTCTCTGGTCCCCACCGGGGCCTCTCCGGGACCGGGTGAGTGTGGTTGCCACCTGCACCTCACATGGACCTGGTGATTCTGGTCTGCACCTGAGACTGCCCTGGATCTGGTGACTGTGGTCTCCACCTGGGCTTCACCTGGATTTGGGGACTCCGGTCCCCGTCTTGGCCTCACCTGGCCCTGTTGACATGGTCCTCAACTGTGCAAAATTGGGACCCGGTGACTGTGTTCCACAACTGGACCTCACCTGGACCAGGTGACTCTGGTCCCACTCTGGGTGTCACCGTGCCCTAGTGACTGTGAACCCGACTTTGGCCTGTCTTGGACCTGCTGACCCTGGTTGACACCTGCGCCTGACCTCGAACTGTTGACTCTGGTTCTTTCAAGGGCCTTCCCTGGACCTGGTGATCCTGGTGGGACCTGGCCCACACCTGGACGTGGTGACTCCTGTCACCAATGGGGACTCACCTGGACCTGCTTACTGTGTTCCACACCTGGGCCTCAAGTAGACCTGTTGACCATGGTCCCCAAGCCGGCCTCACATGGACCTGTTGCCTCTGATCCGCACCGGGTCCTCACGTGTACCTGGTATCCCTGGTCCTCACCTGGGCCTCAACTGGAACTAGTGACTCTGGTCCCCACCTGGCCTTCACATGGATCTGGTGACTCTGGCCCCACCTGGACTTCACATGGATCTGGTGACTCTGGACCCCACCTGGACCTCTCCTGGACCTCGTGACTCTCTTTGCAACATGGACCTCACCTGGATCTGGTGAATCTGGTCCTCAGTTTGGCCTCACCTGGACTGGTGTCTCTCGTCCTCACTTTGACCTAACTCAGAACTGCTGAATCTTGCCCCACCTAGGCCGCACACAGACCTGGTGACTCCTGTCCCCAGGTATGCCTCAATTCGACCTGATGAATCTGGTCCTCACGTGGGACTCACCTGGTCCTGGGACTCAGCTGGATAGAGTGGCTCTGGTTCTCACAAGGGGCTCACCTGATACTGCTGAATGTGGTCTTATTCTATGCCTCACTAGGACCTGGTGATTCTGTTCCCCATCTGGGCCTGCATGGCCCTAGTGACTCTGGTCCTCACCCAGGCGTCATTGTGACCTGGATACTCTATTCCACACCTGGGCCTCTCTTTGACCAGGGACCTCTGGTCCCATTCTGGGCCTCAAACTAAACTGGTTACTCTGGTCCTCCCTCTGGGCCTCACCCTGCCCTGGTGACTCTGGTCACCCGTTGGGCTTCACTTGGGCCTGGAGAATCTGGTCCTTATCTGTTCCGCACCTGTATCTGGTGACTGGTCGCCACCTGGGCCTCACCTGGACTTGGTGAATCCTGTTGCCTCCTGCGCCTCACCTGGACCTTGTGACTGTGGTCCAACCTGGACCTCACCTGGACGAGGTGACTGGTTCCCACAGGGACCTCACCTGGACCTGGTGACACAGGTCCTCATACGGGCATCATGGGACCAGGTTTCTCAGTTCCACATCGGGGCCTCACCTGGACCTAGTGATTCTCGTCCCCCTCTGGGCCTCACCCGGACGTGGTGATTCTGGTCCCCACCTGGATATCACCAGAACCAGGTGACTCTGGTCCCCCTCTGGGACTCATCCGGAGCTGGGACACTGGTCCTCAGCTGATCCTCAACAGGACCTGGTGAATCTACTCCTCACATAAGCCTCGTTTGGACCTTGTGACTCTTTTCTTACCTGACATCAATGGGACATGGTTATTCTGTTCCCCACCTGGGCCTCACCTGGACATGATAACTTTGCTCCACACTTTGGCCTCAACTGCTCCTGATGACTCTCGTCACCCCACCGAGGCCTCAATCTGGACCTGGTGACTGTGGTCCCCACCTGGGTCTCACCTGGACCTGGTGACTCTCGTTCCCACATGAAACACACCTGGACCTGGTGACTGTTGTTTTCTTGTAGACTCACATTTACCTGGTGACACCGGTCCCCACTAGGGCCTCACCTGGATCTGGTGACTCTGGCTTTCAGGTTGGCTTCACCTGGACCTGGTGAGTGGGGTTGCCACCTGAGCTTCACCCATACCTGATGACTCAGGAACCCACGTGATTCTCTTGGACCTGGTGAATCTGGTCCTTACATGGTCCTCTCCCAGACCCGGGGATTCTGGTCACCTCCTGGGCCTCACCTGGACCTGGTGAATCTCTATCCCATCTGGGCCTCAACCAGTCCTGGTGAGTTTTTTCCCCACCTGGGCCTGATTGCTTTGGACTCTTTCTTGGCCTCACCTGGAACTGGTGACTCTTATCCTCTCTGCGCGTGACTCAGGCCTGGAGACTCTGGTCCTCATCTGGATATCACCTGGACCAGGTTATTCTGGTACCCCTCGAGGTCTAAACCAGATCTGGTGTCTCTGGTCCTCAACTGGGCCTCGTCTGGACCTAGTGAATATGCTCCATCTAGGCCTCATTTGGACCTGGTGACTTTCTTCCCTACCTGGGCATCATCGGGACAAGGTTCCACTGCATGGCCTTTAGGTTGGCCGCACCTGGACCTGGTAACTGTGGTTCTACCTGGGCATCATCGGGACGTGGTTACTCTATTCCCAGTGGGACTGACCTGATCGTGGTAACTCTGGTCCTGACTTTGGCCTTTTCTGTGTCATGTGACTCTGGCTCCCCCTGGACCTCACCTGTAAGTGGTAACTCTGATCCTAAGCATGGACTCACCTGACCTGGAGACTGTGGTTTCCATCGGTACCTCACCTGGACCTCATGTCTCTGGTCCCAACTAGGACTCACCAGGACTTGTATCTGGTACCCACCTGAGTAGCATCAGGATATGGTTACACTGTTCACCAACAGTGACGCGGCCGGACCTATTAACTCTCGTCTTCACCTGGTCTACACTTGGACATGGTGACACTGGTTCCCACCAGGGTCTCACCTGGACATGGTGACTCAGATCCCTACCTGCTCCTCACCTGTAACTGGTGATTCTCGTTCCGACATGGAGATCATGTGGACCTGGTGGCTGCAGTGTTTCTAGCTTCTCATGTACCTCGTGACTCTGGTCCCCATCAGGACCTGACCGGGACCTGGTGAGTGTGGTTGCCACCTGCACCTCACCTGGATCTGGTGATTCTGGTCTGCACCTGAGACTCCCCTGGATCTGGTGACTGTGGTCCCCACCTGGGTTCACCTGGATTTGGGGACTCTGGTCCCCATCTGGGCCTCACCTGGCCCTTTGACCATGGTCCTCAACTGGGCAAAATTGGGATCCGTTGGCTGTGTTCCACAACTGGACCTCACCTGGACCAGGTGACTCTGGTACCCCTCTGGGTCTCACCGTGCCCTAGTGACTGTGAACCCCACTTTGGCCTGACTTGGACCTGCTGACCCTGGTTGCAACCTGCACCTGACCTCGAACTTTTGACTCTGGTTCTTTCAAGGGCCTCCCCTGGACCTGGTGATCCAGGTCCCCACCTGGGCCTCACCTGGACGTGGTGACTCTTGTCAACACCGGGGACTCACCTGGCCCTTGTTACTGTGTTCTACACCTGGGCCTTAAGTAGACCTGTTGCCTCTGATCCCCACCGGGGCCTCAGTTGTCTGGTAACTCTGGTCCTCACCTGGCCTCATCTGGACCTAGTGACTCTGGTCACCACCTGTTCTTCACCTGGATCTGGTGACTCTGGTCCCCACCTGGACTTCACCTGGATCAGGTGACTCTGGTCCCCACCTGGACATCTCCTGGACCTGGTGACTCTCTGTCCAACATGGACCTCACCTGGATCTGGTGACTCTGGTCCTCACTTTGCCCTCACCTGGACCTGGTGTCTCTCATTCCCACATTGAACTAACTCAAAACTGCAGAATCTTCCCACACCTAGGCCGCCCCCAGACCTGGTGACTCTTGTCCCCAGCTATGCCTCAATTCGACCTGATGAATCTGGTCTTCACCTGGGCCTCACATGGACCTGGGACTCAGCTCCATAGAGTGGCTCTGGTTCCCAAAAGGGGATCACCTAATACTGCTGACTGTGGTGTAATTCTATGCCTCACCAGGACCTAGTGATTCTGTTTGCCATCTGGGCCTGCATGGCCCTAGTGACTCTGGTCCTCACCCAGGCATCATTGGGACCTGGATAATATATTCTACACCTGGGCCTCACTTTGACGAGGGACCTCTGGTCCCATTCTGGGCCTCAAACTAAACTGGTTACTCTGGTTCCCCCTCTGGGCCTCACCCCTACCTGGTGACTCTGGTCACCCCTTAGGCTTCATATGGGCCTGCTGAAACTGGTCCTTAGCTGGTCCGCACCTGGATCTGGTGATTGGTCGCCACCTGGGTCTCACCTGGACTTGTTGAATCCTGTTGCCTCCTGCGCCTCCCCTGGACCTTGTGACTGTGGTCCCACCTGGACCTCACCTGGATCTGGTGGCTCTGGTTCCCATATGGGGCTCTCCTGGACCTGGTTCCTGTGGTCTCCATTTGGCCTCACCTGGAACACAATGACTCTGATCCATATTTGGGCCTCTCCTGGACCTGTTGACTCTGGTCCTTACCTGGGCTTCATTGGGACCTGGATACTCTCTTATATTCCTGGGCCTCATCTGTACCTGGTGACTGTGGTCCCACCTGGATCTCACCTGGACGAGGTGACTTGTTCCCACAGGGACCTCACCTGGACCTGGTGGCTCAGGTCCTCATATTGGCATCATGGGACATGGTTTCTCAGTTCCACATCGGGGCCTCACCTGGACCTAGTGATTCTCGTACCCCTCTGGGCCTCACCCTGACGTGGTGACTCTGGTCCCCACCTGGATATCACCAGTACCGGGTGACTCTGGTCCCCCTCTGGGACTCACCCGGAGCTGGCGACACTTGTCCTCAGCTGGATCTCAACAGTACCTGTTGAATCTACTCCTTACTTAGGTCTCGTCTGGACCTTGTGACTCTTTTCCCTCCTGGCATCAATGGGATCATGGTTACTCTGTTTCCCTCCTGGGCCTCACCTCGACATGATAACTTTGCTCCACACCTGAGCCTCACCTGGACATGATGACTCTGGATCCACTCTGGGCCTCCCTCTGACATGGAGACTCTGGTCCCCATCTGGATGTCTCCTAGACCAGGTGAATCTGGTACCCCTCTAGGCCTCAACCAAACCTGGTGACTCTAGTCCTCAACTGGGACTCCCCGGGCCCTAGTGAATATGCTCCCCAACTGCGCCTCATCTGGACATGGTGACTCTGGATCTACGTGTGCATCATCGGGACATGGTTACTCTATTCCCCACTGGGAGTGACCTGATCCTGGTAACACTATTCCTGACTTTGGCATTTTCTGTACCAGGTGACTCTGGCTCCACCTGGGCCTCACCTGTAACTGGTGACTCTGATCGTAAGCATGGCCTCACCTGACCTGGTGACTGTGGTTCCCATCGGGACCTCACCTTGACCTCATGTCTCTGGTCCCAACTGGGCCTCACCAGGACCTGGTGTCTCGGTACCCACCTCGGTAGCATGAGGATATGGTTACACTGTTCAATAACAGTGACTCAGCGGGACCTATTAACTCTGGCCTTCACCGGGGCCACACCTGGACATGGTGATACTGGTTCCCACCTCGGTCTCACCTGGACATGGTGAGTCGGATCCCCACCTGGTCCTCCCCTGTAACTGGTGATTCTCGTTCCCACATGGACATCATGTGGACCTGGTGGCTGCAGTGTTTCTAGCTTCTCATGTACCTCGTGACTCTGGTCCCCACCAGGGCCTCACCGGGACCTGGTGAGTGTGGTTGCCACCTGCACCTCACCTGGACCTGGTGATTCTGGTCTGCACCTGAGACTCCCCTGGATCTGGTGACTGTTTTCCCCACCTGGGCTTCACCTGGATTTGGGGACTCCGATCCCCATCTGGGCCTCACCTGGCCCTTTGACCATGTTCCTCAACTGGGCAAAATTGGGACACTGTGACTGTGTTCCACAACTGGAACTCACCTGGACCAGGTGACTCTGGTCCCCCTCTGGGTCTCACCGTGCCCTAGTGACTGTGAACCCCACTTTGGCCTGACTTGGACCTGCTGACCCTGGTTGCCACCTGTGCCTGACCTCGAATTGTTGATCTGGTTCTTTCAAGGGCCTCCCCTATACCCGGTGATCCTGATGCCCACCTGGGCCTCACCTGCACGTGGTGTCTCTAGTCACCACCGGGGACTCATCTGGACCTGCTTACTGTGTTCCACACCTGGGCCTCAATTACACCTCTTGACCATAGTCCCCAAGTTCGCCTCACAAGGACCTGTTACCTCTGATCCCCACCGGGGCCTCACGTGTACCTGGTAACTCTGGTCCTCACCTGGGCTTCATCTGCCCCTAATGACTCTGGTCCCCACCTGGACTTCACATGGATCTCTTGACTCTGGTCCCCACCTGGAACTCACCTGTATCTGGTGACTCTTGTCTCAGTTTGGCCTCACCTGGACTGGTGTCTCTCGTCCCCACTTTGACCTAACTCAGAACTGCTGAATCTTGCCCCACCTAGGCCGCACCCAGACCTCATGACTCTTGTCCCCAGCTATGCCTCAATTCGACCTGATGAATCTGATCCTCACGTAGGCCTCACATGAACCTGGGACTCAGCGGGATAGAGTGGCTCTGGTTCCCACAAGGGGCTCACCTGATACTGGTGACTGTGTTCTTATTCTATGCCTCACCAGGATCTAGTGATTCTGTTCCCCATCTGGGCTTTCATGGCATTAGTGACTCTGGTCCTCACCCAGGCATCATTGGGCCCTGGATACTCTATTCCACACCTGGGCCTCACTTTGTCCAGGGAACTCTGGTCCCATTCTGGGCCTCAAACTAAACTGGTTACTCTGGTTCCCCCCGGGGCCTCACCCTTACCTGGTGACTCTGGTCACTCCTTGGGCTTCACTTGCGGCTGGTGAATCTGGTTCTTAGCTGGTCTGCACCTGGATCTGGTGACAGGTCACCACGTGGGCCTCACCTGGACTTGGTGAATCATGTTGCCACCTGCGCCTCACCTGGACCTTGTGACTGTGGTCCCTCCTGGACCTCACCTGGATCTGGTGGCTCTGGTTCCCATATGGGGCTCTCCTGTACCTGGCTGTTGTGGTCTCCATCTGGCCTCACCTGGAACACAATGACTTTGATCCATATTTGGGCCTCTCCTGGACCTGTTGAGTCTGGTCCTTACCTGGGCATCATTGGGACCTGGATACTCTCTTATATACCTGGGCCTCACCAGGACTTGGTGACTGTGGTCCCACCTGAGCCTCACCTGGACGGGGTGACTGGTTCCCACAGGGACATCACCTCGACCTGGTGACTCAGGTCCTCATATGGGCATCTTGGGACCTATTTTCACAGTTCCACATCGGGGCCTCAACTGGACCTAGTGATTCTCGTCCCCCTCAGGGCCTCACCCTGACTTGTGACACTGGTCCCCACATGGATATCACCAGAACTGGGTGACACACCCGGAGCTGGTGACACTGGTCCTCAGGTGGGCCTCAACAGGACCTGTTGAATCTACTCCAACCTTAGGCTTCGTCTGGACCTTGTGACTCTTTTCCCACCTGGCCTCAATGGGACATGGTTACTCTGTTCCCCACCTGGGCCTCACCTTGACATGATAACTTTGCTGTACATTTTGGCCTCAACTGGTCCTGATGACTCTCGTCCCCCAACCTAGGTCTCAATCTGGACTGGTGACTGTCGTCCCCAACTGGGTCTCAGCTGGACCTGGTGACTCCCGTTCCCACATGAACCACACCTGGACCTGGTGACAGTGGTGTTCTTGTAGACTCACATTTACCTTGTGACTCCCGTCCCCACTAGGGCCTCACCTGGATCTGGTGACTCTGGCCTGCATGCTGGCCTCACCTTGACCTGGTAACTCTGGTCCCTACCTCGACATCATCGGGACACTTTTCCTCTGCATGGCCTGCATGTTGGCCTCAGCCAGACCTGGTGAGTGAGGTTGCCACCTGGGTCTCAACCATACCTGGTGACAGAGGTCCCCACGTGGGCCTCATTTGAACCTGGTGAATCTGGTCCTTACCTGGTCCTCACCCGGACTTGGTAACTGTGGTCACCACCTGGGAATCACCTGGACCTGGTGAATCTGGTCCCCATCTGGGCCTCACCCAGTCCTGTTTCTTTCTTCCCCACCTGGACCTGATTGCTGTGGACTCCTTCTTGTCCTCACCTGGAACTGGTGACTATGATCCTAACTGGGCCTCACCCAGATCTGGTGACTCTGGTCCTCACCTGTGGACCATTATGACCTGGATACTCTGTTCCACACCTGAGCCTCACCTGGACATGCTGCCTCTGGATCCCCTCTGGGACTCAGCCTGACATGGTGACTCTGGGCCCATCTGGATGTCACCTAGACCAGGTGAATCTGGTACCCCTCTAGGCCTCAACTAGACCTGGTGACTCTGGTCCTCAACTGGGCCTCACCGGGACCTAGTGAACATGCTCCCCACCTGCACCTCATCTGGACCTGGTGACGCTGGTTCTATCTGGACATCATCGGGACATGGTTACTCTGTTCCCCACTGGGACTGACCTGATCCTGGTAACTCTGGTCCTGACTTTGGCCTCTCTGTACCAGGTGATTCTGGCTCTAACTGGGCCTCACCTGTAACTGGTGACTCTGATCCTAAGCATGGCCTCACCTGACCTGGTGACTGTGGTTCCCATATGTACCTCACCTGGACCTCATGTCTCTGGTCCCACCTGGGACTCACCACGGCCTGGTGTCTCTGGTACCCACCTGGGTAGCATCAGGTTATGGTTACACTGTTCACTAAGAGTGACCCAGACGGACCTATTAACTCTGGTCTTCACCTGGGCCACACCTGGACATGGTGACACTGGTTCCCACCTGGGTCTCCCCTGGACATGGTGACTCATATCCCCACCTGGTCCTCACCTGTAACTGGTGATTCTCGTTTCCACATGGACATCCTGTAGACCTGGTGGCTGCAGTGTTTCTAGCTTCTCATGTTCCTCGTGACTCTGGTCCCCATCAGGTTCTCACCGGGACATGGTCTGTATGGTTGCCACCTGCATCTCACCTGCACCTGGTGATTCTGGTCTGCACCTGAGACTACCCTGGATCTAGTGACTGTTGTCCCCACCTGGGCTTCACCTGGATTTGGGGACTCCGGTCCCCATCTGGGGCTCACCTGGCCCTGTTGACCATGGTCCTCAACTGGGGAATATTGGGATGCGGTGACTGTGTTCCACAACTGGACCTCACCTGGACCACGTGACTCCTGTTCCCCTCTGGGTCTCACCGTGCCCTAGTGACTGTGAAACCCACTTTGGCCTGACTTGACCTGCTGACCCTGGTTGGAACCTTCGCCTGACTTCGAACTGTTGACTCTGGTTCTTTCAAGGGCCTCCCCTGTACCTGGTGATTCTGGTCCCCACCGGGCATCACCTGGACGTGGTGACTCTTGTCACCACTGGGGACTCACCTGGACCTGATTTCTGTGTTCCACACCTGGGCCTCAATAGACCTGTTGACCATGGTGCCCAAGCCGGCCTCACATGGACCTTTTGCCTCTGATCCCCACCGGGGCTTCACGTGAACCTGGTGACTCTGGTCCTCACCTGGGCATCATTGGTCCTGGTGAGTCTGTTCCACACCTGAGGCTCCCCTGGACATGATGACTCTGGAATCTCTCTGGCTATCAACCTGACCTGGTGACTCTGGTCCCCATATGGATGTCACCTGGACCAGGGGATTATGGTACCCCTCTGGGCCTCAACCAGATCTGGTGACACTGGTCCTCAACTGGGCCTCACCTTGACCTAGTGAATATGCTCCATCTGGGCCTCATTTGGACCTGGTGACTCTGGTCACTACCTGGGCATCATCGGGACATGGTTCCACTGCATGACCTGCATGTTGGCCTCACCTGGACCTGGTAACTCTGGTCCCTACCTGGGCATCATCGGGACATGATTCCACTGCATGTCCTGGAGGTTGGCCTCACCTGGACCTGGTAACTCTCGTCCCTACCTGGGCATCATTGGGACCTGGTTCTTCTGCATGGCCTGCAGATTGGCCTCACCTGGATCTGGTGAGTGGGTTTGTCACCTGGGCCTCACCTTTGCCTAGTGACACAGGTCCCCACGTGGGCCTCACTTGGACCTGGTGAATCTGGTCCTTACCTGGTGGTCACCCGGAACTGGTAATTCTGGTCACCACATGGGAATCACCTGGGCCTGGTGAATCTGGTCCCCATCTGGGACTCACCCAGTCCTGTTGACTTTCTTCCCCACCTGGACCTGATTGCTGTGGACTCCTTCTTGGCCTCAACTGGAAGTGGTGACTCTGATCCAACCTGGGCCTCACCCAGATCTGGTGACTCTGGTCCTCACCTGTGGACCATTATGACCTGGATACTCTGTTCCACACCTGAGCCTCACCTGGACATGATGACTCTGGATCCCTTCTGGGCCTCACCCTGACATGGTGACTCTGGTCCCCATCTGGATGTCACCTAGACCAGGTGAATCTGGTACCCCTCTAGGGCTCAAATAGACCTGGTGACACTGGTCCTCAACTGGGTGTCACCGAGACCTAGTGAATATGCTCCCCACTTGCGCCTCATCTGGACCTGTTGACGCTGGGTCTACCTGGGCATCATCGGGACATGGTTACTCTGTTTCCCACTGGGACTGACCTGATCCTGGTAACTCTGGTCCTTACTTTGGCTTCTTCTGTACCAGGTGACTCTGGCTCCCCCTGGGCCTCACCTGTAACTGGTGACTCTGATCCAAAGCATGGCCTCTCCTGACCTGGTGACTGTGGTTCCCATCGGGACCTCACCTGGACCTCATGTCTCTGGTCCCACCTGGGCCTCACCAGGACCTGGTGTCTCTGGTACACACCTGGGTAGCATCAGGATATGGTTACACTGTTCACTAACAGTGACCCAGCCGGACCTATTAACTCTGGTCTTCACCTGGGCCACACCTGGACATGGTGACACTCGTTCCCACCTGGGTCTCACCTGGAAATGGTGAGTCAGATACCCACCTGGTCCTAACCTATAACTGTTGATTCTCGTTCCCACATGGATATCATGTGGATCTGGTGGCTGCGGTGTTTCTAGTTTGTCATGTACCTCGTGACACTGGTCCCCACCAGGGACTCACCGGGACCTGGTGAGTGTGGTTGCCACCTGCACCTCACCTGGACCTGGGGATTCTGGTCTGCACCTGAGACTACCCAGGATCTGGTGACTGTGGTCCCCACCTGGGCTTCACCTGGATTTGGGGACTCTCGTCCCCATGTGAGGCTCACCAGGCCCTGTTGACCATGGTCTTCAACTGGTCAAAATTGGGACGCGGTGACTGTGTTCCACAACTGGACCTCACCTGGACCACGTGACTCTGGTGCCCCTCTGGGTCTCACAATTCCCTAGTGACTGTTTACCCCACTTTCCCCTGACTTAGACCTGCTGTCCCTGGTTGAAACGTGCGCCTGAACTCGAACTGTTGACTCTGGTTCTTTCAAGGGCCTCCCCTGTACCTGGTGATCCTGGTCCGAACCTGGGCCTCACCTGGACGTGGTGACTCTTGTCACCATGGGGACTCACCTGGACCTGCTTACTGTGTTCCACACCTGGGCCTAAAGTAGACCTGTTGACCATGGTCCCCAAGCCGGCCTCACATGGACCTGTTGCCTCTGATCCCCACCGGGGCCTCACGTGTACCTGGTAACTCTGGTCTTCACCTGGGCCTCATCTGGACCTAGAGACTCTGGTCCCCACCTGGGCTTCACCTGGATCTGGAGACGCTGGTCCCCATCTGGACTTCACCTGGATCTGGTGACTCTGATCCCAATCTGGACCTCTCCTGGACTTGGTGTCTCTCTTGCCCACTTTGACCTAACTCAGAACTGCTGAATCTTGCCCCACCTATTACGCACCCAGACCTGGTGACTCTTGTCCCTAGCTATTCCTCAATTCGACCTGATGAATCTGGTCCTCACGTGGACCTCACATTTACCTGGGACTCAGCTGGAAAGAGTGGCTCTGGTTCCCACTAGGGGCTCACCTGATACTGCTGAATGTGGTCTTATTCTATGCCTCACCAGAACCTAGTGATTCTGTTCCCCATCTGGGCCTACATGGCCTTAGTGACTCTGGTCCTCACTCAGGCATCATTGGGACCTGGATACTCTATTCCACACCTGGGCCTCACTTTTACCAGGAACCGCTGGTCCCATTCTGGGCCTCAAACTAAACTGGTTACTCTGGTTCCCCCTCTTAACCTCACCCTTACCTGGTGACTCTGGTCACCCCTTGGGCCTCCCCTGGGCCTGGTGACTCTGGCCTGCAGGTTGGCCTCACCTGGACTTGATTAGTTGATGCCACCTGGGCCTCACCCTTACCTGGTGACTCAGGTCCCCACATGGGCCTCTTGGACCTGGTGAATCTGGCCCTTACCTGGACTTCTCCCTAAGACCCGGGGAATCTGGTCACAACATGGGCCTCACCTGGACCTGGTGAATCTGGGTCCATCTGGGCCTAACCCAGTCCTGGTGACTATGTTCCCCAACTGGACCTGATTGCTCTGGACTCTTTCTTGCCCTCACCTTGAACTGGTGACTCTGATCCTATTACCTAGTCCTCACCCGGAACTGGTAAATCTGGTCACCACCTGGGCATCACCTAGTCCTGGTGACTTTGTTCCCCACGTGGACCTGATTGCTGTGGACACCTTCTTGGCCTCACCTGGAAGTGGTAACTCTGATCCCAACTGGGCCTCTCCCAGATCTGGTGACTCTGGTCCTCACCTGGGCCTCATCTGGACCTAGTGACTCTGGTCCCCACCTGGGCTTCACCTGGAACAGGTGACTCTGGTCCCCACCTGGATTTCACCTGGAACTGGTGACTCTGGTCCATACCTGAACCTCTCCTGGACCTGGTGACTCACTTTCCAATATGGACCTCACTTGGATCTGGTGACTATGGTCCTCAGTTTGGCCTCACCTGGACCTGGTGTCTCTCGTCCCCACTTTGACCTAACTCAGAACTGCTGATCTTGCCCCACCTAGGCCGCACGCAGACCTGGTGACTCTTGTCCCCAGCTATGCCTCAATTCGACCTGATGAATCTGGTCCTCACATGGCCCTCCAAGGACCTGGGACTCAGCTGGATAGAGTGGCTCTGGTTCCCACAAGGGGCTTACCTGATACTGCTGACTGTGGTCTTATTCTATGCCTCACCAGGACCTAGTGATTCTGTTCCCCATCTGGGCCTGCATGGCCATAGTAAATCCTTTCCTCACCCAGGCATCATTGGGATCTGGATACTCTATTCCACATCTGCGCCTCACTTTCACCAGGGACCTAGGGTCCCATTCTGGGCCTCAAACTAAACTGGTTACTCTGGTTCCCCCTCTGGGCCTCACCCCAACCTGGTGACTCTGGTCACCCCTTGGGCTTCACTTGGGCCTGGTGAATCTGGTCCTTAGCTGTTCCGCTCCTGGATCTGGTGACCGGTCGCTACCTGGGCCTCACCTGGACTTGGTGAAACCTGTTGCCAGCTGCTCCTCCCCTGAACCTTGTGACTGTGGTTCCACCCAGACATCACCTGGATCTGGTGGCTCTGGTTCCCATATGGGGCTCTCCTGGACCTGGTTCTTGTGGTCTCCATCTGGCCTCACCTGGAACACAATGACTCTGAACCATATTTGGGCCTCTCCTGGACCTGTTGACTCTGGTCCTTACCTGGGCATCATTGGGACCTGGATACTCTCTTATATACCTGGGCCTCACCTGGACCTGGTGACTCTGGTCCCACCTGGGCCTCACCTGGACTGGGTGACTGGTTCCCACAGGACCTCACCTGGACCTGGTGACTCAGGTCCTCATATGGGCATCATGGGACCTGGTTTCTCAGTTCCACATCGAGGCCTCGCCTGGACCTAGTGATTCTCGTCCCCTCTGGGCCTCACCCTGACGTGCTGACTCTGGCTCCCACCTGGATATCACCAGGACCGGGTGACTCTGGTCCCCCTCTGGGACTCACCCGGGGCTGGCGACACTTGTCCTCAGCTGGGCCTCAACAGGACCTGGTGAATCTACTCCTCACTTAGGCCTCGTCTGGACCTTGTGACATTTTCCCACCTGGCATCAATGGGACATGGTTACTCTGTTCCCCACCTGGGCCTCACCTGGACATGATAACTTTGCTCCACGCTTTGGCCTCAACAAGTCCTGATGACTCTGGTCCCCCTACCTAGTCCTCAATCTGGACCTGGTGACTATGGTCCCCACCTGGGTCTCACCTGGACCTGGTGACTCTCGTTCCCACATGAACCACACTTGGACCTGGTGACTGTGGTGTTCTTGTAGACTCACATTTACCTGGTGACTCGGGTCCCCACTAGGGCCTCACCTGGATCTGATGACTCTGGCCTGCAGGTTGGCCTCACCTGGACCTGGTGAGTGCGTTGCCACTAGGGCCTCACCCATACCTGGTGACTCAGGTCCCCACGTGAGCCTCTTGGACCTGGTGAATCTGGTTCTTACCTGGTCCTCTCCCAGACCCGATGACTCTGGTCACCACCTGGGCCTCACCTGGACCTGGTGAATCTGGTCCCAATCTGGGCCTCACCCATTCTTGGTGACTTTGTTCCACACCTTGACCTGATTGCTGTGGACTCTTTCTTGGCCTCACCTGGAACTGGTGACTCTGATCCTATCTGCGCGTCACCCAGACCTGTTGACTCTGGTCCTCACCTGGGCATCATTCGTACCTGCTGACTCTGTTCCACACCTGAGCCTCACCTGGACATGATGACTCTGGAACTTCTCTGGGCCTCACCCTGACCTGGTGACTCTGGTCCCCATTAGGACATAACCCGGACTGGGTGATTCTGGTTGCCATCTAGGCCTCAAGCATATCTGCTGATTCTGGTCCTCAACTGGGCCTCACGTGGACTTAGTGAATATGGTCCATGTTGGCCTTATTTGGACCTGGTGACTCGGGTCCCTACCTGGGCATCATCGGCACATGGTTCCGCGCACCGCCTGCAGGTTGGCCTCACCTGAACCTGGTGAGTGGGATTGCCACCTGTGGCTCACCCATACCTGGTGACTCAGGTCCCCACGTGGGCCTCTTGGACCTGGTGAATCTGGTCCTTACCTCGTCTTCTCCCAACCTGGGGACTCTGGTCATCACCTGGGCCTCACCTGGAGAAGGGGAACTGGTCCCCATCTGGGCCTCACCCAGTCCTGGTTACTTTGTTCCCCACCTGGAACTGATTGCTGTGTACTCTTTCTTTGCCTCACCTGCAACTGGTGACTCTGATCCTATCTGGTGACTCTGATCCTATCTGGGTATTACCCAGACCTGGTGACTCTGGTCCTCATGTGGGCATCTTGGTACCTGGTGACTCAGTTCGACACCTGAGCCTAACCTGGACATGATGACTCTGGAACCTCTCTCGGCCTCACCCTGTCCTGGTGACTCTGGTCCCCATCTGGATGTCACCTGGAGCAGGTGATTGGTACCCCTCTGAGCCTCAACCAGATCTGGTGACTCTGGTCCTCAACTGGGCCTCACCTGGACCTAGTGAATATGCTCCATCTGGGCCTCATTTGGACCTGGTGACTCTGGTCCCTCCCTCGGCATCATCGGTACATGGTTCCACTGCATGGCCTGCAGGTTGGCATCACCTGGAACTGGTAACTCTGGTTCCTACATGGGCATCATCGGGACACGGTTCCTCTGCATGGCGCGAAAGATGGCCTCTCCTGGACCTGGTGAGTGTGGTTGCCACCTGTGCCTCACCCGTACCTGGGGACACAGGCCCCTCGTCGGCCTCTTGGACCTGGTGAATCTGGTCTATGGGAGATCTGGTCGTCTCCCATACCCGGGGTCTCTGGTCACCCCCTGGGCCTCACCTGGACCTGGTCAATGTGGTCCCCATCTGGGCATCACCCAGTCCTGGTGACTTTGTTCCCCACCTGGATGATTGCTGTGCACTATTTCTTGGCCTCACCTTGAACTGGTGACTCTGATCCTATCTGGTGACTCTGATCCTATCTGGGCATTACCCAGACCTGGTGACCCTGGTCCTCACCTGGGCATCTTTGGTACCTGGTGACTCTGATCCACACCTGAGCCTCACCTGGACATGTTGACTCTGGAACCTCTCTGGGCCTCATCCTGACCTGGTGACTCTGGTCCCCATCTGGATGTCACCTGGACCAGGTGATTCTGGTACCCCTCTAGGCCTCAACCAGGTCTTGTGACTCTGGTACTCCACTGCACCACACCTGGACCTAGTAAATATGCTCCATCTGGGTCTCATTGGACATGGTGATTCTGATCCCAACCTCGGCATCATCGGGACATGGTTTCACTGCATGGTCTGCAGGTTGGCCTCACCTGGACCTGTTAAATCTCGTCCCTACCTGGGCATCATCGGGACATGGTTCCTCTGCATGGCCTGCAGGTTCGCCTCACCTAGACTTGGTGAGTGGGGTTGCCACCTGGGACTCGACCATGCCTGATGACACAGGTCCCCACGTGAGCCTCACTTGGAACGGTTGAATCTGGACCTTACCTGGTTCTCACCCGGAACTGTTAACTCAGGTCACCACCTGGGAATCACCTGGACCTGGTGAATCTGGTCCCCATCTGGGGTCATCCATTCCTGGTGACTTTGTTCCCCAACTGGACCTGATTGCTGTGGACTCCTTCTTGGCCTCACCTGGAACTGGTGACTCTGATACTAACTGGGCCTCACCCTGATCTAGTGACTCTGGTCCTCACCTGTGGACCATTATCAACTGGATACTCTGTTCCACACGTGAGCCTCACCTGGACATGATGACTCTGGATCCCCTCTGGGCCTCAGCCTGACATGGTGACTCTGGTCCCCATCTGGATTTCACCTAGACCAGGTGAATCTGGTACCCCTCTAGGCCTCAACTTGACCTGGTGACTCTGGGCCCCAAGTGGGCCTCACCGGGACCTAGTGAACATGCTCCCCACCTGCGCCGCATCTGGGCATGGTGACTCTGGTTTTACCTGGGCATCCTTGGGAAATGGTTACTGTATTCCCCTCTGGGACTGACCTGATCATGGCAACTCTGGTCCTGACTTTGGCCTCTTCTGTACCAGGTGACTCTGGCTCTACCTGGGCCTCACCTGTAACTGGTGACTCTGATCCAAAGCATGGCCTCACCTGACCTGGTGACTGTGGTTCCCATCGGGACCTGACCTGGTCCTCATGTCGCTGGTCTCACCTGGGCCTCACCAGGACTTGGTGTCTCTCGTACCCACCTGGGTAGCATCAGGATATGGTTACACTGTTCACTAACAGTGACCCAGCCGGACCTATTATCTCTGGTCTTCACCTCGTCACACCTGGACATGGTTACACTGGTTCCCACCTGGGTCTCACCTGGACATGGTGAGTCGGATCCCCACAGGGTCCTCACATCTAAGTGGTGATTCTCGTTCCCACATGGACATCATGTGGACCTGGTGGCTGCAGTGTTTCTAGCTTCTCATGTACCTCGTGACTCTGGTCCCCACCAGGGCCTCACCGGGACCTGGTGAGTGTGGTTGCCACCTGCACCTCACCTGGACCTGGTGATTCTGGTCTGCACCTGAGACTACCCTGGATCTGGTGACTGTGGTCCCCACCTGTGCTTCACCCGGATTTGGGGACTCGGGTCCCCATCCGGGCCTCAAATGTACCTGTTGACCATGGTCATCAACTGGGCAAAATTTGGACCCGGTGACTGTGTTCCACAACTGGACCTCACCTGGACCAGGTGACTATGCTCCCCCTCTGGGTCTCACTGTGCCTTCGTGACTGTGAACCCCACTTTGGCCTGACTTGGACCTGCTGACCCTGGTTGCCACCTGTGCCTGACCTCAAACTGTTGGCTCTGGTTCTTTCAAGGGCCTCTCCTGTACCTGGTGATCCTGGTCCCCACCTGGGCCTCACGTGGACGTGGTGACTCTAGTCACCACCGCGGACTCACCTGGACCTGCTTACTGTGTTCCACAACTCGACCTCAAGTAGACTTGTTGACCATGGTCCCCATGCCGGCCTCACATGGACATTTGACTCTAATCCCCACCGGGTCCTCACGTGTACCTGGTAACTCTGGTCCTCACCTGGGACTCATCTGGACCTAGTGACTCTGGTCCCCACCTGGGCTTCACCTGGAACTGGTGGCTCTGGTACCCACCTGGATTTCACCTGGAACTGGTGACGCTCTTTCCAACATGGACTTCACCTGGTGAATCTGGTCCTTAGCTGGTCCACATTTGGATCTGGTGACTGGTCGCCACCTGGGCCTCACCTGGACTTGGTGAATGCTGTTGCCATCTGCGCCCCCCCTGGAACTTGTGACTGTGGTCCCACCAGAACATCACCTGGATCTGGAGGCTCTGGTTCCCATAAGGGGCTCTCCTGGACCTGGTTCTTGTGGTCTCCATCTAGCCTCACCTGGAACACAATGACTCTGATCCATATTTGTGCCTCTCTTGGACCTGTGGACTCTGGTCCTTACCTGGGCGTCATTGGGACATGGATACTCTCTTATATACCTGGGCCTCACCTGGACCTGGTGACTGTGGTCGCACCTGGGCCTCAGCTGAATGATGTCACTGGTTCCCACAGGGACCTCACCCGGACCTGGTGACTCAGGTCCTCAAATGGGCATCATGGGACCTGTTATCTCAGTTCCAAATCGGGGCCTCACCTGGACCTAGTGATTCTCGTCCCCCTCTGGGCCTCACCCAGACCTGTTGACTCTGGTCCTCACCTGGATATCACAAGAACCGGGTGACTCTGGTCCCCCTTTGGGACTCACCGGAGCTGGGGAGACTGGTACTCAACTGGGCCTCAACACGATCTGGTGAATCTACTCCTCACTTAGGCCTCGTCTGCACCTTGTGACTCTTATCCCACCTGGCATCAATGGGATATGGTTACTCTGTTCCCCACCTGGGCCTCACTTGGACATGATAACTGTTCTCCGCACTTTGGCCTCAACTGGTCCTGATGACTCTGGTCCCCCCACCTAGGCCTCAATCTGGACCTGGTGACTGTGGTCCCCACCTGGGTCTCACCTTGACCTGTTGCCTCTCGTTCCCACATGAACCACACCTGGACCTGGTGACTGTGGTGTCCTTGTAGACTCACATTTACCTGGTGACTCCGTTCCCGTCTAGGGCCTCACCTGGATCTGGTGACTCTGGCCTGCAGGTTGGCTTCACCTGGAATTGGTGAGTGGGGTTGTCACCTGGGCCTCACCCATACCTGGTGACTCAGGTCCCTACGTGGGCCTATGGACCTGGTGAATCTTGTACTTACCTGGTCCTCTCCTCGACCCGGGGACTCTGGTCACGACCTGGGCCTCACATGGACCTGGTGAATCTGTTCCATATCTTGGCCTCACCGAGTCCTGGTGACTTTGTTCCCCACTTGGACATGATTGCTGTGGACTCTTTTGGTCTCACCTGGAACTGGTGACTCTGATCTTATCTGCGCGTCACCCAGATCTGGTGACTCTGGAACTCACCTGGGCATCATTGGTACCTGATTACTCTGTTCCACACCTGAGCCTCACCTGGACATGATGACTCTGGTACCTCTCTGGGCCTCACCCTGACCTGGAGACTCTGGTCCCCATCTGCATGTCACCTGGACCAAGTGATTCTGGTACCACTCTAGGCCTCAACCAGATCTGGTGACTCTGGTCCTCAACTGGGCCTCACCTGGACCTAGTCAATATACTCGATGTGGGCCACATTTGGACCTGGTGACTCTGCTCCCTACCTGGGCATCATCGGGAGATGGTTCCACTGCATGGCCTGCAGGTTGGCCTCACCTGGACCTGGTGAGTGTGGTTTCCACATGGGCCTCACACATACCTGGTGACATAGGTCCCCAACTGGGCCTCACTTGGACCTGGTGAATCTGATCCTTACCTGGTCCTCACCCAGAACTGGTAACTCTGGTCACCACCTGGGAATCACCTGGACAGGGTGAATCTGGTCCCCATCTGGGCCTCCCCCAGCCCTGATGACTTTGTTCCCCACCTGGAACTGATTGCTGTGGACTCCTTCTTGGCCTCACCTGGAACTGGTGACTCTCATCCTAACTGGGCCTAACTCAATCTGCTGACTCTTGTCCTCCCCTGTGGACCATTATGAACTGGATACTCTGTTCCACAACTGAGCCTCACCTGGACATGATGACTCTGGATCCACTCTGGGCCTCACCCTGACGTGGTGACTCTGGTCCTCATGTGGATGTCACCTAGACCAGGTGAATCTGGTACCCCTCTAGGCCTCCACTAGACCTGGTGACTCTGGTCCTCAACTGGGCCTCACCGGGACCTAGTGAATATGCTCCCCAACTGTGCCTCATCTGGACATGGTAACTCTGGTTCTACCTGGGCATCATCGGGACATGGTTACTGTATTCCCCACTGGGACTGACCTGATCCTGGTAACTCTGGTCCTGATTTGGCCTCTTCTGTACCAGGTGACTCTGGATCCACCTTGGGTTCACCGGTAACTGGTGACTCTGATCCTAAGCATGGCCTCACCTGACCTGGTGACTGTGGTTCCCATCGGGACCGCACGTGGACCTCATGTCTCTGGTCCCAACTGGGCTTCACCACGACCTGGTGTCTCTGGAACCCACCTCGGTAGCATCAGGATACGGTTGCACTGTTCACTAACAGTGACCCAGCCGGACCTATTAACTCTGGTCTTCACCTGGGCCACACCTGGACATGTTGACACTGGTTCCCACCTGGTCTCACCTGGACATGGTGAGTCGGATCCAAAACTGGTCCTCCCCTGTACTGGTGATTCTCGTTCCCACATGGACATCATGTGGACCTGGTGGCTGCAGTGTTTCTAGTTTCTCATGCACCTCGTGACTCTGGTCCCCACCAGGGCCTCACAGGGACCTGGTGAGTGTGGTTGCCACCTGCACCTCAAGTGGACCTGGTGATTCTGGTCTGCACCTGAGACTACCCTGGATCTGGTGACTATGGTCCCCACATGGGCTTCACCTGCTCTGGGGACCACGGTCTCCATCTGAGCCTCACCTGGCCCTGTTGACCATGGTCCTCAACTGGGCAAAATTGGGACGCGGTGACTGTGTTCAACAACTGGACCTCACCTGGACCAGGTGATTCTGGTCTCCCTCTGGGTCTCACCGCGCCCTAGTGACCGTAATCCCAACTTTGCCCTGACTTAGACCTGTTGACCCTGGTTACCACCTGCGCCTCACCTCGAACTGTTGACTCTGGTAATTTCAAGAGCCTACACTGTACCTTGTGATACTGGTCCCCACCTGGGGCTCACCTGGACGTGGTGACACATGTCACAACCGCGTAATCACCTGGAGCTGCTTACTGTGTTCCACATCTGGGCCTCAAGTAGACTTGTTGACCATGGTCCCCAAGCCGGAATCACATGGACCTGTTGCCTCTGATCCCCACCGGGGCCTCACGTGTACCTGGGAACTCTGGTTCTCACCTGGCCTCATCTGGACCTAGTGACTCTGGTCCCCACCTGGGCTTCACCTGGATCTGGTGACTCTGGTCCCCTCCTGTACTTCACCTGGATCTGGTGACTCTGGTCCCCACCTGGAACTCTCCTGGACCTGGTGACTCTCTTTCCAACATGGACCTCACTTGGATCTGGTGACTCTGGTCCTCAGTTTGGCCTCACCTGGACCTGGTTTCTCTCGTCCCCACTTTGACCTAACTCAGAACTGCTGAATCTTGCCCCACCTAGGCCGCACCCAGACCTGGTGACTCTTGTCCCCAGCTATGCCTCAATTCGACCTGATGAATCTGGTCCTCACGTGGGCCTCACATGGACCTGGGACTCAGCTGGATGGAGTGGCTCTGGTTCCCACAAGGGGCTCACCTGATACTGCTGACTGTGGTCTTATTCTATGCCTCACCAGGACCTAGTGATTCTGTTCCCCATCTGGGCCTGCATGGCCCTAGTGACTCTGGTCCTCACCCAGTCATCATTGGGACCTGGATACTCTATTCCACATCTGGGCCTCACTTTGACCAGGGACCTCTGGTCCCATTCTGGGCTTCAAACTAAACTGGTTGCTCTGGTTCCCGCTCTCGCCCTCACCCTTACCTGGTTACTCTGGTCACCCCTTGGGCTTCACTTGGGCCTGGTGAAACTGGTCCTTAGCTGGTCAGCACCTGGATCTGGTGACTGGTCGCCACCTGATTCTCACCTGGACTTGGTGAATCCTGTTGCCACCAGCGCCTCCCCTGGACCTTGTGACTGTGGTCCCACCTGGACCTCACCTGGATCTGGTGGCTCTGGTTCCCATATTGGGCTCTCCTGGACCTGGTTCCTGTGGTCTCCATCTGGCCTCTCCTGGAACACAATGACTCTGGTCCATATTTGATCCTCTCCTGGACCTGTTGACTCTGGTCCTTACCTGGGCATCATTGGGACCTGGATACTCTCTTATATACCTGGGCCTCACCTGGTCCTGTTGACTGTGGTCCCACCTGGGCCTCACCTGGAAGAGGTGACCTGTTCCCACAGGGACCTCACCTGGACTTGGTGACTCAGGTCCTCATATGGGCATCATGGGACCTGGTTTCTCAGTTCCACATCAGGGCCTCATCTGGACCTAGTGACTCTCATCCCCCTCTGGGCCTCACCCTGACGTGGTAACTCAGGTCCCCACTGGATCTCACCAGAACCGGGTGACACTGGTCCCCCTCTGGGACTCATCCGGAGCTGGGGACACTGGTACTCAACTGGGCCTCAACAGGACCTGGTGAATATACTCCTCACTTAGGCCTCGACTGGACCTTGTGACTCTGTTCCCACCTGGCATCTTTGGGACATGGTTACTCTGTTCCCCACCTGGGCCTCACATGGACATGATAACTTTGACCCACACTTTGGCCTCAACTGGTCCTGATGACTCTGGTCCCCCGACCAAGGCCTCAATCTGGACCTGGTGACTGTGGTCCCCACCTGGGTCTCACCTGGACCTGGTGACTCTCGTTCCCACATGAACCACACCAGGATCTGGTGACTGTGTTGTTCTTGTAGAATCACTTTTAACTGGTGACTACAGTCCCCACTAGGGCCTCACGGGGATCGGGTGACTTGGCCTGCAGGTTGGCCTCGCATGGACCTGGTTAGTGGGGATGCCACTTGGGCCTCACCCATACCTGGTGACTCAGGTCTCCACGTGGCCCTCTTGGACCTGGTGAATCTGGTCCTTACCTGGTCCTCTCCCAGAACCGGGGACTCTGGTCACCACCTGGGCCTCACCTGGACCTGGTGAATCTGGTCCTTACCTGGTCCTCTCCCAGACCCGGGGACTCTGGTCACCACCTGGGCCTCACCTGGACATGGTGAGTCGTAACCCCACCTGCTCCTCAACTGTAACTGGTGATTCTCGTTCCCACATGGACATCATGTGGACCTGGTGGCTGCAGTGTTTCTAGCTTCTCATGTACCTCGTGACTCTGCTCCCCACCAGGGCCTGACGGGGACCTGGTGAGTGTGGTTGCCACCTGCACCTCACCTGGACCTGGTGATTCTGGTCTCCACCTGAGACTACCCTGGATCTGGTGACTGTGGTCCCCACCTGAGTTTCACCTGGATTTGGGGACTCCGGTCCCCATCTTGGGCTCACCTGGCCCTGTTGACCATGGTCCTCAACTGGGCACAATTGGGACCCGGTGACTGTGTTCCACAACTGGACCAAACCTGGACCATGTGACTCTGGTCCCACTCTGGGTCTCACCGTGCCCTAGTGACTGTGAACCCCACTTTGGCCTGACTTGGACCTGCTGACCCTGGTTGCCACCTGCCTTTGACGTCGAACTGTTGACTCTGGTTCTTTCAAGGGCCTCCGCTGTACCTGGTGATCCTGGTCCCCACCTGGGCCTCACCTGGACGTGGTGACTCTTGTCACCACCGGGGACTCACCTGGACCTGCTTACTGTGTTCCACACCTGGACCTCAATTAGACCTGTTGACCATGGTCCCCAAGCCAGCCTCACATGGGCCTGTTGCCTCTTATCCCCACCGGGGCCTCACGTGTACCTGGTAACTCTGGTCCTCACCTGGGCCTCATTTTGACCTAGTTACTCTGCTCCTTACCTGGGCATCATTGGGATCTGGATACTCTCTTATATACCTGGGCCTCACCTGGACCTGGTGACTGTGGTCCCACCTGGGCCTCACCTGGACGAGGTGACTGGTTCCCACTGTGACCTCACCTCACCTGGTGACTCAGGTCCTCATATGGGCATCATGGGACCTGGTTTCTCAGTTCCACATCGGGGCCTCACCTGGACCTAGTGATTCATGTGCCCTCTGAGCCACACCCTGACGTGGTGACTCTGGTCCCCACCTGGATATCACCAGAACCTGGTGACTCTGGTCCCCCTATGGGACTCACCCGGAGATGGGGACACTGGTCCTCAACTGGGCCTCAACAGGACCTGGTGAATCAACTCCTCACGTAGGCCTCGTCTGGACCTTGTGACTCTTTTCCCACCTGGCATCAATGGGACATGGTTACTCTATTCCCCACCTGGGCCTCACCTGGACATGATAACTTTGCTCCACACTTTGGCCTCAACTTGTCCTGATGACTCTTGTCCCCCCACCTAGGCCTCAACCTGGACCTGGTGTCGCTCGTTCCCACATGAACCACACCTGGACCTGGGGACTGTAGTGTTCTTCTACACTCACATTTACCTGGTGACTCCGGTCCCCACTAGGGCCTCAACTGGATATGGTGACTCTGGCCAAAGTTGACCTCACCTGGACTTGGTGAGTGGGGTTGCCACCTGGGCCTCACCCGTACCTGGTGACTCAGGTCCCCGCGTGGGCCTCTTGGACTTGGTGAATCTGGTCCTTACCTGGTTCTCTCCCATACCTGGGGTCTCTGGTCACCACCTGAGCCTCACGTGGACCTGGTGAATCTGGTAACCATCTGGGCCTCACCCAGTCCTGGTGACTTTGTTCCCCACCTGGACTTGATTGCTGTGGACACTTTCTTGGCCTCCCCTGGTGCTGGTGACTCTGATCCTATCTGTGCGTCACCCAGACCTGGTGACACTGGTCCCCACCTGGGCATCCTTGGTACTTGGTGACTCTGTTCCACACCTGAGCCTCACCTCGACATGATGACTCTGGAACCTCTCTGCCCTCACCCTGACCTGGTGACTCTTGTCCCCATCTGGATGTCACCTGGACCAGGTGATTCTTGTATCCCTTTAGGCCTCAACCAGATCTGGTGACACTGGTCCTCAACTGGGCCTCACCTGAACCTAGTGAATATGCTAAATTTAGGCCTCATTTGGACCTGGTGTCTCTTGTAACTTCCTGGGCATCATCGGGACATTGTTCCACTGCATGGCCTGCAGGTTGGCCTCACCTGGACCTGGTGAGTGGGGTTGCCACCAGGGCCTCACCCATGCATGGTGACACCGGTCCCCACGTGGGCCCCAGTATGCCCTGGTGAATCTCGTCCTTACATGGTCCTCACCCGGACCTGGTAACCCTGGTCACCACCTGGGAATCACCTGGACCTGGTGTATCTGGCCCCATCTGGGTCGTACCCAGTCCTGGTGACTTTGTTCCCCACCTGGACCTGATTGCTGTGGACTCCTTCTTGTCCTCAACTGGAACTGGTGACTCTGATCCTAACTGGGCCTCACCCAGATGTGGTGACTCTGGTCCTCACCTGTGGACCATTATGACCTGGATACTCTGTTCCACACCTGAGCCTCACCTGGACATGATGACTCTGGATCCCCTCTGGGCCTCAGCCTGACATGGTGACTCTGGTCCCCATCTGGATGTCACCTAGACCAGGTGAATCTGGTACCCTCTAGGAGTCAACTAGACCTCGTGACACTGGTCCTCAACTGGGTCTCACCGAGACCTAGTGAATATGCTCCCTACCTGCTCCTCATCTGGACCTGGTGTCTCTGGTTCTCCCTGGGCATCATTGGGACATTTTTACTGTATTCGTCACTGGGACTCACCTGATCCTGGTAACTCTGGTCCTGACTTTGGCCTCTTCTGTACCAGGTGACTCTCGCTCCACCTGGGCCTCACCTGTAACTGGTGACTCTGATCCAAAGCATGGCCTCACCTGACCTGGTGAATGTGGTTCCCATCGGGACCTCACCTGGACCTCATATCTCTGGTCCCACCTGGGCCTCACCAGGACCTGGTGTCTCTGGTACCCATCTGGGTAGCATCAGGATACGGTTACACTATTCACTAACAGTGACCCAGCCGGACCTATTAACTCTGGTCTTCACCTGGGCCACACCTGGACATGGTGACACTGGTTCCCATCCGGGTCTCACCTGGACATTTTGAGTTGGATCCCCTCCTGGTCCTCACCTGTAACTGGTGATTCGCGTTCCCACATGGACATAATGTGGACCTGGTGGCTGCAGTGTTTCTAGCTTCTCATGCACCTCGTGACTCTGGTCCCCACCATGGCCTCACCGGGACCTGGTGAGGGTGGTTGACACCTGCACCTCACCTGGACCTGGTGTTTCTGGTCTGCACGTGAGACTACCCTGGATCTGGTGACTGTGGTCCCCACCTGGGCTTCACCTGGATTTGGGGCTCTGGTCCCCACCTGGATTTCACCTGGAACTGGTGACTCTGGTCCATACCTGAACCTCTCCTGGACCTGGAGACTCACTTTCCAACATGGAACTCACTTGGATCTGGTAACTCTGGTCCTCAGTTTGGCCTCACCTGGACCTGTTGTCGCTCGTCCACACTTTGACCTAACTCAGAACTGCTGAATCTTGCCCCACCTAGGCCGCACACAGACCTGGTGACTCTTGTCCCCAGCTATGCCTCAATTCGACCTGATGAATCTGGTACTCACGTGGGCCTCACATGGACCTAAGACTAAGCTGGATTGAGTGGCTCTGGTTTCCACAAGGGGCTCACCTGATACTGCTGACTGTGGTCTTATTCTATGCCTCACCAAGACCGAGTGATTCTGTTCCCCATCTGGGCCTCCATGGCCCTAGTAACTCTGGACCTCACCCAGGCATCATTGGGATCTGGATACTCTATTCCACACCTGGGCCTCACTTTGACCAGGGACCTAGGGTCCCTTTCTGGGCCTCAAACTAAACTGCTTACTCTGGTTCCCTCTCTGGGCTTCACCCCTACCTGGTGACTCTGGTCACCCCTTGGGCTTCACTTGGGCCTGGTGAATCTGGTTCCCATCTGGGCCTCACCCAGTCCTGGTGACTTTGTTCCCCACCTGGACCTGATTGCTGTGGACTCCTTCTTGGCCTCAACTGGAACTGGTCACTCTGAACCTAACTGGGCCTCACCCAGATCTGGTGACTCTGGTCCTCACCTGTGGATCATTATGACCTGGATACTCTGTTCCACACCTGAGCATCACCTGCACACGATGACTCTGGATCCCCTCTGGGCCTCAGCCTAACATGGTGACTCTGGTCCCCATCTGGATGTCACCTAGATAAGGTGAATCTGGTACCCCTCTAGGCCTCAACTAGACCTGGTGACTCTGGTCCTCAACAGGGCCTCAACGGGACCGAGTGAATATGCTCCCCACCTGCGCCTCATCTGGACCTGGTGACGCTGGTTCTATCTGGGCGTCATCGGGACATGGTAACTATGTTCCCCAGTGGGACTGACCTGATCCTGGTAACTCTGGCCATGACTTCGGCCTCTCTGTACCAGGTGATTCTGGCTCCAACTGGGCCTCACCTGTAACTGGTGACTCTGATTCTAAGCATGGCCTCACCTGACTTGGTACCTGTGGTTCCCATCGGGACCTCACCTGGACCTCAGGTCTCTGGTGCCACCTGGGCCTAACCAGGGCCTGGTGTCTCTTTTACCCACCTGGGTAGCATCAGGATATGGTTACACTGTTCACTAACAGTGACCCATCCGGACCTATTAACTCTGGACTTCCCCTGGGCCACACCTGGACATGGTGACACTGGTTCCCACCTGCGTCTCACCTGGACATGGTGACTCGGATCCCCACCTGGTCGTCCCTGTATCTGGTGATTCTCGTTTCCACATGGACATCATATGGACCTGGTGGCTGCAGTGTTTCTAGCTTCTCATGTACCTCGTGACTCTGATCCCCACCAGGGCCTCACCGGGACCTCTTCAGTGTGGTTGCCACCTGCATCTCACCTGCACCTGGTGATTCTGGTCTGCACCTGAGACTACCCTGGATCTAGTGACTGTGGTCCCCACCTAGGCTTCACCTGGACTTGGGGACTCCGGTCCCAATCTGGGGCTCACCTGGCCCTGTTGACCATGGTCCTCAACTGGGCAAAATTGGGACCCGGTGACTGTGTTCCACAACTGGACCTCATCTGGACCAGGTGACTCTGGTCCCCCTCTGGGTCTCACCATGTCCTAGTGCCTGTGAACCCCACTTTGGCATGACTTGGACCTGCTGACCCTGGTTGCCACCTGCGCCTGACCTCGAACTGTTGGCTCTGGTTCTTTCAAGGGCCTCCCGTGTACCTGGTGATCCTGGTCCCCACCTGGGCCTCACCTGGACGTGGTGACTCTTGTCATCACCTGGGACTCACTTGGACCTGCTTACTGTGTTCCACACCTGGGCCTCAAGTACACCTCTTGACCATGGTCCCCAAGCCCGCCTCACATGACCCTGTCGCCTCTGATACCCACCGGTGCCTCACGTGTACCTGGTAACTCTGGACCTCACCTGGGCCTCATCTGGACCTAGTGACTCTGGTCCCCACCTGGGCTTCACCTGTATCTGGTGACTCTGTTACCCACCTGGACCTCTCCTGGACCTGGTGACTCTCTTTCCAACATGGACCTCACCGGGATCTGGTGCCTCTGGTCCTCAGTTTGTCCTCACCTGGACCTGGTGTCTCTCGTCCCCACTTTGACCTAGCTCAGAACTGCTGAATTTTCCCCCACCTAGGCCGCACCCAGACCTGGTGACTCTTGTCCCCAGCTATGCCTCAATTCGACCTGTTGAATCTGGTCCTCACGTGGGCCTCACATGGACCTGGGACTCAGCTGGATAGAGTGGCTCTAGTTACCACAAGGGGATCACCTAATACTGTTGACTGTGATCTTAGTCTATGCCACACCAGGACCTGGAGATTCTGTTCCCCATCTGGGCCTGCATGGCTCTAGTGACTCTGGTCTTCACCCAGGAATCATTGGGACCTGGATACTCTATTGCACACCTGGGCCTCACTTTGACTAGGGATCATGGTCCCATTCTTGGCCTCAAATTAACTGGTTACTCTGGTTCCCCCTCTGGGCCTCACCCTTACCTGGTGATTCTGGACACCCTTTGGTTTTCACTTGTGCCTGGTGAATCTGGTCCTTAGCTGGTCCGCACCTGGATGTGGTGACTGGTCGCCACCTGGGCCTCACCTGGACTTGGTGAATCCTGTTGCCACCTGCGCCTCACCTGGACCTTGTGACTGTGGTCCCACCTGGACCTCACCTGGTCTGGTGGCTCTGGTTAACATATGGGACTCTCCTGGACCTCGTTCCTGTGGTCTCCATCTGGCCTCACCTGGAACACAATGACTCTGATCCATATTTGGGCCTCTCCTGGAACTGTTGACTCTGGTCCTTACCTGGAAATCATTGGGAGCTGGATACTCTCTTATAACTTGGGCCTCACCTGGAACTGGTGACTGTGGTCCCACCTGGGCCTCACCTGGACGAGGTGACTGGTTCCACAGGGATCTCACTTGGACCTGGTGACTCAGGTCCTCATATGGGCATCATGGGACCGGGTTTCTCAGTTCCACATCGGGGCCTCACCTGGACCTAGTGATTCTCGTCTCACTCTGGGCCTCACCCTGACGTGGTGACTCTGGTCCCCACCTGGACATCACCAGAACCGGGTGACTCTGGTCCCCCTCTGAGACTCACCCGGAGCTGGGGACCCTGGTCCTCAACTGGGCCTCAACAGGAGCTGGTGAATCTACTCACCACTTAGGCCTCGTCTGGACCTTGTGACTCTTTTCTCACCTGACATCAATGGGACATGGTTACTCTGTTCCCTACTTGGGCCTCACCTGGACATGACAACTTTGCTCCACACTTTGGCCTCAACTGCTCCTGATGAATCTGGTCCCCCCACCTAGGCCTCAATCTGGACCTGGTGACTCTGGTCCTCACCTGGGCCTCACGGGGACCTAGTGAATATGCTCCCCAATTATGCCTCATCTGGACCTGGTGACTCTGGTTCTACCTGGGCATCATCGGGACATGGTTACTGTATTCCCCACTGGGACTGACCTGATCCTGGTAACTCTAGTCCTGATTTGGCCTCTTCTGTACCAGGTGACTCTGAATCCACCTTGGGTTCACCGGTAACTGCTGACTCTGATCCTAAGCATGGCCTTACCTGACCTGGTGACTGTGGTTCCCATTGCGACCTCACCTGGACCTCATGTCTCTGGTTCCACCTGGGCCTCACCAGGACCTGGTGTCTCTGGTACCCACCTGTGTAGCGTCAGGATATCGTTACACTGTTCACTATCAGTGTCCCAGCCGGACCTATTAACTCTGGACTTCATCTGGGGCACCCCTGGACTTGGTGAATCCTGTTGCCACCTGCGCCTAACCTGGACCTTGTGACTGTGGTCCCACCTGGACCTCACCTGGACGAGGTGACTGGTTCCCACAGGGACCTCACCTGGACCTGGTGACTCAGGTCCTCATATGGGCATCATGGGACCTGGTTTCTCAGTTCCACATCGGGGCCTCACCTGGACCTAGTGATTCTTGTCCCCCTCTGGGCCTCACCCTGACGTGGTGACTCTGGTCCCCACCTGCATATCACCAGAACCGGGTGTCACACCAGGAGCTGGGAACACTGGTCCTCAACTGGGCCTCAACAGGACCTGGTGAATCTACACCTCACTTAGGCCTCGTCTGGACCTTGTGACTCTTTTCCCACCTGACATCAATGGGACATGGTTACTCTGTTCCCCACCTGGGCCTCACCTGAACATGATAACTTTGATCCACACTTTGGCCTCAAATGCTCCTGATGACTCTCGTCTCCCCACCTAGGCCTCAATCTTGACCTGGTGACTGTGGTCCCCACCTGGGTCTCACCTGGACCTGGTGACTCTCGTTCCCACATGCACCAAACCTGGACCTGGTGACTGTGGTGTTCTTGTAGACTCACATTTACCTGGTGACACCATCCCCACTAGGGCCTCACCTGGATCTGCTGACTGTGGCCTGCAGGTTGGCCTCACCTGGACCTGGTGAGTGGGGTTGCCACCTGAGCTTCACCCATACCTGGTGACTCAGGAACCCACGTTGTCCTCTTGGACCTGGTTAATCTGTTCCTTACATGGTCCTCTCTCAGACCCGGGGATTCTGGTCACCACCTAGGCCTGACCTGGACCTGGTGAATCTCTTCCCATCTGGGCCTTACCCAGTCCTGGTGACTTTGTTCCCCACCTGGACCTGATTGCTTTGGACTCTTTCTTGGCCTCACCTGGAACTGGTGACTCTTATCCTCTCTGCGCGTGACTCAGGCCGGGTGACTCTAGTCCTCACCTGGGCATCATTGGTACCTGGTGACTCTGTTCCACACCTGAGCCTCACCTGGACATGATGACTCTGGAAACTCTCTGGGCCTCACCCTGACCTGGTGACTCTGGTCCCCATCTGGATGTCACCTGGACCAGGTGATTCTGGTACCCCTCTAGGCCTCAACCAGATCTGGTCTCTGGTCCTCAACTGGGCCTCGGCTGGACCTAGTGAATATGCTCCATCTTGGCCTCATTTGGACCTGGTTACTCTGGTCCCTACCTGGGCATCATGGGGACCTGGTTCCACTGCATGGCCTGCAGGTTGGCCTAACCTGGACCTGGTAACTCTGGTCCCTACCTTGTCAATATCGGGACCCGGTTACTTTGCATGGCCTGCAGGTAGGCCTCACCTGAACCTGGTGAGTGGGGTTGCCACTTGGGCCTCACCCATACCTGGTGACACAGGCCCCTATGTGGGCCTCACTTGGACCTGGTGTATCTGGTAATTCTGGTCACCACCTGGGAATCACCTGGACCTGGTGAATCTGGTAACTCTGGTCACCACCTGTGAATCACCTGGACCTGGTGAATCTGTGTCCCCATCTGGGCCTCACCCAGTCTTAGTGACTTTTTTCCCCACCTGGACCTGATTGCTGTGGACTCCTTCTTAGCCTCACCTGGAACTGTTGACTCTGATCCTAACTGGGCCTCACCCAGATCTTTTGACTCTGGTCCTCACCTGCTGGACCATTATGACCTTGATACTCTGTTCCACACCTGAGACTCACCTGGACATGATGACTCTGGATCCCCTCTGGGCTTCTCCCTGACATGGTGTCTCTGGTCCCCATCTGGATGGCACTTAGACCAGGTGAATCTGGTAGCCCCTCTAGACCTCAACTAGACCTGGTGACTCTGGTCCTCTACTGGGCCTCAACGGGACGTAGTGAATATGCTCCCCACCTTCGCCTCATCTGGACCTGGTGACACTGGCTCCACCTGGGCATCACCTGTAACTGGTGAATCTGATCTTAAGCATGGCCTCACCTGACGTGGTGACTGTGGTTCCCATCGGGACCTCACCTGGACCTCATGTCTCTGGTCCTAACTGGGCCTCAACTGGACCTTGTGACTGTGGTCCCACCTGGACCTCACCTGGATCTGGTGGCTCTGGTTCCCATATGGGACTCTCCTGGACCTGGTTACTGTGGTATCCATCTGGCCTTACCTGGAACACAATGACTCTGATCCATATTTGGGCCTCTCCTGGACCTGTTGACTCTGGTCCTCACCTGGGCATCTTTGGTACTTGGTGACTCTGTTCCACACCTGAGCCTCACCTGGACATGATGACTCTGGAACCTCTCTGGGCCTCAACCTGACCTGGTGTCTCTGGACCCATCTGAATGGTACCTGGACCAGGTGATTCTGGTAACCCTCTAGGCCTCAACCAGGTCTGGTGACTCTGGTCCTCAACTGGGCCTCACCTGGACCTAGTGAATATGCTCCATCTGGGCCTCATTTGGACCTGGTGACTCTGGTCCCTACCTGGGCATCATCGGGACATGGTTACTCTAATCCCCTCTGGGACTGACCTGATAGTGGTAACTCTGGTCCTGACTTTGACCCCTTCTGTACCATGTGACTCTGGTTCCACCTGGACCTCACCTGTAAGTGGTGACTCTGATCCTAAGCATCGCCTCACGTGACCTGGTGACTGTGGTTCCCATCGGGACCTCACCTGGACCTCATGTCTCTGGTCCCACCTGGGCTTCAACAGGATCTTGTAACTGGTACCCACCTGAGTAGCATAGGATATTGTTACACTGTTCACTAACAGTGACCCAGCCAGACCTGTTAACTCTGGTCTTCACCTGGTTCACACCTGGACATGGTGACACTGGTTCCCACCAGGGTCTCACCTGGACATGGTGAGTCAGATCCCCACCTGGTCCTCACCTGTAACTGGTGATTCTCATTCCCACATGGGCATCATGTGGACCTGGTGGCTGCAGTGTTTCTAGCTTCTCATGTAATTCGAGAATCTGGTCCGCACCAGGGACTCACCGGGACCTAGTGAGTGTGGTTGCCACCTGCACCTCACCAGGACCTGGTCATTCTGGTCTGCACCTGAGACTACCCTGGATCTGGTGACTGTGGTCCCCACCTGGGCTTCACCTGGATTTGGGGACTCCGGTCCCAATCCCGGCCTCACCTGGCCCTGTTATCCATGGTCTTCAACTGGACAAATTTGGGACCCGGTGACTGTGTTCCACAACTGGACTTCACCTGGACCAGGTGACTCTGGTCCCCCTCTGGGTCTCACCGTGCCCTAGTGACTGTGAAGCCAACTTTGGCCTGACTTGGACCTGCTGACCCTGGTTGCCACCTGCGCCTGACCTCGAACTGTTGACTTTGTTTCTTTCAAGGGCCTACCCTGTACCTCGTTATCCTGGTCCCCAACTGGGCCTCAACTGGACGTGGTGACTCTCGTCACCACTGGGGACTCACCTGGACAGGCTTACAGTGTTCCACAGCTGGGCCTGAGGTAGACCTGTTGACCATGATCCCCAAGCCGGCCTCACGTGGACATTTTGGCTGTGATCCCCGCCGGGGCCTCACGTGTACCTGGTAACTCTGATCCTCACCTGGGCCTCATCTGGACCTAGTGACTCTGTTCCCCACCTGGGCTTCACCTGGATCTGGAGACTCTGGTCCCCACCTGGACTTCACCTGGATCTGGTGACTCTGGTCCCCACCTGGACCTCTCCTGGACCTGGTGACTCTCTTTGCAACATGGACCTCACCTGGATCTGGTGACTCTTCCTCAGTTTGGTCTCACCTGGACCTGGTGTCTCTCCTCCCCACATTGACCTAACTCAGAACTGCTGATTTTGACCCACCTAGGCCGCACCCAGACCTGGTGACTCTTGTCCCCAGCTATGCCTCAATTCGACCTGATGAATCTGGTCCTCACGTGGGCCTCACATGGACCTGGGACTCAGCTGGATAGAGTGGCTCTGGTTCCCACAAGGGCTCACCTGATACTGCTGATTGTGGTCTTATTCTATGCCTCACCAGGACCTAGTGATTCTGTTCCCCAACTGGGCCTGCATGGCCCTAGTGACTCTGGTCCTCACCCAGGCATCATTGGGACCTGGATACTCTACTCCACACCTGGGCCTCACTTTCACCAGGGACCTCTGGTCCCATTCTGAGCCTCAAACTAAACTGGTTACTCTGGTTCCCCTCTGGGCCTCACACTTACCGGTGACTCTAGTCACCCCTTGGGCTTCATTTGGGCCTGGTGAATCTGGTCCTTAGCTGGTCCACATTTGGATCTGGTGACTGGTCGCCACCTGGGCCTCACCTGGACTTGGTGAATCCTGTTGCCACCAGCGCCTCACCTGGACCTTCTGACTGTGGTCCCACCTGGAACTCACCTGCATCTGGTGGCTCTGGTTCCCATATGGGGCTCTCCTGGACCTGGTTCCTGTGGTCTCCATCTGGCCTCACCTGGAACACAATGATTCTGATCCATATTTGGTCCTCTCCTGGACCTGTTGACTCTGGTCCTTACCTGGACATCATTGGGACCTGGATACTCTCTTATATACCTGGGCCTCACCCGGACCTGGTGACTGTGGTCCCACCTGGGCCTCACCTGGATGAGGTGACTGGTTCCCACAGGGACCTCACCTGGACCTGGTGACTCAGGTCCTCATATGGGCATCATGGGACCTGGGTTCTCAGTTGCACATCGGGGCTTCATCTGGACCTAGTGATTCTCGTCCCCCCCTGGGCCTCACCCTGACGTGGTAACTCAGGTCCCCACTGGATATCACCAGAACCGGGTGACACTGGTCCCCCTCTGGGCCTCACCCGGAGCTGGGGACACTGGTACTCAACTGGGCCTCAACAGGACCTGGTGAATCTACTCCTCACTTAGGCCTCGTCTGGACCTTGTGACTCTGTTCCCACCTGGCATCTTTGGGACATGGTTACTCTGTTCCCCACCTGGGCCTCACATGGACATGATAACTTTGACCCACACTTTGGCCTCAACTTTTCCTGATGACTCTGGTCCCCCCACCTAGGCCTCAATATGGACCTGGTGACTGTGGTCCCCACCTGGGTCTCACCTGGACCTGGTGACTCTCGATCCCACATGAACCACACCAGGATCTGGTGACTGTGTTGTTCTTGTAGAATCACTTTTAACTGGTGACTCCAGTCCACACTAGGGCCTCACGTGGATCGGGTGACTTGGCCTGCAGGTTGGCCTCACATGGACCTGGTTAGTGGGGATGTCACTTGGGCCTCGCCCATACCTGGTGACTCAGGTCTCCACTTGGGCCTCTTGGACCTGGTGAATCTGGTCCTTATCTGGTCCTCTCCCAGACCCGGGGACTCTGGTTACTACCTGGGCCTCACCTGGACCAGGTGAATCCGACCCCATCTGGGCCTCACTCACTCCTGGTGACTTTGTTCCCCACCTTGACCTGATTGCTGTGGACTCTTTCATGGCCTCACCTGGACCTGGTGACTCTGATCCTATCTGCGTGTCACCCAGACCTGGTGACTCTGGTCCTCACCTGGGCGTCATTGGTACCTGGTGACTCTGTTCCACAACTGAGCCTCACCTGGACATGAGGCTCTGGACTCTCGAACCTCGCTGGGCCTCACCCTGACCTGGTGACTCTGGACCCATCTGGATGTCACCTCCACCAGGTGATTCTGGTACCCCTCTAGGCCTCAAGCAGATCTGGTGACTTTGGTCCTCAACTGGGCCTCACCTGGACCTAGTGAATATGCTCCATCTGGGCCTCATTTGGACCTGGTGACTCTGGTCCCTACCTGGGCATCATCGGGATATGGTTCCACTGCATGGCCTGCAGGTTGGCCTCCCCTGGACCTGGTGAGTGTGGTTGCCACCTGCACCTCACCTGGACCTGGTGATTCTGGTCTGCACCTGAGATTACACTGGATCTGGTGACTGTGGTCCCCACCTGGGCTTCACCTGGATTTGGGGACCCCGGTCCCCATCTGGGCCTCACCTGGCCCTGTTGACCATGGTCCTCAAGTGGGAAAAATTGGGACGCGGTGACTGTGTTCCACAACTGGATCTCACCTGGACCAAGTGACTCTGGTCCCCCTCTGGGTCTCACCGTGCCCTAGTGACTGTGAAGCCCACTTTTCCCTGACTTGGACCTGCTGACCCTGGTTGCCACATGCGCCTGACCTCGAACTGTTCACTCTGCTTTATTCAAGGACCTCCCCTGTACCTTGTGATCCTGGTCACCACCTGGGCTTCACCTTGACGTGGTGACACTTGTCACCACCGGGGACTCACTTGGACCTGGTTACTGTGTTCTACACCTGGGCCTCAAGTAGACCTGTTGACCATGGTCCCCAAGCCGTCCTCACAAGCACTGTTGCCTCTGATACCCATCGGGGCATCACGTGTACCTGGTAAATCTGGTCCTCACCTGGGCCGCATCTGGACCTAGTGACTCTGGTCCCCACCTGTACGTCTCCTGGATCTGGTAACTCTGGTCCCCACCTGGAACTCACCTCGATCTGGTGACTCTGGTCCTCAGTTTGGCCTCACCTGGACCTGGTGTCTCTCGTCCCTACTTTGACCTAACTCAGAACTGCTGAATTTTGCCCCACCTAGGACGCACCCAGACCTGGTGACTCTTGTCCCCAGCTATGCCTCAATTCGACCTGATGAATCTGGTCCTCACGTGGGCCTCACATGGACCTGGGACTCAGCTGGATAGAGTGGCTCTGGTTCCCACAAGGGGCTCCCCTGATAATGTTGACTGTGGTCTTATTCTATGCCTCACCAGGACCTAATGATTCTGTTCCCCATCTGGGCCTGCATGGCCCCAGTGACTCTGGTCCTCACCCAGGCATCATTGGGACCTGGATACTCTATTCCACACCTGGGCCTCACTCTGACCAGGGACCTCTTGTCGCTTTCCGGGCCTCAAACTAAACTGGTTACTCTGGATCCCCCTCTGGCCTCACCCTTACCTGGTGACTCTGGTCACCCCTTGCGCTTCACTAGGGCCTGTTGATTCTCGTCCTTAGCTGGTCCGCACCTGGATGTGGTGACTGGTCGCCACCTGGGCCTCACCTGGACTTGGTGAATCCTGTTGCCACCTACGACTCACCTGGACCTCGTGACTCTGGTCCCCACCAGGGCCTCAACGTGACCTGGTGAGTGTGGTTGCCATCTGCACCTCACCTGGACCTGGTGATTCTGGTCTGCACCTGAGACTACCCTGGATCTGGTGACTGTGGTCCCCACCTGGGCTTCACCTGCTTTGGGGACTCTGGTCTCCATCTGGGCCTCACCTGACCCTGTTGACCATGGTCCTCAACTGGGTAAAATTGGGACCCGGTGACTGCGTTCCACAACTGAACCTCAACGGAGCAGGTGACTCTGGTCCCCCTCTGGGTCTCACCGTGCCCTCGTGACTGTGAACCCCACATTGGCCTGACTTGGACCTGCTGACTCTGGTTGCCACCGCTGCCTGACCTCGAACTGATGACTCTGGTTCTTTCAAGGGCCTCCCCTGTACCTCGTGATCCTGGTCCCCACCTGGACCTCACCTGGACGTGGTGACTCTTGTCACCACCGGGGACTCACCTGGACCTGCTTACTGTGTTCCACACCTGGGCCGCAAGTAGTCCTGTTGACCATGGTCCCCAAGCCGGCCTCACATGGACCTGTTGCCTCTGATTCCCACCGGGGCGTCACGTGTAACTGGTAACTCTGGTCCCCACCTGGGTCTCATCTGGACCTAGAGACTCTGGTCCCCAACTGGACTTCACCTGGATCTGGTGACTCTGGTCCCCCCTGGACCTCACCTGGATCTGGTGACTCTGGTCCTCAGTTTGGCCTCACCTGGACCTGGTGCCTCTCGTCCCCACTTGGACCTAACTCAGAACTGCTGAATCTTGCCCCACCTAGGCCACATCCAGATCTGGTGACTCTTGACCCCAGCTATGCCTCAAATCGACCTGATGAATCTGGTCCTCACGTGGGCCTCACATGGACCTGGGACTCAGCTGGATAGAGTGGCTCTGGTTCCCACAAGTGGCTCACCTGATACAGCTGACTGTGGTCTTATTCTATGCCTCACCTGGTCCTAGTTATTCTGTTCCCATCTGGGCCTGCATGGCCCTAGTGACTCTGGTCCTCACTCAGGAAACATTAGGACCTGGATACTCTATTCCACACCTGTGCCTCACATTGACCGTGGACCTCTCGTCCCATTCTGGGACTCAAACTAAACTAGTTACTGGTTCCCCTTTGGGCCTCACCCTTACCTGGTAACTCTGGTCACCCGTTTGGCTTCACTTGGGCCTGGTGAATCTGGTCCTTAGCTGGTCTCACCTGGATCTCGTGAATGGTCTGCACCTGGGCCTCACCTGGATTTGGTGAATCCTGTTGCCACATGCGCCTCAACTGGACCTTGTAACTGTGGTCCCACCTGGATCTCACCTGGATCTAGTGGCTCTGGTTCCCATATGGGGCTGTCCTGGACCTGGTTCCTGTGGTCTCCATCTGGCCTCACCTGGAACACAATGACTCTGATCCATATTTGGGCCTCTCGTGCACCTGTTGACTATGGTCCTTACATGGGCATCATTGGGACCTTGATACTCTCTTATATACCTGGGCCTCACCTGGACCTGGTGACTTTGGTCCCACCCGGGCCTCTATGGGATGAGGTGACTGGTTCCCACAGGGACCTCACCTTGACCTGGTGACTCAGGTCCTCATATGGGCATCATGGTACCTGGTTTCTGAGTTCCACATCGGGGCCTCACCTGTACCTAGTGATTCTAGTCCCCCTCTGGGCCTCACCCTGATGTGGTGACTCTGGTCCCCACCTGGATATCACCAGAACCGGGTGACTCTGGTCCCCCTCTGGGACTCACCCGGAGATGGGGACACTGGTCCTCAACTGGGCCTCAATAGGACCTGATGAATCTACTCCTCACTTAGGCCTCGTCTGGACCTTGTGACTCTTTTCCCACCTGGCATCAATGGGACATTGTTACTCTGTTCCCCACCTGGGCCTCACCTGGACATGATAACTTTGCTCTACTCTTTGGCCTCAACTGGTCCTGATGACTCTGGTCCCCCCACCTAGGCCTCAATCTGGACCTGGTGACTGTGGTCCCCACCTGGGTCTCACCTGGACCTGGTGACTCTCGTTCCCACATGAACCACACCTGGACCTGGTGACTGTGGTGTTCTTGTATACTCACATGTACCTGGTGACTCCAGTCCCCACTAGGGCCTCACCTGGATCTGGTGACTCTGGCCCGCTGGTTGGCCTCACCTAGACCTGGTGAGTGGGGTTGCCACCTAGGCCTCACACATAGCTGGTGACTCAGGTCCCCACGTGAGCCTCTTGGACCTGGTGAATCTGGTCCTTACCTGGTCCTTTCCCAGACCCGGGGACTCTATCCCCACCAGGACCTCACCTGGGCATGGTGATTCTGGTCCCCATCTGGGTCTCACCCAGGTCTGATGACTTTGTTCCCCACCTGGACCTGATTGCTGTGGACTCTTTCTTGGCCTCACCTGGAACTGGTGACTCTGATCCTAACTGGGCCTCACCCAGATCTGCTGACTCTGGTCCTCACTTGGGCATCATTGGTACCTGGTGACTCTCTTCCACACCTGAGCACACCTGGACCCGATGACTCTGGAACCACTCTAGGCCTCCCCCTGACCTGGTGACTCTGGTCCCCATCTGGATATCACCTGGACCAGGTGATTCTGGTACCCTTCTAAGACTCAAGTAGATATGGTGAAACTGGTCCTCAACTGGGCCTCGCCTGGACCTAGTGAATATGCTCCATCTGGGCCTATTTGGACCTGGTGACTCTGGTCCCTACCTGGGCATCATCGGGACATGTTTCCACTGCATGGCCTGCAGATTGGCCTCACTTGGACCTGGTAAATCTGGTCCCTACCTGAACATCACTGGGACATGGTTCTTCTGCATGGCCTGCAGTTTGGCCACACCTGGACCTGGTGAGTGGGGTTGCCACCTGGGCCTCCCCCATACCTTGTGACTAGGGCCCCACGTGGGCCTCCCTTTGACCTGGTGAATCTGGTCCTTACCTGGTCCTCACTCGGAACTAGTATGTCTGGTCACAACATGGGAATCATCTGGACCTGGTGAATCTGGTCCCCATTGGGCCTCTCGCATTCCTGGTGACTTTTTTGCCCACCTATACCTGATTGCTGTGGACTCCTTTTGGGCCTCACCTGGAACGGGTGACTCTGATCCTAACTGGGCCTCACCCAGATCTGGTGACTCTGGTCATCACCTGTGGACCATTATGATCTGGAAACACTGTTCCACACCTGAGACTCACCTGGACATGATGAAGCTGGATCCCCTCTGGGCCACAGCCTGACATGGTGACTCTGGTCCCCATCTGGATATCACCAGAATCGGGTGACTCTCTTCCCCCTCTGGGACTCACCCGGAGCTGGGACACAGGTCCTCAACTGGGCACAACTGGACCTGGTGAATCTACTCCTCACTTAGGTCTCGTCTGGACCTTGTGACTCTTTTCCCACCTGGCATCAATGGGACATGGTTACTCTGTTCCCTCTGGGCCTCACCTGGACATGATAACTTTGCTCCACACTTTGGCCTCATCTGGTCTTGATGACTCTGATCCCCGCACCTAGGCCTCAAACTGAACCTGGTGACTGTGGTCCCCACCTGGGTCACACCTGGACCTGGTGACTCAGGTCCCCACGTGGACCTCTTCGACCTGGTGAATCTGGTCCTTACCTGGTCCTTTCCCAGAATGGGGGCTCTGGTCACCACCTGTGCCTCACCTGGACCTGGTGAATCTGGTACCCCTCTAGGCCTCAACAAGATCTGTGACTCTGATCCTATCTGCGCTTCACTCAGACCTGGTGACTCTGTTCCTCACCTGGGCATCATTGTGACCTGGAGACTCTGTTCCACACCTGAGCCTCACCTGGACATGATGACTCTGGAACCTGGCTGGGCCTCACCCTGACCTGGTGACTCTGGTCCCCATCTGGATGTCACCTGGACCAGGTGATTCTGGTACCCTTCTAGGCCTCAACCAGATCTGGTGACTCTGGTCCTCAACTGGGCCTCACTTGGACCTAGTGAATATGCAGCATCTGGGCCTCTTTTGGACCTGTTGACTCTGGTCCCTACCTGGGCATCATCGGGACATGGTTCCACTGCATGGCCTGCAGGTTGGCCTCACTTGGACCTGGTAAGTCTGGTCCCTAAATGTTCATCATCGGGACATGGTTCCTCTGCATGGCCTGCACGTTGGCCTCACCTGGACCTGGTCAGTGGGGTTGCCACCTGGGCCTCACCTATGCCTGGTGACACAGGTCCCCACGTGGGCCTCACTTGGACCTGGTGAATCTGGTAATTCTGTTCACCACCTGGGAATCCCCTGGAAGTGGAGAAACTGGTTGCCATCTGGGCCTCACCCAGTCCTGGTTACTTTGCTCCCCACCTGGACCTGATTGCTGTGGACTCCTTTTGGGCCTCACCTGGAACTGGTGAGTCTGATCCTAACTAGGACTCACCCAGATCTGGTGACTCTGGTCTTCACCTGTGGACCACTATGACCTGGATACTCTGTTCCACACCTGAGCCTCACCTGGACATGATGACTCTGGATCCCCTCTGGGCCTCACTCTGACATGGTGACTCTGGTCCCCATCTGGATGTCACCTAGACCAGGTGAATCTGGGACCCCTGTCGGCCTCAACAAGACATGGTGACTCTGGTCCTCAACTGGGCCTCACCTGGACCTAGTGAATATGCTCCTCACCTGCGCCTCATCTGGACGTGGTGACTCGGGTACTACCTGGGCATCATCGGGACATGGTTACTCTATTCCCCAATGGGACTGACCTGATCCTAGTAACTCTGGTCCTGTGTTTGGCCTCTTCTGTACCAGGTCACTCTGGCTCCACCTGGGCCTCACCTGTAACTGGTAAATCTGATCCTAAGCATGGCCTCACCTGACCTGGTGACTGTGGTTCCCATCGGGATCTTACCTGGATCTCATGTCTCTGGTCCCACCTGGGCCTCACCAGGACCTGGTGTCTCCGGTACCCACCTGGGTAGAATCAGGATATGGTTACACTGTTCACTAACAGTGACCCAGCCGGACCTATTTACTCTGGTCTTCAGCTGGGCCACACCTGGACATGGTGACACTGGATCCCACTTGGGTCTCAACTTGACATGGTGAGTCGGATCCCCACCTGGTCCTCACCTGTAACTGCTGATTCTCCGGCCCACATGGACATCATGTGGACCTGGTGGCTGCAGTATTTCTAGCTTCTCATGTACCTTGTGACTCTGGTCCCCGCCAGGGCCTCACTGGGTCCTGGGAAATGTGGTTGCCACCTGCACCTCACTTGGACCTGGTGATTCTGGTCTGCACCTGAGACTACCCTGGATCTGCTGACTGTGGTCCCCACCTGGGCTTCACCTGGATATTTGGACTCCGGTCCCCATCTGGGCCTCACCTGGCCCTGTTGACCATGGTCCTCAACTGGGCAAAATTGGGACCCGGTAACTGTGTTCCAAAACTGGACGTCACCTGGACCAGGTGACTCTGGTCCCCCTCTAGGTCTCACCGTGCCTAGTGACTGTGAACCCCACTTTGGCCTGCCTTAGACCTGCTGACCCTGGTTGCCACCTGCGTCTAACCTCGAACTGTTGACTCTGGTTCTTTCAAGGGCCTCCCCTGTACCTGGTGATCCTGGTCCCCACCTAGGCCTCACCTGGACGTGATGACTCTTGTCACCACCGGGGACTCACCTGGACCTGCTTACTGTGTTCCACACCTGGGTCTCAAGTAGACCTGTTGACCATGGTCCCCAAGCCGGCCTCACATGGACCTGTTGCCTCTGACCCCACCGGGGCCTCAAGTGTATCTGGTAACACTGGTTCTCACCTGGGTCTCATCTGGACCTAGTGACTCTGGTCCCCACCTTGGCTTCACCTGGGTCTGGTGACTCTGGTACCCACCTGGACTTCACCTGGATATGGTGACTCTGGTCCCCACCTAGGCCTCTCCTGGACCTGGTGACTCTCTTTCCAACATGGACCTCACCTGGATCTGGTGACTCTGGTCCTCAGTTTGGCCTCACCTGGACCTGGCGTCTCTCGTCCCCATTTTGCCCTAACTCAGAACTGCTGAATCTTGCCCCACCTAGGCTGCACCCAGACCTGGTGACTCTTGTCCCCAGCTATGCCTCAATTCGACCTGATGAATCTGGTCCTCAAGTGAGCCTCACATGGACCTGGGACTCAGCTGGATAGAGTGGCTCTGGTTCCGGTACGGGGCTCAAATGATACTGCTGACTGTGGTCTTATTCTATGCCTCAACAGGGCCTAGTGATTCTGTTCCCCATCTGGGCCTGCATGGCCCTAGTGACTCTGGTCCTTCACCCAGGCATTATTGGGACCTGGATACTCTATTCCACACCTGGGCCTCACTCTGACCAGGGAACTCTGGTCCCATTCTGGGCCACAAACTAAACTACTTACTCTGGTTCCACGTCGGGGCCTCACCCTTACCTGGTGACTCTGGTCACCCCATGGGCTTCATTTGGGCCTGGTGAATCTGGTCCTTAGATTGTCCTCACTTGGATCTGGTGACAGCTCACCACCTGGGCCTCACCTGGACTTGGTGAATCCTGTTGCCACCTGCGCCTCACCTGGACCTTGTGACTGTGGTCCCACCTGGACCTCACCTGGATCTGGTGGCTCTGTTTCCCATATGGGGTTCTCCTCGACCTGGTTCCTGTGGTCTTCATCAGACCTCACCTGGAACACAATGACTCTGATCCATATTTGAACCTCTCCTGGACCTGTTGACTCTGGTCCTTACCTGGGCATCGTTGGGACCTGGATACTCTCTTATATACCTGGGCCTCACCTGGACCTGGTGACTGTGATCCCACCTGGGCCTCACCTGGACTAAGTGTCTGGTTCCCACAGGGACATCACCTGGACCTGGTGACTCAGGTCCTCATATGGGCATCATGGGACCTGGTTTCAGTTCCACATCGTGGCCTCACCTGGACCTAGTGATTCTCGTCCCGCTCTGGGCCTCACCCTGACGTGGTGACTCTGGTCTCCACCTGGATTTCACCAGAACTGGGTGACTCTGGTCCCACACTGGGACTCACCCGGAGCTGGGGACACTGGTCCTCAACTGGGCCTCAGCAGGACCTGGTGAATCTACTCATCACTTAGGCCTCGACTGGACCTGTGATTCTTTTCCCACCTAGCATCAATGGGACATGGTTACTCTGTTCCCCACTTGGGCCTCACCTGGACATGATAACTTTGCTCCACACTTTGGCCTCAACTGTTCCTGATGACTCTGGACCCGCCACCTAAGCATCAATCTGGACCTGGTGACTGTGGTTCCCACCTGGGTCTCACCTGGACCTGGTGACTCTCGTTCCCAAATGAATCATACCTGGACCTGGTGACTGTGGTGTTTTTGTAGACTCAATTTTACCTGGTGACTGGTCACCACTAAGGCCTCACCTGGATCTGGTGACTCTGGCATGCAGGTTGGACTCACCTGGACCTGGTGAGTGGGGTTGCCACCTGGGCCTCACCCTTATCTGGTGACTCAGGTCCCCACGTGGGCCTCTTGGACCTGGTGAATCTGGTCCTTACCTGGTCCTCTCCCAGACCCAGGGACTCTGGTCACCACCTGGGCCTCACCTGGACCTGGTGAATCTGGTCCCCATCTGGGCCTCACCTAGTGCTGCTGACTTTGTTCCCCACCTGGACCTGATTGCTGTGGACTATTTCTTGGCCTCACCTGGAACTGGTGACTCTGATCCTATCTGGGCGTCATCCAGACCTGGTGATTCTGGTCCTCACCTGGGCATCCTTGGTACCTGGTGCCTCTGTTCCACACCTGAGCCTCACTTGAACATGATGACTCTTGAACCACTCTGGGCCTCACCTTGAACTAGTGACTCTGGTACGCATCTGGATGTCACCTGGACCAGGTGATTCTGGTATCCCTCTACGCCTCAACAAGGTCTGGTGACTATGGTCCTCAACTGGGCCTCACCTGGACCTAGTGAATATGCTCCATCTGGGCATCATCTGGACCTGGTGACTCTGGTCCCTACCTGGGCATCATCGGGACATGGTTCCACAGCATGGCCTGCAGGTTGGCCTCTCCTGGACTCGGTGAGTGGGGTTGTCAACTGGGCCTCACCCATACCTGGTGACACAGATCCCCACGTGGGCCTCACTTGGACGTGGTGAATCTGGTCCTTCCCTGGTCCTCAACCAGAACTGGTATCTCTGGTCACCACCTGGGAATCACATGGGCCTGGTGAATCTGGTCCCCATCTGGGCCTCACCCAGTCCTGGTGACTTTGTTCCTCACCTGGACTTGATTGCTGTGGACTCCTTCTTGGCCTCACCTTGAACTTGTGACTCTGAACCTAACTGGGCCTCACCCAGATCTGGTGACTCTGGTCCTCTCCTGTGGACCATTATGACCTGGATACTGTGTTCCAAACCTCAGCCTCACCTGGACATGATGACTGGAACCCCTCTGGGCCTCAGCCTGACATGTTGACTCTGGTCCCCATCTGGATGTCACCTAGACCAGGTGAATCTGGTACCACTCTAGGCCTCACTTGACCTTGCGACTCTGGTCCTCAACTGGGCCTCACCGGGACCTAGTGAACATGCTCCCGACCTCTGCCTCATCTGGACCTGGTGACTCTGGTACTACCTGGGCATCATCGGGACATGGTTACTCTATTCCCCACTGGGACTGATCTGATCCTGGTAACTCTGGTCCTGACTTTGGCCTCTTCTGTACCAGGTGACTCTGGCTCCACCTGGGTCTCATCTGTAACTTGTGACTCTGATCCTAAGCATGGCCTCACCTGACCTCGTGACTGTGCTTCCCATCGGGACCTCACCTGGACCTCATGTCTCCGGGCCAAACTGTGCCTCACCAGGACCTTGTGTCTCTGGTACCCACCTGGATAGCATCAGGATATGGTTACACTGTTCACTAACAGTGACCAAGGCGGACCTATTAACTCTGCTCTTCACCTGGGTCACACCTGGACATGGTGATTCTGGTCTGCACCTGAGACTACCCTTGATCTGGTGACTGTGGTCCCCACCTGGGCTTCACCTGGATTTGGGGACTCCGGTCCCCATCTGGGCCTCACCTGGCCCTGTTGACCATGGTCCTCAACTGGGCAAAATTGGGACCCGTTGACTGTGTTCCACAACTGGACCTCTCCTGGACCAGGTGACTCTGGTCCCCCTCTGGATGTCACCGTGCCCTAGTGACTGTGAACCCCACTTTGGCCTGACGTAGACCTGCTGACCCTGGTTTCCACCTGCGCCTGACCTCGAAGTGCTGACTCTGGTTCTTTCAATGGCCTCCCCTGTACCTGGTGATCCTGGTGCCCACCTTGGCCTCACCTGGACGTGGTGACTCTTGCACCACCGGTGACTCACATGGACCTGGTTACTGTGTTCCACACCTGGGCCTCAAGTAGATCTGTTGACCATGGTCCCCAAGACGGCCTCACATGGACCAGTTGCCTCTGATCCTCACCGGGGCCTCACGTGTACCTGGTAACTCTGATCGTCACCTGGGCCTCATCTGGACCTAGTGACTCTGGTCCCCACCTGGGCTTCACCTGGATCTGGTGACTCTGGTCCCCACCTGGACTTCACCTGGATCTGGGGACTCTGGTCCCCACCTGGACCTCTCCTGGTCCTGCTGACTCTCTTTCCATCATGGACCTCACCTGGATCTGGTGACTCTGGTCCTCAGTTTGGCCTCACCTGGACCTGGTATCTCTCGTCCCCTCTTTGAGCTAACTCAGAACTGCTGAATCTTACCCCACCTTGTCCGCACCCTGACCTGGTGACTCTTGTCCCCAGCTATGCCTCAATTCAACCTGATGAATCTGGTCCTCACGTGGGCCTCACATGGATCTGGTGACTCAGGTCCTCATATGGGCATCATGGGACCTGGTTTCTCAGTTCCACATCGGGGCCTCACCTGCACCTAGTGATTCTCTCCCCCTCTGGGCCTCACCCTGACGTGTTGACTCTGGTCACCACCTGGATATCACCAGAACCGGTGACTCTGGTCCCCCTCTGGGACGCACCCGGAGCTGGCGACCCTGGTCCTCAACTGCGCCTCAACAGGACCTGGTGAATCTACTCCTCACTTAGGCCTCGTATGGACCTTGTGACTCATTTCCCACCTGGCATCAATGGGACAAGATTACTCTGGTCCCAACCTGGACCTCGCATGGACATGATAACTTTGCTCCACACTTTGGCCTCAACTGGTCCTGATGACCCTCGTCCCCCCACCTAGGCCTCAATCTGGACCTGGTGATTGTGGTCCCCACCTGGGTTTCACCTGGACCTGTTGACTCTCCTTGCCACATGAACCCCACCTGGACCTGATGACTGTGGTGTTCTTGTAGACTCACATTTCCCTGTTGACTCCGGTCCCCACTAGGGCCTCACCTGGATCTGGTAACTCTGGCCTGCAGGTTGGCCTCACCTGGACATCTTGAGTGGGGTTGCCTCCTGGGCCTCAACCATACATGGTGGCTCAGGTCCCCACGTGAGCCTCTTGGACCTGGTGAATCTGGTACTTACCTGGTCCTCTCCCAGACCCGGAACTCTGGTCAACACCTGGGCCTCACCTGGACCTGGTGAATCTGTTCCCCATCTGGGCCTCACCCAGTCCAGGTGACTTTGATCCCCTCCTGGACCTGTTTGTTGTGGACCCTTTCTTGGCCTCATCTGAACTGGTGACTCTGATCCTATCTGCGGGTCTCCCAGACCTGGTGACTCTGGTCCTCACATGGGCATCATTGGTACCTGGTGACTCTGTTCCTCACCTGAGCCTCACCTGGACATGATGACTCTGGAACCTCTCTGGGCCTCTCCCTGACCTGGTGACTCTGGTCCCCATCTGCATGTCACCTGGACGAGGTGATTCTGGTACCCCTCTAGGCATCAACTAAATCTGGTGACTCTGGTCCTCAACTGGGCCTCACCTGGACCTAGTGAATTTGCTCCATCTGGGCCTCATTTGGACCTGGTGTCTCTGGTCCCTACCTGGGCATCATCGGGACGTGGTTCCACTGCATGGTCTGCAGGTTTTCCTCACCTGGACCTGGTAACTCTGTTCCTTACCTGGGCATCATCGGGACATGGTTCCTCTGCATGGCCTGCAGGTTGGCCTCACCTGGACCTGGTGAGTGGGGCGGCAATCTGGGCCTCACACATGCATTGTGACATAGGTCCCCACGTGGGTCTCACTTGGACCTGGTGAATCTCGTCCTTACCTGGTCCTCACCCAGAACTGATAACTCTGGTCACCACCTGGGAATAACCTGGATCTTGTTAATCTGGTCCCCATCTTGTCCTCACCCAGTCCAGGTGACTATGTTCCCCACCTGGACCTGATTGCTGTGGACACCTTCTTGGCCTCATCTGGAACTGGTGACTCTGATCATAACTGGGTCTCACCCAGATCTGGTGACTCAGGTCCTCACCTGAGGACCATTATGACCTGGATACTCTGTTCCACACCTGAGCCTCACCTGGACATGATGACTCTGGATCCCCTCTGGGCCTCAGCCTGACATGGTGACTCTGGTCCCCATCTGGATGTCACCTAGAGCAGGTGAATCTGGTACCCTTCTAGGCCTCAACTAGACCGGGGGATCTGGTCCTCAACTGGGCCTCACCAGGACCTAGTGAATATACCCCCACCTGCGCCTCATCTGGACGTGGTGACTCGGGTTCTACCTCGGCATCATCGGGACTTCACCTGGATCTGGTGACTCTGGTCCACAACTGGATCTGACATGCATCTGGTGACTCTGGTCCTCAGTTTGGCCTCACCTGGACCTGGTGTCTCTTCTCCCCACTTTGACCTAACTCAGAACTGCTGAATCATGTGCCACCTAGACCGCACCCAGACCTTGTGACTCTTGTCCCCAGCTATGCCTCAATTCGACCTGATGAATCTGGTCCTCCGTGCGTCTCACATGGACCTGGGACTCTGCTGGATACAGTGGCTCTGTTTCATACAAGGGGCTCACCTGATACTGGTGACTGTGGTCTTATACTATGCCTCACCAGCACCTAGTGATTCTGTTCCCCATCTGGGCCTGCATGGCCCTAGTGACTCTGGTCCTCACCCAGGCATCATTGGGTCCTGGATACTCTATTCCACATCTAGGACTCACACTGAACAGGGACCTCTGTTCCCATTCTGGGCCTCTAACTAAACTGGTTACTCTGGTTCCCCCTCTGGGCCTCACCCTTACCTGGTGACACTGGTCACCCTTTGGGCTTCATTGGGCCTGGTGAATCTGGTGTTAGCTTGTCCTCACTTGGATCTGGTGACTGGTCGCCACCTGGGCCTCACCTGGACTCGGTGAATCCTGTTTCCACCTGCGCCTCACTGGACCTTGTGACTGTGGTCCCACCTGGTTCTCACCTAGATCTGGTGGCTCTGGTTCCCATATGGGGCTCTCCTGTAACTGGTTCCTGTGGTCTCCATCTGGCCTCACCTGGAACACAATGACTCTGATCCATATTTGGGCCTCTCCTGCACCTGTTGACTCTGGTCCTTACCTGGGCATCATTGGGAACTGGATACTCTCTTATATACCTGGGCCTCACCTGGACCTGGTGACTGTGGTCCCACCTGATCCTCACCTGGACGAGATGACTGGTTCCCACAGGGACCTCACCTGGACCTGGTGACTCAGGTCATCATATGGGCATCATGGGACCTGGTTTCTCAGTTCCACATCGGGGCCTCACCTGGACCTAGTGATTCTCGTCCTGCTCTGGGCCTCACCCTGACGTGGTGCCTCTGGTCCCCACCTGGATATCACCAGAACCCGGTGACTCTGGTCCCCCTCTGGGACTCACCCGGAGCTGGGAACACTGGTCCTCAACTGGGCCTCAATAGGACCTGGTGAATCTACTCCTCACTTAGGCCTCGTCTGGACCTTGTGACTCTTTTCCCACCTGGCATCAATGGGACATGTTTACTCTGTTCCCCACCTGTGCCTCACCTGGACATGATAACTGTGCTCCGCACATCGGCCTCAAATGGTCCAGATGACTGTGGTCCCCACACCAGGCCTCAATCTGGACCTTGTGACTGTGGTCCCCACATGCGTCTCACCTGGACCTGGTGATTCTCGTTCGCCCAAGAACCACACCTGGACCTGGTGAGTGTGGTGTTCTTCTAGACTCTTATTTACCTGGTGACTCCGGTCCCCACTAGGGCCTCACCTGGGTCTGGTGACTCTGACCTGCAGGTTGGCCTCACCAGGACCTGGTGAGTGGGGTTGCCACCTAGGCCTCACACATACCTGGTGACTCAGGTCCCGACGTGGGCCTCTTGGACCTGGTGAATCTGGTCCTTACATGGTCCTCTCCCATACCCCGGGACTCTGGTCACCATCTGGGCCTCACCTGGACCTGGTGACTCTGGTCCCCTACTGGCCTCACCCAGTCCTCATGATTTTGTTCCCCACCTGGACCTGATTGCTGTGGACTCCTTCTTGGTCTCACCTGGAACTGGTGACTCTGATCCTAACTGGGCCTCACCCAGATGTGGTGACTCTGGTCCTCACCTGGGCATCGTTAGTACCTGGTGACTCTGTTACACACCTGAGCCTCACCTGGACATGATGACTCTGGAACCTCTCTGGGCCTCACCCTGACCTGGTGACTCTGGTCCACATCTGGATGTCACCTGGACCATGTGATTCTGATACCCCTCTAGGCCTCCACCAGATCTGGTGACTCTGGCCCTCAACTGGACCTCACCTGGACCTAGTGAATATTCTCCATCTAGGAGTCATTTGGACCTGGTTACTCTGGTCACTACCTGGGCATCATCCGGACATGGTTCTACTGCATGGCCTGCAGGTTGGCCTCACCTGGACCTGGTAAGTCTGGTCCCTACCTGGGCATCATCAGGACATGGTTCCTCTGCATGGCCTGCAGGTTGGCCTCACCTGGACCTGGTGAGTGGGGTTGCCGCCTGGGCCTCACCCATACCTGGTGACACAGGTCCCCACGTCGGCCTCACTTGGACCTGGTGAATCTGGTCCTAACCTGGTCCTCACCTGCAACTAGTAATTCTGGTCACCACCTAGGAATCACCTGGACCTGGTGAATCAGGTCCGCATTGGGCCTCACTCATTCCTGGTGAATTTGTTCCCCACCTGGACCTGATTGCTGTGCACTCCTTCTTGGCTTCATTGGAACTGATGACTCTGATCCTAACTGGGGCTTACCCAGATCTGCTGGCTCTGGTCCTCACCTGTGGACCGTTATGACCTGGATACTCTGTTCCACACCTGAGCCTCACCTGGACTTGATGACTCTGGATCCCCTCAGGGCCTCAGCCTGACATGGTGACTCTGATCCTCATCTGGATGTCACCTAGACCAGGTGAATCTGGTACCCCTCTAGGGCTCAACTAGACCTGGTGACTCTGGTCCACAACTGGGCCTCACCGGGACCTCGTGAATATGCTCCCCACCTGCGCCTCATCTGGACCTGGTGGCTCTGGTTCTACCTGGGCCATATCGGGACATGGTTACTGTATTCCCCACTGGGACTGTCCTGATCCTGGTAACTCTGGTCCTGACTTTGGCCTCTTCTGTACCAGGTGACTCTGGTTCCACGTGGGCCTCACCTGTAACTGGTGACTCTGATGCTAAGCATAGCCTCAGCTGACCTGGTGACTGTGGTTCCCATTGGGATCTCACCTGGACTTAATGTCTCTGGACCCACCTGGGCCTCACCAGGACCTGTTGTCTCTGGTACCCACCTGAGTAGCATCAGGATATGGTTACATTGTTCACTAACAGTGACCCAGCCGGACCTATTAACTCCGGTCTTCACCTGGGCCCCACCTGGTCATGGTGACACTTGTTCCCACCTGGGTCTCACCTGGACATGGTGAGTCGGATCCCCACCTGGTCCTCACCTGTAACTGGTGATTCTCATTCCCACATGGACATCATGTGGACCTGGTGGCTGCGGTGTTTCTAGCTTCTCATGTACCTCGTGACTCTGGTCCCCACCAGGGCCTCACCGGGACCTGGTGAGTGTGGTTCCACCTGCACCTCACCTGGATCTGGTGATTGTGGTCTGCACCTGAGACTACCCTGGATATGGTGACTGTGGTCCCCACCTGGGCTTCACCTGGATTTGGGAACTCCGGTCCCCTTCTGGGCCTCACCTGGCCATGTTGACCATGGTCCTCAACTGGGCAAAATTTGGACCCGGTGACTGTGTTCCACAACTGGACCTCACCTGGACCAGGTGACTCTGGTCTCGCTCTGGGTCTCACCGTGCCCTAGTGACTGTGAACCCCACATTGGCCTGACTTGGACCTACTGACCCTGGTTGCCACCGGCGCCTGATCTCGAACTGTTGACTCTGGTTCTTTCAAGGGTCTCCCCTGTACCTGTTGATCCTGGTCCCCACCTGGGACTCACCTGGACCTGGTGACTCTTGTCACCACCGGGGACTCACCTGGACCTGCTTACTGTGTTCCACACCTGGGCCTCAAGTAAAACTGATGACCATGGTCCCCAAGCCGGCCTCACATGGATCTGTTGCCTCTGATCCCCACCGGGGCCTCACCTGTACCTGGTAACTCTGGTCCTCACCTGGGGCTAATCTGGACCTAGTGAGTCTGGTCTCCACCTGGGCTTCTCTGGATCTGGTGACTCTGGTCCGCACCTGGTCTTCACCTGGATCTGGTGACTCTGGTCCCCACTTGGACCTCTCCTGGACCTGGTGACTCTCTTTCCAACATGGACCTCACCTGGATCTGGTGACTCTGATCCTCATTTTGGCCTCACCTGGACCTGGTGTCTCTCGTCCCCACTTTGACCTAACGCAGAACTGCTGAATCTTGCCCCACCTAGGCTGCACCCAGACCTGGTGACTCTTGACCCCAGCTATGCCTCAATTCGACCTGATGAATCTGGTTCTCACGTGGGCTTCACATGGACCTGGGACTCAGCTGGATAGAGTGGCTCTGGTTCCCACAAGGGGCTCACCTGATACTGCTGACTGTGGTCTTATTCTATGCCTCACCAGGACCTAGTGATTCTGTTCCCCATCTGGGCCAGCATGGCCCTAGTGCCTCTGGTCCTCACCCAGGCATCATGGGACCTGGATACTCTATTCCACGCCTGGTCCTCACTCTGACCAGGGACCTCTGGTCCCATTCTGGGCCCCAAACTAAACTGGTTAATCTGGTTCCCCCTCTGGGTCTCACCCTTACTTGGTGACTGTGGTCACCCCTGGGATCTACTAGGCCCTGGTGAATCTGGAACTTAGGTGGTCGGCACCTGTATCTCGTGACTGCTCGACACCTGGGCATCACCTGGACTTGGTGAATCCTGTTGCCACTTGCGCCTCACCTGGACCTTGTGACTGTGGTCCCACCTGGAACTCACCTGGATCTGATGGCTCTGGTTACCATTTGGGGCTCTCCTGGACCTGGTTCCTGTGGTCTCCATCTGGCCTCACCTGGAACACAATGACTCTTATCCATATTTGGGCCTCTCCTGGACCAGTTGACTCTGGTCCTTACCTGGGCATCATTGGTACCTGGATAATCTCTTATATACCTGGGCCTCACCTGGACCTGTTGACTGTGGTCCCACCGGGGCCTCACCTGGACGAGGTGACTGGTTCCCACGGGGACATCACCTGGACCTGGTGACTCAGGTCTTCATATGGGCATCATGGGACCTGGTTTCTCAGTTCCACATCGGGACCTCACCTGGATGGAGTGATTCTCTTCCCTCTCTGGGCCTCACCCTGACGTGGTGACTCTGGTCCCCACCTGGATATCACCAGAACCGGGTGACTCTGGTCCCCGTCTGGGACTCAACCAGAGCTGGGGACACTGGTCCTCAACTTGGCCTCAACAGGACCTGGTGAATCTACTCCTCACTTAGGCCTCGTCTGGACCTTGTGACTCTTTTCCCACCTGGCATCAATGGGACATGTTTACTCTGTTCCCCACCTGGGCCTCACCTGGACATGATAACTGTGCTCCGCACTTCGGCCTTAAATGGTCCAGATGACTCTGGTCCCCCCACCAGGCCTCAATCTGGACCTGGTGACTGTGGTCCCCACATGGGTCTCACCTGGACCTGGTGACTCTCGTTCCCACATGAACCACACCTGGACCTGGTGACTGTGGTGTTCTTGTAGACTCACATTTACCTGGTGACTCCGCTCCCCACTAGGGCCTCACCAGGATCTGGTGACTCTGGCCTGCTGGTTGGCCTCACGAGGACCTGGTGAGTGGGGTTGCCACCTGGGCCTCACCCATACCTGGTGACCAGGTCCCCACGTGGGCCTCTTGGACCTGGAGAATCTGGTCCTTACCTGGTCCTCTCCCTTACCCGGGGACTCTGGTCACCACCTGGGCCTGACCTGGACCTGGTGAATCTGGAACCCATCTGGGCCTCACCCACTCCTCGTGACTTTGTTCCCCACCTGGACCTGATTGCAGAGGACTCCTTCTTGGCCTCACCTGGAACTGGTGACTGATCCTAACTGGGCCTCACCCAGATCTGTTGACTCTGGTCTTCACCTGTGGACCATTATAACCTGGATCTCTGTTCCACACCTGAGACTCACTTGGACATGATGACTCTGGATCCCCTCTGGGCCTCACCCTGACATGGTGACTCTGCTCCCCATCTGGATATCACCTAGACCAGGCGAATCTGGTACTCCTCTAGGCCTCAAATAGACCTGGGGATTCTGGTCCTCAAGTGCGCCTCACCAAGACCTAGAGAATATGCTCCCCACCTGCGCCTCATCAGGACCTGGTGACTCTGGTTCTACCTGCGCATCATCGGGACATGGTTACCCTATTTCCCACTGGGACTCACCTGATCCTGGTAACTCTGCTCCTGACTTTGGCCTCTTCTGTCCCGGTGACTCTGGCTCCACCTGGGCCTCACCAGCAACTGGTGACTCTGATCCTAAGCATGGCCTCACCAGACCTGGTGACTGTGGTTCCCATCGGGACCTCACCTGGACCTCATGTCTCTGGTCCCACCTGGGCCTCACCAGGACCTGGTGTCTCTGGTACCCACCAGGGTAGCATCAGGATATGGTTACACTGTTCACTAACAGTGACCCAGCCGGACCTATTAACTCTGGTCTTCACCTGGGCCACACCTGGACATGGTGACACTCGTTCACACCTAGGTCTCACCTGGACATGGTGAGTAGGATCCCCACCTGGTCATCACCTGTAACTGGTGATTCTCGTTCCCACATGGAAATCCTGTGGACCTGGTGGCTGCAGTGTTTCTAGCTTCTCATGTACCTCGTGACTCTGGTCCCCACCAGGGACTCACCAGGACCTGGTGAGTGTGGTTGCCAACTGCACCTCACCTGGACTTGGTAATTATGGTCTGCACCCGAGACTACCCTGGATCTGGTGACTGTGGTCCCCACCTGGTCTTCACCTGGATTTGGGGACTCCGGTCCCCATCTGGGCCTCACCTGGCCCTGTTGACCATGGTCCTCAACTGGGCACAATTGGGGCCCCGTGACTGTGTTCCACAAATGGACCTCACCTGTACCAGGTGACTCTGGTCCCCCTCTGGGTATCACCGTGCCCTAATGACTGTGAACCCCACTTTGGCCTGACTTGGACCTGCTGACCCTGGTTGCCACCTGCGCTTGAACTCGACCTGTTGACTCTGGTTCTTTCTTTTTTCTTTTTTTTTTTAAATTTATTTTTTATTATTGGTGTTCTATTTACTAACTTACAGAATAACCCCCAGTGACCGTCACCCATTCACTCCCACCCCCCGCCCTCCTCCCCTTCTACCAACCCTAGTTCGTTTCCCAGAGTTAGCAGTCTTTACGTTCTGTCTCCCTATCTGATATTTTCCACACATTTCTTCCCCCTTCCCTTATATTCCCTTTCACTATTATTTATATTCCCCAAATGAATGAGAACATATAATGTTTGTCTTTCTCCGACTGGCTTACCTCACTCAGCATAATACCCTCCAGTTCCATCCACGTTGAAGCAAATGGTGGGTATTTGTCATTTCTAAAAGCTGAGTAATATTCCATTGTATACATAAACCACATCTTCTTTATCCATTCATCTTTCGTTGGACACCGAGGCTCCTTCCACAGTTTGGCTATCGTGGCCATTGCTGCTATAAACATCGGGGTGCACGTGTCCCGGCGTTTCATTGCATTTGTCTCTTTGGGGAATATCCCCAACAGTGCAATTGCTGGGTCGTAGGGCAGGTCTATTTTTAACTGTTTGAGGAACCTCCACACAGTTTTCCAAAGTGGCTGCACCAGTTCACATTCCCACCAACAGTGTATGAGGATTCCCTTTTCTCCACATCCTCTCCAACATTGGTTGTTTCCTGTCTTGTTAATTTTCCCCATTCTCACTGGTGTGAGGTGGTATCTCATTGTGGTTTTGATTTGTATTTCCCTGAGGGCAAGTGATGCAGAGCATTTTCTCATGTGCATGTTGGCCATGTCTATGTCTTCCTCTGTGAGATTTCTGTTCATGTCTTTTGCCCATTTCATGATTGGATTGTTTGTTTCTTTGGTGTTGAGTTTGATAAGTTCTTTATAGATCTTGGAAACTAGTCCTTTATCTCATATGTCATTTGCAAATATCTTCTCCCATTCTGTAGGTTGTCTTTGAGTTTTGTTGACTGTATCCTTTGCTGTGCAAAAGCTTCTTATCTTGATGAAGTCCAAATAGTTCATTTTTGCTTTTGTTTCTATTGCCTTCGTGGATGTATCTTGCAAGAAGTTACTATGGCCGAGTTCAAAAAGGGTGTTGCCTGTGTTCTTCTCTAGGATTTTGATGGAATCTTGTCTCACATTTAGATCTTTCATCCATTTTGAGTTTATCTTTGTGTATGGTGAAAGAGAGTGGTCTAGTTTCATTCTTCTGCATGTGGATGTCCAATGTTCCCAGCACCATTTATTGAAGAGACTGTCTTTCTTCCAATGGATAGTCTTTCCTCCTTTATCGAATATTAGTTCCCCCTAAAGTTCAGGGTCCACTTCTGGAATCTCTCTTCTGTTTCACTGATCTATGTGTCTGTTTTTGTGACAGTAGACTCTAGTTCTTTCAAGGGCCTCAACTGTAGCTGGTGATCCTGGTCCCCACCTGGGACTGACCTGGAAGTGGTGACTCTTTTCACCACCGGGGACTCACCTGAACATGCTTACTGTGCTACACACCAGGGCCTCAAGTAGACCTGTTGACCATGGTCCCCAAGCCGGCCTCACATGGACCTGTTGCCTCTGATCCCCACCGGGGCCTCACGTGTACCTGGTAACTCTGGTCATCACCTGGGCCTCATCGGGACCTAGTGATTCTGGTCCCCACCTGGGCTTCACGTGGATCTGGTGACTCTGGTCCCCACCTGGACTTCACCTGGATCTGGTGACTCTGGTCCCCACCTGGACCTCTCTTGGACCTGGTGACTCTCTTTCCAACATGGACCTCACATGGATCTGGTGACTCTGGTCCTCAGTTTGGCCTCACCTGGACCTGGCGTCTCTCGTACCCACTTTGACCTAACTCAGAACTGCTGAATCTTGCCCCACCTACCCCGCACCCAGACCTGGTGACTCTTGTCCCCAGCTATGCCTCAATACGACCTAATGAATCAGGTCCTCACGTGAGCCTCACATGGACCTGGGACTCAGCTGGATAGAGTGGCTCTGGTTCACGCAAGGGGATCAAATGATACTGCTGACTGTGGTCTTATTCTATGCCTCATCAGGACCTAGTGATTTGTCCCCATCTGGGCCTGCATGGCCCTAAGGACTCTGGTCGTCACCCAGGCATCATTGGGACCTGGATACACTATTCCACACCAGGGCCTCACTCTGACTAGGGACCTCTGGACCCATTCTGGGTCTCAAACTAAACTGGTTACTCTGGTTCCCCCTCTGGGACTCACTCTTACCTGGTGAATCTGGTCACCCCATGGCCTTCATTTGGGCCTGGTGAATCTGGTCCTCATCTGGGCCTCACCCAGTCCTGGTGACATTGTTCCCCACCTGGACCTGATTGCTGTGGACTTCTTCTTGGCCTCACCTGGAACTGGTGACTCTGATCCTAACTGGGCCTCACCCAGATCTGGTGACTCTGGTCCTCACCTGTGGACCATTATGATCTGGATACTCTGTTCCACACCTGAGCCTCACCTGGACATGATTACTCTGGATCCCCTCTGGACCTCACCCTGACATGGTGACTGTGGTCCCCATTTGGATGTCACCTAGACCAGGTGAATCGGGTACCCCTCTAGGCCTCAACTAGACCTGGTGACTGTGGTCCTCAAATGGGCCTCACCGGGACCTAGTGGATATGCTCCCCTCCTGCGCCGCATCTGGACCTGGTGACTCTGGTTCCACCTGGGCATCATTGGGACCTGGATACTCTCTTATATACCTGAGCCTCACCTGGACCTGATGACTGTGGTCCTACCTGGGCCTCACCTGGACCTGGTGAATCTGGTCCCCATCTGGGCCTCACCCAGTCCTGGTGACTTTGTTCCCCATCTGGACCTGATTGCTGTGGACCCTTTCTTGGCCTCACCTGGAACTGGTGACTCTGATCCTATATGCGCGTCTCCCAGATCTGGTGACTCTGGTCCTCACCTGGGAGTTATTGGTACCTGGTGACTCTGTTCCACACCTGAGCCTCACCTGGACATGATGACTCTGGAACCTCTCTGGGTCTCACCCTGACCTGGTGACTCTGGTCCCCATCTGGATGTCACCAGGACCAGGTGATTCTGGTACTGCTCTAGGACTCAACCAGACCTGGAGACACTGGTCCTCACCTGGGCCTCACCTGGACCTAGTGAATATGCTCCATCTGGGCCTCATTTGGACCTGGTAACTCTGGTCACTACCTCGGCATCATCGGGTCATGGTTCCACTGCATGGCCTGCAGGTTGCACTCACCTGGACCTGGTAACTCTGGTCCCTACCTGGGCATCATCCGGACATGGTTCCTCTCCATGGCCTGCAGGTTGGCCTCACCTGGACCTGGTGACTGGGGATGCCACCTGGGCCTCACCCATACCTGGTGACTCAAGTCCCCACGTGGGGCTCTTGGGCCTGGTGAATCAGATCCTTTCCTGGTCCTCTCCTAGACCAGGGGACTCTGGTCACTACGTGGGCCTCCCTTGGACCTGGTGAATCTGGTCCCCATCTGAGACTCACCCAGTCCTGGTGACTTTGTTCCCCACCTGGACCTGATTGCTGTGGACTACTTCTTGGCCTCACCTAGAACTGGTTACTCTGATCCTATCTGCGCGTCACCCAGACCTGCTGACACTGGTCCTCACCTAGGCATCATTGGTACCTGCTGACTCTGTTGCACACCTGAGCCTCACCTGGACATGATGACTCTGGAACTCTCTGGGCCTCACCCTGACCTGGTGACTCTCGTCCCCATCTGGATGTCACCTGGACCAGGTGATTCTGGTTCCCCTCTAGGCCTCATCCAAATCTGGTGACTCTGGTCCTCAACTGGGCCTCACCTAGACCTAGTGAATATGCACCATCTGGGCCTCATTTGGACCTGGTGACTCTGGTCCCTACCTGGGCATCATCGGGACATGGTTCCACTACATGGCCTGCAGGTTGGCCTCACTTGGACCTGGTAAGTCTGGTCCCTACCTGGTCATCATCGGGACATGGTTCCTCTGAATGGCCTGCAGGTTGGCTTCAGCTGGACCTGGTCAGTGGGCTTGCCACCTGGGCCTCACCCATGCCTGGTGACACAGGTTCCCACGTGGGCCTCACTTGGACCTGGTGAATCTAGTCCTTGCCTGGTCCTCACCCGGAACTGGTAACTCTGGTCACCACCTGGGAATGACCTGGACCTGGTGAATCTAGTCCCCATTTGGTCCTCACTCAGTCCTGGTGGCTTTGTTCCCCACCTGGATCTGATTGCTGTTGATTCCTTGTTGGTCTCACCTGGAACTGGTGACTCTGATCCTAACTGGGCCCCACCCAGATCTGGTGACTCTGCTCCTCACCTGTGGACCATTATGATCTGGATAATCTGTTCCACACCTGAGCCTCATCTGGACATGAGGACTCTGGATCCTCCCTGGGCCTCACCCTGACATGGTGACTCTGGTCCTCATCTGGATGTCACCTAGACCAGGTGAAATTTGTACCCCTCTAGGCCTCAACTAGACCTGGTGACTCTGGCCCTCAACTGGGCCTCACGGGGACCTAGTGAATATGCTCCCCACCTGCGCCTCATCTGGACCTGGTGACTCTGGTTCTCCCTGGGCATCATCGGGACATGGTTACTCTATTCCCCACTGGGATTGACCTGATCCTGGTAACTCTGGTCCTGACTTGGCCTCTTCAGTACCTGGTGACTCTGGCTTCACCTGGGCCTCACCTGTAACTGGTGACTCTGATCCTAAGCATGGCCTCACCTGACCTGGTGACTGTGGTTCCCATGGGACCTCACCTGGAACTCATGTCTCTGGTCCCACCTGGGCCTCACCAGGACCTGGTGTCTCTGGTACCCACCTGGGTAGCATCAGGATATGGTTACACTGTTCACTAACAGTGTCCCAGCCGGACCTATTAACTCTGGTCTTCACCCGGACATGGTGACAGTGGTTCCCACCTGGGTCTCACATGGACATGGTGAGTCGGATGCCCACGTGGTCCTCACGTTTAACTGGTGATTCTCGTTCCCACGTGGACATCATGTGGACCTGGTGGCTGCAGTGTTTCTACTCCTCATGTACCTCGTGACTCTGCTCCCCACCAGGGCCTCACCGGGACCCGGTGAGTGTGGTTGCCACCTGCACCTCACCTGGTCCTGGGATTCTCGTCTGCACCTGAGACTACCCTGGATGTGGTGACTGTGGTACCCACCTGGGCTTCACCTGGATTTGGGGTCTCCGGTCCCCTCGGGGCCTCACCTGGCCCTGTTGACCATGGCACACAACTGGGCAAAATTGGGAGCCGATGACAGTGTTCCACAACTGGACCTCACCTATACCAGGTGACTCTAATCCCCCTCTGGGTCTCCCCGTGCCCTAGTGACTGTGAACCCCACTTTGGCCTGACTTGGACCTGCTGACCCTGGTTGCCACCTGCGCCTGACCTCGAAATGTTGATTCTGGTTCATTCAAGGTCCTCCCCTGTACCTGGTGATCCTGGTCCCCACCTGCGCCTCAACTGGACGTGGTGACCCTTGTCACCACCGGGAACTCACCTGGACCTGCATACTGTGTTCCACACCTAGGCCTCAAGTAGCCCTGTTGACCATGGTCCCCAAGCCGGCCTCACATGTACTTGTTGCCTCTGATCCCCACCGGGGCCTCACGTGTACCTGGTAACTCAGGTCCTCACCTGGGCCAATTTGGATATGGTGACTCTGGTCCCAACCTGGACTTCACACGGATCTGGTGACTCTGGTCCCCCCTGTACCTCTCCTGGACCTGGTGACTATCTTTCCAACATGGACCTCACCTGGATCTGGTGAGCTTGGTCCTCAGTTTGGCCTCACCTGGACCTGGTATCTCTCGTCCCCACTTTGACCTAAGTCAGAACTGCTGAATCTTGCCCCACCGAGGCCGCACCAAGACCTGGTGACTCTTGTCCCCAGCTATGCCTCAATACGACCTGATGAATCTGGTCCTCACGTGGGCCTCACATGGACCTGGGACTCAGTTGGATAGAGTTGTTCTGGTTCCCACAAGGGGCTCACCTGATACTGCTGACTCTGGTCTTATTCTATGCCTCACCAGGACCTAGTGATTCTGTTCCCCATCTGGGCCTGCATGGCCCTAGTGTCTATGGTCCTCACCCAGGCATCATTGGGACCTGGATACTCTATTCCACACCTGGGACGCACTTTGACCAGGGACCTCTGGTCCCATTCTGGGCCTCAAACTAAACTGGTTACTCTGGTTACCCCTCTGGGCCTCACCATTACCTGGTGACTCTGGTCACCCCTTTGGCTTCACTTGGGCCTGGTGAATCTGGTCCATAGATGGTCCGCACATGGATCTGGTGACTGGTCGCCACCTGGACCTCAGCTGGACATGGTGAATCCTGTTGCCACCTGTGCCTCACCTGGACCTTGTGACTGTGGTCCCACCTTGAACTCACCTGGATCTGGTGGCTCTGGTCCCATATGGGGCTCTCCTGGACCTGGTTCCCGTGGTATCCATCTGGACTCACCTGGAACAAAATGACTCTGATCCATATTTGGGCCTCTCCTGGGCCTGTTGACTCTGGTCCTAACCTGGGGATCATTGGTAACTGGATACTCTCTTATATACGTGGGCCTCACCTGGACCTGGTGACTGGTCCCACCTAGGCCTCACCTGGACGAGTTGACTGGTTCCAACAGGGACCTCACCAGGACCTGGTGATTCAGGTCCTCATATGGGCATCATGGGACCTGGTTTCAGTTCCACATCGGGGCCTCACCTGGACCTAGTGATTCTCATCCCCTTCTGGGCCTCACCCTGACGTGGTGACTCTGGTCCCCAGCTGGATAGGCACAGAACCGGGTGACTCTGGTCCCCCTCTGGGACTCACCCGGAGCTGGGGACACTGGTACTCAACCGGGCCTCAACAGGACCTGGTGAATCTACTCCTCACTTAGGCCTCGTCTGGACCTTGTGACTCTTTTCTCACCTGGCATCAATGGGACATGGTTACTCTGTTCCCCACCTGGGCCTCACCTGGACATGATAACTTTGCTCCGCACTTTGGCCTCAAATGTTCCTCATGACTCTGGTCCCTCCACCTAGGCCTCAATCTGGACCTCGTGACTGTGGTCCCCACCTGGGTCTCACCTGTACCTGGTGAGTCTCGTTCACACATGAACCACACAAGGACCTGGTGACTGTGGTGTTCTTGTAGACTCACATTTACCTGGTGACTCCGGTCCCCACTAGGGACTCACCTGGATCTGGTGACTCTGGCATGCAGGTTGGCCTCACGTGGACCTTGTGAGTGGGATGGCCACCTGGGCCTCACCCATACCTGGTGACTCAAGTCCCTACGTGGTCATCTTGGACCTGGTGAATCTTGTCCTTACCCGGTCCTCTCCTAGACCCGGGGACTCTTGTCACCACCTGGGCCTCACCTGGACCTGGTGAATCTGGTCCCCATCTGGGCCTCACCCAATCCTGGTGACTTTGTTCCCCACCTGGACCTGATTGCTGTGCCCTTTCTTGGCCTCACCTGGACTGGTGAGTCTGATCCTATCTGTGTGTCACCCAGACCGGGTGACTCTTGTCCTCACCTGGGCATCATTGGTACCTGCTGACTCTGTACCACACCTGAGCCTCACCTGGAAATGTTGACTCTGGAACCGCTCTGGGCCTCCCCCTGACCTAGTGACTCTGGTCCCCATCTGGATGTCACATGGACAAGGTGATTCGGGTACCCCCTAGGCCTCAAACAGATCTGGTGACTCTGGTCTTCAAAGGGGACTCACCTGTACCTAGTGAATATGCTCCATCTGGGCCTCATTTGGACCTGGTGACTGGTCCATACCTGGGCATCATCGGGATATGAATCCACTGCATGGCCTGCAGGTTGGCCTCACCTGGGCCTGGTAAGTACGTCTCTACCTGGGCATCATCTGGATATGTTTCCTCTGCATGGCATGCAGGTTGTCCTCCCCTGGACCTGGTGAATCTGGTCCCCATCTGAAACTCACCCAGTCCTGGTGACTTTGTTCCCCACCTGGACCTGATTGCTGTGGACTTATTCTTGGTCTCACCTGGAACTGGTGACTCTGATCCTAACTGGGCCTCACCCAGATCTGGTGCCTCTGGTCCTCACCTGTGGATCATTATGACCTGGATACTCTGTTCCACACCTGAGCCTCACCTGGACATGATAACTCTGGATCCCCTCTGGGCCTCACCCTGACATGGTGACACTGGTCTCTATCTGGATGTCACCTAGACCAGGTGAATCTGGTACCCCTCTAGGCCTCAACTAGACCTTGTGACTCTTGTCCTCAACTGGGCCTCACCGGGACCTAGTGATTAGCTCCCCACCTGGGCCTCATCTGGAACTGGTGACTCTGGTTGTACCTGGGCATCATCGAGACATGGTTACTCTATTCCCCACTGGGACTTACCTGATATGGTATCTCTGGTCTGACTTTGGCCTATTCTGTTCCAGGTGACTCTGGCTCCACCTGGGCCTCACCTGTAACTGGTGACTCTGATGCTATGCATGGCCTCTCCTGACCTGGTGACTGTGGTTCCCATTGGGACCTCACCTGGACCTCATATCTCTGGTGCCACCTGGCCCTCACCAGGACCTGGTGTCTGTGGTACCCACCTGGGTAGCATCAGGATATGGTTACACTGTTCACTAACAGTGACCCAGCCGGACCTATTAACTCTGGTCTTCACCTGGGCCACACCTGGACATGGTGACACTGGTTCTCACCTGGGCCTCAACTGGACATGGTGAGTCAGATCCCCATCTGGTCCTCACCTGTAACTGGTGATTCTCGTTCCCACATGGACTCATGTGGACCTGGTGGATGCAGTGTTTATAGCTTCTCATGTAGCTCTTCACTCTGGTCCCCACCAGGGCCTCACCTGGGCCTCGTGAGTGTGATTGCCACCGGCAACTCACCTGGACCTGGTGATTCTGGTCTGCACCTGAGACTACCCTGGATATGGTGAATGTGGTCCCCACCTGGCCTTCACCTGGATTTGGGGACTCCAGCCCCCATCTGGGCCTCACCAGGCCCTGTTGACCATGGTCCTCAACAAGGCAAAATTGGGACACGGTGACTGTGTTCCACAACTGGACCTCACCTAGACCAGTTGACTCTGGTTCCCCTCTGGGTCTCACCGTGCCCTAGTGACTGTGAACCCCACTGTGGCCTGCCTTGGTCATGCTGACCCTGGGTTCTAAATGCGCCTGACCTCGAACTTTTGACTCTGCTTCTTTCAAGGGCTTCCCCTGGACCTGGTGTTCCTGTTCCCCACCTGGGCCTCTACTGGACGTGGTGACACTTGTCACCACCTGGGCTCACCTGGACCTGGTTACTGTGTTCCACACTTGGGCCACAAGTAGACCTGTTGACCATGGTCCCCAAGCCGGCCTCACATGGACCTGTTGCCTCTGATCCCCACTGGGGCCTCACGTGTACCTGGGAACTCTGGTCCTCACCTGGGCCTCATCTGGACCTAGTGACTATGGTCCCCACCTGGGCTTCACCTGGATCTGGTGACTCTGGTCCCCACCTGGACTTCACCTGGATCTGGTGACTCTGGTCCCCACCTGGACCTCTCCTGGACCTGGTGACTCTCTTTCCAACATGGACCTCACCTGGATCTGGTGACTCTGGTCCTCAGTTTGGCCTCACCTGGACCTGGTGTCTCTCGTCCCCCCTTTGACCTAACTCAGAACTGCTGAATCTTGCCCCACCTTGGCAGCACCCATACCTGGTGACTCTTGTCCCCAGCTATGCCTCTATTCAACCTGAAGAATCTTGTCCTCAAGTGGGCCTCACATGGACCTGGGACTCAGCTGGATAGAGTGGCTCTGGTTTCCACAAGGGGCTCACCTGATACAGCTGACTGTGGTCTTATTCTATGCCTCACCTGGTCCTAGTGATTCTGTTCCCATCTGGGCCTGCATGGCGCTAGTGACTCTGGTCCTCACCCAGGAATCATTAGGACCTGGATACTCTATTCCACACCTGTGTCTCACATTGACCATGGACCTCTCGTCCCATTCTGGGACTCATACTAAACTAGTTACTGGTTCCCTTTGGGCCTCACCCTTACCTGGAGACTCTGGTCACCCGTTTGGCTTCACCTGGGCCTGGTGAATCTGGTCCTTAGCTGGTCTCACCTGGATCTGGTGAATGGTCTCCACCTGGGCCTCACCTGGACTTGGTGAATCCTGTTGCCACCTGCACCTCATCTGGACCTTGTGACTGTGGTCCCACCTGGATCTCACCTGGATCTGGTGGCTCTGGTTCCCATATGGGGCTCTCCTGGACCTGGTTCCTGTGGTCTCTATCTGGCCTCACCTGGAACACAATGACTCTGATACATATTTGGGCCTCTCCTGCACTTGTTGACTCTGGTCCTTACATGGGCATCATTGGGACCTCGATACTCTCTTATATACCTGGGCCTCACCTGGACCTGGTGACTTTGGTCCCACCGGGGCCTCTACTGGATGAGGTGACTGGTTCCCACAGGGACCTCACCTGGACCTGGTGACTCAGGTCCTCATATGGGCATCATGGTACCTGGTTTCTCAGGTCCACATCGGGACCTCACCTGTACCTAGTGATTCTCGTCCCCCTCTGGGCCTCACCCTGACGTGGTGACTCTGGTCCCCACCTGGATATCACCAGAACCTGGTGACTCTGGTCCCCCTCTGAGACTCACCCGGAGATGGGGACACTGGTCCTCAACTGGGCCTCAATAGGACCTGGTGAATCTACTCCTCAATTAGGCATCGTCTGGACCTTGTGACTCTTTTCCCACCTGGCATCAATGGGACATTGTTACTCTGTTCCCCACCTGGGCCTCACCTGGACATGATAACTTTGCTCCATTCTTTGGCCTCAACTGGTCCTGATGACTCTGGTCCCCCTACCTAGGCCTCAATCTGGACCTGGTGACTGTGGTCCCCACCTGGGAGTCACCTGGACCTGGTGACCTTCGTTTCCACATGAACCACACCTGGACCTGGTGACTGTGGTGTTCTTGTATACTCACATGTACCTGGTGACTCCAGTCCCCAATAGGGCCTCACCTAGATCTGGTGACTCTGGCCCGCCGGTTGGCCTCACCTAGACCTGGTGAGTGGGGTTGCCACCTAGGCCTCACACATAGCTGGTGACTCAGGTCCCCACGTGAGTCTCTTGGACCTGGTGAATCTGGTCCTTACCTGGTCCTTTCCTAGACCCGGGGACTCTATAGCCACCTGGGCCTCACCTGGACCTGGTGAATCTGGTCCCCATCTGGGTCTCACCCAGGTCTGGTGATTTGTTCCCCACCTGGACCTGATTGCTGTGAACTCTTTCTTGGCCTCACCTGTAACTGGTGACTCTGATCCTATCTACTCCTCACCGAGATCTGGTGACTCTGGTCCTCACTTGGGCATCATTGGTACCTGGTGACTCTCTTCCACACCTGAGCCTCACCTGGACCCGATGACTCTGGAACCTCTCTGGGCCTCCCCCTGACCTGTTGACTCTCGTCCCCACCTGGATATCACCTGGACCAGGTGATTCTGGTACCCTTCAAAGACTCAAGCAGATATGGTGAAACTGGTCCTCAACTGGGCCTCACCTGGACCTAGTGAATATGCTGCATCTGGGACTTATTTGGACCTGGTGAATCTGGTCCCTACCTGGGCATCATCGGGACATGGTTCCACAGCATGGCCTGCAGATTGGCCTCAAATGGACCTGGTAAATCTGGTCCCTACCTGAGCATCACCGGGACATGGTTCCTCTGCATGGCCTGCAGGTTGGCCTCACCTGGACCTGCTGAGTGGGGTTGCCACCTGGGCCTCCCCCATACTTGTGACTAGGGCCCCACGTGGGCCTCCCTTTGACCTGGTGAATCTGGTCCTTACCTAGTCCTCACTCGGAACTAGTAAGTCTGGTCACTACATGGGAACATCTGGACCTGGTGAATCTGGTCCCCATTGGGCCTCACCCAGTCCTGGTGACTTTGTTCCCCACCTGGAACTGATTGCTGTGGACTCCTTTTGGGCCTCACCTGGAACGGGTGACTCTGATCCTAACTGGGACTCACCCAGATCTGGTGACTCTGGTCCTCACCTGTGGACCATTATGACCTGGATACTCTTTTCCACACCTGAGAGTCACCTGGACATGATGACGCTGGATCCCCTCTGGGCCTCAGCCTGACATGGTGACTCTGGTCCCCATCTGGATATCACCAGAATCGGGTGACTCTGTTCCCCATCTGGGACTCACCCGGAGCTGGGATACTGGTCCTCAACTGGGCACAACTGGACCTGGTGAATCTACTCCTCACTTAGGTCTCATCTGGACCTTGTGACTCTTTTCCCACCTGGCATCAATGGGACATGGTTACTCTGTTCCCTCTGGGCCTCACCTGGACATGATAACTTTGCTCCACACTTTGGCCTCAACTGGTCTTGATGACTCTGATCCCCCCACCTAGGCCTCAAACTGAACCTGGTGACTGTGGTCCCCACCTGGGTCACACCTGGACCTGGTGACTGTGGTCTCCACCTGGGTCTCACCTGGACCTGGTGGTCTCGTTCCTACATGAACCACGCCTGGACCTGGTGACTCTGGCGTTCTTGTAGACTCACTTTTACCTGGTGAATCCGGTCCCCAATAGGGACTCACGTGGATCTGGTGACTCTGGCCTGCAGGTTGGTCTCACCAGGACCTGGTGAGTGGGGTTGCCACCTGGGCCTCACCCATACCTGGTGACTCAAGTCCCTACGTGGTCCTCTTGGACCTGGTGAATCTTGTCCTTACCCGGTCCTCTCCTAGACCCGGGGACTCTTGTCACCACCTGGGCCTCACCTGGACCTGGTGAATCTGGTCCCCATCTGGGCCTCACCCAGTCCTGGTGACTTTGTTCCCCACCTGGACCTGATTGCTGTGCCCTTTCTTGGCCTCACCTGGACTGGTGAGTCTGATCCTATCTGTGCGTCACCCAGACCGGGTGACTCTTGTCCTCACCTGGGCATCATTGGTACCTGGTGACTCTGTACCACACCTGAGCCTCACCTGGAAATGTTGACTCTGGAACCGCTCTGGGCCTTACCCTGACCTAGTGACTCTGGTCCCCATCTGGATGTCACATGGACAAGGTGATTCGGGTACCCCCTAGGCCTCAAACAGATCTGGTGACTCTGGTCTTCAAAGGGGACTCATCTGTACCTAGTGAATATGCTCCATCTGGGCCTCATTTAGACCTGGTGACTCTGGTCCATACCTGGGCATCATCGGGATATGATTCCACTGCATGGCCTGCAGGTTGGCCTCACCTGGACCTGGTAAGTCTGTCTCTACCTGGGCATCATCTGGATATGTTTCCTCTGCATGGCATGCAGGTTGGCCTCACCTGGACCTGGTAACTCTTCTCCCTACCTGGGCATCATCGGGATATGGTTCCACTGCATGGCCTGCAGGTTGACCTCACCTGGACCTGGTGAGTTTTTTGCCACCTGGGCCTCACCCATACCTGGTGACTGAGGTCCCCACGTGGGCCTCTTGGACCTGGTGAATCTGGTCCTTACCTGGTCCTCACCCGGAACTGGTAAGTCTGGTCACCACCTGGATAACTCGTGGACCTTGTGTATCTGGTCCCCATCTAGGCCTCACTCAGTCCTGGTGACTTTGTTCCCCACATGGACCTGATTTCTGTGGACTCCTTCTTGGCCTCACCTGGAACTGGTGACTCTGGTCCCCACCTGGACCTCTCCCAGACCTGGTGACTTTCTTTCAAACATGGACCACACACGGATCTGGTGACTCTGGTACTCAGTTTGGCCTCACCTGGATCTGGCGTCTCTCGTCCCCACTTTGACCTAACTCAGAACTGCTGAATCTAGCCCAACTTAGGCTGCAGCCCGACCTGGTGACTCTTGTCCCCAGCTATGCCTCAATTCGACCTAATGAATCTGGTCCTCACAGGAGCCTCACCTGGACCTGGGACTCAGCTGGATAGAGTGGCTCTGGTTCCCGCAAGGGGTCAGCTGATACTGCTGACTGTGGTCTTATTGTATGCCTCACCAGGACCTAGTGATTCGGTTCCCCATCTGGGCCTGCATGGCCCCAGTCACTCTGGTCCTCACCCAGGCTTCATTGGGTGATGGACCCAATGATCCTCACCCTGGACATTCTATTCCACACCTGGGCCTCACTTTGACCAGGGACCTCTGGTCCTATTCTGCTCCTCAAATTAAACTGGTTACTCTGGTTCCCCCTCTGGGGCTCACCCTTATCTGGTGACTCTGGACTCCCCTTGGGCTTCACTTGGCCCTGGGGAATCTGGTCTTTAGCTGGTCCACACCTGGATCTGGTGACTGGTCGCGACCTGGGTCTCACCTGGACTTGGTGAATCCTGTTGCCACCTGGGCCTCAACTGGACCTTGTGACTGTGGCCCACCTGAACCTCACCTGGATCTCTTGGCTCTGGTTCCCATATGGGGCTCTCCTGGACCTGGGTCCTGTGGTCTCCATCTGGCCTCACCTGGAACACAATGACTCTGATCCATACTTGGGCCTCTCCTGGACCTGTTGACTCTGGTCCTTACCTGGGCATCATTGGCACCTGGATACTCTCTTACATACCTGGACCTCACCTGGACCTGGTGACTGTGGTCCCACATGGGCCACATCTGGACGAAGTGACTGGTTCCCACAGGGACCTCACCTGGACCTGGTGACTCAGGTCCTCATATGGGCATCATGGGACCAGGGTTCTCAGTTCCACATCGGGGCCTCACCTGGACCAATGAATCTGGTCCCCCTCTGGGCCTCATCCTGATGTGGTGACTCTGGTCCCCACCTGGATATCACCAGAACCGGGTGACTCTGGTCCCCCTCTGAGATCAGCCGGAGCTGGGGACACTAGTCCTCAGCTGGGACTCAACAGGACCTGGTGAATCTACTCCTCACTTAGTCCTCGTCTGGACCTTGTGACTCCTTTCCCACCTGGCATCAATGGGACATGGTTACTCTGTTCCCCGCCTGGGCCTCACCTGGACATGATAACTTTGCTCCACACTTTGGCCTCAACTGGTCCTGATGACTCTGGTCCCCGCACCTAGGCCTCAATCTGGCCCTGGTGACTGTGGTCCCCAACTGGGTCTCACCTGGACTTTGTGACTCTCGTTCCCACATGAACCACACCTGGACCTGGTGACTGTGGTGTTCTTGTAGACTCACATTTACCTGGTGACTCTGGTACCCACTAGGGCCTCACTTGGATCTGGTGACTCTGACCTGCAGGTTGGCCTCACCTGGACCTGGTGAGTGGGGTTGCCACCTGAGCCTCACCCATAATTGGTGACTCAGGCCCCCACGTGGTCCTCTTCTACCTGGTTAATCTGGTCCTTACCTCGTCCTCTCCTAGACCCGGGTACTCTGGTCATCACCTGGGCATCACCTGGACCTGGTGAATCTGGTCCCCATCTGGGCCTCACCCAGTCCTGGTGACTTTGTTCCCCACCTGGACCTGATTGCTGTGGACTCCTTCTTGGCCTCACCTGGAACTGGTGACTCTGATCCTATCTGCGCGTCACCCAGACCTGGTGAATCTGGTCCTCAACTGGGCATCATTGGTACCTGGTGACTCTGTTCCACACCTGAGCCTCACTTAGACATGATGTCTCTGGAACTTCTCTGGGCCTCACCCTGACCTGGTGACTCTGGTCCCCATCTGGAAGTCACCTGGACCAGATGATTCTGGTACCCCTCTAGGCCTCAACCAGATCTGGTGACTCTGGTCCTCAAGTGGGCCTCACCTGGACCTAGTGAATATGCTCCATCTGGGCTTCATTTGGACCTGGTGCCTCTGGTCCCTACCTGGGCATCATCGAGACATGGTTCCACTGCATGGCCTGCAGGTTGGCCTCACCTGGACCTGGTAACTCTGGTCTCTACCTGGGCATCATCGTGACATGTTCCACTGCATGGCCTGCAGGTTGGCCTCACCTGGACCTGGTAATTCTAGTCCCTACCTGGGCATCATTGGGACATGGTTCCTCTGCATGGCCTGCAGGTGGGCCTCACCTGACCTGGTGAGTGGCGTTGTCACTTTGGCCTCACACATGCCTGGTGACACAGGTCCCCACGTGGGCCTCACTTGGGCCTGGTGAATCTGGTCCTTACCTGATCCTCAACCAGAACTCCTAACTCGGGTCACCACCTGGGAATCACATGAACCTGGTTAATCTGGTCCCCATCTGGTCCTCATCCAGTCCTGGTGACTTTGTCACCCCACCTGGACCTGATTGCTGTGGACTCCTTCTTGGCCTCACCTGGAACTGGTGACTCTGATCCTAACTGGGCATCACACAGTTCTGGTGACTCTGGTCCTCACCTATGGACCATTATGAACTTGATACTCTGTTCCACACCTGAGCTTCACCTGGACATGATGACTCTGGATCCCCTCTGGGCCTCACCCTGACATGATGACTCTGGTCCCTATCCGGATGTCACCTAAACTAGGTGAATCTGGTATCCCGCTAGACCTCAACCAGATCTGGTGACTCTGGTCCTGAACTGGGCCTCACGGGGACCTAGTGATCATGCTCCCCACCTGCGCCCCATCTGGACCTGGTGACTCTGGTTCTACCTGGATATCATCGGGACATCGTTACTCTATTGCCCACTCGGACTGACCTGATCCTGGTAACTCTGGTCCGGACTTTGGCCTCTTCTGTACCAAGTGACTCTGGCTCCACCTGGGCCTCACCTGTAACTGGTGACTCTGATCCTAAACATGGCCTCACCTGACCTGCTGACTGTGGTTCCCATCGGGACCTCACCTGGACCTCATGTATCTGGTTCCACCTGGGCCTCACCAGGACCTGGTGTCTCTGACACCCACCTGGGTAGCATCAGGATATGGTTACACTGTACACTAACAGTGACCCAGCCGGACCAATCAAATCTGGTATTCACCTGGGCCACTCCTGGACATGGTGACACTGGTTTCCCCAGTCTCAACTGGACATGGTGAGTCGGATCCCCACCTGGGCCCCTCCTGTAACTGGTGATTCTCGTTTCCACATGGACATCATGTGGACCTGGTGGCTGCAGTTTTTCTAGCTTCTCATGTACCTCATGACTCTGGTCCCCACCAGGCCCTCACCGGGACCTGGTGAGTGTCTTTGCCACCTGCACCTCACCTGGACCTGGTGATTCTGGACTGCACCTGAGACAAACCTGGAGCTGGTGACTGTGGTCGCCACCTTGGCTTTATCTGGATTGGGGACTCCAGTCCCCATCTGGGCCTCACCTGGCCCTGTTGAACATGGTCCTCAACTGGGCAAAACTGGGACACAGAGACTGTGTTCCACAACTGGACCTCATCTGGACCAGGTGACTCTGGTCCCCTTCTGGGTCTCAACATGCCCTAGTGAATGTGAACCCCACTTTGGCCTGACTTGGACCTGCTGACCCTGGTTACCACCTGCCCCTGACCTCGAACTGTTGACTCTGGATCTTTCAAGGGCCTCCCCTGTACCTGGTGATCCTGGTCCCCACTTGGGCCTCACCTGGACGTGATGACTCTTGTCACCACCGAGGACTCACATGGACCTGGTTACTGTGTTCCACACCGGGGCCTCAAGTAGACCTGTTGACCATGGTCCCAAGCTGGCCTCACATGGACCTGTTGCCTCTGATCCCCGCCGGGGAATCACGTGTACCTGGTAACTCTGGTCCTCACCTGGGCCTCATCTGGACCTAGTGACTCTGTGCCCACCTGGGGAATCACGTGTACCTGGTAACTCTGGTCCTCACCTGGGCCTCATCTGGACCTAGTGACTCTGTGCCCACCTGGGCTTCACCTGGATCTGGTGACTCTGGTCCCCACCTGGACTTCACCTGGATCTGGTGACTCTGGTCCCCACCTGGACCTCTCCTGGACCTGGTGACTCTCTTTCCAACATGGACCTCACCTGGATCTGGTGACTCTCGTACTCATTTTGGCCTCTCATGGACCTGGTTTCTCTCGTCCCCACTTTGACCTAACTCAGAACTGCTGAATCTTGCCCCACCTAGGCCGCACCCAGACCTAGTGACTCTTGTCCCCAGCTATGCCTCAATTCTATCTGATGAATCTGGTCCTCACGTTGACCTCACATGGACCTGGGACTCAGCTGGATAGAGTGGCTCTGGTTCCCTCAAGGGGCTCACCTGATACTGCTGACTGTGGTCTTATTCTATGCCTCACCAGGACCTAGTGATTCTGTTCCCCATCTGGGCCTGCATGGCCCTAGTGACTCTGGTCCTCACCCAGGCATCACTGGGACCTGGATACTCTATTCCACACCTGGGCCTCACTTTGACCAGGGAACTCTGGTCCCATTCTGGGACTCAAACTAAAGTGTTTACTCTGGTTCCCCCTCTGGGCCTCACCCTTACCTGGTGACTCTGGTCACCCCTTGGGCTTCAATTGGGCCTGGTGATTCTGGTCCTTAGCTGGTCCTCACCTGGATCTGGTGACTGGTCACCACCTGGGTCTCACCGGGACTTGGTGAATCCTGTTGCCACCTGCGCCTCTCCTGGACCTTGTGACTGTGGTCCCACCTGGACGTCACCTGAATCTGGTTGCTCTGGTTCCCATATGGGGTTCTCCTGAACCTGGTCCAAGTTGTCTCCATCTGGCCTCACCTGGAAATCAATGACTCTGATACATATTTGGGCCTCTATGGGACCTGATGACGCTGGTCCTTACCTGGGCATCACTGGGACCCGGATACTCTCTTATATACCTGGGCCTTACCTGGACCTGGTGACTGTGGTCCCACCTGGGCCTCACCTGGACGAGGTGACTGGTTCCCACATGGACCTCACCTGGACCTGGTGACTCAGGTCCTCATATGGGCATCATGGGACCTGGTTTCTCAGTTCCACATCGGGGCCTCACCTGGACCTAGTGATTCTCGTCCCCCTCTGGGCCTCACCCTGACGTGGTGACTCTGGTCACCCCTGGATATCACCAGAACCGGGTGACTCTGGTCCCCCTCTGGGACTCTCCCGGAGCTGGGGACACTGGTCCTCAACTGGGCCTCAACAGGACCTGGTGAATCTACTCCTCACTTAGGCCTCGTCTGGACCTTCTGACTCTTTTCCACCTGGCATCAATGGGACATGGTTACTCTGTTCCCCACCTGAGCCTCACCTGGACATGATAACTTTGCTCCACACTTTCGCCTCAAATGTCCTGATGAATCTGGTCCCCGCACCTAGGCCTCAATCTGGACTGGTGACTGTGGTTCCCACCTGGGTCTCACCTGGACCTGGTGACTCTCGTTCCCACATGAACCACACCTGGACCTGGTGACTGTGGTGTTCTTGGAGACTCACATTTACCTGGTGACTCCGGTCTCCACTAGGGCCTCACCTGGATCTGGTGACTCTGGCCTGCAGGCTGGCCTCACCTGACCTGGTGAGTGGGGTTGCCACCAGGACCTCACCCATACCTGGTGACTCTGTACCCACGTGGGCCTCTTGGACCTGTTGAATCTGGTCCTTACCTGGTCCTCTCCCAGACCCGGGGACTCTGGTCACCACCTTGGCCTCACTTGGACCTGGTGAATCTGGTCCTTACCTGGTGGTCACCCGGGACTGGTAACCCTGGTCACCACTAGGATATCACCTGGGCCTGGTGAATCTGGTACCCATCTGGGCCTCACCCAGTCCTGGTGTCTTTGTTCCCCACCTGGACCTGATTACTGTGGACTCCTTCTTGGCCTCACCTGGAACTGGTGACTCTGATCCTACCTGGGCCTCACCCAGATCTGGTGACTCTGTTCCTCACCTATGGACCATTATGACCTGGATACTCGGTTCCACACCTGAGCCTCATCTGGACATGATGACTCTCGATCCCCTCTTGGCCTCAGCCTGACGTGGGGACTCTGGTCCCCATCTGGATGTCACCCAGACCAGGTGAATCTGGTACCCCTGTAGGCCTCAACTAGACCTGGTTACTCTGCTCCTCAACTGGGTCTCACCGAGACCTAGTGAACATGCTCCCCACCTGCGCCTCATCTGGACCTGGTGACTGGTTCTCCCTGGGCATCATCGGGACATGGTTACTCTATTCCCACTTGGAGTGACCTGATCCTGGTAACTCTGGTCCTGACTTTGGCCTCTTTTGTACCAGGTGACTCTGGCTCCACCTGGGCCTCACCTGTAACTGGTGACTCTGATCCTAAGCATGGCCTCACCTGACCTGGTGACTGTGGTTCCCATCGGGACCTCACTTGGACCTCATATCTCTGGTCCCACCTGGGCCTCACCAGGACCTGGTGTCTCTGGTACCCATCTGGGTAGCATCAGGATACGGTTACACTGTTCACTAACAGTGACCCAGCCGGATCTATTAACTCTGGTCTTCTCCTGGGCCACACCTGGACATGGTGACACTGGTTCCCACCCGGGTCTCACCTGGACATGGTGAGTCGGAGCCCCACCTGGTCCTCACCTGTAACTGGTGATTCGCGTTCACACATGGACATCATGTGGACCTGGTGGCTGCAGTGTTTCTAGCTTCTCATGCACCTCGTGACTCTGGTCCCGACCAGGGCCCCACCGGGACCTGGTGAGTGTGGTTGACACCTGCATCTCACCTGGACCTGGTGTTTCTGGTCTGCACGTGAGACTGCCCTGGATCTGGTGACTGTGGTCCCCACCTGGGCTTCACCTGGATTTGGGGACTCCGGTCCCCATCTGGGCCTCACCTGGCCCTGTTGACCATGGTCCTCAACTGGGCAAAATTGGGACCCGGTGGCTGTGTTCCACAACTGGACCTCACCTGGACCAGGTGACTCTGTTCCCCCTCTGGGTCTCACCGTGCCCTAGTGACTCTTAACCCCACTTTGGCCTGACTTGGACCTGCTGACCCTGGTTGCCACCTGCGCGTGACCTCGAACTGTTGACTCTGGTTCTTTCAAGGGCCTCCCCTGTACCTGGTGATTTTGGTCCCCACCTGGGCCTCACGTGGACGTGGTGACTCTTGTCACCACCGAGGACTCACCTGGACATGATTACTGTGTTCCACACCTGGGCCTCAGGTAGACCTGTTGTCCATGGTCCCGAAGTCGGCCTCACGTGGACCTGTTGCCTCTGATCCCCACCGGGACCTCACGTCTACCTGGTAACTCTGGTACTCTCCTGGGCTTCACTGGACCTAGAGACTTTGGTCCCCACCTGGGCTTCACCTGGATCTGGTGACTCTGGTCCCCACCTGGACTTCACCTGGAACTGGTGACTCTGGTCCCCACCTGGACCTCTCCTGGACCTGGTGACTCTCTTTCCAACATGGACCTCACCTGGATCTGGTGACTCTGGTCCTCAGTTTGGCCTCACCTGGACCTGGTGTCTCTCGTCCCCACTTTGACCTAACTCAGAACTGCTGAATCTTTCCCGACCTAGGCCGCACCCAGACCTGGTGACTTTTCTCCCCAGCTATGCCTCAATTCGACCTGATGAATCTGGTCCTGACGTGGGGCTCACATGGACCTGGGACTCACCTGGATAGAGTGGCTCTGGTTCCCACAAGGGTAACACCTGATACTGGTGATTGTGGTCTTATTCTATGCCTCATCAGGACCTAGTGATTCTGTTCCCCATCTGGGCCTGCATGGCCCTAGTGACTCTGGTCCTCACCCAGGCATCATTGGGACCTGGATACTCTATTCCACATCTGGGCCTCACTTTGACCAGCGACCTCTGGTCCCATTCTGGGCCTCAAACTAAACTGGTTACTCTGGTTCCCCCTCTGGGACTCACCCTTACCTGGTGAATCTGGTCACCCCTTGGGCTTCACTTGGGCCTGGTGAATCTGGTCCTTAGCTGGTCCTCACCTGGATCTCGTGACCTGTCGCCACCTGGGCCTCACCTGTACTTGGTGAATCCTGTTGCCACCTGCGCCTCACCTGGACCTTGTGACTGTGGTCCCACATGGACCTCACCTGGATATGGCGGCTCTGTTTCACATAAGGGGCACTTCTGGACCTGGTTCCTGTGGTCTCCATCGGGCCTCACCTGGAACACAATGACTCTGATCCATATTTGGGCCTCTCCTGGACCTGTTGAATCTGGTCCTTACCTGGGCATCATTGGGACCTGGATACTCTCTATATACCTGGGCCTCACCTGGACCTGGTGACTGTGGTCCCACGAGAGCCTCACCTGGACAAGGTGACTGGTTCCCACGGGGACCTCACCTGGACCTGGTGACTCAGGTCCTCATATGGGCATCATGGGACCAGGGTTCTCAGTTCCACATCGGGGTCTCATCTGGAGCTAGTGATTCTCGTCCCACTCTGGGCCTCACCCTGACGTGGTGACTCTGGTCCCCACCTGGATATCACCAGAACCGGGTGACACTTACCTCCTCTGGGACTCACCCGGAGCTGGGGACACTTGTCCTCAACTGGGCCTCAACAGGACCTGGTGAATCTACTCCTCACTTAGGCCTCGTCTGGACATTGTGACTCTGTTCCCACCTGGCATCTTTGGGACATGGTAACTCTGTTCCCCACCTGGGCCTCACATGGACAGGATAACTTTGCTCCATTCTTTGGCCTCAACTGGTCCTGATGACTCTGGTCCCCCGACATAGGCCTCAATCTGGACCTGGTGACTGTGGTCCCCACCTGGGTCTCACCTGGACCTGATGACTCTCGTTCCCACATGAACCACACCAGGATCTGGTGACTGTGTTGTTCTTGTAGAATCACTTTTAACTGGTGACTCCAGTCCCCACTAGGGCCTCACTTGGACCGGGTGACTTGGCCTGCAGGTTGGCCTCACATGGACCTGGTTAGTGGGGATGCCACTTTGGCCTCACCCATAGCTGGTGACTCAGGTCTCCACGTGGGTCTCTTGGACCTGGTGAATCTGGTCCTAATCTGGTCCTCTCCCAGACCAGGGGACTCTGGTTACCACCTGGGCCTCACCTGGACCTGGTGATTCTGGTCTGCACCTGAGGCTACCCTGGCTCTGGTGACTGTGGTCCCCACCTGGGCTTCACCTGGAATTGTGGACCCCGGTCCCCATCTGGGCCTCACCTGGCCCTGTTGACCATGGTCCTGAACTGGGCAAAATTGGGACACGGTGACTGTGTTCCACAACTGGACCTCACCTGGACCAGGTGACTATGGTCCCCATCTGGATGTCACCTGGACCAGGTGATTCTGGTACCCTCTAGGCCTCAACCAGATCTGGTGGCTCTGGTCCTCAACTGAGCCTCACCTGGACCTAATGAATATGATCCATCTGGGCCTCATTTGTACCATGTGACTCTGGTCGCTACCTGGGCATCATCGGGACATGGTTCCACTGCAATGCCTGCAGGTTGGCCTCACCTGGACCTCGTGAGTGGGGTTGACACCTGGGGCTCACCCATACCTTGTGACTCAGGTCCCCACGTGGGCCTCTTGCACCTGGTGAATCTGATCCTCAACTGGTCCTCTCCCAGACCCGGGGACTCTGGTCGCCACATGGTCCTCACCTGGACCTGGTGAATCTGGTCCCCCTCTGGGCCACACCCAGTCCTGGTGACTTTGTTCCCCACCTGGACCTGATTGCTGTGGACTCTTTCTTGGCCACACATGGAACTGGTGACTCTGATCCTATCTGCGCGTCACCCAGACATGGTGACTCTGGTCCTCACCTGGGCATCATTTGTACCTGGTGACTCTGTTCCACACCTGAACCTCACCTGGACATGATGACTCTGGAACCTCTCTGGGCCTCACCCTGACCTGGTGAGTCTGGTCCCCATCTGGATGTCACCTGCAGCAGGTGATTCTGGTACCCCTCTAGGCCTCAACCAGATCTTGTGACTCTGGTCCTCAACTGGGCCTCACGTGGACCTAGTGAATATGCTCCATCTGGCCTCCTCAGGATCTGGTGACTCTGGTCCCCACCTGGACCTCTCCTGGACCTGGTGACTCTCTTTCCAACATGGACCTCACCTGGATCTGGTGACTCTGGTCCTCAGTTTGGCCTCACCAGGACCTGGTTTCTCTGGTACCCACCTGAGTAGCATCAGGATATGGTTACACTGTTCAATAACAGTGACCCAGCCGGACCTATTAACTCTAGTCTTCACCTGGGCCACATCTGGACATGGTGACACTGGTTCCCACCTGGGTCTCACCTGGACATGGATGAGTCGGAGCCCCACCTGGTCCTCACCTGTAACTGGTGATTCTCCTTTCCACATGGACATCATGTGGACCTGGTGGCTGTAGTGTTTCTAGCTTCTCATGTACCTCGTGACGCTCGTCCCAACGAGGGCCTCACCGGGACCTGGTGAGTGTGGTTGCCACCGGCACCTCACCTGGACCTGGTGATTCTGTCTGTACCCGAGACTACCCTGGATCTGGTGACTGTGGTCCCCACCTAGGCTTCACCTGGATTTGGGGACTCCGGTCCCCATCTGGGTCTCACATGGCCCTGTTGACCATGGTCCTCGACTGAGCAAAATTGGGACCCGGTGACTGTGTTCCGCAAGTGGACCTCACCTGGACCACGTGACTCTGGTCCCCCTCTGTGTCTCACCGTTCCCTAGTGACTGTGAACCTACTTTGGCCTGACTTGGAACTTCTGACCCTGGTTGCCACCTGCGCCTGACCTCGAACTGTTGACTCTTGTTCTTTCAAGGGCCTCTCCTGTACCTGGTGATCCTGGTCCCCACCTGGGCCTCACATGACGTGGTGACTCTTGTCACCACCGGGGATTCTCCTGGACCTGGTGACTCTCTTTCCAATATGGACCTCACCTGGATCTGGTGACTCGGGTACTCAGTTTGGCCTCACCTGGACATCGTGTCTCTCGTCCCCCCTTTGACCTAACTCAGAACTGCTGCATCTTGCCCCACCTGGCCCCACCCAGACCTGGTGACTCTTGTCCCGATCTATGCCTCAATTCGACCTGATGAATCTGGTCCTCACGTGGGCCTCACATGGACCTGGGACTCATCTGGATACAGTGGTTCTGGTTCCCACAAGGGGCTCACCTGATACTGGTGACAGTTGTCTTATTCTATGCCTCACCACGACCTAGTGATTCTGTTCCCCATCTGGGCTTCCTTGGCCCTAGTGACACTGGTCCTCACCCAGGCATCATTGGGACCTAGATACTCTATTCCACACCTGGGCCTCACTTTGACCAGGGAACTCTGGTCCCATTCTGGGCCTCAAACTAAACTGGTTACTCTGGTTCCCCCTCTGGGCCTCACCCTTACCTGGTGACTCTGGTCACCCCTTGGGCTTCACTTGGGCCTGGTGAATCTGGTCCTTAGCTGGTCCGCACCTGGATGTGGTGACTGGTCGCCACCTGGGCCTCACCTGGTCTTGGTGAATCCTGTTGCCACCTGTGCCTCAACTGGACCTTGTGAATGTGGTCCCACCTGGACCTCACCTGGATCTGGTGGCTCTGATTCCCATATGGGGCTCTCCTGGACCTGGTTCCTGTGGTCTCCATCTGGCCTCACCTGGAACACAATGACTGTGATCCATATTTGGGCCTCTCCTGGACCTGTTGACTCTGGTCCTTACATTGGCATCATTGTGACCTGGATACTCTCTTATATACCTGGGCCTCACCTGGACCTGGTGACTGTGGTCCCACCTGGGCTTCACCTGGACGAGGTGACTGGTTCCCACAGGGACCTCACCTGGACCTGGTGACTCAGGTCCTCATATGGGCATCATGGGACCTGGATCCTCAGTTCCACATCGGGGCCTCACATGGACCTAGTTATTCTCATCCCCCTCTGGGCCTCACCCTGACATGGTGACTCTGATCCCCACCTGGATATCACCAGAACCGGGTGACTCTGGTCCCCCTCTGGGAATCACCTGGAGCTGGGGACACTGGCCCTCAAATGGGCCTCAACAGGACGTGGTTAATCTACTCCTCACTTAGTCTTCGTCTGAACCTTGTGACTCCTTTCCCACCTGGCATCAATGGGACATGGTTACTCTGTTCCCCCCCTTGGCCTCACCTGGACATGATAACTTTGCTCTACACTTTGGCCTCAACAGGTCCTGATGACTCTTGTTTCCGCACCTAGGCCTCATTCTGGACCTGGTGACTGTGGTCCCCACGTGGGTCTCACCTGGTCCTGGTGACACTCATTCCCACATTAACCACACCTGGACCTGGTGACTGTGGTGTTCTTGTAGACTCACATTTACCTGGTGTCTACGGTCCCCTCTAGGGCCTCACCTGGATCTGGTCACTCTGGCCTGCAGCTTGGCCTCACCTGGACTTGGTGAGTGGGGTTGACACCTGGGCCTCACCCATACCTTGTGACTCAGGTCACCACATGGGCCTCTTGGACCTGGTGAATCTCATCCTCAACTGGTCCTCTCCCAGACCCGGGGACTCTGGTCGCCACCTGGGCCTCACCTGGATCTGGTGAATCTGGTCCCCATCTGGGTCTCACCCAGTCCTGGTGACTTTGTTCCCCACCTGGACCTGATTGCTGTGGACTCTTTCTTGGCCTCACTTGGAAGTCTTCACTCTGATCTTATCTGCGCGTCACCCAGACCTCGTGACTCTGGTCCTCACCTGGGCATGATTGGTACCTGGTGACTCTGTTCCACACCTGAGCCTCACCGGGACATGATGACTCTGGAACCTCTCTGGGCCTCACCCTCACCTGGTGACTCTGGCCCCCATCTGGATGTCACCTGGACCAGGTGATCCTGGTACCCCTCTAGGCCTCAACCAGATCTGGTGACTCTGGTCCTCAACTGGGCCTCACCTGGACCTAGTGATTATGCTCCATGTGGGCCTCATTTGGACCTGGTCACTCTGGTCCCTACCTGGGCATCATCGGGACATGGTTCCACTGTATGGCCTGCAGGTAGGCCTCACCTGGACCTGGTAAATCTGGTCCCTACCTGGGCATCATCGGGACATGTTCCTTTGCATGGCCTGCAGGTTGGTCTCACCTGGACCTGGTGAGTAGGGTTGCCACCTGGGCCTCACCCATACCTGGTGACATAGGTCCCCACGTGGGCCTAAATTGGACCTGGTGAATCTGGTCCTTACCTTATCCTCACCCGGAACTGGTAACCCTGGTCACCACCTGGGCCTCACCTGGACCTGGTGAATCTGGTCCCCATCTGTGCCTCACCAGGTCCTGGTTTCTTTGTTCCCCACCTGGACCTGATTGCTGTGGACTCCTTTGCCTCACCTGGAACTGCTGACTCTGATCCTAACTGGGCCTCACCCCGATCTGTTGACTCTGGTCTTCACCTGTGGATCATTATGACCTGGATACTCTGTTCCACGACTGAGCCTCACCTGGACATGATTACACTGGATCCCCTCTGGGCCTCACCCTGACATGGTGACTCTGGTCCCCATCTGGATGTCACCTAGACCAGGTGAATCTGGAACCCCTCTAGGCCTCAACTAGACCTGGTGACTCTGGTCCTCAACTGGGCATCACCGGAAGCTAGTGAATATGTTTCCACCTGCGCCTCATCTGGACCTGTTGACCCTGGTCCTTACCTGGGCATCATTGTGACCATGATACTCTCTTATATACCTGGGCCTCACCTGGACCTGGTGACTGTGGTCCCACCTGGGCCTCACCTGGACGTGGTGACTGGTTCCCACAGGGACCTCACCTGGACCTGGTGACTGAGGTCCTCATATGGGCATCATTCACCTAGTTTCTCAGTTCCACATCGGGGCTTCACCTAGTCCTAGTGATTCTGGTCCCCCTCTGGGCCTCACCGTGACGTGGTGACTCTGGTCCTCACCTATGTATCACCAGAACCGGGTGACTCTGGTCCCCCTCTGGGACTCACAAGGAGCTGGGGACAGTGGTCCTCAACTGGTCCTCAAAAGGACCTGGTGAATCTACTCCTCACTTTGGCCTCGTCTAGACCTTGTGACTCTTTTCCCACCTGGCATCATTGGGACATGGTTACTCTGTTCCCCACCTGGGCCTCACCTGGACAAGATAACTTTGCTCCACACTTTGGCCTCAACTGGTCCTGATGACTCTGGTCCCCCCACTTAGGCCTCAATCTGGACCTGGTGACTCTGGTCCCCAGCTTGGTCTCATCTGGACTGTTGACTCTGGATCCCACATGAACCACACCTGGCACTGGTGGCTGTGGTGTTCTTGTAGACTCATATTTACCTGGTGACTCCGGTCCCCACTTGGTCCTCACATGGATCTGGAGACTCTGGCCTGCAGGTTGGCCTCACCTGGACCCGGGGAGTGGGGTTGCCACCTGGGCCTCACCCATACCTGGTGACTCAGGACCCACGTGGGCATGTGGACCTGGTGAATCTGGTCCTTATCTGGTCCTCTCCCAGACCCGGGGACTCTGGTCCCCAACTGGGCCTAACCTGGACCTGGTGAATCTAGTCCCCATCTGGGACTCACCCAGTCCTGGTGACTTTGTTCCCCACCTGGACCTGATTGCTGTGGACTCTTTCTTGGCCTCACCTGGAAATGGTGACTCTGATCTTATCTGCGCACCCCCTAGAACTGGTGACTCTGTTCCTCACCTGGGCATCATCGGGACATGGTTCCACTGCATGAACTGCAGGTTGGAGTCACCTGGACCTGGTAATTCTGTTCCCTACCTGGGCATCATCGGGACATGGTTCCACTGCATGGCCTGCAGGTTCGACTCACCAGGACCTGGTTAATCTGGGCCCTACCGGGGCACCATCGGGACATGTTTCCACTGCATGGCCTGCAGGTTGGCCTCACCTGGACCTGGTAACTCTAGTCCCTACCTGGGCATCATCGGGACACGGTTCCTCTGCAAGGCCTACAGGCTGGCCTCACCTGGACCTGGTGAGTGTGGTTGACACCTGGGACTCACCCATACCTGATGAACCAGGTCCCCACGTGGGCCTCTTGGACCTGGTGAATCTGGTCCTTACCTGGTCCTCTCCCAGACCCGGGGACTCTGGTCACCACCTGGGCCTCACCTGGACCTGGTGAATCTGGTCGCCCTCTGGGACTCACCCAGTCCTGGTGAGTTTGTTCCCCACCTGGACCTGATTGCTGTGGACTCTTTCTTGGCCTCACCTGGAACTGGTGACAGTGATCCTATCTGCGCGTCACCCAGATCTTGTGACTCTGGTCCTCACCTGGGCATCATTGGTACCTGGTGACTCTGTTCCACACCTGAGCCTCACCTGTACATGATGACTCTGGAACCACTCTGGGCCTCACCCTGACCTGGTGACTCTGGTCCCCATTTGGATGTCACCTGGTCCAGTTGATTCTGGTACCCCTCTAGGCCTCAACCATATCTGGTGACTGTGATCCTCAACTGGGCCTCACCTACACCCAGTGAATATGTTCCATCTGGCCCTCATTTGGACCTGGTGACTCTGATCCCTACCTGGGCATTATCGGGACATGGTTCCATTGCTTGTCTTGCAGGTTAGCCTCACCTAGACCTGGTAAATCTGGTTCCTACCTGGGCATCATCGGGACATGTTCCACTGCATGGCCTGCAGGTAGGCCTCACCTGGACCTGAGAACTCTAGTCCCTACCTGGGCATCATCAGGACATGTTTCCTCTCCATGGCCTGCAGGTTGGCCTCACCTGGACCTGGTGAGAGGGGTTGTCTCCTGGGCCTCACCCATGCCTGGTGACACAGGTCCCCACGTGGGCCTCCCTTGGACCTGGTGAATCTGGTCCTTACCTGGTCCTAACCCGGAACTCGTAACTCTGTTCACCACCTGGGAATCACCTGGACCTGGTGAATCTGGTCCCCATCTGGGCCTCACCCTGTCCTCGGGACTTTGTTCCCCACCTGGACCTGATTGCTGTGGACTCTTACTTGGCCTCACCTGGAACTGCTGACTCTGATCCTATCTGCGCCTCACCCAGACCTGGTGACTCTGGTCCTCACCTGGGCATCTTTGATACCTGGTGACTCTGTTCCACACCTGAGCCTCACCTGGACATGATGACTCTGGATCCCCTCTGGGCCTCACGCTGACGTGGTGACTCTGGTCCCCATCTGGATGTCACCTACACCAGGTGAATCTGGTACCCCTCTAGGCCTCAACTAGACCTGGTGACTCTGGTCCTCACCTGGGCCTCACCGGGACCTAGTGTATATGCTCCCCAACTGTGCCTCATCTGGACCTGGTGACTCTGGTTCTACCTGGGCATCATCGGGACATGGTTATTGTATTCCCCACTGTGACTGACCTGATCCTGGTAACTCTGGTCCTGATTTGGCCTCTTCTGTACCAGGTGACTCTGGGTCCACCTTGGGTTCACCGGTAACTGGTGATTCTGATTCTAAGCGTGGCCTCACCTAACCTGGTGACTGTGGTTCCCATCGGGATATCACCTGGACCTCATGTCTCTGGTCCCACCTGGGCCTCACCAGGACCTGGTGTCTCTGGTACCCACCTGGGTAGCATCAGGATACGGTTACACTGTTCACTAACAGTGACCCATCGGGACCTATTAACTCTGGTCTTCACCTGGGCCACAGCTGGACATGTTGACACAGGTTCCCACCTGGGTCTCACCTTGACATGGTGAGTCGGATCCACAAATGGTACTCCCCTGTAACTGGTGATTCTCGTTCCCACATGGACACCATGTGGACCTGGTGGCTGCAGTGTTTTTAGCTTCTCATGTACCTCGTGACTCTGGTCCCCACCAGGGCCTCACCGGGACCTGGTGAGTGTGGTTGCCACCTACACCTCACCTGGACCTGATGATTCTGGTCTGCACCTGAGACTGCCCTGGATCTGGTGACTGTGTTCCCCACCTGGGCTTCACCTCCTTTGGGGACTCCGGTCTCCATCTGGGCCTCACCTGACCCTGTTTACCATGGTCTAAACTGGGTAAAATTGGGACGCGGTGACTGCGTTCCACAACTGGACCTCACGTGGACCAGGTGACTCTGGTCCCCCACTGGGTCTCACCGTGCCCTGGTGACTGTGAACCCAACATTGGCCTGACTTGGACCTGCTGACTCTGGTTGACACCTGCGCCTGACCTCGAACTGTTGCCTCTGGTTCTTTCAAGGGTCTCCCCTGTACCTGGTGATCCTGGTCCCCACCTGGGCCTCACCTGGACGTGGTGACTCTTCTCACCACCGGGGACTCACCTGGACGTGCTTACTGTGTTCCACACCTGGGCCTAAGTAGACCTGTTGACCATGGTCCCCAAGCCGGCCTCACATTGTCCTGTTGCCTCTGATCCCACCGGGGCCTCACGTGTACCTGGTAACTCTGGACCTCACCTGGGCCTCACCTTGACCTAGTGACTCTGGTCCCTACCTGGGCTACACCTTGATCTGGTGACTCTGGTCCTCAGTTTGGCCTCACCTGGACCTGGTGTCTCTCGTCCCCACTTTGACCTAACTCACAACTGCTGAATCTAGCCCAACTTAGGCTGCACACAGACCTGGTGACTCTTGTCCCCAGCTATGCCTCAATTCGACCTAATGAATCTGGTCCTCACGGGAGCCTCACCTGGACCTGGGACTCAGCTGGATAGAGTGGCTCTGGTTCCCGCAAGGGGCTCAGCTGATACTGCTGACTGTGGTCTTATGGTATGCGTCACCAGGACCTAGTGATTCTGTTCCCCATCTGGGCCTGCATGGCCCCAGTGACTCTGGTCCTCACTCAGGCATCATTGGGTGATGGACCCAATGATCCACACCCTGGATACTCTATTCCACACCTGGGCCTCACTTTGACCAGGGACTTCTGGTCCCATTCTGGGCCTCAAACTAAACTGGTTACTCTGGTTCCCCCTCTGGGGCTCAACCTTACCTGGTGACTCTGGTCACCCTTTGGGCTTCACTTCAGCCTGGTGAATCTGGTCCTTAGCTGGTCCGCGCCTGGATGTGGTGACTGGTCGCCACCTTGGCCTCACCTGGACTTGGTGAATCCTGTTGCCACCTGCGCCTCACCTGGACCTTCTGACTGTGGTCCCACCTGGACCTCACCTGGATCTCGTGGTTCTGGTTCCCATATGGGGCTCTCCTGGACCTGGATCCTGTGGTCCATCTGGCCTCACCTGGGACACAATGACTTTGTTTCGTATTTGGGCCTCTCCTGGACCTGTTGACTCTGGTCCTTACATGGGCATCATTGGGACCTCGATACTCTCTTATATACCTGGGCCTCACCTGGACCTGGTGAGTGGGGTTGCCACCAGTGCCTCACCCATTCCTGGTGACACAGGCCCTACGTGGTCCTCACTTGGACCTAGTGAATCTGCTCCTTACCTGGTCCTCACATGGAACTAGTAACTCTGGTCACCACCGGAGAATCACCTGGACCTGGTGAATCTGGTCCCCATTGGGCCTCACCCAATCCTGGTGACTTTGTTCCCCACCTGGACCATATTGCTGTGGACTCCTTCTTGTCCTCACCTGGAACTGGTGACTCTGATCCTAACTGGGCCTCACCCAGATATGGAGACTCTGGTCCTCACCTGTGGAACATTATGACCTGGATACTCTGTTCCACACCTGAGCCTCACCTGGACATGATGACTCTGGATCCCCTCTGGGCCTCACCCTGACATGGTGCCACTGGTCTCTATCTGGATGTCACCTAGACCAGGTGAATCTGGTACCCCTCTAGGCCTCAACTTGACCTTGTGACTCTTGTCCTCAACTGGACCTCACCGGGACCTAGTGATTAGCTCCCCACCTGGGCCTCATCTGGAACTGGTGACTCTGGTTCTACCTGGGAATCATCGAGACATGGTTATTCTATTCCCCACTGGGACTGACCTCATACTGGTATCTCTGGTCTGACTTTGGCCTCTTCTGTTCCCGGTGACTCTGGCTCCACCTGGGCCTCACCTGTAACTGGTGACTCTGATGCTATGCATGGCCTCACCTGACCTGGTGACTGGTTCCCATCAGGACCTCACCTGGACCTCATGTCTCTGGTCCCACCTGGGCCTCACCAGGACCTGGTGTCTGTGGTACCCACCTGGGTAGCATCAGGATATGGTTACACTGTTCACTAACAGTGACCCAGCCGGACCTATTAACTCCGGTCTTCACCTGGGCCACACCTGGACATGGTGACACTGGTTCCAACCAGGGCCTCACCTGGACATGGTGTGTCGGATCCCCACCTGGTCATCACCTGTAACTGGTGATTCTCGTTCCCACATGGACATCATGTCGACCTGGTGGATGCAGTGTTTATAGCTTCTCATGTACCTCGTCACCTTGGTCCCCACCAGGGCCTCACAGGGACCTGGTGAGTGTGGTTGCCACCGGCACCTCACCTGGACCTGGTGATTCTGGTCTGCACCTGAGACTACCCTGGATCTGGTGACTGTGGTCCCCAACTGGGCTTCACCTGGATTTGGGGACTCCAGTCCCCATCTGGGCATCACCTGGCCCTGTTGACCATGGTCCTCAACTGGGCAGAATTGGGACCCGGTGACTGTGTTCCACAACTGGACCTCACCTGGACCAGGTGACTCTGGTCCCCCTCTGGGGCTCACCATGCCCTAGTGACTGTGAACCACACGTTGGCCTGCCTTGGACCTGCTGACCATGGATGCCACCTGCGCCTGACCTCGAACTGATGACTCTGGTTCTTTCAAGGGCCTCCCCTGGACCTGGTGATCCTGGTCCCCCCTGAGACTCAACTGGACGTGGTGACCCTTGTCACCACCTGGGACTCACCTGGACCTGGTTATTGTGTTCCACCCTTGGGCCTCTTGTAGACCTCTTGACAATGGACCCCAAGCCAGCCTCACATGGACCTGTTGCCTCTGATCCCCACCGGGACCTCACGTGTACCTGGGAACTCTGGTCCTAACCTGGGCCTCATCTGGACCTAGTGACTCTGGTCCCCACCTGGGCTTCATCTGGATCTGGTGACTCTGGTCCCCACCTGGACTTCACCTGGATCTGGTGACTCTGGTCCCCACCTGGACCTCTCCTGGACCTGGTGACTCTCTTTCCAACATGGACCTCACCTGGATGTTGTGACTCTGGTGCTCAGTTTGGCCTCATCTGGACCTGGTGTCTCTCGTCTACACTTTGACCTAACTCAGAACTGCTGAATCTTGCCCCACTTAGGCCCCACCCATACCTGGTGACTCTTGTCCCCCTACGCCTCAATTCGACCTGATGAATCTGGTCCTCACGTGGGCCTCACATCGACCTGGGACTCAGCTGGATAGAGTGGCTCTGGTTCCCACAAGGGGCTCACCTGATACTGGTGACGGTGGTCTAATTCTATGCCTCACAGGGACCTAGTGATTCTGTTCCCCATCTGTGCCTGCATGGCCCTAGTGACTCTGGTTCTAACCTAGGCATCATTGGGACCTGGATACTCTATTCCACACCTGGGCCTCACTCTGACCAGGGACTTCTGGTCGCATTCTGGGCCTCAAATTAAACTGGTTACTCTGGTCCCCCTCTGGGCCTCACCCTTACCTGGTGACTCTGGACACCTCTTGGGCTTCATTTGGGCCTGGTGAATCTGGTCCTTAGGTTGTCCTCACTTGGATATGGTGAGTGGTCGCCACCTCGGTCTCACCTGGACTTGATGAATCCTGTTGCCAACTGCGTCTCACCTGGACCTTGTGACAGTGGTCCAACCTGGACTTCACCTGGATCTGGTTGCTCTGGTTCCCATATGGGGCTCTCCTGGACCTGGTTCCTGTGGTCTCCATCAGGTCTCACCTGGAACACAATGGCTCTGATGCATATTTGTGCCTCTCTTGGACCTGTTGACACTGGTCCTTACCTGGGCATCATTGGGGCCTGGATACTCTCTTATATACCTGGTCCTCACCTGGATCTGGTGACTGTGGTCCCACCTGGACCTCGCCTGGACGAGGTGACTCGTTCCCACAGGGACCTCACATGGACCTGGTGACTCAGGTCCTCATATGGGCATCATGGGACCTGGTTTCTCAGTTCCAGTTCCACATCGGGGCCTCACCTGGACCTAGTGATTCTCGTCCCCCTCTGGGCCTCACCCTGACGTGGTGACTCTGATCCCCACCTGGATATCACCAGAACCAGGTGACTCTGGTCCCCGTCTGGGACTCACCCGGAGCTGGGTACACTGGTCCTCAAGTAGGCCTCAGCAGGACCTGGTGAATCTACTCCTCACTTAGGCTTCGACTGGACCTGTGACTCTTTTCCAACCTGGCATCAATGGGACATGGTTACTCTGTTCCCCACCTGGGACTCACCTGGACATGATAACTTTGCTCCGCACTTTGGCCTCAACTGGTCCTGATGACTCTGGACCCACCACCTAGGACTCAATCTGTACCTGGTGACTGTGGTCCCCACCTGGGTCTCACCTGGACCTGGTGACTCTCGTTCCCACATGAATCACACCTGGACCTGGTGACTGTGGTGTTCTTGTAGACTCTCTTTTACCTTGTGACTCCGGTCCCCACTAAGGTCTCACCTCTATCTGGTGACTCTGGCCTGCAGGTTGGCCTCACCTGGACCTGGTGAGTGGGGTTGCCACCTGGGCCTCACCCATACCTGGTGACTCACGTACCCACAGGGGCCTCTTGGACCTGGTGAATCTTCTCCTTACCTGGTCCTGCCCCAGACCCGGGACTCTGGTCACCACCTGGGCCTCACCTGGACCTGGTGAATCTGTTCCCCACCTGGGCCTCACCGAGTCCTGGTGACTTTGTTCCCCACCTGGACCTGATTGCTGTGGACTCTTTCTTGGCCTCACCTGGAACTGGTGACTCTGATCCTATCTGGGCGTCACCGAGACCTGGTGAGTCTGGTCCTCACCTGGGCATCCTTGGTACCTGGTGACTCATTCCACACCTGAGCCTCACCTGAACATGATTACTCTTGAACCACTCTGGGCCTCACCCTGACCTGGTGACTCTGGTCCCCATCTGGATGTCACCTGGACCAGGTGATTCTGGTATCCTTCTACGCCTCAACAAGATCTGGTAACTATGGTCCTCAACTGGGCCTCACCTGGACCTAGTGAATATGCTCCATCTGGGCCTCACCTGGACCTGGTAACTCTGGACCCTAACTGGGCATCATTGGACACGGTTCCTCTGCATGGTCTGCAGGTTGGCCTCACCTGGACCTGGTGAGTGGGGTTGCCACCTGTGCCTCACCCATACCTGGTGACACAGTCCCCACGTGGTCCTCACTTGGACCTAGTGAATCTGGTTCTTACCTGGTCCTCACCCGGAACTAGTAACTCTGGTCACCACCGGGGAATCACCTGGACCTGGTGAATCTGGTGCCCATTGGGCCTCACCCAGTCCTGGTGACTTTGTTCCCCACCTGGACCTGATTGCTGTGGACTCCTTCTTGTCCTACTTGGAACTGGTGACTCTGATCCTAACTGGGCCTCATCCAGATATGGTGACTCTGGTCCTCACCTGTGGATCATTATGACCTGGATACTCTGTTCCACACCTGAGCCTCACCTGGACATGATGACTCTGGATCCCCTCTGGGCCTCACCCTGAAATGCTGACTCTGGTCCCCATCTGGATGACACCCAGACCAGGTGAATCTGGTACCCCTCTAGGCCTCAACTAGACCTGGTGACACTTGTCCTCAACTGGGCCACACTGGGACCTAGTGAATATGCTCCCCACCTGCGCCTCATCTGACCTGGTCACTCTGGTTCTACCTGGGCATCATTGGGACATGGTTACTCTATTCCCCACTGGGACTGACCTGATTCCGGTAACTCTGCTCCTGACTTTGGCCTCTTCAGTACCAGGTGACTCTGGCTCCACTTGGGCCTCACCTGTAACTGGTGACTCTGATCCTATGCATGGCCTCATCTGACCTGGTGACTGTGGTTCCCATCGGGACCTCACCTGGACCTCATGTCTCTGGTCCCTCCTGGGCCTCACCAGGACCTGGTGTCTCTGATACCCACCTGGGTAGCATCAGGATATGGTTACACTGTTCACTAACAGTGACCCTGCCGGACCTATTAACTCTGGTCTTCACCTGGGCCACACCTGGACATGGTGACACTGGTTCCCACCTGGGTCTCACCTGGACATGGTGAGTCGGATCCCCACCAGGTCCTCACGTGTAACTGTGATTCTCGTTCCCACGTGGACATCACGTGGAACTGGTGGCTGCATTGTTTCTAGCTTCTCATGTAACTCGTGACGCTGGTCCCCACCAGGGCCTCACCGGGATCTGGTGAGTGTGGTTGCCACCTGCACCTCACCTGGACCTGGTGATTCTGGTCTGCACATGAGACTATCCTGGATCTGTTGAGTGTGGTCCCAACCTTGTTTCACCTGGATTTGGGGACTCCAGTCCTCATCTGGGCCTCACCTGGTCCTGTTGACCATGGTCCTCAACTGGGCAAAATTGGGACCCGGTGACTGTGTTCCACAACTGGACCTCACCTGGACCAGGTGACACTGGTCCCCCTCTGGGTCTCACCGTGCCCTAGTGACTGTGAACCCCACTTTGGCCTGCCTTGGACCTGCTGACCCTGGATGCCACCTGCGCTGACCTCGAACTGTTGACTCTGGTTCTTTCAAGGGCCTCCCCTGTACCTGGTGATCCTGGTCCCCACCTGGGCCTCACCTGGACGTGGTTCCTCTTGTCACCACCGGGGACTCACCTGGACCTGCTTACTGTGTTCCACACCTGGGTCTCAAGTAGACCTGTTGAAGGGTCCCCAGGCCGGCCTCACATGAACCTGTTGCCACTGCTCCCCACCGGAGCCTCCCTTGTACCTGGTATCTCTGGTCCCCAACTTGACCTCATCTGGACCTAGTGACTCTGGTCCCCACCTGGGCTTCACCTGGATCTGGTGACTCTGGTCCCCACCTGGACCTTTCCTGGACCTGGTGACTCTCTTTGAACATGGACCTCACCTGGATTTGGTGACTCTCGTCCCCACCTGGACCTCACCTGCATCTGGTGACTGATGCCTGCTGGTTGGCCTCACCTGGACCTGGGGAGTGGGGTTGCCACCTGGGCCTCACACATAGCTGGTGACTCAGGACCCCACGTCGGCCTCATTAGGACCTGTTGAATCTGGTCCTTAGCTGGTCCTCTCCCAGCCCCGAGGACTCTGGTCACCACCTGGGAATATCCTGGACCTGGTGAATCTGGTCCAAATCTGGGCCTCACCAAGTCCTGGTGACTTTCTTCACCACCTGGACCTGATTGCTGTGGACGTCTTCTTGGCGTCACCTGGAACTCGTGACTCTGATCCTATCTGCGCGTCACCCAGACCTGTTGACTCTGGTCCTCACCTGGGCATCATTGGTACCTGGAGATTCTGATCCACACCTGAGCCTCACCTGGACCCTATGACTCTGGAACCACTCTGGGCCTCACCCTGACCTGGTGACTCTGGTCCCCATCTGGATATCACCTCGATCAGGTGATTCTGGTACCCTTCTAAGCCGAACCAGATATGGTGAAACTGGTCCTCAACTGGGCCTCACCTGGACCAGGTGACTCTGGTCCCCCTCTGGGTCTCACCGTGCCCTAGTGACTGTGAACCCCACTTTGGCCTGACTTGGACCTGCTGACCCTGGTTGCCACCTGCGCCTGACCTCGAACTGTTGACTCTGGTTCTTTCAAGGGCCTCCCCTGTACCTGGTGATCCTGGTCCCCACCTGGACCTCACCTGGACGTGGTGACTCTTGTCACCACGGGGGACTAACCTGGACCTGCTTACTGTGTTTCACACCTGGGTCTCAAGTGGACCTGTTGAAGATGGTCCCCAAGCCGGCCTCACATGGACCTGTTGCCTCTGATCCCCACCGGATACTCACGTGTACCTGGTAACACTGGTCCTCACCTGGGCCTCATCTGCACCTAGTGACTCTGGTCCCCACCTGGGCTTCACCTCGATCTGGGGACTCTGGTCCCCACCTGGACTTCACCTGGATATAGTGACTCTGGTCCCCACATGGACCTCTCCTGGACCTGGTGACTCTCTTTCCAACATGGACCTCACCTGGATGTGGTGAATCTGGTAATCAGTTTGGCCTCACCTGGACCTGGTGTCTCTCGTCACCACTTTGACATAACTCAGAACTGCTGAATCTTTCCCCACCTAGGCCGCACCCAGACCTGGTGACTCTTGTCCCCAGCTATGCCTCAATTCGACCTGGAGAATCTGGTCCTCACGTGGGCTTCACATGGACCTGGGACTCAGCTGGATACAGTGGCTCTGGTTCCCACAAGGGACTCACCTGATACTGGGGTCTGTGGTCTTTTTCTATGCCTCACCAGGACCTAGTGATTCTGTTCCCCATCTGGGCCTGCATGGCCCTAGTGACTCTGGTCCTCACCCAGGCATCATTCGAACCTGGATACTCTATTCCACACCTGGGCCTCACTTTGACCACGGACCTCTGGTCCCATTCTGGGCCTCAAACTAAACTGGTTACTCTGGTTCCCCTTTGGGCCTCACCCTTACCCGGTAATCTGGTCACCCCTTGGGCTTCCCTTGGTCCTGGTGAATCTGGTCCTTAGCTGGTCCTCACATGGATCTGGTGACTGGTCGCCACCTGGGCCTCACCTGGACTTGGAGAATCCTGTTGCCACCTGCGCCTCACCGGGACCTTGTGACTCTTTTCCCGCCTGGCATCAATGGGACATGGTTAATCTGTTCCCCACCTGGGCCTCACCTGGACATGATAACTTTGCTCCACACTTTGGCCTCAACTGGTCCTGATGACTCTGGTCCCCCCACCTAGGCTTCAATCTGGACCTGGTGACTGTGGTCCCCATTTGGATGTCACCTGTACCAGGTGATTCTGGTACCCCTCTATGCCTCAACCAGATCTGGTGACTCTGGTCCTCAACTGGGCCTCACCTGGAGCTAGTGAATATGCTCCATCTGGGCCTCATTTGGACCTGGTGACTCTTGTCCTTTCCTGGGGATCATAGGGACATGGCTCCAATGCATGACCTGCAGGTTGGCCTCACCTGGACCTGGTAACTCTGGTCCCTACCTGGGCATCATCGGGACATGGTTCCACTGCATGGCCTGCAGGTTGGCCTCACCTGGACCTGGTAACTCTAGTCCCTACCTGGGTATCATCGGGACATGGTTCCTCTCAATGGCCTGCCTGTTGCCCTGACCTGGACCTGGTGAATTGGGTTGACACCTGAGCCTCACCCATGTCTCGTGACACAGGTCCCCACGTGGGTCTCACTTGGACCTGGTGAATCTGGTCCTTACCTGGACCTCACCCGGAATTGGTAACTCTGGTCACCACCTGGGAATAACCTGGACCTGGTGAATCTGGTCCCCATCTAGGCCTCACTCAGTCCTGGTGACTTTGTTCCCCACCTGTGCCTGATTCCTGTGGACTCCTTCTTGGCCTCACCTTGAACTGGTGACTCTGATCCTAACTGGGTCTCACCCAGATCTGGTGACTCTGGTCCTCACCTGTGGACCATTATGACCTGGATACTTTGTTACACACCTGAGCCTCACCTGGACATGATGACTCTATATCCCCTCTGGGCCTCAGCCTGACATGGTGACTCTGGTCCCCATCTGGATGTCACCTAGACCAGGTGAATCTGGTACCCCTCTAGGCCTCACCTAGACCTGGTGACTCTGGTCCTCAACTGGGCCTCACCATGACCTAGTGAACATGCTCCCCACCTGCGCCTCATCTGGACCTGGTGACTCTGGTTCTACCTGGTCATCATCGGGACATGGTTACTCTATTCCCCTCTGGGACTGACCTGATCCTGGTAACTCTGGTCCTGACTTTGGCCTCTTCTCTACCAGGTGACTCTGGCTACACCTGGGCCTCACCTGTAACTGGTGACTCTGATTCTAAGCATGGCCTCACCTGACATGGTGACTGTGGTTCCCATCGGGACCTCAACTGGACCTCAGGTCTCTGGTCCCATCTCGGGGTCATCAGGACCTGGTGTCTCTGGTACCCACCTGTATAGCATCAGGATATGGTTACACTGTTCAATAACAGTGACCCAGCCGGACCTATTAACTCTAGTCTTCACATGGGCCACACCTGGTCATGGTGACACTGGCTCCCACCTGGGTCTCACCTGGACGTGGTGAGTCGGATCACCACCTGGTCCTCACCTGTAACTGGTGATTCTCGTTCCCACATGGACATCATGTGGACCTGGTGGCTGCAGTGTTTCTAGGTTTGCATGTACCTCATGACTCTGGTCCTCAACAGGGTCCACCGGTTCCTGGTGAGTGTGCTTGCCACCTGCACTTCACCTGAACCTGGTGATTCTGGTGTGCACCTGAGACTACCCTGGATCTGGTGACTGTGGTCCCCACCTGGGCTTCACCTGGATCTGGAGACTCTGGTCCCCACCTGGACTTTACGTGGACCTGGTGACTGTGGTCCCACCCGGGCCTCTACTGGATGAGGTGACTGGTTCCCACAGGGACCTCACCTGGACTTGGTGACTCAGGTCCTCATATGGGCATCATGGTACCTGGTTTCTTAGTTCCACATTGGGGCCTCACCCGGACCTAGTGATTCTCGTCCCCCTCTGGGCCTCAACCTGACGTGGTGACTCTGGTCACCCCTGGATATCACCAGAACCGGGTGACTCTGGTTCCCCTCTGGGACTCTCCCGGAGCTGGGGACACTGGTCCTCAGGTGGGCCTCAACAGGACCTGGTGAATCTACTCCTCACTTAGGCCTCGTCTGGACCTTGTGACTCTTTTCCCACCTGGCATCAATGGGACATGGTTACACTGTTGCCCACCTGGGCCTCTCCTGGACATGATAACTTTGCTCCACACTTTGGCCTTAACTGGTCCTGATGAATCTTGTCCCCCCACCTAGACCTCAATCTGGACCTGGTGAGTGTGGTCCCCACCTGGGTGTCACCTGGACCTGGTGACTCTCGTTCCCACTTGAAACACACCTGGCCCTGTTGACTGTGGTGTTCTTGTAGACTCACATTTACCTGTGACTCCGGTCCCCACTAGGGCCTCACCTGGATCTGGTGACTCTGACCTGCAGGTTGGCCTCACCTGGACCTGGTGAGTCGGGTTGCCACATGGGCCTCACCCATACGTGTTGACTCATGTCCACACGTGGGCTTCTTGGACCTGGTGAATCTGGTCATTACCTGGTCCTCTCGGAGACCCGGGGACTCTGGTCACAACCTGGGCCTCACCTGGATCTGGTGAATCTGGTCCCCATCTGGGTCTCACCCAGTCCTGGTGACATTGTTCCCCACCTGGACCTGATTGCTGTGGACTCTATCTTGGCCTCACCTGGAACTGGTGACTCTGATCATATCTGCGCGTCACCCAGACCTGGTGACTCTGGTCCTCACCTGGGCATCATTGGTACATGGTGACTCTGTTCTACACCTGAGCCTCACCTGGACATGATGACTCTGGAACCTCTCTGAGCCTTACCCTTCTCTGGTGACTCTGGTCCCCATCTGGATGTCACCTGGAACAGGGGATTCTCGTATACCTCTAGGCCTCAACCAGATCTGGTGACTCTGGTCCTCAACTGGGCCTCACCTGGACCTAGTGAATATGCTCCATGTGGGCCTCATTTGGACCTGGTGACTCTGGTCCCTACCTGGGCATCATAGGGATATGGTTCCACTGCATGGCCTGCAGGTTGGCCTCACTTCGGCCTGGTAACTCTGGTCCCTACCTGGGCATCATCGGGACACGGTTCCTCTCCATCGCCTGCAGGTTGGCCTCACCTGGACCTGGTGAGTGGGGTTGCCAATTGTGCCTCACCCATACATGGTCACACAGGTCCCCACGTGGGCCTCAATTGGACCTGGTGAATCTGGTCCTTATCTGGTCCTTCCCAGAACTGGTAACTCTGGTCACCACTTGGGAATCACCTGGGCCTGGTGAAACTGGTCCCCATCTGGGCCTCACCCAGTCCTGGTGACTTTGTTCCCACATGGACCTGATTGCTGTGGACGCCTTCTTGGCCTCACCTGGAACTGGTGTCTCTGATCCTATCTGCGCGTCACCAGACCTGGTGAATCTGGTCCTCAACTGGGCATCATTGGTACCTGGTGACTCTGTTCCACACCTGAGCCTCACTTGGACATGATGACTCTGGAACCTCTCTGGGCCTCACCCTGACCTGGTGACTCTGGTCCCCATCTCGATGTCACCTGAACCAGGTGATTCTGGTACCCTTATAGGGCTCAACCAGATCTGGTGACTCTGGTCCTCAACAGGGCCTCACCTAGACCTAGTGAATATGCTCCATCTGGGCCTCATTTGGACATGGTGATTCTGATTCCTACCTCGGCATTACCGGGACATGGTTCCACTGCATGGCCTGCAGGTGTGCCTCACCTGGACCTGATAACTCTAGACCCCACCTGGGCATCATCAGGACATGGTTCCTCGGCATGGCCTGCAGGTTGGCCTCACTTGGACCTAATGAGTGGGGTTGTCACCTGAGACTCACCCATGCCTGGTGACACAGGTTCCGACGTGGGCCTCACGTGGACCTGGTGAATCTGGTCCTTCCCTTGTCCTCACCCGGAACTGGTAACTCTGGTCATCACCTGGGAATCACCTGGGCATTGTGATTCTGGTCCCCATTGGGCCTCACCCAATCCTGGTGACTTTGTTCCCACCTGGACCTGATTGCTGTGTACTCCTTCTTGGCCCTCACTTGGAACTAGTGACTCTGATCCTAACTGGGCCTCACCCAGATCTGGTGACTCTGGTCCTCACCTGTGGACCATTATGACCTGGATACTCTGTTCCAACGTGATCCTCACCTGGCCATGATGACTCTGGATCCCCTCTTGGCCTCAGCCTGACATGGTGACTTTAGTCCACATCTGGATGTCACCTAGACCAGGTGAATCTGGTACCCCTCCAAGCCTCAACTAGACCTGGTGACTCGGTCCTCAACTTGGCCTAACCGGAACCTAGTGAATATGCTCCCACCTGCAACTCATCTGGACCTGGTAAATCTGGTTCTACCTGGGCATCATCGCGACATGGTTACTCTATTCAACACTGGGACTGACCTGATCCTGGTAACTCTGGTCCTGACTTTGGCCTCTTCTGTACCAGGTGACTCTGGCTCCACCTGGGCCTCACCTGTAACTGGTGACTCTGATCCTAAGCATGGCCTCACCTGACCTGGTGAATGTGGTTCCCATCGGGACCGCACCTGGACCTCATGTCTCTGGTCCCAACTGGGCTTCACCAGGACCTGGTGTCTCTGGTACCCACCTTGGTAGCATCAGGATACGGTTACACTGTTCACTAACAGTGACCCAGCCGGACCTATTAACTCTGGTCTTCACCTGGGCCACACCTGGACATGGTGACACTGTTTCCCACCTGGGTCTCACCTGGACATGGTGAGTCCGATCCCCACCTGGTCCTCACCTGTAACTGGTGATTCTCGTTCCCACATGGAGATCATGTGGACCTGTTGGCCGCAGTGTTTCTAGAATCTTTTTTTTTAATTTTTATTGATTTATGATAGTCACAGAGAGAGAAAGAGGCAGAGACACAGGCAGAGGGAGAAGCAGGCTCCATGCACCGGGAGCCCGACGTGGGATTCGATCCCGGGTCTCCAGGATCGCGCCCTGGGCCAAAGGCCGGCGCCAAACCGCTGCGCCACCCAGGGATCCTATGTGTTTCTAGCTTCTCATGTACCTCGTGACTCTGGTCCCCACCAATGCCTCACCGGGACCTGGTGAGTTTGGTAGCCACCTGCACCACACCTGGACCTGGTGATTCTGGTCTGCACCTGAGACTACCCTGGATCTGGTGACTGTGGTCCCCACCTGGGCTTCACATGGACTCGGTGAATCCTGTTGCCACCTACGCCTCACCGGGACCTTGTGACTCTTTTCCCACCTGGCATCAATGGGACATGGTTACTCTGTTCCCCACCTGGGCCTAACCGGGACATGATAATTTTGCTCCACACTTTGGCCTCAACTGGTCCTGATGACTCTGGTCCCCCCACCTAGGCCTCAATCTGGACCTGGTTACTGTGGTCCCCACCTGGTTCTCACCTGGTCCTGGTGTCTCTCGTTCCCACATGAACCACACCTGGACCTGCTGACTGTGGTATTTTTGTAGCCGCACATTTACCTGGTGACTCCGGTCCCCACTAGGGCCTCACTTGGATCTGGTGACTCTGGCCTGAAGGTTGTCCTCACCTGGACCTGGTGAGTGGGGTTGCCAACCATACCTGGTAACTCAGTTCCCCACGTGGGCCTCTTGGACCTGTTAATTGGTCGTTACCTGGTCCTCTCCCAGACCCGGGGACTCTGGTCCCCAACTGGGCCTCATCTGGACCTGTGAATCTGGTCCCCATCTGGGCCTCACCAAGTCCTGGTGACTTGTTCCCCACCTGACCTGATTTCTGTGGACTCTTTCTTGGCCTCACCGGGAACTGGTGACTCTGATCCTATCTGCGCGTCACCCAGACCTGGTGACTCTGGTCCTCACCTGGGCATCATTGGTACCTGGTGACTCTGTTCCACACCAGAGCCTCACCTGGACATGATGACTCTGGAACCCCTCTGGGCCTCACCCTGACCTGGTGATTCTGGACCCATCTGGATTTCACCTGGACCAGGTGATTCTGGTACCCATCTAGGCCTCAACCAGATCTGGTGACTCTGGTTCTCAACTGCGCCTATCCTGGACCTAGTGAATATGCTCCATCTGGGCCAAATTTGCACCTGGTGACTCTAGTCACTACCTGGGCATCATCGGGACATGGTTCCACACATGGCCTGCAGGTTGGCCTCACCTGTCCCGGTAACTCTACTTCCTACCTGGGCATTATCGGGACATGGTTCCTCTGCATGGCCTGCAGTTTGGACTCACCTGGACCTGGTGAGTGGCGTTGCCACCTTGGCCTCACCCATGCCTGGTGACACAGGTCCCCACGTGGGCCTCACTTGGACCTGGTGAATCTGGTCCTTACCTGGTCCTCACCCGAAACTCCTAACTCGGGTAACCACCTGGGAATCACCTGAACCAGGTTAATTTGGTCCCTATGTGGTCCACATCCTATCCTGGTGAATTTGTCACCCTACCTGGACCTGATTGCTGTGGACTCCTTCTTGGCCTCACCTGGAACGGGTGACTCTGATCCTAAGTGGGCCTCACCCAGATCTGGTGACTCTGGTCCTCTCCTATGGACCATTATGACTTAGATACTCTGTTCCACACCTGAGCCTCACCTGGATATGATGACTCTGGATCCCCTCAGGGCCTCACCCTGACATGATGACTCTGGTCCCCATCCGGATGTCACCTAGACCAGATGAATCTGGTATCCCTCTAGGCCTCAACTTGACCTGGTGACTCTGGTCCTCAACTGGGCCTCACGGGGACCTAGTGAACATGCTCCCCACCTGCGCCTCATCTGGACTTGGAGACACTGGTTCTACTTGGGCATCATCGGGACAAGGTTACTCTATTCCCCACTGGGACTGACCTGATCCTGGTAAATCTGGTCCTGTCTTTGGCCTCTTCTGTACCAGGTGACTCTGGCTCCACCTGGGCCTCACCTGTAACTGGTGACTCTGATCCTAAGCATGGCCTCACCTGACCTGGTGACTGTGGTTCCCATCTGGACCACACCCGGACTCATGTCTCTGGTCCCACCTGGGCCTCACCAGGACCTGGTGTCTCTGGTACCCACCTGGGTAGCATTAGGATATGGTTACACTGTTCACTAACAGTGACCCAGCCGGACCTATTAACTCTGGTCTTCACCTGGGCCACACCTGGACATGGTGACACTGGTTCCCACCTGGGTCTCACCTGGAAATGGTGAGTCGGATCCCCAGCTGGTCCTCACCTGTAACTGGTGATTCTCATTCCCACATGGACATCATGTGGACCTGGTAGCTGCAGTGTTTCTAGCTTCTCATGTCCCTCGTGACTCTGGTCCCCACCAGGGACTCACCGGGACCTGGTGAGTGTGGTTGCCACCTGCGCCTCACCTGGACCTGGTGATTCTGGTCTGCACCTGAGACTAACCTGGATCTGGTGACTGGTCCCCACCTGGGCATCACCTGGATTTGGGGACTCCGGTCCCCATCTGGGCCTCACCTGGCCCTGTTGTCCATGGTCCTCACCTGGGCAAAATTGGGACCCGGTGACTGTGTTCCACAACTGGACCTCACTTGGACCACATGACTCTGGTCCCCCTCTGGGTCTCACCGTTCCCTAGTGACTGTCAACCCCACTTTGGCCTGACTTGGACCTCCTGGCACTTGTTGCCACCTGCGCCTGACCTCGAACTGTTGACTCTGGTTCTTTCAAGGTCCTCCCCTGTACCTGGTGATCCTGGTCCACACCAGGGCCTCAACTGGACGTGGTGACACTTGTCACCACGGAGGACTCACCTGAACCTGCTTACTATGTTCCAGTCCTGGGCCTCAAGTAGACCTGTTGACCATGGTCCCCAAGCCGGCCTCACATGGACCTGTTGCCTTTGATCCCCACCAAGGCCTCACGTGTACCTGGTAACTCTGAACCTCACCTGGGCCTCAACTGGACCTAGTGACTCTGGTCCCCAACTGGGCTTCACCTGGATCTGGTGACTCTCTTTCCAACATGGACCTCACTTGGATCTGGTGACTCTGGTCCTCAGTTTGGCCTCACCTGGACCTGGTGTCTCTCGTCCCCATTTTGACCTAACTCAGAACTGCTGAATCTTGCCCCACCTAGGCCGCACCCAGACCTGGTGATTTTGTCCCCAGCTATGCCTCAATTCGACCTGATGAATCTGGTCCTCACGTGGGCCTCACATGGACCTGCGACTCAGCTGGAGAGAGTGGCTCTGGTTCCCACAAGGGGCTCACCTGATACTGCTGACTGGGGTGTGTTTCTATGCCTCAACAGGACCTAGTGATTCTGTTCCCCATCTGGGCCTGCATGGCCCTTGTGACTCTGGTCCTCACCTAGGCATCACTGGGACCTGGATACTCTATATCCCACAAGAGCCTCACTTTGACCAGGGACCTCTGGTCACATTCTGGGCCTCAAACTAAATGGTTACTCTGGTTCCCTCTCTGGGCCTCACCCTTACCTGGTGACTCTGGTCACCCCTTGGGGTTCACTTGGGCCTGGTCATTCTGGTCCTTAGCTGGTCCGCACCTGGATGTCGTGACTGGTCGCCACCTGGGCTTCACCTGGACTTGGTGAATCCTGTTGCCACCTGTGCATCACCTGTACCTTGTGACTGTGGCCCCACGTGGACCTCACCTGGATCTGGTGGCTCTGGTTCCCATATGGGGCTCTCCTTGACTTGGTTCCTGTGGTCTCCATCTTGCCTCACATGGAACACAATGACTCTGATCCATATTTGGGCCTTTCCTGGACCTGTTGACTCAGGTCCTTACCTGGGCATTATTGGGACGTGGATACTCTCTTATATACCTGGGCCTCACCTGGACCTGGTGACTGTTGTCCCACCTGTGCCTCACCTGGTCGAGGTGGCTGGTTCCCACAAGGACCTCACATGGACCTGGTGACTCACGTCCTCATATGGGCATCTTGGGACCTGGTTTCTCAGTTCCACATCGGGGCCTCACCTGGACCTAGTGATTCTCGTCCCCCTCTGCGCGTCACCCTGACATGGTGACTGTGGTCCCCACCTGGATATCACCAGAACCGGGTGCCTCTGGTCCCCCTCTGGGACTCACCCGGAGCTGGGGACTCTGGTGCTCAATTGGGCCTCAACAGGACCTGGTGAATCTACTCCTCACTTAGGCCGCGTCTGGACCTTGTGAGTCTTTTCCCACCTGGCATCAATGGGACATGTTTACTCTCTTCCCCACCTGGGCCTCACCTGGACATGATAACTTTGCTCCATACTTTGGCCTCAACTGGTCCTGATGACTCTGGTCCCCCCACCTAGGCCTCAATCTGGACCTGATGACTGTGGTCCCCACCTGGGTCTCACCTGGACCTCGTGACTCTCGTTCCCACATGAACCACACCTGGCCCTGGTGACAGTGGTGTTCTGGTAGACTCACATTTACATGGTGACTCTGGTCCCCGCTAGGGCCTCACGTCGATCTGGTGACTTTGGCCTGCAGGTTTGCCTCACCTGGACCTGGTGAGTGGGGTTTGCCACCTGGGCCTCATCCATACCTGGTGACTCAGGTTCCCACGTGGGCCTCTTGGACCTGGTGAATCTGGTCTTTACCTGGTCCTCTCCCAGACCCGGGGACTCTGGTCACCACCTGGGCCTCACCTGGACCTGGTCAATCTGGTCCTCATCTGGGCCTCACCCAGTCTTGGTGACTTTGTTCCCCACCTGGACCTGATTGCTGTGGACTCTTTCTTGGCCTCACCTGGAACTGGTGACTCTGATCCTATCTGCGTGTCACCCTGACCTGGTGACTCTGGTCCACACCTGGGCATCATTGGTACCTGGTGACTCTGTTCCACACCGGAGCCTCACCTGGACATGATGACTCTGGAACCTTTCTGTGTCTCACCCTGAACTGGTGACTCTGGCCCCCAACTGGATGTCATCTGGACCAGGTGATTCTGGTACCTCTCTAGGCCTCAACCTGATCTGGTGACTCTGGTCCTCAACTGGGCCTCACCTGGACCTAGTGAATATGCTCCATCTGTGCCTCATTTGAACCTGGTGACTCTGGTCCGTACCTGGGCATCATCGGGACATGGTTCCATTGCATGGCCTGCAGGTTGGCCTCACCTGGACCTGGTAAATCTGGTTCCTACCTGGGCATCATCGGGACATGGTTCCATTGCATGGCCTGCAGGTTGGCCTCACCTGGACCTGGTAAATCTGGTTCCTACCTGGGCATCATCAGGACATGTTCCACTGCATGGCCTGCAGGTTGGCCTCACCTGGACCTGAGAACTCTAGTCCCTATCTCGGCATCATCGGGACATGTTTCCTCTGCATGGCCTGCAGGTTGGCCTCACCTGGACCTGGTGAGAGGGGTTGTCATTTGGGCCTCACACATGCCTGGTGACACAGGGCCCCACGTGGGCCTCACTTGGACCTGGTGAATCTGGTCCTTACCTGGTCCTCACCCGGAACTCGTAACTCTGTTCACCACTGGGAATCACCTGGACCTTGTGAATCTGGTCCCCATCTGGGCCTCACCCCGTCCTCGGGACTTTGTACCCCACCTGGACCTGATTGCTGTGGACTCTTTCTTGGCCTCACCTGGACCTGGTGACTCTGATCCTATCTGCGGGTCACCCAGACCTGGTGACTCTGGTCCTCACCTGGGCATCATTGGTATCTGGTGACTCTGTTCCACACCTGAGCCTCACCTGGACATGATGTCTCTGGGACCTCTCTGGGCCTCACCCTGACCTGGTGACTCTGGACCCATCTGGATGTCACCTGGACCAGGGGATTCTGGTACCCCTCTAGGCCTCAACCAGATCTGGTGACTCTGGTCCTCAACTCGGCCTCACCTGGACGTAGTGAATATGCTCCATCGGGGCCTCATTTAGACCTGGTGACTCTGGTCCCTACCTGGGCATCATCGGGACATGGTTCCACACATGGCCTGCAGGTTGGCCTCACCTGGACCTCGTAACTCTGGTTGCTACATGGCCATCATCGGGACACGGTTCCTCTGCATGGCCTTCAGGTTCGCCTCCCCTGGACCTGGTGAGTGAGGTTGCCACCTGGGTCTCCCCATAACTGGTGACACAGGTCCCACGTGGGCTTCACTTGGACCTGGTGAATCTGGTCCTTACCTGGTCCTCACCCAGAACTGGTAACCGTTGTCACCACCTGGGAATCACCTGGACCTGTTGAATCTGGTCCCCATCTGGGCCTCACCCAGTCCTGGTGACTTTGTTCCCCACCTGGACCTGATTGCTGTGGACTAATATTTGGCCTCACCTGGAACTGGTGACTCTGATCCTATCTGAGCGTCACCCAGACCTGGTGACTCTGGTCCTCACCTGGGCACCATTATTACCTGGATACTCTGCTCCACACCTGAGCCTCACCTGGATTTGATGACACTGGAACCTCTCTGGGCCTCACCCTGACCTCGTGACCCTGGTCCCTATCTGGATGTCACCTGGGCCTGGTGATTCTTGTACCCCTCTAGGTCTCAACCAGATCTGGTGACTCTGTTCCTCAACTGAGCCTCACCTGGACCTAGTGAATATGCTCCATCTGGGCCTCATGTGGACCTGGTGACTCTGGTCCCTACCTGGGCATCATCGGGACATGGTTCCACTGCATGGCCTGCAGGTTGACCTCACCTGGACCTGGTAACTCTGGTCCCTACCTGGGCATCATCGGGACACGCTTTCTCTGCATTGCCTGCAGGTTGGCCTCACCTGGACCTGGTGAGAGTGCTTGCCACCTGGGCCTCACTCATACCTGGTGACAAAGGCCCCACGTGGGCCTCACTTGGACCTGGTGAATCTGGTCCTTACCTGGTCCTCACCCGGAACTGCTAACTCTGATCACCACCTGGGAATCACCTGGGTATGGTGAATCTGGTCCCCATCTGGGCCTCACCCAGGCTTGGTTACTTTGCTCCCCACCTGGACCTGATTGCTGTGGACTCCTACTTGGCCTCACCTGGAACTGCTGACTCTGATCCTTACTGGGCCTCACCCAGATCTGGTGACTCTGTTCCTCACCTGTGAATCATTATGACCTGGATACTCTGTTCCACACCTGAGCCTCACCTGGACATGATGACTCTGGATCCACTCTGGGCCTCACCCTGACGTGGTGACTCTGGTCCTCATGTGGATGTCACCTAGACAGGGGAATCTGTTACGCCTCTAGGCCTCAACTTGACCTGGTGACTCTGGTCCTCAACTGGGCCTCACCGGGACCTAGTGATTATGCTCCCCAACTGCGCCTCATCTGGACCTGGCGAATCTGTTTCTTCCTGGGAATCATTGGGACATGGTTACTCTATTCCCCACTGGGACTGCCCTGATCCTTGTAACTTTGGTCCTGACTTTGGCCTCTTCTATACCAGGTGACTCTGGCTCCACCTGGGCCTCACCTGTAACTGGTGACTCTGATTCTAAGCATGGCCTCACCTGACATGTTGACTGTGGTTCCCATCGGGACCTCAACTGGACCTTAGGTCTCTGGTCCCATCTCGGGGTCACCAGGACCTGGTGTCTCTGGTACCCACCTGTGTAGCATCAGGATATCGTTACACTGTTCACTAACAGTGACACAGCCGGACCTATTAACTCTAGTCTTCACCTTGGCCACACCTGGTCATGGTGAGACTGGCTCCCACCTGGGTCTCACCTGGATATGGTGAGTCGGATCACCACCTGGTCCTCACCTGTAACTGGTGATTCTCGTTCCCACATGGACATCATGTGGACCTGGTGGCTGCAGTGTTTCTAGGTTTGCATGTACCTCGTGACTCTGATCCTCACCAGGCCCCACAGGTTCCTGGTGAGTGTGGTTGCCACCTGCACCTCACCTGGACCTGGTGATTCTGGTCTGCACCTGAGACTACCCTGGATCTGGTGACTGTGGTCCCCACCTGGGCTTCGCCATGATTTGGGGACTCCGGTCCCCATCTTGGCCTCACCTGGCTCTGTTGAGCATGGTCCTCAACTGGGCAAAATTGGGACCCGGTGACGGTGTTCCACAACTGGACCTCACCTGGACCAGATGACTCTGGTCCCCCTCTGGGTCTCACCGTGCCCTAGTGACTGTGAACCTCACTTTGGCCTGACTTGGACCTGCTGACCCTGGTTGCCACCTGCGCCTGAACTCGAACTGTTGTCTCTCGTTCTTTCAAGGGCCTCCCTTTTACCTCGTGATCCTGGTCCCCACCTGGAGCTCACCTGGATGTGGTGACTCTTCTCACCACCGGGGACTCACCAGGACCTGGTTACTGTGTTCCACACCTAGGCCTCAAGTACACCTGTTGACCATGTCCCCAAGCCGGCCTCACATGGACCTGTTGCCTCTGATCCCAATCGGGGTCTCACGTGTACCATGTAACTCTGGTCCTCACCTGGGCCTCATCTCGACCTAGTGACTCTGCTCCCCACCTGGGCTTCACCTGGATCTGGTGACTCTGGTCCCCATCTGAGCCTCACCCAGTCCTGGTGACTTTGTTCCCCACCTGGACCTGTTTGCTGTGGACTCTCTCTCGGACCTTGTGACTCTTTTCCCAACTGGCATCAATGGGACATGGTTACTCTGTTCCCCACCTAGGTCTCAACTGGACATGATAACTTTGCTCAACACTTTGGCCTCAACTGCTCCTGATGAATCTGGTCCCTCCACCTAGGCCTCAATCTGGACCTGGTGACTGTGGTCCCCACCTGGGTCTCACCTGGACCTGGTGACTCTCGTTCACACATGAACCACACCAGGACCTGGTGACTGTGGTGTTCTTCTAGACTCAAATTTACCTGGTGACTCCGGTCCCCACTAGGACGTCACCTGGATCTGGTGACTCTGGCATGCAGGTTGGCCTCTCCTGGACCTTGTGAGTGGGATGGCCACCTGGGCCTCACCCATACCTGGTGACTCAGGTCCCACCGTGGGCCTCTTGGACCTGGTAAATCTGGTCCTTACCTCGTCCTCTCCCAGACCCGGGAACTCTGGTCACCACCTGGGCCTCACCTGGACCTGGTGAATCTGGTCCCCATCTGAGTCTCACCCAGTCCTGGGGACTTTGTTACCCACCTGGACCTGATTGCTGTGGACACTTTCTTTGCCTCACCTAGATCTGGTGACTCTGATCCTACCTGCGCATCACCCATATCTGGTGACTCTGGTCCTCACCTTGGCATCATAGGTACCTGGTGACTCTGTTCCACACCTGAGCCTCACCTGGACATGATGACTGGGGATCCTCTCTGAGCCTCCCCCTGACCTGGTGACTCTGGTCCCCATCTGGATGTCACCTGGACCAGGTGATTCTGGTACACCTCTAGGCCTCAAGCAGATCTGGTGACTCTGGTCCCACTTGGCCCTCACCAGGACCTGGTGTCTCTGGTACCCACCTGGTTAGCATCAGGATATGGTACTCTGTTAACTAACAGTGACCCAGCGGGAACTATTAACTCTGGTCTTCAACTGGGCCACACCTGGACATGGTGACACTTGTTTCCACCTGTGTCTCACCTGGACATGGGGAGTGGGATCGCCACCTGGTCCTCAACTGTAACTGGTGATTCTCGTTCCCACGTGGACATCATGTGGACCTGGTGGCTGCAGTGTTTCTAGCTTATCGTGTACCTCGTCTCTCTGGTCCCCACCAGGGCCTCACCAGGACCTGGTGAGTGTGGTTTCCACCTGCACCTCACCTGGACCTGGTGATTCTGTTCTGCACCTGAGACTACCCCGGATCTAGTGACTGTGTTCCCCACCTGGGCTTCACCTGGATTTGGAGACGCCGGTCCCCATCTGGGCCTCACCTGCCCCTGTTTACCATGGTCCTCAACTGGGCAAAATTGGGACCCGGTGACTGTGTTCCACAACTGAACCTCACCAGAACCAGGTGACTCTGGTCCCCCTATGGGTCTCACCGTGCCCTAGTGACTGTGAACCCCACTTTGGCCTGACTTGGACCTGCTGACCCTGGTTACCACCTGCTCCTGACCTCGAAGTGTTGACTCTGGTTCTTTCAATGACCTCCCGTGTACCTGGTGATCCTGGTCCCCACGTGGGCCTCACCTGGACGTGGTGACTCTTGTCACCCCCGGGGACTTCCTGGACCTGCTTACTGTGTTCCACACCTGGGCCTCAAGTAGACCAGTTGACCATGGTCCGCAAGCCGGCCTCACATGGACCTGTTGCTTCTGATCCCCACCGGGTCCTCACGTGTACCTAGTAACTCTGGTCCTCACCTGGGCCTCATCTTGACCTATTGATTTTGGTCCCCACTTGTGCTTCACCTGGATCTGGTGACTCTGGTCCCCACCTCAACTTCACCTGGATCTGGTGATTCTGGTCCCCACCTGGACCTCTCCTGGACCTGGTGACTCTCTTTGAACATGGACCTCACCTGGATCTGGTGACTCTGGTCCCCACCTGGACCTCACCTGCATCTGGTGACTCTGGCCTGCAGGTTGGCCTCACCTGGACCTGGGGAGTGGGGTTGCCACCTAGGCCTCACACATAAATGGTGACTCAGGTCCCCACGTGGGCCTCATTTGGACCTGTTGAATCTGGTCCTTAGCTGGTCCTCTCCCAGACCCGGGGACTCTGGTCACCACCTGGACTTCACCTGGTTCTAGTGACTGTGGTCCCAACCTGGACCTCTCCTGGACCTGGTGACTCTCTTTCCAACATGGACCTCACCTGGATCTGGTGACTCTGGTCCTCACTTTGGCCTCACCTGGACCTGGTGTCTCTCGTCCCCACTTGGACCTAACTCAGAACTGCTGATTCTTTCCCCACCTAGGCCGCACACAGACCTGGTGACTCTTGTCCCCAGCTATACCTCAATTAGACCTGAGGAATCCGGTCCTCACATGGGCTTCACATGGACCTGGGACTCAGCTGGATACAGTGGCTCTGGTTCGCACAAGGGGCTCACCTGATACTGGTGACTGTGGTCTTATTCTATGAATCACCAGGACCTAGTGATTCTGTTCCCCATCTAGGCCTGCATGGCCCTAGTGACTCTGGTCCTCACCCAGGCATCATTCGGAACTGGATACTCTATTCCACTCCTGGGCCTCTCTTTCACCAGGGTGCTTTGGTCCCATTCTGGGCCTCAAACTAAACTGGTTACACTGTTTTCCCCTCTGGACCTCACCCTTACCTGGTGACACTGGTCACCCCTTGGGCTTCACCTGGGCCTGGTGATTCTGGTTCTTAGCTGGTCCGCACCTGGATCTGGTGACTGGTCGCCACCTGGGCCTCACCTGGACTTGGTGAATCATGTTGCCACCTGCGCCTCACCTGGACCTTGTGACTGTGGTCCCACCTGGACTTCACCTGGATCTGGTGGCTCTGGTTCCCATATGGGGCTCTCCTGGACCTGGTTCCTGTGGTCTCCATCTGGCCTCACCTGGAACACAATGACTCTGATCCATATTTGGGCCTCTCCTGGAACTGTTGACTCTGGTCCTTACCTGGGCATCATTGGGACCTGGATACTCTCTTATATACCTGGGACTTACCTGGCCCTGGTGACTGTGGTCCCACCTGGGCCTCACCTTGACGAGGTGACTGGTTCCCACAGGGACCTCACCTGGACCTGGTGACTCAGGTCCTCATTTGGGCATTATGGGACCTTTTTTCTCAGTTCTAGAACGGTGCCTCACCTGAAACTAGTGATTCTCGTCCCCCTCTGGGCCTCACCCTGACGTGGTTAGTCTTGTCCCCACCTGGATATCACCAGAACCGGGTGACTCTGGTCCCCCTCTGGGACTCACTCAGAGCTGGGGACACTGGTGCTCAACTGGACGTCAACAGGACATGGTGAATCTAGTCCTAATTTGGCCTCTTCTGTACCTTCTGACTCTTTTCCCACTTGGCATCAATGGGACATGGTTACTCTGTTCCCCACATGGACATCACCTGGACATGATAACTTTGCTCCACACTTTGGCCTCAAATGATCCTGATGACTCTGGTCCCCCCACCTAGGCCTCAATCTGGACCTGGTGACTATGGTCCCCACCTGGGTCTCACCTGGACCTGGTGACTCTCGTTCCCACATGAACCACACCTGGACCTGGTGAATGTGGTTTTCTTGTACACTCACATTTACCTGGTGACTCCAGTCCCCACTAGGGACTCAAATGGATCTGGTGACTCTGGCCTGCAGGTTGGCCTCACCTGGACTGGAGAGTGGGGTTGCCACCTGGGCCTCACCCATACCTGGTGACTCAGTTCCACACGTGGGCCTCGTGGACCTGGTGAATCTCGTCCTTACCTGGTCCTCTCCCAGACCCGGGGACTCTGGTCACCACCTCGCCTCACCTGGACCTGGTTAATCTGGTCCCCATCTGGGCCTCACCCAGTCCGGCTGACTTTGTTCCCCACCTGGACCTGATTACTGTGGACTCCTTCTTGGCCTCACCTGGAACTGGTGACTCTGATCCTGTCTGCGCGTCACCCAGACCTGGTGACTCTGGTCCTCACCTGTGGTAATTATGACCTGGATACTCTGTTCCACATGTGTGCCTCACGTGGACATGATAACTCTGGATCCCCTCTGGACCTCAGCCTGACATGGTGACTCTGGTCCCCATCTGGATGTCACCTAGACCAGGTGAATCTGGTACCCCTCTAGGCCTCAACTTGACCTGGTGACTCTGGTCCTCAACTGGGCCTCACCGGGACCTAGTGAACATGCTCCCCACCTGCGCCTCTTCTGGACCTGGTGACTCTGGTTCTACCTTGGCATCATCGGGACATAGTTACTCTATTCCCCACTGGGACTGACCTGATCCTGGTAACTCTGATCCTGACTTTGGCCTCTTCTGTACCAGGTTACTGTCGCTCCACATGGGCCTCACCTGTAACTGGTGACTCTGATCCTAAGAATGGCCTCACCTGACCTGGTGACTGTGGTTCCCATCGGGACCTCACCTGGACCTCATATCTCTGGTCCCACCTGGGCCTCTCCAGGACCTGGCCCAGAGTCATCATGTCCAGGTGAGGCTAACATGGTGACTCTGGTCCCTATCAGGATGTCACCTAGACCAGGTGAATCTGGTACCCCTCTAGGCCTCAATTAGACCTGGTGACTCTGGTCCGCAACTGCGCCTCACAGGGAGCTAGTGAATATGCTCCCACCAGCGCCGATTCTGGACCTGGTGACTCTGGTCCCTACCTTGGCATCAGTGGGACACGGTTCTTCTTCATGGCCTGCAGGTTGGCCCTACCTGGACCTGGTGAATTGGGGTGCCTCCTGTGCGATTGCTGTGGACACCTTCTGGGGCTCACCTGGAACTGGTGACGATGATACTAACTGGGCCTCACCCAGATGTGGTGACTCTGGTCCTCACCTGTGGACCATTATGAACTGGATACACTGTTCCACACGTGAGCTTCACCTGGACATGTTGACTCTGGATCCCCTCTGGGCCTCAGCCTGACATGGTGACTCTGGTCCCCATCTGGATTTCACCTAGACCAGGTGAATCTGGAACCCCTCTAGGCTCAACTTGACCTCGTGACACTGGTCCTCAACTGGGCCTCAACAGGACCTGGTGAATCTACTCCTCACTTAGGCCTCTTCTGGACCTTGTGACTCTTCCCACCTGGCATCAATGGGAAATGGTTACTCTGTTCCCCACCTGGGCCTCAACTGGACATGATAACTTTGCTCCACACTTTGGCCTCAACTGGTCCTGATGACTCTGGTCCCCCCACCTAGGCCTCAATCTGGAACTGATGACTGTGGTCCCCACCTGGGTCTCACCTGGATCTGGTGACTCTCGTTCCCACATTAACCACACCTGGACCTGGTGACTGTGGTGTTCTGGTAGACTCACATTTACATGGTGACTCTGGTCGCCTCTAGAGCCTCACCTGTATCTGGTGACTCTGGCCTGCAGGTTTGCCTCACCTGGACCTGGTGAGTGGGGTCGCCACCTGGGCCTCACCCATACCTGGTGACTCAGGTCCCCACATGGGCCTCTTCTACCTGGTGAATCTGGTCCTTACCTGGTCCTTTCCTAGACCCGGGGACACTGGTCCCCACCTGGGTCTCACCTAGACCTGGTGACTCTAGATCCCACATAAACTAAACCTGGACCTGGTGACTCTGGTGTACTTGTAGACTCACATTTTCGTGGTGACTCCGGTACCCACTAGGGCCTCACCTGGATCTGGTGACTCTGGCCTGCAGGTTGGGCTCGCCTAGACCTGGTGAGTGGGGTTGACACCTGGGCCTCACCCATACCTGGTGACTCAGGTCTCCACGTGGGCCTCTTGGACCTGGTGAATCTTGTTCTTACCTGGTCCTTTCCAGGCCCGGGGACTCTGGTCACCACCTGGTTCTCACCTGGACCTGGTGAATCTGGTCCCCATCTGTGCCTCACCCAGTCCTGGTGACTTTTTTCCCCACCTGGACCTGATTGCTGTGGACTCTTTCTTGGCCACACATGGAACTGGTGACTCTGATCCTATCTGCGCGTCACCCAGACATGGTGACTCTGGTCCTCACCTGGGCATCATTTGTACCTGGTGACTCTGTTCCACACCTGAACCTCACCTGGACATGATGACTCTGGAACCTCTCTGGGCCTCACCCTGACCTGGTGAGTCTGGTCCCCATCTGGATGTCACCTGCAGCAGGTGATTCTGGTACCCCTCTAGGCCTCAACCAGATCTTGTGACTCTGGTCCTCAACTGGGCCTCACGTGGACCTAGTGAATATGCTCCATCTGGCCTCCTCAGGATCTGGTGACTCTGGTCCCCACCTGGACCTCTCCTGGACCTGGTGACTCTCTTTCCAACATGGACCTCACCTGGATCTGGTGACTCTGGTCCTCAGTTTGGCCTCACCAGGACCTGGTTTCTCTGGTACCCACCTGAGTAGCATCAGGATATGGTTACACTGTTCAATAACAGTGACCCAGCCGGACCTATTAACTCTAGTCTTCACCTGGGCCACATCTGGACATGGTGACACTGGTTCCCACCTGGGTCTCACCTGGACATGGATGAGTCGGAGCCCCACCTGGTCCTCACCTGTAACTGGTGATTCTCCTTTCCACATGGACATCATGTGGACCTGGTGGCTGTAGTGTTTCTAGCTTCTCATGTACCTCGTGACGCTCGTCCCAACGAGGGCCTCACCGGGACCTGGTGAGTGTGGTTGCCACCTGCACCTCACCTGGACCTGGTGATTCTGTCTGTACCCGAGACTACCCTGGATCTGGTGACTGTGGTCCCCACCTAGGCTTCACCTGGATTTGGGGACTCCGGTCCCCATCTGGGTCTCACATGGCCCTGTTGACCATGGTCCTCGACTGAGCAAAATTGGGACCCGGTGACTGTGTTCCGCAAGTGGACCTCACCTGGACCACGTGACTCTGGTCCCCCTCTGTGTCTCACCGTTCCCTAGTGACTGTGAACCTACTTTGGCCTGACTTGGAACTTCTGACCCTGGTTGCCACCTGCGCCTGACCTCGAACTGTTGACTCTTGTTCTTTCAAGGGCCTCTCCTGTACCTGGTGATCCTGGTCCCCACCTGGGCCTCACATGACGTGGTGACTCTTGTCACCACCGGGGATTCTCCTGGACCTGGTGACTCTCTTTCCAATATGGACCTCACCTGGATCTGGTGACTCGGGTACTCAGTTTGGCCTCACCTGGACATCGTGTCTCTCGTCCCCACTTTGACCTAACTCAGAACTGCTGCATCTTGCCCCACCTGGCCCCACCCAGACCTGGTGACTCTTGTCCCGATCTATGCCTCAATTCGACCTGATGAATCTGGTCCTCACGTGGGCCTCACATGGACCTGGGACTCAGCTGGATACAGTTGTTCTGGTTCCCACAAGGGGCTCACCTGATACTGGTGACAGTTGTCTTATTCTATGCCTCACCACGACCTAGTGATTCTGTTCCCCATCTGGGCCTCCTTGGCCCTAGTGACACTGGTCCTCACCCAGGCATCATTGGGACCTAGATACTCTATTCCACACCTGGGCCTCACTTTGACCAGGGAACTCTGGTCCCATTCTGGGCCTCAAACTAAACTGGTTACTCTGGTTCCCCCTCTGGGCCTCACCCTTACCTGGTGACTCTGGTCACCCCTTGGGCTTCACTTGGGCCTGGTGAATCTGGTCCTTAGCTGGTCCGCACCTGGATGTGGTGACTGGTCGCCACCTGGGCCTCACCTGGTCTTGGTGAATCCTGTTGCCACCTGTGCCTCAAATGGACCTTGTGAATGTGGTCCCACCTGGACCTCACCTGGATCTGGTGGCTCTGATTCCCATATGGGGCTCTCCTGGACCTGGTTCCTGTGGTCTCCATCTGGCCTCACCTGGAACACAATGACTGTGATCCATATTTGGGCCTCTCCTGGACCTGTTGACTCTGGTCCTTACATTGGCATCATTGTGACCTGGATACTCTCTTATATACCTGGGCCTCACCTGGACCTGGTGACTGTGGTCCCACCTGGGCTTCACCTGGACGAGGTGACTGGTTCCCACAGGGACCTCACCTGGACCTGGTGACTCAGGTCCTCATATCGGCATCATGGGACCTGGATCCTCAGTTCCACATCGGGGCCTCACATGGACCTAGTTATTCTCATCCCCCTCTGGGCCTCACCCTGACATGGTGACTCTGATCCCCACCTGGATATCACCAGAACCGCGTGACTCTGGTCCCCCTCTGGGAATCACCTGGAGCTGGGGACACTGGCCCTCAAATGGGCCTCAACAGGACGTGGTTAATCTACTCCTCACTTAGTCTTCGTCTGAACCTTGTGACTCCTTTCCCACCTGGCATCAATGGGACATGGTTACTCTGTTCCCCCCCTTGGCCTCACCTGGACATGATAACTTTGCTCTACACTTTGGCCTCAACAGGTCCTGATGACTCTTGTTTCCGCACCTAGGCCTCATTCTGGACCTGGTGACTGTGGTCCCCACGTGGGTCTCACCTGGTCCTGGTGACACTCATTCCCACATTAACCACACCTGGACCTGGTGACTGTGGTGTTCTTGTAGACTCACATTTACCTGGTGTCTACGGTCCCCTCTAGGGCCTCACCTGGATCTGGTCACTCTGGCCTGCAGCTTGGCCTCACCTGGAATTGGTGAGTGGGATTGACACATGGGCCTCACCCATACCTTGTGACTCAGGTCACCACATGGGCCTCTTGGACCTGGTGAATCTCATCCTCAACTGGTCCTCTCCCAGACCCGGGGACTCTGGTCGCCACCTGGGCCTCACCTGGATCTGGTGAATCTGGTCCCCATCTGGGTCTCACCCAGTCCTGGTGACTTTGTTCCCCACCTGGACCTGATTGCTGTGGACTCTTTCTTGGCCTCACTTGGAAGTCTTCACTCTGATCTTATCTGCGCGTCACCCAGACCTCGTGACTCTGGTCCTCACCTGGGCATGATTGGTACCTGGTGACTCTGTTCCACACCTGAGCCTCACCGGGACATGATGACTCTGGAACCTCTCTGGGCCTCACCCTCACCTGGTGACTCTGGCCCCTATCTGGATGTCACCTGGACCAGGTGATCCTGGTACCCCTCTAGGCCTCAACCAGATCTGGTGACTCTGGTCCTCAACTGGGCCTCACCTGGACCTAGTGATTATGCTCCATGTGGGCCTCATTTGGACCTGGTCACTCTGGTCCCTACCTGGGCATCATCGGGACATGGTTCCACTGTATGGCCTGCAGGTAGGCCTCACCTGGACCTGGTAAATCTGGTCCCTACCTGGGCATCATCGGGACATGTTCCTTTGCATGGCCTGCAGGTTGGTCTCACCTGGACCTGGTGAGTAGGGTTACCACCTGGGCCTCACCCATACCTGGTGACATAGGTCCCCACGTGGGCCTAAATTGGACCTGGTGAATCTGGTCCTTACCTTATCCTCACCCGGAACTGGTAACCCTGGTCACCACCTGGGCCTCACCTGGACCTGGTGAATCTGGTCCCCATCTGTGCCTCACCAGGTCCTGGTTTCTTTGTTCCCCACCTGGACCTGATTGCTGTGGACTCCTTTGCCTCACCTGGAACTGCTGACTCTGATCCTAACTGGGCCTCACCCCGATCTGTTGACTCTGGTCTTCACCTGTGGATCATTATGACCTGGATACTCTGTTCCACGACTGAGCCTCACCTGGACATGATTACACTGGATCCCCTCTGGGCCTCACCCTGACATGGTGACTCTGGTCCCCATCTGGATGTCACCTAGACCAGGTGAATCTGGAACCCCTCTAGGCCTCAACTAGACCTGGTGACTCTGGTCCTCAACTGGGCATCACCGGAAGCTAGTGAATATGTTTCCACCTGCGCCTCATCTGGACCTGTTGACCCTGGTCCTTACCTGGGCATCATTGTGACCATGATACTCTCTTATATACCTGGGCCTCACCTGGACCTGGTGACTGTGGTCCCACCTGGGCCTCACCTGGACGTGGTGACTGGTTCCCACAGGGACCTCACCTGGACCTGGTGACTGAGGTCCTCATATGGGCATCATTCACCTAGTTTCTCAGTTCCACATCGGGGCTTCACCTAGTCCTAGTGATTCTGGTCCCCCTCTGGGCCTCACCGTGACGTGGTGACTCTGGTCCTCACCTATGTATCACCAGAACCGGGTGACTCTGGTCCCCCTCTGGGACTCACAAGGAGCTGGGGACAGTGGTCCTCAACTGGTCCACAAAAGGACCTGGTGAATCTACTCCTCACTTTGGCCTCGTCTAGACCTTGTGACTCTTTTCCCACCTGGCATCATTGGGACATGGTTACTCTGTTCCCCACCTGGGCCTCACCTGGACAAGATAACTTTGCTCCACACTTTGGCCTCAACTGGTCCTGATGACTCTGGTCCCCCCACTTAGGCCTCAATCTGGACCTGGTGACTCTGGTCCCCAGCTTGGTCTCATCTGGACTGTTGACTCTGGATCCCACATGAACCACACCTGGCACTGGTGGCTGTGGTGTTCTTGTAGACTCATATTTACCTGGTGACTCCGGTCCCCACTTGGTCCTCACATGGATCTGGAGACTCTGGCCTGCAGGTTGGCCTCACCTGGACCTGGGGAGTGGGGTTGCCACCTGGGCCTCACCCATACCTGGTGACTCAGGACCCACGTGGGCATCTTGGACCTGGTGAATCTGGTCCTTATCTGGTCCTCTCCCAGACCCGGGGACTCTGGTCCCCAACTGGGCCTAACCTGGACCTGGTGAATCTAGTCCCCATCTGGGACTCACCCAGTCCTGGTGACTTTGTTCCCCACCTGGACCTGATTGCTGTGGACTCTTTCTTGGCCTCACCTGGAAATGGTGACTCTGATCTTATCTGCGCACCCCCTAGAACTGGTGACTCTGTTCCTCACCTGGGCATCATCGGGACATGGTTCCACTGCATGAACTGCAGGTTGGAGTCACCTGGACCTGGTAATTCTGTTCCTTACCTGGGCATCATCGGGACATGGTTCCACTGCATGGCCTGCAGGTTCGACTCACCAGGACCTGGTTAATCTGGGCCCTACCGGGGCACCATCGGGACATGTTTCCACTGCATGGCCTGCAGGTTGGCCTCACCTGGACCTGGTAACTCTAGTCCCTACCTGGGCATCATCGGGACACGGTTCCTCTGCAAGGCCTACAGGCTGGCCTCACCTGGACCTGGTGAGTGTGGTTGACACCTGGGACTCACCCATACCTGATGAACCAGGTCCCCACGTGGGCCTCTTGGACCTGGTGAATCTGGTCCTTACCTGGTCCTCTCCCAGACCCGGGGACTCTGGTCACCACCTGGGCCTCACCTGGACCTGGTGAATCTGGTCGCCCTCTGGGACTCACCCAGTCCTGGTGAGTTTGTTCCCCACCTGGACCTGATTGCTGTGGACTCTTTCTTGGCCTCACCTGGAACTGGTGACAGTGATCCTATCTGCGCGTCACCCAGATCTTGTGACTCTGGTCCTCACCTGGGCATCATTGGTACCTGGTGACTCTGTTCCACACCTGAGCCTCACCTGTACATGATGACTCTGGAACCACTCTGGGCCTCACCCTGACCTGGTGACTCTGGTCCCCATTTGGATGTCACCTGGTCCAGTTGATTCTGGTACCCCTCTAGGCCTCAACCATATCTGGTGACTGTGATCCTCAACTGGGCCTCACCTACACCCAGTGAATATGTTCCATCTGGCCCTCATTTGGACCTGGTGACTCTGATCCCTACCTGGGCATTATCGGGACATGGTTCCATTGCTTGTCTTGCAGGTTAGCCTCACCTAGACCTGGTAAATCTGGTTCCTACCTGGGCATCATCGGGACATGTTCCACTGCATGGCCTGCAGGTAGGCCTCACCTGGACCTGAGAACTCTAGTCCCTACCTGGGCATCATCAGGACATGTTTCCTCTCCATGGCCTGCAGGTTGGCCTCACCTGGACCTGGTGAGAGGGGTTGTCTCCTGGGCCTCACCCATGCCTGGTGACACAGGTCCCCACGTGGGCCTCCCTTGGACCTGGTGAATCTGGTCCTTACCTGGTCCTAACCCGGAACTCGTAACTCTGTTCACCACCTGGGAATCACCTGGACCTGGTGAATCTGGTCCCCATCTGGGCCTCACCCTGTCCTCGGGACTTTGTTCCCCACCTGGACCTGATTGCTGTGGACTCTTACTTGGCCTCACCTGGAACTGCTGACTCTGATCCTATCTGCGCCTCACCCAGACCTGGTGACTCTGGTCCTCACCTGGGCATCTTTGATACCTGGTGACTCTGTTCCACACCTGAGCCTCACCTGGACATGATGACTCTGGATCCCCTCTGGGCCTCACGCTGACGTGGTGACTCTGGTCCCCATCTGGATGTCACCTACACCAGGTGAATCTGGTACCCCTCTAGGCCTCAACTAGACCTGGTGACTCTGGTCCTCACCTGGGCCTCACCGGGACCTAGTGTATATGCTCCCCAACTGTGCCTCATCTGGACCTGGTGACTCTGGTTCTACCTGGGCATCATCGGGACATGGTTATTGTATTCCCCACTGTGACTGACCTGATCCTGGTAACTCTGGTCCTGATTTGGCCTCTTCTGTACCAGGTGACTCTGGGTCCACCTTGGGTTCACCGGTAACTGGTGATTCTGATTCTAAGCGTGGCCTCACCTAACCTGGTGACTGTGGTTCCCATCGGGATATCACCTGGACCTCATGTCTCTGGTCCCACCTGGGCCTCACCAGGACCTGGTGTCTCTGGTACCCACCTGGGTAGCATCAGGATACGGTTACACTGTTCACTAACAGTGACCCATCGGGACCTATTAACTCTGGTCTTCACCTGGGCCACAGCTGGACATGTTGACACAGGTTCCCACCTGGGTCTCACCTTGACATGGTGAGTCGGATCCACAAATGGTACTCCCCTGTAACTGGTGATTCTCGTTCCCACATGGACACCATGTGGACCTGGTGGCTGCAGTGTTTTTAGCTTCTCATGTACCTCGTGACTCTGGTCCCCACCAGGGCCTCACCGGGACCTGGTGAGTGTGGTTGCCACCTACACCTCACCTGGACCTGATGATTCTGGTCTGCACCTGAGACTGCCCTGGATCTGGTGACTGTGTTCCCCACCTGGGCTTCACCTCCTTTGGGGACTCCGGTCTCCATCTGGGCCTCACCTGACCCTGTTTACCATGGTCTAAACTGGGTAAAATTGGGACGCGGTGACTGCGTTCCACAACTGGACCTCACGTGGACCAGGTGACTCTGGTCCCCCACTGGGTCTCACCGTGCCCTGGTGACTGTGAACCCAACATTGGCCTGACTTGGACCTGCTGACTCTGGTTGACACCTGCGCCTGACCTCGAACTGTTGCCTCTGGTTCTTTCAAGGGTCTCCCCTGTACCTGGTGATCCTGGTCCCCACCTGGGCCTCACCTGGACGTGGTGACTCTTCTCACCACCGGGGACTCACCTGGACGTGCTTACTGTGTTCCACACCTGGGCCTAAGTAGACCTGTTGACCATGGTCCCCAAGCCGGCCTCACATTGTCCTGTTGCCTCTGATCCCACCGGGGCCTCACGTGTACCTGGTAACTCTGGACCTCACCTGGGCCTCACCTTGACCTAGTGACTCTGGTCCCTACCTGGGCTACACCTTGATCTGGTGACTCTGGTCCTCAGTTTGGCCTCACCTGGACCTGGTGTCTCTCGTCCCCACTTTGACCTAACTCACAACTGCTGAATCTAGCCCAACTTAGGCTGCACACAGACCTGGTGACTCTTGTCCCCAGCTATGCCTCAATTCGACCTAATGAATCTGGTCCTCACGGGAGCCTCACCTGGACCTGGGACTCAGCTGGATAGAGTGGCTCTGGTTCCCGCAAGGGGCTCAGCTGATACTGCTGACTGTGGTCTTATGGTATGCGTCACCAGGACCTAGTGATTCTGTTCCCCATCTGGGCCTGCATGGCCCCAGTGACTCTGGTCCTCACTCAGGCATCATTGGGTGATGGACCCAATGATCCACACCCTGGATACTCTATTCCACACCTGGGCCTCACTTTGACCAGGGACTTCTGGTCCCATTCTGGGCCTCAAACTAAACTGGTTACTCTGGTTCCCCCTCTGGGGCTCAACCTTACCTGGTGACTCTGGTCACCCTTTGGGCTTCACTTCAGCCTGGTGAATCTGGTCCTTAGCTGGTCCGCGCCTGGATGTGGTGACTGGTCGCCACCTTGGCCTCACCTGGACTTGGTGAATCCTGTTGCCACCTGCGCCTCACCTGGACCTTCTGACTGTGGTCCCACCTGGACCTCACCTGGATCTCGTGGTTCTGGTTCCCATATGGGGCTCTCCTGGACCTGGATCCTGTGGTCCATCTGGCCTCACCTGGGACACAATGACTTTGTTTCGTATTTGGGCCTCTCCTGGACCTGTTGACTCTGGTCCTTACATGGGCATCATTGGGACCTCGATACTCTCTTATATACCTGGGCCTCACCTGGACCTGGTGAGTGGGGTTGCCACCAGTGCCTCACCCATTCCTGGTGACACAGGCCCTACGTGGTCCTCACTTGGACCTAGTGAATCTGCTCCTTACCTGGTCCTCACATGGAACTAGTAACTCTGGTCACCACCGGAGAATCACCTGGACCTGGTGAATCTGGTCCCCATTGGGCCTCACCCAATCCTGGTGACTTTGTTCCCCACCTGGACCATATTGCTGTGGACTCCTTCTTGTCCTCACCTGGAACTGGTGACTCTGATCCTAACTGGGCCTCACCCAGATATGGAGACTCTGGTCCTCACCTGTGGAACATTATGACCTGGATACTCTGTTCCACACCTGAGCCTCACCTGGACATGATGACTCTGGATCCCCTCTGGGCCTCACCCTGACATGGTGCCACTGGTCTCTATCTGGATGTCACCTAGACCAGGTGAATCTGGTACCCCTCTAGGCCTCAACTTGACCTTGTGACTCTTGTCCTCAACTGGACCTCACCGGGACCTAGTGATTAGCTCCCCACCTGGGCCTCATCTGGAACTGGTGACTCTGGTTCTACCTGGGAATCATCGAGACATGGTTATTCTATTCCCCACTGGGACTGACCTCATACTGGTATCTCTGGTCTGACTTTGGCCTCTTCTGTTCCCGGTGACTCTGGCTCCACCTGGGCCTCACCTGTAACTGGTGACTCTGATGCTATGCATGGCCTCACCTGACCTGGTGACTGGTTCCCATCAGGACCTCACCTGGACCTCATGTCTCTGGTCCCACCTGGGCCTCACCAGGACCTGGTGTCTGTGGTACCCACCTGGGTAGCATCAGGATATGGTTACACTGTTCACTAACAGTGACCCAGCCGGACCTATTAACTCCGGTCTTCACCTGGGCCACACCTGGACATGGTGACACTGGTTCCAACCAGGGCCTCACCTGGACATGGTGTGTCGGATCCCCACCTGGTCATCACCTGTAACTGGTGATTCTCGTTCCCACATGGACATCATGTCGACCTGGTGGATGCAGTGTTTATAGCTTCTCATGTACCTCGTCACCTTGGTCCCCACCAGGGCCTCACAGGGACCTGGTGAGTGTGGTTGCCACCGGCACCTCACCTGGACCTGGTGATTCTGGTCTGCACCTGAGACTACCCTGGATCTGGTGACTGTGGTCCCCAACTGGGCTTCACCTGGATTTGGGGACTCCAGTCCCCATCTGGGCATCACCTGGCCCTGTTGACCATGGTCCTCAACTGGGCAGAATTGGGACCCGGTGACTGTGTTCCACAACTGGACCTCACCTGGACCAGGTGACTCTGGTCCCCCTCTGGGGCTCACCATGCCCTAGTGACTGTGAACCACACGTTGGCCTGCCTTGGACCTGCTGACCATGGATGCCACCTGCGCCTGACCTCGAACTGATGACTCTGGTTCTTTCAAGGGCCTCCCCTGGACCTGGTGATCCTGGTCCCCCCTGAGACTCAACTGGACGTGGTGACCCTTGTCACCACCTGGGACTCACCTGGACCTGGTTATTGTGTTCCACCCTTGGGCCTCTTGTAGACCTCTTGACAATGGACCCCAAGCCAGCCTCACATGGACCTGTTGCCTCTGATCCCCACCGGGACCTCACGTGTACCTGGGAACTCTGGTCCTAACCTGGGCCTCATCTGGACCTAGTGACTCTGGTCCCCACCTGGGCTTCATCTGGATCTGGTGACTCTGGTCCCCACCTGGACTTCACCTGGATCTGGTGACTCTGGTCCCCACCTGGACCTCTCCTGGACCTGGTGACTCTCTTTCCAACATGGACCTCACCTGGATGTTGTGACTCTGGTGCTCAGTTTGGCCTCATCTGGACCTGGTGTCTCTCGTCTACACTTTGACCTAACTCAGAACTGCTGAATCTTGCCCCACTTAGGCCCCACCCATACCTGGTGACTCTTGTCCCCCTACGCCTCAATTCGACCTGATGAATCTGGTCCTCACGTGGGCCTCACATCGACCTGGGACTCAGCTGGATAGAGTGGCTCTGGTTCCCACAAGGGGCTCACCTGATACTGGTGACGGTGGTCTAATTCTATGCCTCACAGGGACCTAGTGATTCTGTTCCCCATCTGTGCCTGCATGGCCCTAGTGACTCTGGTTCTAACCTAGGCATCATTGGGACCTGGATACTCTATTCCACACCTGGGCCTCACTCTGACCAGGGACTTCTGGTCGCATTCTGGGCCTCAAATTAAACTGGTTACTCTGGTCCCCCTCTGGGCCTCACCCTTACCTGGTGACTCTGGACACCTCTTGGGCTTCATTTGGGCCTGGTGAATCTGGTCCTTAGGTTGTCCTCACTTGGATATGGTGAGTGGTCGCCACCTCGGTCTCACCTGGACTTGATGAATCCTGTTGCCAACTGCGTCTCACCTGGACCTTGTGACAGTGGTCCAACCTGGACTTCACCTGGATCTGGTTGCTCTGGTTCCCATATGGGGCTCTCCTGGACCTGGTTCCTGTGGTCTCCATCAGGTCTCACCTGGAACACAATGGCTCTGATGCATATTTGTGCCTCTCTTGGACCTGTTGACACTGGTCCTTACCTGGGCATCATTGGGGCCTGGATACTCTCTTATATACCTGGTCCTCACCTGGATCTGGTGACTGTGGTCCCACCTGGACCTCGCCTGGACGAGGTGACTCGTTCCCACAGGGACCTCACATGGACCTGGTGACTCAGGTCCTCATATGGGCATCATGGGACCTGGTTTCTCAGTTCCAGTTCCACATCGGGGCCTCACCTGGACCTAGTGATTCTCGTCCCCCTCTGGGCCTCACCCTGACGTGGTGACTCTGATCCCCACCTGGATATCACCAGAACCAGGTGACTCTGGTCCCCGTCTGGGACTCACCCGGAGCTGGGTACACTGGTCCTCAAGTAGGCCTCAGCAGGACCTGGTGAATCTACTCCTCACTTAGGCTTCGACTGGACCTGTGACTCTTTTCCAACCTGGCATCAATGGGACATGGTTACTCTGTTCCCCACCTGGGACTCACCTGGACATGATAACTTTGCTCCGCACTTTGGCCTCAACTGGTCCTGATGACTCTGGACCCACCACCTAGGACTCAATCTGTACCTGGTGACTGTGGTCCCCACCTGGGTCTCACCTGGACCTGGTGACTCTCGTTCCCACATGAATCACACCTGGACCAGGTGACTCTGGTCCCCCTCTGGGTCTCACCGTGCCCTAGTTACTGTGAACCCCACTTTGGCCTGACTTGGACCTGCTGACCCTGGATGCCACCTAAGTCTGACTTCGAACTGTTGACTCTGGTTCTTTCAAGGGCCTCCCCTGTTTCTGGTGATCCTGCTCCGCATCTGGGCCTCACCTGGATGTGGTTACTCTTGTCACCACCGGGGACTCGCCTGGACCTGCTTACTGTGTTCTACACCTGTGCCTCAAGTACACCTCTTGACCATAGTCCCCAAGCCGGCCTCACATGGACCTGTTTCCTCTGATCCCCACCGGGGCCTCAAGTGTACCTGGTAACTCTGGTCCTCACCTGGGCCTTATCTGGGCCTAGTGACTCTGGTCCCCACCTGGACTTCACCTGGATCTGGTGACTCTGGTCCCCACCTGGACCTCACCTGGATCTGGTGACTCTGGTCCTCAGTTCGGCCTCACATGGACCTGGTGTCTCTCGTCCCCACTTTGACCTAACTCAAAACTGCAGAATCTTGCCAAACCTAGGACGCACCCAGACCTGGGGACTCTTGTCCCCAGCTATGCCTCAATTCGACCTGACCTGATGAATCTGGTCCTCACGTGGGCCTCACATGGACTTGGGACTCAGCTGCATAGAGTGGATCTGGTTCCAACAAGAGTCTCACCTGTTACTGGTGACTCGGGTCTTTTTCTATGCCTCACCAGGACCTAGTGATTCTGTTCCCCATCTGGGACTGCATGGCCCTAGTGACTCTGGTCCTCACCCAGGCATCATTGGGACCTGGATACTCTATTCCACACCTGGGCCCCTCTTTGACCAGGGACCTCTGGTCCCATTCTTGGCCTCAAATTAAACTGGTTACTCTGGTGCCACTCTCGGATTCATCCTTACCTCGTGACTCTGGTCACCCCTTGGCTTCACGTGGGCCTGGTGAATCTGGTCCTTAGCTGGTCTGCCCTGGATGTGGTGACTGGTCGCCACCTGGGCCTCACCTGGACTTGGTGAATCCTGTTGCCACCTGCGCCTCACCTGGACCTTGTGATTGTAGTCCCACCTGGAACTCACCTGGATCTGTTGGCTCTGGTTCCCATATGGGGCTCTCCTGGACCTGTTTCCTGTGGTCTCCATCTGGCCTCACCTGGAACACAATGACTCTGATCCATATTTGGGCATCTCCTGGACCTGTTGACTCTGGTCCTTTCCTGGCCATCATTGGGACCTGGATACTCTCTTATATACCTGGGCCTCACCTGGACCTGGTGACTGTGGTCCCACCTGGGCCTCACCTGGACGAGGTGACTGGTTCCCACAGAGACCTCACCTGGACCTGGTGACTCAGGTCCTCATATGGGCATCATGAGACCTGGTTTTTCAGTTCCACATCGGGGCCTCACATGGACCTAGTGATTCTCGTCCCCCTCTGGGCCTCACACTGACGTGCTGACTCTGGTCCCCACCTGGATATCACCAGAACCGGGTGACTCTGGTCCCCCTCTTGGACTCATCCGGACCTGGGGACACTGGTCCTCAACTGGGTCTCAACAGGACCTGGTGAATCTACTCCTCACTTAGGCCTCGTCTGGACCTTGTGACTCTTTTCCCACCTGGCATCAATGGGACATGGTTACTCTCTTCCGCACCTGGGCCTCACATGGACATGATAACTTTGCTCCGCCCTTTGGCCTCAACTGGTCCTGATGACCCTGGTCCCCCCACCTAGGCCTCAATCTTGACCTGGAGACTGTTGTCCCCACCTGGGTCTCACCTGGACCTGGTGACTCTCGTTCCCACATGAACCACACCGGGACCTGGTGACTGTGGTTTTCTTGTAGACTCACATTTACCTGGTGACTCCGGTGCCCACTAGGGATTCACGTGGATCTGGTGACTCTGGCCTGCTGGTTGGCCTCACTTGGACCTGGTGAGTGGGGTTGCCACCTGGGCCTCACCCAAACCTGGTGACTCAGGTCCCCACGTGGGCCTATTGGACCTTTTAATCTGGTCATTACCTGGTCCTCTCCCAGACCCGGGGACTCTGGTCCCCAACTGGGCCTCACCTGGACCTGGTGAATCTGGTCCCCATCTGGGCCTCACCCAGTCCTGGTGACTTGGTTCCCCACCTGGACCTGATTGGTGTGGTCACTTTCTTGGCCTCACCTGGAACTGGTGACTCTGATCCTATCTGCGCGTCACCCAGTCCTGGTGACTCTGGTCCTCACCTGGGCATCATTGGTATCTGGTGACTCTGTTCCACACCTGAGCCTCACCTGGACATGATGACTCTGGAACCACTCTGGGCCTCACGCTGACCTAGTGACTCTGGACCCCATCTGGATGTCACCTGGACCAGGAGATTCTGGTACCCCTCTAGGCCTCAACCAGATCTGGTGACTCTGGTCCTCAACTGGGCCTCACCTGGACCTAGTGAATATGCTCCATCTGGGCCTCATTTGGACCTGGTGACTCTGGTCCCTACCTGCGCATCATAGGGACATGGTTCCAATGCATGGCCTGCATGTTGGCCTCACCTGGACATGGTAACTATAGTCAGTACCTGGGTATCATTGGGATATTGTTCCTCTGCATGGCCTGCAGTTTGGAATCACCTGGACCTGGTGAGTGGTGTTGTCATCTGGGCCTCAACCATGCCTGGTGACACAGGTCCCCACGCGGGCCTCACTTGGACCTGGTGAATCTGGTCCTTACCTGGTCCTCACCCGGAACTGGTAACTCTGGTCACCACCTGGGATTTACTTGGGCCTGGTGAATCTGGTCCCCATTTGGGCCTCACCCAGTCTTGGTGACTTTGTTCCCCACCTGGGCCTGATTGCTGTGGACTCCTTCTTGGCCTCACCTGGAACTGGTGACTCTGATCCTAACTGGGTCTCACCCAGATCTGGTGACTCTGGTCCTCACCTGTGGACCATTATGACCTGGATACTCAGGTCCACACCTGAGCCTCACCTGGACATGATGAATCTGGATCCCCTCTGGGCCTCAGCCTGACATGTGGACTCTGTTCCCCATCTGGATGTCACATAGACCTGGTGAATCTGGTATCCCTCTAGGCCTCAACTTGACCTGGTGACTCTGGTCCTCAACTGGGCCTCACCAGAATCTAGTGAACATGATCCCCACCTGCGCCTCATCTGGACCTGGTGACTCTGGTTCTACCTGGGCATCATGGGTACATGGTTACTGTTTTACCCTCTGGGATTGACCTGATCTTGGTAACTCTGGTCCTAACTTTGGCCTCTTATGTACCAGTTGACTCTGGCTCCACCTGGGCCTCACCTGAAACTGGTGACTCTGATCCTAAGCATGGCCTCACCTGACCTGCTGACTGTGGTTCCCATCGGGAAATCACCTGGACTTCATGTCTCTGGTCCCACCTAGCCTCACCAGGACCTGGTGTCTCCGGTACCCACCTGGGTAGCATCAAGATATGCTTACACTGTTCACTAACAGTGACCCAGCCGGACCTATTAACTCCGGTCTTCACCTGAGCCACACCTGGACATGGTGACACTGGTTCCCACCTGGGTCTCACCTGGACATGGTGAGTCGAATCCCCACCTGGTCCTCACCTGTAACTGGTGATTCTCGTTCCCACATGGACATCTTGTGGACCTGGTGGCTGCAGTGTTTCTAGCTTCTCATGTACCTCGTGACTCTGGTCCCCAGCAGGGCCTGACCGGGACCTGGTGAGTGTGGTTGCCACCTGCACCTCACCTGGATCTGGTGATTCTGGTCTGCACCTGAGACTACCCTGGATCTGGTGACTGTGGTCCCCACCTGGGCTTCACCTGGATTTCGGGACTCTGGTCCCCATCTGGGCCTCACCTGGCCGTGTTGACCATGGTCCTCTACTGGGCAAAATTGGGACTCGGTGGCTGTGTTCCACAACTGGACCTCACCTGGACCACGTGACTCTGGTCCCCCTCTGGGTCTCACCGTGCCCTAGTGACTCTTAACCCCACTTTGGCCTGACTTGGACCTGATGACCCTTGTTGCAACCTGCTCCTGACCTGGAACTTTTGACTCTGGTTCTTTCAAGAGCCTCCCCTGTACCTGGAGATCCTGGTCCCCACCTGGGCCTCACCTGGACGTGGTGACACTTGTCAACACCGGGGACTCACCTGGCCCTTGTTACTGTGTTCTACACCTGGACCTCAAGTAGACCTGTTGCCTCTGATCCCCACCGGGGCCTCAGTTGTCTGGTAACTCTGGTCCTCACCTGTCCTCATCTGGACCTAGTGACTCTGGTCACCACCTGGGCTTCACCTGGATCTGGTGACTCTGGTCCCCACCTGGACTTCACCTGGATCTGGTGACTCTGGTCCCCACCTGGACATCTCCTGGACCTGGTGACTCTCTGTCCAACATGGACCACCTGGATCTGGTGACTCTGGTCCTTACTTTGCCCTCACCTGGACCTGGTGTCTCTCATCCCCACATTGAACTAACTCAAAACTGCAGAATCTTGCCACACCTAGGCCGCACCCAGACCTGGTGACTCTTGTCCCCAGCTATGCCTCAATTCGACCTGATGAATCTGGTCCTCACGTGGGCCTCACATGGACCTGGGACTCAGCTCCATAGAGTGGCTCTGATTCCCACAAGGGGATCACCTGATTCTGCTGACTGTGGTGTTATTCTATGCCCCACCAGGACCTAGTGATTCTGTTCCCCATCTGGGCTTTCATGGCCCTAGTGACTCTGGTCCTCACCCAGGCATCATTGGGACCTGGATAATCTATTCCACACCTGGGCCTAACTTTGACGAGGGACCTCTGGTCCCATTCTGGGCCTCAAACTAAACTGGTTACTCTGGTTCCCCCTCTGGGCCTCAACCCTACCTGGTGACTCTGGTCACCCCATGGTCTTCACATGGGCCTGCTGAAACTGGTCCTTAGCTGGTCCGCACCTGGATCTGGTGATTGGTCGCCACCTGGGTCTCACCTGGACTTGTTGAATCCTGTTGCCTCCTGCGCCTCACCTGGACCTTGTGACTGTGGTCTCACCTGGACCTCACCTGAATCTGGTGGCTCTGTTTCCCATATGGGGCTCTCCTGGACCTGGTTCCTGTGGTCTCCATCTGGTCTCACCTGGAACACAATGACTCTGATCCATATTTGGGCCTCTCCTGGACCTGTTGACTCTGGTCCTTACCTGGGCATCATTGGGTCCTGGATACTCTCTTATATTCCTGTGCCTCATCTGGACCTTGTGACTGTGGTCCCACCTGGGCCTCACCTGGACGAGGTGACTTGTTCCCACAGGGACCTCACCTGGACCTGGTGGCTCAGGTCCTCATATTGGTATCACGGGGCCTGGATTCTCAGTTCCACATCGGGGCCTCACCTGGACCTAGTGATTCTCGTCCCCTCTGGGCCTCACCCTGACGTGGTGACTCTGGTCCCCACCTTGATATCACCAGTACCGGGTGACTCTGGTCCCCCTCTGGGACTCACCCGGAGCTGGCGACACTTGTACTCAGCTGGATCTCAACAGTACCTGTTGAATCTACTCCTTACATAGGTCTCGTCTGGACCTTGTGACTCTTTTCCCACCTGGCATCAATGGGATCATGGTTACTCTGTTTCCCACCTGGGCCTCACCTGGACATGATAACTTTGCTCCACACCTGAGCCTCACCTGGACATGATGACTCTGGATCCACTCTGGGCCTCCCTCTGACATGGAGACTCTGGTCACCATCTGGATGTCTCCTAGACCAGGTGAATCTGGTACCCCTCTAGGCCTCAACCAAACCTGGTGACTCTAGTCCTCAACTGGGCCTTACCGGGACCTAGTGAATATGTTCCCCAACTGCGCCTCATCTGGATATGGTGACTCTGGTCTACGTGGGCATCATCGGGACATGGTTACTCTATTCCCCACTGGGAGTGACTTGATCCTGGTAACACTATTCCTCACTTTGGCATTTTCTGTACCAGGTGACTCTGGCTCCACCTGGGCCTCACCTGTAACTGGTGACTCTGATCGTAAGCATGGCCTCACCTGACCTGGTGACTGTGGTTCCCATCGGGACTTCACCTGGACCTCATTTCTCTGGTCCCAACTGGGCCTCACCAGGACCTGGTGTCTCGGTACCCACCTCGGTAGCATCAGGATATGGTTACACTGTTCAATAACAGTGACCCAGCGGGACCTATTAACTCTGGCCTTCACCTGGGCCTCACCTGGACATGGTGATACTGGTTCCCACCTCGGTCTCACCTGCACATGGTGAGTTGGATCCCCACCTGATCTTCACCTGTAACTGGTGATTCTTGTTCCCACATGGACATCATGTGGACCTGGTGGCTGCAGTGTTTCTAGCTTCTCATGTACCTCGTGACTCTGGTCCCCACCAGGGCCTCACCGGGACCTGGTGAGTGTGGTTGCCACCTGCACCTCACCTGGACCTGGTGATTCTGGTCGGCACCTGAGACTCCCCTGTATCTGGTGACTGTGGTCCCCACCTGGGCTTCACCTGGATTCCGGGACTCCGCTCCCCATCTGGGCCTCACCTGGCCCTTTGACCATGGTCCTCAACTGGGGAAAATTGGGAACGTATGACTGTGTTCCACAACTGGAACTCACCTGGACAAGGTGACTCTGGTCCCCCTCTGGGTCTCACCGTGCCCTAGTCACTGTGAACCCCACTTTGGCCTGACTTCGACTTGCTGAGCTGGTTGCCTCCTGTGCCTGACCTCGAACTGTTGACTCTGGTTCTTTCAAGGGCCTCCCCTGTACCTGGTGATCCTGATGCCCACCTGGGCCTCACCTGCATGTGGTGTCTCTAGTCACCACCGGGGACTCATCTGGACCTGCTTACTGTGTTCCACAACTGGGCCTCAATTAAACCTCTTGACCATAGTCCCCAAGCTCGCCTGACATGGACCTGTTACCTCTGATCCCCCTGGGGCCTCACGTGTACCTGGTAACTCTGGTCCTCACCTGGGCCTCATCTGCACCTAGTGACTCTCGTCCCCACCTGGACTTCACCTGGATCTCGTGACTCTGGTCCCCACCAGGAACTCACCTATATCTGGTGACTCTGGTCCCCAGCTGGACCTCTCCTGGACCTGGTGACTCTCTTTCCAACATGGAGCTCACCTGGATCTGTTGACTCTGGTCCTCAGTTTGGTCTCATCTGGACCTGGTGTCTCTCGTTCCCAGTTTGACCTAACTCAGAACTGCTGAATCTTGCCCCACGTAGGCCGCACCCACACCTGGTGAATCTTGTACCCAGCTATGCCACAATTCGACCTGATGAATCTCGTTCTGACGTTGGGCTCACATGGACCTGGGACTCAGCTGGATAGAGTGGCTCTGGATCCCACATGGGGCACACCTGATACTGGTGATTGTGGTCTTATTCTATGCCTAGCCAGGACCTAGTGATTCTGTTCCCCATCTGGGCCTGCATGGCCCTAGTGACTCTGGTCCTCACCCAGGCGTCTTTCGGACCTGGATACTCTATTCCACACCTGCGCCTCACTTTGACCAGGGACCTCTGGTCCCATTCTGGGCCTCAAACTAAACTGGTTACTCTGGTTCCCCTCTGGGCCTCACCCTTACCTGGTGACTCTGGTCACCCCTTGGGCTTCACTTGGGCCTGGTGAATCTGGTCCTTAGCTGGTCCGCATCTGGATCTGGTGACTGTTGGCCACCTGGGCCTCACCTGGACTTGGTGAACCCTGTTGTCACCTGCGCCTCACCTGGACCTCCTGACTGTGGTCCCAACTGGACCTCACCTGGATCTGTTGGCTCTGGTTCCCATATGGGGCTCTCCTGGACCTGGTTCCTGTGGTCTCCATCTGGCCTCACCTGGAACACAATGACTCTAATCCATATATGGTCCTCTCCTGGACCTGTTCACTCTGGTCCTTTCCTGGCCATCATTGGGACCTGGATACTCTCTATATACCTGGGCCTCACCTGGACCTGGTGAGTGTGCTCCCACCTGGGCCTCACCTGGACGAGGTGACTGGTTCCCACAGGGACCTCACCTGGACCTGGTGACTCAGGTCCTCATATGGGTATCATGGGACCTGGTTTCTCAGTTCCACATTGGGGCCTCACCTGGACCTAGTGGTTCTCGTCCCACTCTGGACCTCACCCTGACGTGCTGACTCTGGTCCCCACCTGGATATCACCAGAACCGGGTGACTATGGTCCCCCTCTGGGACTCACCCAGAGCTGGGGACACTGCTCCTCAACTGGGCCTCAACAGGACCTGGTGAATCTACTCCTCACTTAGGCCTCGTCCGTACCTTGTGACTCTTATCCCAACTGGCATCAATGGGACATGGTTACTCTGTTCCCCACCTAGGTCTCAACTGGACATGATAACTTTGCTCAACACTTTGGCCTCAATTGGTCTTGATGAATCTGTTCCCCCCACCTAGTCCTGAATCTGGAACTGGTGACTGTGGTCCTCATCTGGGTCTCACCTGGACCTGGTGACTCTCGTTCCCACATGAACCACACCTGGACTTGGTGACTGTGGTGTTCTTGTAGACTCACATTTACCTGGTGACTCCAGTCCCCACTAGGGCGTCACATGGATCTGGTGACTCTGGCCTGCAAGTTGGCCTCACCTGGACCTGGTGAGTGGGGTTGCCACCTGGGCCTCACACATATCTGGTGACCCACGTCCCCACGTGGGCCTCTTGGACCTGGTGAATCTTGTCCTACCTGGTACTCTTCCAGACCCGGGGACTCTGGTCACCACCTTGGCCTCCCTTGGGCCTGGTGAATCTGGTCCCATCTGGGCCTCACCCAGTCCTGGTGACTTTGTTCCCCACTTGGAACTGATTGCTGTGGACTCTTTTTGCCTCACCTGGAACTGGTGACTCTGATCCTATCTGCACGTCACCCAGATCTGGTGACTCTGGAACTCACCTGGGCATCATTGGTACCTGATTACTCTGTTGCACACCTGAGCCTCACCTGGAAATGATGACTCTGGAACCTCTCTGGGCCTCAACCTGACCTGGTGACTCTGGTCCCCATCTTGATGTCACCTGGACCAGGTGATTCTGGTACCCCTCTAGGCCTCAACCAGGTCTGGTGACTCTGGTCCTCAAATGGGCCTCACTTGGACCTAGTGAATATACACGATCTGGGCCTCATATGGACCTGGTGACTCTGGTCCCTACCTGGGCTTCATCGGGACACGGTTCCTCTGCATGGCCTGCAGGTTGGCCTCACCTGGACCTGGTAACTCTGATCCCTACCTGGGCTTCATCGGGACACGGTTCCTCTGTCTGGCCTGCAGGTTGGCCTCACCTGGACCTGGTGAGTGGGTTTGCCACCAGGGCCTCACCCATATCTGATGACACAGGTCCCCCCGTGGGCCTCACTTGGACCTGGTGAATCTGGTCCTTACCTGGTCCTCACCCAGAACTGGTAACTCTGGTCACCACCTGGGATCACCTGGACCGGGTGAATCTGGTCCCCATCAGGGCCTCACCCAGTCCTGGTGACTTTGTTCCCCACCTGGACCTGATTGCTGTGGACACGTTTTTGGCCTCACCTGGACCTGGTGACTCTGATCCTATCTGCGGGTCACCCAGACCTGGTGACTCTGGTCCTCACCTGGGCATCATTGGTACCTGGTGACTCTGTTCTACACCTGAGCCTCACCTGGACATGATGACTCTGGAACCTCTCTGGGCCTCACCCTTCCCTGGTGACTCTGGTCCCCATCTGGATGTCACCTGGACCAGGTGATTCTGGTACCCCTCTAGGCCTCAACCAGATCTGGTGACTCAGGTCCTCAACTGGGCCTCACCTGGACCTAGTGAATATGCTCCATGTGGGCCTCATTTGGACCTGGTGACTCTGGTCCCTACCTGGGCATCATAGGGATATGATTCCACTGCATGGCCTGCAGGTTGGCCTCACCTGGACCTGGTTACTCTGGTCCCTACCTGGGCATCATCGGGACATGGTTCCACTGCATGGCCTGCAGGTTGGCCTCACCTGGACCTGGTAACTCTGGTCCCTACCTGGGCATCATCGGGACACGGTTCCTCTCCATCGCCTGCAGGTTGGCCTCATCTGGACCTGGTGAGTGGGGTTGCCAATTGTGCCTCACCCATACATGGTGACACAGGTCCCCACGTGGGCCTCAATTGGACCTGGTGAATCTGGTCCTTACCTGGTCCTTCCCTGGAACTGGTAACTCTGGTCACCACCTGGGAATCACCTGGGCCTGGTAATCTGGTCCCCATCTGGGCCTCACCCAGTCCTGGTGACTTTGTTCCCCACATGGACCTGATTGCTGTGGACGCCTTCTTGGCCTCACCTGGAACTGGTGACTCTGATCCTATCTGTGCGTCACCCAGACCTGGTGAATCTGGTCCTCAACTGGGCATCATTTGTACCTGGTGACTCTTTCCACACCTGATCCTCACTTGGACATGATGACTCTGGAACCTCTCTGGGCCTCACCCTGACCTGGTGACTCTGGTCCCCATCTCGATGTCACCTGAACCAGGTGATTCTGGTACCCTTATAGGGCTCAACCAGATCTGGTGACTCTGGTCCTCAACTGGGCCTCTCCTTGACCTGGTGAATATGCTCCATCTGGGCCTCATTTGGACATGGTGATTCTGATCCCTACCTCGGCATTACCGGGACATGGTTCTCCTCCATGGCCTGCAAGTGCGCCTCACCTGGACCTGATAACTCTAGACCCCACCTGGGCATCATCAGGACATGGTTCCTCGGCATGGCCTGCAGGTTGGCCTCACTTGGACCTAGTGAGTGGGGTTGTCACCTGAGACTCACCCATGCCTGGTGACACAGGTCCCAACGTGGGCCTCACGTGGACCTGTTGAATCTTGTCCTTACCTGGTCCTCACACGGAACTGGTTAGTCTGGACCCCACCTGGACTTCACCTGGATTTGGTGACTCTGGTACCCACCTGGAACTCACCTGTATCTGGTGACTCTGGTCTCAGTTTGGCCTCACCTTTACTGGTGTCTCTCGTCCCCACGTTGACCTAACTCAGAACTGCTGAATCTTGCCCCACCTAGGCTGCACCCAGACCTGATGACTCTTGTCCCCAGCTATGCCTCAATTCGACCTGATGAATCTGGTCCTCACGTGGGCCTCACATGGACCTGGGACTCAGCGGGATAGAGAGGCTCTAGTTCCCACAAGGTGCTCACCTGATACTGGTGACTGTGTTCTTATACTATGCCTCACCAGGACCTAGTGATTCTGTTCCCCATCTGGGCTTTCATGGCCCTAGTGATTCTGGTCCTCACCCAGGCATCATTGGGTCCTGGATACTCTATTCCACACCTGGGCCTCACTTTCTCCAGGGACCTCTGGTCCCATTCTGGGCCTCAAACTAAACTGGTTACTCTGGTTACCCCTCGGGGCCTCAGCCTTACCTGGTGACTCTCGTCACCCCTTGGGCTTCACTTGGGGCTGGTGAATCTGGTTCTTAGCTGGTCTGCACCTGGATCTGGTGACAGGTCACCACGTGGGTCTCACCTGGACTTGGTGAATCATGTTGCCACCTGCGCCTCACCTGGGCCTTGTGACTGTGGTCCGTCCAGGACCTCACCTGGATCTGTTGGCTCTGGTTCCCATATGGGGCTCTCCTGGACCTGGTTCCTGTGGTCTCCATCTGGTCTCACCTGGAACACAATGACTCTGATCCATATTTGGGCCTCTCCTGGACTTGTTGAGTCTGGTCCTTACCTGTGCATCATTGGGACCTGGATACTATCTTATATACCTGGACCTCACCAGGACCTGGTGACTATGGTCCCACCTGGGCCTCACCTGGACGGGGTGACTGGTTCCCACAGGGACATCACCTGGACCTGGTGACTCAGGTCCTCATATGGGCATCTTGGGACCTGGTTTCTCAGTTCCACATCGGGGCCTCACCTGGACCTAGTGATTCTCGTCCCCCTCTGGGCCTCACCCTGACTTGTGACACTGGTCCCTACCTGGATATCACCAGAACCGGGTGACACACCCGGAGCTGGGGACATTGGTCCTCAGCTGGGCCTCAACAGGACCTGGTGAATCTACTCCAAACTTAGGCTTCGTCTGGACCTTGTGACTCTTTTCCCACCTGGCATCAATGGGACATGGTTACTCTGTTCCCCACCTGGTCCTCACCTTGACATGATAACTTTGCTGCACACTTTGGCCTCAACTGGTCCTGATGACTCTCGTCCCCCAACCTAGGCCTCAATCTGGACCTGGTGACTTGTCGTCCCCAACTGGTTCTCAGCTGGATCTGGTGACTCCTGTTCCCACATGAACCACACCTGGACCTGGTGACTGTGGTGTTCTTGTAGACTCACATTTACCTTGTGACTCCCGTCCCCACCGGGCCTCACCTGGATCTGGTGACTCTGGCCTGCAGGCTGGCCTCACCTGGACCTGGTGACTGGGGTTGCCTCCAGGGCCTCACCCATACCTGGTGACTCAGGTCCACACGTGGGCCTCTTGGGCCTGGTGAATCTGGTCCTTACCTGGTCCTCTCCCAGAACCGGGGACTCTGGTGACCACCTGGGCCTCACCTGGACCTGGTGAATCTGGTCCCCATCTGGGCCTCACTTAGTCCTGGTGACTTTGTTCCCCACCTGGACCTGATTGCTGTGGACTTTTTCTTGGCCTCACCTGGACCTGGTGACTCTGATCCTATCTGCGCGTCACCCAGATCTGGTGACTCTGGTCCTCACCTGGGCATCATTGGTACCTGGTGACTCTGTTCCACAGCTGAGCCTCAGCTGGACATGATGACTCTCGAACCTCTCTGTGCCTCACCCTGACCTGGTGACTCTGGTCCCCATCTGTATGTCACCTGGACCAGGTGATTCTGGTACCCCTCTAGGCCTCAACCAGATCTGGTGACTCTGGTCCTCAACTGGGCCTCACCTGGACCTAGTGAATATGCTCCATCTGGGCCTCATTTGGACATCGTGCCTAAGGTATCTACGTGGGCACCATTGGGACATGGTTCCACTGCATGGCCTGCAGGTTGGCCTCACCTGGACCTGGTAACTCTGGTCCCTTCCTGGACATCATCGGGACACGGTTCCTCTGCATGGCCAGCATGTTGGCCTCAGCCGGGCCTGGTGAGTGGGGTTGCCACCTGGGGCTCATAAATACCTGGTGACACAGGTCCCCACGTGGGCCTCACTTGGACCTGGTGAATCTGGTCCTTACCTGTTCCACCCCCGGACCTGGTAACCCTGGTCACCACCTGGGAATCAACTGGACCTGGTGATTCTGGTCCCCTTCTGGGCCTCACCCAGTCCTGTTGACTTTCTTCCCCACCTGGACCTGATTGCTGTGGACTCCTTCTTGTCCTCAACTGGAACTGTTGACTCTGATCGTAACTGGGCCTCACCCAGATCTGGTGACTCTGGTCCTCACCTGTGGACCATTATGACCAGGATACTCTGTTCCACACTTGAACCTCACCTGGACATGCTGACTCTGGATCCCCTCTGGGCCTCACCCTGACATGGTGACTCTGGTCCCCGTCTGGATGTCACCTAGACCAGGTGAATCTGGAAACCCTCTAGGCCTCAACTTGTCCTGGTGACTCTGGGCCTCAACTGGGCCTCACCGGGACCTAGTGAACATGCTCCCACCTGCCCCTCATCTGGACCTGGTGACTCTGGTTCTACCTGGGCATCACCGGGACATGGTTACTCTATTCCCCACTGGGACAGACCTGATCCTGGTAACTCTGGTCCTGACGTTGGCATCTTCTGTACCAGGTGACTCTGGCTCAAACCTGGGTCTCACCAGTAACTAGTGACTCTGATCCATAGCATGGCCTCACCTGACCTGGTGACTGTGGTTCTCATCGGACCTCACCTGGACCTCAGGTCTCTGGTCCCACCTGGGCCTCACCAGGACCTGGTGTCTCTGGTACCACCTGGGTAGCATCAGGATATGGTTACGCTGTTCACTATCAGTGACCCAGCCGGACCTATTAACTCTGGTCTTCACCTGGGCCACAACTGGACATGGTGACACTGGTACCCACATGGGTCTCACTTGGACATTGTGAGTCGGATCCCCACCTGGTCCTCACTGGTAACTGCTGATTCTCGTTCCCAAATGTACATCATGTGGACCTGGTGGCTGCAGTGTTTCTAGATTCTCATGTACCTCGTGAGTCTGGTCCCCACCAGGGCCTCACCGGGACCTGGTGAGTTTGGTTGCCACCTGCACCTCACCTGCACCTGATGATTCCGGTCTGCACGTGAGACTACCCTGGATATGGTGATGTGGTCCCCACCTCGGCTTCACTGCTTTGGGGACTCAGGTTCCCATCTGGGCCTCACCTGGCCCTGTTGACCATGGTCCTCAACCTGGCAAACCTGCGACCCGGTGACTGTGTTCCACAACTGGACCTGAACTGGACCAGGTGACTCTGGTCCCACTCAGGGTATCACCGTGCCGTAGTGACTGTGAACCCCACTTTGGCTTGACTTGAACCTTCTGACCCTGGTTGCCACCTGCGTCTGATTTCGAACTGTTGCCTGTGGTTCTTTCAAGGGCCTCCCCTGTACCTGGTGATCCTGGTGCCCACCTGGGCCTCACCTGGACGTGGTGACTCTTGTCACCACCGGGGACTCACCTGGACCTGCTTACTGTGTTCCACACCTGGGCCTCAAGTAGTCCTGTTGACCATGATCCCCAAGCCGGCCTCACATGGACCTGTTGTCTCTGATCCCCAGCTGGGCCTCACGTGTAACTGGTAACTCTGGTCCCCACCTGGGTCTCACCTGGACCTAGTGACTCTGGTCCCCACCTGGACCTCACCTGTACCTGGTGACTCAGGTCCTCAAATGGACATCATGGGACCTGGTTTCTCAGCTCCACATCGGGGACTCACCTGGACCTAGTGATTCTCGTCCCCGTCTGGGCCTCACCCTGACGTGGTGACTCTGGTCCACACCTGGATATCACCAGAACCGGGAGACTCTGCTCCCCCTCTGGGACTCACCCGGAGCTGGTGACACTGGTCCTCAACTGGGCCTCAAAAGGACCTGGTGAATCTACTCCTCACTTAGGCCTCATCTGGACTTTGTGACTCTTTTCCCACCTGGCATCAATGGGACATGGTTACTCTGTTCCCCAACTGGGCCTCACTTGGACATGATAAATTTGCTGCACACTTTGGCCTCAAAAGGTCCTGATGACTCTGGTCCCCCCACGTAAGCCACAAACTGCACCTGGTGACTGTGGTCCCCACCTGGGTCTCACCTGGACCTGGTGACTCTCGTTCCCACATGAACCACACCTGGACCTGGTGACTGTGGTATTCTTGTAGACTCACATTTACCTGGTGACTCCGGTACCCACTAGGGCCTCACCTGGATCTGGTGACTCTGGCCTGCAGCTTGGCGTCACCTGGACCTGGTGAGTGGGGTTGCCACCTGGGCCTAACCCATAACTGGTGACTAATTCCCCACGTGGGCCTCTTGAACCTGGTGAATCTGGTCCTTACCTTGTCCTCTCCCAGACCCAGGGACTCTGCTCAACACCTGGGCCTCACCTGGACCTGGTGAATCTGGTCCCCATCTGGGCCTCACCCAGTCCTGGTGACTTTGTTCCCCACCTGGACCTGATTTCTGTGGACTCTTTCTTGGCCTCACCTGGAAGTGGTGACTCTGATCCTATCTGCGCTTCACCCAGATCTGGTCACTCTGGTCCTCACCTGTGGACCTCATGACCTGGATACTCTGCTCCACACCTGAGACTCACCTGGACATGATGACTCTGGATCCCCTCTATGCCTCACCCTGACATGGTGACGCTGGTCCCCTTCTGGATATCACCTAGACCAGGTTAACCTGGTTCCCCTCTAGGCCTCAACTTGACCTGGTGACTCTGGTCCTCAACTGGGCCTCACCGGGACCTAGTGAACATGCTCCCCACCTGTGCCTCATCTGGACCTGGTGACTCTGGTTCTCCCTGGGCATCATCGGGACATGGTTACTCTATTCCCCACTGGGACTGACCTTATCCTGGTAACTCTGCTCCTGACTTTGGCCTCTTCTGTACCAGGTGACTCTGGCTCCACCTGGGCCTAACCTGTAACTGGTGACTCTGATCCAAATCAAGGCCTCACCAGACCTGGTGACTGTGGTTCCCATCGGGACCTCACATGGTCCTCATGTCTCTGTTCTCCCCTGGGCCTCACCAGGACCTGGTGTTTCTCGTACTCACCTGGGTAGCATCAGGATATGGTTACACTGTTCACTAACAGTGACCCAGCCGGACCTATTATCTCTGGTCTTCACCTCGCCACACATGGACATGGTGACACTGGTTACCACCTCAGTCTCACCTGGACATGGTGAGTCTGATCCCCATCTGGGCCTCAATGTAACTGGTGATTCTCGTTCCCACATGGACATAATTTGGACCTGCTGGCTGCAATGTTTCTAGCTTCTCATGAACCTCGTGGCTCTGGTCCTCACCAGGGCCTCACCGGGACCTGTTGAGTGTGGTTGCCACCTGCACCTCACCTGGACTTTGCTGATTCTTGTCTGCCCCTGAGACTACCCTGGATCTGGTGACTGTGGTCCCCACCTGGGCTTCATCTGGATTTGGGGACTCCGGTCCCCATCTGGGCCTCACCTGGCCCTGATGACCATGGTCCTCAACTGGGCAAAATTGGGACCCGGTGACTGTGTTCCACAACTGGACCTCACCTGGACCAGGTGACTCTGGTCCCCCTCTGGGTCTCACCGTGCCCTAGTGACTGTGAATCCAACTTTGGCCTGACTTGGACCTGCTGACGCTGGTTGCCACCTGCCGCTGACCTCGAACTGTTGACTCTGGTTCTTTCAAGGGTTCCCCTGTACCTGGTGATCCTGGTCCCCACCTGAGCCTCACCTGGACGTGGTGACTCTTGTCAACACCGGGGACTCACCTGGACCTGCTTACTGTGTTCCACACCTGGGTCTCAAGTAGACGTGTTGACCATGGTCCCCAAGGTGGCCCCACATGTACCTGTTGCCTCTGATCCCCACCGGGGCCTCACGTGACCTGGTAACTCTGGTCCTCACCTGGGCCTCATCTGGACCTAGTGACTCTGGTCCCCACCTGGGCTTCACCTGGATCTGGTGACTCTGGTCCTCAGTTTGCCCTCACCCAGACCTGGTGACTCTTGTCCCCAGCTATGCCTCAATTCGACCTGATGAATCTGGTCCTCACGTGGGCCTCACATGGATCTGGGACTCAGCTTGTTAGAGTGGCTCTTGTTCCCACAAGGATCTCACCTGATACTGGTGACTGTGGTCTTATTGTATGCCTCACCAGGAACTAGTGATTCTGTTCCCCATATGGGCCTGCATGGCCCTAGTGACTCTGGTTCTGACCCAGGCATCATTGGGACCTGGTTACTCTCTTATATACCTGGGCCTCACCTCACCAGGTCCAGGTGAGGCCCATGTTGTGACCAGATTCCCCGGGTCTGGGAGAAGTCCAGGTAAGGGCCAGATTCACCAGGTCCAAGAGGCCCATGTGGGGACCTGAGTCACCAGGTATGGGTGAGGCCCAGGTGGCATCCCACTAATCAAGTCCAGGTGAGGCCAACCTGCAGGCCAGAATCACCAGGCCCAGGGGAGGCCCAAGGGGTGACCAGAGTCACCAGGTAAGGGTGAGGTTAAGAGGGGGAACCAGAGTAACCAGTTTAGTTTGAGGCCCAGAATGGGACCAGCGTTTCCTGGTAAAAGTGAGGCCCAGGTGAGGAATAGAGTATCCAGGTCCCAAAGATGCCTGAGTGAGGACCAGAGTCACTAAGGCCATGCAGGCCCAGATGGGGAACAGAATCACTAGTTTCTGGTGAGGCATAGAATAAGACCACATTCAGCAGTATCAGGTGAGCCCCTAGTGGGAACCAGAGCCACTCTTTCCAGCTGAGTCCCAGGTAAATGTGAGGTCCACGTGAGGACCAGATTCATCAGGTCGAATTGAGGAATAGCTAGGGACAAGAGTCACTAGGTCTGGGTGCGTAATAGGTGGGGCAAGATTCAGCAGTTCTGAGTTAGATCAAAGTGGGCAAGAGAGACACCAAGTCCAGGAGAGGTCCAGATTGGGACCAGAGTCACCAGATCCAGGTGAAGTCCAGATGGGGACCAGAGTCTCCAGATCCAGGTGAAGCCCAGGTGGGGACCAGAGTCTCTAGGTCCAGATGAGGCCCAGGTGAGGACCAGAGTTACAAGGTACAAGTGAGGCCCCGGTGGGGATCAGAGGCAACAGATCCATGTGAGGCCGGCTTGGGGACCATGGTCAACAGGTCTACTTGAGGCCCAGGTGTGGAACACAGTAAGCAGGTCCAGGTGAGTCCCCATGGTGACAAGATTCACCACGTCCAGGTGAGGCCCAGGTTCGGACCAGGATCACCAGGTACAGGGGAGGCCCTTGAAAGAACCAGAGTCAACAGTTCGAGTTCAGGCGCAGGTTTCAACCACGGTCAGCAGGTCTAAGTCAGGGGAAACTGGGGTTCACAGTCACTAGGGAATGGTGAGACCCAGAGGGGCACCAGAGTCACGTGGTCCAGGTGAGGTCCAGTTGTGGAACACAGTCACCGTGTCCCAATTTTGCCCAGTTGAGGACCATGGTCAACAGGGCCAGGTGAGGCTCACATGGGGACGAGAGTCCCCAAATCCACGTGAAGCCCAGGTGGGGACCACAGTCACCATATCCAGGGTAGTCTCAGGTGCAGACCAGAATCACCAGGTCCAGGTGAGGTGCAGGTGGCAACCACACTCACCAGGTCCCGGTGAGGCCCTGGTGGGGACCAGTGTCACAAGGTACATGACAAACTAGAAACACCGCAGCCACCAGGTCCACATGATGTCCATGTGGAAACGAGAATCAACAGTTATAGGTTAGGACCAGGTGGGTATCTGACTCACCATTTCCAGGTGAGACCCAGGTGGGAACGAGTGTCACCATGTCCAGGTGTGGCCCAGGTGAAGACCAGAGTTAATAGGTCCGGCTGGGTCACTGTTAGTGAACAGTGTAACCATATCCTGATGCTACCCATGTGTGTACCAGAGACACCAGATCCTGGTGAGGCACAGCTGGGACCAGAGACATGAGGTCCAGGTGAGGTCCCGATGGGAACCACAGTCACCAGGTCACGAGAGGCCATGCTTTGGATCAGAGTCACCAGTTACAGGTGAGGCCTAGGTGGAGCCAGAGTCACCTGGTACAGAAGAGGCCAAAGTAAGGACCAGAGTTACCAGGATCAGGTCAGTCCCAGTGGGAAACATAGTAACCATGTCCCGATGATGCCCAGGTAGACCCAGCGTCACCAGGTCCAGATGAGGCGCAGGTGGGGAGCAAATTCACTAGGTCTCGGTGACACCCAGTTGAGGACCAGAGTCACCAGGTCTATTTGAGCCCTAGAGGGGTAACAGATTCACCTGGTCTAGGTGACATCCTGATGGGGACCAGAGTCACCATGTCAGGGTGAGGCCCAGAGGGGATCCAGAGTCATCATGTCCAGGTGAGGCTCAGGTGTGGAACAGAGTATCCAGGTCATAATGGTCTACAGGTGAGGACCAGAGTCACCAGATCTGGGTGAGGCCCAGGTAGGATCAGAGTCACCACTTCCAGTTGAGGCCAAGAAGGAGTCCACAGCAATCAGGTCCAGAGGGGAACAAAGTCACCAGGACTGGGTGAGGCCCAGATGGGGACCAGATTCACCAGGTCCAGGTGATTCCCAGGTGGTGACCAGAGTTACCAGTTCTGGGGAAGGACCAGGTAAGGACCAGATTCACCAGTTCCAATTGAGGTCCACGTGGGGACCTGTGTCACCATGTATGGGTGAGGCACAATTGGCAACCCCACTCACCAGGTCCAGGTGAGGCCAACCTGCAGGCCATGCAGTGGAACCATGTACCGATAATGCCCAAGTAGGGACCAGAGTTACCAGGTCCAGGTGAGGCCAACCTGCAGGCCATGCATTGGAACCATATCCCTATGATGCCCAGGTAGGCACCAGAGTCACCAGGTCCAAATAAGGCCAACATGGACCATATTCACTAGGTCCAGGTGAGGCCCAGTTGAGGACCAGGGTCACCAGAACTGGTTGAGGCCTAGAGGGGTACGAGAATTCCCTGGTCCAGGTGATATCCAGATGGGGACCAGAGTCACAAGGGCAGGTTGAGGCCCAGAGAGGTTCCAGAGTCAGCATGTCCAGGTGAGGCTCAGGTGTAGAACAGAGTCACCAGGTACCAATGATGCCCAGGTGAGGACCAGAGTCACCAGGTCTGGGTGACGCGCAGATAGGAACAGAGTCACCAGTTCCAGGGAGGCTAAGAAAGCGTCCACAGCAATCAGGTCCAGGTGGGGAACAAGGTCGCCATGCCTGGGTGAGGCCCAGATGGGGACCAGATTCACCAGATCCAGGTGAGTCCCAGGTGGTGACCAGAGTCCCCGGGTCTTGGAGAGGACCAGGTAAGGACCAGATTCACCAGGTCCTAGAGGCCCACGTGTGGACCTGAGTCAACAGGTATGGGTGAGGCTCACATGGCAACCCCACTCACCAGGTCCAGGTGTGGCCAATCTGCAGGTCAGAGTCATCAGATCCAGGTGAAGCCGTAGGGGGGAACGGAGTCATAGGTAAATGTGAGTCTACAAGAAAACCACAGACAACAAGGCCAGGTGTGTTTCATGTGGGAACGAGAGTCACCAGGTCCAGGTGAGACCCAGGTGGGGACCACAGTCACCAGGTCCAGATTGAGGCCTAGGTGGGGGGACCAGAATCATCAGGACCATTTGAGGCCACAGTGTGGAGCAAAGTTATCATGTCCAGGTGAAGTCCAGGTGGGGAACAGAGTAACCATGACCCATTGATGCCAGGTGGGAAAAGAGTCACAAGGTCCAGACGAGGCCTAAGTGAAGAGTAGATTCACCAGGTCCTGTTGAGGCCCAGCTGAGCACCAGTGTCCCCAGCTCTGTGTGAGTCCCAGAAGGGGACCAGAGTCACCCGGTTCTGGTGATATCCAGGTGGGGCCCAGAGTCACCATGTCAGGGTGAGGCCCAGAGGGGGACGAGAATCACTATGTCCAGGTGAGCCCCTGATGTGGAACTGAGAAACCAGGTCCCATGATGCCCATATGAGGATCTGAGTCACCAGGTCCAGGTGAGGTCCCTGTGGGAACCAGTCACCTCGTCCAGGTGAGGCCCAGGTGGGACCACAGTCACCAGGTCCAGGTGAGGCCCAGGTATATAAGAGAGTATCCAGGTCCCAGTGATTCCCATGTAGAACCAGAGTCACCAGATCCAGATGAGGCGCAGGTGGGGAATATGTTCACTAGGTCCCCGTGAGGCCCAGTTCAGGACCAGAGTCACCAGGTCAAGTTGTGTCCTAGAGGGATACCAGATTCACCTAGTCTAGGTGACATCCTGATGGGGACCAGATTCATCATGTCAGGGTGAGGCCCAGAGGGGATCCAGAGTCATTATGTCCAGGTGAGGCTCAGGTGTGGAACAGAGTATCCAGGTCCTAATGGTCCATAGGTGAGGACCAGAGTCACCAGATCTGGGTGAGGCCCAGTTAGGATCAGAGTCACCAGTTCCAGGTGAGGCCAAGAAGGAATCCACAGCAATCAGGTCCAGGTGGGGTGACAAAGTCACCAGGACTGGATGAGGACCAGATGGGGACCAGATTAAGCAGGTCCAGGTGACTTCCAGGTGGTGACCAGACTTACCAGTTCCGGGTGAGGACCAGGTAAGGACAAGATTCAACAGGTCCACGTGAGGCCCACGTGGGGACCTGAGTCACCAGGTATGGGTGAGGACCAGGTGGCAACCCCAACCCCAGGTCCAGGTGAGGCCAACATGCAGGCCATGCAGAGGAACCATGTCACGATGATGCCCTGGTTGGGACCAGAGTTACCAGATCCAGGTGAGGCCAAACTTCAGGCCATGCAGTGGAACCATGTCCCGATGATGCCCAGGTAGGGACCAGAGTCACCAGGTCCAAATGAAGCCCAGATGGAGCATATTCACTAGGTCCAGGTGGGGCCCAGTTGAGGACCAGAGTCACCAGATCTGGTTGAGGCCTAGAGGGCTACCAGAATCACCTGGTCCAGGTGACATCCAGATGGGGACCAGAGTCACCAGGTCAGGGTGAGGCCCAGAGATTTTTCACAGTCATCAAGTCCAGGTGAGGCTCAGGTGTGGAACAGAGTCACCAGGTACCAACGATGCCCAGGTGAGGACCAGAGTCACCAGGTCTGGGTGATGCGCAGATAGAATCAGAGTCACCAGTTCCAGGTGAGGCCAAGAAAGAGTCCAGAGCAATCAGGTCCAGGTGGGGAACAAAGAACCCAGGACTGGGTGAGACCCAGATGGGGACCAGATTCACCAGGTCCAGGTGAGTCCCAGGTGGTGACCAGAGTCCCTGGGTCCGGGAAGGACCAGGTAAGGACCAGATTCACCAGGTCCAAGTGGCCCACGTGGGGACCTGAGTCAACAGGTATGGGTGAGGCCCAGGTGGCAACCCCACTCACCAGGTCCAGGTGAGGCCAACCTGCAAGCCAGAGTCTCCAGATCCAGGTGAGGCCCTAGTGGGGACCGGAGTCACCAGGTAAATGTGAGTCTACAGGAACACCACAGTCACCAGGTCCTCGTGTGGTTCATGTGGGAAGGAGTGTTACCAGGTCCAGGTGAGACCCAGGAGGGGACCACAGTCACCAGGTCCAGATTGAGGCCTAGGTGAGGGGACCAGAGTCATCAAGACCAGTTGAGAACAAAGTGTAGAAAAAGTTATCATGTCCAGGTGAGGCCCAGGTGGGGAACAGAGTAACCATGTCCCATTGATGCCATGTGGGAAAAGAGTCACAAGGTCCAGACGTGGCCTAACTGAGGAGTAGATTCATCAGGTCCTGTTGAGGCCCAGATTAGGACCACTGTCCCCAGCTCCGGGTGAGTCCCAGAGGGGGACCAGAGTCACTGGTTCTGGTGATATCCAGGTGGTGACCAGAGTCACCACGTCAGGATGAAGCCCAGAAAGGGACGAGAATCACTAGGTCCTGGTGAGGCATAGAATAAGACCACTGTCACCAGTATCAGGTGAGCCCCTTGTGGGAACCACAGCCACTCTATGCAGCTGAGTCCCAGGTCCATGTGAGGCCCACGTGAGGACCAGATTCATCAGGTCGAATTGAGGCATAGCTGGGGACAATAGTCACCAGGTCTGGGTGCGGTCTAGGTGGGGCATGATTCAGCAGTTCTGAGTTAGGTCAAAGTGGGGATGAGAGACACCAGGTCCAGGTGAGGCCAAACTGAGGACCAGAGTTACCAGATCCAGGTGAGGTCCATGTTGGAAAGAGAGTCACCAGGTCGGGAGAGGTCCAGGTGGGGACCAGAGTCACCAGATCCAGGTGAACTCCAGGTGGGGACCAGAGTCACCAGACACAGGTGAAGCCCAGGTGGGGACCAGAGTCACTAGGTCCAGATGAGGCCCAGGTGAGGACCAGAGTTTCCAGGTACACGTGAGGCCCCGGTGGGGATCAGAGGCAACAGGTCCATGTGAGGCCGGCTTGGGGACCATGGTCAACAGGTCTACTTGAGGCCCATGTGTGGAACACAGTACCAGGTCCAGGTGAGGCCCAGGTGGTGACCAGAGTCCCCGGGTCTGGGAGAGGACCAGGTAAGGACCAGATTCACCAGGTCCAAGAGGCCCACGTGGAGACCTGAGTCACCAGGTATGGGTGAGGCCCAAGTGGCATCCCCACAAACCAGGTCCATGTGAGGCCAACCTTCAGGCCAAGTCACCCGAACCACGTGAGGACCTAGTGGGGACTGGATTCACCAGTTAAAAGTGATTCTACAAGAACAACACAGTCATCAGATCCTGGTGTGGTTCATGTGGAATCGAGAGTCACCAGGTCCAGGTGAGACCCAGGTGGGGACCACAGTCACCAGGTCCAGATTGAGGCCTAGGTCGGGGGACCAGAGTCATCAGGACCAGTTGAGGCCAAAGGGTGGAGCAAAGTTATTATGTCCATGTGAGGCCCAGGTGGGGAACAGAGTAACCATGTCCCAAAGATGCCAGGTGCGAAAAGAGTCACAAGGTCCAGACGAGGCCTTAGTGAGGAGTAGATTCACCAGGTCCTCTTGAGGCCCAGTTGAGGACCAGTGTCCCCAGCTCCGGGAGAGTCCCAGAGGGGGACCAGAGTCACCCGGTTCTGGTGATATCCAGGTGGGGACCTGAGTCACCAAGTCCTGGTGAGGCCCAGAGGGGGACCAGAATCAATAGATCCAGGTGAGGCCCCGATGTGTAACTGAGAATCCAGGTCCCATGATGCCCATATGAGGACCTGAGTCACCAGGTCCAGGTGAGGTCCCTGTGGGAGCCAGTCACCTCATCCAGGTGAGGCCCAGGAGGGACCACAGTCACCAGGTCCAGGTGAGGCCCAGGTATATAAGAGAGTATCCAGGTCCCAATGTTGCCCAGGTACGGACCAGAGTCAACAGGTCCAGGAGAGGCCCAAATATGGATCAGAGTCATTGTGTTCCAGGTGAGACCAGATGGAGACGATAGGAACCAGGTCCAGGAGAGCCCCATAGGGGAACCAGAGCCACCAGATCCAGGTGAGGTCCAGGTGAGACCACAGTCACAAGGTCCAGGTGAGGCGCTGGCGGCAACAGGATTCACCAAGTCCAGGTGAGGCCCAGGTGGCGACCAGTCACCAGATCCAAATGTGGACCAGCTAAGGACCAGATTCACCAGGCCCAAGTGAAGCCCAAGGGGTGACCAGAGTCACCAGGTAAGGGTAAGGCCCAGAGGGGAACCAGAGTAACCAGTTTAGTTTGAGGCCCAGAATGGGACCTGTGGTCCCGGGTCAAAGTGAGCCCTAGGTGTGTAATAGGGGATCCAGGTCCCAATGATGCCTGGGTGAGGACCAGAGTCACTAGGGCCATGCAGGCCCAGATGGGGAACAGAATCAGTACATCCTGGTGAGGCATAGAATAAGACCACAATCACCAGTATCAGGTGTGCCCCTTGTGGGAACCAGAGCCACTCTATCCAGGTGAGTCCCAGGTCCATGTGAGGCCCACGTGAGGACCAGATTCATCAGGTCGAATTGAGGCATAGCTGGGGACAAGAGTCATCAGCTCTGGGTGCGGCCTAGGTGGGGCAAGATTCAGCATTTCTGAGTTAGGTCAAAGTGGGGACGAGAGACACCAGTACAGGTGAGGCCAAACTGAGACCAGAGTCACCAGATCCAGGTGAGGTCCATGTTGGAAAGAGAGTCACAAGGTCCAGGAGAGGTCCAGGTGTGGAACAGAGTCACCAGATCGAGTTGAAGTCCAGGTGGGGACGAGAGTCTCCAGATCCAGGTGAAGCCCAGGTGGGGACCAGAGTCACTAGGTCCAGATGAGGCCCAGGTGAAGATCAGAGTTAACAGGTACACGTGAGGCCCCGGCGGGGATCACAGCCAAAATGCCACGTGAGGCCGGCTAGGGGACCATGGTCAACAGGTCTACCTGAGGCCCAGGTGTGGAACACTGTAAGCCTGTCTAGGTGAGTCCCCAGTAGTGACAAGAGTCACCACGTCCAGTTGAGGCCAAATTGGGGACCAGGATCACCAGGTGCAGGGGAGGCCTTTGAAAGAACCTGAGTCAACAGTTCGAGGTCAGGCGTAGGTGGCAAGCAGGGTCAGCACATCCAAGTCAGGCCAAAGTTGGGTTCACAGTCACTAGGGCACGGTGAGACCCAGAGGGGGACCAGAGTCACGTGGTCCATGTGAGGTCCAGTTGTGGAACACAGTCACCGGGTCTCAATTTTGTCCAGTTGAAGACCATGGACAACAGGGCCAGGTGAGGCCCGGATTGGGACCGGAGACCCCAAATCCAGGTGAAGCCCAGGTGGGGACTACAGTCACAAGATCCAGGGTAGTCTCAGGTGCAGACCAGAATCACCAGGTCCTGGTGAGGTGCAGGTGGCAACCACACACACCAGGTCCCGGTGAGGCCCTGGTGCGGACCAGATGCTCGAGGTACATGAGAAGTTAGAAACGCTGCAGCCACCAGTTCCACATAATGTCCATGTGGGAATGAGAATCACCAGTTACAGGTGAGGACCAGGTGGGGATCTGACTCACCATGTCCAGGTGAGACCCTGGTGGGAACCAGTGTCACCATGTTCAGGTGTGGACCAAGTCAAGACCAGAGTTAACAGGTCCGGCTGGGTCACTGTTAGTGAACAGTGTAACCGTATCCTGATGCTACCAAGGTGGATACCAGAGACACCAGGTCCTGGTGAGGCCCAGTTGGGCCCAGAGACATGAGGTCCAGGTGAGGTTCCGATGGGAACCACAGTCACCAGGTCAGGTGAGGCCATGCTTAGGATCAGAGTCACCAGTTCCAGGTGAGGCCCAGGTGGAGCCAGAGTCACCTGGTACAGAAGAGGCCAGTCAGGACCAGAGTTACCAGGATCAGGTCACTCCAAGTGGGAATAGAGTAACCATGTCCCGATGATGCCCAGGTAGAACCAGAGTCAACAGGCCCAGATGTGGCGCAGGTGGGGAGCATGTTCACTAGGTCCCGTTGAGGCCCAGTTGAGGACCAGAGTCACAAGGTCTAGGTGAGGCCTAGAGGGGTACCAGATTCACCTGGTCTGGTGACATCCAGATGGGGACCAGAGTCCCCATGTCAGGTTGAGGCCCAGAGGGGATCCAGAGTCAACATATTCAGGTGAGGCTCAGGTGTGGAACAGAGTATCCAGGTCATAATGGTCCACAGGTGAGGACCAGAGTCACCAGATCTGGGTGAAGCCCAGTTAGCATCAGAGTCAGCAGTTCCAGGTTAGCCAAGAAGGAGTCCACAGCAATCAGGTCCAGGTGGGGAAGAAAGTCAACAGGACTGGGAGAGGCCCAGATGGGGACCAGATTCACCAAGCCCAGGTGATTCCCATGTGGTGACCAGAGTTACCAGTTCCGGGTGACCACCAGGTAAGGACCAGATTCACCAGGTCCAAGTGAGGCCCACGTGGGGACCTGTTTCACTAGGCAAGGGTGAGACCCAGGTGAGAAACCCACTCACCAGGTCCAGGTGAGGCCAACCTGCAGGCCATGCAGAGGAACCAGGTCCCAATGATGCCCAGGTAGGGACGAGAGTTACCAGGTCCAGGTGAGGCCAACCTACAGGCCATGCAGTGGAACTATGTCCCGATGATGCCCAGGTAGGGACCAGAGTCACCAGGTCTAAATGAGGCCCAGATGGAGCATATTCTCAAGGTCCAGGTGAGGCCCAGTTGAGGACCAGAGTCACCAGACCTGGTTGAGGCCCAGAGGGGTACCATAATCCCTTGGACCAGGTGACATTCATATGGGGACCAGAGTCACCAGGTCAGGTTGATAGCCAGGGAGATCCAGAATCATCATGTCCAGGGGAGCCTCAGGTGTGGAACAGAGTCACCTGGACCAATGATGCCCAGGTGAGGACCAGAGTAACCAGGTACACGTGAGGCCCCGGTGGGGATCAGAGGCAACAGGTCCATGTGAGGTAGACTTGGGGACCATGGTCAACAGGTTTATTGAGGCCCAAGTGTGGAACACAGTAAGCAGGTCCAGTTGAGTCCCCAGTGGTGACAAGAGTTACCACGTTCAGGTGAGGCGCGGTGGGGACCAGGATCACCAGGTACAGGGGAGGCCCTTGAAAGAACCAGAGTCAACAGTTCGACGTCAGTCGCAGGTGGGAACCAGGGTCAGCAGGTCCAAGTCAGGCCAAAGTGGGTTTCTCAGTCACTAGGGCACGGTGAGACCTAGAGGGGAACCAGAGTCACGTGGTCCAGGTGAGTTCCAGTTGTGGAACACAGTCACCACGTCTCAATTTTGCCCAGTTGTGGACCATGGTCAACAGGGCCATGTGAGCCCCAGATGGGGACCGGAGTCCCCAAATCCAGGTGAAGCCCAGGTGGGGACCACAGTCACTAGATCCAGGGTAGTCTCAGGTGCAGACCAGAATCACCAGGTGCAGGTGAGATGCAGTTGGCAACCACACTGACCAGGTCCCGGTGAGGGCCTGGTGGGGACCAGAGTCACGAGTTACATAGGAAGCTAGAAACACTGAAGCCACCAGGTCCACATGATGTCCATGTGGAAACGAGAATCACCATTTACAGGTGAGGACCATTGGGGATCTGAGTCACCATGTCCAGAGGAGACCCAGGTGGGAACCAGTGTCACCATGTCCAGGTGTTGCCCAGGTGAAGACCAGAGTTAATAGGTCCGGCTGGGTCACTGTTAGTGAACAGTGTAACCATATCCTGATGCTACCCAGGTGGGTACCAGAGACATCAGGCCCTGGTGAGGCCCAGGTGGGACCAGAGACATGAGGTCCAGGTGAGGTCCCAATGGGAACCACAGTCACCAGGTCAGTTGAGGCCATGCTTAGAATCAGAGTCACCAGTTACAGGTGAGGCTCAGTTAGAGCCAGAATCACCTGGTACGGAGAGGTTAAAGTCAGGACCAGAGTTACCAGGATCAGGTCAGTCCCAGTGGGGAATAGAGTAACCATGTCCCGATGATGCCCACGTAGAACCAGAGTCACCATGTCCAGATGAGGCGCAGGTGGGGAGCATATTCACTAGGTCCCGGTGAGGCCCAGTTGAGGACTAGAGTCACCAGGTTTGGTTGAGGACTAGAGGGGTACCAGATTCACCTGGTCTAGGTGACATCCAGATGGGGACCAGAATCACCATGTCAGGGGGAGGCCCAGAGTGGATCCAGAGTCATCATGTCCAGGAGAGGCTCAGGTGTGGAAAGAGTATCCAGGTCATAATGATCCACAGGTGAGGACCAGAGTCACCAGATGTGGGTGACGTGCAGATACGATCAGAGTGACCAGTTCCAGGTGAGGCCAAGAAGGAGACCACAACAATCAGGTCCGGGTGGCGAACAAAGTCACCAGGAATGGGTGAGGCCCAGATGGGGACCAGATTCACCAGGTCCAGGTGAGGCCCAGGTGGTGAGCAGAGTCCCCGGGTCTGGGAGAGGATCAGGTAAGGACCAGATTAACATGTCAAAGATGCCCACGTGGGGACCTGAGTCACCAGGTTTGGGTGAGGCCCAGGTGGCAACCCCACTCACCAGGTCCAAGTGAGGCCAACCTGCAGGCCAGAGTCACCAGATCCAGGTGAGGCCCTACTGGGGACTGGAATCACCAGGTAAATGTGAGTCGACAAGTACACCACAGTCACCAGGTCTAGGTGTGGTTCATGTGGGAACGAGAGTCACCAGGTCCAGGTGAGACCCAGGTGGAGACGACAGTCTCCAGGTCCAGATTGAGGCCTCGGTTGGTTGACCAGGGTCATCAGGACCAGTTGAGGCCAAAGTGCGGAGCAAAGTTATGATTTCCATGTGAGGCCCAGGTGCCGGACAGAGTAACCATGTCCCATTGTTGCCAGGTGGGAAAAGAGTCACAAGGTCCAGACGAGGCCTAAGTGAAGAGTAGATTCACCGATCCTGTTGAGGCCGAGTTGAGGATCAGTGTCCCCAGCTCCAGGTGAGTCCCAAAAGGGGACCACTGTCACCCGGTTCAGGTGATATCCAGGTGGGGACCTGTGTCACCACGTCAGGGTGAGGCCCAGAGCAGGACGAGAATCACTAGGTCCAGATGAGGCCCGGTGTGGATCTGAGAAACCAGGTCCAATGATGCCCATATGAGGACCTGAGTAACCAGGTCCAGGTGAGGTCCCTTTGGGAACCAGTCACCTCGTCCAGGTGAGGCCCAGGTGGGACCACAGTCACAAAGTCCAGGTGAGGCCCAGGTATATAAGAGAGTATCCAGGTCCCAATGTTGCCCAGGTAAGGAGCAGAGTCAACAGGTCCAGGAGAGGCCCAAATATGAATCAGAGTCATTGTGTTCCAGGTGAGGCCAGATGGAGACCACAGGAACCAGGTCCAGGAGAGGCCCAAATGGCAACCAGAGCCACCAAATCCAGGTGAGTTCCAGGTGGGACCACAGTCACAAGGTCCAGGTGAGGCGCTGGTGGCAACAGGATTCACCCAGTCCAGGTGAGAACCAGGTGGGGACCAGTCACCAGATCCAGGTGCGGACCTGCTAAGGACCAGATTCACCAGGCCCAAGTGAAGCCCAAGGGGTGACCAGAGTCACCAGGTAAGGGTGAGGCCCAGAGGGGAACCAGAGTAACCAGTTTCGTTTGAGGCCCAGAATGGGACCAGAGGTCCATGGTAAAAGTGAGGCCCAGGTGTGGAATAGAGTATCGAGTTCCCAATGATGCCTGGGTGAGGACCAGAGTCACTAGGGCCATGCAGGCCCAGATGGGGAACAGAATCTCTAGGTCCTTGTGAGGCATAGAATAAGAACATAGTCACCAGTATCAGGTGAGCCCCTTGTGGGAACCAGAGCCACTCTATCCAGCTGAGTCCCAGGTCCATGTGAGGCCCACGTGAGGACCAGATTCATCAGGTCGAATTGAGGCATAGCTGGGGACAAAAGTCACCAGGTCTGCGTGCGGCCTAAGTGGGGCAAATTCAGCAGTTCTGAGTTAGGTCAAAGTGGCAACGAGCGACACCAGGTCCAGGTGAGGCCAAACTGAGGACCAGAGTCACCAGATCCAGGTGAGGTCCATGTTGGAAAGAGAGACACCAGGTCCAGGAGAGGTGCAGGTGGGGACCAGTGTCACCAGATCCAGGTGAAGTCCAGGTGGGGACCAGCGTCTCCAGATCCAGGTGAAGCCCAGGTGGGGACCAGAGTCACTAGGTCCAGATGAGGCCCAGTGAGGATCAGAGTTACCAGTTACAAGTGAAACCCCGGCGGGGACCAGAGCCAAAAGGTACACGTGAGGCTGGCTTGGGGACCATGGTCAACAGGTCTACCTGTGGCCCAGGTGTGGAACACTGTAAGCCTGTCTAGGTGAGTCCCCAGTGGTGACAAGAGTCACCACATCCAGTTGAGGCCCAATTGGGGACCAGGATCACCAGGTACAGGGGAGGCCTTTGAAAGAAACTGAGTCAACAGTTCGAGGTCAGGCGCAGGTGGCAACCAGGGTCAGCAGGTCCAAGTCAGTCCAAAGTTGGGTTCACAGTCACTAGGTCATGGTGAGACCCAGAGGGGGACCAGAGTCACCTGGTCCAGGTGAGGTCCAGTTGTGGAACAAAGTCACCGGGTCCCAATTTTGTCCAGTTGAAGACCATAGACAACAGGGCCAGGGGAGGTCCGGATGGGGATCGGAGTCCCCAAATCCAGGTGAGGCCAGGTGGGGACCACAGTCACAAGATCCAGGGTAGTCTCAGGTGCAGACCAGAATCACCAGGTCCTGGTGAGGTGCAGGAGGCAACCACACTCACCAGGTCCCGGTGAGGCCCAGGTTCGGACCAGATTCTCGAGGTACATGAGAAGCTAGAAACTCTGCAGCCACCAGTTCCACGTGATGTCCATGTGGGAACGAGAATCACCAGTTACAGATGAGGACCAGGTGGGCATGTGACTCACCATGTCCAGGTGAGACCATGGTGGGAACCAGTGTCACCATGTCCAGGTGTGGACCCGGTGAAGACCAGAGTTAACAGGACTGGCTGGGTCACTGTTAGTGAACAGTGTAACCATATTCTGATGCTACTCAGGTGGGTACCAGATACAAGATCCTGGTGAGGCCCAGGTGGGACCATAGACATGAGGTCCAGGTGAGGTACCGATGGAAACCACAGTCACCAGGTCAGGTGAGGCGATGCTTCGGATCAGAGTCACCACTTACAGGTGCGGTCCAGGTGGAGCCAGAGTCAAATGGTACAGAAGAGGCCAAAGTCAGGACCAGAGTTACCACGATCAGGTCAGTCCCACTGGGGAATAGAGTAACCACGTCCCGATGATGCCCAGGTATAACCAGAGTTACCAGGTCCAGGTGCGGCCAACCTGAAGGCCATGCAGTGGAACCATGTCCCGATGATGCCCAGTTAGGGACCAGAGTCACCAGGTCCAAATGAGGCCCAGATGGAGCATATTCACTAGGTCCAGGTGAGGCCTAGTTGAGGACCAGAGTCACCAGACCTTGTTGAGGCCTAGAGGGGTAACAGAATCACCTGGTCCAGGTGCCATCCAGATGGGTCCTGAGTCACCAGGTCAGGGTGAGGCCCAGAGAGGTTCCAGAGTCATCATGTCCAGGTGAGGCTCAGGTGTGGAACAGAGTATAGAGGTCATAATGGTCCACAGGTGAGGACCAGAGTCACCAGATCTGGGTGAGGCCCAGTTAGGTTCAGAGTCAACAGTTCCAGTTGAGGCCAAGAGGAGTCCACAGAAATCAGGTCCAGGTGGGGAAGAAAGTCAACAGGACTGGGTGAGGCCCAAAGGGGGACCATATTCACCAGGTCCAGGTGATTCCCAGGTGGTGACCAGGGTTACCAGGTCCGGGTGAGTACCGGGAAAGGACCAGATTCACCAGGTCCAAGTGAGGCCCACGTGGGTACCTGTGACACCAGGTATGGGTGAGCCCCAGGTGGCAAGTCCAGTCACTAGTTCCAGGTGAGGCCAACCTGGAGGCCATGCAGAGGAACCGTGTCCCGGTGATGCCCGGGTAGGGTCCAGAGTTACCAGGTCCAGCTGAGGCCAACCTGCAGGCCATGCAGTGGATCCATAGCCCGATGATGCCCAGGTAGGGACCAGAGTCACCAGGTCCAACTGAGTCCCAGATGGAGCATATTCACTAGGTCCAGGTGAGGCCCAGTTGAGGACCAGAGTCCCCAGACCTGGTTGAGGCCTAGAGGGTTCCCAGACTCACCTGGTCCCGGTGACATCCAGATGGAGACCAGAGTCACCAGGTCAGGGTTAGGCCCAGAGTGGTTCCAGAGTCATCATGTCCAGGTGAGGCTCAGGTGTGGAACAGAGTCACCAGGTACCAATGATGCCCAGGTGAGGACCAGAGTCACCAGGTCTGGGTGACGAGCAGATAGGATCAGAGTCACCAGGTCCAGGTGAGGCCAAGAAAGAGTCCACAGCAATCAGGTCCGGGTGGGGAACAAAGTCACCAAGTCTGGGTGAGGCCCAGATGGGGAACAGATTCATTCACAGGTCCAGGTGAGGCCCAGGTGGTGAGCAGAGTCCCCGGGTCTGGGAGAGGACCAGGTACGGTCCAGATTCACCAGGTCCAAGAGGCCCACGTGGTGACCAGAGACACCAGGTATGGGTGATGCCCAGGTGGCAACCCCACTCACCAGGTCCAGGTGAGGCCAACCTGCAGGCCAGAGTCACCAGATCCAGGTGAGGCCCTAGTGGGGACAGGAGTCACCAGGTAAATGTGAGTCTACAAGAACACCACAGTCAGCAGGTCCAGGTGTGGTTCATGTGGGAACTTAGTCACCAGGTCCAGGTGAGACCCAGGTGGGGACCACAGTCACCAGGTTCAGATTGAGGACAAGGTGGGGCGACCAGTGTCATCAGAACCAGTTGAGGCCAAAGTGTGCAGCAAAGTTATCATGTCCAGGTGAGGCCCAGGTGTGGAACAGAGTAACAATGGCCCTTTGATGCCAGGTGCGAAAAGAGTCACAAGGTCCAGACGAGGCCTAAGTGAGGAGTAGATTCACCAGGTCCTGTTGAGGCCCAGTTGAAGACCAGTGTAACCAGCTCCGGGGGAGTCCCAGAGGGGGCGAGTCACCCAGTACTGGTGATATCCAGGTGGGGACCAGTGTCACCACGTCAGAGTGAGGCCCACAGGGGGACGAAAATCACTAGGTCCAGGTGAGGCCCTGATGTATAACTAAGAAACCAGGTCCCATGATGCCCGTAAGAGGACCTGAATCAACAGGTCCAGTTGAGGTCACTGTGGGAAACTGTCACCTCGTCCAGGTGAGGCCCAGGGGGACCACAGTCACCAGTTCCAGGTTAGGCCCAGGTATATAAGAGAGTTTCCAGGTCCCAATGATGCCTACGTAAGGCCCTGAGTCAACAGGTCCAGGAGAAGCCCAAATATGGATCAGAGTCATTGTGTTCCTGGTGAGGCCAGATGGAGACCACAGGAACCAGGACCAGGAGAGCCCCATATGGGAACCAGAGCCACCAGATCCAGGTGAGGTCCAGGTGGGACCAGAGACACAAGGTCCAGGTGAGGCGCAGGTGGTAACAGGATTCACCAAGTCCAGGTGAGGCCCAGGTGGCGACCAGTCACCAGATCCAGGTGAGGATCAGCTAAGGACCAGATTCACCAGGCCCAGGTGAAGCCCAAGGGGTGACCAGAGTCACCAGGTAAGGGTGAGGCCTAGAGGGGGAACCAGAGTAACCAGTTTAGTTTGAGGCCCAGAATGGGACCAGAGGTCCCTGGTCAAAGTGAGTCCCAGGAGTGGAGTAGAGTATCCAGGTCCCAATGATGCCTGGGTGAGGACCAGAGTCACTAGGGCCATGCAGGCCCAAATGGGTAACAGAATCACTTGGTCCTGGTGAGGCATAGAATAAGACCACAGTCAGCAGTATCAGGTGACCCCCTTGTGGAAACCAGAGCCACTCTATCCAGCTGAGTCCCAGGTCCATGTGAGACCCACGTGAGGACCAGATTCATCAGGTCGAATTGAGGCATAGCGGGGGACAAGAGTCACCAGGTCTGGGTGCAGCCTAGGTGGGGCAAGATTCAGCAGTTCTGAATTAGATCCAAGTGGAGACGAGAGACACCAGGTCCATGTGAGGCCAAACTGAGGTCCAGAGTCACCAGATCCAGGTGAGGTCCATGTTGGAAAGAGAGTCACCAGGTCCAGGAGAGGTCCAGGTGGGTCCAGAGTCACCAGATCCAGGTGAAGCCCAGGTGGGGACCAGAGTCACTAGGTCCAGATGAGGCCCAGGTGAGGACCAGAGTTACCAGGTACACGTGAGGCCACGATGGGGATCAGAGGCAACGGGTCCATGTGAGGCCGGCTTGGGGACCATGGTCAACAAGTGTACTTGAGGCCCATGTGTGGAACACAGTAACCAGGTCCAGGTGAGTCCCTGGTGGTGACAAGAGTAACGAGGTACATGAGAATCTAGAAACACTGCATCCACCAGGTCCACATGATGTCCATGTGGGAACGAAAATCACCAGTTACAGGTGAGGAACAGGTGGGGATCCGACTCACCATGTCCAGGTGAGACCTAGGTGGGAACCAGTGTCACCATGTCCTGGTGTGCCCCAGGTGAAAACCAGAGTTATTAGGTCCTGCTGGATGAGTGTTAGTGAACAGTGTAACCATATCCTGATGCTACCCAGGTGGGTACCAGAGACACCAGGACCTGGTGAGGCCCAGGTGTAACCGGAGACATGAGGTCCAGGTGAGGTCCCGATGGGAACCACAGTCACCAGGTCAGGTGAGGCCATGCTTAGGATCAGAGTCACCAGGTACAGGTGAGGCCCAGGTGGAGCCAGAGTCACCTGGTACAGAAGAGGCCAAAGTCAGGACCAGAGTTACCAGGATCAGGGCAGTCCCAGTGGGTAATACAGTAACCATGTCCCAATGATGCCCAGGTAGAATCAGAGTCACCAGGTCCATCGAGGCGCAGGTGGGGAGAATATTAAGTAGGTCCAGGTGAGGCCCAGATGAGGACCAGAGTCACCAGGTCTAGTTGACGCCTAGAGGGGTACCAGATTCACCTGGTCTAGGGGACGTCCAGATGGGGACCAGAGTCACCATGTCATGGTGAGGCCTTGAGTGAATCCAGAGTCATCATGTCCAGGTGAGGCTCAGGTGTGGAACAGATTATCCAGGTCATAATGGTCCACAGGTGAGGACCAGAGTCACCAGATCTGGGTGAGGCCCAGCTACGATCAGAGTCACCACTTCCAAGTGAGGTCAAGAAGGAGTCCACAGCAATCAGGTCCAGGTGGGGAACAAAATCACCAGGACTGGGTGAGGGCCAGATGGGGACCAGATTCACCAGGCCCAGGTGATTCCCAGGTGGTGACCAGAGTTAGCAGTTCCGGGTGAGGAGCAGGTAAGGACCAGATTCACCAGGTCCAAGTGAGTCCCACGTGGGCACCTGGGTCACCAGGTATGGGTGAGGCCCAAGTGGCACCCCACTCACCAGGTCCAGGTGAGGCCACCCTGCAGGCAATGCAGAGGAAGAGTGTCCCGATGATGCCCAGTTAGAACCACAGTTACCAGGTCCAGGTGAGGCCAACCTAAAGGTCATGCAGTGGAACCATGTCCCGATGATGCCCAGGTAGGGAAGAGAGTCACCAGGTCCAAATGAGGCCCAGATGGAGCATATTCAATAGGTCCAGGTGAGGCACTGTTGAGGACCAGCGTCACCAGAACTGGCTGAGGCCTGGGGTACAAAAATCACCTGGTCCATGTGACATCCAGATGGAGACCGGAGTCACCAGGTCAGGGTTAGGCCCAGAGTGGTTCCAGAGTCCAGAGCCTCATGTGCAGGTGAGGCTCAGGTGTGGAACAGAGTCACCAGGTACCAATGACGCCCAGGTGAGGACCAGAGTCACCAGGTCTGGGTGACAAGCAGATAGGATCAGAGTCACCAGGTCCAGGTGAGGACATTAAAGAGTCCACAGCAATCAGGTCAAGGTGGGGAACAAAGTCACCAGGACTCGTGGAGGCCCAGATGGGGACCAGATTCACTAGGCCCAGGTGATTCCCAGGTGGTGACCAGAGTCCCCAGGTCTGGGAGAGGACCAGGTAAGGACCAGATTCACCAGGTCCAAGAGGCCCACGTGGAGACCTGAGTCACCAGGTATGGGTGAGGCCCATGTGTCATCCCCACTAACCAGGTCCATGTGAGGCCAACCTGCAGGCCAAGTCACCCGATCCACGTGAGGCCCTAGTGGGGACTGGAGTCACCAGTTAAAAGTGATTCTACAAGAACAACACAGTCACCAGATCCTGGTGTGGTTCATGTGGGAACGAGAGTCACCAGGTCCAGGTGAGATCCAGGTGGGGACCACAGTCACCAGGTCCAGATTGAGGCCTAGGTCGGGGGAGCAGAGTCATCAGGACCAGTTGAGGCCAAAGTGTGGAGCAAAGTTATCATGTCCATATGAGGCCCAGGTCGGGAACAGAGTAACCATGTCCCAAAGATGCCAGGTGGGAACAGAGTCACAAGGTCCAGACGAGGCCTAAGTGAGGAGTAGATTCACCAGGTCCTGTTGAGGCCCAGTTGAGGACCAGTGTCCCCAGCTCCGGGTGAGTCCCAGAGGGGGACCAGTGTCACCCGGTTCTGGTGATATCCAGGTGGGTACCTGAGTTACCACGTCAGGCTTAGGCCCAGAGGGGGACGACAATCACTAGGTCCAGATGAGGCCTCGATGTGGAACTGAGAACCCAGGTCCCATGATGCCCATATGAGGACCTGAGTCGCCAGGTCCAGGTGAGTTCGCTGTGGGAAACAGTCAACTCGTCCATGTGAGGCCCAGGTGGGACCACAGACACCAGGTCCAGGTAAAGTCCAGGTGGGGACCAGAGTCTCCAGATCCAGGTGAAGCCCAGGTGGGGACCAGAGTCACTAGGTCCAGATGAGGCCCAGGTGAGGATCAGAGTTACCAGGTACACGTGAGGCCCCGGTGGGGATCTCAGGCAAAAGGTCTACGTGAGGGAGGCTTGGGGAACATGGTCAACTGGTCTACCTGAGGCCCAGGTGTGGAGCACTGTAAGCCTGTCCAGGTGAGTCCCCAGTGGTGACGAGAGTCACCACGTCTAGTTGAGGCCCACTTGGGGACCAGGATCACCAGGTACAGGGGAGGCCCTTGAAAGATCCAGAGTCAACAGTTCGAGGTCAGGCGCAGGTGACAATCAGGGTCAGCAGGTCCAAGTCAGACCAATATTGGGTTCACAGTCACTAGGGCACGGTGAGACCCAGAGTGGGACCAGAGTCACCTGGTCCAGGTGAGGTCCAGTTGTGGAACACAGTCACCGGGTCCCAATTTTGTCCAGTTGAAGACCATGGACAACAGGGCCAGGTGAGGCCCGGATTGGGACCGGAGTCCCGAAATCCAGGTGAAGCCCAGGTGGGGAACACAGTCACAAGACCCAGGGTAGTCTCAGATGCAGACCAGAATCACCAGGTCCTGGTGAGGAGCAGGTGGCAACCACACACACCAGGTCCCGGTGAGTCCCTGGTGCGGACCAGATGCTCGAGGTACATGAGAAGCTAGAAACTCTGCAGCCACCAGTTCCACATGATGTCCATGTGGGAATGAGAATCACCAGTTAGAGGTGAGGACCAGGTGGGGATCCGACTCACCATGTCCAGGTGAGACCCTGGTGGGAAACAGTGTCACCATGTCCAGGTGTGGACCAGGTGAAGACCAGAGTTAACAGGTCCGGCTGGGTCACTGTTAGTGAACAGTGTAACCGTATCCTGATGCTACCAAGGTGGGTACCAGAGACACCAGGTCCTGTTGAGGCCCAGTTGGGACCAGAGCCATGAGGTCCAGGTGAGGTCCCGATGGGCACCACAGTCACCAGGTCAGGTGAGGCCATGCTTAGGATCAGACTCACCAGTTACCGGTGAACCCAAGGTGGATCCAGAGTCACCTCGTACAGAAGAGGCCAAATCAGGACCAGAGTTACCAGGATCAGGTCAGTCCCAGTGGGGAATACAGTAACCATGTCCCGATGATGCCCAGGTAGAACCAGAGTCACCAGGTCCAGATGAGGCACAGTTGGGGAGCATATTCACTAGGTCACGGTGAGACCCAGGTGAGGACCAGAGACACCAGGTCTAGTTGACGCCTAGAGGGGTACCAGATTCACCTGGTCTAGGTGACATCCACATGGGGACCAGAGTCACCACGTCAGGGTGAGGCCCAGAGTGGATTCAGAGTCAACATGTCCAGGTGAGGCTCAGGTTAGAACAGAGTATCCTGTTCATAATGGTCCACAGGGGAGGACCAAAGTCAGCAGATTGAGTTAGCCCCAGTTAGGATGACAGTCACCAGTTCCAGGTGAGGCCAAGAAGGAGTCCACAGCAATCAGGTCCAGGTGGGGAACAAAGTCACCAGGACTGGGGGAGGCCCAGATGGGGACCAGATTCACCCGGTCTAGGTGATTCCCAGGTGGTGACCAGAGTCCCCGGGTCTGGGAGAGGACCAGGTAAGGACCAGATTCACCAGGTCCAAGAGGCCCACGTGGGGACGTGGGTCACCAGGTAAGGCCAAGTTGGGAACCCCACTCACCAGGTCCACGTGAGGCCCACTTGCAGGCCAGAGTCACCAGATCCAGGTGAGGCCCCAGTGGGGACCGGAGTCACCAGGTAAATGTGAGTCTACAAGAACACCACAGTCACCAGGTCCAGGTGTGATTCATGTGGGAACGAGAGTCACCAGGCCCAGGTGAGACCCAGGTGGGGACCACAGTCACCAGTTCCAGATTGAGGCCTAGGTGGAGGGACCAGATTCATCAGGACCAGTTGAGGCCAAAGTATTGAGCAAACTTATCATGTCCAGTTGAGACCTAGGTGGGGAACAGAGTAACCATGCCCATTGATGCCAGTTGGGAAAAGTGTCACAAGGTCCGGACGAGGCCTAAGTGAGGAGTAGATTCACCAGGTCCTGTTGAGGCCCATTTGACGACCAGTGTCCCCAGCTCTGGGTGAGTCCCAGAGGGGGACCAGTGTCACCCGTTTCTGGTGATATCCAGGTGGGGACCAGAGTCACCACGTCAGGGTGAGGCCTAGAGTTTGACGAGAATCACTAGGTCCAGGTGAGGCCCCAATGTGGACCTGAGAAACCAGGCCCCATGATGCACATATGATGACCTGAGTCACCAGGTCCAGGTGAGGTCCCTGTGGGAACCAGTCACCTCGTCCAGGTGAGGCCCAGGTGGGACCACAGTCACCAGGTCCAGGTGAGGCCCAGGTATATAAGAGAGTATCCAGGTCCCAATGATACCCAGGTAAGGACCAGAGTCAACAGGTCCAGGAGTGGCCCAAATATGGATCAGAGTCATTGTGTTCTAGGTGAAGCCATAAGTAGACCACAGGAACCAGGACCATGAGAGCGCCATATGGGAATCAGAGCCACAAGATGCAGGTGAGTTCCAGGTGGTACCACAGTCAGAAGGTCCAGGTGAGGCGCAGGTGGCAACAGGATTCACCAAGTCCAGGTGAGGCCCAGGTGGAGACCTCTCAACAGATCCAGTTGTGGACCTGCTAAGGACCAGATTCACCAGTCCCAAGTGAAGCCCAAGGGCTGACCAGAGTCACCAGGTAAGGGTGAAGCCCAGAGGGATAACCAGAGTAACCAGTTTAGTTTGAGGCCCAGAATGGGACCAGAGGTCCCTGGTCAGAGTGACGCCCTGGTGTGGAATAGATTATCCCGATCCCAATGATGCCTGGGTGAGGACCAGAGTCACTAGGGTCATACAGGCGCATATGGGGAACAGAATCACTAGGTCCTGGTGAGGCATAGAATAAGACCAGAGTCACCAGAATCAGTTGAGGCCTTTGTGGGAACCAGAGCCACTCAATCCAGCTGAGTCCCAGGTCCATGTGAGGCCCACGTGAGGACAAGATTCATCAGGTGAAATTGAGGCATAGCTGGGGTCAAGAATCACCAGGTCTGGGTGCGGCCTAGGTAGGGCATGATTCAGCAGTTCTGAGTTAGGTGAAAGTGGGGATGAGAGACACCAGGTCCAGGAGAGGCGAAACTGAGGACCAGAGGCACCAGATCCAGGTGAGGTCCGTATTGGAAAGAGAGTCACCAGGTCCAGGAGAGGTCCAGGTGGGGACCAGAGTCACCAGATCCAGGTGAGGTCCAGGTGGGGACCAGAGTCACCAGAATCAGTTGAAGCCCAGGTTGGGACCACAGTCACCAGATCCAGGGTAGTCTCAGGGGCAGACAAGAATCAGCAAAGTCCAGGTGATGTTCAGGTGGCAACCACACTCAACAGGTCCCGGTGAGGCCCTGGTGGGGACCAGAGCCACGAAGTGCATGAGAATCTAGAAACACTGCAGCCACCAGGTCCACATGATGTCCATGTGGGAACGAGAATCACCAGTTACATTGAGGCCCAGGTGGGGATCAGACTCACCAAGTCCAGGTGACGCCCAGGTGGCGACCAGTCACCACATCCAGGTGCGGACCAGCTAAGGACCAGATTCACCAGGCCCAAGTGAAGCCCAAGGGGTGAACAGAGTCACCAGGTAAGGGTGAGGCCCCGAGGAGGAACCAGAGTATCCAGTTTAGGTTGTGGCCCAGAATGGGACCACAGGTCCCTTGTCAAAGTGAAGCCCAGGTGTGGAATACAGTATCCAGGTCGCAATGATGCCTGGGTGAGGACCAGAGTCACTAGGGCCAAGCAGGCCCAGATGGGGAACAGAATGACTAGGTCCTGGTGAGGCATAAAATAAGACCACAGTCAGGAGTATCAGTTGAGACTCTTGTGGCAATCAGAGCCACTCTATCCAGCTGAGTCCTAGGTCCATGTGAGGCCCACGTGAGGACCAGATTCATCAGGTCGAATTGAGGCATAGCTCGGGACAAGAGTCACCAGGTCTGGGTGCGGCCTAGGTGGGGCAAGATTCAGCAGTTCTGAGTAGTTCAAAGTGCGGACGAGAGACACCAGGTCAAGGTGAGGCCAAATTGAGGACCAGAGTTACCAGATCCAGGTGAGGTCCATGTTGGAAAGAGTGTCATCAGGTAAAGGAGAGGTCCAGGTGGGGACCAGAGTCACCAGATCCAGGTGAAGCCCAGACGGGGACCAGAGTCACCAGATCCAGGTGAAGCCCAGGTGGGGACCAGAGTCACTAGGTCCAGAAGAGGCCCAGGTGAGGACCAGAGTTACCAGGTACACGTGAGGCCCCGGTGGGGATCACAGGCAACAGGTTCATGTGAGGCCGGCTTGGGGACCATGGTCAACAGGTCTACTTGAGGCCCAGGGGTGGAACACAGTAACCAGGTCCACGTGAGTAACCGGTGGTGACAAGAGTCACCACGTCTAGTTGAGGCCCAGTTGGGGACCAGGATCTCCAGGTACAGGGGAGGCCCTTGAAAGATCCAGAGTCAACAGTTCGAGGTCAGGCGCAGGTGGCAATCAGGGTCAGCAGGTCCAAGTCAGGCCAAAGTTGGGTTCACAGTCACTAGGGCACGGTGAGACCCAGAGGGGGACCAGAGTCACCTGGTCCAGGTGAGGTCCAGTTGTGGAACACAGTCACCGGGTCCCAATTTTGTCCAGTTGAAGACCATGGACAACAGGGCCAGTTGAGGCCCGGATTGGGACCGGAGTTCCCAAATCGAGGTGAAGCCCAGGTGGGGACCACAGTCACAAGATCCAGGGTAGTCTCAGGTGCAGACCAGAATCACCAGGTCCTGGTGAGGAGCAGGTGGCAACCACACACACCAGGTCCCGGTGGGGCCCTGGTGCGGACCAGATGCTCGAGGTACATGAGAAGCTAGAAACTCTGCAGCCACCAGTTCCACATGATGTCCATGTGGGAATGAGAATCACCAGTTAGAGGTGAGGACCAGGTGGGGATCTGACTCACCATGTCCAGGTGAGACCCTGGTGGGAAACAGTGTCACCATGTCCAGGTGTGGACCAGGTGAAGACCAGAGTTAACAGGTCCGACTGGGTCACTGTTAGTGAACAGTGTAACCGTATCCTGATGCTACCAAGGTGGGTACCAGAGACACCAGGTCCTGGAGAGGCCCAGTTGGGACCAGAGACACGAGGTCCAGGTGATGTCCCGATGGGTACCACAGTCACCAGGTCATGTGAGGCCATGCTTAGGATCAGAGTCACCAGTTACCGGTGAACCCAAGGTGGATCCAGAGTCACCTGGTACAGAAGAGGCCAAATCAGGACCAGAGTTACCAGGATCAGGTCAGTCCCAGTGGGGAATACAGTAAACATGTCCCGATGATGCCCAGGTAGAACCAGAGTCACCAGGTCCAGATGAGGCACAGTTGGGGAGCATATTCACTAGGTCCAGGTGAGGCCCAGTTGAGGACCAGAGTCACCAGATCTGGTTGAGGCCTACAGGGGTACCAGAATCACCTGGTACAGGAGATATCCAGATGGGGACCAGAGTCACCACTTCAGGGTGAGGCCCAGAGGGGGACGAGAATCACTAGGTCCAGGTGAGGCCCCAATGTGGACCTGAGAAACCAGGTCCCATGATGCCCATATGAGGACCTGAGTCACCAGGTCCAGGTGAGGTCCCTGTGTGAACCCGTCACCTCGTCCAGGTGAGGCACAGGTGGGACCACAGTCACCAGGTCCAAGTGAGGCCCAGGTATATAAGAGAGTATCTAGGTCCCAATGATGCCCAGGTAAGGACCAGAGTCAACAGGTCCAGGAGAGGCCCAAATATGGATCAGAGTCATTGTGTTCTAGGTGAGGCCAGAAGGAGACCACAGGAACCAGGACAGGAGAGCGCCATATGGGAACCAGAGCCACCAGAGCCAGGTGAGGTCCAGGTGGGACCACAGTCAGAAGGTCCAGGTGAGGCGCAGGTGGCAACAGGATACACCAAGTCCAGGTGAGGCCCAGGTGGCGACCTGTCACCAGATCCAGGTGTGGACCATCTAAGGATTAGATTCACCAGGCCCAAGTGAAGCCCAAGGGGTGACCAGAGTCACCAGGTAAGGGTGAGGCCCAGAGGGATAACCAGAGTAACCAGTTTAGTTTGAGGCCCAGAATGGGACCAGAGGTCCCTGGTCAGAGTGACGTCCTGGTGTGGAATAGATTATCCAGATCCCAATGATGCCTGGGTGAGGACCAGAGTCACTAGCGTCATGCAGGCGCAGATGGGGAACAGAATCACTAGGTCCTGGTGAGGCATAGAATAAGACCAGAGTCACCAGAATCAGGTGAGCCCCTTGTGGGAACCAGAGCCACTCAATCCAGCTGAGTCCCAGGTCCATGTGAGGCCCACGTGAGGACAAGATTCATCAGGTCGAATTGAGGCATGGCAGGGGACAAGAGTCACCAGGTCTGGGTGCGGACTAGGTGGGGCATGATTCAGCAGTTCTGAGTTAGGTGAAAGTGGGGATGAGAGACACCAGGTCCAGGAGAGGCGAAACTGAGGACCAGAGGCAACAGATCCATGTGAGGTCCATCTTGGAAAGAGAGTCACCAGGTCCAGGAGAGGTCCAGGTGGGGACCAGAGTCACCAGATCCAGGTGAAGCTCAGGTGGGGACCAGAGACACTAGGTCCAGATGAGGCCCTGGTTAGGACCAGAGATACCCGGTTCACGTGAGGCCCCAGTGGGGATCAGAGGCAACAGGTCCATGTGAGGCCGGCTTGGAGACCATGGTCAACAAGTCTACTTGAGACCCAGATGTGGAACAAGGTAAGCAGGTCCAGGTGAGTCCCCGGGGTGACAAAAGTCACCACGTCCAGCTGAGTCCCAGGTGGGGACCAGGATCACCATGTACAGGGCAGGCCCTTGAACGAACCAGAGTCAACAGTTCGAGGTCAGGCACAGGTGGCAAATTGCGTCAGCAGGTCCAAGTCAGGCCAAAGTTGGATTCACAGTCACTAGGGCACGGTGAGACCCAGAGGGGGACCAGAGTCACATCGTCCAGGTGAGGTCCAGTTGTGGAACACAGTCACCGGGTCCCAATTGTGCCCAGTTGAGGACCATGGTCATCAGGACCAGGTGAGGCCCAGATGGGGACCGGAGTCCCCAAATCCAGGTGAAGCCCAGGTGGGGACCACAGGCACCAGATCCAGGGTAGTCTCAGGGGCAGACAAGAATCAGCAAAGTCAAGGTGAGGTGCAGGTGGCAACCACACTCAACAGGTCCCGGTGAGGCCCTGGTGGGTACCAGAGCCACGAGGTACATGAGAAGCCAGAAACAGTGCAGCCACCAGGTCCACATGATGTCCATGTGGGAACGAGAATCACCAGTTACATTGAGGCCCAGGTGGGGATCAGACTCACCATGTCCAGGTGAGACCCAGGTGGGAACCAATGTCACCATGTCCAGGTGTTCCCCAGGTGAAGACTACAGTTAATAGGTCCGGATGGGTCACTGTTAGTGAACAGTGTAACCATATCCTGATGCTACCCAGGTGGGGACCAGAGACACCAGGGCCTGGTGAAGCCCAGGTGGGACAAGAGACATGAGGTTCACTTGAGGTCCCGATGGGAACCACAGTCACCAGGTCAGGTGAGGCCATGCTTAAGTCAGAGTCACCAGTTACAGGTGAGGCTCTGGTTGAGCCAGATTCACCTGGTACAGAAGAGGTCAAAGTCAGGACTAGAGTTACCAGGATCAGGTAAGTCCCAGTGGGGAATAAAGTAACCATGTCCCCATGATGCCCAGGTAGAACCAGAGTCACCAGGTCCAGATGAGGCGCAGTTGGGGAGCATGTTCACTAGGTCCCGTTGAGGCCCAGTAGAGGACCAGAGTCACTAGGTATAGTTGAGGCATAGAGGGGTACCATATTCACCTGGTCTTGGTGATATCCAGATGCGGACCAGAGTCACCATGTCAGGCTGAGACCCAGAGGGGATCCAGAGTCATCATTACCAGGTGAGGCTCAGGTGTGGAACAGAGTATCCAGGTCATAATGGTCCACAGGTGAGGACCAGAGTCACCAGATCTGGGTGAGGCCAGTTAGGATCAGAGGCACCAATTCCAGGTGAGGCCAATAAGGAGTTCACAGCAATCAGGTCCAGGTGGGGAACAAAGTCACCAGGACTGGGTGAGGCCCAGATGGGGACCAGATTCACAAGGTCGAGGAGATTCCCAGATGATGACCAGAGTTACCAGTTCCGGGTGAGGACCAAGTAAGGACCATATTCACCAGGTCCAAGTGAGGCCCACGTGGGGTCCTGTGTCACCAGGTATGGGTGAGGCACAGCTGGCAACCCCACTCACCAGGTCCAGGTGAGGCCAACCTGCAGGCCATGCAGTGGAACCATGTCCCGATGATGCCCAGGTAGGGACCAGACTTACCAGGTCCAGGTGAAGCCCAGATGGAGCATATTCACTAGGTCCAGGTGAGGCCCAGTTGAGGACCAGAGGCACCAGATCTCGTTGAGAACTAGAGGGGTACCAGAATCACCTGGTCCAAGTGGCATCCAGATGGAGACCAGAGTCACCAGGTTAGGGTGAGGCCCAGAGAGGTTCCAGAGTATCATGTCCAGGTGAGGCTCAGGTGTGGAACAGAGTCACCAGGTACCAATCATGTCCAGGTGAGGACCAGTGTCTCCAGGTCTAGGTGACTCGCAGATAGGATCAGAGTCACCAGTTCCAGGTGAGGCCAAGAAAGAGTCCACAGCAATCAGGTCCAGGTGGGGAATAATGTCACCAGGACTGGATGACGCCCAGATGGGGACCAGAAACACCAGGCCCAGGTGATTCCCAGGTGGTGACCAGAGTTACGAGTTCCGGGTGAGAACAAGGTAAGGACCAGATTCACCCGGTCCAAGTGAGGGCCAAGTGGGGACCTGTGTCACCAGGCAAGGGTGAGGCACAGGTGACAACCCCACTCCCCAGGTCCAGGAGATGCCAAACTGCAGGCCATGCAGAGGAACCATGTCCCGATGATGCCCAGTAGGGACTAGAGTTACCAGGTCCAGGTGATGCCAACCTGCAGGCCATGTGTGGAACCATTTCCCGATGATGCACAGATAGGGACCAGAGTTACAAGGTCCAGGTGAGGCCAACCTGTAGGCCATGCAGTGGAACCATATCCCTATGGTGCCCAGGTAGGGACCAGAATCACCAGGTCCAAATGAGGCCAAGATGGATCATATTCACTAGGTCCAGGTGAGGCCCAGTTGAGGACCAGAGTCACCATATATGGTTGAGGCCTAGACGGGTACCAGAATCCCGTGGTCCAGGTGACATCCAGATGGGGACCAGAGTCACCAGGTCAGGGTGAGGCCCAGAGAGGTTCCAGAGTCATCATGTCCAGGTGAGGCTCTGGTGTAGAAGAGAGGCACCATGTACCAATGATGCCCATGTGAGGACCAGAGTCACCAGGTCTGGGTGACGAGCAGATAGGATCAGAGTCACCAGTTCCAGGTGAGGCCAAGAAAGAGTCCACAGCAATCAGGTCCAGGTGGGGAACAAAGCCACAGGGACTGGGTGAGGCCCAGATGGGGACCAGATTCACCAGGTCCAGGTGAGGCCTAGGTGGTGACCAGAATCCTCGGGTCTGGGAGAGGACCAGGTAAGGACCAGATTCACCAGATCCAAGAGGCCCACGTGACGATAGAGTCACCAGTTATGGGTGAGGTCCTGGTGGCAAACCCACTCACCAGGTCCAGGTGAGGCCATCATGCAGGCCAGAGTCACCAGATCCAGGTGAGTCCCTAGTGGGGACCGGCGTCACCAGGTAAATGTGAGGTCTACAAAAACACCACAGTACCAGGTCCAGGTGTGGTTCATGTGGGAAAGAGAGTCACCAGGTCCAGGTGAGACCCAGGTGGGGACCACAGTCACCAGGTCCAGATTGAGGCCTCGGTGGGGGGACCAGAGTCATCAGGACCAGTTGAGGCCAAAGTATGGAGCAAAGTTATCATGTCCAGGTGAGACACAGGTGGGGAACAGAGTAACCATGTCCCATTGATGCCAAGTGGGAAAAGAGTCACAAGGTCCAGACGAGGCCTAAGTGAGGAGTAGATTCACCAGGTCCTGTTGAGGATCAGCTGAGGACCAGTGTCCCAGCTCCGTATGAGTCCCAGAGGGGGACCAGAGTCACCCGGTTCTGGTGATATCCTGGTGGGTACAAGAATCACCACGTCCGGGTGAGGCCCAGATGGGGACGAGAATCACTAGGTCCAGATGAGGCCCCGATGTGGAACTGAGAAACCAGGTCCCATGAAGCCCATATGAGGACCTGATTCACCAGGTCCAGGTGAGGTCCCTGTGGGAACCAGTCACTTCGTCCAGGTGAGGTCCAGGTTGGACCACAGTCACAAGGTCCAGGTGAGGCGCAGGAGGCAACAGGATTCACCAAGTCCAGGTGAGGCCCTGGTGGCGACCAGTCACCAGATCCAGGTGCGGAACAGATAAGGACCAGATTCTCCAGGCCAAAGTGAAGCCCAATGTGTGACCAGAGTCACCAGGACAGGGTGAGGCCCAGAGGGGGGACCAGAGTAACCAGTTTAGTTTGAGGCCCAGAATGGGACCAGAGGTCCCTGGTCAAAGAGAGTCCCAGTGTGGAATAGAGTATCCAGGTCATAATGACGCCTGGGTGAGGACCAGAGTCACTAGGGCCATGCAGGCCCAGATGGGGAACAGAATCACTAGGTCCTGGTGAGGCATAGAATAAGAACACAGTCAGCAGTATCACGTGAGCCCCTTGTGAGAACCAGAGCCACTCTATCCAGCTGAGTCCCAGGACCAGGTGAGTCCCACGTGAGGACCAGATTCATCAGGTCGAATTGAGGCATAGCTGGGTAGAAGAGTCACCAGGTCTGGGTGCGGCCTAGGTGGGGCAAGATTCAGCAGTTCTGAGTTAGGTCAAAGTGGGGACGAGAGACACCAGGTCCATGTGAGGCCAAACTGAGTACCAGATTCACCACATCCAGGTGAGGTCCATGTTGGAAAGGGAGGCACCAGGTCCAGGAGAGGTCCAGGTGGGGTCCAGAGTCACCAGATCCATGTGAAGTCCAGGTGGGGACCAGAGTCACCAGATCCATGTGAAGCCCAGGTGGGGACCAGAGTCACTAGGTCCAGATGAGGCCCAGGTGAGGACCAGAGATACCAGGTACACGTGAGGATCCGGTGGGGATCGGAGGCAGCAGGTCCATGTTAGGCCGGCTTGGGGACCATGGTCAACAGGCCTACTTGAGGCCCAGGTGTGGAACACAGTAAGCAGGTCTAAGTGAGTCCCCATTGGTGACAGGAGTCACCACGTCCAAGTGTGAGCCAGGTCCGACCAGGATCACCAGGTCCAGGGAAGGCCCTTGAAAGAACCAGAGTCGATAGTTCGAGGTCAGGCGCAGGTGGCAACGAGGGTCAGCAGGTCCAAGTCAGGCCAAAGTGGGGTTCACAGTCACTAGGGCACGGTGAAACCCAGAGTGGGACCAGAGTCACCTGGTCCAGGTGAGGTCCAGTTGTGGAACACAGCCACCGGTTCCCAATTTTGCACAGTTGAGGACCATGGTCAATAGGGCCAGGTGAGGCCCAGATGGGGACCGGAGTCCCCAAATCCAGGTGAAGCCCAGGTGGGGACCACAGTCACCAGATCCAGGGTAGTCTCAGGTGCAGACCAGAATCAACAGGTCCATGTGAGGTGCAGGTGGCAACCACACTCACCCGCTCCCGGAGAGGCCCCGGTGGGGACCAGAGACACGAGGTACATGAGAAGCTAAAATCACTGCAGCCACCAGGTCCACATGATGTCCATGTGGGAACGAAAATCACCAGTTACAGGTGAGGACCAGGTGTGGATCCGACTCACCATATCCAGGTGAGATCCAGGTGGGAACCAGTGTCACCATGTCCTCGTGTGCCCCAGGTGAAGACCAGAGTTATTAGGTCAGGCTGGATGAGTGTTAGTGAACAGTGTAATCATATCCTGATGCTACCCAGGTGGATACCAGAGACACCAGGGCCTTGTGAGGCCCAGGTGTAACCGGAGACATGAGGTCAAGGTGAGGTCTCGATGGGAACCACAGTCACCAGGTCAGGTGAGCCCAGGCTTAGGATCAGAGTCACCAGGTACAGGTGAGGCCCAGGTGGAGCCAGAGTCACCTGGTACAGAAGAGGCCAAAGTCAGGACCAGAGTTACCAGGATCAGGTCAGTCCCAGTGGGTAATACAGTAACCATGTCCCAATGATGCCCAGGTAGAATCAGAGTCACCAGGTCCAGCGAGGCGCAGGTGGGGAGAATATTCACTAGGTCCAGGTGAGGCCCAGATGAGGACCAGAGTCACCAGGTCTAGTTGACGCCTAGAGGGGTACCAGATTCACCTGGTCTAGGGGACATCCAGATGGGGACCAGAGTCACCATGTCAGGGTGAGGCCCAGAGGGCATCCAGAATCATCATGTCCAGGTGAGGTTCAGGTGTGGGACAGTGTATCCAGGTCATAATGGTCCACATGTGAGGACCAGAGTCACCAGATCTGGGTGAGGCCCAGTTAGGAACAGAGTCACAAGTTCCAGTTGAGGCCAAGAAGGAGTCCACAGCAATCAGGTCCAGGTGGGGATCAAAGTCACCAGGAATGGGTGAGGCCCAGATGGGGACCAGATTCACCAGGTCCCGGTGATTCCCAGGTGGTGACAAGGGTTACCAGTTCCGGGTGAGGACCAGGTAAGGACCAGATTCACCAGGTCCAAGTGAGGCCCACGTGAGACCTGTGTCACCAGGTATGGGTGAGGCCCAGGTGGCAAGCCCACTCACCAGGTCTAGGTGAGGCCAACCTGCAGGCCATGCAGAGGAACCGTGTCCCGATGATGCCCAGGTAGGGACCAGAGGTACGAGGTCCAGGTGACGCCAACCTGCAGGCCATGCAGAGGAACCGTGTCCCGATGATGCCCAGATAGGGACCAGAGTTACCAGGTCAAGAAGAGGCCAACCTGCTGACCATTATGTGGAACCATGTCCCGATGTTGCCCACGTAGGTACCGGAGTAACCAGGTCCAAATGAGGCCCAGATGGAGCATATTCACTAGGTCCAGGTGAGGCCCAGTTGAGGACCAGAGTCACCAGATCTGGTTGAGGCCTAGAGGGGTTCCAGAATCACCTGGTCCAGGTGACATCCAGATGGGGACCAGATCACCAGGTCAGCGTGAGGCCCAGAGAGGTCCCAGAGACATCATGTCCAGGTGAGGCTCAGGTGTGGAACAGAGTAACCAGGTACCAATGATGCCCAGGTGAGGACGAGAGTCACCAGGTCTGGGTGACGCACTGATAAGATCAGAGTCACCAGTTCAAGGTGAGGGCAAGAAAGAGTCCAGAGCAAACACGTCCAGGTGGGGAACATAGTCACCAGGACTGGGTTAGGCCCAGATGGGGACCAGATTCACCAGGTCTAGGTGAGGCCCAGGTTGTGACAAGATTCCCAGGGTCTGGGAGAAGACCAGGTAAGGGCCAGATTCACCAGGTCCAAGAGGCCTACGTGGGGACCTGAGTCACCAGGTATGGGTGAGGTCCAGGTGGCATCCCACTAACCAAGTCCAGGTGAGGCCAACCTGCAGGCCAGAGTCACCAGATCCAGGTGAGGACCTAGTGGGGCCAGAGTCACCAGGTAAATGTGAGTCTACAAGTACACCACAGTCACCAGGTCCAGGTGTGATTCATGTGGGAACGAGAGTCGCAAGGTCCAGGTGAGACCCAGGTGTGGATGACCGTCTCCAGGTCCAGATTGAGGCCTAGGTGGGGGGACCAGAGTCATCGGGACGAGTTGAGGCCAAAGTATGAAGCAAATTTATCATGTCCAAGTGAGGCCCAGGTGGGGAACAGAGTAAAAATGTCCCATAGATGCCAGGTGGGAAAAGAGTCACAAGGTCCAGACTAGGCCTAAGTGAGGAGTAGATTCACCATGTCCTGTTGAGGCCCAGTTGAGTATCAGTGTCCCCATCTCTGGGTGATTCCCAGAGGGGAACCAGAGTCACCCGGTTCTAGTGTGAGTCAGGTGCGGACCAGATTCACCACGTCAGGATGAGGCCCAGAGGGGAACGAGAATCACTAGGTCCAGGTGAGGCCCCGTTGTGGAACTGAGAAAACAGGTCCCATGATGCACATATGAGGACCTGAGTCAAAAGGCCCAGGGGAGATCCCTGTGGGAACCAGTCACCTCTTCCAGGTGAGGCCCAGGTGGGACCACAGTCACCAGTTCCAGGTGAGGCCCAGGTATATAAGAGAGCATCCAGGTCCCAATGATGCCCAGGTAAGGTCCAGAGTAAACAGGTCCAGGAGAGGCCCAAATATGGATCAGAGTCATTGTGTTCCAGGGGAGGCCAGATGGAGACCACAGTTACCAGGTCCAGAAGAGCCCCATATGGGAACCAGAGCCACCAGATCCAGGTGAGGTCCAGGTGCGACCACAGTCACAAAGTCCAGGTGAGGCGCAGGTGGCAACAGGATTCACCAAATCCAGGTGAGGCCCAGGTGGCGTCCAGTCTCCAGATCCAGGTGCGGACCAGCTTAGGACCAGATTCACGAAGCCCAAGTGAATCCCAAGGGGTGACCAGAGTCACCAGGTAAGGGTGAGGCCTAGAGGGGGTACGAGAGTAACCAGTTTAGTTTGACGCTCAGAATGGGACCAGAGGTCCCTAGTCAAAGTAAGGCCCAATTGTGGAATAGAGTATCCAGGTCCCAATGATGCCTGGGTGTGGACCAGAGTCATTAGGGCCATGCAGACCCAGATGGGGAACAGAATCACTAGGTCCTGGTGAGGCATAGAATAAGACTACTGGTGAATAAGTCACCAGTATCAGGTGAGCGCCTTGTTGGATCCAGAGCCACTCTATCCAGCTGAGTCCCAGGTCCATGTGAGGCCCACGTGAGGACCATATTCATCAGGTCGAATTGAGGCATAGCTGGGGACAAGAGTCACCAAGTTTGGGTGCGGCCTAGGTGGGGCAAGATTCAGCAGTTCTGAGTTAGGTCAAAATCGGGACGAGAGACACCAGGTCCAGGTGAGGCCAAACTGAGGACCAGAGTCACCAGATCGAGGTGAGGCCCAGAGCGGGACGAGAATCACTAGGAACAGGTGAAGCCCCGATGTGGAACTGAGAAACCAGGTGAATGCTGCCCATAGGAGGACCTGAGTCACCAGGTCCATGTGATGTCCCTGTGGGAAACAGTCACCTCGTCCAGGTGAGGCCCAGGTGGGACCACAGTCACCAGGTCCAGGTGAGGACCAGGTATATAAGAGAGTATCCAGGCCCCAATGATGCCCAGGTAGGGTCCAGAGTCACCAGGTCCAAATGAGGCCCAGATGGAGCATATTCACTAGATCCAGGTGAGGTCCAGTTGAGGACAAGAGTCACCAGATCTGGTTGAGGCCTAGAGCCATACCAGAAACACCTGGCCCAGGTGACATCCAGATGGGGACCAGAGTCACCAGGTCAGGGTGAGGCCCAGAGAGGTTCCAGAGTCATCATGTCCAGGTGAGGCTCAGGCGTGGAACAGAGTCACTAGGTACCAGTAATGCCCAGGTGAGGACCAGAGTCAACAGATCTGGGTGACGCGCAGATACGATCAGAGTCACCAGTTCCAGGTGAGGCCAAGAAAGAGTCCACAGCATTCAGGTCCAGGTGGGGAACAAAGTCACCAGGACTGGGTGAGGCCCAGATGGGGACCAGATTCACCAGGTCCAGGTGATGCCCAGGTGGTGACCAGAGTCCCCGGGTCTGCGACAGGACCAGGTAAGGACCAGATTCACCAAGTCCAAGAGGCCCACGAGGGGAATTGAGTCACCATGTCTGTGTGAGGCCCAGGTGGCAACTCCACTCACCAGGTCAAGGTGAGGCCAACCAGCAGGCCAGAGTCACCAGATCCAGGTGAGGCCCTAGTGGGGACCAGTGTCACCAGGTAAATGTGAGTCTACAAGAACACCACAGTCACCAAGTCCAGGTGTGGTTCATGTGGGAACGAGAATCACCAGGTACTGGTGAGACCCATGTGGGCACCACAGTAACCAGGTCCAAACTGAGGCCTAGGTGGGGGGAAGAGAGTCATCAGGAGCAGTTGAGGCCAAAGTGTGGAGCAAAGTTATCATGTGGAGGTGAGGCCCAGGTGGGGAAGAGAGTAACCATGTCCCATTGATGCCAGGTGGGAAAAGAGTCACAAGGTCCAGACGAGGCCTAAGTGAGGAGTAGATTCAACCGGTCCTGTTGAGGCCCAGTTGAGGACCAGTGCCCCATCTCCGGGTGAGTCCCAGAGGGGGACCACAGTCACCAGGTTCTGGTGATATCCAGGTTGGGACCAGAGTCACCACGTCAGGGTCAGGCCCAGAGGGGGACGAGAATCACTAGGTCCAGGTGAGGCCCCGATGTGGAACTGAGAAACCAGGTCCCATGATGCCCATATGAGGACCTGAGTCACGAGGTCCAGCTGAGGTCCCTGTGGGAACCAGTCACCTCCTCCCGGTGAGGTCCAGGTGGGACCACACTCACCAGGTCCAGGTGAGGACCAGGTATATAAGAGAGTATCCAGGCCCCAATGATGCCCAGGTAAGGACCAGAGTCAACAGGTCCAGGAGAGGCACAAATATGCATCAGAGTCATTGTGTTCCAGGTGAGGCCTGATGGAGACCACAGGAACCAGGTCCAGGAGAGCCCCATATGGGAACCAGAGCCACCAGATCCAGGTGACTTACAGGTGGGATCACAGTCACAAGGTCCAGGTGAGGCACAGGTGGCAACAGGATCCACCATGTCCAGGTGAGGCCCAGGTGGCGACCAGTCACCAGATCCAAGTGAGGACAACATAAGGACCAGATTCACCAGGCCCAAGTGAAGCCCAAGGGGTGACCAGGGTCACCAGGTAATAGTGAGGCTCAGAGGGGGAACCAGAGTAACCAGTTTAGTTTGAGGCCCATAATGGGACCAGAGGTCCCTGGTCAAAGTGAGGCCCAGGTGTGGAATAGAATATCCAGGTCCCAATGATGCCTGGGTGAAGACCAGAATCACTAGGGCCATGCAGGCCCAGTTGGGGAATAGAATCACTAGGTGTTGGTGAGGCATAGAATAAGACCACAGTCAGCAGTATCAGGTGAGCCCATTGTGGGAACCAGAGCCACTCTATCCAGGTGAGTCCCAGGTCCATGTGAGGCCCACGTGAGGACCAGATTCATCAGGTCAAATTGAGGCATAGCTGGGGACAAGAGTCACCAGTTCTGGGTGCGGCCTAGGTGGGGCAAGATTCAGCAGTTCTGAGTTAGGTCAAAGTGGGGACGAGAGACACCAGGTCCAGGTGAGGCCAAACTGAGGACCAGAGTCACCAGATGCGGGTCAGGTCCAGGTGGGGTCCAGAGTCACCAGATCCAGGTGAAGTCCAGGTGGGGACCAGAGTCACCAGATCCAGGTGAAGCCCAGGAGGGGACATGAGTCACTAGGTCCAGATGCGGCCCAGGTGAGGACCAGAGTTCCCAGGTACACGAGAAGCCCCGGTGGGGATCAGAGGGAACAGGTCCATTTAAGGCCGGCTTGGGGACCATGATCAACAGGTCTACTTGAGGCCCAGGTGTGGAACACAGTAAGCAGGTCCAGTTGAGTTCCCGGTGGTGACAAGAGTCGCCAGGTCCAGGTGAGGTTCATGTGGGCACGAGGATCACCATGTCCAGGGGACGCCCTTGAAAGAACCAGAGTCAACAGTTCAAGGTCAGGCGCAGGTGGCAACCAGGGTCAGCAGGTCCATGTCAGGCCAAAGTGGGGTTCACAGTCACTAGGGCACGGTGAGACCCAGAGGGGGACCAGAGTCACCTGGTCCAGGTGAGGTCCAGTTGTGGAACAAGTCACCGGGTCCCAATTTTGCCCTTTTGTGGACCATGGTCAACAGGGCCAGGTGAGGCCCAGATGGGGACCGGATTCCCCAAATCCAGGTGAAGCCCAGGTGGGGACCACAGTCACCAGATCCAGGGTAGTCTCAGGTGCAGACCAGAATCACCAGGTCCAGGTTAGGTGCAGGTGGCAACCACACTCCCCAGGTCCCGGTGAGGCCCCGGTGGGGACCAGAGTCACGAGGTACATGAGAAGCTAGAATCTCTGCAGCCACCAGGTCCACATGATGTCCATGTGGGAACGAGAATCACCAGTTACAGGTGAGGCCCAGGTGGGGATCCGACTCACCATGTCCAGGTGAGACCCAGGTGGGACCCAGTGTCACCATGACCAGGTGAAGACCAGAGTTAATAGTTCCGGCTGGGCCACTGTTAGTGAACAGTGTCCCCATATCCTGATGCTACCCTGGTGGGTACCAGAGACACCAGGTCCTGGTGATGGTCAGGAGGGACCAGAGACATGAGGTACAGGTGAGGTTCCATTGGGAATCACAGTCACCAGGTCTGGTGAGGCCATGCTTAGGATCAGAGTCACCAGTTAGAGGTGAGTCCCGGGTGGAGCCAGAGTCACCTGGGACAGAAGAGGCCAAAGTCAGGACCAGAGTTACCAGGATCAGGTCAGTCCCAGTGGGGAATAGAGTAACCATGTCCCGATGATGCCCAGGTAGAACCAGCGTCACCAGGACCAGATGAGGCGCAGGAGGGGAGCATATTAACTAGGTCCCGGTGAGGCCCAGTTGAGGACCAGAATGCCCAGGTCTAGTTGTGGCCTAGAGGGGTAACAGATTCACCTGGTCTAGGTGACATCCAGATGGGGACCAGAGTCACCATATTAGGCTGAGGCCCAGAGGGGATCCAGAGTCATCATGTCCAGGTGAGTCTCAGGTGTGGAACAGAGTATCCAGGTCATAATGGTCCACAGGTGAAGACCAGAGTCACCAGATCTGGGTGAGGCCCACATAGCATCAGACTCACCAGTACCAGGTGAGGCCAAGAAGGAGTCCACAGCAATCAGGTCCCGGTGGGGAACAAAGTCAGCAGGACTGGGTGAGGCCCAGATGGGGACCAGATTCACCAGGTCCAGGTTATTCTCAGGTGGTGACCAGAGTTACCAGTTCTGGGTGAGCACCAGGTAACGACCACATTCACCATGTCCAAATGAGGCCCACGTGGGGACCTGTGTCACCGGTATGGGTGAGGCCCAGATGGCAACCCCACTCACCAGGTCCAGGGGAGGCCAACTTTCGGGCCATGCAGAGGAACCTTGTCCTGATAATGCCCAGGTAGGGACCAGAGTTATGAGTTGCAGAGGAAGCCCTATTGGGGACTGGAGTCACCAGGTAAACGTGAGTCTACAAGAACACCACAGTCACCAGGTCCAGGTGTGGTTCATGTGGGAACAAGAGTCACCAGGTCCAGGTGAGACCCAGGTGGGGACCACAGTCACCAGGTCCAGGTGAGGTCCAGGTGGGACCACAGTCACAAGGTCTAGGTGAGGCGCAGGTGGCAACAGGATTCACCAAGTCCAGGTGAGGCCCAGGTGGCGACCAGTCACCACATCCAAGTGTGGACCAGCTAAGGACCAGATTCCCCAGGCCGAAGTGAAGCCCAAAGGGTGACCAGAGTCACCAGGTAAAGGTGAGCCCCAGAGGGGGAACCAGAGTAACCAGTTTAGTTTGAGGGCCAGAATGGGACCAGAGGTCCTTGGTCAAAGTGAGGCCCAGGTGTGGAATAGAGTATCCAGGGTGAGGATCATTGGGTCCATCACCCAATGATGCCTGGGTGAGAACCAGAGTCACTGGGGCCATGCAGGCCCAGATGGGGAACAGAATCACTAGGTCCTGGTGAGGCATACAATAAGACCACAGTCAGCAGTATCAGCTGAGCCCCTTGCGGGAACCAGAGCCACTCTATCCAGCTGAGTCCCAGGTCCAGGTGAGGCTTCCGTGAGGACCAGATTCATTAGGTCGAATTGAGGCATAGCTTTGAACAAGAGTCACCAGGTCTGGGTGCATCCTAAGTTGGGCTAGATTCAGCAGTTCTGTGTTAGGTCATAGTGGGGACGAGAGACACCAGTTCCACGTGAGGCCAAACTGAGTACCAGAGTCACCAGATCCATGTGAGGTCCATGTTTGAAAGAAAGTCACCAGGTCCGGGAGAGGTCCAGGTGGGGACCAGAGTCAACTCATCCAGGTAAGTCCAGGTGGGGACCTGAGTCACCAGATCCAGGTGAAGCCCAGGTGGAGACCAGAGTCTAGGACCAGATGAGACCCAGGTGAGGACAGGAGTTACCAGGTACACGTGAGGCCCCGGTGGGGATCAGAGGAACAGGTCCATGTGAGGCCGGCTTGGGGACCATGGTCAACAGGTCTACTTGAGGCCCAGGTGTGGAACACAGTAAGCAGGTCCAGGTGAGTCCCCGGTGGTGACAAGAGTCACCACGTCCAGGTGAGGCCCAGGTGTGGACCAGGATCACCAGGTATGGGGGGGGGCCCTTGAAAGAACCAGAGTCAACAGTTCGAGGTTAGACGCAGGGGCAACCAGGGTCAGCAGGTCCAAGTCAGGCCAAAGTGGGGTTCACAGTCACTAGGCACGGTGAGACCCAGAGGGGGACCGGAGTCACCTGGTCCAGTTGAGGTCCAGTTTTGGAACACAGTCACCGGGTCCCAATTTTGCCCAGTTGAGGACCATGGTCAACAGGGCCAGGTAAACCCAGATGGGGACCGGAGTCCAAATATCCAGGTGAAGCCCAGGTGGGGACCACAGTCAGCAGATCCAGGGTAGTCTCAGGTGCAGACCATAATCACCAGGTCCAAGTGAGGTGCAGGTGGCAACCACGATCCCCAGGAGCCAGTGAGGCCCTGGCGGGGACCAGAGTCACAAGGTACATGAGAAGCTAGAAACACTGCAGCCACCAGGTCCACATGATGTCCATGTGGGCCGGAGAATCAGCAGTTACACATGAGGACCAGGCGGGGATCCGACTCACCATGTCAATTTGAGACCCAGGTGAGATCCAGTGTCACCATGTCCAGGTGTGGCCCAGGTGAAGACCAGAGTTAATAGATCCAGCTGGTCACTGTTAGTGAAGTGTGTAACCATATCCTGATGCTACCCAGGTGGGTACCGGAGACACCAGGTCCTGGTGAGGCCCAGGTGGGACCAGAGACATGAGGTCCAGGTAAGATCCCGATGGGAACCGCAGTCACAAGGTCAGGTGAGGCCATGCTTAGGATCAGAGTTACCAGTTACAGGTGAGGCACAGGTGGAGCCAGAGTCACCTGGTACAGAAGAGGACAAAGTCAGGACTAGAGTTACTAGGATCAGGTCAGTCCCATTGGGGAATAGAGTAACCATGTCCCGATGATGCCCAGGTAGAACCCGAGTCACCACGTCCAGATAAGTCGCAGGTGGGGAGAATGTTCACTAGGTCCAGGTGAGGTCCAGTTGAGGACCAGAGTCACCAGGTCTGGTTGAGGCCGACAGGGATCCCAGATTCACCTGGTCTAGGTGACATCCAGATGGGGACCAGATTCACCATGTCAGGGTGAGGCCAGGAGGGGATTAAGAGTCATCATGTCCAGGTGAGGCTCAGGTGTGGAACCGAGTATCCAGATCATAATGGTCCTCAGGTGAGGACCATAGTCACCAGATCTGGGTGAGGCCCAGTTAGGATAAGAGTCACAAGTTCCAGGTGAGGCCAAGAAGGAGTCCACAGCAATCAGGTCCAGCTGGCAACAAATTCACCAGGAATGGGTGAGGCCCAGATGGGGACCAGATTCACCAGGTCCAGGTGACTTCCAGGTGGTGACCAGACTTACCAATTCCGGGTGAGGACCAGGTAAGCACAAGATTCAACAGGTCCACGTGAGGCCCACACGGGTACCTGTGTCACCAGGTATGGGTGAGGCCCAGGTGGCAACCCCACTCCCCAGGTCCAGGTGAGGCCAACCTGCAGGCCATGCAGAGGAACCATGTCACGATGATGCCCTGGTTGGGACCAAAGTTACCAGATCCAGGTGAGGCCAACCTTCAGGTCATGCAGTGGAAACAGGTCCCGATGATGCCCAGGTAGTGACCAGAGTCACCAGGTCCAAATGAGGCCCAGATGGAGCATATTCACTAGGTCCAGGTGAGGCCCAGTTGAGGACCAGAGTCCCCAGATCTGGTTGAGGCCTAGAGGGGTACCAGAATCACCTGGTCCAGGTGACATCCAGATGGGGATCAGAGTCACCAGGTCAGAGTGAGGCCCAGAGATTTTCCAGAGTCATCATGTCCAGGTGAGGCTCAGGTATGGAACAGAGTCACCAGGTACCAACGATTCCCAGGTGAGGACCAGAGTCACCAGGTCTGGGTGATGCGCAGATAGAATCAGAGTCACCAGTTCCAGGTGAGGCCAAGAAAGAGTCCACAGCAATCAGGTCCAGGTGGGGAACAAAGTCACCAGGACTGGGTGAGGCCCAGTTGGGGAACAGATTCACCAGGTCCAGGTGAGGCCCAGGTGGTGACCAGAGTCCCCGGTCTGGGGGAGGACCAGGTAAGGAGAAGATTCACCAGGTCCAAGAGGCCCCTGTGGGGACTTGAGTCACCAGGTATGGGTGAGGCCCAGGTGGCAACCCCACTCACCAGGTCCAGGGGAGGCCAACATTCGGGCCATGCACAGGAACCGTGTCCCGATAATGCCCAGGTAGGGAACAGAGTTACGAGTTGCAGGTGAGGCCCTAATGGGGAACGGAGTCACCAGGTAAATGTGAGGCTACAAGAACACCACAGTCACCAGGTCCAGCTGTGGTTCATGTGGGAACGAGAGTCACCAGGTCCAGGTGAGACCCAGGTGGGGACCACAGTCACCAGGTCCAGATTGAGGCCTAGGTGGGGGGACCAGAGTCATCAAGACCAGGTGAGGCCAAAGTGTGAAGCAAAGTTATCATGTCCAGGTGAGGCCCAGGTGGGGAACAGAGTAACCATGTCGCATTGATGCCAGGTGGGAAAAGAGTCACAAGTTCCAGACGAGGCCTATGTGAAGAGTAGATTCATCAAGTCCTGTTGAGGCCCAGTTGAGGAGCAGTGTCCACAGCTCCGGTGAGTCTCAGAGGGGGACCAGAGTCAACCGGTCTGGTGATATCCAGGTGGGGAGCAGAGTCACCACGTCAGGATGAGGCCCAGAGGGGGACGAGAATCACTAGCTCCAGGTGAGGCCCGATGAGGAACTGAGAAACCAGGTCCCATGATGCCCATATGAGGACCTGAGTCACCAGGTCCAGGTGAGGTCCCTGTGGAAACCAGTCACCTCGTCCAGGTGAAGCCCAGGTGGGACCACAGTCACCAGGTCCAGGTGAGGCCCAGGTATATAAGAGAGTATCGAGGTCCCAATGATGCCCAGGTAAGGACCAGAGTCAACAGGTCCAGGAGAGGCCCAAATACGGATCAGAGTCATTGTGTTCCAGGTGAGGCCAGATGGAGACCACAGGAACCAGGTCCAGGAGAGCCCCATATGGGAACCAGAGCCAAGAGATCCAGGTGAGGTCCAGGTGGGACCACAGTCACAAGGTCCAGGTGAGGCGCAGATGACAACAGGATTCACCAAGACCAGGTGAGGCCCGGGTGGAGACCATTCACCAGATCCAGGTGAGACCAGCTTAGGACCAGATTCACCAGGCCCAAGTGAAGCCCAAGGGGTGACCAGAGTCACCAGGTAATAGTGAGGCTCAGAGGGGAACCAGAGTAACCAGTTTAGTTTGAGGCCCAGAATGGGACCAGAGGTCCCTGGTCAAAGTGAGGCCCAGGTGTGGAATAGAGTATCCAGGGTGAGGATCATTGGGTCCATCACCCAATGATGCCTGGGTGAGGACCAGAGTCACTGGGACCATGCAGGCCCAGATGGGGAACAAAATCACTAGGTCCTGGTGACGCATACAATAAGACCACAGTCAGCAGTATCAGCTGAGTCCCTTGCGGGAACCAGAGCCACTCTATCCAGCTGAGTTCCAGGTCCAGGTGAGGCTCCCGTGAGGACCAGATTCATTAGGTCGAATTGAGGCATAGCTGGGGACAAGAGTCACCAGGTCTCGGTGCAGCCTAAGTTGGGCTAGATTCGGCAGTTCTGAGTTAGGTCAAAGTGGGGACGAGAGACGCCAGTTCCAGGTGAGGCCAAACTGAGTATCAGAGTCACCAGATCCATGTGAGGTCCATGTTTGAAAGAAAGTCACCAGGTCCGGGAGAGGTCCAGGTGGGGACCAGAGTCACCAGTTCCAGGTGAGGCCAAGAAGGAGTCCACAGAAATCAGGTCCAGGTGGGGAACAAAGTCACCAGGACTGGGTGAGGCCCAATGGGTACCAGATTCACCAGGTCCAGATGATTCCCATGTTGTGACCAGACTTACTAGTTCCGAGTGAGGACCAGGTAAGGACCAGATTCACCAGGTCAAAGGGAGGCCCACGTGGGACCCTGTGTCACAAGGTATGGGGGAGGCCCAGGTGGCAACCCCACTCACCATGTCCAGGTGAGACCAACCTGCAGGCCATGCAGAGGAACCATGTCCCAGTGATGCTCAGGTAGGGACCAGATTTACTAGGTGCAGGTGAGGCCAACCTGCAGGCCATGCAGTGGAACCATGTCCCGATGATGCCCAGGTAGGGACCAGATTCACCAGGTCCAAATAAGGCCCAGATGGAGCATATTCACTAGGTCCAGGTGAGGCCCAGTTGAGGACCAGTTTCAACATATCTGCTTGAGTCTTAGAAGGGTACCAGAATCACCTGGTCCAGGTGATATCCAGATGGGGACCAGAGTCACCACGTCAGGGGGAGGCCCAGAGTGGTTCCAGCATCATCGGGTCCAGGTGAGGCTCAGGTGTGGAAGAGAGTCACCAGGTACCAATGATGCCCAAGTGAGGACCAGATTCACCAGATCTGGGTGAGGCGCAGAAAGGTTCAGAGTCACCAGTTGCAGGTGAGGCCAAGAAAGAGTTCACAGCAATCAAGTCCAGGTGGGGAACAACGTCACCAGACCTGGGTGAGACCCAGATGGGGACCAGATTCACCAGGTCCAGGTGAGGCCCAGGTGCGGATAGAGTCCCCGGGCCTGGGAAAAGTCCAGGTAGCGACCAGATTCACCAGGTCCAAGACGCTCACGTGGGGACCTGAGTCACCAGCTATGTGTGAGGCCTAGGTGGCAACCCCACTCACCAGGTCCAGGTGAGGCCAACCGGCGGGCCAGAGTCACCAGATCCAGGTGAGGCCCTAGTGGGGACTGGAGTCACCAGATACATGAGAGTATACAAGAACACCACAGTCACCAGATCCAGGTGTGGTTCATCTGGGAACGAGAATCACCAGGTCCAGGTGAGACCCAGGTGGGGACCACAGTCCCCAGGTCCAGATTGAGGCCTAGGTGGGGGGACCAGTGTCATCAGGACCAGTTGAGGCCAAAGAGTGGAGCAAAGTTATCATGTCCTGGTGAGGCCCAGGTGGGGAACAGAATAACAATGTCCCATTGATGCCAGGTGGGAAAAGAGTCACAAGGTCCAGACGATGCCAAAGTGAGGAGTAGATTCATCAGATCCTATTGAGGCCCAGTTGAGGACCAGTGTCCCCATCTCCGGGTGAGTCCCAGAGGGGGACCAGAGTCACCTGGTTCTGGTGATATCCCGGTGGGGACCAGAGTGACCACGTCAGGGTGAGGCCCAGAGAGGGACGAGAATCACTAGGTACAGGTGAGGCCCCGATGTGGAACTGAGAAACCAGGTACCATGATACCCATATGATGACCAGAGTCACCAGGTCCAGTTGAGGTCCCTGTGGGAACCAGTCAACTCATCCAGTAGAGGCCCGGGTGGGACCAAAGTCACCAGGTCCAGGTGAGGCCCAGGTATATAAGAGAGTATCGAGGTCCCAATGATGCCCATGTAAGGACCATAGTCAACAGGTGCAGGAGAGGCCCAAATATGGATCAGAGTCATTGTGTTCCAGGTGAAGCCAGATGGAGACCACAGGAAACAGGTCCAGTAGAGCCCGATATGGGAACCAGAGCCACCAGATCCAGGTGAGATCCAGGTGGGACCACAGTCACAAGGTCCAAGTGAGGCGCATGTGGCAACAGGATTCACCAAGACCAGGTGAGGCCCAGGTGGAGACCATTCACCAGATCCAGGTGAGACCAGCTAAGGACCAGATTCACCAGGCCCAAGTGAAGCCCAAGGGGTGACCAGAGTCACCAGGTAAGAGTGAGGCTCAGAGGGGAACCAGAGTAAGCAGTTTAGTTTGAGGCCCAGAATGGGACCAGAGGTCCCTGGTCAAAGTGAGGCCCAGGTGTGGAATAGAGTATCCAGGTCCCAATGATGCCTGGGTGAGGACCAGAGTCACCAGGGCCATGCAGGCCCAGATCAGGAACAGAACCTCTAGGTCCTGGTGAGCCATAGAATAAGACCACAGTCACCAGTATCAGGTGAGCCCCTTGTGGGAACCAGAGCCAGTCTATCCAGATGAGTCCCAGGTGATGTGATGCCCACATGAGGACCAGATTCATCAGGTCGAATTGAGGCATAGCTGTGGACAAGAGTCACCTGGTCTGGGTGCGGCCTAGGTGGGGCAACATTCAGCAGTTCTGAGTTAGCTCAAAGTGGGGAAGAAAGACACCAGGAACAGGTGAGTCCAAACTGAGGACCAGAGTCACCAGATCCAAGTGAGGTCCATGTTGGAAAGAGAGTCACCAGGTCCAGGAGAGGTCCAGGGGGGACCAGAGTCACCAGATCCGGGTGAAGTCCAGGTTGGGACCAGAGTCACCAGATTCAGGTGAAGTACAGGTGGGGACCAGACTCACCAGATCCAGGTGAAGCCCAGGTGGGGACCAGAGTCACTAGGTCCAGATGAGGTCAATGTGGGGACCAGAGATATCAGGTACAAGTGAGGCCCCAGTGGGGAGCAGTGGGAACAGGTCGATGTGAGGCCGGCCTGGGGACCATGGTCAACAGGTCTACTTGAGGCCCGGTGTGGAACACAGTAAGCAGGTCCAGGAGAGTCCCCGGTGGTGACAAGTGTCACCACGTCCAACTGAGACCCAGGTGGGGACCAGGATCACCAGGTCGAGGGGAGGCATTTGAAAAACCAGAGTCTACAGTTTGAGGTCAGGCGCAGGTGGCAACCAGTATCAGCAGGTCCAAGTCAGGGCAAAGTGGGGTTCACAGTCACTAGGGCACGGTGAGACCCAGAAGGGGACCAGAGTCACCTGGTCCAGGTGAGGTCCAGTTGTGGAACACAGTCACCGGGTCCCAATTTGGCCCAGTTGAGGACCTTGGTTTACAGGGCCAGGTGAGGCCCAGATGGAGACCGGAGTCCCTAAATCCAGGTGAAGCCCAGGTGGGGACCACAGTCACCAGATCCAGGATAGTCTCATGTGCAGACCAGATTCACCAGGTCCAGGTGAGGTGCAGGTGGCAACCACACTCACCAGATCCCGGTGAGGCCCTGGTGGGGACCCGAGTCACGAGGTACATGAGAAGCTAGAAACAATGCAGCCACCAGTTCCACATGATGTCCACGTGGGAACGAGACCCACAAGTTACACGTGAGGACCTTGTGGGGATCCGACACACCATGTCCAGGTGAGACCCAGGTGGGAACCAGTGTCACCATGTCCAGGTGTGGCCCAGGTGAAGACCAGAGTTAATAGGTCCAGCTGGGTCACTGCTAGTGAACAGTGTTACCATATCCTGATGCTACCCCGGTGGGTAACAGATACACCAGGTCCTGGTGAGACCCAGGTGGGACCAGAGACATGAGGTCCAGGTGAGGTCCCATGGGAAACACATTCACCAGGTCAGGTGAGGCCATGCTTAGGATCAGAGTCACCAGTTACAGGTGAGGCCCAGGAGGAGCCAGAGTCACCTGGTACAGAAGAGGCCAAAGTCAGGACCAAGGTTACCAGGATCAATTAGTAGCAGTGGGGAATAGAGTAACCATGTCCTGATGATGCCCAGGTAAAAAAAGAGTCACGAGGTCCGATGAGGCGCAGGTGGGGAGTATGTTCACTAGGTTCCAGTGAGGCCCAGATGAGGACTAGAGTCACCAGGTCAAGTTGAGGCCTAGAGGGGTACCAGATTCACCTGGTCTAGGTGACATCCAGATGGGGACCAGAGTCAACATGTCAGGGTGAGACCCAGAGGGGATCCAGAGTCATCATGTCCAGAAGAGGTTCAGGTGTGGAACAGAGTATCCAGGTCATAATGGTCCACAGGTGAGTACCAGAGTAAGCAGATCTGGGTGAGGCCCAGTTAGGATCAGAGTCATCAGTTCCAATGATGCCAAGAAGGAGTGCACAGCAATCAGGTCCAATTGGGGAACAAAGACACCAGGACTGGGTGAGGCCCTGATGGGGACCAGATTCACCAGGTCCAGGTGATTCCCATGTGGTGACCAGAGTTACCAGTTCCGGGTGAGGACGAGGTAAGGACCAGATTCACCAGGTCCAAGTGAGGCCCGCGTGGGGACCTGTGTCACCAGGTATGTGTGAGGCCCAGGTGGCAACCCCACTCACCAGGTCCCGGTGAGGCCAACCTGCAGGGCAGAGTCACCAGATCCACGTGAGGCCCTAGTGGGGACCGGAGTCACCGGGTAAATTTGAGTCTACCAGAACACCACAGTCACCAGGTCCAGGTGTGACCCAGCTGGGGACAACAGTCACCAGGTCTAGATTGAGGCCTAGGTGGGGGGACCTGAGTCATCAGGACCAGTTGAGGTCAAACTGTGGAGCAAAGTTATCATGTCCTGGTGAGGCCCAGGTGGGGAACAGAGTAACCATGTCCCATTGATGCCAGGTGGGAAAAGAGTCACGAGGTCCAGACGAGGCCTAAGTGAGTAGTAGATTCACCAGGTCCTGTGGAGGCCCAGTTGAGGGCCAGTGTCCCCAGCTCCGGGTGAGTCCCAGAGGGTGACCTGAGTCACCCGTTCCTGGTGATATCCAGGTGGAGACCAGAGTCACCACGTCAGGGTGAGGCCCTGAGGGGGACGAGAATCACTAGGTCCAGGTGAGGCCCCTATGTGGAACTGAGAAACCAGTTCCCATGATGCACATATGAGGACCTGAGTCACCAGGTCCAGTTGAGGTCCCTGTGGGAACCAGTCACCTCATCCAGGTGAGGCCCAGGTGGGACCACAGTCACCAGGTCCAGGTGAGGCCCAGGTATATAAGAGAGTATCCAGGTCCCAATGATGCCCATGTAAGGACCAGAGTCAACAGGTCCTGGAGAGGCCCAAATATGGATCAGAGTCATTGTGTTCCAGGTGAGGCCAGATGGAAACCACAGGAACCAGGTCCAGGAGAGCCCCATATGGGAACCAGAGCCGCCATATCCAGGTGAGGTCCAGGTGGGACCACAGTCACAATGTCCAGGTGAGGCCCAGGTGGCAACAGGATTCACCAAGTCCAGGTGAGGCCCAGCTGGCGACCAGATCCAGGTGCGGACCAGCTAAGGACCAGATTCACCAGGCCGAAGTGAAGCCCAAGGGGTGACCAGAGTCACCACGTAAGGGTGAGGCCCAGAGGGGGAACCAGAGTAACCAGTTTAGTTTGAGGCCCAGAATGGGACCAGAGGTCCCTGGTCAGAGTGAGGCCCAGGTGTGGAATAGAGTATCCAGGTCCCAAAAATTCCTGTGTGAGGACCAGAGTCACTAGGGCCATTGAGGCCCAGATGGGGAACAGAACCTCTAGGTCCTGGTGAGGCATAGTATAAGACCACAGTCACCAGTATCATGTGAGCCCCTTGTGGGTCCAGAGCCACTCTATCCAGCTGAGTCCCAGGTCCATGTGAGGCCCACGTGAGGAGCAGATTCATCAATTCGAATTGTGGCATAGCTGGGGACAAGAGTCACCAGGTCTGGGTGCGGCCTACGTGGGGCAATATTCAGCAGTTCTGAGTTAGGTCAAAGTGGGGACGAGAGACACCAGGCCCAGGTGAGGCCAAATGGAGGATCAGAGTCACCAGATCCAGGTAAGTTCCATGTTGGAAAGAGTGTCAGCAGGACCAGGAGAGGTCAAGGTGGGGACCAGAGTCACCAGATCCAGGTGAAGCCCAGGTAGGGACCAGAGTCACTATGTGAAGATGCGGCCCAGGTGAGGACCAGAGTTACGAGGTACACGTGAGGCCCTGCTGAGGATCAGAGGCAACTGGTCCATGTGAGCCCGGCTTGGGGACCATGGTCAATAGATCTACTTGAGTCCCAGGTGTGGAACACAGTAAGTAGGTCCAGGTGAGTCCCTGGTGGTGACAAGAGTCACCACGTACAGGTGAGGCCCAGGTGGGGACCAGGATCACCAGGTACAGGGGAGGCCCTTGAAAGAACCAGAGTAAACAGTTCGAGGTCAGGCGCAGGTGGAAACCAGTGTCAGCAGGTCCAAGTCAGGCCAAAGTGGGGTTCACAGTCACTAGGGCACGGTGACACCCAGAGGGGTACCAGAGTCACATGGTCCAGGTGAGGTCCAGTTGTAGAACACAGTCACCGGGTCCCAATATTGCCCAGTTGAGTACCATGGTCAACAGGGCCAGGTGAAGCCCAGATGGGGACCGGAGTCCCCAAATCCAGGTGAAGCCCAGGTGGGGACCACAGTCACCAGATCCAGGGTAGTCTCAGGTGCAGACCACAATCCCCATGTCCAGGTGTGGCCCAGGTGAAGACCAGAGTTAATATGTCCAGCTGGTTCACTGTTACTGAACAGTGTAACCATATCCTGGTGCTATCCAGGTGGGTACCAGAGACACAAGGTCCTGGTGAGGCCCAGTTTGGACCAGAGACATGAGGTCCAGGTGAGGTCCCGATGGGTTCCCCAGTCACCAGGTCAGGTGAGGCCATGCATAGGATCAGAGTCACCAGTTACAGGTGAGGCCCAGGTGGAGCCAGAGTCACCTGGTACAGAAGAGGCCAAAGTCAGGACCAGAGTTACCAGGATCAGGTGAGTCCCAGTGGGGAATAGAGTAACCATGTCCCGATGATGCCCAGGTAGAACCAGAGTCACCAGGTCCATATGAGGCGCAGGTTTGGAGCATGTTCACTAGGTCCCGTTGAGGCCCAGTTGAGGACCAGGGTCACCAGGTCAAGTTGAGGCCTAGAGTGGTACCAGATTCACGTGGTCTAGGTGACATCCAGATGGGGACCAGAGTCACCATGTCAGGCTGAGGCCCATAAGGGTTCCATGGTCATCATGTCCAGGTGAGGCAGAGTTTTGCAACACAGTATCCAGGTCATAATGGTCCACAGGTGAGGACCAGAGTCACCAGATCTGGGTGAGGCCCAGTTAGGTTCAGAGTCACCAGTTCCAGGTGAGGCCAAGAAGGAGTCCAAAGCAATCAGGTCCAGGTGGGGAACAAAGTCTCCAGGACTGGGTGAGTCCCAGATGGAGACCAGTTTCACCGGGCCCATGTGATTCCCTGGTGGTGAACAGAGATACCAGTTCCGGGTGAGGACCAGGTAAGGACCAAATTCACCAGGTCCAAGTGAGGCCCACGTGGGTTTCTCTGTCACCAGGTATGGGTGAGGCCCAGGTGGCAACCCCACTCACCAGGTCCAGGTGAGGCCAACCTGCAGGCCATGCTGTGGAACCATGTCCCGATGATGCCCAGGGAGGGGCCAGAGTCACCAGGTCCAAATGAGGCCCAGATGGAGCATATTCACTAGGTCCAGGTGAGGCCCAGTTGAGGACCATCGTCACCAGACCTGGTTGAGGCCTAGAGGGGTACCAGAATCACCTGTCCAGGTGACTTCCAGATAGGGACCAGAGTCACCAGGTCAGGGTGAGGCCAAGAGAGGTTCCAGAGTCATCATGTCCAGGTTAGGCTCAGGTGTGGAACAGAGTCACCAGGTACCAATGATGCCCAGGTGAGGAACAGGGTCACCAGGTTTGGGTGACGTGCAGATAGGATCAGTCACCAGTTCCAGGTGAGGCCATGAAAGAGTCCACAGCAATCAGGTCCAGATGGGGAACAAAGTCACCAGGACTTAGTGAGGCCCAGTGGGGACGAGATTCACCAGGACCAAGTGAGGCCCAGGTGGTGACCAGAGTCCCCGGGCCTGGGAGAAGACCAGGTAAGGACCAGATTCACCAGGTCCAAGAGGCTCACGTGGGGAACTGAGTCACCATGTATGGGTGAGGTCCAGGTGGCAACCCCACTCAACAGGTCCAGGTGAGGCCAACTTGCAGGCCAGAGTCACCAGGTCCAGGTTAGGCCCTAGTGGGGACCGGAGTACCAGGTTAAATGAGTCTACAAGAACACCACAGTCACCATGTCCAGGTGTTGTTCATGTGGGATCGAGAGTCACCAGGTCCAGGTGAGACCCAGGTGGGGACCACAGTCACCAGGTCCTGATTTAGGCCTAGGTGAGGGAAGGAGAGTCATCAGGACCAGTTGAGGCCAAAGAATGGAGCAAAGTTATCATGTCCAGTTGAGGCCCAGGTGGGGAACAGAGTAACCATGTCCCATTGATGCCAGGTGGGAAAAGAGTCACAAGGTCCAGACGAGGCCTAAGTGAAGAGTAGATTCATCAGGTCCTGTTGAGGCCTAGTTGAGGACCAGTGTCCCCAGCTCCGGGTGAGTCTCAGAGGGGGACCAGAGTCACCCGGTACTGGTGATATCCATGTGGGGACCAGAGTCACCACGTCAGGGTGAGGCCCTGAGGGGGAGGTGAATCACTAGCTCCAGGTGAGTCCCCGATGTGGAACTGAGAAACCAGGTCCCATGATGCCCATATGAGGACCTGAGTCACCAGGACCAGGTGAGGTCCGTGTTGGAACCAGTCACCTCGTCCAGGTGAGGCCAAGGTGACCTCAGTCACCAGGTCCAGGTGAGGCCCAGGGATATACGAGAGTATCGAGGACCCAATGATGCCCATGTAAGGACCATAGTCAACAGGTCCAGGAGAGACCCAGATATAGGTCAGAGTCATTGTGTTCCAGGTGAGGCCAGATGGAAACAACAGGAACCAGGTCCAGGAGAGCCCCATATGGAAACCAGAGGCACCAGATCCAGGTGAGGTCCAGGTGAGATCACAGTCACAAGGTCCAAGTGAGGCGCAGGTGGCAACAGAATTCACCAAGTCCAGGAGAGGCCCAGGTTGCGTCCAGTCACCAGATCCAGGTGCGGACCACCTAAGGACCATATTCATCATGCCCAAATGAAGCCCAAGGGGTGACCAGAGTCACCAGGTAAGGGTGAGGCCCAGAGGGGGAACCAGAGTAACCAGTTTAGTTTGAGGCCCAGAATGGGACCAGAGGACCCTGGTCAAAGTGAGGCCCATGTGTGGAATAGAGTATCCAGGTCGCAATGATACCTGGGTGAGGACCAGAGTCACTAGGGCCATGCAGGCCCAGATGGGAAACAGAATCATTAGGTCCTGATGAGGCATAGAATAAGACCACAGTCACCAGTATCAGTTGACGCCTTGTGGGAACCAGAGCCACTCTATCCAGCTGAGTCCCAGGTCCAGCTGAGTGCCAGGTCCATGTGAGGCCCACGTGAGGACCAGATTCATTAGGTGGAATTGAGGCATAGGTGGGGACAAGAGTCACCAGGTCTGGATGCGGCCTAGGTGGGGCATGATTCAGCAGTCCTGAGTTAGGTTCAAGTGGGGACGAGAGACACCAGGTCCAGGTGAGGCCAAACTGAGGACCAGAGTCACCAGATTCAGGTGAGGTCCATGTTGGAAAGAGAGTCACCAGGACCAGGAGAGGTCCAGGTGGGGACCAGAGTCACCAGATCCAGGTCAGGTCCAGGTGGGGACCAGAGTCACCAGATCCAGGTGAAGTCCAGGTGGGGACCAGAGTCACCAGATCCAAGTGAAGCCCAGGTGGGGACCGGAGTAACTAGGTCCCGATGAGGCGAAGGTGAGGAACAGAGTTGCCAGGTACACGTGAATCCCCAGTGGGGATCAGAGGCAACCGGTCTATGTGAGCCCGGATTGGGGACCATGGTCAACAGGTCTACTTGAGGCCCAGGTGTGGAACACAGTAAGCAGATCCAGGTGAGTTCCCGGTGGTGACAAGTGTCACCAGGTCCAGGTGAGGCTCATGTGGGCACCAGCATCACCATGTACAGGGGACGCCCTTGAAAGGACCAGAGTCAACAGTTCGAGGTCATGCGCAGGTGGCAACCAGGGTCAACAGTTCCAAGTCAGACCAAAGTGGCGTTCACAGTCACTAGGGCACGGGGAGACCTAGAGTGGGACCAGAGTCACCTGGTCCAGGTGAGGTCCAGTTGTGGAACACAGTCACCGGGTCCCAATTTTGCCCAGTTGAGGACCATGGTCAACAGGGCCAGGTGAGGCCCAGATTGGGACCGGAGTCCCCAAATCCAGGTGAAGCCCAGGTGGGGACTACAGTCACAGATAGAGGGGAGTCTCAGGTGCAGGCCAGAATCACCAGGTCCAGGTGAGGTGCAGGTGGCAACCACACTCACCAGGTCCCGGTGAGTCCCTGGTGGGGTCCAGAGTCACGAGGCACATGAGAAGCTAAAAACACTGCAGCCACCAGGTCCACATGATGTCCATGTGGGAACGAGAATCACCAGTTACAGGTGAGGACCAGGCGGGGAACCGACTCACCATGTTCAGGTCAGACCCAAGTGGGTACCAGTGTCACCATGTCCAGGTGTGGCCCAGGTGAAGACCAGAGTTAATAGGTCCGGCTGGGTCACTGTTAGTGAAGAGTGTAACCATATCCTGATGCTACCCAGGTGGGTACCAGAGACACCAGGTCCTGGTGAGGACCAGGTGGGACCAGAGACATGAGGTCCAGGTGAGGTCCCGATGGGAACAACAGTCACCAGGTCAGGTGAGGCCATGCTTAGGATCAGAGTCACCAGTTACAGGTGAGGCCCAGGTGGAGCCAGAGTCACCCGGTAGAGAAGATGCCAAAGTCAGGACCAGAGTTACCAGGATCAGGTCAGTCCCAGTCGGGCATAGAGTAACATTGTCCCGATAATGCCCAGGTAGAACCCGAGTCAACACGTCCAGATGAGGCGCAGGTGGGGAGTATATTCACTAGGTCCCGGTGAGGCCCAGTTGAGGTCCAGATCACCCGGTCTAGTTGAGGCCTAGAGGGGTACCATATTCACCTGGTCTAGGTGACATCCAGATGGGGACCAGAGTCACCATGTCAGAGTGACGCCCAGAGGGGATCCAGAGTCATCATGACCAAGTGACTCTCAGGCGTGGAAAAGAGTATCCGGGTCATAATGGTCCACAGGTGAGGACCAGAGTCACCAGATCTGGATGAGGCCCAGTTAGGATCAGAGTCACCAGTTCCAGGTGAGGCCAAGAAGGTGTACACAGCAATCAGGTTCAGGTGGGGAACAAAGTAACCAGGACTGTGTGAGGCCAAGATGGGGACCAGATTCAAAAGGTCCAGGTTATTCCCAGGTGTGGACCAGAGTTACCAGTTCCGGGTGAGGACCAGTTAAGGACGAGATTCACCAGGTCCAAGTGAGATCCACGTGGGTACCTTGTCACAATGTATGTGTGAGGCGCAGTTCCAGGTGAGGCCAAGAAAGGGCACAGCAATCAGGTCCAGGTGGGGAACAAAGTCACCAGGACTGGGTGATGCCCAGATGTGGACCAGATTCACCAGGTCCAGGTGAGGCCCAGGTGGTGACAAGAGTCCCCGGGTCTAGGAGGGGACCGGGTAAGGACAAGATTCACCAGGTCCAAGGGGCCCACGTAGGGACTTGAGTCACCAGGTATGGGTGAGGCCCAGGTGGCAACCCCACTCACCAGGTCCTGGTGAGACCAACCTGCAGGCCAGAGTCACCAGATCCACGTGAGTCCCTAGTGGGGACCGGATTCACCAGGTAAAAATTAGTCTACAAGAACGCCAGAGTCACCAGGTCCAGGCGTGGTTCATGTAGGAACGAGACCACCAGGTCCAGGTGAGACCCATGTGGGGACCACAGTCACCAGGTCCAGGTGTGACCCAGGTGGGGACCACAGTCACTAGGTTCAGTTTGAGGCCTAGGTGCGGGGATCAGAGTCATCAAGACCAGTTGAGGTCAAAGTGTGGAGCAAAGTTATCATGTCCAGGTGAGGCTCAGAGGGAACAGAGTAACCATGTCCCATTGATGCCAGGTGGGAAAAGTGTCACAAGGTCCAGACGAGACCTAAGTGAGGAGTATATTCACCAGGTCCAGTTGTGCCCAGTTGAGGACCAGTGTCCCAGCTCCGGGTGAGTCCCAGATGGGGAACAGAGTCACCCGATTCTGGTGATATCCAGATGGGGACCTGAGTCACCATGTCAGGCTGTGGCCCAGAGGGGATCCAGCATCATCATGTCCAGGTGAGTCTCAGGTGTGGAACCGAGTATCCAGTTCATAATGGTCCACAGGTGAGGACCAGAGTCACCAGATCTGGGTGAGTCCCAGTTACTATCAGAGTCACCCGTTCCAGGTGAGGCCCAAAGGAGTCCACAGCAATCAGGTCCAGGTGGGCAGCAAAGTCACCAGGACTGGGTGAGGCCCAATGGGGACCAGATTCACCAGGTCCAGATGATTCCCATGTTGTGTCCAGACTTACTAGTTCCGAGTGAGGACCAGGTAAGGACCAGATTCACCATGTCAAAGAGAGGCCCACGTGGGGCCCTGTGTCACAAGGTATGGGGGAGGCCCAGGTGGCAACCCCACTTACCAGGTCCAGGTGAGGCCAACCTGCAGGCCATGCAGAGGAACCATGTCCTGGTGATGCTCAGGTTGGGACCAGATTTGCCAGGTCCAGATGAGGCCAATCTGCAGGCAATGCAGTGGAACCATGTCCCGATGAGCCCAGGTAGGGACCAAGTCACCAGGTCCAAATAAGGCCCAGATGGAGCATATTCACTAGGTCCAGGTGAGGCCCAGTTGAGGACCAGTTTCACCATATCTGCTTGAGCCTTAGAAGGGTAAGAGAATCATCTGGTCCAGGTGATATCCAGATGGGGACGAGAGTCACCAGGTCAGGTGGAGGCCCAGAGTGGTCCCAGAGTCATCGGGTCCAGGTGAGGCCTAGGTGTGGAACAGAGTCACCAGGTACCAATGATGCCCAAGTGAGGACCAGAGTCACCAGATCTGGGTGAGGCCCAGATAGAATCAGAGTCACCAGTTGCAGGTGAGGCCAAGAGAGAGTTCACAGCAATCAGGTCCAGGTGGGGAACAAAGTCACCAGACCTGGGTGAGAACCAGATGGGGACCAGATTCACCAGGTCCAGGTGAGGCCCAGGTGGGGATAGAGTCCCCGGGTCTAGGAAAGGACCAGGTAAGGACCAGATTCACCAGGTCCAAGAGGCTCACATGGGGACCTCAGTCACCAGCTATGTGTGAGGCAAGATTCAGCAGTTCTGATTTAGGTCAAAGTGGTGAGGAGGGATGCCAGATCCAGGTGAGGACAAACTGAGGACCAGAGTCACCAGATGCAGGTCAGGTCCAGGTGTGGACCAGAGTCCCCAGATCCAGGTGAAGTCCAGGTGGGGACCAGAGTCACCAGATCCAGGTGAAGCCCAGGTGGGGACCAGAGTCGCTAGGTCCAGATGAGCCCCGGTTGAGGACCAGAGTTACCAGGTAAACGTGAAGCCCCGGTGGGGATCAGAGGCAACAGGTCCATGTGAGGCCGGCTTGGGGACCATGGTCAACAGGTCTACTTGAGGCCCAGGTGTGGAACACAGTAAGCAGGTCCAGGTGAGTTCCCGGTGGTGACAAGAGTCACCAGGTCCACGTCAGGCCCATGTGGGCACCAGGATCACCAGGTACAGGGGAGGCCCTTGAAAGTACCAAAGTCAACAGTTCGAGGTCAGGCGCAGGTGGCAACCATGGTCAGGAGGTCCAAGTCAGGCCAAAGTGGGGTTCACAGTCACTAGGGCACGGTGACACCCAGATGGGGACCAGAGTAACCTGGTCCAGGTGAGGTCCAGTTGTGGATCACAGTCACCGGGTCACAATTTTGTGCAGTTGAGGACCATGGTCAACAGGGCCAGGTGAGGCCCAGAGGGGAACCAGAGCCCCAAATCCAGGTGAAGCCCAGGTGGGGACCACAGTCACCAGAACCAGAGTATTCTCAGGTGCAGACCAGAATCACGAGGTCCAGGTGAGGTGCAGGTGGCAACCACACAACAGGTCCCGGTGAGGCCCTGTTGGGGACCAGAGTCACGAGGTACATGAGAAGCTAGAAGCACTGCAGCGACCAGATCCACATGATGTCCATGTGGGAACGAGAATCACCAGTTACAGGTGAGGACCAGGCAGGGATCCGAATCACCATGTCCACGTGAGACCCAAGAGGGAACCAGTGCCACCATGTCCAGGTGTGGCCCAGGTGAAGACCAGAGTTAATAGGTCTTGCTGGGTCACTACTAGTGAACAGTGTAACCATATCCTGATGCTACCCAGGTGGGTACCAGAGACACCAGGTCCTGGTGTGGCCCAGGTGGAACCAGAGACACGAGGCCCAGGTGAGGTCCCAATGGGGACCACAGTCACCAGGTCAGGTGAGGCCATGCTTAGGATCAGAGTCACCAATTACAGGTGAGGCCAAGGTTGAGCCAGAGTCACCAAGTAGAGAAGACGCCAAAGTCAGGACCAGAGTTACCAGGATCAGGTCAGACCCAGTGGGGAATAGAGTCACCATGTCCCGATGATGCCCAGGTAGAACCCGAGTCACCACGTACAGATGAGGCGCAGGTGGGGAGTATATTCACTAGGCCCCGGTGAGGCCCATTTGAGGACCAGATTCCCCCAGTCTATTTGCGGCCTAGAGGGGTACCAGATTCACCTGGTCTAGGTGACATCCAGATGGTGACCAGAGTCACCAGGTCAGGGTGAGGCCCAGAGAGGTTCCAGAGTCAACATGTCCAGGTGAGGCTCAGGTGTGGAAGAGAGTCACCAGGTACCAATGATGCCCAGGTGAGGACCAGAATCACCAGGTCTGTGTGACGCGCAGATAGGATCAGAGTCACAAATTTCAGGTGAGGTCAAGAAAGAGTCCACAGCAATCAGGTCCAGGTGGGGAACAAAGTCACCAGGACTGGGTGAGGCCCAGATGGGGACCTGATTCACCAGGTCCATGTGATTCCCAGGTGGCGACCAGAGTTACCGTTCCGGGTGAGCACCAGGTAAGGACGAGATTCACCAGGTCCAAGTGAGACCCACGTGGGGACCTGTGTCACATTGCATGTGTGAGGCCCAGGTTGACACCCCACTCACCAGGTCCAGGTGAGGCCAACCTGCAGGCCAAGCAGAGGAACCATGTCTCGATGATGCCCAGGTAGACATCAGAGTTACCAGGTCCAGGTGAGGCCAACCTGCAGGCCATGCAGTGGAACCATGTTCCGATGATGCCCAGGTAGGGACCAGAGTCACCAGGTCCAAATGAGGCCCAGATGGAGCATATTCACTAGGTCCAGGTGTGGCCCAGTTGAGGACCAGAGGCACCAGAACTGGTTGAGGCCTAGAGGGATACCACAATCACCTGATCCAGGTGACATCCAGATGGGGACCAGAGTTACCAGGTCAGGGTGAGGCCCAGCCAGGTTCCAGAGTCATCATGTCCAGGTGAGGCTCAGGTGTCGAACAGAGTCACCAGGTACCAATGATGCCCAGGTTAGGACCAGAGTCACCAGGTCTGAGTGACGCGCAGATAGGATCAGAGTCACGAGTTCCAGGTGAGGCCAAGAAAGAGTCCACAGCAATCAGGTCCAGGTGGGGAACAAAGTCACCAAGACTGGGTGAGGCCCAGATGGGGAAGAGATTCACCAGGTCCAGGTGAGGCCCTGGCGGTGACCAGAGTCCCTGGGTCTGGGAGAGGACCAGGTAAGGACCAGATTCACCAGGTCCAAGAGGCCCACGTGGGGACCTGAGTCAACAGGTATGGGTGAGGCCCAGGTGACACACCACTCACCAGGTTCAGGTGAGGCCAACCTGCAGGCCAGAGTCTCCAGATCCAGGTGAGGCCCTAGTGGGGACCGGAGACACCAGGTAAATATGGGTCTACAAGAACACCACAGTCAACAGGTCCTGGTGTGGTTCATGTGGGAACAAGAGTCACCAGGTCCAGGTGAGACCCAGGTGCGGACCACAGTCACCAGGTCCAGATTAAGCCTAGGTGTGGGGACCAGAGTCTACAGGACAAGTTGATGCCAAAGTGTGGAGCAAAGTTATCATGTCCAGGTGAGGCCCAGGTGGGGAATAGAGTAACCATGTCCCATTGATGCCAGGTGGGAAAAGAGTCACAGGTCCAGACGAGGCCTGAGTGAGGAGTAGATTCACCAGGTCCTGTTGAGGCCCAGTTGAGGAGCAGTGTCCCCAGCTACGGGTGAGTCCCAGAGGGGGACCAGAGTCACCCAGTTCTGGTGATATACAGGTGGTGACCAGAGTCACCACGTCAGGGTGAGGCCCAGAGCGGGACGAGAATCACTAGGTCCAGGTGAGGCCCCGATGTGGAACTGAGAAACCAGGTCCCATGATGCCCATATGAGGACCTGAGTCACCAGGTCCAGGTGAGGTCCCTGTCGGAACCAGTCATCTCGTCCAGGTGAGGATCAGGTGGGACCACAGTCACCAGGTCCAGGTGAGGCCCCGGTATATAAGAGAGTATCCATGTCCCAATGATGCCCAGGTAAGGACCAGAGTCAACAGGTCCAGGAGAGGCCGAAATATGGATCAGATTCATTGTGCTCCAGGTGAGGCCAGATGGACACCACAGAAAACAGGTACAGGAGAGCCCCATATGGGAACCAGAGCCACCAGATCCAAGTGAGAACCAGGTGGGAACACAGTCAAAAGGTCCAGGTGAGGCGCAGGTGGAAACAGGATTCACCGAGTCCAGGTGAGGCCCAGGTGGCGACCAGTCATCAGATCCAAGTGAGGACAAGCTAAGGACCAGGTTCACCAAGCCCAATGAAGCCAAAGGGGTGACCAGAGTCACCAGGTATGGGTGAGGCCCAGAGGGGGAACATGAGTAACCAGTTTAGTTTGAGGCCAAGAATGGGACCAGAGGTCCCTGGTCAGAGTGAGTCCCAGATGTGGAATAGAGTATCCAGGTCCCAATGATGCCTGGGTGAGGACCACAGTCACTAGTACCATGCAGGCCCAGATGGGGAACAGAATCACTAGGTCCTGGTGAGGCATAGAATAAGACCACAGTCAGCAGTATCAGGTGAGCCCCATGTGGGAACCAGAGCCACTCTATCCAGCTGAGTAGCAGGTCCATGTGAAGCCCACGTGAGGAGCAGATTCATCAGGTCGAATTGAGGCATAGCTGGGGACAAGAGTCACCAGGTCTGGGTGCGGCCTAATTGGGGCAAGATTCAGCAGTTCTGAGTTAGGTCAAAGTGGGGACGAGAGACGCCAGGTCCAGGTGAGGTCAAACTGAGGACCAGAGTCACCAGATTCAGGTGAGGTCCATGTTTGAAAGAGAGTCACCAGATCCAGCAAGGTGCAGTAGGGGACCAGAGTCACCAGATCCAGGTGAAGCCCAGGTGGGGACCAGAGTCACTAGGTCCAGATGAGGCCCAGGTGAGGACCAGAGTTACAAGGTACACGTGAGGCCCCGGAGGGGGTCAGAGGCAACAGGTCCATGTGAGGCCGGCTTGGGGACCATGGTCAACAGGTCTACTGGAGGCCCAGGTGTGGAACACAGTAAGCAGGTCCAGGTGAGTCCCTGGTTGGGACAAGTGTCACCACGTCCAGTTGAGGAGCAGGTGGGGACAAGGATCACCAGGTACTGGGGAGGCCCTTGAAAGAACCAGAGTCAACAGTTCGAGGTCTGGCGTAGGTGGCAACCAGGGTCAGCAGGTCCAAGTCATGCCAAAGTGGGGTTCACAGTCACTAGGGCACGGTGACACCTAGAGGGGGACCAGAGTGACCTGGTCCAGGTGAGGTCCAGTTGTGGATCACAGTCACCGGGTCCCAATTTGGCCCAGGTGAGGACCATGATCAAAAGGGCCAGGTGAGACCCAGATGGGGACCGGAGTCCCCAAATCCAGGTGAAGCCCAGGTGGGGACCAGAGTCACCAGATCTAGGGTAGTCTCAGGTGCAGACCAGAATCACCAGGTCCAGGTGAGGTGCACGTGTCAACCACACTCACCAGGTCACGGTGAGGCCCTGGTGGGGACCAGAGTCACGAGGTACATGAGAAGCTAGAAACACTGCAGCCACCAGGTCCACATGATGTCCACGTGGGAACGAGAATCATCAGTTACAGGTGAGGACCAGGTGGGGATCCGACTCACCATGTCAAGGTGAGACCCTGGTGGGAACCAGTGACACCATGTTCAGGTGTGGCCCAGTTGAAGACCAGACTTAATAGGTCCGGCTGGGTCACTGTTAGTGAACAGTGTAACCATATCCTGATGCTACCCTGGTGGGTACCAGAGACACCAGGTCCTGGTGAGGGTCAGGAGGGACCAGAGACATGAGGTCCAGGTGAGGTTCCATGGGAACCACAGTCACCAGGTCTGGTGAGGCCATGCTTAGGATCAGAGTCACCAGTTAGAGGTGAGTCCCTGGTGGAGCCAGAGTCACCTGGGACAGAAGAGGCCAAAGTCAGGACTAGAGTTACAAGGATTAGGTCAGTCCCAGTAGGGAATAGAGTAACCATGTCCCGATGATGCCCAGGTAGAACGCGAGTCACCACGTCCAGATGAGGCACAGGTGGGGAGCATATTCACTAGGTCCCGGTGAGGCCCAGTTGAGGACCAGAATGCCCAGGTCTAGTTGAGGCCTAGAGGGGAACCAGATTCACCTGGCCTTCGTGACATCCAGATGGGGACGAGAGTCACCATGTCAGGGTGAGGCCCACCGTTGATACAGAGTCATCATGTCCAGGTGAGGGTCAGGTGTGGAACAGAGTATCCAGGTCATAATGGTCCACAGGTGAAGACCAGAGTCACCAGATCTGGGTGAGGCACACATAGCATCAGACGCACCAGTACCAGGTGAGGCCAAGAAGGAGTCCACAGCAATCAGGTCCCGGTAGGGAACAAAGTCACCAGGACTGGGTGAGGCCCAGATGGGGACCTGATTCACCAGGTCCAGGTGATTCCTACGTGGTGACCAGAGTTACCAGTTCCGGGTGAGGACCAGGTAAGGACCATATTCACCAGGTCCAAGTGAGGCCCACGTGGGTACCTGTGTCACCGGTATGGGTGAGGCCCAGATGGCAACCCCACTCACCAGGTCCAGGGGAGGCCAAACTTCGGGCCATGCAGAGGAACCGTGTCCCGATAATGCCCATGTAGGGACCAGAGTTACGAATTGCAGGTGAGGCCCTAATGGGGACCGGAGTCACCAGGTAAATGTGTCTACAAGAACAGCACAGTCACCAGGTCCACATGTGGTTCATGTGGGAACAAGAGTCACCAGGTCCAGGTGAGACCCAGGTGGGGACCACAGTCAACAGGTCCAGATTGAGGACTAGGTGGGGGACCAGAGTCATCAGGACAAGTTGATGCCAAAGTGTGGAGCAAAGTTATCATGTCCAGGTGAGGCCCAGGTGGGGAACAGAGTAACCATATCCCATTGATGCCAGGTGGGAAAAGAGTCACAAGTTCCAGACGAGGCCTAAGTGAGGAGTAGATTCACCAGGTCCTGTTGAGGCCCAGATGAGGACCAGTGTCCGCAGCTCCCGGTGAGTCCCAGAGGTGGACTAGAGTCACCTGGTTCTGGTGATATCCAGGTGGGGACCAGAGTCACCACGTCAGGGTGAGGCCCAGAGGGGGACGAGAATCACTAGGTCCAGGTGAGGCCCCGATGTGGAACTGAGAAACCAGGTCCCATGATGCCCATATGAGGACCTGAGTCACCAGGTCCAGGTGAGGTCCCTGTGGAAACTAGGCACCTCGTGCAAGTGAGGCCCAGGTGGGACCACAGTCACCAGGTTCAGGTGAGGCTCAGGTATATAAATGAGTATACAGGTCCCAATGAGGCCAGGTAAGGACCAGAGAGAACAGATCCAGGATAGGCCCAAATATGGATCAGAGTCATTGTTTTCCAGGTGAGTCCAGATGGAGACCACAGGTACCAGGTCCAGGAGAGCCCAATATGGGAACCAGAGCCACCAGATCCATGTGAGGTCCAGGTGGGAACACAGTCACAAGGTCCAGGTGAGGCGCAATTAGCAACAGGATTCGCCAAGTCCAGGGGAGGCCCAGGTGGCGACCAGTCACCACATCCATGTGCGGACCAGCTAATGTCCAGATTCACCAGGCCCAAGAGAAGTCAAAGGGGAGACCAGAGTCACCAGATCCAGGTGAAGCCCAGGTGGGGACCAGAGTCACTAGGTCCAGGTGAGGTCAAGGGGGGACCAGAGATATCAGGTACAAGTGAGGCCCCGGTGGGGATCAGAGGCAACAAGTCCATGTGAGGTCGGCTTGGGGACCTTGGTCAACAGGTTCACTTGAGACCCAGGTGTGGAACACAGTAAGCAGGTCCAGGTGAGTCCCCGGTGGTAACGAGAGTCACCACGTCCAGGTGAGGCCCAGGTGGGGACCAGGATCACCAGGTACAGGGGAGGCCCTTGAAAGAACCAGAGTCAACAGTTCGAGGTCAGGCGCAGGTGGCAACCAGGGTCAGCAGGTCCAAGTCAGGCCAAAGTGGGTTCACAGTCACTAGGGCACGGTGAGACCCAGAGGGGGACCAGAGTCACATGGTCCAGGTGAGGTCCAGTTGTGGATCACAGTCTCCGGGTCCCAATTTTGCCCAGTTGAGGACCATGGTCAACAGGGCCAGGTGAGACCCAGATGGGGATCGGCGTCCCCAAATCCAGGTGAAGCCAAGGTGGGGACCACAGTCACCAGATCCAGGGTAGTCTCAGGTGCAGACCAGAATCACCAGGTTCAGGTGAGGTGCAGGTGGCAACCACACTCACCAGGTCCCGATGAGGCCCTGGTGGGACCACTGTCACAAGGTTCATGAGAAGCTAGAAACACTGCAGCCACCAGGTCCACATGATGTCCATGTGGGGACGAGAATCACCAGTTATATGTGAGGACCATGTGGGGATCCGACTCACCATGTCCAGGTGAGATCCAGGTGGGAACCAGTGTCACCATGTCCAGGAGTGGCCCAGGTGAAGACCAGAGTTGATAGGTCCGGCTGGGTCACTGTTAGTGTACAATATAACCATATCCTGATGCTACCCAGGTGGGTACCAGAGACACCAGGACCTGGTGAGCCCCAGGTGGGACCAGAGACTTGAGGTCCAGGTGAGGTCCCGATGGGAACCACAGTCACCAGGTCAGGTGAGGTCATGCTTAGAATCAGAGTCACCAGTTACATGTGTGGCCCAGGTGGAGCCAGAGTCACTTGGTACAGAAGAGGCCAAAGTCCGGACCAGAGTTACAAGGATCAGGTCAGTTCGAGTGTGGAATAGAGTACCCATGTCCCGATGATGCCCAGGTAGAACCAGAGTCATCAGGTCCACATGGGGCACAGGTGGGGAGCATGATGACTAGGTTCCAGTGAGGCCCAGGTGAGGACCAGGGTCACCAGATCTGGTTGAGGCCTAGAGGGGTACGAGAAACACCTGGTCCAGGTGACATCCAGATGGGGACCAGAGTCACCATGTCAGGGTGAGGCCCAGAAAGGTTCCAGAGTCATCATGTCCAGGTGAGGCTCAGGTGTGGAACAGATTCACCAGGTACCAATGATGCCCAGGTGAGGACCTGAGTCACCAGGTCTGGGTGACACGCAGATAGGATCAGAGTCACCAGTTCCAGGTGAGGCCAAGAAAGGGTCCACAGCAATCAGGACCAGGTGGGGAACAAAGCCCCGAGGACTGGGTGAGGCCCAGATGGGGACCAGATTCACCAGGTCCGGGTGATTCCCAGGTGGTGAACAGAGTTACGAGTTCCGGGTGAGGACCAGGGAAGGACCAGATTCACCAGGTCCAAGTGAGGCCCACGTGGGGACCTGTGTCACCAGGCATGTGTGAGGCCCAAGTGACAACCCCTCTCACCAGGTCCAGGTGAGGCCAACCTGCAGGCCATGCAGAGGAACCAGGTCCCGATGATGCCGAGGTAGGGACTAGAGTTCTCAGGTCCAGGTGAGCCAACCTGCAGGCCTTGCATGGAACATGTCCCGATGATGCCCAGGTAGGAACCAGAGTTACCAGGTTCAGGTGAGGCCAACCTGCAGGCCATGCAAGGGAACCATGTCCCGATGATGCCCAGGTAGGGATCAGAGTCACCAGGTCCAAATGAGGCCCAGATGGAGCATATTCACTAGGTGCAGGTGAGGCCCAGTTGAGGATCACAGTCACCAGATATGGTTGAGTCCTAGAGGGGTACCAGAATCACCTGGACCAGGTGACATCCAGATGGGGACCAGAGTCACCAGGTCAGGGTGAGGCCCAGAGAGGTTCCAGAGTCATCATATCCAGGTGAGACTCAGGTGAGGAACAGAGTCACCAGGTACCAATGATGCCCAGGTGAGGACCAGACTCACAAGATCTGGGTGACGTGCAGATACGATCAGAGTGACCAGTTCCAGGTGAGGCCAAGAAGGAGACCACAACAATCAGGTCCAGGTGGCGAACAAAGTCACCAGGAATGGGTGAGGCCCAGATGGGGACCAGATTCACCAGGTCCAGGTGAGGCCCAGGTGGTGAGCAGAGTCCCCGGGTGAGAGGACCAGGTAAGGACCAGATTAACAGATCAAAGAGGCCCACGTGGGGACCTGAGTCACCAGGATTGGGTGAGGCCTAGAGGGGTACCAGATTCACCTGGTCTAGGTGACATCCAGATGGGGACGATCGTAACCATGTCAGGGAGAGGCCCAGAGGGGATCCAGAGTCATCATGTCCAGGTGAGGCTCAGGTGTGGAACAGAGTATCCAGGTAATAATGGTCCACAGGTGAGGACCAGAGTCACCATATCTCGGAGAGGCCCAGTTAGGATCAGAGTTACCACTTCCAGGTGAGGGCAAGAGGGTGTCCACAGCAATCAGGTCCAGGTGGGGAACAAAGTCACCAGGACTAGGTGATGCCGAGGTGGTGACCAGATTTACCAGTTCCGGGTGAGGACTAGGTAAGGACCACATTCACCAGGTCCTAGTGAGGCCCACGTGGGGACCTGTGTCACCAGGCATGGGTAAGATGCAGGTGGGAACCCCACTCACCAGGTCAACATAAGGCCAACCTGCAGGCCAAGCAGAGGAACCAGGTCCCAATGATGCCCAGGTAGGGACCAGAGTTACCAGGTCCAGGTGAGGCCAACCAGCAGGCCATGCAGTGGAACCATTTCCCGATGATGCCCAGTGAGTGACAAGAGTCACCAGGTCCAAATGAGGCCCAGATGGAGCATATTCACTAGGTCCAGGTGTGGCCCAGTTGAGGACAAGAGTCACCAGATCTGGTTGAGGCCTAGAGGGGTTCCAGAATCACCTGGTGCATGTGACAACCAGATGGGGACCAGATCACCAGGTTTGGGTGAGGCCCCGGTGGCAACCCCACTCACCAGGTCCTGGTGAGACCAACCTGCAGGCCAAAGTCACCAGATCCAGGTGAGGCACTAGTGGGGACCGGAGTCACCAGGTAAATGTGAGTCTACAAGTACACCACAGTTACCAGATCCAGGTGTGGTTCATGTGGGAACGAGAGTCACCAGGTCCAGGTGAGACCCAGGTGGGGACGACAGTCTCCAGGTCCAGATTGAGGCCTCGGATGGGGCCAGGGTCATCGGGACCAGTTGAGGTCAAAGTGCGGAGAAAAGTTATCAGGTCCATGTGAGGCCCAGGTGCGGAACAGAGTAACCATGTCCCATTGTTGCCAGGTGGGAAAAGAGTCAGAAGTTCCAGACGAGGCCTAAGTGAGGAGTAGATTCACCAGGTCCTGTTGAGGCCGAGTTGAAGACCAGTGACCCCAGCTCCGGGTGAGTCCCGAGGGGGACCAGAGTCACCCGGTTCTGGTGATATCCGGGGGGGGGATTAGAGTCAGCACGTCAGGGTGAGGCCCAGAGAGGGACGAGAATCACTAGGTCCAGGTAAGGCCCCGATGTGGAACTGAGAAACCAGGTCCCATGATGTCCATATGAGGACCTGAGTCACCAGGTCCAGTTGAGGTCCCTGTGGGAAGCAGTCACCTCGTCCAGGTGAGGCCTAGGTGGGACCACAGTCACTAGGTCCACGTGAGGCCCAGGTATATGAGAGAGTATCCAGGTCCCAATGATGCCTAGGTAAGGACCAGAGTCAACAGGTCCATGAGAGGTCCAAATATGTATCAGAGTCATTGTGTTCCAGGTGAGGCCAGATGGAGACCACAGGAACCAGGTCCAGGAGAGCCCCATATGGGAACCAGAGCCACCAGATCCAGGTGATGTCTGGGTGGGACCACAGTCACTAGGTCCAGAGGAGGCGCAGGTGGCAACAGGTTTCACCAAATCCAGGTGAGGCCCAGGTAGCGACCGGTCACCAGATCCAGGTGCGGAACAGCTAAGGACCAGATTCACCAGGCCCAAGTGAAGCCCAATGGGTGACCAGAGTCACCAGGTAGGGGTGACGCCCAGAGGGGGAACCAGAGTAACCAGTTTAGTTTGAGGCTCAGAATGGGACCCTAGGTCCCTGGTGAAAGTGAGGCGCAGATGTGGAATAGAGTATCCAGATCCCAATGATGCCTGTGTGAGGAAAAGAGTTACTAGGGCCATGCAGGACCAGATGGGGAACAGAATCACTAGGTCCTGGTGAGGCATAGAATAAGACCACAGTCAGCAGTATCATGTAAACCCCTTGTGGGAACCAGAGCCACTCTATCCAGCTGAGTCCCAGGTCCATGGAGGCATAGCTGGGGACAAGAGTCACCATGTCTGTGTGCGGCCTAGGTGGGGCAAGATCAGCAGTTCTGAGTTAGGTCAAAGTGGGGACGAGAGACACCAGGTCCAGGTGAGGCCAAACTGAGGACCATAGTCACCAGATCCAAGTGAGGTCCATGTTGGAAAGTGAGTCACCAGGTCCAGGAGAGGTTCAGGTATGGATCAGAGTCATCAGTTCCAGGTGAAATCCAGGTGGGGACCAGAGTCACCAGATCCAGTTGAAGCCCAGGTGGGGTCGAGAGTCACTAGGTCCAGATGAGGCCCAGGTGAGGACCAGAGTCACCAGATCTGAGAGAGGCCCAGTTGGGATCAGAGTTACCACTTCCAGGTAATGCCAAGAAGGTGTCCACAGCAATCAGGTCAGGTGGGGAACAAAGTCACCAGGACTAGGTGATGCCCAGGTGGTGACCAGATTTACCAGTTCCGGGTGAGGACTAGGTAAGGACCACATTCACCAGGTCCAAGTGAGGCCCACGTGGGGACCTGTGTCACCAGGCATGGGTAAGATCCAGGTGGGAACCCCACTCACCAGGTCAAGATGTCCCGATGATGCCCAGGTAGGGACCAGAGTTACCAGGTCCAGGTGAGGCAACCAGCAGGCCATGCAGTGGAACCATATCCAGATGATGCCCAGTGAGTGACCAGAGTCACCAGGTCCAAATGAGGCCCAGATGGAGCATATTCACTAGGTCCAGGTGAGGCCCACTTGAGGACAAGAGTCACCAGATCTAGTTGAGGCCTAGAGGGGTTCCAGAATCACCTGGTCCAGGTGACATCCAGATGGGGACCAGATCACGAGGTCAGGGTGAGGCCCAGAGAGGTCCCAGAGACATCATGTCCAGGTGAGGCTCAGGTGTGGAACAGAGTAACCAGGTACCAATGATGCCCAGGTGAGGACGAGAGTCACCAGGTCTGGATGACGCACAGATCGGATCAGAGTCACCAGTTCAAGGTGAGGGCAAGAAAGAGTCCAGAGCAATCAGGTCCAGTTGGGGAACAAAGTCACCAGGACTGGGTTAGGCCCAGATGGGGACCAGATTCACCAGGTCCAGGTGAGGCCCATGTTGTGACCAGATTCCCCGGGTCTGGGAGAAGTCCAGGTAAGGGCCAGATTCACCAGGTCCAAGAGGCCCATGTGGGGACCTGAGTCACCATGTATGGGTGAGGCCCAGGTGGCATCCCACTAATCAAGTCCAGGTGAGGCCAACCTGCAGGCCAGAGTCACCAGGCCCAGGGGAGGCCCAAGGGGTGACCAGAGTCACCAGGTAAGGGTGAGGTTAAGAGGGGGAACCAGAGTAACCAGTTTAGTTTGAGGCCCAGAATGGGACCAGCGGTTCCTGGTAAAAGTGAGGCCCAGGTGTGGAATAGAGTATCCAGGTCCCAATGATGCCTGAGTGAGGACCAGAGTCACTAAGGCCATGCAGGCCCAGATGGGGAACAGAATCACTAGTTTCTGGTGAGGCATAGAATAAGACCACATTCAGCAGTATCAGGTGAGCCCCTAGTGGGAACCAGAGCCACTCTTTCCAGCTGAGTCCCAGGTAAATGTGAGGTCCACGTGAGGACCAGATTCATCAGGTCGAACGGAGGAATAGCTAGGGACAAGAGTCACTAGGTCTGGGTGCGTAATAGGTGGGGCAAGATTCAGCAGTTCTGAGTTAGGTCAAAGTGGGCAAGAGAGACACCAAGTCCAGGAGAGGTCCAGATTGGGACCAGAGTCACCAGATCCAGGTGAAGTCCAGATGGGGACCAGAGTCTCCAGATCCAGGTGAAGCCCAGGTGGGGACCAGAGTCTCTAGGTCCAGATGAGGCCCTGGTGTGGACCAGAGTTACAAGGTACACGTGAGGCCCCGGTGGGGATCAGAGGCAACAGGTCCATGTAAGGCCGGCTAGGGGACCATGGTCAACAGGTCTACTTGAGGCCCAGGTGTGGAACACAGTAAGCAGGTCCAGGTGAGTCCCCATGGTGACAAGAGTCACCACGTCCAGGTGAGGCCCAGGTTCGGACCAGGATCACCAGGTCCAGGGGAGGCCCTTGAAAGAACCAGAGTCAACAGTTCGAGTTCAGGCGCAGGTTTCAACCAGGGTCAGCAGGTCTAAGTCAGGGGAAAGTAGGGTTCACAGTCACTAGGGAATGGTGAGACCCAGAGGGGCACCAGAGTCACGTGGTCCAGGTGAGGTCCAGTTGTGGAACACAGTCACCGCGTCCCAATTTTGCCCAGTTGAACACCATGGTCAACAGGGCCTGGTGAGCCTCACATGGGGACGAGAGTCCCCAAATCCAGGTGAAGCCCAGGTGGGGACCACGGTCACCAGATCCAGGGTAGTCTCAGGTGCAGACCAGAATCTTCAGGTCCAGGTGAGGTGCAGGTGGCAACCACACTCACCAGGTCCCGGTGAGGCCCTGGTGGGGACCAGTGTCACAAGGTACATGACAAACTAGAAACACCGCAGCCACCAGGTCCACATGATGTCCATGTGGGAACGAGAATCAACAGTTATAGGTTAGGACCAGGTGGGTATCTGACTCACCATTTCCAGGTGAGACCCAGGTGGGAACGAGTGTCACCATGTCCAGGTGTGGCCCAGGTGAAGACCAGAGTTAATAGGTCCGGCTGGGTCACTGTTAGTGAACAGTGTAACCATATCCTGATGTTACCCAGGTGGGTACCAGAGACACCAGGTCCTGGTGAGGCCCAGGTGGGACCAGAAACATGAGGTCCAGGTGAGGTCCCGATGGGAACCACAGTCACCAGGTCAGGAGAGACCATGCTTTGGATCTGAGTCACCAGTTACAGGTGAGGCCTAGGTGGAGCCAGAGTCACCATGTCCAGATGAGGCGAAGTTGGGGAGCATATTCACTACGTCCCATGAGGCCCAGTAGAGGACCAGAGTCACCAGGTCTAGTTGAGGCCTAGAGGGGTACCAGATTCACCTGGTCTAGGTGCCGTCCTGATGGGGACCAGATTCACCATGTCAGGGAGAGGACCAGAGGGGATCCAGTGTCATCATGTCCAGATGAGTCTCAGGTGTGGAACAGAGTATCCAGGTCATAATGGTCCACAGGTGAGGACCAGAGTCAACAGATCTGGGTGAGGCCGAGTTAGGATCAGAGTCAACAGTTCCAGGTGAGGCCAAGAAGGAGTCCACAGCAATCAGGGCCAGGTGGGGAAAAAAGTCACCAGGACTGGGTGAGGCCCAGATGGGGACACAGATTCACCAGGTCCAGGTGATTCCCAGGTGGTGACCTGAGTTACCAGATTCACCATTCCAGGTGATCCCCAGGTGGTGAGCAGAATTACCAGATACACCAGGTCCAAGTGAGGCCCACGTAGAGGCCTGTGTCACCAGGTATGTGTGAGGCCCAAGAGGCAACCCCACTCACCAGTTCCAGGTGAGGCCTACCTGCAGGCCATGCAAAGCAACCGGGTCCCGATAATGCCAAGGTAGGGACCAGAGTTACCAGGTCCAGGTGAGGCCAACCTGCAGGCCATGCAGTAGAAATAGGTCCCCATGATGCCCTGGTAGGGACCAGAGTAACCAGGTCCAAATGAGGCCAAGATGGAGCATATTCACTAGGACCAACCGAGGCCCAGTTGAGGACAAGAGAAACCAGATCTGGTTGAGGCCTAGAGGGGTACCAGAATCCCCTGGTCCAGGTGACATCCAGATGGGGACCAGAGTCACCAGGTCAGGGTGAGGCCCAGAGTGGTTCCAGAGTCATCATGTCCAGGTGAGGCTCAGGTGTGGAACAGAGTCACCAGGTACCAATGATGCCCGGGTGAGGATCAGAGTCACCAGGCCTGAATCACGCGCAGAGAGGATAAGAGTCACCAGTTCCAGGTGAGGCCAAGAAAGAGTCCAAAACAATCAGGTCCAGGTGTGAATAGTCACCAAGACTGGGTGAGGCCCAGATGGAGAAGTGATTCACCAGGTCCAGGTGAGGCCCAGGTGGTGACCAGAGTCCCTGGGTCTGGGAGAGGACCATGTAAGGACCAGATTCACCAGGTCAAAGAGGACCACGTGTGTTCCTGAGTCACCAGGTATGGGTGAACCTCAGCTGGCAACCCCACTCACCAGGTCCAGATGAGGCCAACCGACAGGCCACAGTCAGCAGAACCAGGTGAGGCCCTAGTGGGGACCGGTGTCACCAGGTAAATGTGAGTCTACAAGAACACCACAGTCACCAGGTCCAGGTGTGGTTCATGTGGGAACGAGAGTCACCAGACTCAGGTGAGACCCAGGTGGGGACCACAGTCACCAGGTCCAGATTGAGGCCTAGGTGGGGGACCAGAGTCATCAGGACCAGTTGAGGCCAAAGTGTGGATAAAAGTTATCATGTTCATGTGAGGCCAAGGTGGGGAACAGAGTAACCATGTCCCATTGATGCCAGATGGGAAAAGAGTCACAAGGTCCAGACGAGGCCTAAGTGAGGAGTAGATTCACCAGGTCCTGTTGAAGACCAGCTGAGGACCAGTGACCCAGCTCCGGGTGAGTCCCAGAGGGGGACCAGAGTCACCCGGTTCTGGTGATATCCAGGTGGGGACCGGAGTCACCACGTCAGGGTGAGGCCCAGAGGGGGACAAGAATCACTAGGTCCAGGGGAGGCCCCGATGTGGAACTGAGAAACCGGGTCCCATGATGCCCATATGAGGACCTGAGTCACCAGGTCCAGGTGAGGTCCCTGTGGGAACCAGACACCTCGTCCAGGTGAGGTCCAGGTGGGACCACAGTCGCAAGGTCCAGGTGAGGCGCAGGTGGCAACAAGATTCACCAAGTCCAGGTGAGGCCAAGGTGGCGACCAGTCACCAGATCCAGGTGCGGAACAGATAAGGACCAGATTCTCCAGGCCCAAGTGAAGCCCAACGGGTGACCAGAGTCACCAGGTCAGGGTGAGGGCCAGAGGGGGAACCAAAGTAACCAGTTCAGTTTGAGGCCCAGAATGGGACCAGAGGTCCCTGGTCAAAGTGAGGCCCAGGTGTGGAATTGAGTATCCAGGTCCCAGTGACGCCTGGGTGAGGACCAGAATCACTAGGGCCATGCAGGCCCAGATGGGGAACAGAATCACTAGGTCCTAGTGAGGCATAGAATAAGACCACATTCAGCAGTATCAGGTGAGCCCCTTGTGGGAACCAGAGCCACTCTATCCAGCTGAGTCCCAGGACCATGTGAGGCCCACGTGAGGACCAGATTCATCAGGTCGTGTTCAGGCATAGCTGGGGAAAAGAGTCACCAGGTCTGGGTGCGGCCTAGGTGGGGCAAGATTCAGCAGTTCTGAGTTAGGTCCAAGTGGGGACGAGAGACACCAGGTCCAGGTGAGGCCAAACTGAGGACCAGAGTCACCAGATCCAGATGAGGTCCATGTTGGAAAGAGAGACACGAGGTCCAGGAGAGGTCCAGGTGGAGTCCAGAGTCACGAGATCCAGGTGAAGTCCAGGTGGGGACCAGAGTCACCAGATCCATGTGAAGCCCAGATGGGGACCAGAGTCACTAGGTCCAGATGAGGCCCAGGTGAGGACTAGAGTTACCAGGTACACGTGAGGCCCCGGTGGGGATCAGAGTCAACAGGTCCATGTGAGGCCGGCTTGGGGACCATGGTCAACAGGTCTACTTGAGGCCCAGGTGTGGAACACAGTAAGCAGGTCCAGGTGACTACTCATTGGTGACAGGGGTCACCACGTCCAGGTGTGGCCCAGGTCCGACCAGGATCACCAGTCCAGGGAAGGCCCTTGAAAGAACCAGAGTCAACAGTTCGAGGTCAGGCGCAGGTGGCAACCAGGGTCAGCAGGTCGAAGCCAGGCCAAAGTGGGGTTCACAGTCACAAGGGCACGGTGAGACCCAGAGGGGGACCAGAGTCACCTGGTCCAGGTGAGGTCCAGTTGTGGAACACAGTCACAGGGTCCCAATTTTGCCCAGTTGAGGACCATGGTCAACAGGGCCAGGTGAGGCCCAGATGGGGACCGGAGTCCCCAAATCCAGGTGAAGCCCAGGAGGGAACCACAGTCACCAGATTCAGGGTAGTCTCAGGTGCAGACCAGAATCACCAGGTCCAGGTGAGGTGCAGGTGGCAACCACACTCACCAGGTCCCGGTGAAGCCCTGGTGGGGACCAGAGTCACGAGGTACATGAGAAGCTAGAAACACTGCAGCCACCAGGTCCACGTGATGTCCATGCTGGAATGAGAATCACCAGTTAGACGTGAGGACCAGGTGGGGATCCGACTCACCATGTCCAGGTGAGACCCAGGTTCGAACCAGTGTCACCATGTCCAGGTGTGGCCCAGGTGAAGTTCAGAGTTAATAGGTCTGGCTGGGTCACTATTAGTGAACAGTGTAACCATATCCTGATGCTACCTAGGTGGGTACCAGAGACACCAGGTCCTGATGAGGCCCAGGTGTAACCGGAGACATTAGGTCCAGGTGAGGTCCCGATGGGAACCACAGTCACCAGGTCAGGTGAGGCCATGCTTAGGATCAGAGTCACCAGGTACAGGTGAGGCCCAGGTGGAGCCAGAGTCTCCTGGTACAGAAGAGGCCAAAGTCAGGACCAGAGTTACCAGGATCAGGTCAGTCCCAGTGATTAATACAGTAACCATGTCCCAATGATGCCCAGGTAGAACCAGAGTCACCAGGTCCATCGAGGCGCAGGTGGGGAGAATATTCACTAGGTCCAGGTGAGGCCCAGATGAGGACCAGAGTCACCAGGTCTAGTTGACGCCTAGAGGGGTACCAGATTCACCTGGTCTAGGGGACATCCAGATGGGGACCAGAGTCACCATGTCAGGGTGAGGCCCAGAGGGCATCCAGAGTCATCATGTCCAGGTGAGGTTCAGTTGTGGAACAGAGTATCCAGGTCATAATTGTCCACAGGTGAGGACCAGAGTCACCATATCTCGGTGAGGCCCAGTTAGAAGCAGAGTCACAAGTTCCAGGTGAGGCCAAGAATTAGTCCAGAGCAATCAGGTCCAGGTGGGGAACAAAGTCAGCAGGACTGGGTGAGGCCCAGATGGGGACCAGATTCACCAGGTCCAGGTGATTCCCAGGTGGTGACAAGGGTTACCAGTTCCGGGTGAGGACCAGGTAAGGACCAGATTCACCAGGTCCAAGTTAGGCCCACGTCGGACCTGTGTCACCAGGTATGGGTGAGGCCCAGGTGGCAAGCCCACTCTCCAGGTCCAGGTGAGGCCAACCTGCAGGTCATGCAGAGGAACCGTGTCCCGATGATGCCCAGGTAGGGACCAGAGTTACGAGGTCCAGGTGACGCCAACCTGCAGGCCATGCAGAGGAACCGTGTCCCGATGATGCCCAGGTAGGGACCAGAGTTACCAGGTCAAGAAGAGGCCAACCTGCAGACCATTATGTGGAACCATGTCCCGATGTTACCCACGTAGGGACCAGAGTCACCAGGTCCAAATGAGGCCCAGATAGAGCATATTCACTAGGTCCAGGTGAGGCCCAGTTGAGGACCAGAGTCACCAGATCTGGTTGAGGCCCAGAGGGGTACCAGATTCACCTGGTCTAGGTGACATCTAGATGGGGACCAGAGTAACCATGCGATGGTGAGGCCCAGAGGGGATCCAGAGACATCATGTCCAGGTGAGGCTCAGGTGTGGAACAGAGTATCCAGGTCATAATTGTCCACAGGTGAGGACCAGAGTCACCAGATCTTGGAAAGACCCAGTTAGGATCAGAGTTACCACTTCCAGGTGAGGCCAAGAAGATGTCCACAACAATCAGGTCCAGGTGGGGAACAAAGTCAGGTCTAGGTGATGCCCAGGTGGTGACCAGATTTACCAGTTCCGGGTGAGGACTAGGTAAGGACCAAATTCACCAGGTCCAAATGAGGCCCAGATGGAGCATATTCACTAGCTCCAGGTGAGGCCCAGTTGAGGACAAATGTCACCAGATCTGGTTGAGGCCTAGAGGGTTACCGGAATCACCTGGTCCAGGTGACATCCAGATGGGGACCAGAGTCACCAGGTCAGGGTGAGGGCCAGAGAGGTTCAAGGGTAATCATGTTCAGGTGAGGCTCTGGTGTGGAACAGAGTCACCAGGTACCAAGGATGCTTAAGTGAGGACGAGAGTCACCAGGTCTGGGTGACACACAGATAGGATCAGAGTCACCAGTTCCAAGTGAGGCCAAGAAAGAGTCCACAGCAATCAGGTCCAAGTGGGGAATAAAGTCACCAGGACTGGGTGAGGCACAGATGGGGACCAGATTCACCAGGCCCAGGTGAGGCCAAGGTGGTGACCAGAGTCCCCGGGTCTGGGAGAAGACCAGGTAAGGGCCAGATTCACCAGATCCAAGAGGCCCACGTGGGGACGTGGTCACCAGGTATGTGCGAGGCCCAGGTGGGAACCCCACTAACCAGGTCGAGGTGAGGCCACCATGCAGGCCCGAGTCACCAGAACAGGTGAGGCCCCAGTAGGACCGGAGTCACCAGGTAAATGTGAGTCTACAAGAACACCACAGTCACCAGGTCTAGGTGTGTTTCATGTGGGAACGAGAGTCACCAGGTCCAGCTGAGACCCAGGTGGGGACCACAGTCACCAGTTCCAGATTGAGGCCTAGGTGGGGGGACCAGATTCATCAGGAGCAGTTGAGGCCAAAGTGTTGAGCAAAGTTATCATGTCCAGTAGAGACATAGGTGGGGAGCAGAGTAACCATGTCCCATTGATGCCAGGTGGGAAAAGAGTCACAAGGTCCGGACGAGGCCTAAGTGAGGAGGAGATTCACCAGGTCCTGTTGAGGCCCATTTGAGGACCAGTGTCCCCAGCTCTGGGTGAGTCCCAGAGGGGGACCAGAGTCACCCGGTTCTGGTGATATCCAGGTGGGGACCAGAGTCACCACGTAAGGGTGAGGCCCAGAGGGGGACGAGAATCCCTAGGTCCAGGTGAGGCCCCAATGTGTACCTGAGAAACCAGTTCCCATGATGCCCATATGAGGACCTGAGTCACCAGGTCCAGGTGAGGTCCCTGGGGAACAAGTTACCTCGTCCAGGTGAGGCCCAGGTGGGACCACACTCACCAGGTCCAGGTTAGGCCAAGTTATATGAGAGTATCCAGGTCCCAATGATGCCCAGGTAAGGTCCAGAGTCCACAGGTCCAGGAGAGGCCCAAATATGGATCAGAGTCATTGTTTTCTAGGTGAGGCCAGAAGGAGACCACAGGAACCAGGATCAGGAGAGCGCCATATGGGAACCAGAGACACCAGATCCAGGTGAAGTCCAGGTGGGACCACAGTCACAAGGACCAGGTGAGGCGCAGGTGGCAACAGGATTCACCAAGTCCAGGTGAGGCCCAGGTGGCGACATGGCACCAGATCCAGGTGTGGACCAGCTAAGGACCAGATTCACCAGGCCCAAGTGAAGCCCAAGGGGTGACCAGAGTCACCAGGTAAGGGTGAGGCCCAGAGGGATAACCAGAGTAACCAGTTTAGTTTGAGGACCAGAATGGGACCAGAGGTCCCTGGTCAGAGTGACGCCCTGGTGTGGAATAGATTATCCAGATCCCAATGATGCCTGGGTGAGGACCAGAGTCACTAGGGTCATGCAGGCGCAGATGGGGAACAGAATCACTCTTTCCTGGTTAGGCATAGAATAAGACCAGAGTCACCAGAATCAGGTGAGCCCCTTGTGGGAACCAGAGCCACTCAATCCAGCTGAGTCCCACGTCCATGTGAGGCCCACGTGAGGACAAGATTCATCAGGTCGAATTGAGGCATAGCTGGGGACAAGAGTCACCAGGTCTGGGTGCGGCCTAGGTGGGGCATGATTCAGCAGTTCTGAGTTAGGTCAAAGTGGGGATGAGAGACACCAGGTCCAGGAGAGGCGAAACTGAGGACCAGAGTCACCAGATCCAGGTGAGGTCCATGTTGGAAAGAGATTCACCAGGTCCAGGAGAGGTCCAGGTGGGACCAGAGTCACCAGAATCAGGTGAAGCCCAGGTGGGGACCAGAGTCTGTAGGTCCAGATGAGGCCCTGGTTAGGACCAGAGATACCCGATACACGTGAGTCCCCGGTGGGGATCAGAGGCAACAGGTCCATGTGAGGCCGGCTTGGAGACCATGGTCAACAAGTCTACTTTTGGCCCAGATGTGGAACAAGGTAAGCAGGTCCAGGTGAGTCCCCGGTGGTGACAAGAGTCACCACGTCCAGGTGAGGCCCGGTGGAGACCAGGATCACCAGGTACAGGGGAGGCCTTTGAAAAAGCAGAGTCAACAGTTCGAGGTCAGGCGCAGTTTCCAACCAGGGTCAGCAGGTCCAAGTCAGGCCAAAGTGGGTTTCACAGTCACTAGGGCACGGTGAGACCCAGAGGGGAACCAGAGTCACGTGGTCCAGGTGAGTTCCAGTTGTGGAACACAGTCACCGCGTCCTGATTTTGCCCAGTTGAGGACCATGGTCAACAGGGCCAGGTGAGGCTCAGATGGGGACCAGAGTCCCCCAATCCAGGTGAAGCCCAGGTGGGGACCACAGTCACTAGATCCAGGGGAGTCTCAGGTGCAGACTAGAATCACCAGGTGCAGGTGAGATGCAGGTGGCAACCACACTGACCAGGTCCCGGTGAGGCCCTGGTGGGGACCAGCGTCACGAGGTACATGAGAAGCTAGAAACACTGCAGCCACCAGGTCCACATGATGTCCATGTGGGAACGAGAATCACCAGTTACAGGTAAGGACCAGGTGGGGATCCGAGTGACCATGTCCAGGTGAGACCCAGGTGGGAACCAGTGTCACCATTTCCAGGTGTGGCCCAGGTGAAGACCAGAGTTAATAGTTCCGGCTGGGTCACTGTTAGTGAACAGTGTAACCATATCCTGATGCTACCCAGGTGGGTACCAGAGACACCAGGTCCTGGTGAGGCCCAGGTGGGACTAGAGACAAGAGGTCCAGGTGAGGTCCCGATGGGAACCACAGTACCAGGTCAGGTGAGGCCATGCTTAGGATCAGAGTCACCAGTTAAAGGTTTGGCCCAGGTGGAGCCAGAGTCACTTGGTACAGAAGAGGCCAAAGTCCGGACCAGAGTTACCAGGATCAGGTCAGTCCCAGTGGGGAACAGAGTAACCATGTCCCGATGATGCCCAGATAGAACCAGCGTCACCAAGTACAGATGAGGCGCAGGTGGGGAGCATGTTCACTAGGTTCCGTTGAGGCCCTGTTGAGGACCTGAGTCACCAGGTCTAGTTGAGGACTAGAGGGGTACCAGATTCACCTGATCTAGGTGACATCCAGATGGGGACCAGAGTCACCATGTCAGGCTGAGGACCAGAGTGGATCCAGAGTCATCATGTCCAGGTGAGGCTCAGGTGTGGAACAGAGTATCCAGGTCATAATGTTCCACAGGTGAGGACCAGAGTCACCAGATCTGGGTGAGGCCCAGTTAGGATCAGAGTCACCAGTTCCAATGAGGTCAAGAAGGCGTGCACAGCAATCAGGTCCAGGTGGGGAAGAAAGTCAACAGGACTGTGTGAGGCCCAGATGGGGACCATATTCACCAGGTCCAGGTGATTCCCAGGTGGGGACCAGGGTTACCAGGTCCGGGTGAGGACCAGGTAAGGACCAGATTCACCAGGTCCAAGTGAGGCCCACATGGGGACCTGTGTCACCAGGTATGGATGAGACCCAGGTGGCAACCCCACTCACCAGTTCCGGCTGAGGCCAACAAGCAGGCCATGCAGAGGAACCGTGTCCCGATGATGTCCAGGTAGGGACCAGAGTTACCAGGTCCAGGTGAGGCCAGCATGCAGGCCAGAGTCACCAGATCCAGGTGAGGCCCTATTGGGGATGGGAGTCACAAGATAAATGTGAGTCTACAAGCACACCACAGTCACCAGGTCCAGGTGTGGTTCATGTGGGAACAGGAGTCACCAGGTCCAGCTGAGACCCAGTTGGGGACGACAGTCACCAGTCCAGAATGAGGCCTAGGTTGGGGGACGAGAGTCATCAGGACCAGTTGAGGCCAAAGTGTGCAGCAAAGTTATCATGTCAAGGTGAGGCCCAGGTGGGGAACAGAGTAACCATGTCCCATTGATGCCAGGTGGGAAAAGAGTCACAAGGTCCAGACGAAGCCTAAGTTTGGAGTAGATTCACCAGGTCCTGTTGAGGCCCACCTGAGGACCAGTGTCCCCAGCTCCGGGTGTGTCACCCGGTTCTGGTGATATCCATGTGGTGACCAGTGTCACAAGTCAGGGTAAGGCCCTGAGGGGGACGAGAATCACTAGGTCCAGGTGAGGCCCCGATGTGGAACTGTGAAACCAGGTCCCAAGATGCCAATATGAGGACCTGAGTCACCAGGTCGAGGTGAGGTCCCTGTGGGAACCAGTCACCCCATCCAGGTGAGGCCCAGGTGGGACCAAAGTCACCAAGTCCTGGTGAGGCCCAGGTATATAAGAGAGTATCCAGGTCCCAATGATGCCCAGGTAAGGACCAGAGTCAACAGGTCCAGGAGAGGCCCAAATATGGATCAGAGTCATTGTGTTCCAGGTGAGGCCAGATGGAGACCACAGGAACCAGGTCCAGGAGAGCCCCATATGGGAAACCGAGGCACCAGATCCAGGTGAGGTCCAGGAGGGACCACAGTCCCAAGGTCCAGGTGAGGCGCAGGTGGCAACATGATTCACCAAGTCCAGGTGAGGCCCACGTGGTGACCTGTCACCAGATCCAGGTGCGGACCAGCTAAGATCCAGATTCACCAGGCGAAAGTGAACCCCAAGGGGTGACCAGAGTCACCAGGTAAGGGTGAGGCTCCGAGGGGGAACCAGAGTAACCAGTTTAGTTTGAGGCCCAGAATGGGACCAGAGGTCCCTGGACAAAGTGAGGCCCAGGTGTGGAATAGAGTATCCAGGTCCCAATGATGCCTGGGTGAGGACCAGAGTCACTAGGGCCATGCAGGCCCAGATGGGGAACAGAATCACTAGGTCCTGGTGAGGCATAGAATAAGAACAGAGTCACCAGTATCGGGTGAGCCCCTTGTGGGAACCAGAGCCACTCTATCCCGCTGAGTCCCAGGTCCATGTGAGGCCCACGTGAGGACCAGATTCATCAGGTCGAATTGAGGCATAGCTGGGGACAAGAGTCATCAGGACTGGGTGCGGCCTAGGTGGGGCAAGATTCAGCAGTTCTGAGTTAGGTCAAAGTGGGGACGAGAGACACCAGTCCAGGTGAGGCCAAACTGAGACCAGAGTCACCAGATACAGGTGATTTCCAGGTGGGGACCAGAGTCACGAGATCCAGGTGAAGTCCAGGTGGGGATCAGAGTCACTAGGTGCAGATGAGGCCCAGGTGAGGACCAGAGTTACCAGGTACACGTGAGGCCCCGGTGGGGATCAGAGGTAACAGGTCCATGTGAGGCGAGCTTGGGGAATATGGTCAAGAGTTGTAATTGAGGCCCAGGTGTGGAACACAGTAAGCAGGTCCAGATGAGTCCCCGGTGGTGACTAGAGACACCACATGCAGGTGAGGCCCAGTTGGGCATCAGGATCACCAGGTACAGGGGAGGCACTTGAAAGAACCAGAGTCAACAGTTCGAGGTCAGCCACAGGTGGCAACCAGGGTCAGCAGGTCGAAGTCAGGCCAAAGTGGGGTTCACAGTGACTAGGGCACGGTGAGACCCAGAGGGGGACCAGAGTCACCTTGTCCAGGTGAGGTCCAGTTGTGGAACACAGTCACACGGTCCCAATTTTCCCCAGTTGAGGACCATGGTCAAAGGACCAGGTGAGGCCCAGATGGGGACCGGAGTCCCCAAATCCAGGTGAAGCCCAGGTGGGGACCACAATCACCAGATCCAGGGGAGTCTCAGGTGCAGACCAGAATCACCAGGTCCAGGTGAGGTGCAGGTGGCAACCACACTCACCAGGTCCCGGTGAGTCCCTGGTGGGGACCAGAGTCACGAGGTACATGAGAAAATAGAAACACTGCAGCCACCAGGTCCACATGATGTCCATGTGGGAATGAGAATCACCAGTTACAGGTGAGGACCAGGTGGGGATCCGACTCACCATGTCCAGGTGAGACCGAGGTGGGAACCAGTATCACCATGTCCAGGTGTGGCCCAGGTGAAGGCCAGAGTTAATAGGTCAGGCTGGGTCACTGTTATTGAACAGTGTAACCATATCCTGATGCTACCGAGGTGGGTACCGAGACACCAGGTCCTGGTGAGGCCCAGTTAGGACCAGAGACATGAGGTCCAGGTGAAGTCCCGATGGGAACCACAGTCACCAGGTCAGGTGAGGCCATGCTTACGATCAGAGGCACCAGTTACAGGTGAGGCCCAGGTGGAGCCAGAGTCACCTGGTACAGAAAATGCCAAAGTCAGGAATAGTGTTACCAGGATCAGGTCACTCACAGTGGGGAATAGAGTAACCATGTCCCGATGATGCACACGTAGAACCAGAGTCACCATATCCAGATGAGGCGCAGTTGGGGAGCATATTCACTAGGTCCCGGTAAGGCCCAGTTGAGGACTAGAGTCACCAGGTTTGGATGAGGCCTTGAGGGGTACCAGATTCACCAGGTCTAGGATACATACAGATGGTGACCAGAGTCTCCATGTCAGAGGGAGGCCCAGAGTGGATCCAGAGTCATCATGTCCAGGTGAGGCTCAGGTGTGGAGCAAAGTTATCATGTCCAGGTGAGGCCCAGGAGGGAAACAGAGTAACCATGATCCCATTGATGCCAGGTGGGAAAAGAGTCACAAGGTCCATACGAGACCTAAGTAAGGAGTAGATTCAACAGGTACTGTTGAGATCCAGCTGAGGACAAGTGTCGCCAGCTCCGGTTGAGTCCCAGAGGGGGACCAGAGTCACCCGGTACTGGTGATATCCAGCTGGGGACCAGAGTCAGCACGTCAGGGTGAGGCCCAGAGGGGACGAGAATCACTAGGTCCAGGTGAGGCCCCGATGTGGAACTGAGAAACCAGGTCCCATGATGCCAATATGAGGACCTGAGCCACCAGGACCAGGTGATGTCCCTGTGGGAACAAGTCACCTTGTCCAGGTGAGGCCCAGGTGGGACCACAGTCACCAGGTCCAGATGAGGCCCAGGAATATAAGAGAGTATCCAGGACCCAATGATGCCCAGGTAAGGACCAGAGTCAACAGGTCCAGGAGAGGCCCAAATATGGATCAGAGTCATTGTGTTCCAGGTGAGGCCAGATGGAGACCACAAGAACCAGGTCCAGGAGAGCCCCATATGGGAAACAGAGCCACCAGATCCAGGTGAGGTCCAGGTGGGACCACAGTCACAAGGTGCAGGTGAGGCGCAGGAGGCAACAGGATTCAACAAGTCCAGGTGAGACCCAGGTGGCGACCAATCACCAGATCCAGGTGCGGACCAGCTAAGGACCAGTTTCAGCAGGCCCATGTGAAGCCCAAGGGGTGACCAGAGTCACCAGGTAGGGGTGTGGCCCACAGGGGGAACCAGAGTAACCAGTTTAGTTTGAGGCCCAGAATGGGACCAGAGGTCCCTCGTCAAAGTGAGGCGCAGGTGTGGAATAGATTATCCAGGTCCCAATGATGCCTGGGTGAGGACCAGAGTCACTAGGGCCATGCAGGCCCAGATGGCAAACAGAATCACTAGGTCCTGGTGAGGCATAGAATAACACCACAGTCAGCAGAATCAGGTGATCCCCTTGTGGGAATCAGAGCCACTCTATGGAGCTGAGTCCCAGGTCCATGTGAGGCCCAGGTGAGGACCAGATTCATCAGGTCGAATTGAGGCATAGCTGGGGACAAGAGTCACCAGGTCTGGGTGCGGCCTAGGTGTGGCAAGATTCTGCAGTTTTGAGTTAGTTCAATGTGGGGATGAGAGACACCAGGTCCAGGTGAGGGCAAAGTGAGGACCAGAGTCACCAGATCCAGGTGAGGTCCATGTTGGACAGAGAGTCACCAGGTCCAGGAGAGTTCCAGGTGGGGACCAGAGTCACCAGATCCAGGTGAAGTCCAGGTGGGGACCAGAGTCACCAGATCCAGGTGAAGCCCAGGTGGTGACCAGAGTCACTAGGTCCAGATGAGGCCCAGGTGAGGACCAGAGTTACCAGACACCTGAGGCCCCGGTGGGGATCAGTTGCAACAGGTCTACTTGAGGCCCAGGAGTAGAACACAGTAACAAGGGCCAGGTGAGTCCCCGGTGTTGACAAGAGTCACCACGTCCATGTGAGGCCCAGGTGGGGACCAGGATCACCAGGTCCAGGAGAGGCTCTTGAAAGAACCAGAGTCAAAAGTTCGAGGTCAGGAGCAGGTTGCAACAAGGGTCAGCAGGTCCAAGTCAGGCCAAAGTGGGGTTAAGAGTCACTAGGGCACGGTGAGACCCAGAGGGGGACCAGAGTCAACTGGTCCAGGTGAGGTCCAGTTGTGGAACACAGCCACCTGGTCCCAATTTTCCCCAGTTGAGGACCATGGTCAACAAGGCCAGGTGAGGTCCAGATGGGGATCAGAGTCCCCAAATCCAGGTGAAGCCCAGGTGGGGACCACAGTCACCAGATCCAGGGTAGTCTCAGGTGCAGACCAGAATCACCAGATCCAGGTGAGGTGCAGGTGGCAACCACACACACCAGGTCCCGGTCAGGCCCTGCTGGGGACCAGAGTCATGAGGTACATGAGAAGCTAGAAACACTGCAGCCACCAGGTCCACATGATGTCCATATGGGAACGAGAATCACCAGTTACAGGTGAGGACTAGGTGGGGTCCGACTCAACATGTCCAGGTGAGACCCAGGTGGGAACCAGTGTCACCATGTCCAGGTGTGGCTCAGGTGAAGACCGGAGTTAATAGGTCCGGCTGAGTCACTGTTAGTGAACAGTATAAGCATATCTTGATGGTACCCAAGTGGGTACCGGAGACACCAGGTCCTGGTGAGGCCAGGTGGGATCAGAGACATGAAGTCCAGGTGATTTCCCGATGGGAACCACAGTCACCAGGTCAGGTGAGGCCATGCTTAGGATCAGAGTCACCAGTTACAGGTGAGGCCCAGGTGGAGCCAGAGTCACCTGGTACATAAGAGGCCAAAGTTAGGACCATAGTTACCGGGATCAGGTCAATCCCAGAGGGTAATACAGTAACCATGTACCGATGATGCCCAGGTAGAACCAGAGTCACCAGGTCCAGATGAGGCGCAGTTTGGGCCATGTTCACTAGATTCCGGTGAGGCCCAGTTGAGGACCAGAGTCACCAGGTCAAGTTGAGTACTAGAGGGATACCAGATTGACCTGGTCTACGTGACATCCAGATGTAGAACAGAGTCCACATGTCAGGCTGAGGCCCAGAGGGGATCCAGATTCATCATGTCCAGGTGAGGCTCTGGTGTGGAACAGAGTATCCAGGTCATAATGGTCCACAGGTGAGGACCAGAGTCACCAGATCTGGGTGAGTCCCAGTTAGGATCAGAGTCACCAGTTCCAGGTGAGGCCAAGAAGGAGTCCACAGCAATCAGGCCCAGGTGGGGAACAAAGTCACCAGGACTGGGTGAGGCCCAGATGGGGACCAGATTCAACAGGCCCAGGTGAATCCCAGGTGGTGACCAGAGTTACCAGTTCCGGGTGAGGACCAGGTAAGGACCAGATTCACCAGGTCCAAGTGAGTCCCGCGTGGGGACCTGTGTCACCAGGCATGGTTGAGGCCCAGATGACAACACCACTCACCAGGTCCAGGTGATTCCAAACTGCAGGCTATGCAGAGGAACAATATCCCGATGATACCCAGGTACTGACTAGAGTTACCATATCCAGGTGAGGCCAACATGCAGGCCATGCAGTGGAACCATGTCCCGATGATTCCCAGGTAGGGACCAGAGTCACCAGGTCCAAATGAGGCCCAGATGGAGCATATTCACTAGGTCCAGGTGAGGCCCAGTTGAGGACCTGAGTCACCAGGTTTGGGTGAGGCCCAGGTGGCAACCCCACTCACCAGGTCCAAGTGAGGCCAACCAGCAGGCCAGAGTCACCAGATCCACGTGAGGCCGTAGTGGGCACCGGAGTCACCAGGTAAATGTGAGTCTACAAGAACACCACAGTCACCAGGTCCAGGTGTGGTTCATGTGGGAACGAAGGTCACCAGGTCCAGGTGAGACCCAGGTGGGGACAACAGTCTCCAGGTCCAGATTGAGTCCTAGGTGGGGGGACCATGGTCATCAGGACCACTTGAGGCCAAAGGGCGGAGCAAAGTTATCATGTCCATGTGAGGCCCAGGTGCGGAAGAGAGTAACCATGTCCCATTGATGCCAGGTGGGAAAAGAGTCACAAGGTCCAGACGAGGCCTAAGTGAGGAGTATATTCACCAGGTCCTGTTGAGACCCAGTTGAGGACCAGTGTCCCCAGGTCCGGAAGAGTCCCAGAGGGGGACCAGAGTCACCCGGTTCTGGTGATATCCAGGTGGGGACCAGAGTCAGCACGTCAGTGTGAGGCCCAGAGCGGGACGAGAATCACTAGGTCCAGGTGAGGCCCCGATGTGGATTTGAAAAACCAGGTCTCATGATGCCCATTTGAGGACCTGAGTCACCAGGTCCAGGTGAGGTCCCTGTGGGAACCAGTCACCCCGTCCAGGTGAGGCCCAGGTGGGACCACAGTCACCAGGTCCAGATGAGGCCCAGGTATATAAGAGAGTATCCAGGTCCGAATGATGGCCAGGTAAGGACCAGAGTCAACAGGTCCAGGAGAGGCCCAAATATGGATCAGAGTCATTGTGTTCCAGGTGAGGCCAGATGGAGACCACAGGAACCAGGTCCAGGAGAGCCCCATATGGGAACCAGAGCCACCAGTTCCTGGTGAGGTCCAGGAGGGACCACAGTCACAAGGTCCAGGTGAGGCGCAGGTGGCAACATGATTCACCAAGTCCAGGTGAGACCCAGGTGGCGACCAGTCACCAATTCCAGGTGTGGACCAGCTAAGGACCAGATTCACCAGGCCCAAGTGAAGCCAAGGGGTGACCAGAGTCACGAGGTAAGGGTGAATCCGAGAGGGGCACCAGAGTAACCAGTTTAATTTGAGGCCAAGAATGGGACCAGAGGTCCCTGGTCAAAGAGGAGCCCAGGTGTGGAATAGAGTATCCAGGTCCCAATGATGCCTGGGTGAGGACCAGGGTCACTAGGGCCATGCAGGCCCAGATGGGGAACAGAATCACTAGGTCCTTGTGAGGCATAGAAAAAGACCCGAGTCACCAGTAACAGGTGAGACTCTTGTGGGAACCAGAGCCACTCTATGCAGCTGAGTCCCAAGTCCATGTGAGTCTTGGTGAGGCCCAGTTAGGATCAGAGTCACCAGTTCCAGGTGAGGCCAAAAAGGAGTCCACAGCAATCAGGTCCAGGTGGGGAAGAAAGTCAACAGGACTGGGTGAGGCACAGATGGGGACCAGATTCACCAGGACCAGGTGATTCCCAGGTGGTGACCAGAGTTACCAGTTCCAGGTGACCACCAGGTAAGGACCAGATTCACCAGGTCCAAGTGAGGCCCACGTGGGGACCTGTGTCACTAGGCATGGGTGAGGCCCAGGTGACAAACCCACTCACCAGGTCCAGGTGATGCCAACCTCCAGGCCATGCAGAGGAACCAGGTCCCAATGATGCCCAGGTAGGGACGAGAGTTACCACGTCCAGGTGAGGCCAACCTACAGGCCATGCAGTGGAACCATGTCCCGATGATGCCCAGGTAGGGACCAGAGTTACCAGGTACAGGTGAGGCCAACCTGCAATCATGCAGTGGAACCATGTCCCGATGATGCCCAGGTAGGGACCCGAGTCACCAGGTCCAAATGAGGCCCAGAAGGAGCATATTCACTAGGTCCAGGTGAGGCCCAGTTGAGGACCAGAGTCACCAGACCTGGTTGAGGCCCAGAGGGGTACCAGACTCCCCTGGTCCAGGTGACTTCCATATGGGGACCAGAGTCACCAGGTCAGGTTGATGCCCAGAGAGGTTCCAGAGTCATGATGTCCAGGTGAGGCTCAGGTGTGGAACAGAGTCACCAGGTACCAATGATGCCCAGGTGAGGACCAGAGTCACCTGGTCTAGGCGACGTGCAGATAGGATCAGAGTCACCCGTTTCAGGTGAGGCCAAGAATGAGTCCACAGCAATCAGGTCCAGGTGGGGAACAAAGTCACCAGGACTGGGTATGGCCCAGATGGGGACCAGATTCACCAGGTCCCGGTGAGGCCCTGGTGGGGACCAGAGTCAAGAGGTACATGAGAAGCTCAAAACACTGCAGCCACCAGTTCCACATGAGTCCATGTGGGTACGAGAATCACCAATTACACGTGAGGACCAGGTGGGGATCCGACTCACCATGTCCAGGTGAGACCCAGGTGGGAACCAGTGTCACCATGTCCAGGTGTGTCCCAGGTGAAGCCCAGAGCTAATAGGTCCGGCTGTGTCACTGTTAGTGAACAGTGTAACCATATCCTGATGCTACCCATGTGGGTATCAGAGACACCAGGTCCTGGTAAGGCCCAGGTGGGACCGGAGACATGAGGTCCAGGTGAGGTCCCGATGGGAAGCACAGTCACCAGGTCAGATGAGGCCATGCGTAGGATCAGAGTCACCAGTTACAGGTGAGGCCCAGGTGGAGCCAGAGTGACCTGGTATAGAAGAGTCCAAAGAGAGGACCAGAGTTACCAGGATCAGGTAATTCCCAGTGTGGAATAGAGTAACCATGTCCCGATGATGCCCAGGTAGGGACTAGAGTCACCAGGTCCAGATGAGGCCCAGATGGAGCATATTCACTAGGTCCAGGTGAGGCCCAGTTGAGGACCAGAGTCACCAGATCTGGTTGAATCCTAGAGGGGTGCAAGAATCACCAGGTCCAGGTGACATCCAGATGGGGACCAGGGTCACCAGGTCAGGGTGAGGCCCAGAGAGGTTCCAGTGTCATCATGTTCAGGTGAGGCTCAGGTGTGGATCAGAGTCTCCAGGTACCAATGATTTGTAGTTGAGGACCAGAGTCACCAGGTTTGGGTGACACTCAGATACGATCAGATTCACCCGTTTCAGGTGAGGCCAAGGAAGAGTCCACAGCAATCAGGTCCAGGTGGGGAAAAAAGTCACCAGGACTGGGTGAGGCACAGATGGGGACCAGATTCACCAGTTCCAGGTGAGAACCAGGTGGTGACCAGAGTCCCCGGGCCTGGGAAAGGACCAGGTAAGAACAAGATTCACCAGGTCCAAGAGTCCCACGTGGAGACCTGAGTCACCAGGTATGGGTGAGGCCCAGGTGTCAACCCCACTCACCAGGTCCAGGCGAGCCCAAACTGCAGGCCAGAGTCACCAGATCCAGGTGAGGCCCTAGTGGGTACCGGAGTCACCACGAAAATGTGAGTCTACAAGTACACCACAGTCACCAGGTCCAGGTTTAGTTTATGTGGGAACGAGAATCACCAGGTCCAGGTGAGACCCAGGTGGGGACCACAGTCACCAGGTCCAGATTGAGGCCTAGGTGGGGGAATCAGAGTCATCAGGACCAGTTGAGGCCAAAGTGTGGAGCAAAGTTATCATGTCCAGGTGAGCCCCAGGTGGGGAACAGAGAAATCATGTCCCATTGATGCCAGGTGGGAAAAGAGTCACAAGGTACAGATGAGGTCTAATTGAGGAGTAGATTCACCAAGTCCTGTTGAGGCCCAGTTTAGGACCAGTGTCCCCAGCTCCGGGTGAGTCCCATTGGGGACTAGAGTCACCAGATCCAGGTCAAGTCCCGGTGGGGACCAGTCACCAGATCGAGGTGAAGCCCAGGTGGGGAGCAGAGTCACTAGGTGCAGATGAGGCCCAGGTGAGGACCAGAGTTACCAGGTACACGTGAGGCCCCGGTGGGGATCAGAGGCAACAGGTCCATGTGAGGCCAGCATGGGGACCATGGTCAACAGGTCTACTTGAGGCCCAGGTGTGGAACACTGTAACCAGGTCCAGGTGAGTCCCCAGTGGTGACAAGGGTCACCACGTCCAGGTGAGGCCCAGGTGGGGACCTGGATCACCAGGTCCAGGGGAGGCCCTTGAAAGAACCAGAGTCAACAGTTCGAGGTCAGGCGCAGGTGACAAACAGGGTCAGCAGCTCGAAGTAAGGCCAAAGTGGGTTCACAGTCACTAGGGCACGGTGAGACCCAGAGGGGGACCAGAGACACCTGTCCAGGTGAGGTCCAGTTGTGGAACACAGTCACCGGGTCCCAAATTTTGCCCAGTTGAGGACCATGGTCAAAAGGGCCAGGTGAGGCCAAGATGGGGACCGGGGTCCCCAATTCCAGGTGAAGCCAAGGTGGGGACCACAGTCACCAGATCCAGGGTAGCCTCAGGTGCAGACCAGAATCACCAGGTCCAGGTGAGGTGCAGGTGGCAACCACACTCACCAGGTCCCGGTGAGGCCCTGGTGGGGACCAGAGTCACGAGTTACATGAGAACCTAGAAACACTGCAGCCACCAGGTCCACATGATGTCCATGTGGGAATGAGAATCTCCAGTTACAGGTGAGGACCAGGTGGGGATCCGACTTACAATGTCCAGGTGAGGCCCATGTGGGAACCAGTGTCACCATGTCCAGGTGTGGCCCAGGTGAAGACTAGAGTTAATAGGTCCGTCTGTGTCACTGTTAGTGAACAGTGTAACCATATCCTGATGCTACCCATGTGGGTACCAGAGACACCAGGTCCTGGTAAGGCCCAGGTGGGACCGGAGACATGAGGTCCAGGTGAGGTCCCGATGGGAACCACAGTCACCAGGTCACGTGAGGCCATTCTTAGGATCAGAGTCACCAGTTACAGGTGAGGCCCAGGTGGAGCCACAGTCACCTGGTACAGAAGAGGCCAAAGTCAAGACCAGAGTTACCAGGATTAGGTCAGTCCCAGTGGGGAATAGAGTAACCATGTCTCGATGATGCCCAGATAGAACCAGAGTCACCAGGTACAGATGAGGCACAGGTGGGGAGCATGTTCACTAGGTCCCCGTGAGGCCCAGTTGAGGACCAGAGTCACCAGGTCAAGTTGACGCCTAGAGGGATACCAGATTCACCTAGTCTAGGTGACATCCGGATGGGGACCAGAGTCATCATGTCAGGGTGAGGCTCAGGTGTGGAACAGAGTATCCAGGTCATAATGGTCCATAGGTGAGGACCAGAGTCACCAGATATGGGTGAGGCCCAGTTAGATTCAGAGTCACCAGTTCCAGGTGAGGCCAAGAAGGAGTCTACAGCAATCAAGTCCAGGTGGGTTGATAAAGTCACCAGGACTGGATGAGGACCAGATGGGGACCAGATTAACCAGGTTCATGTGATTCCCAAGTGGTGACCCGAGTTAGGAGTTCCGGGTGAGGACCAGGTAAGACCAGATTCACAAGGTCCAAGTGAGACCCACGTGGGGACCTGTGTCACCAGGCTTGGGTGAGGCCAAGGTGACAACGCCACTCACCAGGTCCAGGTGAGGCCAACCTGCAGGCCATGCAGAGGAACCATGTCCCGATGATGCCCAGATAGGGACCAGAGTCACCAGGTCCAAAGGAGGCCCAGATGGAGCATATTCACTAGCTCCAGGTGAGGCCCAGTTGAGGACCAGAGTCAACAGAAGTGGTTGAGGCAGAGAGGGGTACCAGAATCACCTGGTCCAGGTGACATCCAGATGGAGACCAGAGTCAGCAGGCAGGGTTAGGCCCAGAGTGGTTCGAGAGTCCAGAGCCTCATGTCCAGGTGAGGCTCAGGTGTGGAACAGAGTCACCAGGTACCAATGATGCCCTGGTGAGGACCAGAGTCACCAGGTCTGGGTGACGCGCAGATAGGATCAGAGTCACCAGTTCCAGGTGAGGCCAAGAAAGAGATCACAGCAATCAGGTCCAGGTGGGGAACAAAGTCACCAGGACTGGGTGAGGCTCAGATTGGGACCAGATTCACCAGGTCTAGGTGAAGCCCAGGTGGTGACCAGTGTCCCCGGGTCTAGGAAAGGACCAAGTAAGGACCAGATTCACCAGATAGAAGAGGCCCACGTGGGGACCTGAGTCACCAGGTATGGGTGAGCCCCAGGTGGCGACCCCACTCACCAGGTCCAGGTGAGGCAAACCTGCAGGCCAGAGTCACCAGATACAGGTGAGGCCCTAGCGGGGACCAGACTCACCATGTAAATGTGAGTTTACCAGAAGACCACAGTCACCAGGTCCAGGTGTGGTTCATGTGGGAACGAGAGTCACCAGATCCAGGTGAGACCCAGGTGGGGACCACAGTCACCAGTTCCAGATTGAGGCCTAGGTGGGGGGACCAGAGTCATCAGGACCAGTTGAGGCCAAAGTGTGGAGCAAAGTTATCATGTCCAGTTGAGGCCCAGGTGGGGAACAGAATAACCATTTCCCATTGATGCCAGGTGGGAAGAGTCACAAGGTCCAGAAGAGGCCTAAGTGAGGAGTAGATTCACCAGGTCCTGTTGAGGCCCAGTTGAGGAACAGTGTCCCCAGGTCCGGTTGAGTCCCAGATGGGGACCAGATTCACCCGGTTCTGGTGATATCCAGGTGGGGACCAGAGTCACCACGTCAGGGTGAGGCCCAGAGAGGCCGAGAATCACTAGGTCGAAGTGAGGCCCCGATGTGGAACTGAGAACCCAGGTCCCATGATGCCCATATGAGGACCTGAGTCACCAGGTCCAGGAGAGGTCCCTGTGGGAACCAGTCACCTCATCCAGGTGAGGCCCAGGTGGGACCACAGTCACCAGGTCCAGGTGAGGCCCAGGTATATAAGAGAGTATCCAGGTCCTAATGATGCCCAGGGATGGACCAGAGTCAACAGGTCCAGGAGAGGCCCAAATATGGATCAGAGTCATTGTGTTCCAGGGGAGGCCAGATGGAGATCACAGGAACCAGGTAAAGGAGAGCCCCATATGGGAACCAGAGCCACCAGATCCAGGTGAGGTCCAGGTGGGACCACAGTCACAGGTCCATTTGAGGCACAGGTGGCAACAGGATTCACCAAGTCCAGGTAGGCCCAGGTGGCGACCAATCACCAGATCCAGGTGAGGACCAGCTAAAGACCAGACTCACCAGGCCCAAGTGAAGCCCAAGGGGTGACCAGAGTCACCAAGTAAGGGTGAGGACCAGAGGGGGAACCAGGGTAACCATTTAGTTTGAGGCCCAGAATGGGACCAGAAATCCCTGGTCAAAGTGAGACCCAGATGTGGAATAGATTATCCAGGTCCCAATGATGCCTGGGTGAGGACCAGAGTCACTAGCGACATGCAGGTCCAGATGTGGAACAGAATAACTAGGTACTGGTGAGGCATAGAATAAGACCACAGTCAGCAGTAACAGGTGAGCCCCTTGTGGGAGCCAGAGCCACTCTATCCAGCTGAGTCCCAGGTCCATTTGAGGCCCACGTGAGGACTAGATTCATCAGGTCGAATTGAGGCATAGTTGGGGACAAGAGTCACCAGGTGTGGGTGCGGCCTAGGTGGGGCAAGATTCAGCAGTTCTGAGTTTGGTCAAAGTGGGACGAGAGAAACCAGGTCCAGGTGAGGCCAAAGTGAGGACCAGAGTCACCAGATCCAGGTGAGGTCCAGGTGGGGACGAGAGTCACCAGATCCAGGTGAAGTCCAGGTGGGGACCAGAGTCACTAGGTCCAGATTAGGCCCAGGTGAGGACCAGAGTTACCAGGTAAACGTGAGGACCCGGTGGGAATCAGAGGCAACAGGTCCATGTGAGGCGTGCTTGGGGACCATGGTCAGGAGGTGTACTTAAGGCCCAGGTGTGGAACACAGTAAGCAGGTCCAGGTGAGTCCCCGGTGGTGACAAGGGTCACCACGTCCAGGTGAGACCCAGGTGGGGACCAGGATCACCAGGTAGAGGGGAGGCCCTTGAAAGTACCAGAGTCAACAGTTTGAGGTCAGGGGCAGGTGGCAACCAGGGTCAGGAGCTCGAAGTCAGGCCAAAGTGGGGTTCACAGTCACAAGGGCTCGGTGAGACACAGAGGGGGACCAGAATCACCTGGTCCAGGTGATGTCCAGTTGTGGAACACAGTCACTGAGTCCCAATTTTGCCCAGTTGTGGACCATGGTCAACAGGGCCAGGTGAGCCAGATATGGGGACCGGAGACTCAAATCCAAGTGAAGACCAGATCGGGACCACAGTCACCAGATCCAGGGTATTCTCAGGTGCAGGCCAGAATCACCAGGTCCAGGTGAGGTGCAGGTGGCAACCACACTCACCAGGTCCCGGTGAGGCCCTGGTGGGGACCAGAGTCACGAGGTACATGAGAAGCTAGAAACCCTGCAGCCACCAGGTCCACATCATGTCCATGTGGGAACGAGAATTACAAGTTACAGGTGAGGACCAGGTGGGGATCCGACTCACCATGTCCAGGTGAGACCCAGGTGGGAACCAGTGTCACCATATCTAGGTGTGGCCCAGGTGAACCCAGAGTTAATAGGTCCGGCTGGGTCACTGTTAGTGAACAGTGTAACCATATCCTGATGCTACCCAGGTGGGTACCAGAGACACCAGGTCCTGTTTAGGCCCAGGTGGGACCAGAGTCACCAGGTCAAGTTGAGGCCTAGAGGGGTACCAAATTCACCTGGTCTAGGTGACATCCAGATGGGGATCAGAGTCACCATCTCAGGCTGAGGCTCAGAGGGTATCCAGAGTCATCATGTCCAGGTGAGGCTCAGGTGTGTAACAAAGTATCCAGGTCATAATGGTCCACAGGTGAGGCCAGAGTCACCAGATCTGGTTGAGGACTAGAGGGGTACCAGAATCACCTGGTCCAAGTGACATCCAGATGGGGACCAGAGTCACCAGGTCAGGGTGAGGCCCAGAGTGGTTCCAGAGTCATCAAGTGCAGGTGAGGTTCAGGTGTGGAACAGTCTCACCAGGTACCAATGATGCCCACGTGAGAACCAGAGTACCCAGGTCTGGGTGACCCTCATATAGGATCGGAGTCACCAGTTCCAGGTGAGGAGAAGAAAGAGTCCACAGCAATCAGGTCCAGGTGGGGAACAAACTCACCAGGACTGCGTGAGGCCCAGATGGGGACCAGATTCACCAGGTCCAGGTGAGGCCCAGGTGGGGACCAGAGTCCCCGGGTCTGGGAGAGGACCAGGTAAGGAGCAGATTCACCAGGTCCAAGAGGCACACGTGGGGACCTGAGTCACCAGGTATGGGTGAGTCCCAGGTGGCAACCCCACTCACCAGGTCCAGGTGAGGCCAACCTGTAGGCCAGAGTCACCAGATCAAGGTGAGTCCCTAGTGGGGACCGGAGTCACCAGGTAAATGTGAGTCTACAAGAACACCACAGTCACCAGGTCCAGGTGTGGTTCATGTGGGAACGAGAGTCACCAGGTCCAGGTGAGACCCAGGTGGAGACCAGAGTCACCAGTTCCAGATTGAGGCCTAGGTGGGGGGACCAGAGTCATCAGGACCAGTTGAGGCCAAAGTGTGGAGCAAAGTTATCATATCCAGGTGAGGCCCAGGTGGGGAACAGAGTAACCATGTCCCATTGATGCCAGGTGGGAAAAGAGTGACAAGGTCCAGACGAGGCCTAAGTGAGGAGTAGATTCACCAGATCCTGATGAGGCCAAACTGAGGACCAGTGTCCCTAGCTCCGGGTGAGTCCCAAGGGGGAGCAGAGTCACCGGTTCTGGTGATATCCAGGTGGGGACCAGAGTCAGCACGTCGGAGTGAGGTCCAGAGGGGGACGAAAATCACTAAGTCCAGGTGAGGCCCCGATGTGGAACTGAGAAACCAGGTCCCATGATACCCATATGAGGACCTGAGTCACCAGGTCTAGGTGAGGGCCCTGTGGGAACCAGTGACCTCGTCCAGGTGAGGCCCAGGTGCGACCACAGTCACCAGGTCTTGTTGAGGCCCAGGTATATAAGAGCAGTATCCAGGTCCCAATGATGCCCAGGTGAGGACCAGAGTCAACAGGTCCAGGAGAGGCCCAAATATGGATCAGAGTCATTGTTTTCCAGGTGAGGCCAGATGGAGACCACAGGAACCAGGTCCAGGAGAGCCCCATATAAAAACCAGAGCCACCAGATCCAGGTGAGGTCCATGTGGGCCACAGACACAAGGTCCAGGTGAGGCGCAGGTGGCAACATGATTCACCAAGACCAGGTGAGGCTGAGGTGGCAAGCAGTCAGCACATCCAGATGCGGACCAGCTAAGGACCAGATTCACCAGGACCATGTGAAGCCCAAGGGGTGACCAGAGTCACCAGCTAAGGGTGAGGCCCAGAGGGGGAATTAGAGTAACCAGTTTAGTTTGAGGGCCAGAATGGGACCAGAGATCCCTGGTCAAAGTGAGGCCAAGGTGTGGAATAGAGTATCCAGTTCCGAATGATGCCTGGATAAGGACCAGAATCACTACGGATATGCAGGCCCAGATGGGAACAGAATGACTAGGTCCTGGTGAGACATAGAATAAGACCACAGTCACCAGTATCAGGTGAGCCCCTTGTGGGAACCAGAACTACTCTAACCAGCTCAGTCCCAGGTCCATGTGAGGCCCACGTGAGGACCGGATTCATCAGGTCGAATTGAGGCATAGCTTGGGACAAGAGTCACCAGGTCTGGGTGCGGCCTAGGTGGGGCAAGATTCAGCAGTTCTGAGTTAAGTCAAAGTGGGGACGAGAGACACCAGGTCCAGGTGAGGCCAAACTGAGGACCAGAGTCACCAGATCCAGGTGAGGTCCATGTTGGAAAGAGAGTCACCAGGTCCAGGAGAGGTCCAGGTGGGTTCCAGAGTCACTAGATCCAGATGAGGCCCAGGTGAGGACCACGTTACCAGGTACACGTGAGGCCCCAGTGGAGATCAGATGCAACAGGTCCATGTGAGGCCGGCTTGGGGACCTTGGTCAACAGGTTCACTTGAGACCCAGGTGTGGAACACAGTAAGCAGGTCCAGGTGAGTCCCCGGTGGTAACGAGAGTCACCACGTCCAGGTGAGGCCCAGGTGGGGACCAGGATCACCAGGTACAGGGGAGGCCCTTGAAAGAACCAGAGTCAACAGTTCGAGGTCAGGCCCAGGTGGCAACCAGGGTCAGCAGGTCCAAGTCAGGCCAAAGTGGGTTCACAGTCACTAGGGCACGGTGAGACCCAGAGGGGGACCAGAGTCACATGGTCCAGGTGAGGTCCAGTTGTGGAACACAGTCTCCGGGTCCCAATTTTGCCCAGTTGAGGACCATGGTCAACAGGGCCAGGTGAGGCCCAGATGGGGACCGGAATCCCCAAATCCAGGTGAAGCCCAGGTGGGAACCGCAGTCAGCAGATCCAGGGTACTCTCGGGTGCAGACCAGAATCACCAGCTCCAGGTGAGGTGCAGGTGGCAACCACACTCAACAGGTCCCGGTGAGTCCCTGGTGGGGACCAGAGTCACGAAGTACATGAGAAGCTAGAAACACTGCAGCCACCAGGTCCACATGATGTCCATGTGGGAACGAGAATCACCATTTACAGGGTAGGACCAGATGTGGATCCGACTCACCATGTCCAGGTGAGACCCAGGTGGGAACCAGTGTCACCATGTCCAGGTGTGGCCCAGGTGAAGACCAGAGTTAATAGGTCCGGCTGGGTCACTGTTAGTGAACAGTGTAACCGGATCCTGATGCTACCCAGGTGGGAACCAGAGACACCAGGTCCTGGTGAGGCCCAGGTTGGACCAGAGTCATGAGGTCCAGGTGAGGTCCCGATGGGAACCACAGTCACCAGGTCAGTTGAGGCCATGCTTAGGATTAGAGTCACCAGTAACCGGTGAACCGAAGGTGGACCCAGAGTCACCTGGTACAGAAGAGGCCAAATCAGGACCAGAGTTACCAGGATCAGGTCAGTCCCAGTGCGGAATGCAGTTACCGTGTCCCGATGATGCCCAGGTAGAACCTGAGTCACCAGGTCCAGATGAGGCACAGTTGGGGAGCATATTCACTAGGTCCCAGTGAGGCCCAGTTGAGGACCAGAGTCACCAGATCTGGTTGAGTCCTAGAGGGGTACCCGAATCACCTGGTCCAGGTGACATCCAGATGGAGACCAGAGTCACCAGGTCAGGGTGAGACACAGAGCGTTTCCAGAGTCATCATGTCCAGGTGAGGCTCAGGTGTGGAACAGAATATCCAGGTCATAATGGTCCCCAGGTGAGGACCAGAGTCACCAGATTCGTTGAGGTCCACTTAGGATCAGAGTCACCAGTTCCAGGTGAGGCCAAGAAGGAGTCCACAGCAATCAGGTCCAGGTGGGGAACAAAGTCACCAGGACTGGGTGAGGCCCAGATGGGGACCAGATTCACCAGGTCCAGGTGATTCCCAGGTGGTGACCAGAGTTACAGTTCCGGCTGAGGACCAGGTAAGGACCAGATTCACCAGGTCCAAGTGAGGCCCAAGTGGGTACCTGTGTCCCCAGGTATGGGTGATGCACAGGTGGCAACCACACTCACCAGGTCCAGGGGAGGCCATCCTTCGGGCCATGCATAGGAACCGTGTCCCGATGATTCCCATGTAGCAACCAGAGTTACCAGGTCCAGGTGAGGCCAACCTGCAGGCCATGAAGTGGAACCATGTCCCGATGATGCCCAGGTAGGGACCAGAGTCACCAGGTCCAAATGAGGGCCAGATCGAGCAAATTCACTAGGTCCAGGTGAGGCCCAGTTGAGGACCAGGGTCACCAGATCTGGTTGAGGCCCAGAGGGGTACCAGAATCACCTGGTCAAGGTGATATCCAGATGGGAATCAGAATCACCAGGTCAGGGTGAGGCCCAGAGAGGTTCCAGAGTCATCATGTCCAGGTGAGGCTCAGGTGTGGAACAGACTCACCATGTACCAATGATGCCCAGATGAGGACCAGAGTCACCAGATCTGGGTGACGCGCAGATAGGATCAGAGTCACCAGTTCCAGGTGAGGCAAAGAAAGAGTCCACAGCAATCAGGTCCAGGTGCGGAACAAAGTAAACAGGACTGGGTGAGGCCCAGATGGGGACAAGATTCACCTTGTCCAGGTGAGGCCCAGGCGATGACCAGAGACCCCAGGTTGGGAGAGGACCAGGTAAGGACCAGAATCACCAGGTCCAAGAGGCCGACATGGGGAACTGAGTCACCAGGTATGGGTGAGCCCCAGGTGGCAATCCCACTCACCAGTTCCAGGTGAGGCCAACCTGCAGGCCATGTAGTAGAACCATGTCCGATGATGCCCAGGTAGGGACCAGAGTCACCAGGTCCAAATGAGGCCAAGATGGAGCATATTCTCTAAGTCCAGGTGAGTCCCAGTTGAGGACCAGAGTCACCAGATCTGGTTGAGGCCTAGAGGGGTACCAGAATCACCTGGTCCAGGTTACATCCTAATGGGGACCAGAGTCACAAGGTCAGGGTGAGGCCCAGAGTGGTTCCAGAGTCATCATGTCCAGGTGAGGCTCAGATGTGGAACAGAGTATCCAGGTCATAATGGTCCACAGGTTAAGACCAGATTCAGCAGATTTATGTGAGGCCCACTTAGGATCAGAGTAACTAGTTCCAGGTGAGGCCAAGAAGGAGTCCACAGCAATCAGGTCCAGGTGCGGAACAAAGTCGCCAGGACTGGGGAGGCCCAGATGGGGACTAGATTCACAAGGTCCAGGAGATTCCCAGATGATGACCGGAGTTACCAGTTCCGGGTGAGGACCAGGTAAGGACCAGATTCACCAGGTCGAAGTGTAGCCCACGTGGGGACCCGTGTCACCAGGTATGGGTGAGACCCAGGTGGCAACCACACTCACCAGGTCCAGGTGAGGCCAACCTGCAGGCAATGCAGAGTAACCATGTTCCGATGATGCCCAGGTAGGGACCAGAGTTCCAGGTCCAAAGAGGCCCAGATGGATTATATTCACTAGGTCCAGGTGAGGCCCAGGTGAGGACCAGAGTCACCAGATCTGGTTGACCCTAGAGGGGTACCAGAATCACCTGGACCAGGTGAAATCCAGATGGGGACCAGAATCACCAGGTCAGGGTGAGGCCTAGAGAGGTTCCAGAGTCATCATGTGCAGGTGTGACTCCGGTGTGGAAGAGAGTATCCAGGTCATAATTTTCCATAGGTGAGGACCAGAGTCACCATATCTGGGTGAAGCCCAGATGGGGACCAGATTCACCAGGTCCACGTGATTCCCAGGTGGTGACCAGATTTACCAGATTCACCAAGTCCAGGTGATTCTCAGGTGGTGACCAGAATTACCAGATACACTGATCCAAGTTAGACCCACGTGGGGACCTGTGTCACCTAGTATGGGTGAGGCCCAAGTGGTAACCTCACTCACCAGGTCCAGGTGAGGCCATCCTGCAGGCCTTGCAGTGGAACCACGTCCCGAAGATGCCCATCTAGGGACTAGAGTTACCAGGTCCAGGTGAGGACAACCTGCAGGCAAGAGTCACCAGATCCAGGTGGGGACCAGAGTCTCCAGGTAAATGTGAGTCTACAAGAACACCACAGTCACCAGGTCCAGGTGTGGTTCATGTGGGAACGAGAGTCACCATGTCCAGGTGAGAGCCTGGTGGGGACCACAGTCACCAGGTCCAGATTGTGGCCTAGGTGGGGGGACGAGAGTCATCAGGACCATTTGAGGCCAAAGTGTGGGGCAAAGTTATCGTGTGCAGGTTAGGCCCAGGTGGGGAACAGAGTAACCGTGTCCTATTGATGCCAGGAGGGAAAAGAGTCACAAGGTCCAGATGAGGCCTAAGTGAGGAGTAGATTCACCAGGTCCTGTTGAGGCTCAGTTGAGGACCAGTGTCCCCAGCTCTGGGTGAGTCCCAGAAGGGGACCAGAGTCGCCCGGTTCTGGTGATATCCAGGTGGGGACAAGAGTCACCACGTCATGGTGAGGCCCAGAGGGGGACGAGAGTCACTAGGTCCAGATGAGGTCCCGTTGTGGAAATGAGAAACCAGGTCCCATGATGCCCATATGAGGACCTGAGTCACCAGGTCCAGGTGAGGTCCCTGCAGGAACCAGTCACCCCGTCCAGGTGAGGCCCAGGTGGGACCACAGTCACCAGGTCCAAGTGAGGCCCAGGTATATAAGAGAGTATCCAGGTCCCAATGATGCCCAGGTAAGGACCAGAGTCAACAGGTTCAGGAGAGGCCCAAATATGGATCAGAGTCATTGTGTTCCAGGTGAGGCCAGATGGAGACCACAGGAACCAGGTCCAGGAGAGGCCCATATGGGAACCAGAGCCACCAGATCCAGGTGAGGTTCAGGTGGGACCACAGTCACAAGGTCAAGGTAAGGTGCAGGTGGCAACAGGATATACCAAGTCCAGGTGAGGCCCAGGTGGCGACCAGTCACCAGATCCAGGTGCGGACCAGCTAAGGTCCAGATTCACCAGCCCCAAGTGAAGCCCACGGGGTGACTAGAGTCACCAGGTAAGGGTGAGGCCCAGAGGGGCAACCAGAGTAACCAGTTTAGTTTGAGGCCCATAATGGGACCAGAGATCCCGGGTCAAAGTGAGGCCCAGGTGTGGAATAGAGTATCCAGGTCCGAATGATGCCTGGGTGAGGACCAGAGTCACTAAGGCCATGGAGGCCCAGATGGGGAACAAAATCACTAGTTCCTGTTGAGGCATAGAATAAGACCACAGTCACCAGTATCAGGGGAGGCCCTTGTGGGAACCAGAGCCACTGTATCCAGCTGAGTCCCAGGTCCATGTGAGGCCCACGTTAGGACCAGATTCATCAGGTCGAATTGAGGCATAGCTGGGGACAAGAGTCATCAAGTCTGGGTGTGGCCTAGATGGGGCAAGATTCAGCAGTTCTGAGTTAGGTCAAAGTGGGGATGAGAGACACTAGGTCCAGGTGAGGTCAAAGTGAGGACCAGAGTCACCAGATCCAGGTGAGGTCCAGGTGGGGACCAGAGTCACCAGATCCAGGTGAATTCCAGGTGGGGACCAGAGTGACCAGATCCAGGTGAAGCCCAGGTGGGGACGAGAGTCACTAGGTCCACATGAGACCCATGTGAGGACCAGAGTTACCAGGTACACGTGAGGCCCCGGTGGGGATCAGAGGCAAAAGGTCCATGTGATTCTGTCTTGGGGACCATGGTGATCAGGTATACTTGTGGCCCAGGTATGGAACACAGTAAGCAGGTCCAAGTGAGTCCCCGGTGGTGACAAGGGTCACCACGTCCAGGTAAGTCCCAGGTGGGGACCAGGATCACCAGGTCCAGGGGAGGCCCTTGAAAGAACCAGAATCAACAGTTCGAGGTCAGGCGCAGGTGGCAACCAGGGTCAGCAGGTCCAAGTCAGGCCAAAGTGGGGTTCACAGTCACTAGGGTACGGTGACGCCCAGAGGGGAAACAGAGTCACATGGTCCAGGTGAGGTCCAGTTATGCAACACAGTCACCGGGTCCCAATTTTGCCCAGATGAGACCTTGATCAACAGGGCCAGGTGAGTCCCAGATGGGGACCGGAGTCCCTAAATCCAGGTGATGTCCAGGTCGGGACCACAGTCACCAGATCCAGGGTAGTCTCAGGTGCAGACCAGAATCAACAGGTCCAGGTGAGGTGCAGGTGGCAACCACACTCACCAGGTCCCGGTGAGGCCCCGGTGGGGTCCAGAGTCACGAGGTACATGAGAAGCTAGAAACACTGAAGCCACCAGGTCCAGATGATGTCCATGTGGGAACGAGAATCACCAGTTACAGGTGAGGACCAGGTGGGGATCCGACTCATCATGTCCAGGTGAGACCCAGGTGGGAACGAGTGTCACCATGTCCAGGTGCGGCCCAGGTGAAGACCAGAGTTAATAGTTCCGGCTGGGTCACTGTTAGTGAACAGTGTAACCATATTCTGATGCTACCAAGGATGGTACCTGAGACACCAGGTCCTGGTGAGGCCCAGGTTGGACCAAAGACATGAGGTCCAGGTGAGTTCCCGATGGGAACCACAGTCACCAGGTCAGGTGAGGCCATGCTTAGGGTCAGAGTCACCAGTTACAGCTGAGGCCCAGGTGGAGCCAGAGTCACTAAGTACAGAAGAGGCCAAAGTCAGGACCAGTGTTACCAGGATCAGGTCATTCCCAGTGGGGAATAGAGTAACCAGGTCCCGATGATGCCCAGGTAGAACCAGAGTCACCAGGTCCAGATGAGGCGCAGGTGGGGAGCATGTTCACTAGGTCCCAGTGAGGCCCAGTTGAGGACCAGAGTCACCAGATCTGGTTGAGGCCTAGAGGGGTACCAGAAACAACTGGTCCAGGTGACATCCAGATGGGGAATAGAGTCACCAGGTCCAGGTTATTCCCAGGTGGTGAACAGAGTTACGAGTTCCGGGTGAGGACCAGGTAAGGACCAGAGTCACCAGGTCCAAGTGAGGCCCAAGTGGGGACCTGTGTCACCAGACATTTGTGAGGCCCATGTGACAACCCCCCTCACCAGGTACAGGTGAGGCCAGCCTGAAAGCCATGCAGAGGAACCATGTCCAGATGATGCCGAGGTAGGGACTAGAGTTCTCAGGTCAAGGTGAGGCCAACCTGCAGGCCATGCTGTGGAACATGTCCCGATGATGGCCAGGTAGGGATCAGAGTCACCAGGTCCAAATGAGGCCCAGATGGAGCATATTCGCTAGGTGCAGGTGAGGCCCAGTTGAGGATCACAGTCACCAGATCTGATTGAGTCCTAGAGGAGTACCAGAATCACCTGGACCAGGTGAGGCCCAGTTGAGGACCAGTTTCACCATATCTGGTTCGGCTTAGAAGGGTACCAGAATCACCTGATCGAGGTGATATCCAGATGGGGACCAGAGTCACCAGGTCAGGGTGAGGCCCAGAGAGGTTCCAGAGTCATCATGCCCAGGTGAGGCTCAGGTGTGGAACAGAGTGACCAGGTACCAATGATGCCCAGGTGAGGACCAGAGTCACCAGATCTGGGTGACTTGCAGATACGATCAGAGTCACCAGTTCCAGGTGAGGCCAAGAAGGAGTCCACAAAAATCAGGTCCAGGTGGCGAACAAAGTCACCAGGAATGGGTGAGGCCCAGATGGGGACCAGATTCACCAGCTCCAGGTGAGGCCCAGGTAGTGAGCAGAGTCCCCGGGTCTGGGAGAGGACCAGGTAAGGACCAGATTAATGGGTCAAAGAGGCCCAGGTGGGGACCTGAGTCACCAGGTTTGGGTGAGGCCCAGGTGGCAACCCCACTCACCAGGTCCAAGTGAGGCCAACCTGCAAGCCAGAGTCACCAGATCCAGGTGAGGCCCATGTGAGTCCCAGAGGGGGACCACAGTCACTGGTTCTGGTGATATCGAGGTAGTGACCAGAGTCACCACGTCAGGGTGAGGCCCAGAGCGGGACGAGAATCACTAGGTCCAGGTGAGGCCCCAATGTGGAACTGAGAAACCAGGTCCCATGATGCCCATATGAGGACCTCAGTCACCAGGTCCAGGTGAGGTCCCTGTGGGAACCAGTCACTTCGTCCAGGTGAGGCCCAGGTGGGAACACAGTCAACAGGTCCAGGTGAGGCCCAGGTATATAATGAGTATCCAGGTCCCAATGATGCCAAAGTAAGGACCATAGTCAACAGGTCCAGCAGAGGCACAAATATGGATCAGAGTCATTTTGTTCCAGTTGATGCCTGATGGAGACCACAGGAAACAGGTCCAGGAGAGCCCCATATGGGAACCAGAGCCACCAGATCCAGGTGACGTCCAGGTGGGACCAGAGTCACAAGGTCCAGGTGAGGCGCAGGTGGCAACAGGATTCACCAAGTCCAGGTGAGGACCAGGTGGCGACCAGTCACCAGATCCAAGTGAGGACAAGCTAAGGACCAGATTCACCAGGCCCAAATGAAGCCAAAGGGGTGAACAGAGTCACCAGTTAAGGGTGATTCCCAGAGGGAGAACCACAGTAACCAGTTTAGTTTGAGGCCCAGAATGTGACCAGAGGTCCCTAGTCAGAGTGAGGCCTAGGTGTGGAATAGTGTATCCAGGTCCCAATGATGCCTGTGAGGACCAGAGTCACTAGGGCCATGCAGGCCCAGATGGAGAACAGAATCACTAGGTCCTGGTGAGGCATAGAATAACACCACAGTCAGCAGTATCATTTGAGTCCCTTGCGGGAACCAGAGCCACTCTATCCAGCTGAGTCCCAGGTGATGTGAGGCTCACGTAAGGACCAGATTCATTATGTCGAAATGAGGCATACCTGGGGACAAGAGTCACCAGGTATGGGTGCGGCCTAGGTGGGGCAAGATTCAGCAGTTCCGAGTTAGGTCAAAGTAGGGACGAGAGACGCCAGGTCCAGGTGAGGCCAAACTGAGGACCAGAGTCACCAGATCCATGTGAGGTCCATGTTGGAAAGAGAGTCACCAGGTCCGGGAGAGGTCCAGGTGGGGACCAGAGTCACCAGATCCAGGTGAAGTCCAGGTGGGGACCAGAGTCACCAGATTCAGGTGAAGCCCAGGTGGGGACAAGAGTCACTAGGTCCAGATGAGGCCCAGGTGAGGACCAGAGTTACCAGGTACACATGAAGTCCCGGTGGGGATCAGAGGCAACAGGTCCATGTGAGGGCGGCTTGGGGACCATGGTCAACAGGTCTACTTGAGGCCCTGGTGTGGAATACAGTAAGCAGGTCCAGGTGAGTCCCCGGTGGTGACAAGAGTCACCACGTACAGGTGAGTCCCAGGTGGGGACCAGGATCACCAGGCACAGGGGAGGCCCTTGAAAGAACCAGAGTCAATAGGTCGAAGTCAAGCGCAGGTGGCAACCAGGGTCAACAGGTCCAAGTCAGGCCAAAGTGGGGTTCACAGTCATTAGGGCACGGTGAGACCCAGAGGGGGATCAGAGTCACCTGGTCCAGGTGAGGTCCATTTGTGGAACACAGTCACCGGGCCCCAATTTTGCCGAGTGAGGACCATGATCAACAGGGCCAGGTGAGACCCAGATGGGGACCGGAGTCCCCAAATCCTGGTGAAGACAGGGGGGGACCACAGTCACCAGATCCAGGGTAGTCTCAGGTGCAGACCAGAATCACCAGGTCCAGGTGTTGTCCAGGTGGCAACCACACTCACCAGGTACCGTTGAGGCTCTGGTGGGGACCAGAGTCACGAGGAACATGAGAAGGTAGAAACACTGCAGCCACCAGGTCCACATGATGTCCATGTGGGAACGAGAATCACCAGTTACAGGTGAGGACCTGGTGGGGATCCGACTCAGCATTTCCAGGTGAGACCCAAGTGGGAACCAGTGTCACCATGTCCAGGTGTGGCCCAGGTGAAGACCAGAGTTAATAGGTCCGGCAAGGTCACTGTTAGTGAACAGGGCAACCATATCCTGATGCTACCCTGGTGGGTACCAGAGTCACCAGGTCCTGGTGAGGCCCAGGTGGGACCAGAGACATGAGGTCCAGGTGAGGTCCCGATGGGAACCACAGTCACCAGGTCTGGTGAGGCCACCATTTGGATCAGAATCACCAGTTACTGGTGAGGCCCAGGTGGAGCCAGAGTCACCTGGTCAGAAGAGGCCAAAGTCAGGACCAGAGTTACCAGGATCAGTTCTGTCCCAGTGGTGAATAGAGTAACCATGTACCGATGATGCCCAGGTAGAACCAGAGTCACCAGGTCCAGATGAGGAGCAGGTGGGGAGCATGTTCATTAGGTCTCGGTGAGGCCCAGATGAGGACCAGAATACCCAGGTCTAGTTGAGGCCTAGAGGGGTACCAGATTCACCTGGTCTAGGTGACATCCAGACGGGGACCAGAGTCACCATGTCAGGGTGAGGCCCGGAGGGATCCAGAGTCATCATGTCCAGGTGAGGCTCAGGTGAGGAACAGAGTCACCAGGTACCAATGATGCCCACGTGAGGACCAGAGTCACCAGATCTGGGTGACGCGCAGATAGGTTCAGAGTCACCAGTTCCAGGTGAGACCAAGAAAGTGTCCACAGCAATCAGGTCCCGGTGGGGAACAAAGTCACCAGTACTGGGTTAGGCCCAAATGGGAACCAGATTCACCAGGTTCAGGTGATGCCCAGTTGAGGACCAGTGTCCCCAGCTCCGGGTGGGTCCCAGAGGGGGACCAGAGTCACACGGTTCCGGTGATATCCAGGTGGGGACCAGAGTCACCACGTCAGGGTGATCCCAGAGGGGGAAGAGAATCACTAGCTCCAGGTGAGGTCCCGATGTGGAACTGAAACCAGGTCCCATGATACCCATATGAGGACCTGAGTCAGCAGGTCAAGGTGAGGTCCCTGTGGGAACCAGTCATCTCGTACAGGTGAGGCCCAGGTGGGACTACTGTCACCAGGTCCAGGTGAGGCCCAGGTATATAAGAGCGTATCCAGGTCGCAATGACGCCCAGGTAAGGACCAGAGTCAACAGTCCAGGAGAGGCCCAAATATGGACCAGAGTCATTTTGTTCCAGGTGATGCCTGATGGAGACCACAGGAATCAGGTCCAGGAGAGCCCCATATGGGAAGCAGAGCCACCAGATGCAGGTGAGTTCCTGGTGGGACCACAGTCACAAGGTCCAGGTGAGGCGCAGGTGGCAACAGGATTCACCAAGTCCAGGTGAGGCCCAGCCTGCGACCAGTCACCAGATCCAAGTGAGGACAAGCTAAGGACCAGATTCACCAGGCCCAAATGAAGCCCATGGGGTGACCAGAGTCACCAGGTAAGGATGAGTCCCAGAGGGGGAACCAGAGTAACCAGTTTAGTTTGAGGCCCAGAAGGGGTCCAGAGGTCCCTAGTCAGAGTGAGGCCCAGGTGTGGAATAGTGTATCAGGTCCCAATGATGCATGGGTGAGGACCAGAGTCACTAGGGCCATGCAGGCCCAGATCGGGACAAATCACTAGGTCCTTGTGAGGTATAGAATAAGACCACAGTCAGCCGTATCATTTGATCCCGTTGCGTGAACCAGAGCCACTCTATCCAGCTGAGTTCCAGGTCCATGTGAGGCTCACGTGAGGACCAGATTCATTAGTTCGATTTGAGGCATAGCTTGGGACAAGAGTCACCAGGTCTGTGTGCGGCCTAGGTGGGGCAATATTCAGCAGTTCTGAGTTAGGTCAATGTGGGGACGAGACACGCCAGGTCCAGGTGAGGCCAAACTGAGGACCAGAGTCACCAGATCCATGTGAGGTCCATGTTGGAAAGAGAGTCACCAGTCCGGGAGAGGTCCAGGTGGGGACCGGAGTCACCAGATCCAGGTGAAGTCCAGGTCGGGATCAGAGTCACCAGATCCACGTGAAGCCCAGGTGGGGACCAGAGTCACTAGGTCCCGATGAGGCCCTGGTGAGGACCAGACTTACCAGGTACACGTGAGGCCCCGGTTGGGATCAGAGGCAACAGGTCCATGTGAGGCCGACTTGGGGACCATGGTCAACAGGTCTACTTGAGGCCCTGGTGTGTAACACAGTAAGCAGGTCCAGGTGAGTCCCCGGTGGTGAAAAGAGTCACCACGTCCAGTTGAGTCCCAGGTGGGGACCAGGATCACCAAGTACCGTTGAGGCCCTTGAAAGAACTAGAGTCTACTGGCACAAAAACAGACACATAGATCAGTGAAACAGAATAGAGAATCCAGAAGTGGACCCTGAACTTTATGGGAAACTAATATTCGATAAAGAAGGAAAGACTATCCATTGGAAGAAAGACAGTCTCTTCAATAAATGGTGCTGGGAAAATTGGACATCCACATGCAGAAGAATGAAACTAGACCACTCTCTTTCACCATACACAAAGATAAACTCAAAATGGATGAAAGATCTAAATGTGAGACAAGATTCCATCAAAATCCTAGAGAAGAACACAGGCAACACCCTTTTTGAACTCGGCCATAGTAACTTCTTGCAAGATACATCCACGAAGGCAAAAGAAACAAAAGCAAAAATGAACTATTGGGACTTCATCAAGATAAGAAGCTTTTGCACAGCAAAGGATACAGTCAACAAAACTCAAAGACAACCTACAGAATGGGAGAAGATATTTGCAAATGACATATCAGATAAAGGACTAGTTTCCAAGATCTATAAAGAACTTATCAAACTCAACACCAAAGAAACAAACAATCCAATCATGAAATGGGCAAAAGACATGAACAGAAATCTCACAGAGGAAGACATAGACATGGCCAACATGCACATGAGAAAATGCTCTGCATCACTTGCCATCAGGGAAATACAAATCAAAACCACAATGAGATACCACCTCACACCAGTGAGAATAGGGAAAATTAACAAGACAGGAAACAACGAATGTTGGAGAGGATGCGGAGAAAAGGGAATCCTCATACACTGTTGGTGGGAATGTGAACTGGTGCAGCCACTCTGGAAAACTGTGTGGAGATTCCTCAAACAGTTAAAAATATACCTGCCCTACGACCCAGCAATTGCACTGTTGGGGATTTTCCCCAAAGAGACAAATGCAATGAAACGCCGGGACACCTGCACCCCGATGTTTATAGCAGCAATGGCCACGATAGCCAAACTGTGGAAGGAGCCTCGGTGTCCAACGAAAGATGAATGGATAAAGAAGATGTGGTTTATGTATACAATGGAATATTACTCAGCTATTAGAAATGACAAATACCCACCATTTGCTTCATCGTGGATGGAACTGGAGGGTATTATGGTGAGTGAAGTAAGCCAGTCGGAGAAAGACAAACATTATATGTTCTCATTCATTTGGGGAATATAAATAATAGTGAAAGGGAATATAAGGGAAGGGGGAAGAAATGTGTGGGAAATATCAGAAAGGGAGACAGAACGTAAAGACTGCTAACTCTGGGAAACGAACTAGGGGTGGTAGAAGGGGAGGAGGGCGGGGGGTGGGAGTGAATGGGTGACGGGCACTGGGGGTTATTCTGTATGTTAGTAAATAGAACACCAATAAAAAAAAATAAATTAAAAAAAAAAAGAAAAAAGAAAGAACCAGAGTCAACAGGTCGAAGTCAAGCGCAGGTGGCAACCAGGGTCAGCAGGTCCAAGTCAGTCCAAAGTGGGGTTCACAGTCACTAGGGCACGGTGAGACCAAGAGGGGGACCAGAGTCACATGGTGCAGGTGAGGTCCATTTGTGGATCACAGTCACCGGGCCCCAATTGTGCCCAGTTGAGGACCATGGTTAACAGGGACAGGTGAGGCCCAGATGGGGACCGGAGGCCCCAAATCCAGGTGAAGACCAGGTGGGGACCACAGTCACCAGTTACAGGGTAGGCTCAGGTGCAGGCCAGAATCACCAAGTCCAGGTGAGGTGCAGGTGGCAACCACACTCACCAGGTCCCGGTGAGGCCCTGGTGGGGACCAGAGTCACGAGGTACATGAGAAGCTAGAAACACTGCAGCCACTAGGTCCACAGGATGTCCATATGGGAACGAGAATCACCAGTTACAGGTGAGGACCAGGTGGGGATCCGACTCACCATGTCCAGGTGAGACCCAGGTGGGAACCAGTCTCACCATGTCCAGGTGTGGCCCAGGTGAAGACCAGAGTTAATAGGTCCGGCTGGGTCACTTTTAGTGAACAGTGTAACCATATCCTGATGCTACCCTGGTGGGTACCAGAGACACCAGGTCCCGGTGAGGCCCAGGTGGGACCAGAGATATGAGGTCCAGGTGAGGTCCCGATGGGAAACACAGTCACCAGGTCAGGTGAGGCCATGCTTAGGATCAGAGTCACCAGTTACTGGTGAGGCCCAGGAGGAGCCAGAGTCACCTGGTACAGAAGAGGCCAAAGTCAGGACCAGAGTTACCAGGATCAGGTCAGTCCCAGTGGGGAATAGAGTAACCATGTCCCGATGATGCGCAGGTAGAACCAGAGTCACCAAGTCCAGATGAGTAGCAGGTGGGAAGCATTTTCTCTAGGTCTCGGTGAGGCGCACTTGAGGACCAGAATCCCCAGGTCTAGTTGAGTCCTAGAGGGGTACCAGATTCACCTGGTCTAGGTGACATCCAGATGGGGAGCAGAGTCACCATGTCAGGGTGAGGCCCAGAGGGGACCCAGAGTCATCATGTACAGGTGAGGCTCAGGTGTTGAACAGAGATCCAGATCATAATGGTCCACAGGTGAGGACCAGAGTCACCAGATCTGGGTGAGCCCCAGTTAGGATCAGAGTCACCAGTTCCAGGTGAGGCCAAGAAGGAGTCCACAGCAATCAGGTCCAAGTGGGGAACAAAGTCACGAGGACTGGGTGAGGCCCAGATGGGGAGCAGATTCACCAGGTCCAGGTGATACCCCGGTGGTGACCAGAGTTACCAGTTCCGGGTGACGACCAGGTAAGGACCAGATTCTCCAGGTCCAAGTGAGCCCACGTGGGTACCTGTGTCACCAAGCATGGGTGAGGCTCAGGTGGCAACCCCACTCCCCAGGTCCAGGTGAGGCCAACCTGCAGTCCATGCAGAGGAACCATGTACCGATAATGCCCAGGTAGGGAACAGAGTTACCAGGTCCAGGTGAGGCCAATATGCAGGCCATGCAGTGGAACCATGTCCCGATGATGCCCAGGTAGGGACCAGAGTAACCAGGTCCAAATGAGACCCAGATGGAGAATATTCACTAGGTCCAGTGAGGCCCAGTTGAGGACCACTGTCACCAGATCTGGTTGAGGCTTAGAGGGGTACCAGAATCACCTCGTCCAGGTGACATCCAGATGGGGACCAGAGGCATCAGTTCAGGGAGAGGCCCAGAGGGGTTCCAGAGTCATCATGTCCAGGTTAGGCTCAGACGTGGAACAGAGTCACCAGGTACTTGGACCTCCTGACCATGGTTGCCACCTGCGCCTGACCTCGAACTGTTGACTCTGGTTCTTTCAAGGGCCTCCCCTGGACGTGGTGATCCTGGTGCCCACATGGGCCTGACCTGGACCTGGTGACTCTTGTCACCACCGGGAACTCACCTGGACCTGCTTACGGTGTTCCACACCTGGGCCTCAAGTAGACCTGTAGACCATGGTCCCCAAGCCTGCCTCACATGGACCTGTTGCCTCTGATCCCCACCGGGGCCTCACGTGTACCTGGTAACTGGTCCACACCTGGGCCTCATCTGGACCTAGTGACTCTGGTCCCCACCTGGACTTCACCTGGATCTGGTGACTCTGGTCCCCACCTGGACTTCAACTGGATCTGATGACACTGGTCCCCACCTGGACCTCACCTGGACCTGGTGACTCTGGTCCTCAGTTTGGCCTCACCTGGACCTGTTGACTCTTTTCCCCACTTTGACCTAACTCAGAACTGCTGATTCTTGCCCCACCTAGGCCGCACCCAGACCTGGTGACTCTTGTCCCCAGCTATGCCTCAATTCGACCTGTTGAATCTGGTCCTCACGTGGGTCTCACATGGACCTGGGACTCAGCTGGATAGAGTGGCTCTGGTTCCCACAGGGGCTCACCTGATACTGCTGAATGTGGTCTTATTCTATGCCTCACCAAGACCTGGTGATTCTGTTCCCCATTTAGGCCTGCATGGCCCTAGTAACTCTGTTCCTCACCCAGGCATCATTGGGACCTGGATACTCTATTCCACACCAGGGCCTCACTCTGACCAGGGACCTCTGGTCCCATTCTGGGCCTCAAACTAAACTGGTTACTCTGGTTACCCATCTCGGCCTCACCCTTACCTGGTGACTCTGGTCACCCCTTTGACTTCCCTTGGGCCTGGTGAATCTGGACCTTAGCTGGTCCGCACCTGGATGTGGTGACTGGTCGCCACCTGGGCCTCCCCTGGACTTGGTGAATCCTGTTGCCAGTTGCGCCTCACCTAGACCTTGTGACTGAATTCCCACCTGGACCTCACATGGATCTGGTGGCTCTGGTTCCCATATTGGTCTCTCCTGGACCTGGTTCCTGTGGTCTCCATCTGGCCTCACCTGGAAAACAATGATTCTGATCCATATTTGGGCCTATCCTGGATCTGTTGTCTCTGGTCCTTACCTGGCCTCATTGGGACCTGGATACTCACTTATATACCTGGGCCTCACCTGGACCTGGTGAATGTGGTCCCACCTGGGCCTCACTTGGACGAGGTGCCTGGTTCCCACAGGGATCTCACATGGACCTGGTGACTCAGGTCCTCATATGGGCATCATGGTACCTGGTTTCTCAGTTCCACATCGGGCCTCACCTGGAGCTAGTGATTCTCGTCCCCCTCTGGGCCTCATCCTGACGTGGTGACTCTGGTCCCCACCAGGATATCATCAGAACCGGGTGACTCTGGTCACCCTCTGAGACTCTCCGGAGCTGTGGACACTGGTCCTCAACTGGGCCTCAACAGGACCTGATGAATCTGCTCTTCACATAGGCCTCGTCTGGAACTTGTGACTCTTTTCCCACCTGGCATCAATGGGACATGGTTACTCTGTTCCCCACCTGGGCCTCACCTGGACATGATAATTTTGCTCCACACTTTGGCCTCACATGGTCCTGAAGACTCTGGTCCCCCCACCTAGGCCTCAATCAGAACCTGGTGACTGTGGTCCCCACCTGGGTCTCACCTGGACCTGGTGACTCTCGTTCCCAAATGAATCACACCTGGACCTGGTGACTGTGGTGTTCTTGTAGACTCACATTTACCTGGTGAGTCCGGTCCCCATTAGGGCCTCACCTGCATCTGGTGACTCTGGCCTGCAGGTTGGCCTCACCTGGACCTGGTGAGTGGGGTTGCCACCTGGGCCTCACCCACACCTGGTGATTCAGGTCCTCACGTTGGTCTCTTGGACCTGGGGAATCTGGGCCTTACCTGGTCCTCTCCCAGACCCGGGGACTCTGATCACCACCTGGGCCTCACCAGGAACTGGTGAATCTAGTCCCCATCTGGGCCTCCCCCAGTCCTGGTGACTTTGTTCCCACATGGACCTGATTGCTGTGGACGCTTTCTTAGCCTCACCTGGAACTGGTGACTCTGATCCTATTGTGCATCTCCCAGATCTGGTGACTCTGGTCCTCACCTGGGCATCATTGATACCTGGTTAGTCTGTTCCACACCTGAGCCTCACCGGGACATGATGACTCTGGAACCTCTCTGGGACTCACTCTGACCTGGTGACTCTGGTCCCCATCTGGATATCACCTGGACCAGGTGATTCAGGTACACCTCTAGGGCTCAAGGTGATCTGGTGACTCTGGTCCTCAACTGGGCCTCACCTGGACCTAGTGAATATACCCCATCTGGGCCTCATTTGGACCTGGTGACTCTAGTCCGTACCTGGGCATCATCGGGATATGGTATCACAGCATGGCCTGCAGGTTGGCCTCACCTGGACCTGGTGAGTGGGGTTTTCCTCAACTGGGCAAAATTGGGACCCGGTGACTGTGTTCCACAAGTGGCCTCACCTGGACCAAGTGACTCTGGTCCCCTCTGGGTGTCACCATGTCCTAGTGACTGTGAACCCCACTTTCGCCTGACTTGGACCTGCTGACCATGGTTGCCACCTGCGCCTGACCTCGAACTGTTGACTCTGGTTCTTTCAAGGGCCTCCCCTGGACCTGGTGATCCTGGTCCCCACCTGGGTCTCACCTGGACGTGGTGACTCTTGTCACCACCGGGGCCTCACCTGGACCTGCTTACTGTGTTCCACACCTGGGCCTCAAGTAGACCTGTTGACCATGGTCCCCAAGCCGGCCTCACATGGACCTGTTGCCTCTGATCCCCACCGGAGCCTCACGTGTACCTGGTAACTCTGGTCCTCACCTGGGCCTCATCTGGACCTAGTGCCTCTGGTTCCCACCTGGACTTCACCTGGATCTGGTGACTCTGGTCCACCCCAGGACCTCTCCTGGACCTGGTGACTCCTTTCCAACATGGACCTCATGTGGATCTGGTGACTCTGGTCCTCAGTTTGGCCTCACCTGGACTTGGTGTCCCTCGTCCCCACCTTGACCTAACTCAGAACTGCTGAAATTTGCCCCACCTAGGCCGCACCCAGACCTGATGACTCTTGTCCCTAGGTATGCCTCAATTCGACCTGATGAATCTGGTCCTTACCTGTGCCTCACATGTACCTGGGACTCAGCTGGATAAAGTGGCTCTAGTTCCCACAAGGGGCACACCTGATACTGCTGACTGTGGTCTTATTCTATGCCTCACCAGGACGTAGTGATTCTGTTCCCCATCTGGGCCTGCATGGCCCTAGTGCCTCTGGTCCTCACCCAGGCATCATTGGGTGATGGACCCATTGATCCTCACCAGGATACTCTATTCCACACCTGTGCCTCACTTTGACCAGGGACTTCTGGTCCCATTCTGGGCCTCAAACTAAACTGGTTACTCTGGTTCCACTCTGGGCCTCACCCTTACCTGATGACTCTGGTCACCCCTTGGGCTTCACTAGGGTCTGGTGAATCTGGTCCTTAGCTGGTCCGCACCTGGATCTGGTGACTGGTCGCCACCTGGGCCTCACCTGGACTTGGTGAATCCTGTTGCCACCTGTGCCTCACCTGGACCTTGTGACTGTGGTCCCACCTGGACCTCACCTGGATCTGGTGGCTCTGGTTCCCATATGGGGCTCTCCTGGACCTGGTTCCTGTGGTCTCCATCTGGCCTCACTTGGAACACAATGACTCTGAACAATATTTGGGCCTCTCTTGTACCTGTTGACTCTGGTCCTTACTTGGGCATCACGGGGAGCTGGATACTCTGTTATATACCTGGGCCTCACCTGGACCGGTGATTGTGGTCCCACCTGAGCCTCACCTGGACGAGTTGACTGGTTCCCACAGGGACCTCACCTGGACCTGGTGACTCAGGTCCTCATATGGGCATCATGGGACCTGGTTTCTCACTTCCACATCGGGGCCTCACATGGACCAAGTGATTCTCGTCCCACTCTGGGCCTCACCCTGATGTGGTGAATCTGGTCCCCATCTAGGCCTCACCCAGTACTGGTGACTTTGTTCCCCACCTGGACCTGATTGCTGTGAACTCTTTCTTGGCCTCACCTGGAACTGGTGACTCTGAACCTATCTGCACGTCACCCAGATCTGGTGACTCTGGCCCTCACCTGGGCATCATTGGTACCTGGTGACTCTGTTCCTCACTTGAGCCTCACCTGGACATGATGACTCTGGAACCTCTCTGGGCCTCTCCCTGACCTGGTGACTCTAGTCCCTAACTGGGCATCATCGGGACATGGTTCCACTGCATTGCCTGCAGGTTGGCCTCACCTGGATGTGGTAACTCTCGTCCTTACCTGGGTATCATCGGGACATGGTTCCTCTGCATGGCCTGCAGGTTGGCCTCACCTGGACCTGGGGTGCGTTGCCACCTGGCCTCACCAATACCTGGTGACTCAGGTCCCCACGTGGGCCTCATTTGGACCTGGTGAATCTGGTCCTTACCTGGTCGTCACCCGGAACTGGTATGTCTGGTCACCACCTGGGAATAACCTGGGCCTGGTGAATCTGGTCCCAATCTGGGCCTCACCCTGTCCTGGTGACTTTGTTCCCCACCAGGACCTGATTGCTGAGGACTCCTTCTTGGCCTCACCTGGAACTGGTGACTCTGATCCTAACTGGGCCTCCCCCAGATCTGGTGACTCTGGTCCTCACCTGTGGACCATTATGATCTGGATACTCTGTTCCACATCAGAGCCTCACCTGGACATGATTATCTGGATCCCCTCTGGACCTCACCCTGACATGGTGACTCTGGTCCCCATGTGGATGTCACCTAGAGCAGGTGAAACTGGTACCCCTCTAGGCCTCAACTAGACCTGGTGACTGTGGTCGTCAACTGGGCCTCACCGGGACCTAGTGGATATGCTCCCCTCTTGCGCCTCATCTGAACCTGGTGACTCTGGTTCCACCTGGGCATCATTGGGACCTGGATACTCTCTTATATACCTGGGCCTCACCTGGACCTGATGACTGTGGTCACACCTGGCCCTCACCTGGACCTGGTGAATCTGGTCCCCATCTGGGCCTCACCCAGTCCTTGTGACTTTGTTCCCCACCTGGACTTGATTACTGTGGTCCCATTCTTGGCCTCACCTGGAACTGGTGACTCTGATCCTATATGCGCGACTCCCAGATCTGGTGACTCTGGTCCTCACCTGGGAGTTATTGGTACCTGGAGACTCTGTTCCACACCTGAGCCTCATCTGGAACTGATGACTCTGGAACCTTTCTGGGACTCACCCTGACCTGGTGACTCTGGTCCCCATCTGGATGTCACCTGGACCAGGTGAACCTGTTGAGGCCTAGAGGGGTAACAGATTCACCAGGTCCAGGTGAGGCACAGGTGGTGACCAGAGTCCCCTTTCTGGGAAAGGACCAGATAAGGACCAGATTCACTAGGTCCAAGAGGCCCACGTGGACCTGAGTCACCAGGTATGGGTGAGGCCCAGGTGGCAATAACACTCACCAGGTCCACGTGAGGACAACCTGCAGGCCATGCAGTGGAACCATATCCCGATGATGCCCAGGTAGGGAGAATAGTTACCAGGTCCAGGTGAGGCCAACCTGCATGTCATGCAGTGGAAACATATCAAGATGATGCCCTGGTAGAGACCAGACTTACCAGGTCCAGGTGAGGCCAACCTGCAGGCCATGCAGTGGAACCATATCCCGATGATGCCCAGGTATGGACCAGAGTCACCAGGTCCAAATGAGGCCCAGATGGAGCATATTCACTATGTACAGGTGAGTCCCCTTTGAAGACCAGAGTCACCAGATCTGTTTGAGTCCTAGGGGGTACCAGAATCACCTTGTCCATGTGACATCCAGATGGGGACCAGAGTCAATAGGTCAGGGTGGGGCCCAGAGCGGTTCCAGAGTCAACATTTCCAGGTGAGGCTCAGGTGTGGTGCAGAGTCACCAGGTACCAATGATGCCCAGGTGAGGACAAGAGTCACCCGGTCTGGGTGACGCACAGATAGGATCAGACTCACCAGTCCGGGTCAGGCCAAGAAAGGGCACAGCAATCAGGTCCAGGTGGGGAAAAAAGTCACCAGGACTGGGTGAGGCCCAGATGGGGACCAGATTCACCAGGTCCAGGTGAGGCCCAGGTGGTGACAAGAGTCCCCGGGTCTAGGAGAGGCCCGGGAAAGGACAAGATTCACCAGGTCCAAGAGGCCCTCGTAGGGACTTGAGTCACCAGGTATGGGTGAGGCCCAGGTGGCAACCCCACTCACCAGGTCCTGGTGAGACCAACCTGCAGGCCAGAGTCACCAGATCCACGTGAGTCCCTAGTGGGGACCAGATTCACCAGGTAAAAGTGAGTCTACAAGAACGCCAGAGCCACCAGGTCCAGGCGTGGTTCATGTAAGAACGAGACCACCAGGTCCAGGTGTGACCCAGGTGGGGACCACAGTCACCAGGTTCAGTTTGAGGCCTAGGTGGGGGGATCAGAGTCATCAGGACCAGTTGAGGCCAAAGTATGGAGCAAAGTTATCATGTCCAGGTGAGGCCCAGTGAGAACAGAGTAACCATGTCCCATTGATGCCAGGTTGGAAAAGAGTCACAAAGTCCAGACGAGACCTAAGTGAGGAGTAGATTCACCAGGTCCAGTTGTGCCCAGGTGAGGACCAGTGTCCCAGCACCGGGTGAGTCCCAGAGGGGGAACAGAGTCACCCGATTCTGGTGATATCCAGATGGGGACCAGAGTCACCATGTCAGGCTGAGGCCCAGAGGGGATCCAGCATCATCATGTCCAGGTGAGTCTCAGGTGAGGTACAGAGTATCCAGGTCATAATGGTCCACAGGTGAGGACCAGAGTCACCAGATCTGGGTGAGGCCCAGTTAGGATCAGAGTCACCCGTTCCAGGTGAGGCCCAAAAGGAGTCCACAGCAATCAGGTCCAGGTGGGAACAAAGTCATCAGGACTGAGTGAGGCCCAATGGGGACCAGATTCACCAGGTCCAGATGATTCCCATATTGTGACCAGACTTACTAGTTCCTAGTGAGGACCAGGTAAGTACCAGATTCACCAGGTCAAAGGGAGGCCCACGTGGGGCCCTGTGTCACAAGGTATGTGGGAGGCCCAGGTGGCAACCCCACTCACCAGGTCCAGGCCATGCAGAGGAACCATGTCCCGGTGATGCTCAGGTAGGGACCAGATCTGCCAGGTCCAGTTGAGGCCAATCTGCAGGCGATGCAGTGGAACAATATCCCGATGATGCCCAGGTAGGGACCAGAGTCAACAGGTCCATATAAGGCCCAGATGGAGCATATTCACTAGGTCCAGGTGAGGCCCAGTTGAGGACCAGTTTCACCATATCTACTTGAGTTTTAGAAGGGTACCAGAATCACCTGGTCCAGGTGATATCCAGATGGGGACGAGAGTCACCAGGTCAGGGGGAGGCCCAGAGTGGTTCCAGAGTCATCGGGTACAGGTGAGGCTCAGGTGTGGAAGAGAGTCACCAGGTACCAATGATGCCCAGGTGAGGACCAGAATCACCAGATCTGGGTGAGGCGCAGATAGGATCAGAGTCACCAGTTGCAGGTGAGGCCAAGAAAGAGTTCACAGCAATCAGGTCCAGGTGGGGAACAAAGTCACCAGACCAGGGTGAGACCCAGATGGGGACCAGATTCACCAGGTCCAGGTGAGGCCCAGGTGGGGATAGAGTCCCCGGGTCTCGGAAAGGACCAGGTAAGGACCAGATTCACCAGGTCCAAGAGGCTCACGTGGGGACCTGAGTCACCAGCTATGTGTGAGGCCTAGGTGGCAACCCCACTCACCAGGTCTAGGTGAGGCCAACCGGCGGGCCAGAGTCACCAGATCCAGGTGAGGCCCTAGTGGGGACTGGAGTCACCAGGTACATGTGAGTATACAAGAACACCACAGTCACCAGGTCCAGGTGTGGTTCATCTGGTGAAGTGAAGCCCAAAGGGTGACCAGAGTTACCAGGTAAGGGTGAGGCCCAAAGGGGAACCAGTAACTAGTTTAGTTTGAGTCCCAGAATGGGACGAGAGGTCCATGGTCAATGTGAGGCACAGGTGTGGAATAGAGTATCCAGGTCCTAATGATTCCTGGGTGAGGACCAGAGTCACTAGGGCCATGCAGGCCCAGATGGGAACAGAATCGCTAGGACCAGGTGAGGCATAGAATAAGACCACAGTCAGCTATATCAGGTGAGCCCCTTGTGGGAACCAGAGCCACTCTATCCAGCTGAGTCCCAGGTCCATGTGAGGCCCACGTGAGGAGCAGATTCATCAGGTCGAATTGAGGCATAGCTGGGGACAAGAGTCACCAAGTCTGGGTGCGGCCGAGGTGGGGCAAGATTCAGCAGTTCTGAGTTAGGTCAAAGTGGGGACGAGAGATGTCAGATCCAGATGAGGCCAAACTGAGGACCAGAGTCACCAGATGCAGGTCAGGTCCAGGTGTGGACCAGAGACAGAAGATCCAGGTGAAGTCCAGGTGGGGACCAGAGTCACCAGATCCAGGTGAAGCCCAGGTAGGGACCAGAGTCGCTAGGTCCAGATGAGACCCAGATGAGGACCAGAGTTACCAGGTACACGTGAAGCCCCGGTGGGGATCAGAGGCAACATGTCCATGTGAGGCTGGCTTGGGGACCATGGTCAACAGGTCTACTTGAGGCCCAGGCGAGGAACACCGTAAGCAGGTCCAGGTGAGTTCCCGGTGGTGACAAGAGTCACCAGGTCCAGGACAGGCCCATGTGGGCACCAGGATCACCACGTCCAGGGGAGGCCCTTGAAAGAACAGAGTCAACAGTTCGAGGTCAGGCACAGGTGGCAACCATGGTCAGGAGTCCAAGTCAGGCCAAAGTGTGGTTCACAGTCACTAGGGCACGGTGACACCCAGAGGGGGACCAGAGTCACCTGGTCCAGGTGAGGTCCAGTTGTGGATCACAGTCACCGGGTCCCAATTTTGCCCAGTTGAGGACCATGGTCAACAGGGCCAGGTGAGGCTCAGATGGGAACGAGAGCCCAAAATCCAGGTGAAGCCCAGGTGGGGACCACAGTCACCAGATCCAGGGTAGTCTCAGGCGCAGACCAGAATCACCAGGTCCAGGTGAGGTGCAGGTGGCAACCACACACAACAGGTACCGGTGAGGCCCTGGTGGGGACCAGAGTCACGAGGTACATGAGAAGCTAGAAACACTGCAGCCACCAGGTCCACATGATGTCCATGTGGGAACGAGAATCACCAGTTACAGGTGAGGATCAGGCAGGGATCTGAATCACATGTCCACGTGAGACCCAAGAGGGAACCAGTGCCACCATGTCCAGGTGTGGCCCAGGTGAAGACCAGAGTTAATAGGTCCGGCTGGGTCACTGTTAGTGAAGAGTGTAACCATATCCTGATGCTACCCAGGTGGGTACCAGAGACACCAGGTCCTGGTGAGGCCCAGGTGGGACCAGAGACATGAGGTCCAGGTGAGGTCCCGATGGGAACCTCAGACACCAGGTCAGGTGAGGCCATGCTTAGGATCCGAGTCACCAGTTACAGGTGAGGCCCAGGTGGAGCCAGAGTCACCAAGTAGAGAAGACGCCAAAGTCAGGACCAGAGTTACCAGGATCAGGAGAGTCCCAGTGGGGAATAGAGTAACCATGTCCCGATGATGCCCAGGTAGAACCCGAGTCACCAAGTACAGATGAGGCGCAGGTGGGGAGTATATTCACTAGGTCCCGGTGAGGCCCAGTTGAGGACCAGATTCCCCCAGTCTAGTTGAGGCCTAGAGGGGTACCAGATTTACCTGGTCTAGGTGACATCCAGATGGGGACCAGAGTCACCAGGTCAGGGTGAGGCCCAGAGGGGATCCTGCGTCATCATGTCCAGGTGAGGCTCAGGTGTGGAACAAAGTACCCAGGTCGTATGGGTGAGGACAAGAATCAACAGATCTGGGTGAGGTCCAGTTAGGATCAGAGTCAGCAGTTCCAGGTGAGGACAAGAAGGAGTCCACAGCAATCAGATCCAGGTTCGGAACAAAGTCACCAAGACTAGTTGAGGCCCAGATGGGGACCAGATTCACCAGGTCCAGGTGATTCCCAGGTGGTGACCAGAGTTACCAGTTCCAAGTGAAGACCAGGTAAGGACCAGATTCACCAGGTCCAAGGTAGGCCCACGTGGGGACTTGTGTCTCCATGTATGGGTGAGGCCCAGGTGTAAATCCCATTCACCAGGTCCAGGTGAGACCAACGTGCAGGCCATGCAGTGGAACCATGTACCGATGATGCCCACGTAGGGACAAGACTTACCAGGTCCAAGTGAGGCCAACCTGCAGGCCATGCTGTGGAACCATGTCCCGATGATGCCCAGGTAGGGAACAGAGTTACCAGGTCCAGGTGAGGCCAATATGCAGGCCATGCAGTGGAACAATGTCCCGATGATGCCCAGGTAGGGAACAGGGTCACCAGGTCCAAATGAGGCCCAGATGGAGCATATTCACTAGGTCCAGTGAGGCCCAGTTGAGGACCACTGTCACCAGATCTGGTTGAGGCTTAGAGGGGTACCAGAATCACCTCGTACAGGTGACATCCAGATAGGGACCAGAGGCATCAGGTCAGGGAGAGGTCCAGAGTGGTTCCAGAGTCATCATGTCCAGGTTAGGCTCAGGCGTGGAACAGAGTCACCAGGTACCAATGATGCCCAGGTGAGGCCCAGAGTCACCAGATCTGGGTGATGCGCAGATAGGATCAGAGTCACCAGTTCCAGGTGAGGTCAAGAAAGAGTCCACAGCAATCAGGTCCAGGTGGGGAACAAACTCACCAGGACTGGGTGAGGCCCAGATGGGGACCAGATTCACCAGGTCCAGGTGAGGCCCAGGTGGTGACCAGAGTCCCCGGGTCCGGGACAGGACCAGGTAAGGACCAGATTCACCAGGTCCAAGAGGCCCACGAAGGGAATTGAGTCACCAGCTATGTGTGAGGCCCAGGTGGCAACCCCACTCACCAGTTCAAGGTGAGGACAACCTGCAGGCCATGCTGAGGAACCATGTCCCGATGATACCCAGGTTGGGACCAGAGTTACCAGGTTCATGTGAGGCCAACCTGCAGGCCATGCAGTGGAACCATGTCCCGATGATGCCCAGGTAGTTACCAGAGTCACCAGGTCCAAATTAGGCCCAGATGGAGCATATTCACTAGGTTCAGGTGAGGCCCAGTTGAGGACCAGAGGCACCAGAACTGGTTGAGGCCTAGAGGGGTACCAGAATCACCTGGTCCAGTGACATCCAGATGGGGATCAGAGTCACCAGGTCAGGGTGAGTCCCAGCCAGGTTCCAGAGTCATCATGTCCAGGTGAGGCTCAGGTTCGAACAGAGTCACCAGGTACCAATGATGCCCAGGTTAGGACCAGAGTCACCAGGTCTGAGTGACGCGCAGATAGGATCAGAGTCACCAGATCCAGGTAAGGCCCTAGTGGGGACCGGAGACACCAGGTAAATGTGAGACTACAAGAACAACACAGTCATCAGGTCCACGTGTGTTTCATGTGGGAATGAGAGTCACAGGTTCAATGAGACCCAGGTGGGGACCACAGTCACCAGGTCCAGATTGAGGTCTAGATGGGGGGACCAGAATCATCAGGATCAGTTGAGGCCAAAGTGTGGAGCAAAGTTATCATGTCCAGGTGAGGCCCAGGTATATAAGAGTGTACCCAGGTCCCAATGATGCCCATGTAAGTACCAGAGTCAACAGGTCCAGAAGAGGCCCAAATATGAAACAGAGTCATTGTGTTCCAGGTGAGGCCAGATGGAGACCACAGGAAGCAGGTCCAGGAGAGCCCCATATGGGAACCAGAGCCACCAGATGCAGGTGAGGTCCAGGTGGGACCACAGTCACAAGGTCCCGGTGACGCGCAGGTGGCAACAGGATTCACCAAGTCCAGGAGAGGCCCAGGAGGCGAACAGTCACCAGATCTAGGTTCGGACCATCTAAGGACCAGATTCACCAGGCCCAAGTGTAGCCCAAGGGGTGACCAGAGTCACCAGGTAAGGGTGAGACCCAGAGTGGTAACCAGAGTAACCAGTTTAGTTTGAGGCCCAGAATGGGACCAGAGGTGCCTTGTCAAAGTGAGGCCCAGGTGTTGAATAGAGTATCCAGGTCCCAATGATGGCTGAGTGAGGACCAGAGTCACTAAGCCCATGCAGGCCCTGATGGGGAAGAGAATCACTAGGTCCTGGTTCGGCATAGAATAAGACCACAGTCAGCAGTATCCGGTGAGCCCCTTGTGGGAACCAGAGCCACTCTATCCAGCTGAGTCCCAGGTCCATGGGAGGCCCACGTGAGTAACTTATTCATCAGGTCCAAATGAGACATAGCTGGGGACAAGAGTCACCAGGACTGGGTGCGGCCTAGGTGGGGCAAGATTCAGCAGTTCTGAGTTAGGTCAAAGTGGGGACGAGAGACACCAGGTCCAGGTGTGGCCAAACTGAGGACCAGAGTCACCATATCCAGTTGAGGTCCATGTTGGAAAGAGAGTCACCAGGTCCAGGAGAGGTCCAGGTGTGACTAGAGTCACCACATCCAGGTGAAGCCCAGGTGGGGATCAGAGTCACTAGGTCCAGATGAGGCCCAGGTGAGGACCAGAGTTATCAGGTACACGTGAGGCCCCGGTGGGGATCAGAGGCCTCAGGTCCATGTGAGGCCGGCTTGGGGACCATGGTCAACAGATCTACTTGAGGCCCAGGTGTGGAACACAGTAAGCAGGTCCAGGTGAGTCCCCAGTGGTGACAAGAGTGACCACGTCCAGGTGAGGCCCAGGTGGGGACCAGGATCATCAGGTCCCGGGGAGGCCCTTGAAAGAACCAGAGTCAACAGTTCGAGGTCAGGCGCAGGTGGCAACCAGGGTCAGGAGGTCCAAGTCAGTACAAAGTGGGGTTCACAGTCACTAGGGCACGGTGAGACCCAGAGGGGGACCAGAGTCACCTGGTCCAGGTGAGGCCCAGTTGAGGACCAGTTTCACCATATCTGGTTCGGCTTAGAAGGGTACCAGAATCACCTGATCGAGGTGATATCCAGATGGGGACCAGAGTCACCAGGTCAGGGTGAGGCCCAGAGTGGTTCCAGAGTCATCGGGTCCAGGTGAGGCTCAGATGTGGAACAGAATCTTCAGGTACCAATGATGCCCAGGTGAGGACCAGAGTCACCAGATCTGGGTGACATGCAGATAGGATCAGAGTCACCAGTTCCAGGTGACTGAGAAGAAGAAGAAGGCGTCTACTAAATCAGGTCCAGGTGGTGAAGAAAGTCACCAGGACTTGGTGAGGCCCAGATTTGGACCAGATTCACCATGTCCAGGTTATTCCCAGGTGGTGACCAGAGTCCTCGGGGCTGGGAGAGGACCAGCTAAGGACCAGATTCAACAGGTCCAAATGAGGCCCACGTGGGGACCTGAGTCACCAGCTATGTGTGAGGCCCAGGTGGCAACCCCACTCCCCAGGTCCAGGTGAGGCCAACCAGCAGGCTAGAGTCACCAGATGCAGGTGAGGTCCAGGAGGGGACCAGAGTCATGAAATCCAGGTGAGGTCCATGTTCAAAGAGAGTCACCAGGTCCAGGAAAGGTCCAGGTGGGGACCAGAGTCACCAGATCCAGGTGAAGCCCAGCTGGGGACCAGAGTCACTAGGTCCAGATGAGGTCAAGGTTGGGACCAGAGATACCAGGTACAAGGGAGGACCCGGTGGGGAGCAGTGGCAACAGGTCCATGTGAGGCCGTCCTGGGGACCATGGTCAACAGGTCTACTTGAGGCCCAGGTGTGGAACACAGTAAGCAGGTCCAGGTGAGTCCCCGGTGGTGACAAATGTCACCACGTCCAGGTGAGGCCCAGGTGGGGACCAGGATCACCAGGTCCAGGGGAGGCCATTGAAAGAACCAGAGTCAACAGTTCGAGGTCAGTCGCAGGTGGCGACCAGGGTCAGCAGGTCCAAGTCAGGCCAAAGTGGGGTTCACAGTCACTAGGGCACGGTGAGACCCAGAGGGGGACCAGAGTCACCTGTTCCAGGTGAGGTCCAGTTGTGGAACACAGTCACCGGGTCCCAATTTTGTCCAGTTGAGGACCATGGTCAACAGGACCAGGTGAGGCCCAGATGCGGATTGGAGTCCCCAAATCCAGGTGAAGACCAGGTGGGGACCACAGTCAACAGATCCAGGATAGTCTCATGTGCAGACCAGATTCACCAGGTCCAGGTGAGTTGCAGGTGGCAACCACACTCACCAGATCCCGGTGACGCCCTGGTGCGGACCAGAGTCACGAGGTACATGAGAAGCTAGAAACAATGCAGACACCAGGTCCACGTGATGTCCACGTGGGAACGAGAATCTCCAGTTACACGTGAGGACCTGGTGGGGATCCGACTCACCATGTACAGGTGAGACCCAGGTGGGAACAAGTGTCACCATGTCCAGGTGTGGCCCAGGTGAAGACCAGAGTTAATAGGTCCAGCTGGGTCACTGTTAGTGAACAGTGTAACCATATCCTGATGCTACCCCGGTGGGTACCAGATACACCAGGTCCTGGTGAGGCCCAGGTGGGACCAGAGACATGAGGTCCAGGTGAGGTCCCATGGGAACCACAGTCACCAGGTCAGGTGAGGCCATGCTTAGGATCAGAGTAACCAGTTACAGGTGAGGCCCAGGAGGAGCCAGAGTCACCTGGTACAGAAGAGGCCAAAGTCAGGACATGAGTTACCAGGATCAGTTCAGTCCCAGTGGTGAATAGAGTAACCATTTCCTGATGATGCCCTGGTAAAACCAGAGTCACCAGGTCCAGGTGAGGCGCAGGTGGGGAGTATGTTCACTATGTCCCAGTGAGGCCCAGATGAGTACTAGAGTCACCAGGTCAAGTTGAGGCCTAGAAGGGTACCAGATTCACCTGGTCTAGGTGACATCCAGATGGGGACCAGAGTCACCATGTCAGGCTGAGGCCCAGAGGGGATCCAGAGTCATGAAGTCCAGGTGAGCCTCAGGTGTGGAACAGAGTATCCAGGTCATAAAAGTCCACAGGTGAGTACCAGAGTCAGCAGATCTGGGTGATGTCCAGTTAGGATCAGAGTCACCAGTTCCAGGTGAGGCCAAGAAGGAGTCCACAGCAATCAGGTCCAGGTTGAGAACAAAGTCACCAAGACTGGGTGAGGCCCAGATGGGGACCAGATTCACCAGGTCCAGGTGATTCCCAGGTGGTGACCAGAGTTACCAGTTCCAGGTGAGCACCAGGTAAGGACCAGATTCACCAGGTCCAAGTGAGGCCCACGTGGGGACTTGTGTCTCCAGGTATGGGTGAGGCCCAGGTGGAAATCCCAATCACCAGGTCCAGGTGAGGCCAAAGTGCAGGCTATGCAGAGGAACCATGTCCCAATGATGCCCACATAGGGACCAGACTTACCTCGTCCAGGTGAGGCCAACCTTTGGGACCTGCTGAGGAAACGTGTCCCGATGATGCCCATATAATGACCAGAGACACCAGGTCCAAATGAGGCCCAGATGGAGCATATTCACTAGGTCCAGGTGAGGCCCAGTTGAGGACCAGAATCACCAGATCTGGTTGAGCCCTAGAGGGATACCAGAATCACCTGGTGCAGGTGACATCCAGATAGGGACCAGAGTCACCAGGTCAGAGTGAGGCCCAGAGAGGTTCAAGAGTCATCATGTTCAGGAGAGGCTCAGGTGTGGAACAGAGTCACCACGTACCAAGGATGCCCAGGTGAGGACCAGAGTCACCAGGTCTGGGTGACGCCCAGATAGGATCAGAGTCACCAGTTCCAGGTGAGGCCAAGAAAAAGTCCACAGCAATCAGGTCCAGGTGGGGAACAAAGTCACCAGGACTGGGTGTGGCCCAGATGGGGACCAGATTCACCAGGTCCAGGCGAGGCCCAGGTGGTGACCAGAGTCCCCGGTTCTGGGAGAGGACCAGGTAAGGACCAGATTCACCACGTCCAAGAGGTCCACGTGGGGACCTGAGTCACCAGGTATGGGTGAGGCCCAGGTGGCAACCCCACTCACCAGGTCCAGGTGAGGCCAACCAGCAGGCCAGAGTTACCAAATCCAGGAGAGGCCCTAGTGAGGACCAGAGTCACCAGGTAAAATTGAGTCTACAAGAACACCACAGTCACCAGGTCCAGGTGTGATTCATGTGGGAACGAGAGTCACCAGGTCCAGGTGAGGCCAAACTGAGGACCAGAGTCACCAGATCCAGGTGAGGTCCATGTTGGAAAGAGTCACCAGGTCCAGGAGAGGTCCAGGTGGGGACCAGAGTCACCAGATCCAGGTGAAGTCCAGGTGGGGACCAGAGTCACCAGATCCAGGTGAAGCCCAGGTGGGGACCAGAGTCACTAAGTCCAGATGAGGTCAAGGTGGGGACCAGAGATACCAGGTACAAGTGAGGCCCCGGTGGGGAGCAGTGTCAACAGGTCCATGTGAGGCCGTCCTGGGGAACATGGTCAACAGGTCTACTTGAGGCCCAGGTGTGGAACACAGTAAGCAGGTCCAGGAGAGTCCCCGATGGTGACAATGTCACCACGTCCAAGTGAGACCCAGGTGGGGACCAGGATCACCAGGTCGAGGGGAGGCCTTTGAAAAACCAGAGTCTACAGTTTGAGGTCAGGCGCAGGAGGCAACCAGTATCAGCAGGACCAAGACAGGCCATAGAGGGGGTTCACAGTCACTAGGGAACGGTGAGACCCAGAGGGGGACCAGAGTCACCTGGTCCAGGTGAGGTCCAGTTGTGGAACACAGTCACCGGGTTCCAATTTTGCCCAAATGGGGACCATGGTCAACAGGGCCAGGTGAAGCCCAGATGGAGACCGGAGTCCCCAAATCCAAGTGAAGCTCAGGTGGGGACCAGAGTCACCAGATCCAGGGTAGTCTCAGGTGTAGACCAGATTCACGAGGTCCAGGTGAGGTGCAGGATGCAACCACACTCACCAGGTCCCGGTGAGGCCCTGGTGGGGACCAGAGTCACGATGTATATGAGAAGCTAGAAACACTGCAGCCACAAGGTCCACATTATGTCCATGTGGGAATGAAAATCACCAGTTACAGGTGAGGACCTGGTGGGGATCCGACTCACCATGTCCAGGTGAGTCCCAGGTGGGAACCAGTGTCACCATGTCCAGGTGTGGCCCAGGTGAAGACCAGAGTTAATAGGTCCGGCTGGGTCACTGTTAGTGAACAGTGTAAACATATCCTGATGCTACCTTGGTGGGAACCACAGAAACCAGGTCCTGGTGAGTCCCAGGAGGGCCCAGAGACATGAGGTCCAGAAGAGGTCCCGATGGGAACCACAGTCACCAGGTCAGGTGAGGCCATGCTTAGGATCAGAGTCACCAGTTACAGGTGAGGCCCCTGTTGAGCCAGAGTCACCTGGTACAGAAGAGGCCAAAGTCAGGACCATAGTTACCAGGATCAGGTCAGTCCCAGTGGGGAATAGAGTAACCATGCCCCGATGATGCCCAGGTAGAACCAGAGTCACCAGGTCCAGATGAGGCGCAGGTGGGGAGCATATTCACTCGGTCCCAGTGAGGCTCAGTTGCGGACCAGGGTCACGAGGTCTAGTTGAGGCCTAGAGGGGTACCAGATTCACCTGGTCTAGGTGACATCCAGATGGGGAGCAGAGTCACCATGTCAGGGTGAGGCCCATAGGGGATCCAGAGTCATCATGTCCAAGTGAGGCTCAGGTGTGGAACGGAGTATCTAGATCATAATGGTCCACAGGTGAGGACCAGAGTCACCAGATCTGGATGAGGCCAAGTTAGGATCACACTCACCACTTCCAGGTGTAGCCAAGAATGTGTCCACAGCAATCAGGTCCAGGTGGGGAACAAAGTCACCAGGACTGTGTGAGGCCCAGATGGGGACCAGATTCAAAAGGTCCAGGTGATTCCCAGGTGGTGACCAGAGTTACCAGTTCCAGGTGAGGACCAGGTAAGGACCAGATTCACCAGGTCCAAGTGAGGCCCACGTGGGTGCATGGGTCACCAGGTACAGGGGAGGAATAGCTGGGGACAAGAGTCACCAGATCTGGGTTCGGCCTAGGTGGCTCAGGTGGAAACCCCAATCACCAGGTCCAGGTGAGGCCAACCCTTGGGCCATGCAGAGGAACCGTGTCCCGCTGATGCCCATGCAGGGACCAGAGTTACCGGCTCCTGGTGATTCCAACCTGTAGGCCATGCTGTGTAACCATGTCCCGATGATGCCCAGGGAGGGACCAAAGTCACCAGGTCCAAATGAGGCCCAGATGGAGCATATTCACTAGGTCCCGTTGAGGCCCAGTTGAGGACCAGAGTCACCAGAACTGGTTGAGGCCTAGAGGGGTACCAGAATCACCTGGACCAGGTGATATCCAGATGGGGACCAGAGTCACCAGGTCAGGGTGAGGCCCAGAGCGGATCCAGAGTCATCATGTCAGGTGAGGTTCAGGTGTGGAACAGAGTATCCAGGTCATAATGATCCACAGGTGAGGACCAGAGTCACCAGATCTGGGTGAGGCCCAGTTAGGAGCAGAGTCACAATTTCCAGGTGAGGCCAAGAAGGAGTCCACAGCAATCAGGTGCAGGTGGGGAACAAAGTCACCAGGACTGGGTGAGGCCCAGATGGGGACCAGATTCAACAGGTCCAGGTGATTCCCAGGTGGTAACAAGAGTTACCAGTTCCGGGTGAGGACCAGGTAATGACCAGATTCACCAGGTCCAAGTGAGGCCCACGTGGGACCTGTGTCACCAGGTATGGGTGAGGCCCAGGTGGCATCCCCACTCACCAGGTCCAGGTGACGCCAACCTCAGGCCATGCAGAGGAACCGTGTCCCGATGATGCCCAGGTCGGGACCACAGTTACCAAGTCAAGAAGAGGCCAACCTGCAGACCATTATGTGGAACCATGTCCCGATGTTGCCCATGTAGGGACCAGAGTCACCAGGTCCAAATGAAGCCCAGATGGAGCATATTCACTAGGTCCAGTTGAGGCCCATTTGAGGACCAGAGTCACCAGATCTGGTTGAGGCCCAGAGGGGTACCAGAATCACCTGGTCCAGGTGACATCCAGATAGGGACCAGAGTCACCAGTTCCAGGTGAGGCCAAGAAAGAGTCCACAGCAATCACGTCCAGGAGGGGAACAAAGTCACCAGGACTGTGTGAGACCCAGACGGGGACCAGAGTCACCAGATCCAGGTGTAGCCCAGGTTGGGACCAGAGTCACTAGGTCCAGAAGAGGCCCAGGTGAGGACCAGAGTTACCAGGTACACGTGAGGCACCGGTGGGGATCACAGGCAACAGGTTCATGTGAGGCCGGCTTGGGGACCATGGTCAACAGGTCTACTTGAGGCCCAGGCGTGGAACACAGTAACCAGGTCCACGTGAGTAACAGGTGGTGACAAGAGTCACCACGTCCAGGTGAGGCCCAGGTGGGGACCAGGTTCACCAGGTTCAGGGGAGGCCCTTGAAAGAACCAGAGTCAACAGTTCTACGTCAGTTGCAGGAGGCAACCAGGGTCAGCAAGTTCAAGTCAGTACAAAGTGGGGTTCACAGTCACTAGGGCACGGTGAGACCCTGAGGGTGACCAGAGTCACCTGGTCCAGGTGAGATCCAGTTGTGGAACACAGTCACCGGGTCCCAATTCTGAATAGTTGAGGACCATGGTCAACAGGGCCAGGTGAGGCCCAGATGGGGACCGGAGTCCCCAAATCCAGGTGAAGCCCAGGTGGAGACCCCAGTCACCAGATCCAGGGTAGTCTCAGGTGCAGACCAGAATCACCAGGTCCAGGGGAGGTGCAGGTGGCAACCACACTCACCAGGTCCCGGGGAGGCCCTGGTGGGGACCAGAGTCACGAGGTACATGAGAAGCTAGAAACAAAACAGCCACCAGTTCCACATGATGTCCATGTGGGAACGAGAATCACCAGTTACAGGTGAGGACCAGGTGGGGATCCGACTCAGCATGTCCAGGTGAGACCCAGGTGGGAACCAGTGTCACCATGTCCAGGTGTGGCTCAGGTGAAGACCAGAGTTAATAGGTCCGGCTGGGTCACTGTTAGTGAACAGTGTAACCATATCCTGATGCTACCCAGGTGGTAACCAGAGACAAAAGTTCCTGGTGAGGCCCAGGTGGAACAGAGAAATAGGTCCAGGTGAGGTCCCTATGGGAACCACAGTCAACAGGTCAGGTGAGGCCATGCTTAGGATCAGAGTCACCAGTTACAGGTGAGGCCCAGGTGGAGCCATAGTCACCAGGTCCAGATGAGGCGAAGGTGGGGAGCATATTCACTACGTCCCGTTGAAGCCCAGTAGAGGACCAGAGTCACCAGGTCTAGTTGAGGCATAGAGGGGTACCAGATTCACCTGGACTAGGTGCCTTCCAGATGGGGACCAGAGTCACCATGTCAGGGAGAGGCCCAGAGGGGATCCAGAGTCATCATGTCCAGGTGATTCTCAGGTGTGGAACAGAGTATCCAGGTCATAATGGTCCACAGGTGAGGACCAGAGTCAACAGATCTGGGTGAGGCCCAGTTAGGATCAGAGTCAACAGTTCCAGGTGAGGCTAAAAAGGAGTCCACAGCAATCAGGTCCAGGTGGGGAAAAAATTCACGAGGACTGGGTGAGGCCCAGATGGGGACACAGATTCACCAGGTCCAAGTGATTCCAGGTGGTGACCAGAGTTACCAGATTCACCAAGTCCAGGTGATTCCCAGGTGGTGACCAGAATTACCAGATACACCAGGTCCAAGTCAGGCCCACGTAGGGGCCTGTGTCACCAGGTATGCGTGAGGCCCAAGTGGCAACCCCACTCACCAGGTCCAGGTGAGGCCTACCTGCAGGCCATGCAAAGTAACCGGGTCCCGATAATGCCAAGGTAGGGACCAGAGTTACCAGGTCAAGAAGAGGCCAACCTGCAGACCATTATGTGGAACCATGTCCCGATGTTGCGCACGTAGGGACCAGAGTCACCAGGTCCAAATGAGGCACAGATGGAGCATATTCACTAGGTCCAGGTGAGGCCCAGTTGAGGACCAGAGGCCCCAGATCTGGTTGATGCCCTGAGGGGTACCTGATTCACCTGGTCTAGGTGACATCCTGATGGGGACCAGAGTAACCATGTCAGGGTGAGGCCCAGAGGGGATCCAGAGTCATCATGTCCAGGTGAGGCTCAGGTGTGGAACAGAGTATCCAGGTCATAATTGTCCACAGGTGAGGACCAGAGTCACCAGATCTGGGAAAGGCCCAGTTAGGATCAGAGTTACAACTTCCAGGTGAGGCCAAGAAGGTGTCCACAGCAATCAGGTCCAGGTGGGGACAAAGTCACCAGGTCTAGGTGATTCCCAGGTGGTGACCAGATTTACCAGTTCCGGGTGAGGACTAGGTAAGGACCAAATTCACCAGGTCCAAGTGAGGCCCACGTGGGGACCTGTGTGACCAGGCATGGGTAAGACCCAGGTGGGAACTCCACTCACCAGGTCAAGATGAGGCCTACCTGCAGGCAATGCTGAGGAACCATGTCCTGATGATGCCCAGGTAGGGACCAGAGTTACCAGGTCCAGGTGAGGCAAACCAGCAGGCCATGCAGTGGAACCATTTCCCGATGATGCCCAGGTAGGGAACAGATTTACCAGGTCCAGGGGAGGACAACTTGCTGGCCATGCAGTGGAACCATGTCCCGATGATGCCCAGGTAGGGAACAGACGTACCAGGTCTAGGTGATGCCAACCTGCAGGCCATGTGTGGAACCATGTCCCGATGATGCCCAGGTAGGGACCAGAGTTACAAGGTCCAGGTGAGGCCAACCTGCAGGCCATGCAGTGGAACCATATCCCTATGATGCCCAGGTAGGGACCCGATTCACCAGGTCCAAATGAGGCCAAGATGGAATATATTCACTAGGTCCAGGTGAGGCCCAGTTGAGGACCAGAGTCACCATATCTGGTTGAGGCCTAGAGGGGTACCAGAATCCCCTGGTCCAAGTGACATCCAGATGGGGACCAGAGTCACCAGGTCAGGGTGAGGCCCAGAGAGGTTCCAGAGTCATCATATCCAGGTGAGGCTCAGGTATAGAACAGAGTCACCACGTACCAATGATTCCCAGGTGAGTACCAGAGTCACCAGGTCTGGGTGACGGGCAGATAGGATCAGAGTCACCAGTTCCAGGTGAGGCCAAGAAAGAGTCCACAGCAATCAGGTCCTGGTGGGGAACAAAGCCACGAGGACTGGGTGAGCCCCAGATGGGGACCAGATTCACCATGTCCAGGTGAGGCCCAGGTGGTGACCAGAGTCCCCGGGTCTGGGAGAGAACCAGGTAAGGACCAGATTCACCAGATCCAAGAGGCCCACGTGGGGACAGAGTCCCCAGGAATGGGTGAGGTCCTAGAGGCAACCCCACTCACCAGGTCCAGGTGAGGCCAGCCTGCAGGCCAGAGTCACCAGATCCATGTGAGGCCCTAGTGGGGACCGGAGTCACCAGGTAAATGTGAGTCTACAAAAACACCACAGTCACCAGGTCCAGGTGTGGTTCATATGGGAACGAGTGTTACCAGGTCCAGGTGAGACCCAGGTGGGGACCACAGTCACGAGGTCCAGATTGAGGCCTAGGTGGGGGGACCAGAGTCATCAGGACCAGTTGAGGCCAAAGTGTGGAGCAAAGTTATCATGTCCAGGTGAGGCCCAGGTGGGGAACAGAGTAACCATGTCCCAATGATGCCAGGTGGGAAAAGAGTCACATGGTCCAGACGAGGCCTAAGTGAGGTGTAGATTCACCAGGTCCTGTTTAGGCCCAGTTGAGGACCAGAGTCCCCAGCTCCGGGTGAGTCCCAGAGGTCGACCAGAGTCTCCCGGTTCTGGTGATATCCAGGTGGGGAACAGAGTCAGCACGTCAGGGTGAGTCCCAAGGTCGGACGAGAATCACTAGGTCCAGGTGAGGCCCCGATGTGGAACTGAGAAACCAGGTCCCATGATGCCCATATGAGGACCTGAGTCACCAGGTCCAGGTGAGGTCCCTGGGGGAACCAGTCACCTCGTCCAGGTGAGGCCCCGGTGGGACCACACTCACCAGGTCCAGGTGAGGCCAAGTTATATAAGAGAGTATCCAGGTCCCAATGATGCCCAGGTAAGGACCAGAGTCAACAGGTCCAGGAGAGGCCCAAATATGGATCAGAGTCATTGTGTTCCAGGTGAGGCCAGATGGAGACCACAGGAACCAGGTCCAGGAGTGTCCCTTATGGGAACCAGAGCCGCCAGATCCAGGAGAGGTCCAGGTGGGACCACAGTCACAAGGTCCAGGTAAGGCGCAGGTGGCAACAGGATTCACCAAGTCCAGGTGAGACCCAGATGGCGACCATTCACCAGATCCAGGTGAGGACCAGCTAAGGACCAGATTCTCCAGGCCCAGTTGAAGCCCAAAGGGTGACAAGAGTCACCAGGTAAGGGTGAGGCCCAGAGGGGGAACCAGAGTAAACAGTTTAGTTTGAGGCCCAGAATGGGACCAGAGGTCCCAGGTCAAAGGTAGTCCCAAGTGTGGCATAGAGTATCCAGGTCCCAATGATGCCTGGGTGAGGACCAGAGTCACTAGGGCCATGCAGGCCCAGATAGGGAACAGAATCACTAGGTCCTGGTGAGGCATAGAATAAGACAATAGTCACCAGTATCATGTGAGCCACTTAAGGGAACCAGAGCCACTCTATCCAGCTGAGTCCCAGGTCCATGTGAGGCCCACGTGAGGACCAGATTCATCAGGTCGAATTGAGGCATAGCTGGTGTCAAGAGTCACCAGGTCTGGGTGCGGCATAGGTGGGGCAAGATTCAGCAGTTCTAAGTTAAGTCAAAGTGGGGACGAGAGACACCAGGTCCATGTGAGGACAAACTGAGTACCAGAGTCACCAGATCCAGGTGAGGTCCATGTTGGAAAGAGAGTCACCAGGTCCAGGAGAGGTCCAGAAGGGGACCAGAGTCATCCTATCCAGGTGAAGTCCAGGTGGAGACCAGAGTTACAGGTAAACGTGAGGCCCCGGTGGGGATCAGAGGCAACAGGTCCATGTGAGCCCGGCTTGGGGACCATGGTCAACAAGTCTACTTGAGGCCCAGATGTGGAACACAGTGAGCAGGTACAGGTGAGTACGCGGTTTTGACATAAGTCACCACGTCCAGGTGAGGCCCAGGTGGGGACCAGGATCACAAGATACAGGGTAGGCCCTTGAAAGTACCAGAGTCAACAGTTCGAGGTCAGCGCAGGTGGCAACCAGGGTCAGCAGGTCCAAGTCAGGCCAAAGTGGGGTTCACAGTCACTAGGGTACGGTGAGACCCAGAGGTAGATCAGAATCACCTGGTCCAGGTGAGGTCCAGATGTGGAACACAGTCACCGGGTCCCAATTTTGCCCAGTTGAGGACCATGGTCAACAGGGCCAGGTGAGGCCCAGAAGGAGACCGGAGTCCCCAAAGAGGGTGAAGCCCAGGTGGGGACCACAGTCACCAGATCCAGGATAGTCTCAGGTGCAGACCAGAATGACCAGGTCCACTTGAGGTCCAGGTGGCAACCACACTCACCAGGGCCCTGTGAGGCCCTGGTGGGGACCAGAGTCACGAGGTACATGAGAAGCTAGAAACACTGCAGCCACCAGGTCCACATGATGTCCATGTGGGAACGAGAATCACCAGTTACAGGGGAGGACCAGTTGTGGATCCGACTCAGCATGTCCAGGTGAGACCCAGGTGGGAACCAGTGTCAACATGTCCAGGTGTGGCCCAGGTGAAGACCAGAGTTAATAGGTCCGGCTGGGTCACTGTTAGTGAACAGTGTAACCGTATCCTGATGCTACCAAGGTGGGTATCAGAGACACCAGGTCCTGGTGAGGCCCAGTTGGGACCAGAGACATGAGGTCCAGGTGAGGTCCCGATGGGAACCACAGTCACCAGGTCAGGTGAGGCCATGCTTAGGATCAGAGTCATCAGTTACCGGTGAACCCAAGGTGGATCCAGAGTCACCTGGTAAAGAAGAGGCCAAATCAGGACCAGAGTTACCAGGATCAGGTCAGTCCCAGTGGGGAATACAGTATCCATGTCCCGATGATGCCCAGGTAGAACCAGAGTCACCAGGTCCAAATGAAGCACAGTTGGGGAGCATATTCCCTAGGTCCCGGTGAGGCCCAGTTGAGGACCAGAGTCACCAGGTCTAGTGGAGGCCTAGAGGGGTACCAGATTCACCTGGTCTAGGTGACATCCACATGAGGACCAGAGTCACCACGTCAGGGTGAGGCCCAGAGTGGATCCAGAGTCATCATGTCCAGGTGAGGCTCACGTGTGGAACAGAGTATCCAGTTCATAATGGTCCACAGGGGAGGACAAGAGTCAGCAGATTGAGTTAGGCCCAGTTAGGATGAGAGTCACCAGTTCCAGGTGAGGCCAAGAAGGAGTCCACAGCAATCAGGTCCAGGTTGGGAACAAAGTCACCAGGACTGGGGGAGTCCCAGATGGGGACCAGATTCACCCGGTCCAGGTGATTCCCAGGTGGGGACCAGAGTCACTAGGTCCAGATGAGGCACAGGTGAGGACCAGAGTCACCAGGTCCAGGAGAGGTTCAGGTATGGACCAGAGTCACCAGTTCCAGGTGAAATCCAGGTGGCGACCAGAGTCACCAGATACAGGAGAAGCCCAGGTGGGGACCAGAGTCACTAGGTCCAGATGAGGCCCAGGTGAGGACCAGAGTCACCAGATCTGGGAGAGGCCCAGTTGTGATCAGAGTTACCACTTCCATGTCAGGCCAAAAGGTGTCCACAGCAATCAGGTCCACGTGGGGAACAAAGTCACCAGGACTAGGTGATGCCCAGGTGGTGACCAGATTTACCAGTTCCAGGTGAGGACTAGGTAATAGGATCAGAGTCACCAGTTCAAGGTGAGGGCAAGAAAGAGTCCAGAGCAATCAGGTCCAGTTGGGGAACATAGTCACCAGGACTGGGTTAGGCCCAAATGGACCCAGATTCACCAGGTCCAGGTGAGGCCCATGTTGTGACCAGATTCCCCGGGTCTGGGAGAAGTCCAGGTAAGGGCCAGATTCACCAGGTCCAAGAGGCCCATGTGGGGACCTGAGTCACCAGGTATGGGTGAGGCCCAGGTGGCATCAACTAATCAAGTCCAGGTGAGGCCAACCTGCAGGCCAGAGTCACCAGGCCCAGGGGAGGCCCAAGGGGTGACCAGAGTCACCAGGTAAGGGTGAGGTTAAGAGGGGGAACCAGAGTAACCAGTTTAGTTTGAGGCCCAGAATGGGACCAGCGGTTCCTGGTAAAAGTGAGGCCCAGGTGTGGAATAGAGTATCCAGGTCCTAATGATGCCTGAGTGAGGACCAGAGTCACTAAGGCCATGCAGGCCCAGATGGGGAACAGAATCACTAGGTTCTGGTGAGGCATAGAATAAGACCACATTCAGCAGTATCAGGTGAGCCCCTAGTGGGAACCAGAGCCACTCTTTCCAGCTGAGTCCCAGGTAAATGTGAGGTCCACGTGAGGACCAGATTCATCAGGTCGAATTGAGGAATAGCTAGGGACAAGAGTCACCAGGTCTGGGTGCGTAATAGGTGGGGCAAGATTCAGCAGTTCTGAGTTAGGTCAAAGTGGGCAAGAGAGACACCAAGTCCAGGAGAGGTCCAGATTGGGACCAGAGTCACCAGATCCAGGTGAAGTCCAGATGGGGACCAGAGTCTCCAGATCCAGGTGAAGCCCAGGTGGGGACCAGAGTAACTAGGTCCAGATGAGGCCCAGGTGAGGACCAGAGTTACAAGGTACACGTGAGGCCCCGGTGGGGATCAGAGGCAACAGGTCCATGTGAGGCCGGCTAGGGGACCATGGTCAACAGGTCTACTTGAGGCCCAGGTGTGGAACACAGTAAGCAGGTCCAGGTGAGTCCCCATGGTGACAAGAGTCACCACGTCCAGGTGAGGCCCAGGTTCGGTCCAGGATCACCAGGTACAGGGGAGGCCCTTGAAAGAACCAGAGTCAACAGTTCGAGTTCAGGCGCAGGTTTCAACCAGGGCCAGCAGGTCTAAGTCAGGGGAAAGTGGGGTTCACAGTCACTAGGGAATGGTGAGACCCAGAGGGGCACCAGAGTCACGTGGTCCAGGTGAGGTCCAGTTGTGGAACACAGTCACCGCGTCCCAATTTTGCCCAGTTGAGGACCATGGTCAACAGGGCCAGGTGAGCCTCACATGGCGACGAGAGTCCCCAAATCCAGGTGAAGCCCAGGTGGGGACCACAGTCACCAGATCCAGGGTACTCTCAGGTGCAGACCAGAATCACCAGGTCCAGGTGAGGTGCAGGTGGCAACCACACTCACCAGGTCCCGGTGAGGCCCTCGTGGGGACCAGTGTCACCAGGTACATGACAAACTAGAAACACCGCAGCCACCAGGTCCACATGATGTCCATGTGGGAACGAGAATCAACAGTTATAGGTTAGGACCAGGTGGGTATCTGACTCACCATTTCCAGGTGAGACCCAGGTGGGAACGAATGTCACCATGTCCAGGTGTGGCCCAGGTGAAGACCAGAGTTAATAGGTCCGGCTGGGTCACTGTTAGTGAACAGTGTAACCATATCCTGATGCTACCCAGGTGTGTACCAGAGACACCAGGTCCTGGTGAGGCCCAGGTGGGACCAGAGACATGAGGTCCAGGTGAGGTCCCGATGGGAACCACAGTCACCAGGTCAGGAGAGGCCATGCTTTGGATCAGAGTCACCAGTTACAGGTGAGGCCCAGGTGGAGCCAGAGTCACCTGGTACAGAAGAGGCCAAAGTAAGGACCAGAGTTACCAGGATCAGGTCAGTCCCAGTGGGAAACAGAGTAACCATGTCCCGATGATGCCCAGGTAGACCCAGTGTCACCAGGTCCAGATGAGGCGCAGGTGGGGAGCATATTCACTAGGTCTCGGTGACACCCAGTTGAGGACCAGTGTCACCAGGTCTATTTGAGCCCTTTGGGGTACCAGATTCACCTAGTCTAGGTGACATCCAGATGGGGACCAGAGTCACCATGTCAGGGTGAGGCCCAGAGGGGATCCAGAGTCATCATGTCCAGGTGAGGCTCAGGTGTGGAACAGAGTATCCAGGTCATAATGGTCCACAGGTGAGGACCAGAGTCACCAGATCTGGGTGAAGCCCAGGTTGGATCAGAGTCACCACTTCCAGTTGAGGCCAAGAAGGAGTCCACAGCAATCAGATCCAGAGGGGAACAAAGTCACCAGGACTGGGTGAGGCCCAGATGGGGACCAGATTCACCAGGTCCAGGTGATTCCCCGGTGGTGATCAGGGTTACCAGGTGCGGGTGAGGACCAGGTAAGGACGAGATTCACCAGGTCATACTGGGCCCACGGGGACCTGTGTCACCATGTATGGGTGAGGCCCAGGTGCCAACCCCACTCACCAGGTCCAGGTGAGGCCAACCTGCAGGCCATGTAGAGGAACCATGTCCCGATGATGCCCAGGTAGGGACCAGAGTTACCAGGTCCAGGTGAGGCCAACCTGAAGGCCATGCAGCTGAACCATGTCCCGATGATGCCCAGGAAGTGACCAGAGTCACCAGATCCAAATGAGGCCCAGTTGGAGCATATTCACTAGGTCCAGGAAAGGCCCAGTTGAGGTCCAGAGTAACCAGATCTAGTTGAGTATTAGAGGGGTACATGAATCACCTGGTCCAGTTGACATCCAGATGGGGACAAGAGTCACCAGGTCAGGGTGAGGCCCAGAGAGGTTCCAGAGTCATCATATCCAGGTGAGGCTCAGGTGTGGAACAGAGTCACCAGGTACCAATGAAGCCCAGGTGAGGACCAGAGTCACAAGGGCTTGGTTACGCTCAGATAGGATCAGAGTCACCAGTTCCAGGTGAGGCCAAGAGAGAGTCCACAGCAATCAGGTCTAGGTGGGGAACAAAGTCACCAGGACTGGGTGAGGCCCAGATGTGGACCAGATTCACCAGGTCCAGGTGAGGCGAGGTGGTGACCAGAGTCCCCGGGTCTGGGAGAGGACCAGGTAAGGACGAGATTCACCAGGTCCAAGAGGCCCACGTGTGAAACTGAGTCACCAGGTATGGGTGAGGCCCAGGTGGTGACCCCACTCACCAAGTCCAGGTGAGGCCAACTTGCTGGCCAGAGTCACCAGATCCAGGAGAGGCCCTAGTGGGGACCCGAGTCACCAGGTAAATGTGAGTCTACAAGAAAACCCCAGTCACCAGGTCCAGGTGTGGTTCATGTGGGAACGAGAGTCACCAGGTCCAGGTGAGACCCAGGTGGGGACCATAGTCACCAGGTCCAGATTGAGGCCTAGGTGGGGGAACAAATTGATCAGGACAAGTTGAGGCCAAAGTGTGGAGCAAAGTTTCATGTCCAGGTGATGTCTAGGTGGGGAACAGAGTAACCATGTCCCATTGATGCCAGGTGGGAAAAGAGTCACAAGGTACAGATGAGGCCTAAGTGAGGACTAGATTCACCAGGTCCTTTGAGGCCCAGTTGAGCACCAGTGTCCCCAGGTCCGGGTGAGTCCCAGAGGGGGACCAGAGTCACCCGGTTCCGGTGATATCCAGGTGGGGATAAGACTCACCACGTCAGCGTGAGGCCCAGAGGGGGATGAGAATCACTAGTTTCAGGTGAGGCCTCGATTTGGAACTGAGAAAAAGGTCCCATAATGCCCAAATGAGGACCTGAGTCACCAGGTACAGGTGAGGCCAAACTGAGGACCAGAGTCACCAGATCCAGGTGAAGCCAAGGTGGGGACCAGAATCACTAGGTCCAGATGAGGCCCAAGTGAGGACCAGTTTTACCAGGTACACGTGAAGCCCCGGTGGGAATCAGAGGCAACAGGTCCATATGAGGCCGGCTTCGGTACCATGGTCAACAGGTCTACTTGAGGCCCAGGTGTGGAACACAGTAACCAGGTCCAGGTGAGTCCCCGGTGGTGACAAGAGTCACCACGTCCAGGTGAGTCACAGGGGGGTCCAGGATCACCAGGTCCAGGGGAGGCCCTTGAAAGAACCAGAGTCAACAGTTCGAGGTCAGGCGCAGGTTTCAGCCAGGGTCAGCAGGTCCAAGTCAGGCCAAAGTGGGGTTCACAGTAACTAGGGCATGGTGAGACCCTGAGCGGCACCAGAGTCACGTGGTCCAGGTGAGGTTCAGTTGTGGAACACAGTCACCGCGTCCCAATTTTGCCCAGTTGAGGACCATGGTCAAAAGGGCCAGGTGAGGCCAAGATGGGGACCGGTGTCCCAAATCCAGGTGAAGCCCAGCTGGGGACAACAGTCACCAGATCCAGGGTAGTCTCAGGTGCAGACCAGAATCAGCAGGTCCAGGTGAGGTGCAGTTGGCAACCACTCTCACCAGGTCCCGGTGAGGCCCTGGTGGGGACCAGAGTCACGAGGTACATGACAAACTAGAAACACTGCAGCCACCAGGTCCACATGATATCCATGTGGGAACGAGAATCACCAGTTACAGGTTAGGACCAGGTGGGGATCTGACTCACAATTTCCAGGTGAGACACAGGTGGGAACGAGTGTCACCATGTGCAGGAGTGGCCCAGGTGAAGACCAGAGTTGATAGGTCCGGCTGGGTCACTGTTAGTGTACAGTGTAACCATATCCTGATGCTACCCAGGTGGGTACCAGAGACACCAGGTCCTGGTGAGGCCCAGGTGGGACCAGAAACATGAGGTCCAGGTGAGGTCCCGATGGGAACCACAGTCACCAGGTCAGGTGTGGCCATGCTTGGGATCAGAGTCACCAGTTACAGGTGAGGCCCAGGTGGAGCCAGAGTCACCTGGTACAGAAGAGGCCAAAGTCAGGACCAGAGTTACCAGGATCAGGTCAGTCCCAGTGGGGAACAGAGTAACTATGTTCCGATGATGCTCAGGTAGACCCAGAGTCACCAGGTCCAGATGAGGCGCAGGTGGGGAGCATATTCACTAGGTCTCGGTGAGACCCATTTGAGGACCAGTGTCACCAGGTATATTTGAGCCCTTGAGGGGTACCAGATTCACCTGGTCTAGGTGACATCCAGATGGGGACCAGAGTCACCATGTCAGGGTGAGGCCCCGAAGGGATCCAGAGTCATCATGTCCAGGTGAGGCTCAGGTGTGGAACAGAGTATCCAGGTCATAATGGTCCACAGGTGAGGACCAGAGTCACCAGATCTGGGTGAGGCCCAGTTAGGATCAGAGTCACGAGTTCCAGTTGAGGCCAAGAAGGAGTACACAGCAATCAGGTCCAGGTGGGGAACAAAGTCACCAGGACTGGGTGAGGCCCAGATGGGGCCAGATACACCAGGTCCAGCTGATTCCCAGGTGGTGACTAGGGTTACCAGGTCCGGTTGAGGACCAGGTAAGGACGAGATTCACCAAGATACTGGGGCCTACGTGGGGACCTGTGTCACCATGTATGGGTGAGGCCCAGGTGGCAAGCCTACTCACCAGGTCCAGGTGAGGCCAGCCTGCAGGCCAGAGTCACCAGATCCACGTGAGGCCCTAGTGGGGACGGGATTCACAAGGTAAAAGTGAGTCTACAAGAACACCACAGTCAACAGATCCAGGTGTGGTTCATGTGGAACGGGAGTCACCAGATCCAGCTGAGAACCTGTTGGGGACGACAAGTCACCAGGTCCAGATTGAGGCCTAGGTTTGGGGACGAGAGTCATCAGGACCAGTTGAGGGCAAACTGTGCAGCAAAGTTATCATGTCCATGTGGGGCCAGGTGGGGAACAGAGTAACCATGTCCCATTGATGCCAGGTGGGAAAAGAGTCACAAGGTCCAGACGAAGCCTAAGTTTGGAGTAGATTCACCAGGTCCTGTTGAGGCCCACCTGAGGACCAGTGTCCCCAGCTCCGGGTGTGTCACCCGGTTCTGGTGATATCCAGGTGGGGACCAGTGTCACAAGTCAGGGTGAGGCCCAGAGGGGGAGAGAATCACTAGGTCCAGGTGAGGCCCTGATGTGGAACTGTGAAACCAGGTCCCAAGATGCCAATATGAGGACTTGAGTCACCAGGTCCAGGTGATGTCCCTGTGGGAACCAGTCACCCCGTCCAGGTGAGGCCCAGGTGGGACCACAGTCACCAGGTCCTGGTGAGGTCCAGGTATATATGAGAGTATCCAGGTCCCAATGATGCCCAGGTAAGGACCAGAGTCAACAGGTCCAGGAGAGGCCCAAATATAGATCAGAGTCATTGTGTTCCAGGTGAGGCCAGAGGGAGACCACAGGGAACAGATCCAGGAGAGCCCCATATGGGAACCAGAGTCACCAGATCCAGGTGAGGTCCAGGAGGGACCACAGTCACAAAGTCCAGGTGAGGCGCTGGTGGCAACATGATTCACCAAGTCCAGGTGAGGCCTACGTGGTGACCTGTCACCAGGGCCAGATGCGGACAAGCTAAAGACCAGATTCACGAGGCCCAAGTGAAGCCCAAGGGGTGACCAGAGTCACCAGGTAAGGGTGAGGCTCAGAGGGGAACCAGAGTAACCAGTTTAGTTTGAGGCCCAAAATGGGACCAGAGATCCCTGGTCAAACTAGGCCCAGGTGTGGCATAGAGTATCCAGGTCCCAATGATGCCTGGGTGAGGACCAGAGTCACTATGGCCATGTAGGCTCAGATGGGGAACAGAATCACTAGGTCCTGGTGAGGCATAGAATAAGACCACAATCACCAGTATCAGGTGTGCACCTTGTGGGAACCAGAGCCATTCTATCCAGCTGTGTCCCAGGTCCATGTGAGCCCCACGTCAGGACCAGATGCATCAGGTCGCATTAAGGCATAGTTCAGGACAAGAGTCACCAGGTCTGGGTGAGGGCTAGGTGGGGCAAGATTCAGCAGTTCTGAGTTAGGTCAAAGTGGGGACGAGAGACACCAGGTCCAGGTGAGGCCAAACTGAGGACCAGAGTCACCAGATCCAGGTGAGGTCCATGTTGGAAAGAGAGTCACCAGGTCCAGGAGAGGTCCAGGTGCGGACTAGAGTCACCACATTCAGGTGAAGTCCAGGTGGGGACCAGAGTCACAAGATCCATGTGAAACCCAGGTGGGGACCAGAGTCACTAGGTCCTGATTAGGCCCAGGTGAGGATCAGAGTTACCAGATACACGTGAGCCCTTGGCGGTGATCCAAAAGGTGATCCAAAAGGTCCACGTGAGCCCGGCTTGGGGACCATGGTAAACAATTCTACCTGAGGCCCAGGTGTGGAACACAGTAATCATGTCCAGGTGAGTCCCCGGTGGTGACAAGAGTCACCACGTCCAGGTGAGGCCCAATTGGGGACCAGGATCACCAGGTACAGGGGAGGCCCTTGAGAGAACCAGAGTCAACATTCGAGGTCAGGCGCAGGTGGCAACCAGGGTCAGCAGGTCCAAGTCAGGCCAAAGTGGGGTTCACAGTAACTAGGGCACGGTGAGACCCAGAGGGGGACCAGAGTCACATGGTCCAGGTGAGATCCAGTTGTGGAACAGAGTCACCGGGTCCCTATTTTGCCCAGTTGAGGACCATGGTCAACAGGGCCAGGTGAGGCCCAGATGGGGACCGGAGTCTCCAAATTCAGGTGAAGCCCAGGTGGGGACCACTGTCACCAGATCCAGGGTAGTCTCAAGTGTAGACCAGAATCACCAGGTCCTGGTGAGTTGCAGGTGGCAACCACACTCACCAAGTCCGGGTGAGGCCCTGGTGGGGACCAGTCACGAGGTACATGAGAAGCTAGTAACACTGCAGCCACCAGGTCCACATGATGTCCATGTGGGAACGAGAATTACAAGTTACAAGTGAGGACCAGGTGTGGATCTGAGTCACCATGTCCAGGTGAGACCCTGGTGGGAACCAGTGTCACCATGTCCAAGTGTGGACCAGGTGAAGACGAGAGTTAATAGGTCCGGCCGCGTCACTGTTAGTGAACAGTGTAACCATATCCTGATGCTACTCAGGTGTGTACCAGATTCAAGGTCCTGGTGAGTCCCAGTTGGGACCAGAGACATGAGGACCAGGTGAGGTACCGATGGAAACCACAGTCACCAGGTCAGGTGAGGCCATGCTTAGGATCAGAGTCACCACTTACAGGTGAGGTCCAGGGAGAGCCAGAGTCACATGGCACAGAAGAGGCGAAAGTCAGGACCAGAGTCACCACGATCAGGTCAGTCCCACTGGGAATAGAGTAACCACGTCCCGATGATGCCCAGGTAGAACCACAGTTACCAGGTCCAGGGGCGGCCAACCTAAAGGCCATGCAGTGGAACCATGTCCCGATGAAGCCCAGGTAGGGAAGAGAGTCACCAAGTCCAAACGAGGCCCAGATGGAGCATATTCAATAGGTCCACGTGAGGCCCAGTTGAGGACCAGAGTCACCAGATCCAGGTGAAGCCAAGGTGGGGACCACAGTCACTAGGTCCAGATGAGGCCCAAGTGAGGACCAGTGTTACCAGGTACACGTGATGCCCCAGTGGGAATCAGAGGAAACAGGTCCATATGAGGCAGGCTTCGGTACCATGGTCAACAGGACTACTTGAGGCCCAGGTGTGGAACACAGTAACCAGGTCCAGGTGAGTCCCCGGTGGTGACAAGGGTCACCACGTCCAGGTGAGTCCCAGGGGGGGACCAAGATCACCAGGGACAGGGGAAGCCCTTGAATGAACCAGAGTCAACAGTTCGAGGTCAGGCGCAGGTGTCAACCTGGTCAGCAGGTCCAAGTCAGGCCAAAGTCGGGTTCACAGTCACTAGGGCACGGTGAGACCCAGAGGGGGAGCATAGTCACCTGGTCCAGGTGAGGTCCAGGGGTGGAACACAGTCACCGGGTCCCGATTTTGCCAGGTGAGGACCATGGTTCACAGGGCCAGGTGAGGCCCAGATTGGGGATCCTCAATCTGGGTCAGATTCACCAGTTCCAGTTGAGGCTAAGAAGGAGTCCACAGCAATCATGTCCAGATTGACGCCTAGGTCTGGGGACCAGAGTCATCAGGACTAGTTGAGGCCAAAATGTGGAGCAAAGTTATCATGTCCAGGTGAGGCCCAGGTGGGGAACAGACTAACCATGTCCCATTGATGCCAGGTGGGAAAAGAGTCACAAGATCCAGACGAGGCCTAAGTGAGGAGCAGATTCACCAAGTCCTGTTGAGGCCCAGTTGAGGACCAGTGTCGCCAGCTGCGGGTGAGTCCCAGAGGGGGACCAGAGACACCCGGTTCTGGTGATATCCAGGTGGGGACCAGAGTCACCACGTCAGGGTGAGGACCATAATGGGACGGAAATCACTAGGTCCAGGTTAGGTCCCGATGTGGAACTGAGAAACCCGGTCCCATGATGCCCATATGAGGACCTGAATCACCAGGTCCAGGTGAGATCCCTGTGGGAACCAGTCACCTCGTCCAGGTGAGGCCCAGGTGGGACCACAGTCACCAGTATCATGTGAGCCCCTTGTGGGAACCAGAGCCACTCTATCCAGCTGAGTCCCAGGTCCATGTGAGGCCAACGTGAGGAGCAGACTCATCAGGTCGGATTGAGGCAGAGCTGGGGACAAGAGTCACCAGGTCTCCGTGTGGCCTAGGTGGGTCAAGATTCAGCAGTTCTGAGTTAGGTCAAAGTGGGGACGAGAGAAACCAGGTCCAGGTGAGGCCAAACTGAGGACCAGAGTCACCAGATCCAGGTGAGTTCAAGGTGGGCACCAGAGTCACCAGATACAGGTGAAGCCCAGGTGGGGACCAGAGTCACTAGGTCCAGATGAGGCCCAGGTGAGGACCAGAGTTACCAGGTACACGTAGGGCCCCGGTGGGTATCAGAGGAAACAGGTCTATGTGAGGCCGCCTTGGGGACCATGGTCAACAGGTCTACTTGAGGCCCAGGTGTGGAACACAGTAAGCAGGTCCTGGTGAGTCCCCCGTGGTGACAAGTGTCACCACGTTCAGGTGCGGCCCAGTTGCAGACCAGGATCACCAGGTACAGGGGAGGCCCTTGAGAGAATCAGAGTCAACATTTAGAGGTCAGGCGCAGGTGGCAACCAGGGTCAGCAGGTCCAAGTCAGGCCAAAGTGGGGTTCACAGTCACTAGGGCACGGTGAGACCCAGAGGGGGACCAGAGTCACCTGGTCTTGTGAGGTCCAGTTGTGGAACTCAGTCACCGGGTCCCAATTTTGCCCAGTGAGGACCATGGTCAACAGGGCCAGTTGAGGCCCAGATGGGGACCGGAGTCCCCAAATCCAGGTGAAGCCCAGGTGGGGACCACAGTCACCAGATGCAGGGTAGTCTCAAGTGCAGCCCAGAATCACCAGGTTCAGGTGAGGTGCAGGTGGCAACCACACTCACCAGGTCCCGGTGAGGCCCTGGTGGGGACCAGAGTCCCGAGGTACATGAGAAGCTAGAAACACTGCAGCCACCAGGTCGACATGGTGTCCATGTGGGAACGAGAATCACCAGTTACAAATGAGGCCCAGGTGGGGATCCGATTCACAATGTCCAGGTGAGACCCAGGTGGGAACCAGTGTCACCACATCCAGGTGTGGCCCAGGTGAAGACCAGAGTTAATACGTCCCGCTGTGTCACTGATAGTGAAGAGTGTAACGATATCCTGATGCTACCCAGGTGGGTACCAGAGACACCAGGTCCTGGTGAGGCCCAGGTGCGACTAGAGACATGAGGTCCAGGTGAGGTCCCGATGGGAACCACAGTCAGAAAGTCAGGTAAGGCCATGCTTAGGATCAGAGTCACCAGTTACAGATGAGGCCCAGGTGGAGCCAGAGTCACCTGGTACAGAAGAGGCCAAAGTCAGGACCAGAGTTACCAGGATCAGGTCAGTCCCAGTGGGGAATACAGTAACCATGTCCCGATGATGACCAGGTAGAACCAGAGTCACCAGGTCCAGATGAGGCGCAGGTGGGGAGCATATTCTCTAGGTCCCGGTGAGGCCCAGTTGAGTACCAGAGTCACCAGGTGTAGTTGAGGCCTAGAGGGATACAAGATTCACCTGGTCTAAGTGACATCCAGATGGGGACCAGAGTCACCATGCCAGGGTGAGGCCCAGAGTGGATCCAGAGTCTTCATGTCCAGGTGAGGCTCAGGTGTGGAAGAGTATCCAGGATAATGGTCCACAGGTGAGGACCAGAGTCACCAGATCTGGGTGAGGCCCAGTTAGGATCAGAGTCACTAGTCCCAGTTGAGGCCAAGAAGGCGTCCACAGCAATCAGGTCCCTGTGGGGAACAAAGTCACCAGGACTGGGTGAGGCCTAGATGGGGAGATGATTCACCAGGCCCAGGTAATTCCCAGGTGGTGACCAGAGTTACCAGTTCCGGGGAAAGACCAGGTAAGGAACAGATTCACCAGGTCCAATTGAGGCCCACGTGGGGACCTGTGTCACCAGGTATGGGTGAGGCACAATTGGCAACCCCACTCACCAGGTCCAGGTGAGGCCAACCTGCAGGCCATGCAGTGGAAACATGACCCGATTATGCCCAGGTAGGGACCAGAGTTACCAGGTCCAGGTGAGGCCAACCTGCAAGCCATGCATTGGAACCATATCCCTATGATGCCCAGGTAGATACCAGAGTCACCAGGTCCAAATGAGTCCCAGAGGGAGCATATTCACTAGATCCAGGTGAGGCCCAGTTGAGGACCAGTTCACCCGAACTGTTTGAGGCCTAGAGCGGTACCAGAATCACCTGCTCCAGGTGATATCCAGATGGGAACAGAGTCACCAGGGCAGGGTGAGTCCCAGAGAGGTTCCAGAGTCAGCATGTCCAGTTGAGCTCAAGTGTAGAACAGAGTCACCAGGTACCAATGATGCCCAGGTGAGGACCAGAGTCACCAGGTCTGGGTGACGCGCAGATAGGATCAGAGTCACCAGTTCCAGGTGAGGCTAAGAAAGAGTCCACAGCAATCAGGTCCAGGTGGGGAACAAAGTCACCAGGACTGGGTGAGGCCCAGATCACCAGGTCCATGTGAGGTGCAGGTGGCAACCACACTCACCCGGTCCCGGAGAGGCCCCGGTGGGGACCAGAGACACGACGTACATGAGAAGCTAGAAACACTGCAGCCACCAGGTTCACATGATGTCCATGTGGGAATGAAAATCACCAGTTACAGGTGAGGACCAGGTGGGGATCCGACTCACCATGTCCAGGTGAGACCCAGGTGGGAACCAGTGTCACCATGTCCTCGTGTGCCCCAGGTGAAGACCAGAGTTATTAGGTCCGGCTGGATGAGTGTTAGTGAACAGTGTAACCATATGCTGATGCTACCCAGGTGGGTACCAGAAACACCAGGTCCTGATGAGGCCCAGGTGTAACCGGAGACATGAGGTCCAAGTGAGGTCCCGATGGGAACCACAGTCACCGGGTCAGGTGAGCCCATGCATAGGATCAGAGTTACCAGGTACAGGTGAGGCCCAGGTGGAGCCAGAGTCACCTGGTACAGAAGAGGCCAAAGTCAGGACCAGAGTTACCAGGATCAGGTCAGTCCCAGTGGGTAATACAGTAACCATGTCCCAATGATGCCCAGGTAGAGTCAGAGTCACCAGGTCCAGCGAGGCGCAGGTGGGTAGAATATTCACTAGGTCCAGGTGAGGCCCAGATGAGGACCAGAGTCACCAGGTCTAGTTGACGCCTAGAGGGGTACCAGATTCACCTGGTCTAGGGGACATCCAGATGGGGACCAGAGTCACCATGTCAGGGTCAGGCCCAGAGGGCATCCAGAGTCATCATGTCCAGGTGAGGTTCAGGTGTGGAACAGAGTATCCAGGTCATAATGGTCTACAGGTGAGGACCAGAGTCACCAGATCTGGGTGAGGCCCAGTTAGGAGCAGAGTCACAAGTTCCAGGTGAGGCCAAGAAGGAGTCCACAGCAATCAGGTCCAGGTGGGGATCAAAGACACCAGGACTGTGTGAGGCCCAGATGGGGACCAGATTCACGAGGTCCAGGTGATTCCCATTTGGTGACAAGGGTTACCAGTTCCGGGTGAGGACCAGGTAAGGACCAGATTCCCCAGGTCCAAGTGAGGCCCACGTGAGACCTGTGTCACCAGGTATGGGTGAGGCCCAGGTGGCAAGCCCACTCACCAGGTCTAGATGAGGCCAACCTGCAGGCCATGCAGAGGAACCGTGTCCCGATGATGACCAGGTAGGGACCAGAGTTACCAGTTCAAGAAGAGGCCAACCTGCAGACCATTATGTGGAACCAGGTCGCGATGTTGCCCACCTAGGGACCAGAGTCACCAGGACCAAATGAGGCCCAGATGGAGCATATTTACTAGGTCCAGGTGAGGCCCAGTTGAGGACCAGAGTCACCAGATCTGGTTGAGGCCCAGAGGGGTACCAGATTCACCTGGTCTAGGTGACATCCAGATGGGGACCAGAGTAACCATGTCAGGGTGAGGCCCAGAGGGGATCCAGAGTCACCATGTCCAGGTGAGGCTCAGGTGTGGAACAGAGTATCCAGGTCATAATGGTCCACCGGTGAGGACCAGAGTCACCAAATCTGGGAGAGTCCCAGTTAGCATCAGAGTTACCACTTCCAGGTGAGGCCAAGAATGTGTCCACAGCAATCAGGTCCAGGTGGGGAACAAAGTCACCAGGACTAGGTGATACCCAGGTGGTGACCAGATTTACCAGTTCCGGGTCGGAACTAGGTAAGCACCACATTCACCAGGTCCAAGTGAGGCCCACGTGGGGACCTGTGTCACCAGGCATGGGTAAGACCCACGTGGGAACCCCACTCACCAGGTCAAGATGAGGCCAACCTGCAGGCCATGCAGAGGAGCCATGTCCCGATGATGCCCAGGTAGGGACCAGAGTTACCAGATCCAGGTGAGACCCAGGTGGGGAACACAGGAACCAGGTCCAGATTGAGGCCTAGGTGGGGGGACCAGAGTCATCAGGACCAGTGGAGGCCAAAGTGCGGAGAAAACTTATCATGTCCAGGTGAGGCGCAGGTGGGGAACAGAGTAACTATGTCCCATTGATGCCAGGTTGGATAAGAGTCACAAGGTCCAGACGAGGCCTAAGTGAGGAGTAGATTCACCAGATCCTGTTGAGCCCAGTTGAGGACCAGTGACCCCAGCTCCGGGTGAGTCCCAGAGGGGGACCAGAGTCACCCGGTTCTGCTGATATCCAGGTGGGGACCAGAGTCACCACGTCAGGGTGAGGCCCAGAGTGGGACGAGATCACTAGTTCCAGGTGAGGCCCCAATGTGGCACTGAGATACCATGTCCCATGATACCAATTTGAGGACCTGAGTCACCAGGTCCAGGTGAGGTCCCTGTCGGAACCAGTGTCCTCATACAGATGAGGTCCAGGTGGGACCACAGTCACCAGGTCCAGGTGAGGCCCAGGTATATAAGAGAGTATCCAGGTCCCAATGATGCCCAGGTAAGGACCAGAGTCAACAGGTCCAGGAGAGGCCCAAATATGGATCAGAGTCATTGTGTTCCAGGTGAGGCCAGATGGAGACCACAGTAACCAGGTCCAGGAGAGGCCCATATGGGAACCAGAGCCACCAGATCCAGGTGAGTTCCAGGTGGGACCACAGTCACAAGGTCCAGGTGAGGCGCAGGTGTCTACAGGATTCACCAAGTCCAGGTGAGGCCCAGGTGACGACCAATCACCAGATCCAGGTGCGGATCAGCTAAGGGCCAGATTCTCCAGGCCCATGTGAAGCTCAAGGGGTGACCAGAGAAACCAGGTAACGGTGAGGCCCAGAGGTAGAATCAGAGTAACCAGTTTAGGTATAGGCACAGAATGGGACCAGAGGTCCCTGGTCAAAGTGAGGCCCAGGTGTGGAATAGAATATCCAGGTCCCAATGATGCCTGGGAGAGGACCAGAATCTCTAGGGCCATGAAGGCCCAGATGGGGAACAGAATCACTAGGTCCTAGTGAGGCATAGAATAAGACCACAGTCAGCAGTATCAGGTGAGCCCCTTGAGGGAACCAGAGCCACTCTACCCAGGTGAGTCCAAGGTCCATGTGAGGCCCACGTGAGGACCAGATTCATCAGGTCGAATTGAGGCATAGCTGGGGACAAGAGTCACCAGGTCTGGATGCGGCCTAGGTGGGTCAAGATTCAGCAGTTCTGAGTTAGGTCAAAGTGGGGACGAGAGACACCAGGTCCAGGGGAGGCCAAACTGAGGAGCAGAGTCACCAAATCCAGGGGAGAACCATGTTGGAAAGAGAGTCACCAGGTACAGGAGAGGTCCAGGAGGGGACCAGAGTCACCAGATCCAGGTGAAGTCCAGGTGGGGACCCGAGTCACCAGATCCAGGTGAAGCCCAGGTGGGAACCAGAGTCACTAGGTCCAGATGAGGCCCAGGTGAGGACCAGAGTTACCAGGTAAACGTGAGGCCCCGGTGGGGATCAGAGGCAACAGGTCCATGTGAGTCCCGCCTGGGGACCATGGTCAACAGGTCTACTTGAGGCCCAGGTGTGGAACACAGTAAGCAGGTCCAGGTGAGTCCCCGGTGGTGACAAGAATCACCACGTCCAGGTGAGGCCCAGGTGGGGACCAGGAACACCAGCTACAGGGGAGGCCCTTGAAAGAATCAGAGTCAACAGCTCGAGGTCAGGCGCAGGTGGCAACCAGGGTCAGCAGGTCCAAGTAAGGCCAAAGTGGGCTTCACAGTCACTATGGCACGGTGAGACCCAGAGTGGGACCAGAGTCACCTGGTCCAGATGAGGTCCAGTTGTGGAACACAGTAACCGGGTCCCTATTTTGCCCCGGTGGGGACCATGGTCAACAAGGCCAGGTGAGGCCCAGGTGGGGCCCGGAGTCCCCAAATCCATGTGAAGCCCAAGTGGGGACCACAGTCACCAGATCCAGGGTAGTCTCGGGTGCAGACCAGAATCACCAGGTCCAGGTGAGGAGCAGGTGGCAACCACACTCACCAGGTCCCGGTGAGTCCCTGGTGGGGACCAGAGTCACGAGGTACATGAGAAGCTAGAAACACTGCAGCCACCAGGTCCACATGATGTCCATGTGGAAACGAGAATCACCAGTTTCAGTTGAGGACCACGTGGGGATCCGACTCACCATGTCCAGGTGAGACCCAGGTGGGAACCAGTGTCACCATGTGCAGCTGTGGCCCAGGTGAAGACCAGGGTTGATAGGTCCGGCTGGGTCACTGATAGTGAACAGTGTAACCATATCCTGATGGTACCCAGGTGGGTACCAGAGACACCAGGTCCTGATGAGGCCCAGGTGCGACCAGAGACATGAGGTCCACGTGAGGTCCCGATGGGAACCACAGAGACCAGGTCAGGTGAGGCCATGCTTAGGATCAGAGTCACAGGTTACAGGTGAGGCCCAGGTGGAGCCAGAATCACCTGGTACAGAGAGACCATAGTCGTGGCCAGAGTTACCAGGATCAAGTCAGTCCCAGTGGGGAACTGAGTAACCATGTCCCGATGATGCCAAGATAGAACCAGAATCACCAGGTCCAGATGAGGCGCAGGTGGGGAGCATATTCACTAGGTCCCGTTGAGGCCCAGTTGAGGACCAGAGTCACCAGGTCTGGTTGAGGCTTAGAGGGGTACCAGATTCACCTGGTCTAGGTGACATCCAGATGGGGACCAGAGTCACCATGTCAGGGTGAGGCTCAGAGTGGAGCAGAGTAATCATGTCCAGGTGAGGCTCAGGTGTGGAACAAAGTATCCAGGTCATAATGGTCCACAGGGGAGGACCAGAGTCGCCAGATCTGGGTGAGGCCCAGTTAGGATCAGAGTCCCCAGGTCCAGGTGAGGCCAAGAAAGAGTCCATAGCAATCAGGACCAGGTGGGGAACAAGTCACCAGGACTGTGTGAGGCCCAGATGGGGACCAGATTCACCAGGGCCAGGTGAGGCCCAGGTGGTGAGCTGAGTCCCCGGGTCTGGGAGAGGACCAGGTAAGGACCAGATTCACCAGGTCCAAGAGGCCCACGTGGGGACCTGAGTCAACAGGTATGGGTGAGCCCCAGGTGGCAACCACACTCACGAGGTCCAGCTGAGGCCAACATGCAGGCCATGCAGAGGAACCATGTCCCGATGATGCCCAGGTTGGTACTAGAGTTACCACGTCCAGGTGAGGCCAACCTGCAGGCCATGCAGTGGAACCATGTCCCGATGATGCCCAGGTAGGGACCAGATTTACCAGCACTAGGTGAGGCCAACCTGCAGGCCATGCAGTGGAACCATGTCCCGATGATGGCCAGGTAGGGACGAGAGTCACCAGGTCCAAATGAGACCCTGATGGAGCGTATTCACTAGGTCCAGGTTAGGCCCAGTTGAGGACCAGAGTCACCAGATCTGGTTGAGGCCTAGAGGGGTACCAGAATCACCTGGTCCAGGTGACATCCAGATGGGGACCAGAGTCACCAGGTCAGGGTGAGGCCCAGAAAGGACCCACAGTCATCATGTCCAGGTGAGGCTCAGGTGTGGAACAGAGTCACCAGGTACCTATGATGCCCAGGTGAGGAACAGAGTCACCAGATATAGGTGATGCGCAGATAGGATCAGAGTCACCAGATCTAGGTAAGACAAAGAAAGTGTCCACAGCAAGCAGGTCCAGGTGGGTAACAAAGTCCCCAGGACTGGGTGAGGCCCAGATGGGGACCAGATTCACCAGGTCCAGGTGAGGCCCAGGTGGTGACCAGAATTCCCGGGTCTGGGAGAGGACGAGGTAAGGACCAGATTTACCAGGTCCAAGAGACCCACGGGGGGACCTGAGTCACCAGGTATGGGTGAGGCCCAGGTGGCCACCCCACTCACAAGGTCCAGGTTAGGCGAACCTGCATGCCAGAGTCACCAGATCCAGGTGAGACCCTGGTGGGGACCGGAGTCACCAGGTAAATGTGAGTCTACAAGAACCCCACAGTCACCAGGTCCTGGTGTGGTTCATGTGTGAACGAGAGTCACCAGGTCCAGGTGAGACCCAGGTGGAAACCACAGTCACCAGGTCCAGATTGAGGCCTAGGTGGGGGGACCAGAGACATGAGGAACAATTGAGGCTAAAGTGTGGAGCAAAGTTATCATGTCCAGGTGAGGCCCAGGTGGGGAACAGAGTAACCATGTCCCATTGATGCCAGGTGGGAAAAGAGTCACAAGGTCCAGACGAAACATCAGTGAGGAGTAGATTCACCAGGTCCTGTTGAGGCCCGGTTGAGTACCAGTGTCCCCAGCTCCGGGTGAGTCCCAGAAGGGGACTCGAGTCACCCGGTTCAGGGCATATCCAGCAGGGGACCAGAGTCACTACGTCAGGGAGAGGCCCAGAAGGGGATGAGAATCACTAGGTCCAGGTGAAGCCCCGATGTGGAACTGAAACCAGGTCCCATGATGCCCATATGAGGACCTGAATCACCAGGTCCTGGTGAGTTCCCTGTTGGAACCAGTCAACTCGTCCAGGTGAGGCCCAGGTGGGGACCAGGATCACCAGGTACAGGGGAGGCCCTTGAAAGAACCAGAGTCAACAGTTCGAGGTCAGGCGCAGGTGGCAACCAGGGTCAGCAGGTCCAAGTCAGGCCAAAGTGGGGTTCACAGTAATTAGGGCACGGTGACACCCAGAGTGGGACCAGTGTCACCTGGTCCAGGTGAGGTCCAGTTGTGGAACACAGTCACAGGGTCCCAATTTTGGCCAGTTGAGGACCATGGTCAACAAGGCCAGGTGAGGCCCAGATGGGGACCGGAATCCCCAAATCCAGGTGAAGCCCAGGTAGGGACCACAGTCACCAATCCAGTGTAGTCTCGGGTGCAGACCAGAATCACCAGGTCCAGCTGAGGTGCAGGTGGCAACCACACTCACCAGGTCCCGGTGAGGCACTGGTGGGGACCAGAGTCACGAGGACATGAGAAGCTAGAAACACTGCAGCCACCAGGTTCACATGATGTCCATGTGGAAGCGAGAATCACCAGTTAAAGGTGAGGAACAGGTGGGGATCTGACTCACCATGTCCAGGTGAGACCCAGGTGGGAACGAGTGTCACCATGTCCAGGTGTGGCCCAGGTGAAGACCAGAGTTAATAGGTCCAGCTGGGTCACTGTTAGTGAACAGTGTAACCATATCCTGATGCTACCCAGGTGGTTAGCAGAGACACCAGGTCCTGGTAAGGCCCAGGTGGGACCGGAGACCTGAGGTCCAGGTGAGGTCCCGATGGGAAGCACTGTCACCAGGTCAGATGAGGCCATGCGTAGGATCAGAATCACCAGTTACAGGTGAGGTCCAGGTGGAGCCAGAGTTACCTGGTACAGAAGAGTCCAAAGAGAGGACCAGAGTTACCAGGATCAGGGGATTCCCAGTGTGGAATAGAGTAACATTGTACCGATGATGCCCAGGTAGGGACCAGAGTCACCAGGTCCAAATGTGGCCCAGATGGAGCATAATCACTAGGTCCAGGTGAGGCCCAGTTGAGGACCAGAGTCACCAGATCTTGTTGAGTCCTAGAGGGGTACAAGAATCACCAGGTCCAGGTGACATCCAGATGGGGACCTGGGTCACCAGGTCAGGGTGAAGCCCAGAGTGGCTCCAGTGTCATCATGTCCAGGTGAGGCTCAGGTGTGGAATAGAGTCTTCAGGTACCAATGATGCCCAGGTGAGGACCAGAGTCACCAGGTCTGGGTGACACTCAGATAGGATCAGAGTCGCCAGTTCCAGGTGAGGCCAAGAAAGAGTCCACAGCAATCAGGTCCAGGTGGGGAAAAAAGTCACCAGGACTGGGTGAGGCACAGATGGGTACCAGATTCACCAGGTAAAGGTGAGACCCAGGTGGTGACCAATGTCCCCGTGGTGGGAGAGGACCAGGTAAGAACAAGATTCACCAGGTCCAAGAGGCCCACGTGGTGACCTGAGTCACCAGGTATGGGTGAGGCCCAGGTGTCAACCCCACTCACCAGGTCCAGGTGAGGCCAGCCTGCAGGCCAGAGTCACCAGATCCAGGTAATGCCCTAGTGGGGACCGGATTCACCAGGAAAATGTGAGTCTACAAGAACACCACAGTCACCAGGTCCAGGTGTGGTTTATGTGGGAACGAGAGTCACCAGGCCCAGGTGAGACCCACGTGGGGACGACACTCACCAGGTCCAGATTGAGGCCTAGGTGGGGGGACCAGATTCATCAGGACCAGTTGAGGCCAATGTGTGGAGCAAAGTTTTCATGTCCAGGTGAGGCCCAGGTGGGGAACACAGTAACCATGTCCCATTGATGCCATGTGGGAAAAGAGACACATGGTCCAGAGGAGGCCTAAGTGAGGAGTAGATTCACCAGGTCCTGTTGAGGCCCAGCGGAGGACCAGTGTCCCCAGCTCCGGGAGAGTCCCAGAGGGGGACCAGAGTCACCCGGTTCTGGTGATATCCAGGGGTGACCAGAGTCACCACGTCAGAGTGAGGCCCAGAGGGGGACGAGAATCACTAGGTCCAGGTGAGGCCCCGATGTGGAACTGAAAAACCAGGTCCCATGATGCCCATATGAGGACCTGAGTCACCAGGTCCAGGTGAGGTCCCTGTGGGAACCAGTCACCTCGTCCAGGTGAGGCCCAGGTGGGACCACAGTCACCAGGTCCAGGTGAGGCCCAGGTATATAAGAGAGTATCCAGGTCCCTGTGATGCCCAGGTAAGGACCAGCGTCATCAGTTCCAGGAGAGGCCCAAATATGTATCAGAGTCATTGTGTTCCAGGTGAGGCCAGATGGAGACAACACGGACCAGGTTCAGGAGAGCCCCATATGGGAACCAGAGCAACCAGATTCAGGTGAGGTCCAGGTGGGACCACAGTCACAAGGTCCAGGTGAGGCGCAGGTGGCAACAGGATTCACCAAGTCCAGGTGAGATCCAGGTGGCGACCAGTCACCAGAGCCAGGTGCGGACCAGCTAAGGACCAGATTCACCAGGCCAAAGTGAAGCCCAAGTGGTGACCAGAGTCACCAGGTAAGGGTGAGGACCAGAGTGTGAACCAGAGTAACCAGTTTAGTTTGAGGACCAGAATCGGACCAGAGTTTCCTGGACAAAGTGAGGCCCAGTTGTAGAATAGAGTATACAGGTCCCAATGATGCCTGGGTGAGGACCAAGGTCACTAGGGCCATGAGGGCCAGATGGGGAACAGAATCACTAGGTCCCGATGAGGCATAGAATAAGACCACAGTCAAAAGTATCATGTGAGCCCCTTGTGGGAACCAGAGACACTCTATCCAGGTGAGTCCCAGGTCCATGTGAGGCCCACGTGAGGACCAGATTCATCAGGTCGAATTGAGGCATAGCTGGGGACAAGAGTCACCAGGTCTGGGTGCGGCCTAGGTGGGGCAATATTCAGCAGTTCTGAGTTAGGTCAAAGTGGGGACGAGAGACACCAGGTCCAGGTGAGGCCAAACTGAGGACCAGAGTCACCAGATCCAGGTGAGGTCCAGGTTGGAAAGAGAGTCACTAGGTCCAGGAGAGGTCCAGGTGGGAACCAGAGTCACCAGATCCAGGTGAAGCCCAGGTGGGGACCATAGTCACTAGGTCCAGATGAGGCCCAGGTGAGGATCAGAGTTACCAGATACACGTGAGCCCCCGGCGGGTATCAGAGCCAAAAGGTCCACGTGAGGCCGGCTTGGGGACCATGGTCAACAGGTCTACCTGAGGCCCAGGTGTGGAACACAGTAAGCAGGTCCAGGTGAGTGCCCGGTGGTGACAAGAGTCACCACGTACAGGTGAGACACAGGTGGGGACCAGGATTAACAGGTCCAGGGGAGGCCCTTCAAAGAACCAGAGTCAACAGTTCGAGGTGAGGCGCAGGTGGCAACCTGGGTCAGCAGGTCCAAGTCAGGCCAAAGTGGGGTACTAGGTCACTAGGGGACGGTGAGACCCAGAGTGGGACCAGAGTCACCTGGTCCAGGTGAGGTCCAGTTGTGGAACACAGTCACCGGGTCCCATATTGCATGTTGAGTACCATGGTCAACAGGGGCAGGGGAGGACCAGATGGGGACCGGAGTACCCAAATCCAGGTGAAGCCCAGGTGGGGACCACAGTCACCAGATCCCGGGGAGTCTCAGGTGCAGACCAGAATCACCATGTCCAGGTGAGGTGCAGGTGGCAACCACACTCACCAAGTCCCGGTGAGGCCCTGGCGGGGACCAGAGTAATGAGGTACATGAGAAGCTAGAAACACTGCAGCCACCAGGTCCACATGACGTCCATGTGGGAACGAGAATCACCAGTTACATGTGAGGACCAGGTGGGATCTGAATCACCATGTCCAGGTGAGACCCTGGTGGGAACCAGTGTCACCATGTCCAGGTGTGGCCCAGGTGAACACTAGAGTTAATAAGTCCGGCTGGGTCACTGTGAGTGAACAGTGTAACCATATCCTGATGGTACCCAGGTGGGTACCAGAGACACCAGGTCCTGGCGAGGCCCAGGTTGGACCAGAGACATGAGGTCCAGGTGAGGTACCGATGGAAACCACAGTCACCAGGTCAGGTGAGGCCATGCTTAGGATCAGAGTCACCAGTTACAGGTGAGGCCCAGGTGGAGTCAGAGTCACCTGGTACAGAAGAGGTCAAAGTCAGGACCAAAGTCACCACGTCCAAATGAGGCCCAGATTGAGCATATTCACTAGTTCCAGGTGAGTCCCATTTGAGGACCAGAGTCACCAGATCTGGTTCAGGCCTATAGGGGTGCCAGAATCAGCTGGTCCAGGTGACATCCAGATGGGGACCAGAGTCACCAGGTCACGGTGAGGACAAGAGAGGTTCCAGAGTCATCATGTCCAGGTGAGGCTTAGGTGTGGAACAGAGTCACCAGGTACCAATGATGCCCATGGGAGGACCAGAGTCACCAGATCTGGGGGATGCACAGATAGGATCATAGTCACCAGTTCCAGATGAGGCCAAGAAAGTGTCCACAGCAATCAGGTCCAGGTGGGGAACAAAGTCACTAGGACTATGTGAGGCCCAGTAGGGACCAGATTCAGCAGGTCCAGGTGAGGCCCAGGGGGTTACCAGAGTCCCTGGGAGTGGGAGATGACCAGGTAAGGACCAGATTCATCAGGTCAAAGAGAGCCACGTGGGGACCTGAGTAACCAGCTATGTGTGAGGCCCAGGTGGCAACCCCACTCACCAGGTCCAGGTGAGGCCAACCGGCAGGCCAGAGTCACCAGATACAGGTGAAGCCCTAGTGAGGACCAGAGTCACCATTTAAATGTGAGTCTACAAGAACACCACCGTCACCAGGTCCAGGTGTGGTTCATGTGGGAAAGAGAGTCACCAGGTCCAGGTGAGACCCAGGTGTGGACCAGTCACCAGGTCCAGATTGCGGCCTAGGTCGGGGACCAGAATCATCAGGACCAGTTGAGGCCAAAGTGTGGAGCAAAGTTATCATGTCCAGTTGAGGCCTACGTGGGGAACAGAGTAACCATGTCTCATTGATGCCAGGTGGGAAAAGGGTCACAAGGTTCAGAAGAGGCCTAAGTGAGGAGTAGATTCACCAGGTCCTGTTGAGGTCCGGTTGAGGACCAGTGTCCCCAGCTCCGGGTGAGTCCCACAGGGGACGAGAGTCACACGGTTCTGGTGATATCCAGGTGGGGACAGAGTCAGCACGTCAGGGTGAGGCCCAGAGGGGGACGAGAATCACTTGGTCCATGTGAGGCCCCGATGTGGAAGTGAGAAACCAGGTCCCATGATGCCCATATGAGGACCTGAGTCACCAGGTCCAGGTGAGGTCCCTGTGGGAACCAGTCAACTCGTCCAGGTGAGGCTCAGGTGGGACCACAATCACCGGTCCAGGTGAGGCCCAGGTATATAACAGAGTATCCAGCTCCCAGTGATGCCCAAGTAAGGACCAGAGTCAACAGGTACAAGAGAGGCCCAAATATTGTTCAGAGTCATTGTGTTCCAAGTGAGGCCAGATGGAGACCACAGGAACCAGGTCCAGGAGAGCCCCATATGGGAACCAGAGCCACCAGATCCAGGTGAGGTCCAGGTGGGACCACAGTCACAAGGTCCAGGTGAGGCACAGGTGGCAACAGGATTCACCAAGTCCAGGTGAGGCCCAGGTGGCGACCAGTCACCAGATCCAGGTGCGGACCAGCTAAGGACCAGATTCACCAGACCCTAGTGAAGCCCAAGGGGTGACCAGAGTCATCAGGTAAGGGTGAGGCCCAGAGTGGAACCAGAGTAACCAGTTTAGTTTGAGGCCCGGAATGCGACCAGAGGGCCCTGGTCAAAGTGAGGCCCAGGTGTGGAATAGAGTATCCAGATCCCAATGATGCCTGGGTGAGGACCAGAGTCACTGGGGCCATGCAGGCCCAGATGGGGAACAGAATCACTAGGTCCTGGTGAGGCATAGAATAAGACCACAGTCAGCAGTATCAGGTGAGCCCTTTGTGTGAACCAGAGCCCCTCTATCCAGCTGAGTCCCAGGTCCATGTGAGGCCCACGTGAGGACCAGATTCATCAGGTCGAATTGAGGCATAGCTGGGGACAAGAGTCACCAGGTCTGGGTGCGGCCTAGGTGGGGCAAGATTCAGCAGTTCTGAGTTAGGTCAAAATGGGGACGAGAGACACCAGGTCCAGGTGAGGCCAAACTGAGGACCAGAATCACCAGATCCAGGTGAGGACCATGTTGGAAAGAGAGTCAGCAGGTCCAGGAGAGGTCCAGGAGGGGACCAGAGTCACCAGATCCAGGTGAAATCCAGGTGGGGACCAGAGTCACCGGATCCAGGTGAAGCCCAGGGGGGACCAGAGTCACTAGGTCCAGATGAGGCCCAGGTGAGGACCAGAGTTACCAGGTACATGTGAGGCCCCGGTGGGCTTCAGAGGCAACAGGTCCATGTGAGGCCGGCTTGGGGACCATGGTCAACAGGTCGACTTGAGGCCCAGGTGTGGAACACAGTAACCAGGTCCAGGTGAGTCCCCGGTGGTGACAAGAGTCACCACGTCCAGGTGAGTTCCAGGTGGGGACCAGGATCACCAGGTCCAGGGGAGGCCCTTGATAGAACCAGAGTCAACAGTTCGAGGTCTGGCGCAGGTGGCAAACAGGGTCAGCAGGTCCAAGTCAGTCCAAAGTGGGGTTCACAGTCACTAGGGCACGGTGAGACCCAGAGGGGGACCAGAGTCACCTGGTCCATGTGAGGTCCAGTTGTGGAACAGAGTCACCGGTTTCCAATTTTGCCCAGTTGAGGACCATGGTCAACTGGGCCAGGTAGGCCCAGATGGGGACCGGAGTCCCCAAATCCAGGTGATGCCCAGGTGGAACCGGAATCACCAGATCCAGGGTAGTCTCAGGTGCAGACCAGAATCACCAGGTCCAGGTGAGGCCAACATGCAGGCCAAGTCACCAGATCCAGGTGAGGCCCTAGTGGGGACCGGAGTCACCAGGTAAATGTGAGTCTACAGGAAAACCAAGGTCACCAGGTCCAGGTGTGGTTCATGTGGGAACGAGAGTCACCAAGTCCAGGTGAGACCCTGGTCGGGACCACAGTCACAAGGTCCAGATTGAGGCTTAGGTGGGGGGACCAGAGTCATCAGGACCAGTTGAGGCCAAAGTGTGGAGCAAAGTTATCATGTCGAGGGTAGGCCCATGTGGGGAACAGAGTAACCATGTCCCATTGATTCCAGGTGGGAAAAGAGTCACAAGGTCCAGACGCGGCCTAAGTGAGGAGTAGATTCACCAGGTCCTGTTGAGGCCCAGTTGAGGACCAGTGACCCCAGCTTTGGGTGCGTCCTTGAGGGGGACTAGAGTCACCCGGTCCTGGTGATATCCAGGTGTGGAGCAGAGTCACCACGTCAGGGTGAGGCCAAGAGCGGGAGGAGAATCACTAGGTCCAGGTGATGCCCCGATGTGGAACTGAGAAACCAACTCCCAAGATGCCCATATGAGGACATGAGTCACCAGGTCCAGGTGATGTCCGGGTGTGAACCAGTGACCTCGTCCAGGTGAGGCCCAGGTGGGACCACAGTCACCAGGTCCAGGTGAGGTCCAGGTATATAAGAGAGTATCCAGGTCCCAATGATGCCCAGGTAAAGACCAGAGTCAACAGGTCCAGGAGAGGCCCAAATATGGATCAGAGTCATTGTGTTCCAGGTGAGGCCAGATGGAGACCACAGGAACCAGGTCCAGGAGAGCCAATATGGGAACCAGAGCCAGCAGATCCAGGTCAGGTCCAGGTGGGATCACAGTCACAAGGTCCAGGTGAGGCGCAGGTGGCAACAGGATTCACCAAGTGCATGTGAGGCCCAGGTGCCGAACAGTTACCAGATCCAGGTGCGGACCAGCTAAAGACCAAATTTAACAGGCCCAATGAAGCCAAGGGGTGACCAGAGTCACTAGGAAAGGGTGAGGCCAGAGGGGGAACCAGAATAACCAGTTTAGTTTGAGGCCCCGAATGGGACCAGAGGTCTCTGGTCAAAGTGAGGCCCAGGTGTGGAATAGAGTATCCAGGTCCCAATCATGCCCGGGTGAGGACCAGAGTCACTAGGGCCATGCAGGCCCAGATGGCGTACAGAATCACTAGGTACTGGTGAGGCACAGAATAAGACAACAGTCAGTAGTGTCAGGTGAGCCCCTTGTGGGAACCAGAGTCCCTCTATCCAGCTGAGTCCCAGGTCCATATGAGGCCCACGTGAGGACCAGATTCATCAAGTCGAATTGAGGCATAGCTGGGGACAAGAGCCACCAGATCTGGGTGCGGCCTAAGTGGGGCAAGATTCAGCAGTTCTGAGTTACGTCAATGTGGGGACAAGAGACACCAGGTACGGATGATGCCAAACTGAGGAGCAGAGTCACCAGACCCAGGTGAGGTCCATGTTGGAAAAAGAGTAACCAGGTCCAGGTGACGCCCAGGTGGGGACCAGGATCACCAGGTACAGGGGAGGCTTTGAAAGAACCAGAGTCAACAGTTCGAGGTCAGGTGCAGGAGGCAACCAGGGACAGAAGGTGCAAGTCGGGCCAAAGTGGGGTTCACAGTCACTAGGGCACGGTGAGACCCAGAGGGGGACCAGAGTCACCTGGTCCAGGTGAGGTCCAGTTGTGGAACACAGTCACCTTGTCCCAAATTTGCCCAGTTGAGGATCATGGTCAACAGAGCCAGGAGTGCCCATATGGGGCCCAGAGTCCCCAAATCCAGTTGAAGCCCAGGTGGGGACCACAGTCACCAGATCCAGGGTAGTCTCGGTTGCAGACCAGAATCACGAGGTCCAGGTGATGTGCAGGTGGCAACCACACTCACCAGGTCCCGGTGAGGCCCTGGTGGGGACCCGAGCCACGAGGTACATGGGAAGCTAGAAACACTGCAGCCACCAGGTCCACATGATGTCCATGTGGGAACGCGAATCACCAGTTACAGGTGAGGACCAGGTGGGGATCCCACCCACCATGCCCAGGTGAGACCCAGGTGAAGACCAGAGTTAATATGTCCGGCTGGGTCACTGTTAGTGAAGAGTATAACCATATCCTGATGCTACCCAGGTGGGTACCAGAGACACCATATCCTGGTGAGGCCCAGGTGGGCCCAGAGACATGAGGTCCAGATGAGGTCCCGATGGGAACCACAGTCACCACGTCAGGTGAGGCCATGCTTAGGATCAGAGTCACCAGTTACAGGTGAGGCCCAGGTGGAGCCAGAGTCACCTGGTACAGAAGAGGCCAAAGTCAAGACCAGAGTTACCACGATCAGGTCAGTCCCAGTGGGGAATGGAGTAACCATTTCAGGATGATGCCCAGGAAGAACCAGAGTCACCAGGTCCAGATGAGGCGCTGGTGGGGAGCATAATCACTAGGTCCCTGTGAGGCCAAGTTGAGGAGGAGAGTTACCAGGTCTAGTTGAGTCCTATAGGGGTACCAGATTCACCTGGTCTAGGTGACATCCAAATGGAGACCAGAGTCACCATTTCAGGGTGAGGCCCAGAGTGGTTCCGAGTCATCAAGTCCAGGTGAGGCTCAGGTGTGGAACAGAGTATCCAGGTCTTAATGATCCACAGTTGAGGACCAGAGTCACCAGATCTGGGTGAGGCCCAGTTAGGAACAGAGTCACCAGTTCCAGGTGAGGCCAAGAAAGTGTCCACAGCAATCAGGTCCAGGTGGGGAACAAAGTCACCAGGACTGGGTGAGGCCCAGATAGGGAACAGATTCACAAGGTCCAGGTGATTCCCAGGTGATGACCAGAGTTACCAGTTCCGGATGAGGACCAGGTAAGGACCAGATTCACCAGGTCCATGTGAGGCCCACGTGGGGACCTGTGTCACCAGGTATGGGTGAGGCCCAGGTAGCAAACCCACTCACCAGGTCAAGGTGAGTCCAACCTGCAGGCAATGCAGAGGAATCGTGTACCGAAGATGCCCGTGTAGGGAACAGAGTTACCAGGTCTAGGTGAGGCCAACCTGCAGGACATGCAGTGGAACCATGTCCCGATGATGCCCAGGTAGGGACCAGAGTAACCAGTTCCAAATGAGGCCCAGATGGAGCATATTCACTAGGTCCATGTGAGGCCCAGTTGAGGACCAGAGTCACCAGAACTGGTTGAGGCCTAGAGGGGTACCAGAATCACCTGGTCCAGGTGACATCAAGATTGGGACCAGAGTCCCTGATAGTGAACAGTGTAACCATAACATGATGCTACATAGATGGTTACCAGAGACACCAGGTCCTGGTGAGGCCCAAGAGGGACCCGAGACATGAGGTCCAGGTGAGGTCCCCATGGGAACCGCAGTCAGCAGGTCAGTTGAGACCATGCTTAGGATCAGAGTCACCAGTTACAGGTGAGGCACAGGTTGAGCCAGAGTCACCTGGTACAGAAGAGGCCAAAGTCAGGACAAGAGTTACCAGGATCAGGTCAGTCCCAGTGGGGAATAGAGTAACCATGTCCCGATGATGCCCAGGAAGAACCAGAGTCACCAGGTCCAGATGAGGCGCAGGTGGGGAGCATATTCACTAGGTCCCGGTGATGCCAAGTTGAGGACAAGAGTCACCAGTTCTAGTTGAGGCGTAGAGGGGTCCAGATTCACCTGGTCTAGGTGAAATCCAGATGGGTCCAGAATCACCAAGTCAGGGTGAGGCCCAGGGGGTGACCAGGGTTATCAGTTCCGGGTGAGTATAAGGTAAGGACCAGATTCACAAGGTCCAATCTAGGCCCACGTGGGGACCTTTGTCACCAGGTATGGGTGAGGCCCAGGTGGCAACCCCACTCACCAGGTCCAGGTGAGGCCAACCTGCAGGCCATGTAGAGGAACCATGTCCCGATGATGCCCATGTAGGGACCAGAGTTACCAGGTCCAGGTGAGGCCAACCTGCAGGCCATGCAGTGGATCCATGTCCCGATGATGCCCAGGTAGGGAACAGAGTCACCAGGCCCAAATGAGGCCCAGATGGAGCATATTCACTAGGTCCAGGTGAGGCCCAGTTGAGGACCAGAGTCACCAGATCTGGGTGACGTGCAGATAGGATCAGAGCCACCAGTTCCAGGTAAGGCCAAGAAAGAGTCCACAGCAATCAGGTCCAGGTGGGGAACAAAGTTACCAGGACTGGGTGAGTCCCAGATGGAGACCAGATTCACTCACCAGGTCCAGGGGAGGCCCAGGTGGTGACCGGAGTCCCCGGGTCTAGTAGAGGACCAGGTAAGGACCAGATTCACCATGTCAAAGAGGCACACGTGGGGACCTGAGTCACCAGGTATGGGTTTGTCCCAGGTGGCAACCCCACTCACCAGGTCCAGGTGAGGCGAACCTGCAGGCCAGAGTCAACAGATACACGTGAGGCCCTAGTGGGGACCAGAGTCACTAGGTAAATGTGAGTCTACAAGAACACCACAGTCACCAGGTCCAGGTGTGGTTCATGTGGGAAAAAGAGTCACCAGGTCCAAGAGACCCAGGTGGGGACCACAGTTACCAGGTCCAGATTGAGGCCTACGTGGGGGGACCAGATTCATCAGGACCAATTGAGGCCAAAGTGTGGAGCAAAGTTATCATATCCAGGTGAGGCCCAGTTGGGGAACAGAGTAACCATGTCCCATTGATGTCAGGTGGGAAAAGAGTCACAGGTCCAGACGAGGTCTAAGTGAGGAGTAGATTCACCAGGTCCTGTTGAGGACCAGTTGTGGACCACTGTCCCCAGCTCTGGGTGAGTCCCAGAGGGGAAACAGAGTCACCCGGTTCTGGTGATATCCAGATGGGGACCAGAGTCACCACGTCAGGATGAGGCCCAGAGGGGGACGAGAATCACTAGGTCCAGGTGAGGCCCCAATGTGGACCTGAGAAAGCAGGACCCATGATGCCCATATGAGGACATGGGTCACCAGGTACAGGTGAGGTCCCTGTGGGAACCAGTCACCTCGTCCAGGTGAGGCCAGGTGGGACCACAGTCACCAGGTCCAGGTGAGGCCCAGGTATATAAGTGTGTATCCAGGTCCCAATAATGCCAAGGTAAGGACAGAGTAAACAGGTCTAGGAGAGGCCCAAATATGGATCAGAGTCATTTTGTTCCAGGTGAGGCCAGATGGAGACCACAGGAACCAGGTCCAGTAGAGCCCCATATGGGAACCAGAGGCACCAGATCCAGGTGAGGTCCAGGTGGGACCACTTTCACAAGGTCCAGGTGAGGCGCAGATGGCAACAGGATTCACCAAGCCCAGGTGAGGCCCAGGTGGCGACCTGTCACCAGATCCAGGTGTGGACCAGCTAAGGACCAGATTCACCAGGCCCAAGTGAAGCCCAAGGGGTGACCAGAGTCACCAGGTAAGGGTGAGGCCCAGAGGGGAACCAGAGTAACCAGTTTAGTTTGAGACCCAGAATGGGACCAGAGGTCACTGGTCAAAGTGAGGTCCAGGTGTGGAACAGAGTATCCAGGTCCCAATGATGCCTTGGTGAGGACCAGAGTCCCTAGGGCCATGCAGGCCCAGATGGGGAACCGAATCACTAGGTCCTGGTGAGACATAGAATAAGACCACATTCAGCAGTATCAGGTGAGCCCCTTGTGGGAACCAGAGCCACTCTATCCAGCTGAGTCCCAGGTCCATGTGAGGCCCACTTGAGGACAAGATTCTTCAGGTTGAATAGAGGCATAGCAGGGGACAAGAGTCACCAGGTCTGGGTGCGGCCTAGGTGGGGCAAGATTCAGCAGTTCTGAGTTAGGTCAAAGTGGGGACGAGAGACACCAGGTCCAGGTGAGGCCAAACTGAGGACCAGAGTCACCAGATCCAGGTGAGGTCCATGATGGAAAGAGAGTCAGCAGGTCCAGGAGAGGTCCAGGTAGGGACCAGTGTCCCCAGATCCAGGTGAAGTCCAGGTGGGGATCAGAGTCACCAGATCCAGGTGAAGCCCAGGTGGGGACCAGAGTCACTAGGTCCAGATGAGGCCCAGGTGAGGACCAGAGTTACCAGGTACACGTGAGGCGCCGGTAGGTATCAGAGGCAACAGGTCCATGTGAGGCAGGCTTGGGGACCATGGTCAAGAGTTCTACTTGAGGCCCATTGTGGAACACTGTAACCAGGTCCAAGTGAGTCCCCGGTGGTGACAAGAGTCACCAGGTCCAGGTAAGGCCCAGGTGGGGACCAGGATCACCAGGTACAGGGGAGGCCCTTGAAAGAACCAGAGTCAACATTTCGAGGTCAGGCACAGGTGACAACCAGGGTCAGCAGGTCCAAGTCAGGCCAAAGTGGGGTTCACAGTCACTAGAGCACGGTGAGACCCAGAGGGGGACCAGAGTAACCTGGTCCAGGTGAGGTCCAGGTGTGGAACACAGTCACCGGGTCCCAATTTTGCCCAGTTGAGGACCATGGTCAACAGGGCCAGGTGAGGCCCAGATGGGAATCGGAGTGCCCAAATCCAGGTGAAGCCCAGATTGGGACCATAGTCACCAGATCCAGGGTAGTCTCAGGTGCAGACCAGAATCACCAGTTCCAGGTGAGGTGCAGGTGGCAACCACACTCACCAGGTCCCGGTGAGGCCCTCGTGGGGACCAGAGTCACGAGGTACATGAGAATCTAGAAACACTGCAGCCACCAGGTCCACATGATGTCCATTTGGGAACGAGAATCACCAGTTAGAGGTGAGGACCCTGTGGGGATCCGACTCACCATGTCCAGGTGAGACCCAGGTGGGAACCAGTGTCACCATGTCCAGGTGTGGCCCAGGTGAAGACCAGAGTTAATAGGTCCGGCTGGGTCACTGTTAGTGAACAGTGTAACCATATCCTGATGCTATCCAGGTGGGTACGAGAGACACCAAGTCCTGGTGAGGCCCAGGTGAGACCAGAGACATGAGGACCAGGTGAGGTCCCATGGGCACCACAGACATCAGGTGAGGTTAGTCCATGCTTAGGATCAGATTCAACAGTTACAGGTGAGGCCCAGGTGGAGCCAGAGTCACCTGGTACAGAAGAGCCAAATACAGGACCAGAGTTACCACGATCATGTCAGTCCCAGTGGGGAATAGAGTAACCATGACCCGATGATGCCCAGGTAGAACCAGAGTCACCAGGTCCAGATGAGGCGCAGGTGGGGAGCATATTCACTAGGTCCCGGTGAGGCCCAGTTGAGGACCAGAGTCACCAAGTCTAGTTGAGGCCCAGAGGGGTACCAGATTCACCTGGTCTTGGTGACATCCAAATGGGTACCAGAGTCTTCAGGTCAGGGTGAGGCCCAGAGTGGTTCCAGAGTCAACATGTGCAGGTGAGGCTCAGGTGTGGAACAGAGTCACCAGGTACCAATGATCCCCAGGTGAGGACCAGAGTCAACAGGTCTGGGTGAGGCGCAGATAGGATCAGATACACCAGTTGCAGGTGAGGCCAAGAAACAGTCCAAAGCAATCAGGTACAGGTGGGGAACAAAGTCACCAGGACTGGGTGAGGCCCAGATGGGGACCAGATCCACCAGGTCCAGTTGAGCCCAGGTGGTGTCCAGAGTCCCCGAATCTGGGAGAGGAACAGGTAAGGACCAGTTTCACCAGGTCCAAGATTCTCACGTTGGGACCTGAGTCACCAGGTATGGGTGAGACCCAGGTGGCATCCCCACACATCAGGTCCAGGTTAGGGCAACCTTCAGGCCATGCAAAGCATCCATGTCCCGATGATGCCCAGGTAGGGACCAGAGTCACCAGGTCCAGATGAGGCGCAGGTGGGGAGCATGTTCACTAGGTCCCGGTGAGGCCCAGTTGAGGACCAGAGTCACCAGGTCAAGTTGAGGCCTAGAGGGGTACCAGTTTCACCTGGTCTAGGTGACATCCAGATGGGGACCAGTGTCACCATGTCAGGCTGAGGCCCAGAGGGGATCCAGAGTCATCATATCCAGGTGAGGCTCAGGTTGGAACAGAGTATCCATGTCATAATGGACCACAGGTGAGTACCAGAGTCACCAGTTCTGGGTGAGGCCCAGTTAGGATCAGAGTCACCAGTTCCAGGTGAGGCCAAGAAGGAGTCCACAGCAATCAGGCCAAGATGGGGAACAAAGTCACCAGGACTGGGTGAGGCCCAGATGGGGACCAGATTCACCAGGCCCAGGTGATTCCCAGGTGGTGACCAGACTTACCAGTTCCGGGTGAGGACTAGGCAAGGGTCAGATTCACCAGGTCCAAGTGATGAGCACGTGGGGACCTGTGTCACCAGGTATGGGTGAGGCACTGGTGAAAACCCCACTAACCAGGTCCAGGTGAAGCCAACATGCAGGCCATGCAGAGGAACCATGTCCCAATGATGCCCATGTAGGGAATAGACTTACCGGGTCCAGGTGAGGCCAACCTGCATGCCATGCAGAGAAACCATGTCCCGTTGATACCCAGGTAGGGACCAGATTTACCAGGTCCAGGTGACGCCAACCTGCAGGCCATGCAGTGGAACCATGTCCCGATGATGCCCAGGTAAGGACCAGAGTCACCAGGTCCAAATGAGGCCCAGATGGAGCATATTCACTAGGTCCAGGTGAGGACTAGTTGAGGACCAGAGTCACCAGATCTCGTTGTGGCCTAGAGGGGTACCAGAATCACCTGGTCTAGGTGAAATCCAGTTGGGGACCAGAATCACCAGGTCAGGGTGAGGCCCAGAGAGGTTCCAGTGTCATCATGTCCAGGTGAGGCTCAGGTGTGGAACAGAGTCACCAGGTACCAATGATGCCCAGGTGAGGACCAGAGTCAACAGGTCTGGGTGAGGCGCAGATAAGATCAGAGACACCGGTTCCAGGTGAGGGCAAGAAGGAGTCCACAGCAATCAGGTCCAGGTGGGGAACAAAGTCACCAGGACTGGGTGAGGCCCAGATGGGGACCACAATCACCAGGTCCAGGTGAGGCCCAGTTGGGGACCAGAGTACCCGGGTCTGGGAGAGGACCAGGTAAGCACCAGATTAACAGGTCCAAGAGGCCCACGTGGGGACCTGAGTCACCAGGTTTCGGTGAGGCCCAGGTGGCAACCCCACTCACCAGGTCCAAGTGAGGCGAACCTGCAGGCCAGAGTCAACAGATCCCGTTGAGGTCCTAGTGGGGACACGAGGCACCAGGTAAATGTGAGTCTACAAGAACACCACAGTCACCAGGTCCAGGTTTGGTTCATGTGAGAACGAGAGTCACCAGATCCAGGTGAGACCCCGGGGGGGACCACAGTCACCAGGTCCAGATTGAGGCCTAGGTGGGGGGACCAGAGGCATCAGGACCAGTTGAGCCCAAAGTGTGGAGCAAAGTTATCATGTCCAGGTGAGGCCCAGGTGGGGAACACAGTAACCATGTCCCATTGATTCCAGGTGGGAAAAGAGTCACAAGGTCCAGACGAGGTCTAAGTGAGGAGTAGATTCACCAGGTCCTGTTGAGGCCCAGCTGAGGACCAGTGTCCCCAACTCCGGGTGAGTCCCAGAGGGGGAACAGAGTCCCCCGGTTCTGGTGATATCCAGGTGGGAACCAGAGTCAGCATGTCAGGAAGAGGCCCAGAGGGGGACGACAATCACTAGGTCTAGGTGAGGCCCCGATGTGGAACTGAGAAACCAGGTCCCATGATGCCCATATGAGGACGTGAGTCACCAGGTCCAGGTGAGGTCCCTGTGGGAACCAGTCACTTCGCCCAGGTGAGGCACAGGTGAGACCACAGTCACCAGGTCCAGGTGAGGCCCAGGTATAAGAGAGTATCCAGGTCCCAATGATGCCTGGGTGAGGACCAGAGTCACTAGGGCCATGCCGGCCCAGATGGGGAAGAGAAGCAATAGGTCCTGTTGAGGCATAGAATAAGACCACTGGTGAATAAGTCACCAATATCAGGTGAGCACCTTGTGGGAACCAGAGCCACTCTATCCAGCTGAGTCCCAGGTCCATATGAGGCCCACGTGAGGACCAGATTCATCAGGTCGAATTGAGGCATAGCTGGGGACAAGTGTCACCGGGTCTGGGTACGGCCTAGGTGGGGCAAGATTCAGCAGTTCTGAGTTAAGTCAAAGTGGGGACGAGAGACACCAGGTCCATGTGAGGCCAAACTGAGGACCAGAGTCACCAGATCCAGGTGAGGTCCATGTTGGAAAGAGAGTCACCAGGTCCAGGAGAGGTCCAGGTGTGTACAAGAGTCACCAGATCCAGGTGAAGTCCCGGTGGGGAACAGAGTCACCAGATCCAAGTGAAGCCCAGGTGGTGACCAGAGTCCCCGGGTCTAGGAGAGGACCAGGTAAGGACCAGATTCACCAGGTCCAAGAGGCCCACGTGGGGACCTGGTTCAAAAGGTATGGGTGAGGTGCAAGTGGCAACCACACTCACCAGGTCCAGGTGAGGCCAACCTGCAGGCCATGCAGAGGAAACAGGTCCCAAAGATGCTCAGGTAGGCACGAGAGTTACCAGGTCCAGGTGAGGCCAACCTACAGGCCGTGGAGTGGAACCATGTCCCGATGATGCCCAGGTAGGGACCAGAGTTACCAGGTCCAGGTGAGGCCAACCTGCAGGTCATGCAGTGGAACCATGTCCCGAAGATGCCCAGGTAGGGACCAGAGTCACCAGGTCCAAATGAGGCCCAGATGGAGCATATTCACTAGGTCCAGGTGAGGCCCATTTGAGGACCAGAGTCACCAGACCTGGTTGTGGCCCAGAGGGGTACCATAATCCCCTGGTCCAGGTGACATCCATATGGGGACCAGAGTCACCAGGTCAGGTTGATAGAGAGAGGTTCCAGAGTCATCATGTCCAGGGGAGCCTCAGGTATGGAACAGAGTCACCAGGACCAATGATGCCCAGGTGAGGACCAGAGTTACCAGGTACACGAGAGGCCCCGGTGGGGATCAGAGGCAACAGGTCCATGTGAGGCCTCCTTGGGGACCATGGTCAACAGGTCTACTTGAGGCTCAGGTGTGGAACACAGTAACCAGGTCTAGGTGAGTAACCGGTGGTGAATAAAGTTACCACGTCCAGGTGAGGCCCAGGTGGGGACCAGGATCACCAGGTCCAGGGGAGGCCCTTGAAAGTACCAGAGTCAACAGTACGACGACAGTCGCAGGGGGGAACCAGGGTCAGCAGGTCCAAGTCAGTCCTAAGTGGGGTTCACAGTCACTAGGGCACGGTGAGACCCAGAGGGGGACCAGAGTCGCCTGGTCCAGGTGAGGTCCAGGTGTGGAACAAAGTCACCAGGTCCCAATTTTGCCCAGTTGAGTACCATGGTCAACCGGGCCAGGTGAGGCCAAGATGGGGACCGGAGTCCCCAAATCCAGGTGAAGCCCAGGTGGAGACCACAGTCACCAGATCCAGGGTAGTCTCAGGCGCAGACCAGAATCACCAGGTTCAGGTGAGGTGCAGGTGGCAAACACACTCACCGTGCCCGGTGAGGCCCTGGTGGGGACCAGAGTCACGAGGTACATGAGAAGCTAGAAACACTGCAGCCACCAGGTCCACATGATGTCCATTGGGAATGCCAATCACCAGTTACAGTTGAGGACCAGGTGGAGCCAGAGTCACCTTGTACAGAAGAGGCCAAAGTCAGGACCAGAGTTACCAGGATCAGGGCAGTCCCAGTGGGGAATAGAGTAACCATGTCCCAATGATTCCCAGGTAGAACCAGAGTCGCCAGTTCCAGATGAGGCGGAGGTGGGGAGCATATTCACTAGGTCCCGGTGAGGCCCAGTTGAGGACCAGAGTCACCAGGTCAAGTTGAGGCCTAGAGGGGTACCAGATTCATCTGGTCTTGGTGACATCCAGATGGGGCCCATGTCTCCATGTCAGGCTGAGGACCAGAGGGGATCCAGAGTCATCATGTCCAGGTGAGGCTCAGGTGTGGAACAGAGTATCCAGGTCATAATGGTCCACAGGTGAGGACCAGAGTCACCAGATCTGGGTGAGGCCCAGTAAGGATCAGAGTCAGCAGTTCCAGGTGAGACCAAGTAGGAGTCCACAGCAAAGAGGTCCAGGCGGGGAGCAAAGTCACCAGGACTGGGTGAGGCCCAGATGGGGACCAGATTCAAGAAGTCCAGGTGATTCCCAGGTTGTAAAAAGAGTTACCAGTTCCGGGTAAGGACCAGGATAGGACCAGATTAACCAGGTCCAAGTGAGGCCCACGTGGGGCCTTTGTCACCAGGTATGAGTGAGGCCCAGGTGGCAACCAAACGCATCAGGTCCAGGTGAGGCCAACCTGCAGGCCATGCAGAGGAAATATGTCCCGATGATGCCAAGGTAGGGACTAGAGTTACCAGGTCCAGGTGAGACCAACCTGCAGGCCATGCAGTGGAACAATGTCCAGATGATGCCCAGGTAGGGACCAGAGTTAACAGGTCCAGGTGAGGCCAACCTGAAGTCCATGCAGTGGAACCACGTCCCGATGATGCCCAGGTAGGGATCAGAATCATCAGGTCCAATGAGATCCAGATGGAGCATATTCACTAGGTCCAGGTGAGATCCAATGGAGGACCAGAGTCACAGGACCTGGTTGAGGCCTACCGGGGTACCAGAATCACCTGGTACAGGTGACATCCAGATGGGGACCAGAGTCACCAGGTCAGGATGAGGCCCAGAGAGGTTCCAGAGTCATCATGTCCAGGTGAGGCTCAGGTGTGGAACAGAGTCACCAGGTACCAAAGATTCCCAGGTGAGGACCAGAGTCACCAGTTCTGGGTAATGTGCAGATAGGATCAGAGTCACCAGTTCCAGGTGAGGCCAAGAAAGAGTCCATAGCAATCAGATCCAGGTGGGGAACAAAGTCACCAGGACTGGGTGAGGCCCAGATGGGGACCAGATTCACCAGGTCCAGGTGAGGCCCAGGTGGTGACCAGAGACCCCGGGGCTGGGAGACGACCCGGTATGGTCCAGATTCACCAGGTCCAAGAGGCCCAAGCGGGGACCTGTGTCCCCAGGTACGGGTGAGGCACAGGTGGCAACCAAACTCACCAGGTCCACGAGAGGCTATCCTTCGCGCCATGCAGAGGAACCGTGTCCCGATGATGTACATGTAGGAACCAGAGTTACCAGGTCCAGGTGATGCCAACCTGCAGGCCATGCAGTGGAACCATGTCCCGATGATGCTCAGGTAGGGACCAGAGTCACCAGGTCCAAATGAGGCCCAGATGGAGCGTATTCACTAGGTCCAGGTGAGGCCCAGTTGAGGACCAGAGTCACCAGATCTGGTTGAGGCTCAGAGGGGTACCAGAATCACCTGGTCAAGGTGACATCCAGATGGGGACCAGAGTTACCAGGACAGGGTGAGGCCCAGAGAAGTTCCAGAGTCATCAAGTCCAGGTGAGGTTCAGGTGTGGAACTGAGTCACCAGGTACCAATGATGCCCAGATGAGGACCAGAGTCACCAGATCTGGGTGACGCGCAGATAGGATCAGAGTCACCAGTTCCCGGTGAGGCAAGGAAGGGTCCACAGCAATCAGTTCCAGGTGGGGAACAAAGTAACCAGGACTGGGTGAGGCCCAGATGGGGACCAGTTCACCTTGTCCTAGTGAGGCCCAGGTGATGACCAGAGTACCCAGGTTGGGAGAAGACGAGGTAAGGACCAGATTCACCAGGTCCAAGAGGCCCACGTGGGGACCTGTGTCACCAGGTATGGGTTAGCCACAGGTGGCATCCCACTCACCAGGTCCAGGTGAGGCCAACCTGCAGGCCATGCGCGGAACCATGTCCCGATGATGCCCAGGTAGGGACGACAGTCACCAGGTCCAAATGAGGCCCAGATGGAGCATATTCACTAGGTCCAGGTAAAGCCCAATTGAGGACCAGAGTCACCAGATCTGGTTGAGGCCTAGAGGGGAACCAGAATCACCTGGTCCAGGTTACATCCTAATGGGGACCAGAGTCACCAAGTCAGGTGAGGCCATGCTTAGGATCAGAGTCACCAGTTACAGGTGAGGCCCAGGTGGAGCCAGAGTCACCTGGTACAGAAAATGCCAAAGTCAGACCAGTGTTACAAGGATCAGGTCACTACCAGTGGGGAATAGAGTAACCATGTCCCGATGATGCCCACTTAGAACCAGAGTCATCATGTCAAGATGAGGCGCAGTTGGGGAGCATATTCACCAAGTCCCGGTGAGATCCAGTTGAGGACTAGAGTCACCAGGTTTGGTTGAGGCCTAGAGGGGTACCAGATTCACCTGGTTAGGTGACATCCAGATGGGGACCAGAGTAACCATGTCAGGGTGAGGCCCAGAGGGGATCCAGAGTCATCATGTCCAGGTGAGGCTCACGTGTGGAACAGAGTATCCAGGTCATAATGGTCCACAGGTGAGGACCAGAGTCACCAGATCTGGGAGAGGCCCAGTTAGGATCAGAGTTACCACTTCCAGGTGAGGCCAAGAAGGTGTCCACAGCAATCAGGTCCAGGTGGGGAACAAAGTCACCAGGACTAGGTGATGCCCAGGTGGTGACCAGATTTACCACTTCCGGGTGAGGACTAGGTAAGGACCACATTCACCAGGTCCAAGTGAGGCCCACGTGGGGACCTGTGTCACCAGGCATGGGTAAGACCCACGTGGGAACCCCACTCACCAGGTCAAGATGAGGCCAACCTGCAGGCCATGCAGAGGAACCATGTCCCGATGATGCCCTGGTAGGGACCAGAGTTACCAGGTCCAGGTGAGGCCAACCAGCAGGCCATGCAGTGATACCATTTCCCGATGATGCCCAGTGAGTGACCAGAGTCACCAGGTCCAGGTGATTCCCAGGTGTTGATCAGGGTTACCAGGTGCGGGTGAGGACCAGGTAAGGACGAGATTCACCAGGTCATACTGGGCCCACGGGGGACCTGTGTCACCATGTATGGGTGAGGCCCAAGTGCCAACCCCACTCACCAGGTCCAGGTGAGGCCAACCTGCATGCCATGTAGAGGAACCATGTCCCGATGATGCCCAGGTAGGGACCAGAGTTACCATGTCCAGGTGAGGCAAACCTGAAGGCCATGCAGCTGAACCATGTCCCGATGATGCCCAGGAAGGGACCAGAGTTACCAGGTCCAAATGAGGCCCAGTTGGAGCATATTCACTAGGTCCACGTGAGGCCCAGTTGAGGACCAGAGTCACCAGATCTGGTTGAGTATTAGAGGGGTACAAGAATCACCTGGTCCAGTTGACATCCAGATGGGGACAAGAGTCACCAGGTCAGGGTGAGGCCCAGAGAGGTTCCAGAGTCATCATGTCCAGGTGAGGCTCAGGTGTTGAACAGAGTAACCAGGTACCAATGATGCCCAGGTGAGGACCAGAGTCACCAGGTCTTGGTGACGCTCAGATAGGATCAGAGTCACCAGTTCCAGGTGAGACCAAGAGAGAGTCCACAGCAATCAGGTCCAGGTGGGGAACAAAGTCACCAGGACTGGGTGAGGCCCAGATGGGGACCAGATTCACCAGGTCCAGGTGAAGCGAGGTGGTGACCAGAATCCCCGGGTCTGGGAGAGGACCAGGTAAGGATGAGATTCACCAGGTCCAAGAGGCCCACGTGTGAAACTGAGTCACCAGGTATGGGTGAGGCCCAGGTGGCAACCCCACTCACCAAGTCCAGGTGAGGCCTACTTGCAGGCCAGAGTCACCAGATCCAGGTGAGGCCCTAGTGGGGACCGGAGTCACCAGGTAAATGTGAGTCTACAAGAAAACCAGAGTCACCAGGTCCAGGTGTGGTTCATGTGGGAATGAGAGTCACCAGGTCCAGCTGAGACCCAGGTGGGGACCATAGTCACCAGGTCCAGATTGAGGCCTAGGTGGGGGGAACAAATTGATCAGGACAAGTTGAGGCCAAAGTGTGGAGCAAAGTTGTCATGTCCAGGTGATGTCTAGTTGGGGAACAGAGTAACCATGTCCCATTGATGCCAGGTGGGAAAAGAGTCACAAGGTACAGATGAGGCCTAAGTGAGCACTAGATTCACCAGGTCCTATGGAGGCCCAGTTGAGCACCAGTGTCCCCAGGTCCGGGTGAGTCCCAGAGGGGGACCAGAGTCACCCGGTTCTGGTGATATCCAGGTGGGGATAAGACTCACCACGTCAGCGTGAGGCCCAGAGAGGTACGAGAATCACTAGTTTCAGGTGGGGCCCCGATGTGGAACTGAGAAAAAAGGTCCCATAATGCCCAAATGAGGACCTGAGTCACCAGGTACAGGTGAGGGCAAACTGAGGACCAGAGTCACCAGATCCAGGTGAAGCCAAGGTGGGGACCAGAATCACTAGGTCCAGATGAGGCCCAAGTGAGGACCAGTTTTACCAGGTACACTTGAAGCCCCGGTGGGAATCAGAGGCAACAGGTCCATATGAGCCCGGCTTTGATACCATGGTCAACAGGTCTACTTGAGGCCCAGGTGTGGAACACAGTAAGCAGGTCCAGGTGAGTCCCCAGTGGTGACAAGAGTCACCACGTCCAGGTGAGTCCCAGGGGGGGACCAGGATCACCAGGTACAGGGGAAGCCCTTGAATGAACCAGAGTCAACAGTTCGAGGTCAGGCGCAGGTGTCAACCAGGGTCAGCAGGTCCAAGTCAGGCCAAAGTGGGGTTCACAGTCACTAGGGCACGGTGAGACCCAGAGGGGGACCAGAGTCACCTGGTCCAAGTGAGGTCCAGGGGTGGAACACAGTCACCGGGTCCCAATTTTGCCAGTTGGGGACCATGGTTGACAAGGCCAGGTGAGGCCCAGATTGGGGATCTTCAATCTGGATCAGAGTCACCAGTTCCAGTTGAGGCTAAGAAGGAGTCCACAGCAATCAGGTCCAGATTGACGCCTAGGTCGGGTGACCAGAGTCATCAGGACCAGTTGAGGCCAAAGTGTGAAGCAAAGTTCTCATGTCCAGGTGAGGCCCAGGTGGGGAACAGAGCCACCAGATCCAGGTGAGGACCAGGTGGGGCCACAGTCACAAGGTCCAGGTGAGGCGCAGGTGGCAAGAGGATTCACCAAGTACACGTGGGGTCCAGGTGATGACCAGTCAGCAGATCCAGGTGCGGACCAGCTAAGGACCAGACTCACCAGGCCCAAGTGAAGCCCAAGGGGTGACCAGAGTCACCAGGTAAGGGTGAGGACCAGAGCGGGAACCAGAGTGACCAGTTTAGTTTAAGGACCAGAATGGGACCAGAGGTCCCTGGACAAAGTGAGGCCTAGTTATAGAATAGAGTATCCATGTACCAATGATGACTGGGTGAGGACTAGAGTCACTAGGGCCATGCAGGCCCAGATGGGGAACAGAATCACTAGGTCCTGGTGAGGCATAGAATAAGACCACAGTCAACAGTATCAGGTGAGCCCCTTGTGGGAACCAGAGACACTATATCCAGGTGAGTCCCAGGTCCATGTGAGGCCCACGTGAGGACCAGATTCATCGGGTCGAATTGAGGCATAGCTGGGGACAAGAGTCACCAGGTCTGGATGCGGCCTAGGCAGGTCAAGATTCAGCAGTTCTGAGTTAGGTTAAAGTGGGGAGGAGAGACACCATCCAGGTGAGGCCAAACTGAGGACCAGAATCACCAGATCCAGGTGAGGTCCAGGTGGGGACCCGAGTCACCAGATCCAGGTGAAGCCCAGGTGGGGACCAGAGTCACTAGGTCCAGATTAGGCCCAGGTGAGGACCAGAGTTACCAGGTACACGTGAGGCCCCGGTGGGGATCAGAGGCAACAGGTCCATGTGAGGCCGGCTTGGGGACCATGGTCAACAGGTCTACTTGAGACCCAGGTGTGGAACACAGTAAGCAGGTCCAGGTGAGTCCCCGGTGGTGACAAGGGTCACCACGTCCAGGTGAGGCCCAGTTGCGGACCAGGATCACCAGGTACAGGGGAGGCCCTTGAAAGAACCAAGTCAACAGTTCGAGGTCAAGCGCAGGTGGCAACCAGGGTCAGCAGGTCCAAGTCAGGCCAAAGTGGGGTTCACAGTAACTAGGGCATGGTGAGACCCAGAGGGACACCAGAGTCACGTGGTCCAGGTGAGGTTGAGTTGTGGAACACAGTTACTGCGTCCCAATTTTGCCCAGTTGAGGACCATGGTCAAAAGGGCCAGGTGAGGCCAAGATGGGGACCGGTGTCCCCAAATCCAGGTGAAGCCCAGGTGGGGACAACAGTCACCAGATCCAGGGTAGTCTCAGGTGCAGACCAGAATCAGCAGGTCCAGGTGAGGTGCAGTTGGCAACCACTCTCACAAGGTCCCGGTGAGGTCCTGGTGGGGACCAGAGTCACGAGGTACATGACAAACTAGAAACAATGTAGCACCAGGTCCACATGATGTCCATGTGGGAATGAGAATCACCAGTTATAGGTTAGGACCAGGTGGGGATCTGACTCACAATTTCCAGGTGAGACACAGGTGGTAACGAGTGTCACCATGTGCAAGAGTGGCCCAGGTGAAGACCAGAGTTGATAGGTCCGGCTGGGTCACTGTTAGTGTACAGTGTAACCATATCCTGATGCTACCCAGGTGGGTAGCAGAGACACCAGGTCCTGGTGAGGCCCAGGTGGGACGAGAGACATGAGGTCCAGGTGAGGTCCCGATGGGAACCACAGTCACCAGGTCAGGTGAGGCCATGCTTAGGATCAGATTCACCAGTTACAGGTGAGGCCCAGGTGGAGCCAGAGTCACCTGGTACAGAAGAGGCCAAAGTCAGCACCAGAGTTACCAGGATCAGGTCAGTCCCAGTGGGGAACAGAGTAACCATATTCCGATGATGCCCAGGTAGACCCAGCGTCACCAGGTCCAGATGAGGCGCAGGTGGGGAGCATATTCACTAGGTCTCGGTGAGACCCAGTTGACGACCAGTGTCACCAGGTATATTTGAGCCCTTGAGGGGTAACAGATTCACCTGGTCTAGGTGACATCCAGAGGGGGACCAGAGTCACCATGTCAGGGTGAGGCCCCGAAGGGATCCAGAGTCATCATGTCCAGGTGAGGCTCAGGTGTGGAACAGAGTATCCAGGTCATAATGGTCCACAGGTGAGGACCAGACTCACAAGATCTGGGTGAGGTCCAGTTAGGATCAGAGTCACCAGTTCCAGTTGAGGCCAAGAAGGAGTCCACAGAAATCAGGTCCAGAGGGGAACAAAGTCACCAGGACTGGGTGAGGCCCAGATGGGGCCAGATACACCAGGTCCAGGTGATTCCCAGGTGTTGACTAGGGTTACCAGATCCGGTTGAGGACCAGGTAAGGACGAGATTCACCAGGATATGGGGCCTACGTGGGGACCGGTGTCACCATGCATGGGTGAGGCCCAGGTGGCAAGCCCACTCACCAGGTCCAGGTGAGGCCATCCTGCAGGCCATGCAGAGGAACCGTGTCCCGATGATGCCCAGGTAGGGACCAGAGGTACGAGGTCCAGGTGACGCCAACCTGCAGGCCATGCAGAGGAACCGTGTCCCGATGACGCACAGGTAGGGATCAGAGTTACCAGGTCAAGAAGAGGCCAACCTGCAGACCATTATGTGGAACCATGGTCCGATGTTGCCCAGGTAGGGACCAGAGTCACCAGGTCCAAATGAGGCCCAGATGGAGCATATTCACTAGGTCCAGGTGAGGCCCAGATGAGGACCAGAGTCACCAGATCTGGTTGAGGCCGAGAGGGGTACCAGAATCCCCTGGTCCACGTGACATCCAGATGGGGACCAGAGTCACCAGGTCAGGGTGAGGCATAGAGAGTTTCAAGACTCATCATGTCCAGCTGAGGCTAAGCTGTGGAACAGAGTCACCAGGTACCAATGATGCCCAGGTGAGGACCAGAGTCACCAGATCTGGGTGAGGCCCAGTTAGGATCAGAGTCAACAGTTCCAGGTGAGGCTAAGAAGGAGTCCACAGCAGTCAGGGCCAGGTGGGGAAAAAAGTCACCAGGACTGGGTGAGGCCCAGATGGGGACACAGATTCACCAGGTCCAGGTGATTCCCAGGTCGTGACCAGATTTACCAGATTCACCAGGTCCAGGTGATCCCCAGGTTGTGAGCAGAATTACGAGATACACCAGGTCCAAGTGAGGCCCACGTAGGGGCCTGTGTCACCAGGTATGAGTGAGGCCCAAGTGGCAACCCCACTCACCAGGTCCAGGTGAGGCCAACCTGCAGGCCAAGCAGAGGAACCATGTCTCGATGATGCCCAGGTAGACATCAGAGTTACCAGGTCCAGGTGAGGCCAACCTGCAGGCCATGCAGTGGAACCATGTCCCGATGATGCCCAGGTAGGGACCAGAGTCACCAGGTCCAAATGAGGCCCAGATGGAGCATATTCACTAGGTCCAGGTGTGGCCCAGTTGAGGACCAGAGGCACCAGAACTGGTTGAGGCCTAGGGGGATACCACAATCACCTGATCCAGGTGACATCCAGATGGGGACCAGAGTTACCAGGTCAGGGTGAGGCCCAGCCAGGTTCCAGAGTCATCATGTCCAGGTGAGGCTCAGGTGTCGAACAGAGTCACCAGGTACCAATGATGCCCAGGTTAGGACCAGAGTCACCAGGTCTGAGTGACGCGCAGAGAGGATCAGAGTCACGAGTTCCAGGTGAGGCCAAGAAAGAGTCCACAGCAATCAGGTCCAGGTGGGGAACAAAGTCACCAGGACTGGGTGAGACCCAGATGGAGTCCAGATTCTCCAGGTCTTGGTGAGTTCCAGGTGGTGACCAGAGTCCCCGGGTCCGGGAGAGGACCAGGTAAGGACCAGATTCACCAGGTCCAAGAGGCCCACGTGGGGACCTGAGTCACCAGGTATGGGTGAGGCCCAGGTGGCACACCACTCACCAGGTTCAGGTGAGGCCAACCTGCAGGCCAGAGTCTCCAGATCCAGGTGAGGCCCTAGTGGGGACCGGAGTCACCAGGTAAATATGGGTCTACAAGAACACCACAGTCAACAGGTCCTGGTGTGGTTCATGTGGGAATGAGAGTCACCAGGTCCAGGTGAGACCCAGGTGCGGACCACAGTCACCAGGTCCAGATTAAGCCTAGGTGTGGGGACCAGAGTCATCAGGACAAGTTGATGCCAAAGTGTGGAGCAACGTTATCATGTCCAGGTGAGGCCCAGGTGGGGAACAGAGTAACCATGTCCCATTGATGCTAGGTGAGAAAAGAGTCACAAGGTCTAGACGAGGCCTAAGTGAGGAGTAGATTCACCAGGTCCTGTTGAGGCCCAGGTTAGGACCACTGTCCCCAGCGCCGGGTTAGTCCCAGACGGAGACCAGAGTCACTGATTTTGGTGATATACAGGTGGTGACCAGAGTCACCACGTCAGGGTGAGGCCCAGAGCGGGACGAGAATCACTAGGTCCAGGTGAGGCCCCGATGTGGAACTGAGAAACCAGGTCCCATGATGCCCATATGATGACCTGAGTCACCAGGTCCAGGTGAGGTCCCTGTGGGAACCAGTCATCTCGTCCAGGTGAGGATCAGGTGGGACCACAGTCACCAGGTCCAGGTGAGGTCCCGGTATATAAGAGAGCATCCATGTCCCAATGATGCCCAGGTAAGGACCAGAGTCAACAGGTCCAGGAGAGGCCGAAATATGGATCAGATTCATTGTGTTCCAGGTGAGGCCAGATGGACACCACAGAAAACAGTTACAGGAGAGCCCCATATGGGAACCAGAGCCACCAGATCCAAGTGAGAACCAGGTGGGAACACAGTCAAAAGTTCCAGGTGAGGCGCAGTTGGAAACAGGATTCACCGAGTCCAGGTGAGGCCCAGGTGGCGACCAGACATCAGATCCAAGTGAGGACAAGCTAAGGACCAGGTTCACCAATCCCAATGAAGCCAAAGGGGTGACCAGAGTCACCAGGTATGGGTGAGGCCCAGAGGGGGAACCAGAGTAACCAGTTTAGTTTGAGGCCAAGAATGGGACCAGAGGTCCCTGGTCAGAGTGAGTCCCAGATGTGCAATAGAGTATCCAGGTCCCAATGATGCCTGGGTGAGGACCACAGTCACTAGTATCATGCAGGCCCAGATGGGGAACAGAATCACTAGGTCCTGGTGAGGCATAGAATAAGACCACAGTCAGCAGTATCAGGTGAGCCCCATGTGGGAACCAGAGCCACTCTATCCAGCTGAGTAGCAGGTCCATGTGAAGCCCACGTGAGGACCAGATTCATCAGGTCGAATTGAGGCATAGCTGGGGACAAGAGTCACCAGGTATGGGTGCGGCCTAATTGGGGCAAGATTCAGCAGTTCTGAGTTAGGTCAAAGTGGGGACGAGAGACGCCAGGTCCAGGTGAGGTCAAACTGAGGACCAGAGTCACCAGATTCAGGTGAGGTCCATGTTTGAAAGAGAGTCACCAGGTCCAGCAGAGGTGCAGTAGGGGACCAGAGTCACCAGATCCAGGTGAAGCCCAGGTGGGGACCAGAGTCACTAGGTCCAGATGAGGCCCAGGTGACGACCAGAGTTACAAGGTACACGTGAGGCCCCGGTGGGGGTCAGAGGCAACAGGTCCATCTGAGGCCGGCTTGGGGACCATGGTCAACAGCTCTACTGGAGGCCCAGGTGTGGAACACAGTTAGCAGGTCCAGGTGAGTCCCTGGTTGGGACAAGTGTCACCACGTCCAGTTGAGGAGCAGGTGGGGACAAGGATCACCAGGTACAGGGGAGGCCCTTGAAAGAACCAGAGTCAACATTTCGAGGTCTGGCGTAGGTGGCAACCAGGGTCAGCAGGTCCAAGTCATGCCAAAGTGGGGTTCACAGTCACTTGGTGCACGGTGACACCTAGAGGGGGACCAGAGTGACCTGGTCCAGGTGAGGTCCAGTTGTGGATCACAGTCACCGGGTCCCAATTTGGCCCAAGTGAGGATCATGATCAAAAGGGCCAGGTGAGGCCCAGATGTGGACCGGAGTCCCCAAATCCAGGTGAAGCCCAGGTGGGGACCAGAGTCACCAGATCTAGGGTAGTCTCAGGTGCAGACCAGAATCACCAGGTCCAGGTGAGGTGCAGGTGTCAACCACACTCACCAGGTCCCGGTGAGGCCCTGGTGGGGACCAGAGTCACGAGGTACATGAGAAGCTAGAAGCACTGCAGCCACCAGGTCCACATCATGTCCACGTGGGAACGAGAATCATCAGTTACAGGTGAGGACCAGGTGGGGATCCGACTCACCATGTCCAGGTGAGATCCAGGTGGGAACTAGTGTCACCATGTCCAGGTGTGGCCCAGTTGAAGACCAGACTTAATAGGTCCGGCTGGGTCACTGTTAGTGAACAGTGTAACCATATCCTGATGCTACCCTGGTGGGTACCAGAGACACCAGGTCCTGGTGAGGGTCAGGAGGGACCAGAGACATGAGGTCCAGGTGAGGTTCCATTGGGAACCACAGTCACCAGGTCTGGTGAGGCCACGCTTAGGATCAGAGTCACCAGTTAGAGGTGAGTCCCTGGTGGAGCCAGAGTCACCTGGGACAGAAGAGGCCAAAGTCAGGACTAGAGTTACAAGGATTAGGTCAGTCCCAGTAGGGAATAGAGTAACCATGTCCCGATGATGCCCAGGTAGAACCCGAGTCACCACGTCCAGATGAGGCACAGGTGGGGAGCATATTCACTAGGTCCCGGTGAGGCCCAGTTGAGGACCAGAATGCCCAGGTTTAGTTGAGGCCTAGAGGGGAACCAGATTCACCTGGCCTTCGTGACATCCAGATGGGGACGAGAGTCACCATGTCAGGGTGAGGCCCAGAGTTGATCCAGAGTCATCATGTCCAGGTGAGGGTCAGGTGTGGAACAGAGTATCCAGGTCATAATGGTCCACAGGTGAAGACCAGAGTCACCAGATCTGGGTGAGGCTCACATAGCATCAGACGCACCAGTACCAGGTGAGGCCAAGAAGGAGTCCACAGCAATCAGGTCCCGGTAGGGAACAAAGTCACCAACTGGGTGAGGCCCAGATGGGGACCTGATTCACCAGGTCCAGGTGATTCTCACGTGGTGACCAGAGTTACCAGTTCCGAGTGAGTACCAGGTAAGGACCATATTCACCAGGTCCAAGTGAGGCCCACGTGGGTACCTGTGTCACCGGTATGGGTGAGGCCCAGATGGCAACCCCACTCACCAGGTCCAGGGGAGGCCAAACTTCGGGCCAAGCAGAGGAACCGTGTCCCGATAATGCCCAGGTAGGGACCAGAGTTACGAGTTGCAGGTGAGGCACTAATGGGGACCGGAGTCACCAGGTAAATGTGTCTACAAGATCAGCACAGTCACCAGGCCCACATGTGGTTCATGTGGGAACAAGAGTCACCAGGTCCAGGTGAGACCCAGGTGGGGACCACAGTCAACAGGTCTAGATTGAGGACTAGGTGGGGGACCAGAGTCATCAGGACAAGTTGATGCCAAAGTGTGGAGCAAAGTTATCATGTCCAGGTGAGGCCCAGGTGGGGAACAGAGTAACCATATCCCATTGATGCCAGGTGGGAAAAGAGTCACAAGGTCCAGTCGAGGCCTAAGTGAGGAGTAGATTCACCGGGTCCTGTTGAGGCCCAGATGAGGACCAGTGTACCCAGCTCCCGGTGAGTCCCAGAGGTGGACCAGAGTCACCTGGTTCTGGTGATATCCAGGTGGGGACCAGAGTCACCACGTCAGGGTGAGGCCCAGAGGGGGACGAGAATCACTAGGTCCAGGTGAAGCCCCGATGTGGAACTGAGAAACCAGGTCCCATGATGCCCATATGAGGACCTGAGTCACCAGGTCCAGGTGAGGTCCCTGTGGAAACTAGGCACCTCGTGCAAGTGAGGCCCAGGTGGGACCACAGTCACCAGGGTCAGGTGAGGCCCAGGTATATAAGTGAGTATACAGGTCCCAATGAGGCCAGGTAAGGACCAGAGAGAACAGATCCAGGATAGGCCCAAATACGGATCAGAGTCATTGTTTTCCAGGTGAGTCCAGATGGAGACCACAGGAACCAGGTCCAGGAGAGCCCAATATGGGAACCAGAGCCACCAGATCCACGTGAGGTCCAGGTGGGAACACAGTCACAAGGTCCAGGTGAGGCGCAATTAGCAAAAGGATTCGCCAAGTCCAGGTGAGGCCCAGGTGGCGACCAGTCACCACATCCATGTGCGGACCAGCTAATGTCCAGATTCACCAGGCCCAAGAGAAGTCAAAGGGGTGACCAGAGTCACCAGATCCAGGTGAAGCCCAGGTGGGGACCAGAGTCACTAAGTCCAGATGAGGTCAAGGTGGGGACCAGAGATATCAGGTACAAGTGAGGCCCCGGTGGGGGTCAGAGGCAACAGGTCCATGTGAGGCCGGCTTAGGGACCATGGACAACAGGTCTACTTGAGGCCCAGGTGTGGAACACAGTACGCAGGTCCAGGGGATTCCCTGGTGGTGACAAGTGTCACCAAGTCCTGGTTTGGCCCAGGTGAGGACCAGAATCACCAGGTACAGTGGAGGCCCTTGAAATAACCAGAGTCAACAGTTCGAGGTCAGGCGCGGGTGGCAACCAGGGTCAGCAGGTTCAAGTCAGGCCAAAGTGGGGTTCACAGTCACTAGGACACGTGAGACCCAGAGGGGGACCAGAGTGACCTGGTCCAGGTGAGGTCCAGTTGTGGAACACAGTCACCGGGTCCCAATTTTGCCCAGTTGAGGACCACGGTCAACAGGGCCAGGTGAGGCCCAGATGGGGACCGGAGTCCCCAAATCCAGGTGAATCCCAGGTGGGTACCACAGTCACCAGATCCAGGGTAGTCTTAGGTGCAGACCAGAATCACCAGGTCCAGGTGAGGTTCAGGTGAAACCAAAGTCACCAGGACCCGGTGAGGCCCTAGTGGGGATCAGAGTCACTAAATACATGAGAAGCTAGAAAAACTGCAGCCACCAGGTCCACATGATGTCCATGTGGGAACGACAATTACCAGTTACAGGTGAGGACCAGGTGGGGATCCGACTCAACATGTCCAGGTGAGTCCCAGGTGGGAACCAGTGTCACCATGTCGATGTGTGTCCCATGTGAAGACCAGAGTTAATAGGTCCGGCTTGGTCACTGATAGTGAACAGGGTAACCATATCCTGATGCTACCCAGGTGGGTACCAGAGACACCAGGTCTCGGTAGGCCCAGGTGGGACCAGAGACATGAGGTCCAGGTGAAGTCCTGATGGGAACCACAGTCACCAGGTCAGTTGACGTCATGCTTTGTGTCAGTGTCACCAGATAAAAGTGAGGCCCAGGTGGTGCCAGAGTCACCTGGTACAGACGAGGCCAAAGACAGGACGAGAGTTACCAGGATCAGGTCAGCCCCAGGGAGGAATAGAGTAACCATGTCCCGATGCTGCCCAGGTAGAACCAGAGTCACCAGGTCCAGATGAGGCGCAGGTGTGGAGTATGTTCACTATGTCCCGGTGAGGGCCAGTTGAGGAACAGAGTCACCAGGTCTATTTGAGGCCTAGAGGGGTACCAGATTCACCTGGTCTAGGTGACATCCAGATAAGGACCAGAGTCACCATGTCAGGGTGAGGCCCAGAGGGGAACCAAAGTCATCATGTCCAGGTAGGGCTCAGGTGTGGAAGAGAGTATCCAGGTCACACTGGACACAGGTGAGGACCAGATTCAGCAGATCTGGGTGAGGCCCAGTTTGGATCAGAGTCACCAGTTCCAGGTGAGCCCAAGAAGGAATCGACAGCAATCAGGACCAGGTGGGCAACAAATTCACCAGGACTGGGTGAGGCCCAGATGGGGACCAGATTCACCATGTCCAGATGACTTCCAGGTGGTGACCAGACTTACCAGTTCCGGGTGAGGACCAGGTAAGGATAAGATTCAACAGGTCCACGTGAGGCCCACGTGGGGACCTGTGTCACCAGGTATGGGTGAGGACCAGGTGGCAACACCACTCCCCAGGTCCAGGTGAGGCCAACATGCAGGCCATGCAGAGGAAACATGTCACGATGATGCCCTGGTTGGGACCAGAGTTACCAGATACAGGTGAGGCGAACCTGCAGGCCATGCAGTGGAACCATGTCCCGATAATGCCCAGGTAGGGACCAGAGTCACCTGGTCCAAGTGAGGCCCAGATGGAGCATATTCACTAGGTCCAGGTGAGGCCCAGTTGAGGACCAGAGTTTCCAGATCTGGTTGAGGCCTAGAGGGGTACCAGAATCACCTGGTCCATGTGACATCCAGATGGGGACCAGAGTCACCAGGTCAGGGTGAGACCCAGAGATTTTCCAGAGTCATCATGTCCAGGTGAGGCTCAGGTGTGGAACAGAGTCACCAGGTACCAACGATGCCCAGGTGAGGACCAGAGTCACCAGGTCTGCGTGATGCGCAGATAGAATCAGAGTCACTAGTTCCAAGTGAAGCCAAGAAAGAGTCCACATCAATCAGGTCCAGGTGGTGAACAAATCACCAGGACTGGGTGAGACCCAGATGGGGACCAGATTCACCAGGTCCAGGTGAGTCCCAGGTGGTGACAAGAGTCACCGGGTCCGGGAAGGACCAGGTAAGGACCAGATTCACCAGGTCCAAGAGGCCCACGTGGGGACCTGAGTCACCAGGTATGGGTGAGGCCCAGGAGGCAACCCCACTCACCAGGTCCAGGTGAGGCCAACCTGCAGGCCAGAGTCTCCAGATCCAGGTGAGGTCCTAGTGGGGACCGGAGTCACCAGGTAAATGTGAGTCTACAAGAACACCACGGTCACCAGGTACTGGTGCGGTTCATGTGGGAACGAGAGTCACCAGGTCCAGGTGAGACCCGGGTGGGGACCACAGTCACCAGGTCCAGATTGAGGCCTAGGTGGGGGGACCAGAGTCATCAGGACCAGTTGAGAACAAAGTGCGGAGCAAAGTTATCATGTCCAGGTGAGGCCCAGGTGGGGAACAGAGTAACCATGTCCCATTGATGCCAGGTGGGTAAAGAGTCACAAGGTCCAGAAGTGGCCTAACTGAGGAGTAGATTCACCAGGTCCTGTTGAGGCCCAGCTGAGGACAAGTTCGCCAGCTCCGGGTGAGTCCTAGAGGGGGATCAGAGACACCCGGTCCTCATGATATCCAGGTGGGGACCAGAGTCACCACGTCAGGGTGAGGCCCAGAGGGGGACGAGAATCACTAGGTCCAGGTGAGGCCCCGATGTGGAACTGAGAAACCAGGTCCCATGATGCTCATATGAAGACCTGAGTCACCATGTCCAAATGAGGTCCCGGTGGGAAAGAGTCAACTCGTCCAGGTGAGGCCCAGGTGAGACCACAGTCACCAGGTCCAGATGAGGCCCAGGAATATAAGAGATTATCCAGGTCCCAATGATGCCCATGTAACGACCAGAGTCAACAAGTCCAGGAGAGGCCCAATATGGATCAGAGTCATTGTGTTCCAGTTGAGGCCAGATGGAGACCACAGGAACCAGGTCCAGGAGAGCCCCATATGGGAACCAGAGCAACCAGATCCAGGTGAGGTCCAGGTGGGACCACAGTCACAAGGTCCAGGTGAGGCGCAGGTGGCAACAGGATTCACCAAGTCCAAGTGAGACCCAGGTGGCGACCAGTCACCAGATCCAGGTGCGGACCAGCTATGACCAGGTTCACCAGGCCAAAGTGAAGCCCAAGGGGTGACCAGAGTCACCAGGTAAGGGTGAGGCCCAGAGGGGGAACCAGAGTAAACAGTTTAGTTTGGGGCCCAGATTGGGACCAGAGGTCCCTGGTCAAAGTGAGGCCCAGATGTGGAATAGAGTATCTAGGTCGCAATGATGCCTGGGTGAGGACCAGAGTCACTAGGGCCATGCAGGCCCAGATGTGGAAGAGAATCACTAGGTCCTGGTGAGGCAGAGAATAAGACCACAGACAGCAATAACAGGTGAGCCCATTGTGGGTACCAGAGCCACTCTATCCAGCTGAGTCCCAGGTCCATGTGAGGCCCACGTGAGGAGCAGATTCATCAGGTCGAATTGAGGCATAGCTGGGGACAAGAGTCACCAGGTCTGGGTGCGGCCTAGATGGGGCAAGATTCAGCAGTTCTGAGTTAGGTCAAAGTGGGGAAGAGAGACACCAGGTCCAGGTGAGGCCAAACGGAGGACCAGAGTCACCAGATCCAGGTGAGGTCCATGTTGGAAAGAGAGTCACCAGGTCCAAGAGAGGTCCAGGTGGGGACCAGAGTCACCAGATCCAGGTGAAGGGCCTGAGTTACCAGGTACAAGTGAGGCCCCGGTGGGGATCAGAGGCAACAGGTCCATGTGAGGCCAGCTTGTGGACTATGGTCAACAGGTCTACTTGAGGCCCTGGTGTGGAACACCGTAAACAGGTCCAGGTGAGTCCCTGGTAGTGACAAGTGTCACCAAGTCCAGATGAGGCCCAGTTGGGGACCAGGCTCACCAGGTCCAGGGGAGGCCCTTGAAAGAACCAGAGTGAACAGTTCGAGGTCAGGCGCAGGTTTCAACCAGGGTCAGCATTTCCAAGTCAGGCCAAAGGGGGTTCACAGCCACTAGACACGGTGAGACCCAGAGGGGGACCAGAGTCACCTGGTCCAGGTGAGGTCCAGTTGTGGAACACAGTCACCGGGTCCCAATTTTACCCAGTTGAGGACCATGGTCAACAGGGCCAGGTGAGACCCAGATGGGGATCGGCGTCCCCAAATCCAGGTGAAGCCAAGGTGGGGACCACAGTCACCAGATCCAGGGTAGTCTCAGGTGCAGACCAGAATCACCAGGTTCAGGTGAGGTGCAGGTGGCAACCACACTCACCAGGTCCCGGTGAGGCCCTGGTGGGGACCAGTGTCACAAGGTACATGAGAAGCTAGAAACACTGCAGCCACCAGGTCCACATGATGTCCATGTGGGGACGAGAATCACCAGTTATAGGTGAGGACCATGTGGGGATCCGACTCACCATGTCCAGGTGAGATCCAGGTGGGAACCAGTGTCACCATGTCCAGGAGTGGCCCAGGTGAAGACCAGAGTTGATAGGTCCGGCTGGGTCACTGTTAGTGTACAATATAACCATATCCTGATGCTACCCAGGTGGGTACCAGAGACACCAGGACCTGGTGAGCCCCAGGTGGGACCAGAGACTTGAGGTCCAGGTGAGGTCCCAATGGGAACCACAGTCACCAGGTCAGGTGAGGCCATGCTTAGGATCAGAGTCACCAGTTACAGGTGTGGCCCAGGAGGAGCCAGAGTCATTTGGTACAGAAGAGGCCAAAGTCCGGACCAGATTTACCAGGATCAGGTCAGTTCGAGTGTGGAATAGAGTACCCATGTCCCGATGATGCCCAGGTAGAACCAGAGTCATCAGGTCCACATGGGGCACAGGTGGGGAGCATGATCACTAGGTCCAGGTGAGGCCCAGGTGAGGACCAGGGTCACCAGATCTGCTTGAGGCCTAGAGGGGTACCAGAAACACCTGGTCCAGGTGACATCCAGATGGGGACCAGAGTCACCATGTCAGGGTGAGGCCCAGAAAGGTTCCAGAGTCATCATGTCCAGGTGAGGCTCAGGTGTGGAACAGATTCACCAGGTACCAATGATGCCCAGGTGAGGACCGGAGTCACCAGTTCTGGGTGACACGCAGATAGGATCAGAATCACCAGTTCCAGGTGAGGCCAAGAAATGGTCCACAGCAATCTGGTCCAGGTGGGGAACAAAGCCCCGAGGACTTGGTGAGGCCCAGATGGGGACCAGATTCACCAGGTCCAGGTGATTCCCAGTGGTGAACAGAGTTACGAGTTCCGGGTGAGGACCAGGGAAGGACCAGATTCACCAGGTCCAAGTGAGGCCCACGTGGGGACCTGTGTCACCAGGCATGTGTGAGGCCCAAGTGACAACCCCTCTCACCAGGTCCAGGTGAGGCCAACCTGCAGGCCATGCAGAGGAACGAGGTCCCGATGATGCCGAGGTAGGGACTAGAGTTCTCAGGTCCAGGTGAGCCAACCTGCAGGCCATGCAGTGGAACATGTCCCGATGATGCCCGTGTAGGAACCAGAGTTACCAGGTTCAGGTGAGGCCAACCTGCAGGCCATGCAAGGGAAACATGTCACGATGATGCCCAGGTAGGGATCAGAGTCACCAGGTCCAAATGAGGCCCAGATGGAGCATATTCACTAGGTGCCGGTGAGGCCCAGTTGAGGATCACAGTCACCAGATATGGTTGAGTCCTAGAGGGGTACCAGAATCACCTGGACCAGGTAACATCCAGATGGGTACCAGAATCACCTTGTGCAGGTGACATCCAGATGGGGACCAGATCACCAGGTTTGGGTGAGGCCCAGGTGGCAACCCCACTCACCAGGTCCTGGTGAGACCAACCTGCAGGCCAAAGTCACCAGATCCAGGTGAGGCACTAGTGGGGACCGGAGTCACCAGGTAAATGTGAATCTACAAGTACACCACAGTCACCAGGTCCAGGTGTGATTCATGTGGGAACGAGAGTCAATAGGTCCATGTGAGACCCAGGTAGGGACGACAGTCTCCAGGTCCAGATTGAGGCCTCGGATGGGGCCAGGGTCATCGGGACCAGTTGAGGTCAAAGTGCGGAGCAAAGTTATCATGTCCATGTGAGGCCCAGTGCGGAACAGAGTAACCATGTCCCATTGTTGCCAGGAGGGAAATGAGTCACAAGGTCCAGACGAGGCCTAAGTGAGGAGTAGATTCACCAGGTCCTGTTGAGGCCGAGTTGAAGACCAGTGACCCCAGCTCCGGGTGAGTCCCGAGGGGGACCAGAGACACCCGGTTCTGATGATATCCGGGGGGGGATTAGAGTCAGCACGTCAGGGTGAGGCCCAGAGAGGGACGAGAATCACTAGGTCCAGGTGAGGCCCCGATGTGGAACTGAGAAACCAGGTCTCATGATGTCCATATGAGGACCTGAGTCACCAGGTCCAGTTGAGGTCCCTGTGGGAAGCAGTAACCTCGTCCAGGTGAGGCCTAGGTGGGACCACAGTCACTAGGTCCAGGTGAGGCCCAGGTATATGAGAGAGTATCCAGGTCCCAATGATGCCTAGGTAAGGACCAGAGTCAACAGGTCCATGAGAGGTCCAAATATGTATCAGAGTCATTGTGTTCCAGGTGAGGCCAGATGGAGACCACAGGAACCAGGTCCAGGAGAGCCCCATATGGGAACGAGAGCCACCAGATCCAGGTGAGGTCCAGGTGGGACCACAGTCACAATGTCCAGGTAATGTGCAGGTGGCAACAGGATTCACCAAGGCCAGGTGAGACCCAGGTGGCAACCAGTCACCAATTCCAGGTGTGGACCAGCTAAGGACCAGATTCACCAGGCCCAAGTGAAGCCCAAGGGGTGACCAGAGTCACCAGGTAAGGGTGAGGCCCAGAGGGGGAACCAGAGTAACCAGTTTAGTTTGAGACCCAGAATGGGACCAGAGGTCCCTGGTCAATGTGAGGCCCAGGTGTGGAATAGAGTATCCACTTCCCAATGATTCCTGGGTGAGGACCAGAGTCACTAGGGCCATGCAGGCCCAGATGGGGAACAGAATCACTAGGTCCTGGTGAGGCATAGAATAATACCACAGTCACCAGTATCAGTTGAGCCCCTTGTGGGAACCAGAGCCACTGTATCCAGCTGAGTCCCAGGTCCATGTGAGGCCCGCGTGAGGATCAGATTCATCAAGTCGAATTGAGGCATAGCTGGTGACAAGAGTCACCAGGTCTGGGTGCGGCCTAGGTGGGGCAAGATTCAGCAGTTCTGAGTTAGGTCCAAGTGGGGATGAGAGACACCAGGTCCAGGGGAGGCCAAACTGAGGACCAGAGTCACCAGATCCAGGTGAGGTCCATGTTGGAAAGAGTCACCAGGTGCAGGAGAGGTCCAGGTGGGGACCAGAGTCAACAGATCCAGGTGAGGTTCAGGTGGGGACCAGAGTCACCAGATCCAGGTGAGGTTCAGGTGGGGACCAGAGTCACCAGATCCAGGTGAAGCCCATGTGGGGACCAGAGTCACTAGGTCCAGATGAGGCCCAGATGAGGGCCAGAGTTACCAGGTACACGTGAGGCCCCGGTGGTTATCTGAGGCAACAGGTCATGTGAGGCCGGCTTGGGGACCATGGACAACAAGTCTACTTGAGGCCCAGATGTGGAACACAGTAAGCAGGTCCAGGTGAGTACGCGGTTGTGACATGAGTCACCACGTCCAGGTGAGTCCCAGGTGGGGACCAGGATCACAAGGTACAGGGTAGGCCCTTGAAAGTACCAGAGTCAACAGTTTGAGGTCAGGCGCAGGTGGCCACCAGGGTCAGCAGGTCCAAGTAAGGGCAAACTTGGGTTCACAGTCACTAGGGCGTGGTGAGACCCAGAGGGAGACCAGAATCACCTGGTCCAGGTGAGGTCCAGTTGTGGAATACAGTCACCGGATCCCAATTTTGCCCAGTTGAGGACCATGGTCAACAGGGCCAGGTGAGGCCCAGATGGAGACCGGAGTCCCCAAAACAGGTGAAGCCCAGGTGGGGACCACAGTCACCAGATCCAGGGTAGTCTCAGGTGCAGACCAGAATGACCAGGTCCACTTGAGGTGCAGGTGGCAACCACACTCACCAGGTCCCGGTGAGGCCCTGGTGGGGACCAGAGTCACGAGGTACATTAGAAGCTAGAAACACTGCAGCCACCAGGTCCACATGATGTCCATGTGGGAACGAGAATCACCAGTTACAGGGGAGGACCAGTTGTGGATGAGACTCACCATGTCCAGGTGAGACCCAGGTGGGAACCAGTGTCACCATGTCCAGGTGTGGCCCAGGTGAAGACCAGAGTTAATAGGTCCGGCTGGGTCACTGTTAGTGAACAGTGTAACCGTATCCTGATGCTACCAAGGTGGGTACCAGAGACACCAGGTCCTGGTGAGTCCCAGTTGGGACCAGAGACATGAGATCCAGGGGAGGTCCCGATGTGAACCACAGTCACCAGGTCAGGTGAAGCCATGCTTAGGATCAGAGTCACCAGTTTCCTGTGAACCCAAGGTGGATCCAGAGTCACCTGGTACAGAAGAGGCCAAAGTCAGGACCAGAGTTACCAGGATCAGGTCACTCCAATTGGGAATAGAGTAACCATGTCCCGATGATGCCGAGGTAGAACCAGAGTCACCAGGCCCAGATGTGGCGCAGGTGGGGAGCATGTTCACTAGGTCCCGTTGAGGCCCAGTTGAGGACCAGAGTCACCAGGTCTAGGTGAGGCCTAGAGGGGTACCAGATTCACCTGGTCTGGTGACATCCAGATGGGGACCAGAGTCCCCATGTCAGGCTGAGGCCCAGTAGGGATCCAGTGTCAACATATCCGGTTGAGGCTCAGGTGTGGAACAGAGTATCCAGGTCATAATGGTCCACAGGTGAGGACCAGAATCACCAGATCTGGGTGAGGCCCAGTTAGCATCAGAGTCAGCAGTTCCAGGTTAGCCAAGAAGGAGTCCACAGCAATCAGGTCCAGGTGGGGAAGAAAGTCAACAGGACTGGGTGAGGCCCAGATGGGGACCAGATTCACCAGGCCCAGGTGATTCCCATGTGGTGACCAGAGTTACCAGTTCCGGGTGACCACCAGGTAAGGACCAGATTCACCAGGTCCAAGTGAGGCCCACGTGGGGACCTGTGTCACTAGGCAAGGGTGAGGCCCAGGTGACAAACCCACTCACCAGATCCAGGTGAGGCCAACCTACAGGCCATGCAGAGGAACCAGGTCCGAAAGATGCTCAGGTAGGGACGAGAGTTACCAGGTCCAGGTGAGGCCAACCTACAGGCCATGCAGTGGAACCATGTCCCGATGATGCCCAGGTAGGGACCAGAGTTACCAGGTACAAATGAGGCCCTGATGGAGCATATTCACTAGGTCCAGTTGAGGCCCAGTTGAGGACCAGAGTCACCAGACCTGGTTGAGGCCCAGAGGGGTACCATAATCCCCTGGTCATGGTGACATCCATATGGGGACCAGAGTCACCAGGTCAGGTTGATAGCCAGAGAGGTAACAGAGTCATCATGTCCAGGGGAGCTTCAGGTATGGAACAGAGTCACCAGGACCAATGATGCCCAGGTGAGGACCAGAGTTACCAGGAACACGAGAGGCCCCGGTGGGGATCAGAGGCAACAGGTCCATGTGAGGCCGGCTTGGGGACCATGGTCAACAGGTCTACTTGAGGCTCAGGTGTGGAACACAGTAACAAGGCCTAGGTGAGTAACCGGTGGTGACAAAAGTTACCACGTCCAGGTGAGGCCCAGGTGGGGACCAGGATCACCAGGTCCAGGGGAGGTCCTTGAAAGTACCAGAGTCAACAATACGATGTCAGTCGCAGGTGGGAACCAGGGTCAGCAGGTCCAAGTCAGTCCAAAGTGGGGTTCACAGTCACTAGGGCACGGTGAGACCCAGAGGGGGACCAGAGTCGCCTGGTACAGGTGAGGTCCAGGTGTGGAACACAGTCACCAGGTCCCAATTTTGCCCAGTTGAGTACCATGGTCAACAGGACCATGTGACGCCCAGATGGGGACCGGAGTCCCCGAATCCAGGTGAAGCCCAGGTGTAGACCACAGTCACCAGATCCAGGGTATTCTCAGGTGCAGACCAGAATCACCAAGTCCAGGTGAGGTTCAGGTGGCAACCACACTCACCAGGTCCCGGTGAGGCCCTGGTGGGGACCAGAGTCACGAGGTACTGAGAAGCTAGAAACACTGCAGCCACCAGGTCCACATGATGTCCATGTGGGAACGACAATCACCAGTTACAGGTGAGGACCAGGTGGGGATCCGACTCACCATGTCCAGGTGAGATCCAGGTGGGAACTAGTGTCACCATGTCCAGGTGTGGCCCAGGTGAAGACCAGAGTTAATAGGTCCAGCTGGATCACTGTTAGTGAACAGTGTAACAATATCCTGATGTTACCCAGGTGGGGACCAGAGACAAAGGTCCAGGTGAGATCCCGATGGGAACCACAGTCACCAGGTCAGGTGAGGCCATGCTTAGGATCAGAGTCACCAGTTACAGGTGAGGCCCAGGTAGAGCCAGAGTCACCTGGTACAGAAGAGGCCAAAGTCAGGACCAGAGTTGACATGTTCAGGTCAGTCCCAGTGGGGAATACTGTAACCATTTCCCGAGGATGCCCAAGTAAATCCAGAATCACCATGCCCAGATGCATCGCAGGTGGGGAGCATGTTCACTAGGTCCCGGTGAGGCCCACTTGGGGCCCAGAGTCACCAGGTCAAGTTGAGGCCTAGAGGGGTACCAGGTTCACCTGGTCTAGGTGAAATCCAGATGGGGACCAGAGTCACCATGTCAGGCTGAGGCCCAGAGGGGATCCAGAGTCATCATGTCCAGGTGAGGCTCACGTGTGGAACAGAGTATCCAGTTCATAATGATACACAGGTGGGGACCAGAGTCACTAGATCAGGGTGAGGCCCAGTTAGTATCAGAGTCACCAGTTCCAGGTGAGGTCAAGAAGGAGTCCACAGCAATCAGGTCCAGTTGGGGAACAAAGTCACCAGGAATGGATGACCCAAGACGGGGACCAGATTCACCAGGTCCAGGTGATTCCCAGGTGGTGACCTGAGTTAACAGTTCCGGGTGAGGACCAGGTAAAGTCCAGATTCACCAGGTCCAAGTGAGGCCCACGTGGGGACCTGTGTCACCAGGCATGGGCGAGGCCCATGTGGCAACCCCACTCACCAGGTCCAGGTGAGGCGAACCTGCAGGCCATGCAGAGGAACCATGTCTCGATGATGCCCAGGTAAGGACGAGATTTAACAGGTCCAGGTGAGGCCAACCTGCAGGCCATGCAGTGAAACCATGTCCCGATGATGCCGAGGTTGGGATCAGAATCACCAGGTCCAATGAGACCCAGATGGAGCATATTTACTAGGTCCAGGTGTGGTGCAGTGGAGTACCAGAGTCACAAGACCTGGTTGAGGCCTAGAGGGGTACCAGAATCACCTGGTCCAGGTGACATCCAGATGGGGACCAGAGTCACCAGGTCAGGATGAGGCCCAGAGAGGTTCCAGAGTCAACATGTCCAGGTGAGGCTCAGGTGTGGAACAGAGTCACCAGGTACCAAAGATGCCCAGGTGAGGACCAGAGTCACCAGGTCTGGGTAATGCGCAGATAGGATCAGAGTCACCAGTTCAAGGTGAGGCCAAGAAATAGTCCACAGCAATCATCCAAGTGGGGAACAAAGTCACCAGGACTGGGTGATGCCCAGATGGGGACCAATTGACTAGGTCCAGGTGAGGCCCAGGGGGTGACCAGAGACCCCGGGTATCGGAGACGACCAGGTAAGGACCAGATTCACCAGGTCCAAGAGGCCGACGAGGAGCCTGTGTCCCCAGGTACGGGTGAGGCACAGGTGGCAACCACACTCACCAGGTCCAGGAGAAGCCATCTTTCGCGCCATGCAGAGGAACCGTGTCCCGATGATGCCCATGTAGGAACCAGAGTTACCAGGTCCAGGTGATGCCAACCTGCAGGCAATGCAGTGGAACCATGTACCGATGATGCCGAGGGAGGGACCAGAGTCACCAGGTCCAAATGAGGCCCAGATGGAGCATATTCACTAGGTCCAGGTGAGGCCCAGTTGAGGACCAGAGTCACCAGATCTGGTTGAGGCTCAGAGGGGTACCAAAATCACCTGATCCAGGTGACATCCAGATGGGGACCAAAGTCACCAGGACAGGGTGAGGCCCAGAGAGGTTCCAGAGTCATCATGTCCAGGTTAGGCTCAGGTGTGGAACTGAGTCACCGGGTACCAAGATGCCCACATGAGGACCAGAGTCAACAGATCTGGGTGACGCTCAGATAGGATCAGAGTCACCATTACAGGTGAGGCAAAGAAAGAGTCCACAGCAATCAGTTCTAGGTGGGGAACAAAGTAACCAGGACTGGGTGAGGCCCAGATGGGGACCAGTTCCCCTTCTCCAGGTGAGGCCCAGGTGATGACCAGAGTCCCCAGGTTGGGAGAAGAAGAGGTAAGGACTAGATTCACCAGGTCCAAGAGGCCCACGTGGGGACCTGAGTCACCAGGTATGGGTGAGCCACAGTGGCAATCCCACTCACCAGGTTCAGGTGAGGCCTACCTGCAGGCGATGCGCGGAACCATGTCCCGATGATGCCCAGGTAGGGACCCGAGTCACCAGGTCCAAATGAGGCCAAGATGGAGCATATTCACTAAGTCCACGTGAGGCCCAGTTGAGGACCAGAATCACCAGATCTGCTTGAGGCCTAGATGGGAACCAGAATCACCCAGTCCAGGTTACGTCCTAATGGGGACCAGGGTCACCAGGTCAGGGTGAGGCCCAGAGAAGTTCCAGAGTCATCATGTACACGTGAGGCTCAGGGGTGGAACAGAGTCACCAGGTACCAATGATGCCCAGGTGAGGACCGGAGTCACCAGTTCTGGGTGACGCGCAGATAGGATCAGAGTCACCAGTTCCAGGTGAGGCCAAGAAAGAGTCCACAGCAATCAGGTCAAGGTGTGGAACAAAGTCACCAAGAATGGGTGAGGCCCAGATTGGGACCAGATTCACCAGGTCCGTTGAGGCCCAGGTGGTGACCAGAGTCATCGGGTCTGGGAGAGGACCAGGTAAGGACCAGATTCACCAGGTCCAAGAGGCTCACGTAGGGACCTGAGTCACCAGGTATGGGTGAGACCCTAGTGGCAACCCACTCACCAGGTCCAGGTGAGGCCAACCTATAGGCCAGAGTCACCAGATCCAGGTGAGGCCCTAGTGGGGACCGGAGTGACCAGGTAAATGTGAGTCTACAAGTACACCATAGTCACCAGGTCCAGGTGTGGTTCATGTGGGAACGAGAGTCACCAGGTCCAGGTGAGACCCAGGTGGGGACCATAGTCCCCAGGTCCAGATTTAGGACTAGGTAGGGGGACCAGAGTCATCAGGACTTGTTGAGGCCAAAGTGTGGAGCAAAGTTATCATGTCCATGTGAGACCCAGGTGGGAAACAGAGTAACCATGTCCCATTGATGCCAGGTGGGAAAAGAGTCACAAGGTCCAGACGAGGCCTAAGTGAGGAGTAGATTCACCAGGTCATGTTGAGGCCCAGCTGAGGACAAGTGTCGCCAGCCCCGGGTGAGTCCCAGATGGGGACCAGAGTCACCCGGTCCTGGTCATATCCAGGTGAGGACCAGAGTCACCACGTCAGGGTGAGGCCCAGAGGGGACGAGAATCACTAGGTCCAGGTGAGGCCCCGATGTGGAACTGAGAAACCAGGTCCCATGATGCCCATATGAGGACCTGAGTCACCAGGTCCAGGTGAGGTCTCTGTGGGAACCAGTCACCTCGTCCAGGTGAGGCCCAGGTGGGACCACAGTCACCAGGTCCAGGTGAGGCCCAGGTATATAAGAGAGTATCCAGGTCCCAATGATGCCCAGGTAAGGACCAGAGTCAACAGGTCCAGGAGACGCCCAAATATGGTTCAGAGTCATTGTGTTCCAAGTGAGGCCAGATGGAGACCACAGGAACCAGGTCCAGGAGAGCCCCATATGGGAACCAGAGCCACCAGATCCAGGTGATGTCTGGGTGGGACCACAGTCACTAGGTCCAGAGGAGGCGCAGGTGGCAACAGGTTTCACCAAATCCAGGTGAGGCCCAGGTAGCGACCGGTCACCAGATCCAGGTGCGGAACAGCTAAGGACCAGATTCACCAGGCCCAAGTGAAGCCCAAGGGGTGACCAGAGTCACCAGGTAGGGGTGACGCCCAGAGGGGGAACCAGAATAACCAGTTTAGTTTGAGGCCCAGAATGGGACCCTAGGTCCCTGGTGAAAGTGAGGCGCAGATGTGGAATAGAGTATCCAGATCCCAATGATGCCTGGGTGAGGAAAAGAGTTACTAGGGCCATGCAGGACCAGATGGGGAACAGAATCACTAGGTCCTGGTGAGGCATAGAATAAGACCACAGTCAGCAGTATCAGGTAAGCCCCTTGTGGGAACCAAAGCCACTCTATCCAGCTGAGTCCCAGGTCCATGGAGGCCCACGTGAGGACCAGATTCATCAGGTCGAATTGAGGCATAGCTGGGGACAAGAGTCACCATGTCTGTGTGCGGCCTAGGTGGGGCAAGATCAGCAGTTCTGCGTTAGGTCAAAGTGTGGACGAGAGACACCAGGTCCAGGTGAGGCCAAACTGAGGACCATAGTCACCAGATCCAAGTGAGGTCCATGTTGGAAAGTGAGTCACCAGGTCCAGGAGAGGTTCAGGTATGGACCAGAGTCACCAGTTTCAGGTGAAATCCAGGTGGGGACCAGAGTCACCAGATCCAGTTGAAGCCCAGGTGTGGACGAGAGTCACTAGGTCCAGATGAGGCCCAGGTGAGGACCAGAGTCACCAGATCTGAGAGAGGCCCAGTTGGGATCAGAGTTACCACTTCCAGGTAATGCCAAGAAGGTGTCCACAGCAATCAGGTCCAGGTGGAGAACAAAGTCACCAGGACTAGGTGATGCCCAGGTGGTGACCAGATTTACCAGTTCCGGGTGAGGACTAGGTAAGGACCACATTCACCAGGTCCAAGTGAGGCCCACGTGGGGACCTGTGTCACCAGGCATGGGTAAGATGCAGGTGGGAACCCCACTCACCAGGTCAAGATGTCCCGATGATGCCCAGGTAGGGACCAGAGTTACCACGTCCAGGTGAGGCAAACCAGCAGGCCATGCAGTGGAACCATTTCCAGATGATGCCCAGTGAGTGACCAGAGTCACCTGGTCCAAATGAGGCCCAGATGGAGCATATTCACTAGGTCCAGTTGAGGCCCAGTTGATGACAAGAGTCACCAGATCTGGTTGAGGCCTAGAGGGGTTCCAGAATCACCTGGTCCAGGTGACATCCAGATGGGGACCAGATCACCAGGTCAGGGTGAGGCCCAGAGAGGTCCCAGAGACATCATGTCCAGGTGAGGCTCAGGTGTGGAACAGAGTAACCAGGTACCAATGATGCCCAGGTGAGGACGAGAGTCACCAGGTCTGGGTGACGCACAGATCGGATCAGAGTCACCAGTTCAAGGTGAGGGCAAGAAAGAGTCCAGAGCAATCAGGTCCAGTTGGGGAACATAGTCACCAGGACTGGGTTAGGCCCAGATGGGGACCAGATTCACCAGGTCCAGGTGAGGCCCAGGTGGTGACCAGAGTCCCCGGGTCTGGGAGAGGACCAGTGAAGGACCAGATTCACCAGGTCCAAGATGCCCAGGTGGGGACCTGAGTCACCAGGTATGGGTGAGGCCCAGTTGGCCACCCCACTCAGCAGGTCCCGGTGAGTCCAACATGCAGGTCAGAGTCACCAGATCCACGTGAGGCCCTGGTGGGGACCGGAGTCACCAGGTAAATATGAGTCTACAAGAACAACACAGCCACAAGGTCCAGGTGTGGTTCATGTGGCAACAAGAGTCACCAGGTCCAGGTGAGACCCAGGTGGGGACCACAGTCACCAGGTCTAGATTGAGGCCTAGGTGGGGGGAACAGAGTCATTAGGACCTGTTGAGGCCAAAGTGTGGAGCAAAGTTATCATGTCCAGGTGAGGCCCAGGTGGGGAACAGTGTAACCATGTCCCATTGATGCCAGGTGGGAAAAAAGTCACAGGTCCAGAAGAGGCCTGAGTGAGGAGTAGATTAACCAGGTCTTGTTGAGGCCCAGTTGAGGACCAGTGTCCCCAGCTCCGGGTGAGTCCCAGAAGGGGACCAGAGTCACGCGGTTCTGGTGATATCCAGGTGGGGACCAGACTCACCACGTCAGGGTGAGGCCCAGAGTGGGACGAGAATCACTAGGTCCAAGTGAGGCCCCAATATGGAAGTGAGAAACCAGGTCCCATGATGCCCATATGAGGACCTGAGTCACCAGGTCCAGGTGAGCTCCCTGTGGGAACCAGTCACCTCGTCCAGGTGAGGCTCAGGTGGGACCACTGTCACCGGTCCAGGTGAGGCCCAGGTATATAAGAGAGTATCCAGCTCCCAATGATGCCCAAGTAAGGACCAGAGTCAACAGGTACAGGAGAGGCCCAAATATTGTTCAGACTCATTGTGTTCCAAGTGAGGCCACTTGGAGACCACAAGAACCAGGTCAGGAGAGCCCCATATGGGAACCAGAGCCACCAGATCCAGGTGAGGTCCAGGTGGGACCACAGTCACAAGGTCCAGGTGAGGCGAGGGGGCAACAGGATTCACCAAGTCCAGGTGAGGCCCAGGTGGCGACCAGTCACCAGATCCATGTGCGGACCAGCTAAGGACCAGATTCACCAGACCCTAGTGAAGCCCAAGGGGTGAACAGAGTCACCAGGTAAGGCTGAGGCCCAGAGGGGAACCAGAGTAACCAGTTTAGTTTGAGGCCCAGAATGGGACCAGAAGTCCCTGGTCAAAGTGAGGCCCAGGTGTGGAATAGAGTATCCAGGGTGAGGATCATTGGGTCCATCACCCAATGATGCCTGGGTGAGGACCAGAGGCACTAGGGCCATGCAGGCCCAGATGGGGAACAGAATAACTACGTCCTGGTGAGGCATAGAATAAGACCACAGTCAGCAGTATTAGGTGTGCCCCTTGTGGGAACCAGAGCCACTCTATCCAGCTGAGTCCCAGGTACATGTGAGGCACACGTGAGGACCAGATTCCTCAGGTCGAATTGAGGCATAGCTAGGGACAAGAGTCACCAGGTCTGGGTGCGGCCTATGTGGGCAAGATTCAGCAGTTCTGAGTTAGGTCAAAGTGGGGACGAGAGACACCAAGTCCAGGGGAGGCCAAACTGAGGACCATAGTCACCAGATCCACATGAGGTCCATGTTGGAAAGGAGTCACCAGGTCCAGGAGACCTCCTGGGGTGGACCAGAGTCACCAGTTCCAGGTGAAGTCCAGGTGGGGACCAGAGTCACTAGGTCCTGATGAGGCCCAGGTGAGGACCAGAGTTACCAGGTACACGTGAGGCTCCGGTGGGGATCAGAGGCAACATGTCCATGTGAGTCTGGCTTGGGGACCATGGTCAACAGGTCTACTTGAGGCCCAGGTGTGGAACACAGTAAGCAGGTCCCGGTGAGTCCCCGGTGGTGACAAGAGTCACCACGTCCAGGTGAGGCCCAGGTGGGGACCAGGATCACCAGGTCCAGGGGAGGCCCTTGAAAGAACCAGAGTCAACAGTTCGAGGTCAGGCGCAGGTGACAACCAGGGTCAGCAGGTCCAAGTCAGGCCAAAGTGGGGTTCACAGTCACTAGGGCATGGTGACCCCCAGAGGGGGACCAGAGTCACTTGGTCCAGGTGAGGCCACATGTGGAACACAGTCACCGGGTCCCAATTTTGCCCAGTTGAGGACAACCCCACTCACCAGGTGCATGTGAGGCCAACCTGCAGGCCATGCCTGATACTATATCCCGATGATGCCCAGGTAGGGACCAGAGTCACCAGGTCCAAATGAGGCCCAGATGGGGTATATTCACTAGGTCCAGGTGAGGCCCAGTTGAGGACCAGAGTCACCAGATCACCTTGAGCCCTAGAGGGGTACCAGAATCACCTGGTCCAGGTGACATCCAGATGGGGACCAGAGTCACCAGGTCAGAGTGAGTCCCAGAGAGGTTCCAGAGTCATCATATCCAGGTGAGGCTCAGGTGTGGAACAGAGTACCAAGGTATCAATGATGCCCAGGTGAGGACCAGAGTCACCAGATCTGGGAGACGCACAATAGGATCAGAGTCACCAGTTCCAGGTGAGGCCAAGAAAGCGTCCACAGCAATCAGGTCCATGTGGGAACAAAGTCATCAGGACTGGGTGAGGCCCAAATGGGGACTAGATTCACCAGTTCCTGGTGAGGCCCAGGTGGTGACCAGAGTCCCCGGGTCTGGGAGAGGACCAGGTAAGGCCCAGATTCACCAGGTCCAAGAGACCAACATGAGGACCTGAATCACAAGGTGTGGGTGAGGCCCAGGTGGCAACCCCACTCACCAGGTCCAGGTGAGGCCAACCTGCAGGCCAGAGTCACCAGATGCAAGTGAGGCCGTTGTGGGTACCGGACTCACCAGGTAAATGTGAGTCTACAAGAACACCACAGTCACCAGGTCCAGCTGTGGTTCATGTGGGAACGAGAGTCACCAGGTCCAGGTGAGACCCAGGTGGGGACCACAGTCACCAGGTCCTGATTGAGGCCTAGTTGGGGGGACCAGAGTCATCAGGACCAGTTGAGGCCAAAGTGCGGAGCAAAGTTATCATGTCCAGGTGAGGCCCAGGTGGGGAACAGAGTAACCATGTCCCATTGATGCCCGGTGGGAAAAGAGTCAGAAGGTCCAGACGAGGCATATGTGAGGAGTAGATTCATCAGGTCCTGTTGAGGCCCAGTTGAGGACCAGTGTCCACAGCTCCAAGTGATTCCCAGAGGGGGACCAGAGTCACCCGGTTCTGGTGATATCCAGGTGGGGACCAGAGTTACCACGTCAGGGTGAGGCCCAGAGAGGGACGAGAATCACTAGGTCCAGGTGAGGCCCCGATGTGGAACTGAGAAACCAGGTCCCATGATGCACATATAAGGACCTGAGTCACCAGGTCCAGGTGAGGTCCCTGTGGGAACCAGTCACCTCGTCCAGATGAGGCCCAGGTGTGACCACAGTGACCAGGTCAAGGTGAGGCCCAGGTATATAAGAGAGTATCCAGGTCTCAATGATGCCCAGGTAAGCACCAGAGTCAACAGGAGCAGGAGAGGCCCAAATATGGATCAGAGTCATTGAGTTCCAGGTGAGGCCAGATGGAGACCACAGGAACCAGGTCCAGGATAGCCCCATATGGGAACCAGAGCCACCAGATCCAGGATAGGTTCAGGTGGGACCAAAGTCCAAGGTCCAGGTGAGGCAGAGGTGGCAACAAGACTCACCAAGTCCAGGTGAGGCCCAGGTGGTGACCAGTCACCAGATCCAGGTGCGGACAATTAAGGACTAGATTCACCAGGCCCAAGTGAAGCCCAAGGGGTGACCAGAGTCACCAGGTAAGGGTGAGGCCCAGAGGGGGATTCAGATTAACCAGTTTAGTTTGGAGCCAAGATTGGGACCAGAGGTCCCTGGTCAGAGTGAGGCCCAGGTGTGGAATAGAGTATCCAGGTCCCAATGATTCCTGGGTGTGGACCAGAGTCACTAGGGCCATGCAGGCCCAGATGGGGAACAGAATCACTAGGTCCTGGTGAGGCATAGAATAAGACCACAGTCACCAGTATCAGGGGAGCCCCTTGTGGGAAACAGAGCCACTCTATCCACCTGAGTCCCAGGTCCATGTGAGGCCCACGTGAGGACCAGATTCATCAGGTCGAATTGAGGTATTGCTGGGGACAAGAGTCACCAAGTCTGGGTTCGGCCTAGGTCGGGCAAGATTCAGCAGTTCTGAGTTAGGTCAAAGTGGGGACGAGAGACATCAGGTCCAGGGGAGGCCAAACTGAGGACCAGAGTCACCAGATCCAGGTGAGGTCCATGTTGGAAAGAGAGTCACCAGGTCCAGGAGAGGTCCTGGTAGGGACCAGTGTCACCAGATCCAGGTGAAGTCCAGTTGGGGACCAGAGTCACCAGATCCACGTGAAGCCCAGATGGGGACCAGACTCACTAGGTCCAGATGAGTCCCAGATGAGGACCAGAGTAACCAGGTACACGTGAGCTCCGGTTTTGATCAGAGGCAACAGGTTCATGTGAGGCCGGCTTGGGGACAAGGGTCAACAGATCTACTTGAGGCCCAGGTATGGAACACAGTAAGCATGTCGAGGTGAGTCCCCGGTGGTGACAAGAGTCACCACGTCCAGGTGAGGCCCAGTTGGGGACCAGGATCACCAGGTACAGGGGAGGGCCTTGAAAGAACCAGAGTCAACAGTTCGAGGTCAGGCGCAGGTGGCAAACAGGATCAGCAGGTCCAAGTCAGGCCAAAGTGGGGTTCACAGTCACTAGAGGTCGGTGAGACCCAGAGGGGGACCAGAGTAACCTGGTCGAGGTGAGATCCAGTTGTGGATCACAGTCACCGGGTCCCAATTTTGCCCAGTTGAGGACCATGTCAACAGGGCCAGGTGAGGCCCAGATGGGGACTGGAGTCAAAATATCCAGGTGAAGCCCAGGTGGGGACCACAGTCAACAGATCCCGGGTAGTCTCAGGTGCAGACCAGAATCACCATGTCCAGGTGTGGCCCAGGTGAAGAGCAGAGTTAATAGGTAGGGCTGGTTCACTGTTAGTGAAGAATGTAACCATATCCTGATGCTATCCAGGTGGGTACCAGAGACACAAGGTCCTGGTGAGGCCCCGGTGGGACCGGAGACATGAGGTCCAGGTGAGGTCCCGATGGGTTCCCCATCACCAGGTCAGGTGAGGCCATGCTTAGGATCAGAGTCACCATGTACAGGTGAAGCCCAGGTGGAGACAGAATCACCTGGTACAGAAGAGGCCAAAGTCAGGACCAGAGTTACCAGGATCAGGTGAGTCCAGTGGGGAATACAGTAACCATGTCCGGATGATGCCCAGGCAGAACCAGAGTCACCAGGTCCAGATGAGGCGCAGGTGGGGAGCATGTTCACTAGTTCCCGGTGAGGCCCAGTTGAGGACCATAGCCACCAGGTCAAGTTGAGGCCTAGAGTGGTACCAGATTCACCTGGTCTAGGTGACATCCAGATGGGGACCAGAGTCACCATGTCAGGGTGAGGCCCAGAGGGGTTCCAGAGTCATCATGTCCAGCTTAGGCTGAGGTTTGGAACAAAGTATCCAGGTCATAATGATCTGCAGGTGAGGACCAGAGTCACCAGAACTGGGGGAGGCCCACTTAGGATCAGAGTCACCAGTTCCAGGTGAGGCCAAGAAGGAGTCCACAGAAATCAGGTCCAGGTGGGGAACAAAGTCACCAGGACAGGGTGAGGCCCAGATTGGGACCAGATTCACCAGGCCCATGTGATTCCCAGGTGGTGACCAGACATACCAGTTCCGGGTGAAGACCAGGTAAGGACCAGATTCACCAGGTCCAAGTGAAGCCCACGTGGGGACCTGTGTCACCACGTATGGGTGAGGCCCAGGTGGCAACACCACTCACCAGGTCCAGGTGAGGCCATACTGCAGGCCATGTTGTGGAACCATTTCCCGATGATGCCCAGAGAGGGACCAGAGTCACCAGGTCCAAATGAGGCCCAGATGGAGCATATTCACTAGGTCCAGGTGAGGCCCAGTTGAGGACCAGAATCACCAGATCTGGTTGATCCCTAGAGGGATACCAGAATCACCTGGTCAAGGTGACATCCAGATGGGGACCAGAGTCACCAGGTCAGGGTGAGGCCCAGAGAGGTTCAAGAATCATCATGTTCAGGAGAGGCTCAGGTGTGGAAGAGAGTCACCAGGTACCAAGGATGCCCAGGTGAGGACCAGAGTCACCAGATCTGGGTGACGCCCAGATAGGATCAGAGTCACCAGTTCCAGGTGAGGCCAAGAAAAAGTCCACAGCAATCAAGTCCAGGTGGGGAACAAAGTCACCAGGACTGGGTGTGGCCCAGGTGGGGACCAGAATCACCAGGTCCAGTTGAGGCCCAGGTGGTGACCAGAGTCCCCGGGTCTGGGAGAGGACCAGGTAAGGACCAGATTCACCAGGTCCAAGAGAACCACTTGGGGACCTGAGTCACCAGGTATGGGTGAGGCCCAGGTGGCAACCCCACTCCCCCGGTCCAGGTGAGGCCAACCTGCAGGCCAGAGTCACCAAATCCAGGAGAGGCCCTAGTGAGGACCAGAGTCACCAGGTAAAAGTGAGTCTACAAGAACACCACAGTCACCAGGTCCAGGTGTGATTCATGTGGGAACGAGAGTCACCAGGTCCAGGTGAGACCCAGGTGGGGACCACAGTCACCAGGTCCAGATTGAGGCCTAGGTGGTGGGTCCAGAGTCATCAGGACCAGTTGAGGCCAAAGTGCGGAGCAAAGTTATCATGTCCAGGTGAGGCCCAGGTGGGGAACAGAGTAACCATGTCCCATTGATGCCAGGTGGGAAAAGAGTCACGAGGTCCAGATGAGGCCTAAGTGAGGAGTAGATTCACCAGGTCCTGCTGAGGCCTAGTTGAGGACCAGTGTCCCCAGCTCCGGGTGAGTCCCAGACGGGGACCAGAGACACCAGGTTCTGGTGATATCCAGGTGGGGACCAGAGTCACCACGTCAGGGTGAGGCCCAGAAGGGGACGAGAATCACTAGGTCCAGGTGAGTCCCCGATGTGGAACTGTGGAACCAGGTCCCATGATGCCCATATGAGGACCTGAGTCACCAGGTACAGGTGAGGTCCCTGTGGGAACCAGTCACCTCGTCCAGGTGAGGACCAGGTGGGAGCACGGTCACCAGGTCCAGGTCAGGCCCAGGTATATAAGAGAGTATCCGGGTCGCAATGATACCCAGGTATGGACCAGAGTCAACAGGTCCAGGAGAGGCCCAAATATGGATCAGAGTCATCTTGTTCCAGGTGAGGCCAGTAGGAGACCACAGGAACCAGTTCCAGGAGAGCCCCATATGGGAACCAGAGACACCAGATATAGGTGAGGTCCTGGTGGGGCCACAGTCACAAGGACCAGGTGAGGCGCAGGTGGCAACAGGATTCACCAAGTCCCGGTGAGGCCCAGGTGGCGATCAGTCACGAGATCCAGGTGCGGACCAGCTAAGGACCAGATTCACCAGGCCCAAGTGAAGCCCAAGCAGTGACCAGAGTCACCAGGTAAGGGTGAGACCCAGAGTGGTAACCAGAGTAACTAGTTTAGTTTGAAGCCCAGAATGGGACCAGAGGTGCCTTGTCAAAGTGAGGCCCCAGTGTGGAATAGAGTATCCAGGTCCCAATGATGCCTGGGTGAGGACCAGAGTCACTGGGGCCATCCAGGCCCAGATGGGGAACAGAATTCTAGGTGCTGGTGAGGCATAGAATAAGACCACAGTCAGCAGTATCCGGTGAGCCTCTTTTGGGAACCAGAGCCACTCTATCCAGCTGAGTCCCAGATACATGTGAGGCCCACTTGAAAACAAGATTCATCAGGTCGAATTGAGGCATAGCTGGGGACAAGAGTCACCAGGTCTGGATGCGGTCTAGGTGGGACAAGATTCAGCAGTTCTGAGTTAGGTCAAAGTGGGGACGAGAGGGATCCCTGGGTGGCGCAGCGGTTTGGCGCCTGCCTTTGGCCCAGGGTGCGATCCTGGAGATCCGGGATCGAATCCCACATCGGGCTCCCGGTGCATGGAGCCTGCTTCTCCCTCGGCCTGTGTCTCTGCCTCTCTCTCTCTCTCTCTCTCTCTCTCTGTGACTATCATAAATAAATAAAAATTGAAAAAAAAAAATAAGTGGGGACGAGAGACACCAATTCCAGGTGAGGCCAAACTGAGAACCAGAGTCACCAGATCCAGGTGAGGTCCATGTTGGAAGGGAGTCACCAGGTGCAGGAGAGGTCCTGGTGCTGACCAGAGTCACCAGATCCAGGTGAAGTCCAGGTGGGGACCAGAGTCACCAGATCCACGTGAAGCCCAGGTGGGAACCAGAGTCACTAGGTCCCGATGAGGCCCTGGTGAGGACCAGAGTTACCAGGTACACGTGGAGGCCCGGGGGGGATCAGAGGCAACAGGTCCATGTGAGGCCGGCTTGGGGACCATGGTCAACAGGTCTACTTGAGGCCCTGGTGTGTAACACAGTAAGCAGGTCCAGGTGAGTCCCCGTGGTGAAAAGAATCACCACGTCCAGGTGAGTCCCAGGTGGGAACCAGGATCACCAGGTACAGTTGAGGCCCTTGAAAGAACTAGAGTCTACTGGCACAAAAACAGACACATAGATCAGTGAAACAGAATAGAGAATCCAGAAGTGGACCCTGAACTTTATGGGCAACTAATATTCGATAAAGGAGGAAAGACAATCCATTAGAAGAAAGACAGTCTCTTCAATAAATGGTGCTGGGAAAATTGGACATCCACATGCAGAAGAATGAAACTAGACCACTCTCTTTCACCATACACAAAGATAAACTCAAAATGGATGAAAGATCTAAATGTGAGACAAGATTCCATCAAAATCCTAGAGAAGAACACAGGCAACACCCTTTTTGAACTCGGCCATAGTAACTTCTTGCAAGATACATCCACGAAGGCAAAAGAAACAAAAGCAAAAATGAACTATTGGGACTTCATCAAGATAAGAAGCTTTTGCACAGCAAAGGATACAGTCAACAAAACTCAAAGACAACCTACAGAATGGGAGAAGATATTTGCAAATGACATATCAGATAAAGGACTAGTTTCCAAGATCTATAAAGAACTTATCAAACTCAACACCAAAGAAACAAACAATCCAATCATGAAATGGGAAAAAGACATGAACAGAAATCTCACAGAGGAAGACATAGACATGGCCAACATGCACATGAGAAAATGCTCCGCATCACTTGCCATCAGGGAAATACAAATCAAAACCACAATGAGATACCACCTCACACCAGTGAGAATGGGGAAAATTACCAAGACAGGAAACAACCAATGTTGGAGAGGATGCGGAGAAAAGGGAATCCTCATACACTGTTGGTGGGAATGTGAACTGGTGCAGCCACTCTGGAAAACTGTGTGGAGATTCCTCAAACAGTTAAAAATATACCTGCCCTACGACCCAGCAATTGCACTGTTGGGGATTTTCCCCAAAGAGACAAATGCAATGAAATGCCCGGACACCTGCACCCCGATGTTTATAGCAGCAATGGCCACGATAGCCAAACTGTGGAAGGAGCCTCGGTGTCCAACGAAAGATGAATGGATAAAGAAGATGTGGTTTATGTATACAATGGAATATTATTCAGCTATTAGAAATGACAAATACCCAAAATTTGCTTCAACGTGGATGGAACTGGAGGGTATTATGCTGAGTGAAGTAAGCCAGTCGGAGAAAGACAAACATTATATGTTCTCATTCATTTGGGGAATATAAATAATAGTCAAAGAGAATATAAGGGAAGGGGGAAGAAATGTGTGGGAAATATCAGAAAGGGAGACAGAACGTAAAGACTGCTAACTCTGGGAAACGAACTAGGGGTGGTAGAAGGGGAGGAGGGCGGGGGGTGAGAGTGAATGGGTGACGGGCACTGGGGGTTATTCTGTATGTTAGTAAATAGAACACCAATAATAAAAAATAAATTTAAGAAAAAAAGAAAAAAGAAAGAACCAGAGTCAACAGGTCGAAGTCAAGCGCAGGTGGCAACCAGGGTCAGCAGGTCCAAGTCAGGCCAAAGTGCGGTTCACAGTCATTAGGGCACGGTGAGAACCAGAGGGGGACCAGAGTCACCTGGTCCAGGTGAGGTCCATTTGTGGAATTCAGTCACCGGGCCCCAATGGTGCCCAGTTGAGGACCATGGTCAACAGGGCCAGGTGAGGCCCAGATGGGGACCGGAGTCCCCAAATCCAGGTGAAGACCAGGTGGGGACCACAGTCACCAGATCCAGGGTAGTCTCAGGTGCAGACCAGAATCACCAAGTCCAGGTGAGGTGCAGGTGGCAACCACACTCACCAGGTCCCGGTGAGGCCCTGGTGGGGACCAGAGTCACGAGGTACATGAGAAGCTAGAAACACTGCAGCCACCAGGTCCACATGATGTCCATGTGGGGACGAGAATCACCAGTTACAGGTGAGGACCAGGTGGGGATCCGACTCACCATGTCCAGTTGAGACCCAGGTGGGAACGAGTGTCACCATGTCCAGGTGTGGCCCAGGTGAAGACCAGAGTTAATAGGTCCGGCTGGGTCACTGTTAGTGAACAGTGCACCCATATCCTGATGCTACCCTGGTGGGTACCAGAGACACCAGGTCCTGGTCAGGCCCAGGTGGGACCAGAGATATGAGGTCCAGGTGAGGTCCCGATGGGAACCAGAGTCACCAGGTCTGGTGAGGCCATGCTTAGGATCAGAGTCACCAGTTACTGGTGAGGCCCAGGTGGAGCCAGAGTCACCTGGTACAGAAGAGGCCAAAGTCAGGACCAGAGTTACCAGGATCAGGACAGTCCCAGTGGGGAATAGAGTAACCATGTCCCGATGATGCGCAGGTAGAACCAGAGTCACCAGGTCCAGATGAGGAGTAGGTGGGTAGCATATTCTCTAGGTCTCCGTGAGGCGCACTTGAGGACCAGAATCCCCAGGTCTAGTTGAGGCCTAGAGGGGTACCAGATTCACCCGGTCTAGGTGACATCCAGATGTGGAGCAGAGTCACCATGTCAGGGTGAGGCCCAGAGGGGATCCATAGTCATCATGTCCAGGTGAGGCTCAGGTGTGGAACAGAGATCCAGGTCATAATGGTCCACAGGTGAGGACCAGAGTCACCAGATCTGGGTGAGGGCCAGTTAGGATCAGAGTCACCAGTTCCAGGTGAGGCTAAGAAGGAGTCCACAGCAATCAGATCCAGGTGGGGAACAAAGTCAGCAGGACTGGGTGAGGCCCAGATGGGGAACAGATTCACCAGGTCCAGGTGATTCCCAGGTAGTGACCAGAGATACCAGTTCAGGGTGAGGACCAGGAAAGGACAAGATTCAACAGGTCCACGTTAGGCCCACATGGGGACCTGTGTAACCAGGTATGGGTGAGGCCCAAGTGGCAACCCCACTCCCCAGGTCCAGGTGAGGCCAACTTGTAGGCCATCCAGAGGAACCATGTCACGATGATGCCCTGGTTGGGACCAGAGTTACCAGATTCAGGTGAGGCCAACCTTCAGGTCATGCACTGGAAACATGTCCTGATGATGCCCAGGTAGTGACAAGAGTCACCAGGTCCAAATGAGGCCCAGATGGAGCATATTCAAGAGGTCCACGTGAGGCCCATTTGAGGACAAATGTAACCAGATCTCGTTGAGGCCTAGAGGGGTAACAGTATCACCTGGTTCAGGTGACATCAAGATGGGAACCAGAGTCTCCAGGTCAGAGTGAGGCCCAGAGAGGTTCCAGAGTCATCATGTCCAGGTGAGGCTCAGGTGTGGAACAGAGTAACCAGGTACCAATGATGCCCAGGTGAGGACCAGAGTCCCCAGATCTGGGTGACGCGCAGATAGGATCAGAGTCACCAGTTCCAGGTCAGGTCAAGAAAGAGTCCACAGCAATGAGGTCCAGGTGGGGAACAAAGTCACCAGGACTGGGTGAGGTCCAGATGGGGACCAGATTCACTGGTCCAGGTGATTCCCAAGTGGTGACCAGAGTTACCAGTTCCGGTGAGGACCAGGTAAGGACAAGATTCACCAGGTCCAAGTGAGGCCCACGTCGGGACCAGTGTCACCAGGTATGGGTGAGGCCCAGGAGGCAAACCCACAAACCAGGGCCAGGTGAGGCATACGTGCAGGCCATGCAGAAGAACCGTGTCCCGATGATGCCCAGGGAGGGTCCAGATTTACCAGGTCTAGGTGAGTCCAACCTGCAGGCCATGCAGTGGAATCATGTCCTGATGTTGCCCAGGAAGTGACCAGAGTCACCAGGTCCAAATGAGGCCCAGATGGAGCATATTCACTAGGTCCAGGTGAGGCCCAGGTGGAGACCAGAGTCCCCGGGTCTGGGAGAGGACCAGGTAAGGACCAGATTCACCAGGTCCAAGATGCCCATGTGGGGACCTGAGTCACCAAGTATGGGTGAGGCCCAGGTGCCACCCCACTCAGCAAGTCCCGGTGAGGCCAACCTGCCGGTCAGAGTCACCAGATCCACGTGAGACCCTAGTGCGGACCGGAGTCACCAGGTAAATATGAGTCTACAAGAACACCACAGCCACCAGGTCCAGGTGAGGTTCATGTGGGAACAAGAGTAACCAGGGCCAGGTGAGACCCAGGTGGGGACCACAGACACCAGGTCCAAATTGAGGCCTAGGTGGGGGGACCAGAGTCATCAGTACCAGTTGAGGCCAAAGTGTGGAGCAGAGTTATCATGTCCAGGTGAGGCCCAGGTGGGGTACAGTGTAACCATGTCCCATTGATGCCAGGTGGGAAAAGAGTCACAGGTCCAGACGAGGCCTGAATGAGGAGTAGATTCACCAGGTCTTATTGAGGCCCAGTTGAGGACCAGTGTCCCCAGCTCCGGGTGAGTCCCAGAGGGGATCAGAGTCACCCGGTCCTCGTGATATCCAGGGGGGGACCAGAGTCATAACTTCAGGGTGAGGCCCAGAGTGGGATGAGAAGCACTAGGTCCAGGTGAGGCCCCGATGTGGACCTGAGAATCCAGGTCCCATGATGCCCATATGAGGACCTGAGTCACCAGGTCCAGGTGAGGTCCCTGTGGGAACCAGTCACCTGGTCCAGGTGAGGCCCAGGTGGGACGACAGTCACCAGGTCCAGGTGAGGCCCAGGTATATAAGAGAGTATCCAGGTCCCAATGATGCCCAGGTAAGGACCAGAGTCAACAAGTCCAGGAGAGACCCAATATGGATCAGAGTCATTGTGTTCCAGGTGAGGCCAGATGGAGACCACAGGAACCAGGTCCAGGAGAGCCACATATGGGAACCAGAGCCACCAGATCCAGGTGAGGTCCAGGTGGGACCACAGTCACAAGGTCCAGGTGAGGCACAGGTGGCAACAGGATTCACCAAGTCCAGGTGAGGCCCAGGTTGTGACCAGTTACCAGATCCATGTGCAGACCAGCTAAGGACCAGATTCACCAGGCCCTATTGATGCCCAAGGGGTGACCAGAGTCACCAGGTAAGCGTGAGGCCCAGAGTGGAACCAGAGTAACCAGTTTAGTTTGAGGCCCAGAATGGGACCAGAAGTCCCTGGTCAAAGTGAGGCACAGGTGTGGCATAGAGTATCCAGGGTGAGGATCATTGGGCCCATCACCCAATGCTGCCTGGGTGAGGACCAGAGGCACTAGGGCCATGCAGGCCCAGATGGGGAACAGAATCACTACGTCCTGGTGAGGCATAGAATAAGACCACAGTCACCAGTATCAGGTGAGCCCCTTGTGGGAACCAGAGCCACTCTATGCAGCTGAGTCCCAGGTACATGTGAGGCACACGTGAGGACCAGATTCATCAGGTCGAATTGAGGCATAGCTGGGGACAAGAGTCACCAGGTCTGAGTGCGGCCTAGGTGGGGCAAGATTCAGCAGTTCTGAGTTAGGTCCAAGTGGGGATGAGAGACACCAAGTCCAGGTGAGGCCAAACTGAGGACCAGAGTCACCAGATCCACATGAGGTCCATGCTGGAAAGGAGTCACCAGGTCCAGAAGAGGTCCTGGGGTGGACCAGAGTCACCAGTTCCAGGTGAAGTCCAGGTGGGGACCAGAGTCACTAGGTCTAGATGAGGCCCAGGTGAGGACCAGAGTTACCAGGTACACGTGAGGCCCCGGTGGGGATCAGAGGCAACATGTCCATGTGAGTCTGGCTTGGGGACCATGGTCAACAGGTCTACTTGAGGCCCAGGTGTGGAACACAGTAAGCAGGTCCCGGTGAGTCCCCGGTGGTGACAAGAGTCACCACGTCCAGGTGAGGCCCAGGTGGGGACCAGGATCACCAGGTCCAGGGGAGGCCCTTGAAAGAACCAGAGTCAACAGTTCGAGGTCAGGAGCAGGTGGCAACCAGGGTCAGCAGGTCCAAGTCAGGCCAAAGTGGGGTTCACAGTCACTAGGGCACGGTGACCCCCAGAGGGGGACCAGAGTCACTTGGTCCAGGTGAGGCCATTTGTGGAACACAGTCACCAGGTCCCAATTTTGCCCAGTTGAGGACAACCCCACTCACCAGGTCCAGGTGAGGCCTACCTGCAGGCCATGCCGTGATACCATATCCCGATGATGCCCAGGTAGGGACCAGAGTCACCAGGTCCAAATGAGGCCCAGATGGGGTATATTCAATAGGTCCAGGTGAGAATCAGTTGAGGACCAGAGTCACCAGATCACTTTGAGCCCTAGAGGGGTACCAGAATCACCTGGTCCAGGTGACATCCAGATGGGGACCAGAGTCACCAGGTCAGAGTGAGTCCCAGAGAGGTTCCAGAGTCATCATGTCCAGGTGAGGCTCAGGTGTGGAACAGAGTCACCAGGTATCAATGATGCCAAGGTGAGGACCAGAGTCACCAGATCTGGGAGACGCACAATAGGATCAGAGTCACCAGTTTCAGGTTAGGCCAAGAAAGATTCCACAGCAATCAGGTCCATGTGGGAACAAAGTCACAAAGACTGGGTGAGTCCCAGATGGGGACCAGAGTCACCAGGTCAGGGTGAGGCCAAGAGGGGCTCCAGAGTCAACATGTCCAGGTGAGGCTCAGGTGTGGAACACAGTGTCCAGGTCTTAGTGGTCCACATGTGAGGACCAGAGTGACCAGATCTGTGTGACGCGCAGATAGGATCAGAGTCACCAGTTCTAGGTGAGGCCAAGAAAGAGTCCACAGCAATCAGATCCAGGTGGGGAACACAGTCACCAGGACTGGGTGAGGCCCAGATGGGGACCAGATTCAACAGGTCCAGGTGAGGCCCAGGTGGTGACCAGAGTCCCCGGGTCTGGGAGTGGACCAGGTAAGGACCAGTTTCACCAGGTCCAAGAGGCCCACGTGGGGAACAGTCATAAGGTACGGGGTGGCAACCCCACTCACCAGGTCCAGGTGAGGCCAACCTTCAGGCCAGAGTCACCAGATCCACGTGAGGCCCTAGTGGGGACCGGAGTCACCAGGTAAATGTGCGTCTACAAGAACACCACAGTCACCAAGTCCAGGTGTGGTCATGTGGGAACGAGAGACACCAGGTCCAGGTGAGACCCAGGTGGGGACCACAGTCACCAGGTCCAGATTGAGGCCTAGCTGGGGGGACCAGAGTCATCAGGACCAGTTGAGGCCAAAGTGTGGAGCAAACTTATCATATCCAGGTGAGGCCCAGGTGGGGAACAGAGTAACCATGTCCCATTGATGCCAGGTGGGAAAAGAGTCACAAGGTCCCGGTGAGGCGCAGGTGTCAACAGGATTCACCAAGTCCAGGTGAGGCCCAGGTGGCGACCAGTCACCAGATCCATGTGAGGACCAGCTAAGGACCAGATTCACCAGGCCCAGGTGAAGCCCAAGGGGTGACCAGCGTCACCAGGTAAGGGTGAGGCCCAGAGGGGGAACCAGAGTAACCAGTTTAGTTTGAGGCCCAGAATGGGACCAGAGGTCCCTGGTCACAGTGAGGCCCAGGTGTGGAATAGAGTATCCAGGTCCCAATGATGCCTGGGTGTGGACCAGAGTCACTAGGGCCATGCAGGCCCAAATGGGGAACAGAATCACTTGGTCCTGGTGAGGCATAGAATAAGACCACAGTCACCAGTATCAGGTGAGTCCCATGTGGGATCCAGAGCCACTCTATCCAGCTGAGTCCCAGGTCCATGTGAGGCCCACTTGAGGACCAGATTCATCAGGTCGAATTGAGGCATAGCTGGGGACAAGAGTCACCAGGTCTGGGCGCGGCCTAGGTGGGGCAAGATTCAGCAGTTCTGAGTTAGGTCAAAGTGGGGACGAGAGACACCAGGTCCAGGTGAGGCCAAACTGAGGACCAGAGTCACCATATCCAGGTGAGCTCCATGTTGGAAAGACAGTCACCAGGTCGAGGAGAGGTCCAGCTGGGGACCAGAGTCACCAGATCCAGGTGACTTCCAGGTGGGGACCAGAGTCACCAGATCCAGGTGAAGCCCAGGTTGGGACCAGTCAGTAGGTCCAGATGAAGCCTAGGTGAGGGCCAGAGTTACCATGTACACGTGAGGCACCGGTGGGGATAGGAGGCAACAGGTCCATGTGAGGCGGGCTTGGGGACCATGGTCAACAGGTCTACATTAGGCCCAGGTGTGGAACACAGTAACCAGGTCCATGTGAGAACCGGTGGTGACAAGAGTCACCACGTCCAGGTGAGGCCCAAGTGGGGCCATGATCACCAGGTACAGGGGAGGTCCTTGAAAGAACCAGAGTCAACTGTTCGAGGTCAGTCGCAGGTGGCAACTGGGGTCAGCAGGTCCATGTCAGGCCAAAGTGGGGTTGAGAGTCACTAGGGCACGTTTAGACCCAGAGGGGGACGAGAGTCACCTGGTCCAGGTGAGGTCCAGTTGTGGAACACAGTCTCTGGGTCCCAATTTTGCCCAGTTGAGGACCATGTTCAACAGGGCCAGGTGAGGCCCAGATGGGGACCGGAGTCCCCAAATCCAGGTGAAGCCAAGGTGGGGACCACAGTCACCAGCTCCAGGTTTGTCTCAGGTGCAGACCAGAATCACCAGGTCCATGTGTGGTGCAGGTGGCAACCACACTCACCAGGTCCCGGTGAGGTCCTGGTGGGGACCAGAGTCACGAGGTACATGAGAAGCTAGAAACACTGCAGCCACCAGGTCCACATGATGTCCATGTGGGGACGAGAATCACCAGTTACAGGTGAGGACCAGGTGGGGATCCGACTCACCATGTCCAGGTGAGATCCAGGTGGGAACCAGTGTCACCATGTCCAGGAGTGGCCCAGGTGAAGACCAGAGTTGATAGGTCCGGCTGGGTCACTGTTAGTGTACAATATAACCATATGCTGATGCTACCCAGGTGGGTACCAGAGACATCAGGACCTGGTGAGCCCCAGGTGGGACCAGAGACATGAGGTCCAGGTGAGGTCCCGATGGGAACCACAGTCACCAGGTCAGCTGAGGCCATGCTTAGGATCAGAGTCACCAGTTACAGGTGTGGCCCACGTGGAGCCAGAGTCACTTGGTACAGAAGAGGCCAAAGTCAGGACCAGAGTTACCAGGATCAGGTCAGTTCGAGTGTGGAATAGAGTAACCATGTCCAATGATGCCCAGGTAGAACCAGAGTCATCAGGTCCACATGGGGCACAGGTGGGGATCATGATCACTAGGTCCCAGTGAGGCCCAGGTGAGGACCAGGGTCACCAGATCTGGTTGAGGCCTAGAGGGGTACCAGAAACACCTGGTCCAGGTGACATCCAGATGGGGACCAGAATCACCATGTCAGGGGGAGGCCCAGAAAGGTTCCAGAGTCATCATGTCCAGGTGAGGCTCAGGTGTGGAAGAGATTCACCAGGTACCAATGATGCCCAGGTGAGTACCAGAGTCACCAGGTCTGGGTGACACGCAAATAGGATCAGAGTCACCGGTTCCAGGTGAGGCCAAGAAAGGGTCCACAGCAATCAGGTCCAGGTGGGGAACAAAGCCCCGAGGACTGGGTGACGCCCAGATGGGGACCAGATTCACCAGGTCCAGGTGATTCCCAGATGGTGAACAGAGTTTCGAGTTCCGGGTGAGGACCAGGGAAGGACCAGATTCACCAGGTCCAAGTGAGGCCCACGTGGGGACCTGTGTCACCAGGCATGTGTGAGGCCCAAGTGACAACCTCTCTCACCAGGTCCAGGTGAGGCCAACCTGCAGGCCATGCAGAGGAACCATGTCCTGATGATGCCGAGGTAGGGACTAGAGTTCTCAGGTCCAGGTGAGGCCAACCTGCAGGCCATGCAGTGGAACATGTCCCGATGATGCCCAGGTAGGGATCAGAGTCACCAGTTCCAATTGAGGCCCAGATGGAGCATATTCACTAGGTGCAGGTGAGGCCCAGTTGAGGATCACAGTCACCAGATATGGTTGAGTCCTAGAGGGGTACCAGAATCACCTGGACCAGGTGACATCCAGATGGGGACCAGAGTCACCAGGTCAGGGTGAGGCCCAGAGAGGTTCCAGAGTCATCATGTCCAGGTGAGACTCAGGTGAGGAACAGAGTCACCAGGTACCAATGATGCCCAGGTGAGGACCAGACTCACCAGATCTGGGTGACGTGCAGATACGATCAGAGTGACCAGTTCCAGGTGAGGCCAAGAAGGAGACCACAACCATCAGGTCCAGGTGGCGAACAAAGTCACCAGGAATGGGTGAGGTCCAGATGGGGACCAGATTCACCAGGTCCAGGTGAGGCCCAGGTGGTGAGCAGAGTCCCCGGGTCTGGGAGAGGACCAGGTAAGGACCAGATTAACAGATCAAAGAGGCCCAGGTGGGGACCTGAGTCACCAGGTATGGGTGAGGCCCAGATGGAGACCAGAGTCCCCAAAGCAGGTGAAGCCCAGGTGGGGACCACAGTCACCAGATCCAGGGTAGTCTCAGGTGCAGACCAGAATGACCAGTTGCACTTGAGGTGTAGGTGGCAACCACACTCACCAGGTCCTGTGAGGCCCTGGTGGGAACCAGAGTCACGAGGTACATGAGAAGCTAGAAACACTGCAGCCACCAGGTCCACATGATGTCCATGTGGGAACGAGAATCACCAGTTACAGGGGAGGACCAGTTGTGGATGGACTCACCATGTCCAGGTGAGACCCAGGTGGGAACCAGTGTCAACATGTCCAGGTGTGTCCCAGGTGAAGACCAGAGTTTATAGGTCCTGCTGGGTCACTGTTAGTGAACAGTGTAACCGTATCCTGATGCTACCAAGGTGGGTACCAGAGACCCCAGGTCCTGGTGAGGCCCAGTTTGGACCAGAGACATGAGGTCCAGGGGAGGTCCCGATGGGAACCACAGTCACCAGGTCAGGTGAGGCCATGCTTAGGATCAGAGTCACCAGTTACAGGTGAACCCAAGGTTGATCCAGAGTCACCTGGTACAGAAGAGGCCAAAGTCAGGACCAGAGTTGCCAGGATCAGGTCACTCCAATTGGGAATAGAGTAACCATGTCCCGATGATGCCCAGGTAGAACCAGAGTCACCAGGCCCAGATGTGGCGCAGGTGGGGAGTATGTTAACTAGGTCCGTTGAGGCCCAGTTGAGGACCAGAGTCACCAGGTCTAGGTGAAGCCTAGAGGGGTACCAGATTCACCTGGTCTGGTGACATCCAGATGGGGACCAGAGTCCTCATGTCAGGCTGAGGCCCAGAAGGGATCCAGAGTCAACATATCCGGTTGAGGCTCAGGTGTGGAACAGAGTATCCAGGTCATAATGGTCCACAGGTGAGGACCAAAATCACCAGATCTGGGTGAGGCCCAGTTAGCATCAGAGTCAGCAGTTCCAGGTTAGCCAAGAAGGAGTCCACAGCAATCAGGTCCAGGTGGGGAAGAAAGTCAACAGGACTGGGTGAGGCCCAGATGGGGACCAGATTCACCAGGCCCAGGTGATTCCCATGTGGTGACCAGAGTTACCAGTTCCGGGTGACCACCAGGTAAGGACCAGATTCACCAGGTCCAAGTGAGGCCCACGTGGGGACCTGTGTCACTAGGCAAGGGTGAGGCCCAGGTGACAAACCCACTCACCAGTTCCAGGTGAGGCCAACCTGCAGGTCATGCAGAGGAACCAGGTCCGAAAGATGCTCAGGTAGGGACGAGAGTTACCAGGTCCAGGTGAGGCCAACCTACAGGCCATGCAGAGTCACTTGGTCCAGATGAGGCCCAGGTGAGGACCAGAGTCACCAGATCTGGGAGAGGCCCAGTTGGGATCAGAGTTACCACTTCCAGGTGAGGCCAAGAAGGTGCCCACAGCAATCAGGTCCACGTGGGGAACATAGTCACCAGGACTAGGTGATGCCCAGGTGATGACCAGATTTACCAGTTCCGGGTGAGGACTAGGTAAGGACCACATTCACCAGGTCCAAGTGAGGCCCACGTGGGGACCTGTGTCACCAGGCATGGGTAAGATCCAGGTGGGAACCCCACTCACCAGGTCAAGATGTCCCGATGATGCCCAGGTACGGACCAGAGTTACCAGGTCCAGGTGAGGCAAACCAGCAGGCCATGCAGTGGAACCATTTCCAGATGATGCCCAGTGAGTGACCAGAGTCACCAGGTCCAAATGAGGCCCAGATGGAGCATATTCACTAGGTCCAGTTGAGGCCCAGTTGAGGACAAGAGTCACCAGATCTGGTTGAGGTCTAGAGGGGTTCCAGAATCACCTGGTCCAGGTGACATCCAGATGGGGACCAGATAACCAGGTCAGGGTGAGGCCCAGAGAGGTCCCAGAGACATCATGTCCAGGTGAGGCTCAGGTGTGGAACAGAGTAACCAGGTACCAATGATGCCCAGGTGAGGACGAGAGTCACCAGGTCTGGGTGACGCACAGATCGGATCAGAGTCACCAGTTCAAGGTGAGGGCAAGAAAGAGTCCAGAGCAATCAGGTACAGTTGGGGAACATAGTCACCAGGACTGGGTTAGGCCCAGATGGGGACCAGATTCAGCAGGTCCAGGTGAGGCCCATGTTGTGACCAGACTCCCCGGGTCTGGGAGAAGTCCAGGTAAGTGCCAGATTCACCAGGTCCAAGAGGCCCATGTGGGGACCTGAGTCACCAGGTATGGGTGAGGCCCAGGTTGCATCCCACTAATCAAGTCCAGGTGAGGCCAACCTGCAGGCCAGAGTCACCAGGCCCAGGGGAGGCCCAAGGGGTGATCAGAGTCATCAGGTAAGGGTGAGGTTAAGAGGGGGAACCAGAGTAACCAGTTTAGTTTGAGGCCCAGAATGGGACCAGCGGTTCCTGGTAAAAGTGAGGCCCAGGTATGGAATAGAGTATCCAGGTCCCAATGATGCCTGAGTGAGGACCAGAGTCACTAAGGCCATGCAGGCCCAGATGGGGAACAGAATCACTAGGTTCTGGTGAGGCATAGAATAAGACCACATTCTGCAGTACCAGGTGAGCCCCTAGTGGGAACCAGAGCCACTCTTTCCAGCTGAGTCCCAGGTAAATGTGAGGTCCACGTGAGGACCAGATTCATCAGGTCGAATTGAGGCATAGCTAGGGACAAGAGTCACCAGGTCTGGGTGCGGCCTAGGTGGAGCAAGATTCAGCAGTTCTGAGTTAGGTCAAAGTGGGCAAGAGAGACACCAGGTCCAGGAGAGGTCCAGATTCGGACCAGAGTCACCAGATCCAGGTGAGGTCCATGTTGGAAAGAGAGTCACCAAGTCCAGGAGAGGTCCAGGTGGGGACCAGAGTCACCAGATCCAGGTGAAGCCCAGGTGGGGACCAGAGTCACTAGGTCCAGATGAGGCCCAGGTGAGCATCAGAGTTACCAGATACACGTGAGCCCCCGGCGGGGATCAGAGCCAAAAGGTCCACGTGAGGCCGGCTTGGGGACCATAGTCAACAGGTCTACCTGAGGCCCAGGTGTGGAACAAAGTAATCATGTCAAGGTGAGTCCCCGGTTGTGACAAGAGTCCCCACGTCCAGTTGAGGACCAGTTGGGGACCAGGATCACCAGGTACAGGGGAGGCCCTTGAGAGAACCAGAGTCAACAGTTTTAGGTCAGGCGCAGGTGGCAACCAGGGTCAGTAGGTCCAAGACAGGCCAAAGTGGGGTTCACAGTCACTAGGGCACAGTGAGACCCAGAGGTGGACCAAAGTCACCTTGTCCAGGTGAGATCCAGGTGTGGAATACAGTCACCGGGTCCCAATTATACACAGTTGAGGACCGTGGTCAACAGGGCCAGTTGAGGCCCAGATGGGGACCGGAGTCCCCAAATTCAGGTGAAGCCCAGGTGGGGACCACAGTCACCAGATCCAGGGTAGTCTCAGGTGGACACCAGAATCACCAGGTCCTGGTGAGGTGCAGGTGGCAACCACACTCACCAAGTCCCGGTGAGGCCCTGGTGGGGACCAGACTCACGAGGTACATGAGAAGCTAGTAACACTGCAGCCACCAGGTCCACATGATGTCCATGTGGGAACGAGAATTACAAGTTACAGGTTAGGACCAGGTGGGGATCTGAGTCACCATGTCCAGGTGAGACCCTGGTGGGAACCAGTGTCACCATGTCCAAGTGTGGACCAGGTGAAGACGAGAGTTAATAGGTCCGGCCGCGTCACTGTTGGTGAACAGTGTAACCATATCCTGATGCTACTCAGGTGGGTACCAGATACAAGTCCTTGTGAGTCCCAGTTGGGACCAGAGACATGAGGTCCAGGTGAGGTACCGATGGAAACCACAGTCACCAGGTGAGGAGAGGCCATGCTGAGGATCAGAGTCACCACTTACAGGTGAGGTCCAGGGGGAGCCAGAGTCACATGGCACAGAAGAGGCCAAAGTCAGGACCAGAGTTACCACGATCAGGTCAGTCCCACTGGGAATAGAGTAACCACGTCCCGATGATGCCCAGGTAGAACCACAGTTATCAGGTCCAGGTGCGGCCAACCTAAAGGCCATGCAGTGGAACCTTGTCCCGATGATGCCCAGGTAGGGAAGAGAGTCACCAGATCCAAATGAGGCCCAGATGGAGCATATTCACTAGGTCCAGACTAGGCCCAGTTGAGGACCAGAGACACCAGATCTGGTTTAGACCTAGAGGGGTACCAGAATCACCTGGTCCAGGTGACATCTAGATGGGGACCAGAGTCTCCAGGCCTGAGTCACGTGCAGAGAGGATAAGAGTCACCAGTTCCAGGTGAGGCCAAGAAAGCGTCCAAAGCAATCAGGTCCAGGTGGGGAACAAACTCACCAGGACTGGTTGAGGCCCAGATGGGGAAGAGATTCACCAGGTCCAGGTGAGGCCCAGGAGGTGACCAGAATCCCCGGGTCTGGGAGAGGACCAGATTCACCAGGTCCAAGAGAACCACTTGGGTTCCTGAGTCACCAGGTATGGATGAAGCTCAGGTAGCAACCCCACTCAGCAGGTCCAGGTGAGGCCAACCTGCACGCCAGAGTCACCAGATCCAGGTGAGGCCCTAGTGGGGACCGGTGTCACCAGGTAAATGTGAGTCTACAACAAAACAACAGTCACCAGGTCCAGGTGTGTTTCATGTGGGATCGAGAGTCACCAGGTCCAGGTGAGACCCAGGTGGGGACCACAGTCACCAGGTCCAGATTGAGGCCTCGGTGGGGGACGAGAGTCATCAGGAGCAGTTGAGGCCAAAGTGTGGAGCAAAGTTATCATGTACAGGTGACGCCCAAGTGGGGAACAGAATAACCATGTCCCATTGATGTCAGGTGAGAAAAGAGTCACAAGGTCCAAACGAGGCCTAAGTGAGGAGTAGATTCACCAGGTCTTGTTGAGGATCAGCTGAGGACCAGTGTCCCAGCTCCGGGTGAGTCCCAGAGGGGGACCAGAGTCACCTGGTTCTGGTGATATCCAGGTGGGGATCAGAATCACCACGTCCGGGTGAGGCCCAGAGGGGGACGAGAATCACTAGGTCCAGATGAGGCCCCGATGTGGAACTGAGAAACCAGGTCCCATGAAGCCCATATGAGGACCTGAGTCACCAGGTCCAGGTGAGGTCCCTGTGGGAACCAGTCACCTCGTCCAGGTGAGGTCCAGGTTGGACCACAGTCACAAGGTCCAGGTGAGGCGCAGGAGGCAACAGGATTCACCAAGTCCAGGTGAGGCCCAGGTGGCGACCAGTCACCAGATCCAGGTGCGGAACAGATAAGGAGCAGATTCTCCAGGCCCAAGTGAAGCCCAACGGGTGACCAGAGTCACCAGGGCAGGGTGAGGCCCAGAGGGGGGACCAGAGTAACCAGTTTAGTTTGAGGCCCAGAATGGGACCAGAGGTCCCTGGTCAAAGAGAGGCCCAGGTGTGGAATAGAGTATCCAGGTCACAATGACACCTGGGTGAGGACCAGAGTCACTAAGGCCATGCAGGCCCAGATGGGGAACAGAATCACTAGGTCCTGGTGAGGCATAGAATAAGACCACATTCAGCAGTATCAGGTGAGCCCCTTGTGAGAACCAGAGCCACTCTATCCAGCTGAGTCCCAGGACCAGGTGAGTCCCACGTGAGGACCAGATTCATCAGGTCGAATTGAGGCATAGCTGGGGACAAGAATCACCAGGTCTGGGTGCGGCCTAGGTGGGGCAAGATTCAGCAGTTCTGAGTTAGGTCAAAGTGGGCAAGAGAGACACCAGGTCCGGAGAGGTCCAGATTCGGACCAGAGTCACCAGATCCAGGTGAGGTCCATGTTGGAAAGAGAGTCACCAAGTCCAGGAGAGGTCCAGGTGGGGACCAGAGTCACCAGATCCAGGTGAAGCCCAGGTGGGGACCAGAGTCACTAGGTCCAGATGAGGCCCAGGTGAGGATCAGAGTTACCAGATACACGTGAGCCCCCGGCTGGGATCAGAGCCAAAAGGTCCACGTGAGGCCGGCTTGGGGACCATAGTCAACAGGTCTACCTGAGGCCCAGGTGTGGAACAAAGTAATCATGTCAAGGTGAGTCCCCGGTTGTGACAAGAGTCCCCACGTCCAGTTGAGGACCAGTTGGGGACCAGGATCACCAGGTACAGGGGAGGCCCTTGAGAGAACCAGAGTCAACAGTTTGAGGTCAGGCGCAGGTGGCAACCAGGTCAGTAGGTCCAAGACAGGCCAAAGTGGGGTTCACAGTCACTACGGCACGGTGATACCCTGAGTGGGACCAGAGTCACCTGGTCCAGTTGAGGTCCAGTTGTGGAACACAGTCACCGGGTCGCAGTTTAGCCAGGTTGAGGACCATGGTCAACAGGGCCAGGTGAGGCCCACATGGGGACCTGAGTCCCCAAAGTAGTGAAGCCGAGGTGGGGACCACATCACCATATCCAAGGTAGTCTCACGTGCAGACCAGAATCATCAGGTCCAGGTGAGGTGCAGGTGGCAACCAAACTCACCAGGTCCCGGTGAGGCCCTGGTGGGGACCAGAGTCACGAGGTACATGAGAATCTAGAAACACTGCAGCCAGGAGGTCCACATGATGTACATATGGGAATGAGAATCACCAGTTACAGGTGAGGACCAGGTGGGGATCCGAATCACAATGTCCAGGTGAGACCCATGTGGGAACCAGTGTCACCATGTCCAGTTGTGGCCCAGGTGAAGACCAGAGTTAATAGGTCCAGCTGGGTCACTGATAGTGAACAGTGTAACCATATCCTGATGCTACCCAGGTGGGTACCAGAGACACCAGGTCCTGGTGAGGCCCAGGTGGGACCAGAGACATGAGGTCCAGGTGAGGTCCGATGAGAACCACAGTCACCAGGTCAGGTGAGGCCATGCTTTGGATCAGAGTCACCAGTTACTGGTGAGACCCAGGTTTGAGTCAGAGTCACCTGGTACAGAAGATGCCAACGTCAGGACCAGAGATACCAGGATCAGGTCTGTCCCAGTGGGGAATAGAGTAACCATGTCCCGGTGATGCCCAGGTAGGACCAGAGTCACCAGGTCCAGATGAGGCGAGGTGGGGAGCATGTTCACTAGGTCCTGGTGAGGCCCAGTTGAGGCCTAGAGTCACCAGGACAAGTTGAGGCCTAGAGGGGTTCCAGATTCACCTGGTCTAGGTGACATCCAGACGGGGACCAGAGTCACCATGTCAGGGTGAGGCCCAGAGGGGATCCAGAGTCAGCATGTCCAGGTGAGGCTCAGGTGTGGAACAAAGTATCCAGGTCATAGCGGTCCACAGGTGAGTATCAGAGTCACCAGATCTGGGTGAGGCCCAGTTAGGATCAGAGTCAACAGTTCCAGTTGAGGCCAAGAAGGAGTCCACAGCAATCAGGTCCAGGTGGGGAAGAAAGTCAACAGGACTGGGTGAGGCCCAGATGGGGACCAGAATCACCAGGTCCAGGTGATTCCCAGGTGGTGACCAGGGTTACCAGGTCCGGGTGAGGACCAGGAAAGGACCAGATTCACCAGGTCAAAGTGAGGACCAAGTGGGGACCTGTGTCACCAGGTATGGGTGAGCCCCAGGTGGCAACCCCACTCACTAGGGCCAGGTGAGGCCAACCTGGAGGCCATGCAGAGTAACCGTGTCCCGGTGATGCCCAGGTGGGGACCAGAGTTACAAGGTCCAGCTGAGGCCAACCTGCAGGCCATGCAGTGGATGCATGTCCCGATGATGCCAAGGTAGGGACGAGAGACACCAAGTCCAACTGAGGCCCAGATTAAGCATATTCACTAGGTCCAGGTGAGGCCCAGTTGAGGACCAGAGTCCCCAGACCTGGTTGAGGCCTTGAGGGGTACCAGAATCCCATGGTCCAGGTGACATCCAGATGGGGACGAGAGTCACCCGGTCAGGGTGAGGCCCAGAGAGGTTCCAGAGTCTTTAAGTCCAGGTGAGGCTCAGCTGTGGAACAGAGTCACCAGGTACCAATGATGACCAGGTGAGGACCAGAGTCACCAGGTCTGGGTGATGTGCAGATAGATTAGAGTCACCAGTTCCAGGTGAGGCCAAGAAACTGTCCACAGCAATCAGGTCCAGGTGGTGAACAAAGTCACCATGACTAGCTGAGGCCCATATGGGGACCAGATTCACCAGGTCCAGGTGAGGCCCACGTGAGGACCTGAGTCACCAGGTATGGGTGAGGCCCAGGTGGCAACCCCACTCACCAGGTCCAGGTGAGGCCAACATGCAGGCCAGTGTCACCAGATCCAGGTGAGGCCCTAGTGGGGACCGGAGTCACCAGGTAAATGTGAGTCTACAAGAACACCACAGGGACCAGGTCCAGGTGTGGTTCATGTGGGAACGAGAGTCACCAGGTCCAGGTGAGCCCCAGGTAGGGACCACAGTCACCGGGTCCAGATTGAGGCCTAGGTGGGGGGACCAGATTCATCAGGACCAGTTGAGGCCAAAGTGTGGAGCAAAGTTATCATGTCTAGGTGAGGCCCAGGTGGGGAACAGAGTAACCATGTCCCGTTGATGCCAGGTGGGAAAAGAGTCACAAGGTTCAGACGAGACCTAAGTGAGGAGTAGATTCAACAGGTACTATTGAGATCCAGTTGAGGACCAGTGTCCCAAGCTCTGGGTTAGTCCCAAAGGGAGACCAGAGTCACCCGGTTCTGGTGATATCCAGATGGGGACCAGAGTCACCATGTCATGGTGATGCCCAGAGTGGATCCAGAGTCATCATGTCCAGGTGCGGCTCAGGTGTGGAACAGAGTATCCAGGTCATAATGGTCCACAGGTGAGGACCAGGTCACCATATCTGGGTGAGGCCCAGCTACGATCAGAGTCACCACTTCCAGGTGAGGCCAAGATGGGGTCCACAGCAATCAGGTCCAGGTGGGGAACAAAATCACCAGGAATGGGTCAGGACCATGTAAGGACCAGATTCACCAGGTCCAAGTGAGTCCCACGTGGGCACCTGGGTCACCAGGTATGGGTGAGGCCCAAGTGGCATCCCCACTCACCAGATCCAGGTGAGGACACACTGCAGGCAATGCAGAGGAAGAGTGTCCCGATGATGCCCAGGTAGAACCACAGTTACCAGGTCCAGGTGCGGCCAACCTAAACGCCATGCAGTGGAAACATGTCCCGATGATGCCCAGGTAGGGAAGAGAGTCACCAGGTCCAAATGAGGCCCAGATGGAGCATATTGAATAGGTCCAGGTGAGGCCCAGTTGAGGACCAGGGTCACCAGATCCAGGTGAAACCAAGGTGGGGACCAGGGTCACTAGGTCCAGATGAGGCCCAAGTGAGGACCAGTGTTACCAGGTACACGTGATGCCCCGGTGGGAATCAGAGGCAACAGGTCCATATGAGGCCGGCTTCGGTACCATGGTCAACAGATCTAATTGTGGCCCAGGTGTGGAACACAGTAACCAGGTCCAGGTGAGTCCCCGGTGGTGACAAGTGTCACCACGTCCAGGTGAGTCCCAGGGGGGACCAGGATCACCAGGTACAGGGGAAGCCCTTGAATAAACCAGAGTCAACAGTTCGAGGTCAGGCGCAGGTGTCAACCAGGGTCAGCAGGTCCAAGTCAGGCCGAAGTGGGGTTCACAGTCACTAGGGCACGGTGAGACCCAGAGGGGCACCAGAGTCACGTGGTCCAGGTGAGGTCCAGTTGTGGAACACAGTCACCAATTTTGCCCAGTTGAGGACCATGGTCAAAAGGGCCAGGTGAGGCCCAGATGGGGACCAGAGTCCCCAAATCCAGGTGAAGCCCAGGTGGGGACCACAGTCACCAGATCTAGGGTAGTCTCAGGTGCAGACCAGAATCACCAGGTCCAGGTGAGGTGCAGGTGGCAACCACAGTCACCAGGTCTCGGTGAGGCCCTGGTGGGGACCAGAGTCACAAGGTACATGACAAACTAGAAACACCGCAGCCACCAGGTCCACATGATGTCCATGTGGGAAGGAGAATCAACAGTTACAGGTTAGGAGCAGGTGGGTATCTGACTCACCATTTCCAGGTGAGACCCAGGTGGGAACGAGTGTCACCATGTCCAGGTGTGGCCCAGGTGAAGACCAGAGTTAATAGGTCCGGCTGGGTCACTGTTAGTGAACAGTGTAACAATATCCTGATGCTACCCAGGTGGGTACCAGTGACACCAGGTCCTGGTGAGGCCCAGGTGGGACCAGAGACATGAGGTCCAGGTGAGGTCCGATGGGAACCACAGTCACCAGGTCAGGAGAGGCCATGCTTTGGATCAGAGTCACCAGTTACAGGTGAGGCCAAGGTGGAAGCAGAGTCACCTGGTACAGAAGAGGCCAAAGTCAGGACCAGAGTTACCAGAATCAGGTCAGTCCCAGTGGGGAACAGAGTAACCATGTCCCGAAGATGCCCAGGTAGCCCCAGCGTCACCAGGTCCAGATGAGGCGCAGCTGGGGAGCATATTCACTAGGTCTCGGTGACACCCAGTTGAGGACCAGTGTCACCAGGTCTATTTGAGCCCTAGAGGGGTAACAGATTCACCTGGTCTAGGCGACATCCAGATGGGGACCAGAGTCACCATGTCAGGGTGAGGCCCAGAGAGGTTCCAGAGTCATCATGTCCAGGTGAGCCTAAGGTGTGGAACAGAGTCACCAGGTACCAATAATGCCCAGGTGAGGACCAGAGTCACCAGGTCCAGATGAGGCACAGGTGGGGAGCATGTTCACTAGGTCCCCGTGAGGCCCAGTTGAGGACCAGTGTCACCAGGTCAAGTTGACGCCTAGAGGGATACCAGATTCACCTAGTCTAGGTGACATCCGGATGGGGACCACAGTCATCATGTCAGGGTGAGGCTCAGGTGTGGAACAGAGCATCCAGGTCATAATGGTCCATAGGTGAGGACCAGAGTCACCAGATCTGGGTGAGGCCCAGTTAGATTCAGAGTCACCAGTTCCAGGTGAGGCCAAGAAGGAGTCCACAGCAATCAAGTCCAGGTGGGTTGACAAAGTCACCAGGACTGAATGAGGACCAGATGGGAACCAGATTAACCAGGTTCATGTGATTCCCAGGTGGTGACCCGAGTTAGGAGTTCCGGGTGAAGATCAGGTAAGACCAGATTCACAAGGTCCAAGTGAGACCCACGTGGGGACCTGTGTCACCAAGCTTGGGTGAGGCCAAGGAAACAACGCCACTCACCAGGTCCAGGTGAGGCCAACCTGCAGGCCATGCAGAGGAACCATGTCCCGATAATACCCAGGTAGGGACCAGAGTCACCAGGTCCAAAGGAGGCCCAGATGGAGCATATTCACTAGGTCCAGGTGAGGCCCAGTTGAGGACCAGAGTCAACAGAAGTGGTTGAGGCAGAGAGGGGTACCAGAATCACCTGGTCCAGGTGACATCCAGATGGAGACCATAATCAGCAGGTCAGGGTTAAGCCCAGAGTGATTCGAGAGTCCAGAGCCTCATGTTCAGGTGAGGCTCAGGTGTGGAACAGAGTCACCAGGTACCAAGGATGCCCTGGTGAGGACCAGAGTCACCAGGTCTGGGTGACGCGCAGATAGGATCAGAGTCACCAGTTCCAGGTGAGGCCAAGAAAGAGATCACAGCAATCAGGTCCAGGTGGGGAACAAAGTCACCAGGACTGGGTGAGGCTCAGATGGGGACCAGATTCACCAGGTCTAGGTGAGGCCCAGGTGGTGACCAGTGTCCCCGAGTCTAGGAAAGGACCAGGTAAGGACCAGATTCACCAGGTAGAAGAGGCCCACGTGGGGACCTGAGTCACCAAGTATGGGTTAGGCCCAGGTGGCAACCCCACTCACCAGGTCCAGGTGAGGCAAACCTGCAGGCCAGAGTCACCAGATCAAGGTGAGGCCCTAGCGGGGACCAGAGTCACTATGTAAATGTGAGTCTACCAGAACACGACAGTCACCAGGTCCAGGTGTGGTTCATGTGGGAACGAGAGTCACCAGATCCAGGTGAGACCCAGGTGGGGACCACAGTCACCAGTTCCAGATTGAGGCCTAGGTGGGGGGACCAGCGTCATCAGGACCAGTTGAGGCCAAAGTGTGGAGCAAAGTTATCATGTCCAGTTGAGGCCCAGGTGGGGAACAGAGTAACCATTTCCCATTAATGCCAGGTGGGAAGAGTCACAAGGTCCAGAAGAGGTCTAAGTGAGAAGTAGATTCACCAGGTCCTCTTGAGGCCCAGTTGAGGAACAGTGTCCCCAGGTCCGGATGAGTCCCAGATGGGGACCAGAGTCACCCGGTTCTGGTGATATCCAGGTGGGGACTAGAGTCACCACGTCAGGGTGAGGCCCAGAGGGGCCGAAAATCACTAGGTCCAGGTGAGGCCCCGATATGGAACTGAGAACCCAGGTCCCATGATGCCCATATGAGGACCTGAGTCACCAGGTCCAGGTGAGGTCCCGGTGGGAACCAGTCACCTCATCCAGGTGAGGCCCATGTGGGACCACAGTCACCAGGTCCAGGTGAGGCCCAGGTATATAAGAGAGTATCCAGGTCCCAATGATGCCCAGGGATGGACCAGAGTCAACAGGTCCAGGAGAGGCCCAAATACGAATCAGAGTCATTGTGTTCTAGGGGAGGCCAGATGGAGATCACAAGAACCAGGTAAAGGAGAGCCCCATATGGGAACCAGAACCACAAGATGCAGGTGAGGTCCAGGTGGGACCACAGTCACAGGTCCAGTTGAGGCACAGGTGGCAACAGGATACACCAAGTCCACGTAGGCCCAAGTGGCGACCAATCACCAGATCCAGGTGAGGACCAGCTAAAGACCAAATTCACCAGGCCCAAGTGAAGCCCAAGGGGTGACCAGAGTCACCAGGTAAGGGTGAGGACCAGAGGGGGAACCAGGGTAAACAGTTTAGTTTGAGGCCCAGAATGGGACCAGAGATCCCTGGTCAAAGTGAGACCCAGATGTGGAATAGAGTATCCAGGTCCCAATGATGCCTGGGTGAGGACCAGAGTCACTAGCGACATCCAGGCCCAGATGTGGAACAGAATCACTAGGTACTGGTGAGGCATAGAATAAGACCACAGTCAGCAGTAACAGGTGAGCCCCTTGTGGGAGCCAGAGCAACTCTATCCAGCTGAGTCCCAGGTCCATGTGAGGCCCACGTGAGGACTAGATTCATTAGGTCGAAATGAGGCATAGTTGGGGACAAGAGTCACCAGGTGTGGGTGCGGCCTAGGTGGGGCAAGATTCAGCAGTTCTGAGTTAGGTCAAAGTGGGACGAGAGACACCAGGTCCAGGTGAGGCCAAAGTGAGGACCAGAGTCACCAGATCCAGGTGAGTTCCAGGTGGGGACCAGAGTCACCAGATCCAGGTGAAGTCCAGGTGGGGACCAGAGTCACTAGGACCAGATGAGGCCCAGGTGAGGACCAGAGATACCAGGTACACGTGAGGATCCGGTGGGGATCATAGGCAACACGTCCATGTGAGGACGGCTTGGGGACCATGGTCAACAGGTCTCCTTGAGGCCCAGGTGTGGAACACAGTAAGCAGGTCCAGGTGATTCCCCATTGGTGACAGGAGTCACCACGTCCAGGTGTGAGCCAGGTCCGACCAGGATCACCATGTCCAGGGAAGGCCCTTGAAAGAACCAGAGTCAACAGTTCGTGGTCAGGCGCAGGTGGCAACCAGGGTCAGCAGGTCCAAGTCAGGCCAAAGTGGGGTTCACAGTCACTAGGGCACGGTGAGACCCAGAGGAGAACCAGAGTCACGTGGTCCAGGTGAGGTCCAGTTGTGGAACACAGTCACCACGTCCCAATTTTGCCCAGTTGAGGACCATGGTCAACAGGGCCAGGTGAGGACCAGATGGGGACCAGAGTCCCCAAATCCAGGTGAAGCCCAGGTGGGGACCACAGTCACCAGATCTAGGGTAGTCTCAGGGGCAGAGCAGAATCACCAGGTCCATGTGAGGTGCAGGTGGCAACCACACTCACCCGGTCCCGGAGAGGCCCCGGTGGGGACCAGAGACACGAGGTACATGAGAAGCTAGAAACACTGCAGCAACCAGGTCCACATGATGTCCATGTGGGAATGAAAATCACCAGTTACAGGTGCGGACCAGGTGGGGATCCGACTCACCATGTCCAGGTGAGACCCAGGTGGGAACCAGTGTCACCATGTCCTCGTGTGCCCCAGGTGAAGACCAGAATTATTAGGTCCGGCTGGATGAGTGTTAGTGAACAGTGTAACCATATCCTGATGCTACCCAGGTGGGTACCAGAGACACCAGGTCCTGATGAGGCCCAGGTGTAACCGGAGACATGAGGTCCAGGTGAGGTCCCGATGGGAACCACAGTCACCAGGTCAGGTGAACCCATGCTTAGGATCAGAGTCACCAGGAACAGGTGAGTCCCAGCTGGAGCCAGAGTCACCTGGTACAGAAGAGGCCAAAGTCAGGACCAGAGTTACCAGGATCAGGTCAGTCCCAGTGGGTAATACAGTAACCATGTCCCAATGATGCCCAGGTAGAATCAGAGTCACCAGGTCCAGCGAGGCGCAGGTGGGTAGAATATTCACAAGGTCCAGGTGAGGCCCAGATGAAGACCAGAGTCACCAGGTCTAGTTGACGCCTAGAGGGGTACCAGATTCACCTGGTCTAGGTGACATCCAGATGGGGACCAGAGTCACCATGTCAGGGTGAGGCCCAGAGGGCATCCAGAGTCATCATGTTCAGGTGACGTTCAGGTGTGGAACAGAGTATCCAGGTCATAATGGTTCACAGGTGAGGACCAGAGTCACCAGATCTGGGTGAGGCCCAGTTAGGAGCAGAGTCACAAGTTCCAGGCGAGGCCAAGAAGGAGTCCACAGCAATCAGGTCAAGGTGGGGATCAAAGTCACCAGGAATGGGTGAGGCCCAGATGGGGACCAGATTCACCAGGTCCAGGTGATTCCCATTTGGTGACAAGGGTTACCAGTTCCGGGTGAGGACCACGTAAGGACCAGATTCACCAGGTCCAAGTGAGGCCCACGTCAGACCTGTGTCACCACGTATGGGTGAGGCCCAGGTGGCAAGCCCACTCACCAGGTCTAGGTGAGGCCAACCTCAGTCCATGCAGAGGAACCGTGTCCCGATGATGATCAGGTATGGACCAGAGTTACCAGGTCAAGAAGAGGCCAACCTGCAGGCCATTATGTGGAACCAGGTCACGATATTGCCCACGTAGGGACCAGAGTCACCAGGTCCAAATGAGGCCCAGATGGAGCATATTTACTAGGTACAGGTGAGGCCCAGTTGAGGACCAGAGTCACCAGATCTAGTTGAGGCCCAGAGGGGTACCAGATTCACCTGGTCTAGATGACATCCAGATGGGGACCAGAGTAACCATGTCAGGGTGAGGCCCAGAGGGGATCCAGAGTCAGCATGTCCAGGTGAGGCTCAGGTGTGGAACAGAGTATCCAGGTCATAATGGTCCACCCGTGAGGACCAGAGTCACCAGATCTGGGAGAGGCCCAGTTAGGATCAGAATTACCACTTCTAGGTGAGGCCAAGAAGGTGTCCACAGCAATCAGGTCCAGGTGGGGAACAAAGTCACCAGGACTAGGTGATACACAGGTGGTGACCAGATTTACCAGTTCCGGGTGAGAACTAGGTAAGGACCACATTCACCAGGTCCAAGTGAGGCCCACGTGGGGACCTGTGTCACCAGGCATGGGTAAGACCACGTGGGAACCCCACTCACCAGGTCAAGATGAGGCCAACCTGCAGGCCATGCAGAGGAGCCATGTCCCGATGATGCCCAGGTAGGGACCAGAGTTACCAGATCCAGGTGAGATCCAGGTGGGGAACACAGGAACCAGGTCCAGATTGAGGCCTAGGTGGGGGGACCAGAGTCGTCAGGACCAGTTGAGGCCAAAGTGCGGAGAAAACTTATCATGTCCAGGTGAGGCCCAGGTGGGGAACAGAGTAACCATGTCCCATTGATGCCAGGTTGGATAAGAGTCACAAGGTCCAGACAAGGCCTAAGTGAGGAGTAGATTCACCAGGTCCTGTTGAGGCTGAGTTGAGGACTAGTGACCCCAGCTCCGGGTGAGTCCCGAGGGGAACCAGAGTCACCCGGTTCTGGTGATATCCAGGGGGGGACCAGAGTCAGCACGTCAGGGTGAGGCCCAGAGGGGGACGAGAATCACTAGGTCCAGGTGAGGCCCCGATGTGGAACTCAGAAACCAGGTCCCATGATATCCATATGAGGACCTGAGTCACCAGATCCAGGTGAGGTCCCTGTGGGAACCAGTCACCTCGTCCAGGTGAGGCCCAGGTGGGACCACAGTCACCAGGTCCAGGTGAGGCCCAGGTATATAAGAGAGTATCCAGGTCCCAATGATGCCCAGGTAAGGACAAGAGTCAACAGGTCCAGGAGAGGACCAAATATGGATCAGAGTCATTGTGTTCCAGGTGAGGCCAGATGGAGACCACAGGAACCAGGTCCAGGAGAGCCCCATATGAGAACCAGAGCCACCAGATCCAGGTGAGGTCCAGGTGGGACCACAGTCACAAGGTCCTGGTGATGTGCAGGTGGCAACAGGATTCACCAAGTCCAGGTGAGACCCAGGTGGCGACCAGTCAGCAGATCCAGGTGCGGAACAGATAAGGACCAGATTCACCAGGTCCAAGTGAAGCCCAAGGGTGACCAGAGTCACCAGGTAAGGGTGAGGCCCAGAGGGGATACCAGAGTAACCAGTTTAGTTTGAGGCCCAGAATGGGACCAGAGGTCCCTGGTCAAAGTGAGGCCCAGGTGTGGAATAGTGTATCCAGTTCCCAATGATTCTAGGGTGAGGACCAGAGTCACTAGGGCCATGCAGGCCCAGATGGGGAACAGAATCACTAGGTCCTGGTGAGGCATAGAATAAGACCACAGTCACCAGTATCAGGTGAGCCCCTTGTGGGAACCAGAGCCACAATATCCAGCTGAGTCCCAGGTCCATGTGAGGCCCACGTGAGGACCAGATTCATTAGGGCAAATTGAGGCATAGCTGGGGACAAGAGTCACCAGGTCTGGGTGCGGCCTAGGTGGGGCAAGATTCAGCAGTTCTGAGTTAGGTCAAAGTGGGAACGAGAGAAACCAGGTCCAGGTGAGGCCAAACTGAGGACCAGAGTCACCAGATCCAGGTGAGGTCCATGTTGGAAAGAGAGTCACCAGGTCCAGGAGAGGTCCAGGTGGGGACCAGAGTCACCAGATCCAGGTGAAGTACAGGAGGGGACCAGAGTCACCAGATCCAGGTGAAGCCCAGGTGGGGACCAGAGTCACTAGGTCCAGATGAGGCCCAGGTGAGGACCAGAGTTACCAGGTACACGTGAGGCCCCGGTGGGGATCAGAGGCAACAGGTCCATGTGAGTCCGGCTTGGGGACCATGGTCAACAAGTCTACTTGAGGCCCAGATGTGGAACACAGTAAGCAGCTCCAGGTGAGTACGCGGTTGTGACATGTGTCACCACGTCCAGGTGAGACCCAGGTGGGGATCAGGATCACAAGGTACAGTGTAGGCCCTTGAAATTACCAGAGTCAAAAGTTCGAGGTGAGGCGCAGGTGGTAACCAGGGTCAGCAGGTCCAAGTCAGGGCAAAGTTGGGTTTACGGTCACTAGGGCGCGGTGAGACCCAGAGGGAGACCAGAATCACCTGGTCCAGGTGAGATCCAGTTGTTGAACACAGTCACCGGGTCCCAATTTTGCCCAGTTGAGGACCATGGTCAACAGGGCCAGGTGAGGCTCAGATGGAGACCGGAGTCCCCAAAGCAGGTGAAGCCCAGGTGGGGACCATAGTCACCAGATCCAGGGTAGTCTCAGGTGCAGACCAGAATGACCAGGTCCACTTGAGGTGCAGGTGGCAACCACACTCACCAGGTCCCTGTGAGGCCCTGGTGGGGACCAGAGTCACGAGGTGCATGAGAAGCTAGAGACACTGCAGCCACCAGGTCCACATGATGTCCATGTGGGAACGAGAATCACCAGTACAGGGGAGGACAAGTTTTGGATCCGACTCACCATGTCCAGGTGAGACCCAGGTGGGAACCAGTGTCAACATGTCCAGGTGTGGCCCAGGTGAAGACCAGAGTTAATAGGTCCGGCTGGGTCACTGTTAGTGAACAGTGTAACCGTATCCTGATGCTACCAAGGTGGGTACCAGAGACACCAGGTCCTGGTGAAGCCCAGTTGGGACCAGAGACATGAGGTCCAGGTGCGGTCCCGATGGGAACCACAGTCACCAGGTCAGGTGAGGCCATGCTGAGGATCAGAGTCACCAGTTACCGGTGAACCCAAGGTGGATCCAGAGTCACCTGGTACAGAAGAGGCCAAATCAGGACCAGAGTTACCAGGATCAGGTCAGTCCCAGTGGGGAATACAGTAAACATGTCCCGATGATGCCCAGGTAGAACCAGAGTTACCAGGTCCAGATGAGGCACAGTTGGGGAGCATATTCACTAGGTCCCGGTGAGGCCCAGTTGAGGACCAGAGTCACCAGATCTAGTTGAGGCCTAGAGGGGTACCAGATTCACCTAGTCTAGGTGACATCCACATGAGGACCAGAGTCACCACGTCAGGGTGAGGCCCAGAGTGGATCCAGAGTCATCATGTCCAGGTGAGGCTCAGTTGTGGAACAGAGTATCCAGTTCATAATGGTCCACAGGGGAGGACAAGAGTCAGCAGATTGATTTAGGCCCAGTTAGGATGAGAGTCACCAGTTCCAGGTGAGGCCAAGAAGGAGTCCACAGCAATCAGGTCCAGGTGGGGAACAAAGTCATCAGGACTGGGGGAGGCCCAGATGGGGACCAGATTCACCCTGTCCAGGTGATTCCCAGGTGGTGACCAGAGTTACCAGTTCTGGGTGAGGACCAGGTAAGGATCAGATTCACCAGGTCCAAGTGAGGCCCGCTTGGGGACCTATGTCACCAGGTATGTGTGAGGCCCATGTGGAAACCCCACTCACCAGGTCCAGGTGAGGCCAACCTGCAGGCCATGCAGAGGAACGGTGTCCCGATGAAGCCCAGGTAGGGACCAGAGTTACGAGGTCCAGGTGAGGCCAACCTGCAGGCCATGCAGTGGAACCATCTCCCGATGATGCCCAGGTAGGGAGCAGAGTCACCAGGTCCAAATGTGGCTCACATCGAGTATATTCACTAGGTCCAGGTGAGGCCCAGTTGAGGACCAGAGTCACCAGATCTGGTTGAGGCTCAGAGGGGTACCAGAATCACCTGGTCCAGGTGACATCCAGATGGGGACCAGAGTCACCAGGTCAGGGTGAGCCCCAGAGAGGTACCAGAGTCATCATGTCCAGGTGAGGCTCAGGTGTGGAACAGAGTAATCAGGTACCAATGATGCCCAGGTGAGTTCCAGAGTCACCATATCTGGGTGACGCGCAGATAGGATCAGAGTCACCAGTTCCAGGTGAGACAAAAAGAGTCTACAGCAATCAGGTCCAAGTGGGGAACAAAGTCACCAGGACTCGGTGAGGCCAAGATATGGAACAGATTCACCAGGTCCAGGTGAGGCCCAGGTCGTGACCAGAGTCCCCGGGTCGGGGAGAGGACCAGGTAAGTACTAGATTCACCAGGTCCAAGAGGCCCACGTAGGGACCTGAGTCACCAGGTATGTGTGAGGCCCAGGTGACAACCCCACTCACCAATTCCAGGTGAAGCCAACCTGCAGGCCAGAGTCACCAGATCCAGGTGAGGCCCTAGACGGGAACGGAGTCACCAGGTAAATGTGAGTCTACAAGGACACCACAGTCACCAGGTCCAGGTGTGGTTCATGTGGGAACGAGAGGCAACAGGTCAAGGTGAGACCCAGGTGGGGACCACAGTCACCAGGTCCAGATTGAGGCCTAGGTGGGGGGACCAGAGTCATCAGGACCAGTTGAGGCCAAAGTGCGGAGAACAGTTATCATGTCCAAGTGAGGCCCAGGTGGGGAACAGAGTAACCATATCCCATTGATGCCAGGTGGGATAAGAGTCACAGGGTGCAGACGAGGCCTAAGTGAGGAGTAGATTCACCAGATCGTGTTGAGGCCCAGTTGATTACCAGTCTCTCCAGCTCCGGTGAGACCCAAAGGGGGACCAGAGTCACCCGGTTCTTGTGATATCCAGGTGAGGACCAGAGTCAACAGGTCAGGGTGAGGCCCAGAGGGGGACGAGAATCACTAGGTCCAGGTGAGGCCCCGATTTGGAACTGAGATAACAGGTCCCATGATGCCCATTTGAGGACCTGAGTCACCAGGTCCAGGTGAGGTCCCTGTGGGAACCAGTGACCTCATCCAGCTGAGGCCCAGGTGGGACCACAGTCACCAGGTCCAGGTGACGCCCAGGTATATAAGAGAGTATCCATGTCCCAATGATGCCCAGGTAAGGACCAGAGTCCACAGGTCCAAGAGAGGCCCAAATATGGATCAGAGTCATTGTGTTCCATGTGAGGCTAGATGGAGACCACAAGAACCAGGTCCAGGAGAGCCCCTTATGGGAACCAGAGCCTCCAGATCCAGGTGAGGTTCTGGTGGGACCACAGTCACAAGTTCCAGGGGGGGCGCAGGTGGCAACAGGATTCACCAAGTCCAGGTGAGGCCCAGGTGGCGACCAGTCACCAGATCCAAATGTGGACCAGCTAAGGACCAGATTCACCAAGTGAAGTCCATGTTGGAAAGAGCGTCACCAGTTCCAGGTGAAATCCAGTAGGGGACCAGAGCCACCAGTTCCAGGTGAAGCCCAGGTGGGGACCAGAGTCACTAGGTCCAGATGAGTCCCAGGTGAGGACCAGAGTTACCAGGTACACGTGAGGACCCGGTGGGGATTAGAGTCAACATCTCCATGTGAGGCCGGCATGGGGACCATGGTCAACAAGTCTACTTGAGGCCGAGGTGTGGAACACAGTAAGCAGGTCCAGGTGAGTCCGCGGTGGTGACTAGAGTCACCACGTCCACGTGAGGCCCAGGTGGGGACCAGGATCACCAGGTACAGGGAGGCCCTTGAAAGAACCAGAGTCAACAGTTCGAGGTCAGGCGCAGGTGGCAACCAGGTCAGCAGGTCCAAGTCAGGCCAAAGTGGGGTTCACAGTCACGAAGGCACAGTGAGACCCAGAGGGGGACCAGAGTCATGTGGTCCAGGTGAGATCCAGTTGTGGAACACAGTCACCGGGTCCAAATTTTGCCCAGTTGAGGACCATGGTCAACAGGTACAGTTGAGGCCCGGATGGGGACCGGAGTCCCCAAATCCGGGTGAAGCCCAGGTGGGGACCACAGTCACCAGATCCAGGGTAGTCTCAGGTGCAGACCAGAATCATCAGTTCCAGGTGTGGTGCAGGTGGCAACCACACTCACCAGGTCCCTGTGAGGCCCTGGTGGGGACCAGAATCACGAGGTACATGAGAAGCTAGAAACACTGCAGCCACCAGGTCCACATGATGTCCATGTGGGAACGAGAATCACCAGTTCCAGGTGAGGCCAAGAAAGTGTCCAAAGCAATCAAGTCCAGGTGGGGAACAAAGTCACCAGGACTGAGTGAGGCCCAGATGGGGAAGAGATTCACCAGGTCCAGGTGAGGCCCAGGTGGCGACCAGTCACCAGATCCAGGTGAGTACCAGCTAAGGACCAGATTCACCAGGCCAAAGTGAAGCCCAAGGCGTGACCAGATTCACCAGGTAAGGGTGAGTCCCAGAGGGGGAACCAGAGTAACCAATTTAGTTTGAGGCCCAGAATGGGACCAGAGGTCCCTGGTCAAAGTGAGGCCGAGGTGTGGAATAGAGTATCCAGGTCCCAATGATGCCTGGGTGAGGACCAGAGTCACTAGGGCCATGCAGGCCCAGATGGGGAACAGAATCACTGGTCCTGGTGAGGCATAGAAAAAGACCCCAGTCACCAGTATCAGGTGAGCCCATTGTGGGAACCAGAGCCACTCTATCCAGCTGAGTTCCAGGTCCATCTAAGGCCCACGTGAGGACCAGATTCATCAGGTCGAATTGAGGCATAGCTGGGGACAAGAGTCACCAGGTCTGGGTGCGGCCTAGGTGGGGCAAGATTCAGCAGTTCTGAGTTAGGTCAAAGTGGGGACGAGAGACACCAGGTCCAGGAGAGGCCAAACTGAGGACCAGAGTCACCAGATCCAGGTGAGGCCCAGGTTGGAAAGAGAGTCACCAGGTCTAGGAGAGGTCCAGGTGGGGACCAGAGTCACCAGATCCAGGTGAAGCCCAGGTGGGGACCAGAGTCACTAGGTCCAGATGAGGCCCAGGTGAGGACCAGAGTTACCAGGTACACGTCAGGCGCTGGTAGGTATCAGAGGCAACTGGTCCATGTGAGGCAGGCTTGGGAACCAGGGTCAAGAGTTCTACTTGAGGCCCAGTGTGGAACACTGTAACCAGGTCCAAGTGAGTCCCCGGTGGTGACAAGAGTCACCAGGCCCAGGTGAGGCCCAGGTGGGAACCAGGATCACAAGGTACAGGGGATGCCCTTGAAATAACCAGAGTCAACAGTTCGAGGTCACGCGCAGGTGGCAACCAGGGTCAGCAGGTCCTAGTCAGGCCAAAGTGGGGTTCACAGTCACTAGAGCACGGTGAGACCCACAGGGGGAACAGAGTCACCTGCCCCAGGTGAGGTCCAGGTGTGGAACACAGTCACCGGGTGCCATTTTTCCGTGATGAGGACCATGGTCAACAGGGCTAGGTGAAGCCCAGGTTGGGACCATAGTCACCAGATCCAGGGTAGTCTCAGGTGCAGACCAGAATCACCAGGTCCAGGTGAGGTGCAGGTGGCAACCACACTCACCAGGTCTTGGTGAGGCCCTGGTGGGGACCAGAGTCACGAGGTACATGAGAAGCTAGAAACACTGCAGCCACCAGGTCCACATGATGTCCATGTGGGAACGAGAATCACCACTTAGATGTGAGGACCCTGTGGGGATCCGACTCACCATGTCCAGGTGAGACCCAGGTGGGAACCAGTGTCACCATGTCCAGGTGTGGCGAGGTGAAGACCAGAGATAATAGGTCCGGCTGGGTCACTGTTAGTGAACAGTGTAACCATATCCTGATGCTACCCAGGTGGGTACGAGAGTCACCAAGTCCTGGTGAGGCCCAGGTGACACCAGAGACATGAGGACCTGGTCAGATCCCGATGGGAACCACAGTCACCAGGTCAGGTGAGGCCATGCTTAGGATCAGAGTCACCAGTTACAGGTGAGGCCCAGGTAGAGCCAGAGTCACCTGGTACAGAAGAGGTCAAAGTCAGGACCAGAGTTGCCATGATCAGGTCAGTCCCAGTGGGGAATACAGTAACCATTTCCCGAGGATGCCCAGGTAAAACCAGAGTCACCATGCCCAGATGCGGCGCAGGTGGGGAGCATGTTCACTAGGTCCCGGTGAGGCCCACTTGGGGCCCAGAGTCACCAGGTCAAGTTGAGGCCTAGAGGGGTACCAGATTCACCTGGTCTAGGTGAAATCCAGATGGGGACCAGAGTCACCATGTCAGGCTGAGGCCCAGAGGGGATCCAGAGTCATCATGTCCAGGTGAGGCTCACGTGTGGAACAGAGTATCCAGTTGATAATGGTCCACAGGTGAGGACCAGAGTCACTAGATCAGGGTGAGGCCCAGTTAGTATCAGAGTCACCAGTTCCAGGTGAGGCCAAGAAGGAGTCCACAGCAATCAGGTCCAGTTGGGGAACAAAGTCACCAGGAATGGATGACCCCAGAAGGGGACCAGATTCACCAGGTCCAGGTGATTCCCAGGTGGTGACCTGAGTTAACAGTTCCGGGTGAGGACCAGGTAAGGTCCAGATTCAACAGGTCCAAGTGAGGCCCACGTGGGGACCTGTGTCACCAGGCATGGGCGAGTCCCAGGTGGCAACCCCACTCACTAGGTCCAGGTGAGGCGAACCTGCAGGCCATGCAGAGGAACCATGTCCCGATGATGCCCAGGTAGGGACGAGATTTAACAGGTCCAGGTGAGGCCAACCTGCAGACCATGCAGTGAAACCATGTCCCGATGATGCCGAGGTTGGGATCAGAATCACCAGGTCCAATGAGACCCAGATGGAGCATATTTACTAGGTTCAGGTGTGGTGCAGTGGAGTACCAGAGTCACAAGACCTGGTTGAGGCCTAGAGGGGTACCAGAATCACCTGGTCCAGGTGACATCCAGATGGGGACCAGAGTCACCAGGTAAGGATGAGGCCCAGAGAGGTTCCAGAGTCAACATGTCCAGGTGAGGTTCAGGTGTGGAACAGAGTCACCAGGTACCAAAGATGCCCAGGTGAGGACCAGAGTCACCAGGTCTGGGTAATGCCCAGATAGGATCAGAGTCACCAGATAGGATCAGAGTCTCCAGTTCAAGGTGAGGCCAAGATATAGTGCACAGCAATCATCCAGGTGGGGAACAAAGTCACCAGGACTGGGTGATGCCCAGATGGGGACCACATTGACCAGGTCCAGGTGAGGCCCAGGGGGTGACCAGAGACCCCGGGTATGGGAGACGACCAGGTCTCCCATAGACCAGATTCACCAGGTCCAAGAGGCCGACGAGGGGCCTGTGTCCCCAGGTACGGTTGAGGCACAGGTGGCAACCACACTCACCAGGTCCAGGAGAGGCCATCTTTCGCGCCATGCAGAGGAACCGTGTCCCGATGATGCCCATGTAGGAACCAGAGTTACCAGGTCCAGGTGATGCCAACCTGCAGGCCATGCAGTGGAACCATGTACCGATGATGCCGAGGGAGGGACCAGAGTCACCAGGTCCAAATGAGGCCCAGATGGAGCATATTCACTAGGTCCAGGTGAGGCCCAGTTGAGGACCAGAGTCACCAGATCTGGTTGAGGCTCAGAGGGGTACCAAAATCACCTGGTCCATGTGACATCCAGATGGGGACCAGAGTCACCAGGACAGTGTGAGGCCCAGAGAGGTTCCAGAGTCATCATGTCCAGGTTAGGCTCAGGTGTGGAACTGAGTCACCAGGTACCAAGATGCCCACATGAGGACCAGAGTCAACAGATCTGGGTGACGCGCAGATAGGATCAGAGTCACCAGTTGCAGGTGAGGCAAAGAAAGAGTCCACAGCAATCAGTTCCAGGTGGGGAACAATGCAACCAGGACTGGGTGAGGCCCAGATGGGGACCAGTTCCCCTTCTCCAGGTGAGGCCCAGGTGATGACCAGAGTCCCCAGGTTGGGAGAAGACGCGGTAAGGACCAGATTCACCAGGTCCAAGAGGCCCACGTGTGGACCTGAGTCACCAGGTATGGGTGAGCCACAGGTGGCAATCCCACTCACCAGGTTCAGGTGAGGCCAACCTGCAGGCAGTGCGCGGAACCATGTCCCGATGATGCCCAGGTAGGGACCCGAGTCACCAGGTCCAAATAAGGCCAAGATGGAGCATATTCACTAAGTCCACGTGAGGCCCAGTTGAGGACCAGAATCACCAGATCTGCTTGAGGCCTAGATGGGAACCAGAATCACCCAGTCCGGGTTACGTCCTAATGGGGATCAGAGTCACCAGTTCCAGGTGAGGCCAAGAAAGAGTCCACAGCAATCAGCTCAAGGTGTGGAACAAAGTCACCAAGAATGGGTGAGGCCCAGATTGGGACCAGATTCACCAGGTCCAGGTGAGGCCCAGGTGGTGACCAGAGTCATCGGGTCTGGGAGAGGACCAGGTAAGGACCAGATTCACCAGGTCCAAGAGGCTCACGTGGGGACCTGAGTCACGAGGTATGGGTGAGGCCCTAGTGGCAACGCACTCACCAGGTCCAGGTGAAGCCAACCTGCAGGCCAGAGTCATCAGATCCAGGTGAGGCCCTAGGGGGGACCCGAGTCACCAGGTAAATGTGAGTCTACAAAAACACCACAGTCACCAGGTCCAAGTGTGGTTCATGTGGGAACGAGAGTCACCAGGTCCAGGTGAGACCCAGGTGGGGACCATAGTCACCAGGTCCAGATTGAGGACTAGGTAGGGGGACCAGAGTCATCAGGACTTGTTGAGGCCAAAGTGGGCAGCAAAGTTATCATGTCCAGGTGAGGCCCAGGTGGGGAACAGAGTAACCATGTCCCATTGATGCCAGGTGGGAAAAGAGTCACAAGGTCCAGACGAGGCCTAAGTGAGGAGTAGATTCACCAGGTCCTGTTGAGGCCCAGCTGAGGACAAGTGTCACCAGCCCCGGGTGAGACCCAGAGGGGGACCAGAGTCACACGGTCCTGGTGATATCGAGGTGGGAGCCAGAGTCAGCACGTCAGGGTGAGGCCCAGAGGGGACGAGAATCACTAGGTCCAGATGAGGCCCCGATGTGGAACTGAGAAACCAGGTCTCATGAAGCCCATATGAGGACCTGAGTCACCAGGTCCAGGTGAGGTCCCTGTGGGAACCAGTCAACTCGTCCAGGTGAGGTCCAGGTTGGACCACAGTCACAAGGTCCAGGTGAGCCGCAGGAGGCAACAGGATTCACCGGGTCCAGGTTAGGCCCAGGTGGCTACCAGTCACCAGATCCAGGTGTGAAACAGATAAGGACCAGATTCTCCAGGCGCAAGTGAAGCCCAAGTGGTGACCAGAGTCACCAGGGCAGGGTGAGGCCCAGAGGGGGGACCAGAGTAACCAGTTTAGTTTGAGGCCCAGAATGGGACCAGAGGTCCCTGGTCAAAGAGAGGCCCAGGTGTGGAATAGAGTATCCAGGTCACAATGACACCTGAGTGAGGACCAGAGTCACTAGGGCCATGCAGGCCCAGATGGGGAACAGAAACACTAGGTCCTGGTGAGGCATAGAATAAGACCACATTCAGCAGTATCAGGTGAGCCCCTTGTGAGAACCAGAGCCACTCTATCCAGCTGAGTCCCAGGAACAGGTGAGTCCCACGTGAGGACCAGATTCATCAGGTCGAATTGAGGCATAGCTGGGGACAAGAGTCACCAGGTCTGGGTGCGGCCTAGGTGGGGCAAGATTCAGCAGTTCTGAGTTAGGTCAAAGTGGGGACGAGAGACACCAGGTCCAGGTGAGGCCAAACTGAGGACCAAATTCACCATATCCAGGTGAGGTCCATGTTGGAAAGAGAGTCACGAGGTCCAGGAGAGGTCCAGGTGGGGTCCAGAGTCACCAGATCCATGTGAAGTCAGGTGGGGACCAGAGTCACCAGATACATGTGAAGCCCAGGTGGGGACCAGAGTCACTAGGTCCAGATGAGGCCCAGGTGAGGACCAGAGATACCAGGTACACGTGAGGATCCGGTGGGGATCAGAGGCAACACGTCCATGTGAGGACGGCTTGGGGACCATGGTCAACAGGTCTCCTTGAGGCCCAGGTGTGGAACACAGTAAGCAGGTCCAGGTGATTCCCCATTGGTGACAGGAGTCACCACGTCCAGGTGTGAGCCAGGTCCGACCAGGATCACCATGTCCAGGGAAGGCCCTTGAAAGAACCAGAGTCAACAGTTCGTGGTCAGGCGCAGGTGGCAACCAGGGTCAGCAGGTCCAAGTCAGGCCAAAGTGGGGTTCACAGTCACTAGGGCACGGTGACACCCAGAGTGGGACCAGACTCACCTGGTCCAGGTGAGGTCCAGATGTGGAACACAGACACTGGGTCCCAATTTCGCACAGTTGAGGACCATGGTCAACAGGGCCAGGTGAGGCCCAGATGGGGACTGGAGTCCCCAAACTCAGGTGAAGCCCAGGTGGGGACCACAGTCACCAGATCCAGGGTAGTCTCAGGTGCAGACCAGAATCACCAGGTCCAGGTGAGGTGCAGGTGGCAACCACACTCACCCGGTCCCGGAGATGCCCCGGTGGGGACCAGAGACACGAGGTACATGAGAAGCTAGAAACACTGCAGCCACCAGGTCCACATGATGTCCATGTGGGAACGAAAATCACCAGTTACAGGTGAGGACCAGGTGGGGATCCGACTCACAATGTCCAGGTGAACCCATGTGGGAACCAGTGTCACCATGTCCAGGTGTGGCCCAGGTGAAGACCAGAGTTATTAGGTCCGGCTGGATGAGTGTTAGTGAACAGTGTAACCATATCCTGATGCTACCCAGGTGGGTACCAGAGACACCAGGTCCTTGTGAGGCCCAGGTGTAACCGGAGACATGAGGTCCAGGTGAGGTCTCGATGGGAACCACAGTCACCAGGTCAGGTGAGCCCATGCTTAGGATCAGAGTCACCAGGTACAGGTGAGGCCCAGGTGGAGCCAGAGTCACCTGGTACAGAAGAGGCCAAAGTCAGGACCAGAGTTACCAGGATCAGGTCAGTCCCAGTGGGTAATACAGTAACCATGTCCCAATGATGCCCAGGTAGAATCAGAGTCACCAGGTCCAGCGAGGCGCAGGTGGGGAGAATATTCACTAGGTCCAGGTGAGGCTCAGATGAGGACCAGAGTCACCAGGTCTAGTTGACGCCTAGAGGGGTACCAGATTCACCTGGTCTAGGGGACATCCAGATGGGGACCAGAGTCACCATGTCAGGGTGAGGCCCAGAGGGCATCCAGAATCATCATGTCCAAGTGAGGTTCAGGTGTGGGACAGTGTATCCAGGTCATAATGGTCCATATGTGAGGACCAGAGTCACCAGATCTGGGTGAGGCCCAGTTAGGAGCAGAGTCACAAGTTCCAGTTGAGGCGAAGAAGGAGTCCACAGCAATCAGGTCCAGGTGGGGATCAAAGTCACCAGGAATGGGTGAGGCCCAGATGGGTACCAGATTCACCAGGTCCAGGTGATTCCCAGGTGGTGACAAGGGTTACCAGTTCTGGGTGAGGACCAGGTAAGGACCAGATTCCCCAGGTCCAAGTGAGGCCCACGTGAGACCTGTGTCACCAGGTATGGGTGAGGCCCAGGTGGGAAGTCCACTCACCAGGTCTAGGTGAGGCCAACCTGCAGGCCATGCAGAGGAACCATGTCCCGATGATGCCCAGGTAGGGACCAGATTTACGTGGTCCAGGTGACGCCAACCTGCAGGCCATGCAGAGAAACCGTGTCCCGATGATGCCCAGATAGGGACCAGAGGTACCAGGTCAAGAAGAGGCCAACCTGCAGACCATTATGTGGAACCATGTCCCGATATTGCCCACGTAGGGACCAGAGTCACCAGGTCCAAGTGAGGCCCACGTGGGGACCTGTGTCACCAGGCATGGGTAAGATACAGGTGGGAACCCCACTCACCAGGTCAAGATGACCCGAAGATGCCAAGGTAGGGACCAGAGTTACCAGGTCCAGATGAGGCAAACCAGCAAGCCATGCAGTGGAACCATTTCCCGATGATGCCCAGTGAGTGACCAGAGTCATCAGGTCCAAATGAGGCCCAGATGGAGCATATTCACTAGGTCCAGGTGAGGCCCAGTTGAGGACAAGAGTCACCAGATCTGGTTGAGGCCTAGAGGGTTTCCAGAATCACCTGGTCCAGGTGACATCCAGATGGAGACCAGATCACCAGGTCAGGGTGAGGCCCAGAGTGGTCCCAGAGACATCATGTCCAGGTGAGGCTCAGGTGTGGAACAGAGTAACCAGGTACCAATGATGCCCAGGTGAGGACGAGAGTCACCAGGTCTGGGTGACGCACTGATAGGATCAGAGTCACCAGTTCAAAGTGAGGGCAAGAAAGAGTCCAGAGCAAACACGTCCAGGTGGGGATCATAGTCACCAGGACTGGGTTAGGCCCAGATGGGGACCACATTCACCAGGTCTAGGTGAGGCCCAGGTTGTGACAAGATTCCCAGGGTCTGGGAGAAGACCAGGTAAGGGCCAGATTCACCAGGTCCAAGAGGCCCACGTGGGGACCTGAGTCACCAGGTATGGGTGAGGCCCAGGTGGCATCCCACTAACCAAGTCCAGGTGAGGCCAACCTGCAGGTCAGAGTCACCAGATCCAGGTGAGGCCCAGGTATATAAGAGAGTATCCAGGTCCCACTGATGCCCAGGTAAGGTCCAGAGTCAAAAGGTCCAGGAGAGGCCCAAATATGGATCAGAGTCATTGTGTTCCAGGGAAGGCCAGATGGAGACCACAGGAACCAGGTCCAGAAGAGCCCCATATGGGAACCAGAGCCACCAGATCCAGGTGAGGTCCAGGTGGGACCACAGTCACAAAGTCCAGGTGAGCCGCAGGTGGCAACAGGATTCACCAAATCCAGGTGAGGCCCAGGTGGTGTCCAGTCTCCAGATCCAGGTGCGGACAAGCTTAGGACCAGATTCACCAGGCCCAAGTGAATCCCAAGGGGTGACCAGAGTCACCAGGTAAGGGTGAGGACCAGAGTGTGAACCAGAGTAACCAGTTTAGTTTGAGGCTCAGAATGGGACCAGAGGTCCCTGGTCAAATTGAGGCCCAATTGTGGAATAGAGTATCCAGGTCGCAGTGATGCCTGGGTGTGGACCAGAGTCACTAGGGCCATGCAGGCCCAGATGGGGAACAGAATCACTAGGTCCTGGTGAGGCATAGAATAAGACCACTGGTGAATAAGTCACCAGTATCAGGTGAGCGCCTTGTTGGAACCAGAGCCACTCTATCCAGCTGAGTCCCAGGTCCATGTGAGGCCCATGTGAGGACCAGATTCATCAGGTCGAATTGAGGCATAGCTGGGGACAAGAGTCACCAGGTTTGGGTGCGGCCTAGGTGGGGCAAGATTCAGCAGTTCTGAGTTAGGTCAAAATGGGGACGACAGACACCAGGTCCAGGTGAGGCCAAACTGAGGACCAGAGTCACCAGATCGAGGTGAGGCCCAGAGCGGGACGAGAATCACTAGGAACAGGTGAAGCCCCGATGTGGAACTGAGAAACCAGGTGAATGCTGCCCATATGAGGACCTGAGTCACCAGGTCCAGGTGAGCTCCCTGTGGGAACCAGTCATCTCGTCCAGGTGAGGCTCAGGTGGGACCACAGTCACCGGTCCAGGTGAGGCCCAGGTATATAAGAGAGTATCCAGCTCCCAATGATGCCCAAGTAAGGACCAGTGTCAACAGGTACAGGAGAGGCTCAAATATTGTTCAGAGTCATTGTGTTCCAAGTGAGGCCAGTTGGAGACCACAGGAACCAGGTCCAGGAGAGCCCCATATGGGAACCAGAGCCACCAGATCCAGGTGAGGTCCAGGTGGGACCACAGTCACAAGGTCCAGGTGAGGCGCAGGTGGCAACAGGATTCACCAAGTCCAGGTGAGGCCCATGTGGCGACCAGTCACCAGATCCAGGTGCGGACCAGCTAAGGACCAGATTCACCAGACCCTAGTGAAGCCCAAGGGGTGACCAGAGTCACCAGGTAAGGCTGAGGCCCAGAGGGGAACCAGAGTAACCAGTTTAGTTTGAGGCCCAGAATGGGACCAGAAGTCCCTGGTCAAAGTGAGGCCCAGGTGTGGAATAGAGTATCCAGGGTGAGGATCATTGGGTCCATCACCCAATGATGCCTGGGTGAGGACCAGAGGCACTAGGGCCATGCAGGCCCAGATGGGGAACAGAATAACTACGTCCTGGTGAGGCATAGAATAAGACCACAGTCAGCAGTATCAGGTGTGCCCCTTGTGGGAACCACAGCCACTCTATCCAGCTGAGTCCCAGGTACATGTGAGGCACACGTGAGGACCAGATTCATCAGGTCGAATTGAGGCATAGCTGGGGACAAGAGTCACCAGGTCTGGGTGCGGCCTATGTGGGCAAGATTCAGCAGTTCTGAGTTAGGTCAAAGTGGGGACGAGAGACACCAAGTCCAGGTGAGGCCAAACTGAGGACCAGAGTCACCAGATCCACATGCGGTCCATGTTGGAAAGGAGTCACCAGGTCCAGGAGACGTCCTGGGGTGGACCAGAGTCACCAGTTCCAGGTGAAGTCCAGGTGGGGACCAGAGTCACTAGGTCCTGATGAGGCCCAGGTGAGGACCAGAGTTACCAGGTACACGTGAGGCTCCGGTGGGGATCAGAGGCAACATATCCATGTGAGTCTGGCTTGGGGACCATGGTCAACAGGTCTACTTGAGGCCCAGGTGTGGAACACAGTAAGCAGGTCCCGGTGAGTCCCCGGTGGTGACAAGAGTCACCACGTCCAGGTGAGGCCCAGGTGGGGACCAGGATCACCAGGTCCAGGGGAGGCCCTTGAAAGAACCAGAGTCAGCAGTTCGAGGTCAGGCGCAGGTGACAACCAGGGTCAGCAGGTCCAAGTAAGGGGAAAGTGGGGTTCACAGTCACTAGGGCACGGTGACCCCCAGAGGGGGACCAGAGTCACTTGGTCCAGGTGAGGCCACATGTGGAACACAGTCACCGGGTCCCAATTTTGCCCAGTTGAGGACAACCCCACTCACCAGGTCCAGGTGAGGCCAACCTGCAGGCCATGCCTGATACTATATATCGATGATGCCCAGGTAGGGACCAGAGTCACCAGGTCCAAATGAGGCCCAGATGGTGTATATTCACTAGGTCCAGGTGAGGGCCAGTTGAGGACCAGAGTCACCAGATCACCTTGAGCCCTAGAGGGGTACCAGAATCACCTGGTCCAGTTGACATCCAGATGGGGACCAGAGTCACCAGGTCAGAGTGAGTCCCAGAGAGGTTCCAGAGTCATCATATCCAGGTGAGGCTCAGGTGTGGAACAGAGTACCAAGGTATCAATGATGCCCAGGTGAGGACCAGAGTCACCAGATCTGGGAGACGCACAATAGGATCAGAGTCACCAGTTCCAGGTGAGACCAAGAAAGCGTCCACAGCAATCAGGTCCATGTGGGAACAAAGTCATCAGGACTGGGTGAGGCCCAAATGGGGACTAGATTCACCAGTTCCTGGTGAGGCCCAGGTGGTGACCAGAGTCCCCGGGTCTGGGAGAGGACCAGGTAAGGCCCAGATTCACCAGGTCCAAGAGACCAACATGAGGACCTGAATCACCAGGTGTGGGTGAGGCCCAGGTGGCAACCCCACTCACCAGGTCCAGGTGAGGCCAACCTGCAGGCCAGAGTAACCAAATGCAGGTGAGGCCGTTGTGGGTACCGGACTCACCAGGTAAATATGAGTCTAAAAGAACACCACAGTCACCAGGTCCAGCTGTGGTTCATGTGGGAACGAGAGTCACCAGGTCCAGGTGAGACCCAGGTGGGGACCACAGTCACCAGGTCCTGATTGAGGCCTAGTTGGGGGGACCAGAGTCATCAGGACCAGTTGAGGCCAAAGTGCGGAGCAAAGTTATCATGTCCAGGTGAGGCCCAGGTGGGGAACACAGTAACCATGTCCCATTGATGCCAGGTGGGAAAAGAGTCACAAGGTCCAGACGAAGCCTAAGTTTGGAGTAGATTCACCAGGTCCTGTTGAGGCCCAGCTGAGGACCAGTGTCCCCAGCTCCGGTAGTGACACCCGGTTCTGGTGATATCCAGGTGGGGACCAGAGTCACCAGATCCAGGTGAAGCCCAGGTGGGGACCAGAGTCACTAGGTCCAGATGAGGCCCAGATGAGGGCCAGAGTTACCAGGTACACGTGAGGCCCCGGTGTGGATCAGAGGCAATAGGTCATGTGAGGCCGGCTTGGGGACCATGGTCAACAAGTCTACTTGATGCCCAGATGTGGAACACAGTCAGCAGGTCCAGGTGAGTATGCGGTTGTGACATGAGTCACCACGTCCAGGTGAGTCCCAGGTGGGGACCAGGATCACAAGGTACAGGGTAGGCCCTTGAAAGTACCAGAGTCAACAGTTCGAGGTCAGGCGCAGGTGGCAACCAGGGTCAGCAGGTCCAAGTCAGGGCAAACTTGGGTTCACAGTCACTAGGGCGTGGTGAGTCCCAGAGGGAGACCAGAATCACCTGGTCCAGGTGAGGTCCAGTTGTGGAATACAGTCAACGGGTCCCAATTTTGCCCAGTTGAGGACCATGGTCAACAGGGCCAGGTGAGGCCCAGATGAAGACCAGAGTCCCCAAAGCAGGTGAGGCCCTGGTGGGGACCAGAGTCATGAGTTACAAGAGAAGCTAGAAACACTGCAGCCACCAGGTCTGCATGATGTCCTTGTGGGAACGACAATCACCAGTTACAGGTGAGGACAAAGTGGGGATCCGACTCACCATGTCCAGGTGAGACCCAGGTGGGAACCAGTGTCACCATGTCCAGGTGTGGACCAGGTGAAGACCAGAGTTAATAGGTCTGCGTGGGTCACTGTTAGTGAACAGTGTAATCATATCCTGACGCTACCCAGGTGGGGAACAGAGACACCAGGTCCAGGTGAGGCCCAGGTGGGACCAGAGACCTGAGGTCCAGGTGAGGTCCCCATGGGAACCACAGTCACCAGGTCAGGTGAGGCCATGCTTAGGATCAGAGTCACCAGTTACAGGTGAGGCCCAGGTGGAGCCAGAGTCACCTGGTACATAAGAGGCCAAAGTCAGGACCAGAGTTACCAGGATCAGGTCAGTCCCAGTGGGGAATAGAGTAACCGTTTCCCGAGGATGTACAGGTAAAACCATAGTCACCATGCCCAGATGCGGCGCAGGTGGGGAACATGTTCACTAGGTCCCCGTGATGACCTGTTGAGACCCAGAGTCACCATGTCAATTTGAGGCCTAGAGGGGTACCAGATTCACCTGGTCTAGGTGACATCCAGATGGGGACCAGAGTCAACATGTCAGGCTGAGGTCCAGAGGGGATCCAGAGTCATCATGTCCAGGTGAGGCTCACGTGTGGAAAAGAGTATCCAGGTCATAATGGTCCACAGGTGAGGACCAGAGTCACCAGATCTGGGTGAGGCCCAGTTAGTATCAGAGTCACCAGTTCCAGGTGAGGCCAAGAAGGTGTCCACAGCAATCAGGTCCAAGTGGGGAACAAAGTCACCAGGACTGGGTGAGGCCCAGGTGGGGACCAGATTCACCAGGTTCAGGTGAGGCCCAGGTGGTGACCAGAGAACCCGGTTCTGGGTGAGGACAAGGTAAGGACCAGATTCACCAGGTCCAAGAGGCCCACGTGGGGACCTGAGTCACCAGGTATGGGTGAGGCCCAGGTGGCAACCCCACTCACCAGGTCCAGGTGAGGCCAACCTGCAGGCCAGAGTCAACAGATCCATGTGAGGCCCTAGGGGACCGGAGTCACCAGGTAAATGTGTCTACCAGAACAAAACAGTCACCAGGTCCAGGTGTGGTTCATGTAGGAACGAGAGTCACCAGGTTTGGCTGTGGCCTAGGTGGGGCAAGATTCAGCAGTTCTGAGTTAGGTCAAAGTGGGACGAGAGACACCAGGTCCAGGAGAGGCGAAACTGAGGACCAGAGGCACCAGATCCAGGTGAGGTCCATGTAGGAAAGACTGTCACCAGGTCCAGGAGAGGTCCAGGTGGGGACCAGAGTCACCAGATCCAGGTGAAGCCCAGGTGGGGACCAGAGTCACTAGGTCCAGGTGAGGCCCGGATGAGGGCCAGAGTTACCAGGTACACGTGAGGCTCCGGTGAGGATCAGAGGCAACAGGTCCATGTGAGGCCGGCTTGGGGACCATGGTCAACAAGTCTACTTGAGGCTCAGATGTGGAACACAGTAAGCAGGTCCAGGTGAGTACACGGTTGTGACATGAGTCACCACGTCCTGGTGAGTCCCAGGTGGGGACCAGGATAACAAGGTACAGAGTAGTCCCTTGAAAGTACCAGAGTCAACAGTTCGAGGTCAGGCGCAGGTGGCAACCAGGGCCAGCAGGTCCAAGTCAGGGCAAAGTTGGGTTCACAGTCACTAGGGCACGGTGAGACCCAGAGGGAGACCATAATGACTTGGTCCAGGTGAGGTCCAGTTGTGGAACACAGTCACCGGGTCCCAATTTTGCCCAGTTGAGGACCATGGTCAACAGGGCCAGGTGAGGCCCAGATGGAGACCGGAGTCCCCAAAGCAGGTGAAGCCAAGGTGGAGACCACAGTCATCAGATCCAGGGTAGTCTCAGGTGCAGACCAGAATGACCAGGTCCACTTGAGGTGCAGGTGGCAACCACACTCACCAGGTCCCTGTGAGGCCCTGGTGGGGACCAGAGTCACGAGGTACATGAGAAGCTAGAAACACTGCAGCCACCAGGTCCACATGATGTCCATGTGGGATCGAGAATCATCAGTTACAGGGGAGGACCAGGTGGGTATCCGACTCACCATATCCAGGTGAGACCCAGGTGGGAACCAGTGTCACCATGTGCAGGAGTGGCCCAGGTGAAGACCAGAGTTGATAGGTCCGGCTGGGTCACTGTTAGTGAACAGTGTAACCATATCCTGATGCTACCCAGGTGGGTACCAGAGACAACAGGTCCTGGTGAGGCCCAGGTGGGACCAGAGACATGAGGTCCAGGTGAGGTCCCCATGGGAACCACAGTCACCAGGTCAGGTGAGGCCATGCTTATGCTCAGAGTCACCAGTTACAGGTGAGGCCCAGGTGGAGCCAGAGTCACCTGGTACAGAAGAGGCCAAAGTCAGGACGAGAGTTATAAGGAACAGGTCAGTCTCATTGGGTAATACAGTAACCATGTCCCGATGATGTCCAGGTAGAACCAGAGTCACCAGGTCCAGGAAATGCTAACCTGAAGGCCATGCAGTGCAACCATGACCCGATGATGCCCAGGTAGGGACCAGAGTCACCAGGTCCAAATGGCCCAGATGGAGCATATTCACTAGGTCCAGGTGAGACTCAGTTGAGGACCGGAGTCACCAGATCTGGTTGAGGCCTAGAGGGGTTCCAGAATCACCTGGTCCAGGTGACATAAAGATGGGTCCAGAGTCACTAGGTCAGGGTGACTCCCAGAGTGGTTCCAGAGTCTTCATGTCCAGGTGAGGCTCAGGTGTGGAACAGAGTCACCAAGTACCAAACACGCACAGGTGAGGACCAGAGTCACCAGATCTGGGTGACGCGCAGATAGGATCAGAGTCACCAGTTCCAGGTGAGGCCAAGAAAGAGTCCACAGCAATCAGGTCCAGGTGGGGAACAAAGGCACCAGGACTGCGTGAGGCCCAGATGGGGACCAGATTCACCAGGTCCAGGTGATTCCCAGGTGGAGACCAGGGTTAAAAGTTCCTGGTGAGGACCAGGTAAGGACCAGATTCACTAGTCCAAGTGAGGCCCACGTGTGGACCTGTGTAACCAGGTATGGGTGAGGACCAGGTGTCAACCACACTCATCAGTTCCAGGTGTGGCCAACCTGCAGGCCATGCAGAGGAACCATTTCCTGATGATGCTCATGTAGGGACTAGAGTCACCAGGTCCAGGAGAGGTCCAGGTGGGAACCAGAGTCACCAGATCCAGATGAGGCAGAGGTGGGGAGCATGTTCAATAGGTCCCGGTGAGGCCCAGTTGAGGACCAGCGTCAGCAGGTCAACTTGAGGCCTAGAGGGGTACCAGATTCACCTGGTCTAGGTGACATCCAGATGGGGACCAGAGTCACCATGTCAGGCTGAGGTCCAGAGTGGTTCCAGAGTCATCATGTCCAGGTGAGGCTCAGGTGTGGAACAGAATATCCAGGTCATAATGGTCCACATGTGAGGACCAGAGTCACCAGATCTGGGTGAGGTCCAGTTAGTATCAGAGTCACAAGTTCCAGGTGAGGCCAAGAAGGAGTCCACAGCAATCAGGTCTAGGTGGGGAACAAAGTCACCAGGACTGGATGAGGCCCAGATTGGGACCAGATTCACCAGGTCCAGGTGATTCCCAAGTGGTGACCAGAGTTACCAGTTCCGGGTGAGGACAAGTTAAGGACCAGATTCACCAGGTCCAAGTGAGGCCCATGTGGGGCCCTTGTCACCAGGCATGGGTGAGGCACAGGTGACAAACCCACTCACCAGTTCCACGTGAGGCCAACCTGCAGCCCATGCAGAGGAACCATGTCCCGATGATGCCCAGGTAGGGACTAGAGTTACGAGGTCCCCGTGAGGCCAACCTACAGGCCATGCAGTGGAACCATGTCCCGATGATGCCCAGGTAGGGACGACAGTCACCAGGTCCAAATGAGGCCCAGATGGCGCATATTCAGTAGGTCCAGGTGAGGCCCAGTCGAGGACCAGAGTCACCAGGTCTAGTTGAGGCCTAGAGGGGTACCAGAATCACCGGGTCCAGGTGACATCCCGATGGGTCCAGAGTCACCAGGTGAGGGTGAGGCCCATAGAGGTTCAAGAGTCATCATGTCCAGGTGAGCCTCAGGTGTGGAACAGTGTCACCAGGTACAAATGATGCTCAGGTGAGGACCAGAGTCACCAGGTCTGGGTGACGCGCAGATAGGATCAGAGTCACCATTTCCAGGTGAGGCCAAGAAAGAGTCTACAGCAATAAGGTACAGGTGGGGAATAAAGTCACTAGGACTGGGTGAGGCCCAGATGGGGACCAGATTCACCAGGTCCAGGTGAGGCCCAGGTGGTCACCAGAGTCCCCGGTTCTAAGAGGACCAAGTAAGGACCAGATTCACCAGGTCCAAGAGGCCCACGTGGGGACCTGAGTCACCAGGTATGGATTAGGCCCAGGTGGCAACCCCACTCACCAGGTCCAGGTGAGGCCAACCTGCAGGCCAGAGTCACCAGATCCATGTGAGGCCCAAGTGGAGACGGGAGTCACCAGGTAAATGTGAGTTCCAAGAACACCACAGTCACCAGGTCCAGGTGTGGTTCATGTGGGAACGAGAGTCACCAGGTCCAGGTGAGACCCAGGTGGGGACCAGTCACCAGGTCCAGATTGAGGCCGAGGTGGGGGGACCAGAGTCATCACGACCAGTTGAGGCCAAAGTGTGGAGCAAATTTGTCATGTCAGGTGAGGCCCAGGTGGGGAACAGAGTAACCATGTCCCATTGATGCCAGGTGGGAAAAGAGTCACAAGGTCCAGACGAGGCCTAAGTGAGGAGTAGATTCACCAGGTCCCGTTGAGCCCCAGTTGTGGACCAGTGTCCCCAGCTCCGGGTGAGTCCCAGAGGGGGACCAGAGTCACCCGGTTCTGGTGATATCCAGGTAGGGACCAGAGTCAGCAGGTCAGGGTGAGGCCCAGAGGGGGACGAGAGTCACTAGGTCCAGGTGAGGCTCCGATGTGGAACTGAGAAACCAGGTCCCATGATGCCCATATGAGGATCTGAGTCACCAGGTCCAGGTGAGGTCCCTGTGGGAACCAGTCACCCCGTCCAGGTGAGGTCCCGATGGGAACCACAGACACCAGGTCAGGTGAGGCCATGCTTAGGATCAGAGTCACCAGTTACAGGTGAGGCCCAGGTGGAGCCAGAGTCACCTGGTACAGAAGAGGCCAAAGTCAGGACCAGAGTTACCAGGAACAGGTCAGTCCCATTCGGGAACAGAGTAACCATGTCCCGATGATGCCCAGGTAGAACCAGAGTCACCAGGTCCAGATGAGGTGCAGGTGGGGAGCATATTCACTAGGTCCCGGTGAGGCCCAGTTGAGAACCAGAGTCTCCAGGTCTAGTTGAGGCCTAGAGGGGAACCAGATTCACCTGGTCTAGGTGATATTCAGATGGGGACCAGAGTCACCATGTCAGGGTGTGGCCCAGAGGGGATCCACAGTCACCATATCCTGGTGAGTCTCAGGTGTGGAAGAGAGTATCCATATCAAAATGATCCACAGGTGAGGAGCAGAGTCACCAGATCTGGGTGAGGCCCAGTTAGGATCAGAGTCACCAGTTCCAGGTTAGTCCAAGAAGGAGTCCACAGCAATCAGGTCCAGTTGGGGAACAAAGTCACCAGGACTGGGTGAGGCCCAGATGGGGACCAGATTCACCCGGTCCATGTGATTCCCCGGTTGGTGACCAGAGTTACCCGTGCCGGGTGAGGACCAGGTATGGATCAGATTAACCAGGTCCAAGTGAGGCCCACGTTGGGACCTGTGTCACCAGGTATGTGTGAGGCCCAGTTGGCACCCCGAATCACCAGGTCCAGGTGAATCCAACGTGCGGGCCATGCAGAGGAACCGTGTCCCGATGATGCCCAGGTAGGGACCAGAGTTACCAGGTCCACATGAGGCCAACCTGCAGGCCATGCAGTGGAACCATGTCCCGATGATGCCCAGGAAGAGACCAGAGTCACCAGGTCCAAATGATGCCCAGATGGAGCATATTCATTAGGTCCAGGTGAAGCCCATTTGAGGACCAGAGTCACCAGATCTGTTTGAGGCCTAGAGGGGTGCCAGAATCAGCTGGTCCAGGTGACATCCAGAAGGGGACCAGAGTGACCAGGTCACGGTGAGGCCAAGAGAGGATCTAGAGTCATCATGTCCAGGTGAGGCTCAAGTGTGGAACAGAGTCACCAGGAACCAATGTTGCCCATGGGAGGACCAGAGTCACCAGATCTGGGGGATGCGCAGATAGGATCAGAGTCACCAGTTCCAGGTGAGACCAAGAAAGAGTCCAAAGCAATAAGGTCCAGGTGGGTAACAAAGTCACTAGGACTATGTGAGGCCCAGTAGGGACCAGATTCAGCAGGTCCAGGTGAGGCCCAGGTGGTTACCAGAGTCCCCGGGAGTGGGAGATGACCAGGTAAGGACCAGAGTCAACAGGTCCAAGAGAGCCACGTGGGAACCTGAGTCACCGGTATGGTTGAGGCCCTGGTGGCAACCCCACTCACAAGGTCCAGGTGAGGCCAACCGCCAGGCCAGAGACACCAGATCCAGGTGAAGCCCTAGTGAGGACCAGAGTCAACATTTAAATGTGAGTCTACAAGAACAGGACAGTCACCAGGTCCAGGTGTGTTTCATGTGGGAACGAGAATCACGAGGTCCAGGTGCGACCGAGGTGGGGACCACAGTCACCAGGTCCAGATTGAGTCCTAGGTGGGGGACCAGTGTCATCAGGACCAGTTGAGGCCAAAGTGTGGAGCCAAGTTATCATGTCCAGGTGAGACCCAGGTGGGGAAGAGAGTAACCATGTCCCATTGATGCCAGGTGGGAAAAGAGTCACAAGGTCCAGACGAGGCCTAAGTGAGGAGTAGATTCACGAGGTCCCGTTGAGGCCCAGTTGAGGACCAGTGTCCCCAGCTCCGGGTGAGTCTCAGAGGGGGCCCAGAGTCACCCGGTTCTGGTGATATCCAGGTGGGGACCAGAGTCACCACGTCAGGGAGAGGCCCAGAGGGGGACGAGAATCACTAGGTCCAGGTGAGGCCCCGATGTGGAACTGAGAAACCAGGTCCCATGATGCCCATATGAGGCCCTGAGTCACCAGGTCCAGGTGAGGTCCTGTGGGAACCAGTCACCTCGTCCAGGTGAGGCCCAGGTGGGACCACAATCACCAGGTCCAGGTGAGGCCCAGGTATATAAGAGAGTATCCAGGTCCCAATGATGCCCAGGTAAGGACCAGAGTCAACAGGTCCAGGAGAGGCCCAAATATGGATCAGAGTCATTGTGTTCTAGGTGAGGCCAGATGGAGACCACAGGAACCAGGAGGAGGAGAGCGCCATATGGGAACCAGAGCCACCAGATCCAGGTGAGGTCCAGGAGGGACCATAGTCTCAAGGCCCGGTGAGGCGCAGGTGGCAACAGGATTCACCAAGTCCAGGTGAGGCCCAGGTGGCGACCAGTCACGAGATCCAGGTGCGGACCAGCTAAGGACCAGATTCACCAGGCCCAAGTGAATCCCAATGGTTGACCAGAGTCACCAGGTAAGGGTGAGGCCCAGAGGGGGAACCAGAGTAACCAGTTTAGTTTGAGGCCCAGAATGGGACCAGAGGTCCCTGGTCAAAGTGGGGCCCAGGTGTGGAATAGAGTATCCAGGTCCCAATGATGCCTGGGTGAGTACCAGAGTCAATAGGGCCATGCAGGCCCAGATGGGGAACAGAATCACTATGTCCTGTTGAGGCATAGAATATAAGACCACAGTCAGCAGTGTCAGATGAGCCCCTTGGGGGAACCAGAGCCACTCTATCCAGCTGAGTCCCAAGTCCATGTGAGGCCCACGTGAGGACCAGATTCATCATGTCGAATTGAGGCATAGCTGAGAGAAGAGTCACCAGGTCTGGGTGCGGCATATGTGGGGCAAAATTCAGCAGTTCTGAGTTAGGTCAAAGGGGGGACGAGAAACACAAGGTCCAGGTGAGGCCACACTGAGGACCAGAGTCACCAGATCCAGGTGAGGTCCATGTTGGAAAGAGAGTCACCAAGTCCAGGAGAGGTCCAGGTGGGGACCAGAGTCACCAGATCCAGGTGAAGCCCAGCTGGGGACCAGAGTCACCAGATCCAGGTGAAGACCAGGTGTGGACCAGAGTCACTAGGTCCAGATGAGGCCCAGGTGAGGACCAGAGTTACCAGGTACACGTGAAGCCCCGGTGGGGATCAGAGGAAACAGGTCCATGTGAGGCCGGCTTGGGGACCATGGTCAACAGGTTTACTTGAGGCCCAGGTGTGGAACACAGTAACGAGGTCCAGGTGAGTCCCCGGTGGTGACAAGGGTCACCACGTACAGATGAGGCCCAGGTGGGGACCAGGTACACCAGGTACAGGAGAGGCCCTAAAAAGAACAGGAGTCAATAGTTTGAGGAAAGTCGCAGGTGGCAACCAGGGTCAGTAGGTCCAAGTCAAGCCAAAGTGGGGTTCACAGTCACTAGGGTACGGTGAGACACAGAGGGGGACCAGAGTCACCTGGTCCAAGTGAGGTCCAGTTGTGGAACACAGTCACCGGGTCCCAAATTTGCCCAGTTGAGGACCATGGTCAACAGGGCCAGGTGAGGCCCAGATGGGGACCGGAGTCCCCAAATCCAGGTGAAGCACAGGTGGGGACCACAGTCACAAGATCCAGGGTAGTCTCAGGTGCAGACCAGAATCACCAGGTCCAGGTGAGGTGCAGGTGGCAACCACACACACCAGGTCCCGGTGAGGTCCTAGTAGGGACCAGAGTCACGAGGTACATGAGAATTTAGAAACACTGCAGTCACCAGGTCCACTTGATGTCCATGTGGGAACGAGAATCACCAGTTACAGGTGAGGACCAGGTGGGTATCCGACTCCCCATGTCCAGGTGAGACCCAGGTGGGAACCAGTGTCACCATGTCCAGGTGTGGCCCAGGTGAAGACCAGAGTTAATAGTTTCGGCTGGGTCACTGTTACTGAACAGTGTAACCATATCCTGATGCTACCCAGGTGGGTACCAGAGACACCAGGTCCTGGTTAGACCCAGGTGGGACCGGAGACATGAGGTCCAAGTGAAGTCCCGATGGGAACCACAGTCACCAGGTCAGGTGAGGCCATGCATAGGATCAGAGTCACCAGTTACAGGTGAGGCCCAGGTGGAGCCAGAATCACCTGGTACAGAAGAGGCCAAAGTCAGGACCAGAGTTACCAGTATCAGGTCAGTCCCATTGGGGAGTAGAGTAACCATGTCCCGATGATGCCCAGGTAGAACCAGAGTCACCAGGTCCAGATGAGGCGCAGGTATGGAGCATGTTCACTAGGTCCCAGTGAGGCCCAGTTGAGGACCAGAGTCACCAGGTCAAGTTGAGGCCTAGAGTGGTACCATTATCACCTGGTTCAGGTGACATCCAGATGGGGACGAGAGTCACCAGGTCAGGGTGAGGCCCACAGAGGTTCCAGAATCATAATGTCGAGGGGAGCCTCTGGTGTGGAATACAGTATCCATGTCATAATGGTCCACAGGTGAGGACCAAAGTGACCAGATCTGGGTGACGCGCAGATAGGATCAGAGTCACCATTTCCAGGTGAGGCCAAGAAAGAGTCCACAGCAATCAGGTCCAGGTGGGGAACAAAGTCACCAGGACTGGGTGAGGCCCACATGGGGACCATATTCACCAGCTCCAAGTAAGGCCCAGGTCGTGACCAGATTCCCCTCGTCTTGGAGAGGACCAGGTAAGGACCAGATTCACCAGTTCCAAGAGGCCCACGTGGGGACCTGAGTCACCAGGTATGGGGTGGCAACCCCACTCACCTGGTCCAGGTGAGGCCATCCTGCAGGCCAGAGTCACCAGATCCATGTGAGACCCTAGTGGGGACCGGAGTCACCAGGTAAATATGAGTCTACAAGTACACCACAAACACAAGGTTCAGGTGTGGTTCATGTGGGAACGAGAGTCACCAGGTCCAGGTGAGACGCAGGTGGGGACCAGAGTCATCAGGACAAGTTGAAACCAAAGTGTGGAGCAAAGTTATCATGTCCAGGTAAGGCCCAGTGGGGAACAGAGTAACCATGTCCCATTGATGCCAGGTGGGAAAAGAGTCACAAGGTCCAGACGAGGCCTAAGTGAAGAGTAGATTCACCAGGTCCTGTTGAGGCCCAGTTGAGGACCAGTGTCCCCAGCGCCGGGTGAGTCCCAGAGGGAGACCAGAGTCACCCGGTTCTGGTGATATCCAGGTGGGGACCAGAGTCACCAGTCAGGGTGAGGCCAAGAGGGGGACGAGAATCACTACGTCCAGGTGAGTCCCCGATGTGGACCTGAGAACCAGGTCCCATGATGCCCATATGAGGATCTGAGTCACCAGGTCCAGGTGAGTTCCCTGTGGGAACCAGTCACCTCGTCCAGGTGAGGCCCAGGTGGGACCACAGTCACCAGGTCCAGGTGAGGCCCAGGTATATAAGAGAGTATCCAGGTCCCAATGATGCCCAGGTAAGGACCAGAGTCAACAGGTCCAGGAGGGGCCCCAATAAGGATCAGTGTCATTGTGTTCCAGGTGAGGCCAGATGGAGACCACAGGAACCAGGTCCAGGAGAGCCCCATATGGGAACCAGAGCCAGCAGATCCAGGTGAGGTCCAGGTGGGACCACAGTCCCAAGGTCCAGGTGAGGCGCAGGTGACAACAGGATTCACCAAGTCCAGGTGAGGCCCAGGTGGCGACCCGTCACCAGATCCAGGAACGGAACAGCTAAACACCAGATCCACAAGGCCCAAGTGAAGCCCAAGGGGTGACCAGAGTCACCAGGTCAGGGTGAGGCCCAGAGGGGTTCCAGAGTCATCCTGTCCAGGTGAGGCTCAGGTGTGGAACAGAGTATCCAGGCCATAATGGTCCACAGATAAGGACCAGAGTCACCAGATCTGGGTGAGGCCCAGTAAGGATCAGAGTCAGCAGTTCCAGGTGAGGCCAAGTAGGAGTGCACAGCAATCAGGTCCAGGCGGGGAGCAAAGTCACCAGGACTGGGTGAGGCCCAGATGGGGACCAGATTCACGAGGTCCAGGTGATTCCCAGGTTGTGAAAAGAGTTACCAGTTCCGGGTGAGGACCAGGATAGGACCAGATTCACCAGATCCAAGTTAGGCCCACGTGGGGCCTTTGTCACCAGGTATGAGTGAGTCCCAGGTGGCAACCCCACTCACCAGGTCCAGTTGAGGCCAACCTGCAGGCCATGCAGTGGAACCATATCCCGATGATGCCAGGTAGGGACCAGAGTGACCAGGTCCAAATGAGGCCCACATTGAGCATATTCACTAGGTCAAGGTGAGGCCCAGTTGAGGACCAGAGTCACCAGATCTGGTTGAGGCCTAGAGGGGTACCAGAATCACCTGGTCCAGGTGACATCCAGATGGGACCAGAGTCACCAGGTCAGGGTGAGGCCCAGAGAGGTTCCAGAGTAATCATGTCCCGCTGAGGCTCAGGTATGTAACAGAGTCACCAGATACCAATGATGCCCAGGTGAGGACCATAGTCACCATGTCTGGGTGACGCGCAGATAGGATCAGAGTCAAGAGTTCAAGGTGAGTCAAAGAAAGAGTCCACACCAATCAAGTCCAGGTGGGGAACAAAGTCACCAATACTGGGTGAGGCCCAGGTGGGGACCAGATTCACCAGATCCAGATGAGGCCAAGGTGGTGACCAGAGTCCCTGGGTCTGGGAGAGGACCAGGTAAGGACCAGATTCACCAGGTCCAAGAGGCCCACGTCGTGACCTGAGTCACTAGGTATGGTTGAGGCCCAGGTGGCAACCCCACTCACCAGGTGCAGGTGAGGCCAACCTGTAGGCCTGAGTCACCAGATCCAGGTGAGGCCCTAGTGGGCCCGGAGTCACCAGGTAAATATGAGTCTACAAGAACACCACAGTTACCAGGTCCAGGTGTGGTTCATGTGGGAACGAGAGTCACCAGGTCCAGGTGAGACCCAGGTGGGGACCACAGTCACCAGGTCCAGACGAGGCCTAGGTGGGGGGACCAGAGTCATCAGGACCAGTTGAGGCCAAAGTGTGGAGCAAAGTTATCATATGCATTTGAGGCCCAGGTGGTGAACAGACTAACCATGTCCCATTGATGCCAGGTGGGAAAAGAGTCACAAGGTCCAGACGAAGCCTAAGTGAGGAGGAGATTCACCAGGTCCTGTTGAGGTCCAGTTGAGGACCAGTGTCCCCAGCTCCGGGTGAGTCCTAGAGGGGTACCAGAGTCACCTGGTTCTGGTGATATCCAGGTGGGGACCAGAGTCACCACGTCAGGTGAGGTCCAGAAGTGGACGAGAATCACTAGGTCCAGGTGAGGCCCCGATATGGAACTGAGAAACCAGGTCCCATGATGCCCATATGAGGACCAGAGTCACCAGGTCTAGTTGAGGCCTAGAGGGGTACCAGATTCACCTGGTCTAGGTGACATCCAGATGGGGACCAGATCACCATGTCAGGGTGAGGCCCAGAGGGGTTCCAGAGTCATCATGCGCAGGTGGACTCAGGTGTGGAACAGAGTATCCAGGTCATAATTATCCACAGGTGAGGACCAGAGTCACCAGATCTGGGAGAGGCCCAGTGAGGATCAGAGTCAACGGTTCCAGGTGAGGCCAAGAAGGAGTCCACAGCAATCAGGTCCAGGTGGGGAACAAAGTCACCAGGACTGGGTGAGGCCTAGATGGGGACCAGATTCACCAGGTCCAGGTCATTGCCAGGTGGTGACCAGAGTTACCGTTCCGGGTGAGGACCAGGTAAAGATCAGATTCACCAGAACCAAGTGAGGCCCACGTGCGGACCTGTGTCACCAGGTATGGGTGAGGCCCATGTGTCAACGCAACTCACCAGGTCCAGGTGAGTCCAAACTGTAGGCCATGCAGAGGAACCGTTTCCCAATGATGCCCAGGTAGGGACCAGATTTACCAGCTCCAGTTAAGGCCAACCTACAGGCCATGCAGTGGAAACATGTCCCGATTATGCACAGGTAGGGACCAGAGCCACCAGGTCCAAATGAGGCCCAGATGGAGCATATTCACTAGGTCCAGTTGAAGACCAGTTTAGTACCAGAGTCACCAGATCTGGATGAGGCCTAGAGGGGTACCAGAATCACCTGGTCCAGGTGACATCCAGATGGGGACCAGAGTCACCAGGTCAGGGTGAGGCCCAGAGAGGTTCCAGAGTAATCATGTCCCGCTGAGGCTCAGGTGTGGAACAGAATAACCGGGTACCAATGATGCCCAGGTGAGGACCAGAGTCACCAGATCTGGGTGACGCGTGATAGGATCAGAGTCACCAGTTCCAGGTGAGGCCAAGAAAGCGTCCACAGCAATCAGGTCCAGGTGGGGAACAAAGACACCAAGACTGGGTAGGCCCAGATGGGGACCAGATTCACCAGGTCCAGGTGAGGCCCAGGTGGTGACCAGAGTCCCCGGGTCTGGGAGAGGACCAGGTAAGGACCAGATTCACCAGGTCCAAAGGCCCACTTGGGGACCTTGAGTCACCAGGTATGGGTGAGGCCCAGGTGGCAACCCCAATCACCAGGTCCAGATGAGGCCAACCTGCAGGCCAGAGTCACCAGATGCAGGTGAGACCCTAATGGGGACCGGAGACACCAGGTAAATGTGAGTCTACAAGAACACCACAGTCACCAGGTCCAGGTGTGGGTCATGTGGGAACAAGAGTCACCAGGTCCAGGTGAGACCCAGGTGGGGACCACAGTCACCAGGAACAGATTGAGGCCTAGGTGGGGGGACCAGAGTCGTCAGGACCAGTTGAGGCCAAAGTGTGGAGCCAAGTTATCATGTCAAAGTAAGGCCCATGTCGGGAACAGAGTAACCATGTCCCATTGATGCCAGGTGGGAAAAGAGTCACAAGGTCCAGACTAGGCCTAAGTGAGGAGTAGATTCACCAGGTCCTGTTGAGGTCCAGTTGAGGACCAGTGTCCCCAGCTCCGGGTGAGTCCCAGAGTGGGACCAGAGTCACCCGGACTGGTGATATCCAAGTGGGGACCAGAGTCACGAGTCAGGGTGAGGCCCAAGGGGGACGAAAATCACTAGGTCCAGGTGAGGCCCCAATGTTCAACTGAGAAACCCGGTCCCATGATGCCCATATGAGGACCTGAGTCACCAGGTCCAGGTGAGACCCAGGTGGGGACCACAGTCACCAGGTCCAGATTGAGGGCTAGGTGGGGGGACCAGAGTCATCAGGAGCAGTTGAGGCCAAAGTGTGGAGCAAATTTATCATATCCAGGTGAGGCCCAGGTGGGGAACAGAGTAACCATGTCCCATTGATGCCAGGTGGGAAAAGAGTCACAAGGTCCCGGTGAGGCGCAGGTGTCAACAGGATTCACCAAGTCCAGGTGAGGCCCAGGTGGCGACCAGTCACCAGATCCATGTGCGGACCAGCTAAGGACCAGATTCACCAGGCCCAGGTGAAGCCAAAGGGGTGACCAGCGTCACCAGGTAAGGGTGAGGCCCAGAGGGGGAACCAGAGTAACCAGTTTAGTTTGAGGCCCAGAATGGGACCAGAGATCCCTGGTCAAAGTGAGGCCCAGGTGTGGAATAGAGTATCCAGGTCCCAATGATGCCTGGGTGAGGACCAGAGTCTCTAGGGCCATGCAGGCCCAAATGGGGAACAGAATCACTTGGTCCTGGTGAGGCATAGAATAAGACCACAGTCAGCAGTATCAGGTGAGCCCCTTGTGGGAACCAGAGCCACTCTATCCAGCTGAGTCCCAGGTCCATGTGAGGCCCACGTGAGGACCAGATTCATCAGGTCGAATTGAGGCATAGCTGGGGACAAGAGTCACCAGGTCTGCATGCGGCCTATGTGGGGCAAGATTCAGCAGTTCTGAGTTAGGTCCAAGTGAGGACGAGAGACACCAGGTCCATGTGAGACCAAACTGAGGACCAGAGTCACCAGATCCAGGTGAGGTCCATGTTGGACAGAGAGTCACTAGGTCCAGGAGAGGTCCAGGTTGGGACCAGAGTCACCAGATCCAGGTGAAGTCCCGGTGGGGACCAGAGTCAACAGATCCAAGTGAAGCACAGGTGGGGACCAGAGTCACTAGGTCCAGATTAGGCCCAGGTGAGGACCAGAGTTACCAGGTACACGTGACGCCACGGTGGGAATCAGAGGCAACAGCTCCATGTGAGGCCGGCTTGGGGACCATGGTCAACAGGTGTATTTGAGGCCCATGTGTGGAACACAGTAACCAGGTCCAGGTGAGTCCCCGGTGGTGACAAGAGTCACCACGTCCAAGTGAGACCCAGGTGGGGACCAGGATCACCAGGTACAGGGGACGCCCTTGAAAGAACCAGAGTCAACAGTTCGAGGTCAGGCACAGGTGGCAACCAAGGACAGCAGGTCCAAGTCAGGCCAAAGTGGGGTTCAGAGTCATTAGGGCACGGTGAGACCCAGAGGGGGACCAGAGTCACATGGTCCAGGTGAGGTCCAGTTGTGGAACACAGTCACCGGACACCAATTTTGCAGAGTTGAGGACCATCGTCAACAGGGCCAGGTGTGGCCAAGATGGGGACCGGAGTCCCCAAATCCAGGTGAAGCCCAGGTGGAGACCACAGTCACCAGATCCAGGGTAGTCTCAGGTGCAGACCAGAATCACCAGGTCCAGGTGAGGTGCAGGTGGCAACCACACTCACCAGGTCCCGGTGAGGCCCTGGTGGGGACCAGAGTCACGAGTTACATGAGAAGCTAGAAACACTGCAGCCACCAGATCCACATGATGTCCATGTGGGAACGAGAATCACCAGTTACATTGAGGCCCAGGTGGCGATCAGACTCACCATGTCCAGGTGAGACCGAGGTGGTAACCAGTGTCACCATGTCCATGTGTGGTGAGGTGAAGACCAGAGATAATAGGTCCGGCTGGGTCACTGTTAGTGAACAGTGTAACCATATCCTGATGCTACCCAGGTGGGTACGAGAAACACCAGGTCCTGGTGAGGCCCAGGTGAGAACAGAGACATGAGGACCAGGTGAGGTCCCGATGGGAACCACAGTCACCAGGTCTGGTGAGGCCATGATTTGGATCAGAGTCACCAGTTACAGGTTAGGCCCAGGTGGAGCCAGAGTCACCTGGTACAGAAGAGACCAAAGTTAGGAGCAGAGTTACCAGGATAAGGTCAGTCCCAGTGGGGAATAGAGTAACCATGTCCCGATGATGCCCAGGGAGAACCAGTGTCACCAGGTCCAGATGAGGCGCAGGTGGGGAGCATGTTCACTAGGTCCCGGTGAGGCCCAGTTGAGGACCAGAGTCACCAGGTCAAGTTGAGGCCTAGAGGGGAACCAGGTTAACCTCGTCTAGGTGATATCCAGAAGGGGACCAGCGTCACCATGTCAGGGTGAGGCATAGAGGGGATCCAGAGTCATCTTGTCCAGATGAGTCTCAGGTGTGGAGCAGAGTATCCAGGTCATAATGGTCCACAGGTGAGGACCAGAGTGACCAGATCTGGGTGACGCGCAGATAGGATCAGAGTCACCACTTCCAGGTGAGGCCAAGAAAGAGTCCACAGCAATCAGGTCCAGGTGGGGAACAAAGTCACCAGTACTGGGTGAGGCCTAGATGGGGACCAGATTCACCACATCAGGGTGAGGCCCAGAGAGGTTCCAGAGTCATCATGTCCAGGTGAGGCTCAGGTGTGGAACAGAGTCACCAGGTACCAAAGATGCCCGGGTGAGGACCAGAGTCACCAGGTCTGGGTAATGCGCAGATAGGATCAGAGTCACCAGTTCCAGGTGAGGCCAAGAAAGAGTCCACAGCAATCAGATCCAGGTGGGGAACAAAGTCACCAGGACTGGGTGAGGCCCAGATGGGGACCAGATTCACCAGGTCCAGGTGAGGCCCAGGTGGTGACCAGAGACCAAGGGTCTGGGAGACGACCAGGTAAGGACCAGATTCACCAGGTCCAAGAGGCCCACGAGGGGACCTGTGTCCCCAGGTACGGGTGAGGCACAGGTGGCAACGACACTCACCAGGTCTAGGAGAGGCCATCCTTTGCGCCATGCAGAGGAACCCTGTCCCGATGATGCCCATGTAGGAACCAGAGTTACCAGGTCCAGGTGATGCCAACCTGCAGGCCATGCAGAGGAACCATGTCCCGATGATGCCCAGGTAGGGACCAGAGTCACCAGGTCCAGAATCGGCGCAGGTGGGAGCATATTCACTAGGACCCTGTGAGGCCCAGATGCGGACCAGAGTCACCAGGTCTACTTGAGGCCTAGAGGGGTACCAGATTCACCTGGTCGAGGTGACATCCTGATGGGGACCAGAGTCACCATGTCAGCCTCCCCTGGACATGATGACTCTGGGCCAGGTCCTGGTGAGGCCCAGGTGGTACCAGAGACATGAGGTGCAGGTGAGGTCCCGATGGGAAACACAGTCACCAGGTCAGGTGAGGCCATGCTTAGGATCAGAGTCACCAGTTACAGGTGAGGCCCATGTGGAGCGACAGTCACCTGGTACAGAAGAGGCCAAAGTCAGGATCAGAGTTACCAGGTCAGGTCAGTCCCAGTGGGAATAGAGTAACTATGTCCCCATGATGCTCAGGTAGAACCAGAGTCACTAGTTCCAGAAGAGGCGCAGGTGGGCAGCATGTTCACTAGGTCCCGGTGAGGCCCAGTTGAGGACCAAGTCACCAGATCTGGTTGAGTCCTAGAGCGGTACCAGAAACACCTGGTCCTGGTGACATCCAGAAGGGGACCAGAGTCACCAGGTCAGGATGAGGCCCAGAGAGGCCCAGAGTCATCATGTCCAGGGGAGGCTCAGGTGTGGAACAGAGTCACCAGGTACCAATGATGCCCAGGTGAGGACCAGAGTCACCAGGTATGGGTGACGCGCAGATAGGATCAGAGTCACCAGGTCCAGGTGAGGCCAAGAAAGACTCCACAGCAATCAGGTCCAGGTGGGGAACAAAGACACAAGGACTGGGTGAGCCCTAGATGGGGACCAGATTCACCAGGTCCAGGTGAGGCCCAGGTGGTGACCAGACTCCCCGGGTCTAGGAGAGGACCAGGTAAGGTCCAGATTCACCAGGAACAAGAGACCCACGTGGGGACCTGAGTCACCAGGTATGGGTGAGGCCCAGGGATCAACCCCACTCACCAGGTCCACGTGAGGCCAGCCTGCAGGCCAGAGTCACCAGATCCAGGTGAGGTCCTAGTGGGGACCGGAGTCACCAAGTAAATGTGAGTCTACAAGAACACTACAGTCACCAGGTCCAGGTGTGGTTCATGTGGGAACGAGAGACACGAGGTCCAGGTGAGAACCTGGTGGGGACCACAGTCACCAGGTCCAGATTGAGACCTAGGTGGGGGGACCAGAGTCATCGGGACCAGTTGAGACCAAAGTGTGGAGCAGTTTTCATGTCCAGGTGAGGCCCAGGTGGGGAACAGAGTAACCATGTCCCATTGATGCCAGATGGGAAAAGAGTCACAAGGTCCAGATGAGCCTAAGTGAGGAGTAGATTCACCAGGTCCTGTTCAGGCCAGGTTTAGTACCAGTGTCCCCAGCTCCGGGTGAGTCCCAGAGGGGGACCAGAGTCACCCGGTTCTGGTGATATCCAGGTGGGGACCAGAGTCACCACGTCAGGGTGAGGCCCAGTGGGGGACGAGAATCACTAGGTCCAGGTGAGGCCCCGATGTGGAACTAGAAACCAGGTGCCATGATGCCCATATGAGGACCTGAGTCACCAAGTCCAAGTGAGGTCCCTGTGGGAACCAGTGAACTCCTCCAGGTGAGGCCCAGGTGGGACCACAGTCACCAGGTCCAGGTGAGGCCCAGGTATATAAGAGATTATCCAGGTCCCAATGATGCCCAGTTAAGGACCAGAGTCAACAGGTCCAGGAGAGTCCCAAAAATGGATCAGAGTCATTGTGTTCCAGGTGAGGCCAGATGGAGACCACAGGAACCAGGTCCAGGAGAGCCCCATATGGGAACCAGAGCCACCAGATCCAGGGGAGGTCCAGGTGGGACCACAGTCACAAGGTCCAGGTGAGGCGCAGGTGGCAAAAAGATTCACCAAGTCCAGGTGAGACCCAGGTGGCGACCAGTCACCAGATCCAGGTGCGGACCAGCTAAGGACCAGATTCACCAGGCCCATGTGAAGCTCAAGTGGTGACCAGATTTACCAGGTAAGGGTGAGTCCCAGAGGGGGAATCAGAGTAACCAGTTTAGTTTGAGGCACAGAATGGGACCAGAGGTCCCTGGTCAAAGTGAGGCCCAGGTGTGGAATAGAGTATCCAGATCCCAATGATGCCTGGGTGAGGACCAGAGTCACTAGAGCCATGCAGGCCCAGATGGGGAACAGAATCACTAGGTCCTGTTGAGGCATAGAATAAGACCAGATTCAGGGATCCCTGGGTAGCGCAGCTGTTTGGCGCCTGCCTTTGGCCCAGGGTCGATCCTGGAGACCCGGGATCGAATCCCACATCGGGCTCCCGCAGCATGGAGCCTGCTTCTCCCTCTGCCTGTGTCTCTGCCTCTCTCTCTCTCTGTGACTATCATAAATAAATAAAAATTTAAAAAAATTAAAAAAAAAAAGACCAGATTCACCAGTATCAGGTGAGCCCCTTTTGGGAACAAGAGCCACTCTACACAGCTGAGTCCCAGGTCAATGTGAGGCCGAAGGGAGGACCAGATTCATCAGGTAAAATTGAGGCATAGCTGGGGACAAGTGTCACCAGGTCTGGGTGCGGCCTAGGTGGGGAAATATTCAGCAGTTCTGAGTTAGGTCAAAGTGTGGACGAGAGACACCAGTTCCAGGTGAGGCCAAAGTGAGGACCAGAGTCACCAGATCCAGGTGAGGTCCATGTTGGAAAGAGAGTCGCGAGGTCCAGGAGAGGTGCAGGTGGGGGCCAGAGTCACCAGATCCATGTGAAGTCCAGGTGGTGACCAGAGTCCCCAGATCCAGGTGAAGCCCAGGTGGGGACCAGAGTCTCTAGTTGCAGATGAGGCCCAGGTGAGGACCAGAGTTACCAGGTACACGTGAGGCCCCGGGGGGGATCAGAGGCAACAGGTCCATGTGCGGCCGGCTTGGGGTCCATGGTCCACAGGTCTACTTGAGGCCCAGGTGTGGAACACAGTAAGCAGGTCCAAGTGAGTCCCTGGTGGTGACAAGAGTCACCACGTCCAGGTGAGCCCCAGGTGGGGACCAGGATCACCAGGTAGAGGGGAGGCCCTTGAAAGAACCAGAGTCAACAGTTCGAGGTAAGGCGCAGGTTGCAACCAGGGTCAACAGGTCCAAGTCAGGCCAAAGTGGGGTTCACAGTCACTAGGGCACAGTTACCGGGTCCCAATTTTGCCCAGTTGAGTACCATGGTCAACACGGCCAGGAGAGGCCCAGATAGGGACCGGAGTCCCCAAATCCAGGTAAGCCCAGGTTGGGACCACAGTCACCAGATCCAGGATAGTCTCAGGTGCAGACCAGAATCACAAGGTCCAGGTGAGGTGCAGGTGGCAACCACACTCACCAGGTCCCGGTGAGGCCCTGATGGGGACCAGAGTCACGAGGTACATGAGAAGCTAGAAACTCTGCAGCCAAGAGGTCCCCATGATATGTCCATGTGGGAATGAGTATCACCAGTTACAGGTTACTACCAGGTTGGGCTTTGACTCACCATGTTCAGGTGAGACCCATGTGGGAACCAGTGTCACCATGTCCAGGTGTGGCCCAGATGAAGACCAGAGTCAATAGGTCCAGCTGAGTCACTGTTAGTGAACAGTGTAACCATATCCTGATGCTACCCAGGTGGGTACCAGAGACACCAGGTCCTGGTGACGCCCAGGTGGGACCAGAGTCATGAGGTCCATTTGAGGTCCAGTTGTGGAACACAGTCACCGGGTCCCAATTTTGCCCAGTTGAGGACCATGGTCAACAGGGCCAGGTGAGGTCCAGATGGGGACCGGAGTCCCCAAATCCAGGTGAATCCCAGGTGGGGACCACAGTCACCAGATCCACAGTAGTCTCACGTGCAGACCAGGATCATGTTGGTCCAGGTGAGGTGCAGGTGGAAACCACACTCACCAGCTCCTGCTGAATAGAGTAACCATGTCCCGATGATGCCCAGGTAGAACCAGAGTCACCAGGTCCAGATGAGGCACAGGTGGGGAGCATGTTCACTAGGTCCCCGTAGGCCCAGTTGAGGACCAGAGTCACCAGGTCAAGTTGAGGCCTAGAGGGGTACCAGATTCACCTGGTCTAGGTGACATAGAGATGGAGACCAGAGTCACCATGTCAGGCTGAGGCCCAGAGGGGATCCAGAGTCATCATATCCAGGTGACGCTCAGGTGTGTAACAAAGTATCCAGGTCATAATGGTCCACAGGTGAGGACCAGAGTCATCAGATCTGGGTGAGACCCAGTTAGGATCAGAGTCACCAGTTCAAGGTGAGGCTAAGAAGGAGTCCACAGCAATCAGGCCCAGGTGGGGAACTAAGTCACCAGGACTAGGTGAGGCCCAGAGGGGGACCAGATTCACCAGGCCCAGGTGATTCCCAGGTGGTGACCAGAGTTACAAGTTCCGGGTGAGGACAAGGTAAGGACCAGATTCACCAGGTCCAAGTGAGGCCCACGTGGGACCTGTGTCACCAGGTATGGGTGAGGCAAGGTGGCAACCCCACTCAGCAGGTCCAGGTGAGGGCAACCTGCAGGCCATGCAGAGGAACCTAGTCCCGATGATGCCCAGGTTGGGACTAGTGTTACCAGGTCCAGGTGAGGCCAACCTACAGGCCATGCAGTGGAACCATGTCCCGATGATGCCCAGGTAGGGACCAGAGTTACCAGGCCCAGGTGAGGCCAACCTGCAGGTCATGCAGTGGAGACATGTCCCGATGATGCCCAGGAAGGGACAAGAGTAACCAGGTCCAAATGAGCCCCAGATGGAATGTATTCACTATGTCCAGGTGAGGCCCAGTTGAGGACCAGAGTCACCAGATCTGGATGAGGCCTAGAGGGGTACCAGAATCACCTGGTCCAGGTGACATCCAGATGGGGACCAGAATCACCAGGTCAGGGTGAGGCCCAGAGAGGCTCCAGAGTCATCATGTTCAGGTGAGGCTCAGGTCTGGAACACAGTGTCCAGGTCATAATGGTCCATATGTGAGGACCAGAGTGACCAGATCTGGTGACGCGCAGATAGGATCAGAGTCACCAGTTCCAGGTGAGGCCAAGAAAGAGTCCACAGCAATCAGGTCCAGGTGGGGAACACAGTCACCAGGAATGGGTGAGGCCCAGATGGGGACCAGATTCAACACGTCCAGGTGAGGCCCAGGTGGTGTCCAGAGTCCCCGGGTCTGGGAGTGGACCAGGTAAGGACCAGATTCACCAGGTCCAAGAGGCCCACGTGGGGAACTGAATCACCAGGTATGGGGTGGCAACCCCACTCACCAGGTCCAGGTGAGGCCAACCTTCAGGCCAGAGTCACCAGATCCACGTGAGGCCCTAGTGGGGACCGGAGTCACCAGGTAAATGTCCGTCTACAAGAACACCACAGTCCAGGTCCAGGTGTGGTTCATGTGGGAACGAGAGTCACCAGGTCCAGGTGAGAACCATGTGGGGACCAGAGTCACCAGGTCCAGATAGAGGCCTAGGTGGGGGGACCAGAGTCAACAGGACCAGTTGAGGTCAAAGTGTGGAGCAAAGTTATCATGTCCAGGTGAGGCCCAGGTGGGGAACAGAGTAACCATGTCCCATTGATGCCAGGTGGGAAAAGAGTCACAAGGTCCCGGTGAGGCGCAGGTGGCAACAGGATTCACCAAGTCCAGGTGAGGCCCAGGTGGCGACCAGTCACCAGATCCATGTGCGGACCAGCTAAGGACCAGATTCACTAGGCCCAAGTGAAGCCCAAGGGGTGACCAGATATACCAGGTAAGGGTGAGGCCCAGAAGGGGAACCAGAGTAACCAGTTTATTTTGAGGCCCAGAATGGGACCAGAGGTCCCTGGTCAAAGAGAGGCCCAGGTGTGGAATAGAGTATCCAGGTCCCAATGACGCCCAGGTGAGGACCAGAGTCACCAGGTCTGGGTAATGCGCAGATAGGATCAGAGTCACCAGTTCCAGGTGAGGCCAAGAAAGAGTCCACAGCAATCAGATCCAGGTGGGGAACAAAGTCACCAGGACTGGGTGAGGCCCAGATGGGGACCAGATTGACCAGGTCCAGGTGAGGCCCAGGTGGTGACCAGAGACCACGGGTCTGGGAGATGACCAGGTAAGGACCAGATTCAACAGGTCCAAGAGGCCCACGAGGGGACCTGTGTCCCCAGGTACGGGCGAGGCACAGGTGGCAACCACACTCACCAGGTCCAGGAGAGGCCATCCTTCGAGCCATGCAGAGGAACCCTGTCCCGATGATGCCCATGTAGGAACCAAAGTTACCAGGTCCAGGTGAGGGCAACCTGCAGGCCATGCAGGGGAACCATGTCCCGATAATGCCCAGTTAGGGACTAGAAACACCAGGTCAGGGAGAGGCCCAGAGAGGTTCCAGAGTCATCATGTCCAGGTGAGGCTCAGGTGAGGAACAGAGTCACCAGGTACCAATGATGCCCAGGTGAGGGCCAGAGTCACCAGATCTGGGTGACGCGCAGATAGGTTCAGAGTCACCAGTTCCAGGTGAGGCCAAGAAAGAGTCCACAGCAATCAGGTCCAGGTGGGGAACAAAGTCACCAGTACTGGGTGAGGCCTAGATGGGGACCAGATTCACCACATCAGGGTGAGGCCCAGAGAGGGACGAGAATCACTAGGTCCATGTGAGGCCCCGATGTGGAAGTGAGAAACCAGGTCCCATGATGCCCATATGAGGATCTGAGTCACCAGGTCCAGGTGAGCTCCCTGTGGGAACCAGTCACCTCGTCCAGGTGAGGCTCAGGTGGGACCACAGTCACCGGTCCAGGGGAGACCCAGGTATATAACAGAGTATCCAGCTCCCAGTGATGCCCAAGTAAGGACCAGAGTCAACAGGTACAAGAGAGGCCCAAATATTGTTTAGAGTCATTGTGTTCCAAGTGACGCCAGATGGAGACCACAGGAACCAGGTCCAGGAGAGCCCCATATGGGAACCAGAGCCACCAGATCCAGGTGAGGTCCAGGTGGGACCACAGTCACCAAGTCCAGGTGAGGCCCAGGTGGCGACCAGTCACCAGATCCAGGTGCGGACCAGCTAAGGACCAGATTCACCAGACCCTAGTGAAGCCCAAGGGGTGACCAGAGTCACCAGGTAAGGGTGAGGCCCACAGTGGAACCAGAGTAACCAGTTTAGTTTGAGGCCCAGAATGGGACCAGAAGTCCCTGGTCAAAGTGAGGCACAGGTGTGGAATAGAGTATCCAGGGTGAGGATCATTGGGTCCATCACCCAATGATGCCTGGGTGAGGACCAGAGGCACGAGGGCCATGCAGGCCCAGATGGGGAACAGAATCACTACGTCCTTGTGAGGCATAGAATAAGACCACAGTCAGCAGTATCAGGTGTGCCCCTTGTGGGAACCAGAGCCACTTTATCCAGCTGAGTCCCAGGTACATGTGAGGCACACGTGAGGACCAGATTCATCAGGTGGAATTGAGGCATAGCTAGGGACAAGAGTCACCAGGTCTGGGTGCGGCCTAGTTGGGGCAAGATTCAGCAGTTCTGAGTTAGGTCAAAGTGGGGATGAGAGACACCAAGTCCAGGTGAGGCCAAACTGAGGACCAGAGTCACCAGATCCACATGAGGTCCATGTTGGAAAGGAGTCACCAGGTCCAGGAGAGGTCCTGGGGTGGACCAGAGTCACCAGATCCAGGTGAAGTCCAGGTGGGAACCAGAGTCACTAGGTCCAGATGAGGCCCAGGTGAGGACCAGAGTTACCAGGTACACGTGAGGCCCCGGTGGGGATCAGAGGCAACATGTCCATGTGAGGCTGGCTTGGGGACCATGGTCAACAGGTGTACTTGAGGCCCAGGTGTGGAACACAGTAAGCAGGTCCCGGTGAGGGCCCGGTGGTGACAAGAGTCACCACGTCCAGGTGAGTCCCAGGTGGGGACCAGGATCAACAGGTCCAGGGGAGGCCCTTGAAAGTACCAGAGTCAACAGTTAGGGTCAGGCGCAGGTGGCAACCAGGGTCAGCAGGTCCAAGTATGGCCAAAGTGGGGTTCACAGTCACTAGGACATGGTGACACCCAGAGGGGACCAGAGTCACTTGGTACAGGTGAGGTCACTTGTGGAACACAGTCACCGGTTCCCAATTTTGCCCAGTTGAGGAAAACCCCACTCACCAGGTCCAGGTGAGGCCAACCTGCAGGCCAAGCCGTGATACCATATCCCGATGATGCCCAGGTACGGACTAGAGTCACCAGGTCCAAATGAGGCCCAGATGGGGTATATTCACTAGGTCCAGGTGAGGCCCAGTTGAGGACCAGAGTCACCAGATCACCTTGAGCCCTAGAGGTGTACCAGAATCACCTGGTCCAGGTGATATCCAGATGGGGACCAGAGTCACCAGGTCAGAGTGAGTCCCAGAGAGGTTCCAGAGTCATCATGTCCCGGTGAGGCTCAGGTGTGGAACAGACTAACCAGGTATCAAAGATGCCCAGGTGAGGACCAGAGTCACCAGATCTGGGTGAGGCCCAGTTAGGATCAGAGTCACCAGTTCCAGGTGAGGCCAAGAAGGCGTCCACAGCAATCAGGTCCAGGTGGGGAACAAAGACACCAGGACTGAGTGAGGACCATGTAAGGACCAGATTCACCAGGCCCAGGTGATTCCCAGGTGGGGACCTGTGTTACCAGGTAAGGGTGAGGCCCAGGTGACAACCCCACTCACCAGGTCCAGGTGAGGCCAACCTGCAGGCCATGCAGAGGAACCATGTCCCGATAATGCCCAGGTAGGGAACAGAGTTCCCAGGTCCAGGTGAGGCCAATATGCAGGCCATGCAGTGGAACCATGTCCCGATGATGCCCAGGTAGGGACCAGAGTCACCAGGTCCAAATGAGACCCAGATGGAGAATATTCACTAGGTCCAGTGAGGCCCAGTTGAGGACCACTGTCACCAGATCTGGTTGAGGCTTAGAGGGGTACCAGAATCACCTGGTCCAGGTGACATCCAGATGGGGACCAGAGGCATCAGTTCAGGGAGAGGCCCAGAGTGTTTCCAGAGTCATCATGTCCAGGTTAGGCTCAGGCGTGGAACAGAGTCACCAGGTACCAATGATGCTCAGGTGAGGCCCAGAGTCACCAGATCTGGGTGACGCGCAAATAGGATCAGAGTCACCAGTTCCAGGTGAGGCCAAGAAAGAGTCCACAGCAATGAGGTCCACGTGGGGAACAAAGTCACCAGGACTGGGTGAGGCCCAGATGGGGACCAGATTCACCAGGTCCAGGTGAGGCCCAGGTGGTGACCAGAGTCCCCGGGTCTGGGAGAGGACCAGGTAAGGACCAGATTCACCAGGTCCAAGAGACCAACGTGAGGACATGAATCACCAGGTGTGGGTGAGGCCCAGGTGGCAACCCCACTCACCAGGTCCAAGTGAGGTCAACCTGCAGGCCAGAGTCACCAGATGCAGGTGAGGCCCTTGTGGGTACCGGAATCCCCAGGTAAATGTGAGTCTACAAGAACACCACAGTCACCAGGTCCAGGTGTGATTCATTTGGGAACGAGAGTCACCAGGTCCAGGTGAGTCCCAGGTGGGGACCACAGTCACCAGGTCCTGATTGAGGCCTAGGTGGAGGGACCAGAGTCATCAGGACCAGATGAGGCCAAAGTGCGGAGCAAAGTTATCATGTCCAGGTGAGGCCCAGGTGGGGAACAGAGTAACCATGTCCCGTTGATGCCAGGTGGGAAAAGAGTCACAAGTTCCAGACGAGGCCTAAGTGAGGAGTAGATTCACCAGGTCCTGATGAGGCCCAGTTGAGGACCACTGTCCACAGCTCTGGATGAGTCCCAGAGGGGGACCACAGTCACCAGGTTCTGTTGATATCCAGGTTGGGACCAGAGTCACCACGTCAGGGTCAGGCCCAGAGGGGGACCAGAATCACTAGGTCCACTTGAGGCCCCGATGTGGAACTGAGAAACCAGGTCCCATGATGCCCATATGAGGACCTGAGTCACGAGGTCCGGGTGATGTCCCTGTGGGAACCAGTCACCTCGTCCCGGTGCGGTCCAGGTGGGACCACAGTTACCACGTCCAGGTGAGGAACAGGTATATAAGAGTGTACCCAGGTCCCAATGATGCCCATGTAAGTACCGGAGTCAACAGGTCCAGGAGAGGCCCAAATATGAAACAGAGTCATTGTGTTCCAGGTGAGGCCTGATGGAGACCACAGGAACCAGGTCCAGGAAAGCCCCATATGGGAACCAGAGCAACCAGATCCAGGTGAAGTCCAGGTTGGACCACAGTCCCAAGGTCCAGGTGAGGCGCAGGTGACAACAGGATTCACCAAGTCCAGGTGAGGCCCAGGTGGCGACCACTCACCATAAAGAAGTGAGGACAAGCTAAGGACCAGATTCACCAGGCCAAAATGATACCCAAGGGGTGTCCAGAGTCACCAGGTAAGGGTGAGGCCAAGAGGGTGACCAGAGTAACCAGTTTAATTTGAGGCCCAGAGTGCGACCAGAGGTCCCTGGTGAGAGTGAGGCCCAGGTGTCGATTAGAGTATCCAGGTCCCAATGATGCCTGGGTGAGGACCAGAGTCACTAGGGCCATGCAGGCCCAGATGGGGAACAGAATCACTAGGTCCTGGTGAGGCATAGAATAAGACCACAGTCACCAGTATCAGGTGAGCCCCTTGTGGGTAACAGAGCCACTCTATCCAGCTGAGTCCCAGGTCCATGAGAGGCCCACGTGAGGACCAGATTCATCAGGTCGAATTGAGGCATAGCTGGGGACAGGAGTCACCAGATCTGGTTGCGGCCTAGGTGGGGCAAGATTCAACAGTTCTGAGTTAGGTCAAAGTGTGGACGAGAGACACCAGGTCCAGGTGAGGCCAAACTGAGGACCAGAGTCACCAGATCCAGGTGAGGTCCATGTTGGAAAGAGAGTCACCAGGTCCAGGAGAGGTCCAGGTGGGGACAAGAGTCACCAGATCCAGGTGAAGTCCAAGGCGGGACCAGAGTCACCAGATCCAGGTGAATCCCTGGTGGGGACCAGAGTCACTAGGTCCAGATGACGCCCAGGTGAGGAGGACCAGAGTTCCCAGGTACACGTGAGGCCCCGGTGGGTATCAGAGGCAACAGGTCCATTTGAGGCCGGCTTGGGGACCATGGTCAACAGGTCTACTTGAGGCCCAAGTGTGGAACACAGTAACCAGGTCCAGGTGAGTCCCAGGTTGTGACAAGAGTCACCACGTCCAGGTGAGGCCCAGGTGGGGACCAGGATCACCAGGTACAGAGGAGGCCCTTGAAAGAACCAGAGTCAACAGTTCGAGGTCAGGCGCAGGTGGCATCCAGGGTCAGCAGGTCCAAAGCAGGCCAAAGTGGGGTTCACAGTCACTAGGGCACGGTGAGACCCAGAGGGGTGCCAGAGTCACCTGGTCTAGGTGACGTCCAGTTGTGGAACACAGTCACCGGGTTCCAATTTTGCCCAGTTGAGGACCATGGTCAACAGGGCCAGGTGAGGCCCAGATGGGGACTGGAGTCCCCATATCCAGGTGAAGCCCAGGTGGTGACCACAGTTAGCAGATCCAGGGTAGTCTCAGGTGCAGACCATAATCACCAGTTCCAAGTGAGGTGCAGGTGGCAACCACATTCCCCAGGACCCAGTGAGGCCCTGGCAGGGACCAGAGTCACAAGGTACATGAGAAGCTAGAAACACTGCAGCCACCAGGTCCACAAGATGTCCATGTGGGCCGGAGAATCAGCAGTTACACGTGAGGAACAGGTGGGGATCCGACTCACCATGTCAAGTTGAGACCCAGGTGGGATCCAGTGTCACCACGTCCAGGTGTGGCCCAGGTGAAGACCAGAGTTAATAGTTCCGGGTGGGTCACTGTTAGTGAACAGTGTAACCATAACCTGATGCTACCCAGGTGGGTACCAGAGACACCAGGTCCTGGTGAATCCCAGGTGGGACCAGAGACATGAGGTCCAGGTAAGATCCCGATGGGAACCACAGTCACCAGGTCAGGTGAGGCCATGCTTAGGATCAGAGTTACCAGTAACAGGTGAGGCCCAGGTGGAGCCAGAGTGACCTGGTACAGAAGAGGCCAAAGTCAGGACCAGAGTTACTAGGATCAGGTCAGTCCCATTGGGGAATAGAGTAACCATGTCCCGATGATGCCCAGGTAGAACCCGAGTCACCACGTTCAGAGGAGGCGCAGGTGTGGAGCATGTTCACTAGGTCCAGGTGAGGCCCAGTTGAGGACCAGAGTCACCAGGTCTGGTTGAGGACGACAGGGGTCCCAGATTCACCTGTTCTAGGTGACATCCAGATGGGGACCAGAGTCACCATGTCAGAGTGAGGCCCAGAGAGGATGCAGAGTCATCATGTCCAGGTGAGGCTCAGGTGTGGAACAGAGTATCCAGGTCTTAGTGGTCCACAGGTGAGGACCAGAGTCACCAGATCTGGGTGAGGCCCAGTTAGGATCAGAGTCACCAGTTCCAGGTGAGGCCCAAAAGGAGTCCACAGCAATCAGGTCCAGGTGGGGAACAAAGTCACCAGGACTGGGTCAGGCCCAGATGGCGACCAGATTATCCAGGTCCAGGGGATTCCCAGGTGGTGACCAGAATTACCATATTCACCAGGTCCAGGAGGCCCACGTGGGGACCTGAGTCACCAGGTATGGGTGACGCCCAGGTGGCAACCCCACTCACCAGGTCCAGGTGAGGCCAACCTGCAGGCCAGAGTCACCTGATCCAGGTGAGGCCCTAGTGGGGACCGGAGTCACCAGGTAAATGTGAGTCTACAAGACACCACAGTCACCAGGTGCAGATTGAGGCCTAGGTCGGGGAACCAGAGTCATCAGGACCATGTGAGGCCAAAGTGTGGAGCAAAATTATCATTTCCAGGTGAGGCCCAGGTGGGGAACAGAGTAACCATGTCCCTTTGATGCCAGGTGGGAAAAGAGTCACAAGTTCCAGACGAGGCCTATGTGAAGAGTAGACTCATCAGGTCCTGTTGAGGCCCAGTTGAGGACCAGTGTCCACAGCTCCGGAGAGTCTCAGAGGGGGACCAGAGTCACCCGGTTCTGGTGATATCCAGGTGGGGACCAGAGTCACCATGTCAGGATGAGGCCCAGATTGTGACGAGAATCACTAGCTCCAAGTGAGGCCCGATGTGGAACTGAGAAACCAGGTACCATGATGCCCATATGAGGACCTGAGTCACCAGGTCCATGTGAGGTCTCTGTGGGAACCAGTCACCTCGTCCAGGTGAGGCCCAGGTGGGACCACAGTCACCAGGTCCAGGTGAGGCCCAGGTATATAAGAGAGTATCGAGGTCCCAATGATGCCCAGGTAAGGACCAGAGTCAACAGGTCCAGGAGAGGCCCAAATACGGATCAGCGTCATTGTGTTCCAGGTGAGGTCAGATGGAGACCACAGGAACCAGGTCCAGGAGAGCCCCATATGGGAACCAGAGCCACGAGATCCAGGTGAGGTCCAGGTGGGACCACAGTCACAAGGTCCAGGTGAGGCGCAGGTGGCAACAGGATTTAACAAGTCCAGGTGATGCCAGGTGGCGACCATTCACCACATCCAGGCGCGGACCAGCTAAGGACCAGATTCACCAGGCCCAAGTGAAGCCCAAAGGGTGACCAGAGTCACCAGGTAAGGGTGAGCCCCAGAGGGGGAACCAGAGTAACCTGTTTAGTTTGAGGCTCAGAATTAGACCAGAGGTCCCTGGTCAAAGTGAGGCCCAGGTGTGTAATAGCGTATCCAGGGTGAGGATCATTGGGTCCATCACCCAATGATGCCTGGGTGAGGACCAGAGTCACTGGGGCCATGCAGGCCCAGATGGGGAACAGAATCACTAGGTCCTGGTGAGGCATACAATAAGACCACAGTCAGCAGTATCAGCTGAGCCCCTTGCGGGAACCAGAGCCACTCTACAGCTGAGTCCCAGGTCCAGGTGAGGATCCCGTGAGGACCAGATACATTAGGTCGAATTGAGGCATAGCTGGGGACAAAAGTCACCAGGTCTGGGTGCTGCCTAAGTTGGGCTAGATTCAGCAGTTCTGAGTTAGGTCAAAGTGGGGACGAGAGACGCCAGTTCCAGGTGAGGCAAAACTGAGTACCAGAGTCACCAGATCCATGTGAGGTCCATGTTTGAAAGAAAGTCACCAGGTCCGGGAGAGGTCCAGGTGGGGACCAGAGTCACCAGTTCCAGGTGAGGCCAAGAAGGAGTCCAGAGAAATCAGGTCCAGGTGGGGAACAAAGTCACCAGGACTGGGTGAGGCCTAGATGGGGACCAGATACACAAGATCCAGGTGATATCCAGGTGGTGACCAGACTACCAGTTCCGGGTGAGGACCAGGTAAGGACAAGATTCACCAGGTCCAAGTGAGGCCCACGTGGGGACCTGTGTCACCAGGCATAGGTGAGGCCCAGGTGGCAACCCCACTGACCAGGTCCAGGTGAGGCCAACCTGCAGGCCATGCAGTGGAACCATGTCCCGATGATGCCCATGTAGGGACCAGAGTCACCAGGTCCAAAAGAGGCCCAGATGGTGCATATTCACTAGGTCCAAGTGAGGCCCAGTTGAGGACCAGAGTCACCAGATCTGGTTGAGGCCTAGAAGGGTACCAGAATCACCTGGTCCAGGTGACATCCAGATGGGGACCACAGTCACCAGGTCAGGGTTGTCCCAGAGAGGTTCCAGAGTCATCATGTCCAGGTGAGGCTCAGGTGTGGAACAGAGTCACCAGGTCCCAATGATGCTCAGGTGAGGACCAGACTCACCAGGTCTGGGTGAAGCGCAGATAGGATCAGAGTCACCAGATCTTGTTGAGGCCTAGAGGGGTAACAGATTCACCAGGTCCAGGTGAGGCACAGGTGGTGACCAGAGTCCCCGTTTTGGGAAAGGACCAGGTAAGGACCAGATTCACTAGGTCCAAGAGGCCCATGTGGACCTGAGTCACCAGGTATGGGTGAGGCCCAGGTGGCAATAACACTCACCAGGTCCAGGTGAGGCCAACCTGCAGGCCATGCAGAGGAACCATGTCCCGGTGATGCTCAGGTAGGGACCAGATTTACCAGGTCCAGTTGAGGCCAATCTGCAGGCGATGCAGTGGAACCATATCCCGATGATGCCCAGGTAGGGACCAGAGTCACCAGGTCCATATAAGGCCCAGATGGAGCATATTCACTAGGTCCAGGTGAGGCCCAGTTGAGGACCAGTTTCACCATATCTACTTGAGTCTTAGAAGGGTACCAGAATCACCTGGTCCAGGTGATATCCAGATGGGGACGAGAGTCACCAGGTCAGGGGGAGGCCCAGAGTGGTTCCAGAGTCATCGGGTCCAGGTGAGGCTCAGGTGTGGAAGAGAGTCACCAGGTACCAAAGATGCCCAGGTGAGGACCAGAGTCACCAGATCTGGGTGAGGCGCAGATAGGATCAGAGTCACCAGTTGCAGGTGAGGCCAAGAAAGAGTTCACAGCAATCAGGTCCAGGTGGGGAACAAAGTCACCAGACCAGGGTGAGACCCAGATGGGGACCAGATTCACCATGTCCAGGTGAGGCCCAGGTGGGGATAGAGTCCCCGGGTCTCGGAAAGGACCAGGTAACGACCAGATTCACCAGGTCCAAGAGGCTCACGTGGGGACCTGAGTCACCAGCTATATATGAGGCCTAGGTGGCAAACCCTCTCACCAGGTCTAGGTGAGGCCAACTGGCGGGCCAGAGTCACCAGATCCAGGTGAGGCCCTAGTGGGGACTGGAGTCACCAGATACATGTGAGTATACAAGAACACCACAGTCACCAGGTCCAGGTGTGGTTCATCTGGTGAAGTGAAGCCCATAGGGTGACCAGAGTTACAGGGTAAGGATGAGGCCCAAAGGGGAACCAGTAACTAGTTTAGTTTGAGTCCCAGAATGGGACGAGAGGTCCATAGTCAATGTGAGGCACAGGTGTGGAATAGAGTATCCAGGTCCTAATGATTCCTGGGTGAGGACCAGAGTCACTAGGGCCATGCAGGCCCAGATGGGAACAGAATCGCTAGGACCAGGTGAGGCATAGAATAAGACCACAGTCAGCTATATCAGGTGAGCCCCTTGTGGGAACCAAGCCACTCTATCAAGCTGAGTCCAGGTCCATGTGAGGCCCACGTGAGGAGCAGATTCATCAGGTCGAATTGAGGCATAGCTGGGGACAAGAGTCACCAAGTCTGGGTGCGGCCGAGGTGGGGCAAGATTCAGCAGTTCTGAGTTAGGTCAAAGTGGGGACGAGAGATGCCAGATCCAGATGAGGCCCAACTGAGGACCAGAGTCACCAGATGCAGGTCAGGTCCAGGTGTGGACCAGAGTCAGAAGATCCAGGTGAAGTCCAGGTGGGGACCAGAGTCACCAGATTCACGTGAAGCCCAGGTAGGGACCAGAGTCGCTACGTCCAGATGAGACCCAGATGAGGACCAGAGTTACCAGGTACACGTGAAGCCCCGGTGGGGATCAGAGGCAACATGTCCACGTGAGGCTGGCTTGGGGACCATGGTCAACAGGTCTACTTGAGGCCCAGGTGTGGAACACCGTAAGCAGGTCCAGGTGAGTTCCCGGTGGTGACAAGAGTCACCAGGTCCAGGTCAGGCCCATGTGGGCACCAGGATGAACACGTCCAGGGGAGGCCCTTGAAAGAACCAGAGTCAACAGTTCGAGGTCAGGCGCAGGTGGCAACCATTGTCAGGAGGTCCAAGTCAGGCCAAAGTGGGGTTCACAGGCACTAGGGCACGGTGACACCCAGAGGGGGACCAGAGTCACCTGGTCCAGGTGAGGTCCAGTTGTGGATCACAGTCACCGTGTCCCAATTTTGCCCAGTTGAGGACCATGGTCAACAGGGCCAGGTGAGGCACAGATGGGAACGAGAGCCCAAAATCCAGGTGAAGCCAAGGTGGAGACCACAGTCACCAGATCCAGGGTAGTCTCAGGCGCTGACCAGAATCACCAGGTCCAGGTGAGGTGCAGGTGGCAACCACACACAACAGGTACCGGTGAGGCCCTGGTGGGGACCAGAGTCACGAGGTACATGAGAAGCTAGAAACACTGCAGCCACCAGATCCACATGATGTCCATGTGGGAACGGGAATCACCAGTTACAGGTGAGGATCAGGCAGGGATCTGAATCACATGTCCACGTGAGACCCAAGAGGGAACCAGTGCCACCATGTCCAGGAGTGGCCCAGGTGAAGACCAGAGTTAATAGGTCCGGCTGGGTCACTGTTAGTGAAGAGTGTAACCATATCCTGATGCTACCCAGGTGGGTACCAGAGACACCAGGTCCTGGTGAGGCCCAGGTGGGACCAGAGACATGAGGTCCAGGTGAGGTCCCGATGGGAACCACAGACACCAGGTCAGGTGAGGCCGTGCTTAGGATCAGAGTCACCAGTTACAGGTGAGGCCCAGGTGGAGCCAGAGTCACCAGGTAGAGAAGATGCCAAAGTCAGGACCAGAGTTACCAGGATCAGGAGAGTCCCAGTGGGGAATAGAGTAACCATGTCCCGATGATGCCCAGGTAGAACCCGAGTCACCAAGTACAGATGAGGCGCAGGTGGGGAGTATATTCACTAGGTCCCGGTGAGGCCCATTTGAGGACCAGATTCCCCCAGTCTAGTTGAGGCTTAGAGGGGTACCAGATTCACCTGGTCTAGGTGACATCCAGATGGGGACCAGAGTCACCAGGTCAGGGTGAGGCCCAGAGGGGATGCAGAGTCATCATGTCCAGGTGAGGCTCAGGTGTGGAACAAAGTATCCAGGTCGTATTGGTCCACAGGTAAGGACAAGAATCAACAGATCTGGGTGAGGTCCAGTTAGGATCAGAGTCAGCAGTTCCAGGTGAGGACAAGAAGGAGTCCACAGCAATCAGGTCCAGGTTGGGAACAAAGTCACCAAGACTAGGTGAGGACCAGATGGGGACCAGATTCACCAGGTCCAGGTGATTCCCAGGTGGTGACCAGAGTTACCAGTTCCAAGTGAAGATCAGGTAAGGACCAGATTCACCAGGTCCAAGTTAGGGCCACGTGGGGACTTGTGTCTCCATGAATGGGTGAGGCCCAGGTGTAAATCCCACTCACCAGGTCCAGGTGAGGCCAACGTGCAGGCCATGCAGTGGAACCATGTACCGATGATGCCCACGTAGGGAGAAGACTTATCAGGTCCAGGTGAGGCCAACCTGCAGGCCATGCTGTGGAACCATGTCCCGATGATGCCCAGGTAGGGAACAGAGTTACCAGGTCCAGGTGAGGCCAATATGCAGGCCATGCAGTGGAACCATGTCCCGATGATGCCCAGGTAGGGAACAGAGTTACCAGGTCCAGGTGAGGCCAATATGCAGGCCATGCAGTGGAACAATGTCCCGATGATGCCCAGGTAGGGAACAGAGTCACCAGGTCCAAATGAGGCCCAGATGGAGCATATTCACTAGGTCCAGTGAGGCCCAGTTGAGGACCACTGTCACCATATCTGGTTGAGGCTTAGAGGGGTACCAGAATCACCTCGTACAGGTGACATCCAGATAGGGATTAGAGGCATCAGGTCAGGGAGAGGTCCAGAGTGGTTCCAGAGTCATCATGTCCAGGTTAGGCTCAGGCGTGGAACAGAGTCACCAGGTACCAATGATGCCCAGGTGAGGCCCAGAGTCACCAGATCTGGGTGACGCGAAGATAGGATCAGAGTCACCAGTTCCAGGTGAGGCCAATAAAGAGTCCTCAGCAATCAGGTCCAGGTGGGGAACAAAGTCACCAGGACTGGGTGAGGCCCAGATGGGGACCAGATTCACCAGGTCCAGGTGAGGCCCAGGTGGTGACCAGAGTCCCCGGGTCTGGGACAGGACCAGGTAAGGACCAGGTTCACCAGGTGCAAGAGGCCCACGAGGGGAATTGAGTCACCAGCTATGTGTGAGGCCCAGGTGGCAACCCCACTCACAAGTTCAAGGTGAGGCCAACCTGCAGGCCATGCTGAGGAACCATGTCCCGATGATGCCCAGGTTGGGACCAGAGTTACCAGGTTTTTGTGAGGCCAACCTGCAGGCCATGCAGTGGAACCATGTCCCGATGATGCCCAGGTAGGTACCAGAGTCACCAGGTCCAAATTAGGCCCAGATGGAGCATATTCACTAGGTTCAGGTGAGGCCCAGTTGAGGACCAGAGGCACCAGAACTGCTTGAGGCCTAGAGGGGTACCAGAATCACCTGGTCCAGTGACATCCAGATGGGGATCAGAGTCACCAGGTCAGGGTGAGTCCCAGCCAGGTTCCAGAGTCATCATATCCAGGTGAGGCTCAGGTTCGAACAGAGTCACCAGGTACCAATGATGCTCAGGTTAGGACCAGAGTCACCAGGTCTGAGTGACGCGCAGATAGGATCAGAGTCACCAGATCCAGGTAAGGCTCTAGTGGGGACCGGAGACACCAGGTAAATGTGAGACTACAAGAACACCACAGTAATCAGGTCCAGGTGTGTTTCATGTGGGAATGAGAGTCACAGGTCCAGGTGAGTCCCAGGTGGGGACCACAGTCACCAGGTCCAGATTGAGGTCTAGATGGGGGGACCAGAATCATCAGGATCAGTTGAGGCCAAAGTGTGGAGCAAAGTTATCATGTCCAGGTGAGGCCCAGGTGGGGAACAGAGTAACCATGTCCAATTGATGCCAGGTGGGAAAAGAGTCAGAAGGTCTAGAAGAGGCCTAAGTGAGGAGTAGATTCACCAGCTCCTGTTGAGGCCCAGTTGAGTGCCAGTGTCCCCAGCTCCGGGTGAGTCCCAGAGGGGGACCAGAGTTACCCGTTTCTGGTGATATGCAGGTGGGGACCAGAGTCACCACGTCAGAGTGAGGCCCAGAGTGGGACGAGAATCACTAGGTCCAGGGAAGGCCCCGATGTGGAACTGAGAAAAAAGGTCCCATAATGCCCATATGAGGATCTGAGTCACCAGGTCCAGGTGAGGTCCCTGTGGGAACCAGTCACCTCATCCAGGTGAGGCCCAGGTGGGACCACAGTCACCAGGTCCAGGAGAGGCCCAGGTATATAAGAGTGTACCCAGGTCCCAGTGATGCCCATGTTAGTACCAGAGTCAACAGGTCCAGGAGAGGCCCAAATATGAAACAGAGTCATTGTGTTCCAGGTGAGGCCAGATGGAGACCACAGGAACCAGGTCCAGGAGAGCCCCATATGGGAACCAGAGCCACCAGATCCAGGTGAGGTCCAGGTGGGACCACAGTCACAAGGTCCCGGTGATGCGCAGGTGGCAACAGGATTCACCAAGTCCAGGAGAGGCCCAGGAGGCGACCAGTCACCAGATCCAGGTTCGGACCATCTAAGGACCAGATTCACCAGGCCCAAGTGAAGCCCAAGGGGTGACCAGAGTCACCAGGTAAGGGTGAGACCCAGAGTGGTAACCAGAGTAACCAGTTTAGTTTGAGGCCCAGAATGGGACCAGAGGTGCCTGGTCAAAGTGAGGCCCAGGTGTTGAATAGAGTATCCAGGTCCCAATGATGGCTGAGTGAGGACCAGAGTCACTAGGCCCATGCAGGCCCTGATGGGGAACAGAATCACTAGGTCCTGGTTCGGCATAGAATAAGACCACAGTCAGCAGTATCCGGTGAGCCCCTTGTGGGAACCAGAGCCACTCTATCCAGCTGAGTCCCAGGTCCATGGGAGGCCCACGTGAGTAACTTATTCATCAGGTCGAAATGAGACATAGCTGGGGACAAGAGTCACCAGGACTGTGTGCGGCCTAGGTGGGGCAAGATTCAGCAGTTCTGAGTTAGGTCAAAGTGGGGACGAGAGACACCAGGTCCAGGTGTGGCCAAACTGAGGACCAGAGTCACCATATCCAGTTGAGGTCCATGTTGGAAAGAGAGTCACCAGGTCCAGGAGAGGTCCAGGTGTGACTAGAGTCACCACATCCAGGTGAAGCCCAGGTGGGGATCAGAGTCACTAGGTCCAGATGAGGCCCAGGTGAGGACCAGAGTTATCAGGTACACGTGAGGGCCCGGTGGGGATCAGAGGCCACAGGTCCATGTGAGGCCGGCTTGGGGACCATGGTCAACATATCTACTTGAGGCCCAGGTGTGGCACACAGTAAGCAGGTACAGGTGAGTCCCCAGTGGTGACAAGAGTGACCACGTCCAGGTGAGGCCCAGGTGGGGACCAGGATCATCAGGTCCCGGGGAGGCCCTTGAAAGAACCAGAGTCAACAGTTCGAGGTCAGGCGCAGGTGGCAACCAGGGTCAGCAGGTCCAAGTCAGGCCAAAGTGGGGTTCACAGTCACTAGGGCACGGTGAGACCCAGAGGGGGACCAGAGTCACCTGGTCCAGGTGAGGCCCAGTTGAGGACCAGTTTCACCATATCTGGTTCGGCTTAGAAGGGTACCAGAATCACCTGATCGCGGTGATATCCAGATGGGGACCAGAGTCACCAGGTCAGGGTGAGGCCCAGAGTGGTTCCAGAGTCATCGGGTCCAGGTGAGGCTCAGGTGTGGAACAGAATCTCCAGGTACCAATGATCCCCAGGTGAGGACCAGAGTCAACAGATCTGGGTGACACGCAGATAGGATCAGAGTCACCAGTTCCAGGTGACTGAGAAGAAGAAGAAGGCGTCTACTAAATCAGGTCCAGGTGGTGAAGAATGTCACCAGGACTTGGTGAGGCCCAGATTTGGACCAGATTCACCAGGTCCAGGTTATTCCCAGGTGGTGACCAGAGTCCTCGGGGCTGGGAGAGGACCAGCTAAGGACCAGATTCAACAGTCCAAATGAGGCCCACGTGGGGACCTGAGTCACCAGGTATGTGTGAGGCCCAGGTGGCAACCCCACTCCCCAGGTCCAGGTGAGGCCAACCAGCAGGCTAGAGTCACCAGATGCAGGTGAGGTCCAGGAGGGGACCAGAGTCACCAAATCCAGGTGAGGTCCATGTTCAAAGAGAGTCACCAGGTCCAGGAAAGGTCCAGGTGGGGACCAGAGTCACCAGATCCAGGTGAAGCCCAGGTGGGGACCAGAGTCACTAGGTCCAGATGAGGTCAAGGATGGGACCAGAGATACCAGGTACATGGGAGGCCCCGGTGGGGAGTAGTGGCAACAGGTCCATGTGAGGCCGGCCTGGGGACCATGGTCAACAGGTCTACTTGAGGCCCAGGTGTGGAACACAGTAAGCAGGTCCAGGTGAGTCCCCGGTGGTGACAAGAGGAACCACGTCCAGGTGAGGCCCAGGTGGGGACCAGGATCACCAGGTCCAGGGGAGGCCATTGAAAGAACCAGAGTCACAGTTCGAGGTCAGGCGCAGGTGGCAACCAGGGTCAGCAGGTCCAAGTCAGGCCAAAGTGGGGTTCACAGTCACTAGGGCACGGTGAGACCCAGAAGGGGATCAGAGTCACCTGGTCCAGGTGAGGTCCAGTTGTGGAACACAGTCACCGGGTCCCAATTTTGTCCAGTTGAGGACCATGGTCAACAGGGCCAGGTGAGGCCCAGATGCGGATTGGAGTCCCCAAATCCAGGTGAAGACCAGGTGGGGACCACAGTCAACAGATCCAGGATAGTCTCATGTGCAGACCAATTTCACCAGGTCCAGGTGAGTTGCAGGTGGCAACCACACTCACCAGATCCCGGTGAGTCCCTGGTGCAGACCAGAGTCACGAGGTACATGAGAAGCTAGAAACAATGCAGCCACCAGTTCCACGTGATGTCCACGTGGGAACGAGAATCTCCAGTTACACGTGAGGACCTGGTGGGGATCCGACTCACCATGTCCAGGTGAGACCCAGGTGGGAACCAGTGTCACCATGTCCAGGTGTTCCCCAGGTGAAGACCAGGGGTAATAGGTCCAGCGGGGTCACTGTTAGTGAACAGTGTAACCATATACTGATGCTACCCCGGTGGGTACCAGATACACCAGGTACTGGTGAGGCCCAGGTGGAACCAGAGACATGAGGTCCAGGTGAGGTCCCGATGGGAACCACAGTCACCAGGTCAGGTGAGGCCATGCTTAGGATCAGAGTAACCAGTTACAGGTGAGGTCCAGGAGGAGCCAGAGTCACCTGGTACAGAAGAGGCCAAAGTCAGGACATGAGTTACCAGGATCAGTTCAGTCCCAGTGGTGAATAGAGTAACCATTTCCTGATGATGCCCTGGTAAAACCAGAGTCACCAGGTCCAGATGAGGCGCAGGTGGGGAGTATGTTCACTATGTCCCAGTAAGGCCCAGATGAGGACTAGAGTCACCAGGTCAAGTTGAAGCCTAGAAGGTACCAGATTCACCTGGTCTAGGTGACATCCAGATGGGGACCAGAGTCACCATGTCAGGCTGAGGCCCAGAGGGGATCCAGAGTCATCAAGTCCAGGTGAGGCTCAGGTGTGGAACAGAGTATCCAGATCATAAAATCCACAGGTGAGTACCAGAGTCAGCAGATCTGGGTGAGGTCCAGTTAGGATCAGAGTCACCAGTTCCAGGTGAGGCCAAGAAGGAGTCCACAGCAATCAGGTCCAGGTTGGGAACAAAGTCACCAAGATTGGGTGAGGCCCAGATGGGGACCAGATTCACCAGGTCCAGGTTATTCCCATGTGGTGACCAGAGTTACCAGTTCCAGGTGAGCAACAGGTAAGGACCAGATTCACCAGGTCCAAGTGAGGCCCTCGTGGGGACTTGTGTCTCCAGGTATGGGTGAGGTCCAGGTGGAAATCCCAATCACCAGGTGCAGGTGAGGCCAACGTGCAGGCCATGCAGAGGAACCATGTCCCAATGATGCCCACGTAGGGACCAGACTTACCTGGTCCAGGTGAGGCCAACCTTTGGGACCTGCTGAGGAAACGTGTCCCGATGATGCCCATGTAGGGACCAGAGACACCAGGTCCAAATGAGGCCCAGATGGAGCATATTCACTAGGTCCAGGTGAGGCCCAGTTGAGGACCAGAATCACCAGATCTGGTTGAGCCCTAGAGGGATACCAGAATCACCTTGTCCAGGTGACAACCAGATGGGGACCAGAGTCACCAGGTCAGAGTGAGGCCCAGAGAGGTTCAAGAGTCATCATGTTCAGGAGAGGCTCAGGTGTGGAACAGAGTCACCACGTACCAAGGATGCCCAGGTGAGGACCAGAGTCACCAAGTCTGGGTGACGCCCAGATAGGATCAGAGTCACCAGTTCCAGGTGAGGCCAAGAAAAAGTCCACAGCAATCAGGTCCAGGTGGGGAACAATGTCACCAGGACTGGGTGTGGCCCAGGTGGGGACCAGATTCACCAGGTCCAGGTGAGGCCCAGGTGGTAACCAGAGTCCCCGGGTATGGGAGAGGACCAGGTAAGGACCCGATTCACCACGTCCAAGAGGTCCACGTGGGGACCTGAGTCACCAGGTATGGGTGAGGCCCAGGTGGCAACCCCACTCACTAGGTCCAGGTGAGGCCAACCAGCAGGCCAGAGTTACCAAATCCAGGAGAGGCCCTAGTGAGGACCAGAGTCACCAGGTAAAAGTGAGTCTACAAGAACACCACAGTCACCAGGTCCAGGTGTGATTCATGTGGGAACGAGAGTCACCAGGTCCAGGTAGGCCAAACTGAGGACCAGAGTCACCAGATCCAGGTGAGGTCCATGTTGGAAAGGAGTCACCAGGTCCAGGAGAGGTCCAGGTGGGGACCAGAGTCACCAGATCCAGGTGAAGTCCAGGTGGGGACCAGAGTCACCAGATCCAGGTGAAGCCCAGGTGGGGACCAGAGTCACTAAGTCCAGATGAGGTCAAGGTGGGGACCAGAGATACCAGGTACAAGTGAGGCCCCGGTGGGGAGCAGTGTCAACAGGTCCATGTGAGGCCGTCCTGGGGAACATGGTCAACAGGTCTACTTGAGGCCCAGGTGTGGAACACAGTAAGCAGGTCCAGGAGAGTCCCCGTTGGTGACAATGTCACCACGTCCAGGTGAGGCCCAGGTGGGGATCAGGATGACCAGGTCGAGGGGAGGCCTTTGAAAAACCAGAGTCTACAGTTTGAGGTCAGGCACAGGAGGCAACCAGTATCAGCAGGACCAAGACAGGCCATAGAGGGGGTTCACAGTCACTAGGGAACCGTGAGACCCAGAGGGGGACCAGAGTCACCTGGTCCAGGTGAGGTCCAGTTGTGGAACACAGTCACCGGGTTCCAATTTTGCCCAGTTGAGGACCATGGTCAACAGGGCCAGGTGAAGCCCAGATGGAGACCGGAGTCCCCAAATCCAAGTGAAGCTCAGGTGGGGACCAGAGTCACCAGATCCTGGGTAGTCTCAGGTGTAGACCAGAATCACCAGGTCCAGGTGAGGTGCAGGAGGCAACCACACTCACCAGGTCCCGGTGAGGCCCTGGTGGGGACCAGAGTCACGATGTATATGAGAAGCTAGAAACACTGCAGCCACAAGGTCCACATTATGTCCATGTGGGAATGAAAATCACCAGTTACAGGTGAGGACCAGGTGGGGATCCGACTCACCATGTCCAGGTGAGTCCCAGGTGGGAACGAGTGTCACCATGTCCAGGTGTGGCCCAGGTGAAGACCAGAGTTAATAGGTCCGGCTGGGTCACTGTTAGTGAACAGTGTAAACATATCCTGATGCTACCCAGGTGGGAACCACAGCAACCAGGTCCTGGTGAGTCCCAGGAGGGCCCAGAGACATGAGGTCCAGAAGAGGTCCCGATGGGAACCACAGTCACCAGGTCAGGTGAGGGCATGCTTAGGATCAGAGTCACCAGTTACAGGTGAGGCCCCTGTTGAGCCAGAGTCACCTGGTACAGAAGAGGCCAAAGTCAGGACCATAGTTACCAGGATCAGGTCAGTCCCAGTGGGGAATAGAGTAACCATGCCCCGATGATACCCAGGTAGAACCAGAGTCACCAGGCCCAGATGAGGCGCAGGTGGGGAGCATATTCACTCGGTCCCAGTGAGGCCCAGTTGCAGACCAGAGTCACGAGGTCTAGTTGAGGCCTAGAGGGGTACCAGATTCACCTGGTCTAGGTGACATCCAGATGGGGAGCAGAGTCACCATGTCAGGGTGAGGCCCATAGGGAATCCAGAGTCATCATGTCCAAGTGAGGCTCAGGTGTGGAACGGAGTATCTAGATCATAATGGTCCACAGGTGAGGACCAAAGTCACCAGATCTGGGTGAGGCCAAGTTAGGATCACACTCACCATTTCCAGGTGAAGCCAAGAATGTGTCCACAGCAATCAGGTCCAGGTGGGGAACAAAGTCACCAGGACTGTGTGAGGCCCACATGGGGACCAGATTCACAAGGTCCAGGTGATTCCCAGGTGGTGACCAGAGTTACCAGTTCCAGGTGAGGACCAGGTAAGGACCAGATTCACCAGGTCCAAGTGAGGCCCACGTGGGTGCATGGGTCACCAGGTACAGGGGAGGAATAGCTGGGGACAAGAGTCACCAGATCTGGGTTCGGCCTAGGTGGCTCAGGTGGAAACCCCAATCACCAGGTCCAGTTGAGGCCAACCCTTGGGCCATGCAGAGGAACCGTGTCCCGATGATGCCCATGCAGGGACCAGAGTTACCGGCTCCTGGTGATTCCAACCTGTAGGCCATGCTGTGTAACCATGTCCCGATGATGCCCAGGGAGGGACCAAAGTCATCAGGTCCAAATGAGGCCCAGATGGAGCATATTCACTAGGTCCCGTTGAGGCCCAGTTGAGGACCAGAGTCACAAGATCTCGTTGAGGCCCAGAGGGGTACCAGAATCACCTGGTACAGGTGACATCCAGATGGAGACCAGAGTCACCAGTTCAGGGTGAGGCCAAGAGAGGTTCCAGAGTCATCATGTCCATGTGAGGCCGTCTTGGGGACCATGGTAAACAGGTCTACTGGAGGTCAAGGTGTGGAACACAGTAAGCAGGTCAAGGTGAGTCCCCAGTGGTGACAAGTGTCACCACGTCCAGGTGAGGCCGAGGTGGGGACCAGAATCACCAGGTACAGGAAAGGCCCTTGAAAGAACCTGGGTCAACAGTTCGAGGTCAGGCGCAGGTGGCAACCAGGGTCAGCAGGTCCAAGTCAGGCCAAAGTGGGGTTCACAGTCACTAGGACACGGTGAGACCCAGAGGGGGACCAGAGTCACCTGGTCAGGTGAGGTCCAGTTGTGGAACAAAGTCACCGGGGCCCAATTTACCCAGTTGAGGACCATGGTCTACAGGTCCAGGTGAGGCCCAGATGGGGACCGGAGTCCCCAAATACAGGTGATGCCCAGGTGGGGACCACAGTCACCAGATCCAGGGTAGTCTCAGGTGCAGATCAGAATCACCAGGTCCAGGTGACGTGCAGGTGGCAACCACACTCACCAGGACCCGGTGAGGTCCTGGTGGGGATCAGAGTCACGAAGTACATGAGAAGCTAGAAATACTGCAGCCACCAGGTCCACATGATGACCATGTGGGAACGAGAATCACCAGTTACAGGTGAGGACCAGGTGGGGATCCGACTCACCATGTCCAGGTGAGACCCAGGTGGGAACCAGTGTCACCTTGTCCAGGTGTGGCCCAGGTGAAGACCAGTGTTAATAGGTCCGGCTGGGTCACTGTTAGTGAACAGTGTAACCATATGCTGATGCTACCCAGGGGGGTACCAGAGACACCAGGTCCAGGTGAGGCCCAGGTGGGACCGGAGAAATGAGGTCCAGTTTATTTCCCGATTGGAACCACAGTCACCAGGTCAGGTGACGCCATGCTTAGGATCAGAGTCACCAGGTACAGGTGAGGCACAGGTGGACACAGAGTCACCTGGTACAGAAGAGGCCAAAGTCAGGACCAGAGTTACCAGGATCAGGTCAGTCCCAGTGGGTAATACAGTAACCATGTCCCAATGATGCCCAGGTAGAACCAGAGTCACCAGGTCCATCGAGGCGCAGGTGGGGAGAATATTCACTAGGTCCAGGTGAGGCCCAGATGAGGACCAGACTCACCAGGTCTAGTTGAGGCCTTGAGGGGTACCAAATTCCCCTGGTCTAGGGGATATCCAGATGGGGACCAGAGTCACCATGTCAGGGTGAGGCCCAGAGGGGATCCAGAGTAATCATGTCCAGGTGAGGTTCAGGTGTGGAACAGAGTATCCAGGTCATAATGATCCACAGGTGAGGACCAGAGTCACCAGATCTGGGTGAGGCCCAGTTAGGAGCAGAGTCACAATTTCCAGGTGAGGCCAAGAAGGAGTCCACAGCAATCAGGTGCAGGTAGGGAACAAAGTCACCAGGACTGGGTGAGGCCCAGATGGGGACCAGATTCAACAGGTCCAGGTGATTCCCAGGTGGTGACCAGAGTTACCAGTTCCGGGTGAGGGCCAGGTAAGGACCAGATTCACCAGGTCCAAGTGAGGCCCACGTGGGACCTGTGTCACCAGGTATGGGTGAGGCCCATGTGGCATCCCCACTCACCAGGTCCAGGTGACGCCAACCTGCAGGCCATGCTGAGGAACCGTGTCCCGATGATGCCCAGGTAGGAACCACAGTTACCAAGTCAAGAAGAGGCCAACCTGCAGACCATTATGTGGAACGATGTCCCGATGTTGCCCATGTAGGGACGAGAGTCACCAGGTCCAAATGAGGCCCAGAAGGAGCATATTCACTAGGACCAGGTGAGGCCCATTTGAGGACCAGAGTCACCAGATCTGGTTGAGGCCCAGAGGGGTACCAGAATCCCCTGGTCCAGGTGACATCCAGATAGGGACCAGAGTCACCAGTTCCAGGTGAGGCCAAGAAAGAGTCCACAGCAATCACGTCCACGTGGGGAACAAAGTCACCAGGACTGTGTGAGACCCAGACGGGGACCAGAGTCACCAGATCCAGGTGAAGCCCAGGTTGGGACCAGAGTCACTAGGTCCAGAAGAGGCCCAGGTGAGGACCAAAGTTACCAGGTACACGTGAGGCACCGGTGGGGATCACAGGCAACAGGTTCATGTGAGGCCGGCTTGGGGACCATGGTCAACAGGTCTACTTGAGGCCCAGGCGTGGAACACAGTAACCAGGTCCACGTGAGTAACCGGTGGTGACAAGAGTCACCACGTCCAGGTGAGGCTCAGGTGGGGACCAGGTTCACCAGGTTCAGGGGAGGCCCTTGAAAGAACCAGAGTCAACAGTTCTACGTCAGTTTCAGGTGGCAACCAGGGTCAGCAAGTTCAAGTCAGTACAAAGTGGGGTTCACAGTCACTAGGGCACGGTGAGACCCTGAGGGGGACCAGAGTCACCTGGTCCAGGTGAGGTCCAGTTGTGGAACACAGTCACCGGGTCCCAATTCTGAACAGTTGAGGACCATGGTCAACAGTGCCAGGTGAGGCCCCGATGGGGACTGGAGTCCCCAAATCCAGGTGAAGTCAAGGAAGGGACCACAGTCACCAGCTCCAGGTTTGTCTCAGGTGCAGACCAGAATCACCAGGTCCAGGTGAGGTGCAGGTGGCAACCACACTCTCCAGGTCCCGGTGAGGCCCTGGTGGGGACCAGAGTCACGAGGTACATGAGAAGCTAGAAACACTGCAGCCACCATGTCCACATGATATCCATGTGGGGACGAGAATCACCAGTTACAGGTGAGGCCCAGGTGGGGATCCGACTCACCATGTCCAGGTGAGATCCAGTTTGGAACCAGTGTCACCATGTCCAGGAGTGGCCCAGGTGAAGACCAGAGTTGATAGGTCCGGCTGGGTCACTGTTAGTGTACAATATAACCATATGCTGATGCTACCCAGGTGGGTACCAGAGACACCAGGACCTGGTGAGCCCCAGGTGGGACCAGACACATGAGGGAAAGAGAGTCACCAGGTCCAGGAGAGGTCCACGAGTGTACCAGAGTCACCAGATCCAGGTGAAGTCTAGGTGGAGACCAGAGTCACCAGATCCAAGTGAAGCCCAGATGGGGACCAGAGTCACTAGGTCCAGATCTGGCCCAGTTGAGGACCAGAGTTACCAGTTACACGTGAGGACCCGGTGGGGATCAGAGTCAACAGGTCCATGTGAGGCCGGCTTGGGGACCATGGTCAACAGGTCTACTTGAGGCCCAGGTGTGGAACACCGTAAGCAGGTCCAGGTGAGTCCCCATTGGTGACAGGAGTCACCACGTCCAGGTGTGGCCCAGGTCCGACCAGGATCACCAGGTCCAGGGAAGGCCCTTGAAAGAACCAGAGTCAACAGTTCGAGGTCAGGCGCAGGGGGCAACCAGGGTCAGCATGTCCAAGTCAGGCCAAAGTGGGGTTCACAGTCACTAGGGCACGGTGAGACCCAGAGTGGGACCAGTGTCACCTGGTCCAGGTGAGGTCCAGTTGTGGAACACAGTCTCCGGTTACCAATTTTGCACAGTTGAGGACCATGGTCAACAGGGCCAGGTGAGGCCCAGATGGGGACCGGAGTCCCCAAATCCAGGTGAAGCCAAGGTGGGGACCACAGTCACCAGATCCAGGGTAGTCTCAGGTGCAGACCAGAATCACCAGGTCCATGTGAGGTGCAGGTGGCAACCACACTCACCCGGTCCTGGTGAGGCCCCGGTGGGGACCAGAGACACGAGGTACATGAGAAGCTTGAAACACTGCAGCCACCAGGTCCACATGATGTCCATGTGGGAACGAGGATCACCAGTTACAGGTGAGGACCAGGTGGGGATCCGACTCACCATGTCCAGGTGAGACCCAGATGGGAACCAGTGTCACCATGTCCTGGTGTGCCCCAGGTGAAGACCAGAGTTATTAGGTCCGGCTGGATGAGTGTTAGTGAACAGTGTAACCATATCGTGATGCTACCCAGGTGGGTACCAGAGACACCAGGTCCTGGTGAGGCCCAAGTGTAACTGGAGACATGAGGTCCAGGTGAGGTCCCGATGGGAACCACAGTCACCAGGTCAGGTGAGGCCATGCTTAGGATCAGAGTCAGCAGGTACAGGTGAGTCCCAGGTGGACACAGAGTCACCTCTTACAGAAGAGGCCAAAGTCAGGACCAGAGTTACCAGGATCAGGTGAGACCCAGTGGGTAATACAGTAACCATGTCCCAATTATGCCCAGGTAGAACCAGAGTCACCAGGTCCATCGAGGCGCAGGTGGGGAGAATATTCACTAGGTCCAGGTGAGGCCCAGATGATGACCAGAGTCACTAGGTGTAGTTGAGGCCTAGAGGGGTATCAAATTCACCTGGTCTAGGGGACCTCCAGATGGGGACCAGAGTCACCATGTCAGGGTGAGGCCCAGAGGGGATCCAGAGTCATCAAGTCCAGGTGAGGTTCAGGTGTGGAACAGAGTATCCAGGTCATAATGGTCCACAGGTGAGGACCAGAGTCACCAGATCTGGGTGAGGCCCAGTTAGGAGCAGAGTCACAATTTTCAGGTGAGGCCAAGAAGGAGTCCACAGCAATCAGGTCCAGGTGGGGAACAAAGTCACCAGGACTGGGTGAGGCCCAGATGGGGACCAAATTCACCAGGTCCAGGTGATTCCCAGGTGGTGCCAAGAGTTACCAGTTCCGGGTGAGGACCAGGTAAAGACCAGATTCACCAGGTCCAAGTGAGGCCCACGTGGGACCTGTGTCACCAGGTATGGGTGAGGCCCAGGTGGCAAGCCCACTCACCATGTCCTGGTGACGCCAACGTGCAGGCCATGCAGAGGAACCGTGTCCCGATGATGCCCAGGTAGGGACCAGAGTTACCAGGTCAAGAAGAGGCCAACCTGCAGACCATTATGTGGAACCATGTCCCAATGTTGCCCACGTAGGGACCAGAGTCACCAGGTCCAAGTGAGGCCCAGATGGAGCATATTCACTAGGTCCAGGTGAGGCCCATTTGAGGACCAGAGTCACCATATCTGGTTGAGGCCCAGAGGGGTACCAGAATCCCCTGGTCCAGGTACATCCAGATAGGGACCAGAGTCACCAGTTCCAGGTGAGGCCAAGAAAGAGTCCACAGCAATCAGGTCCAGGTGGGGAACAAAGTCACCAAGACTGTGTGAGACCCAGAAGGGGACCAGATTCACCAGGTCCAGCTGAGGCCCAGGTTGTGACCAGAGTCCCCGGGTCCGGGAGAGGACCAGGTAAGGACCAAATTCACCAGGTCCACATTTCCCACGTGGGGAACTGAGTCACCAGGTATGGGTGAGGCCCAGGTGGCAACCACACTCACCAGGTCCAGGTGAGGCCAACCTGCAGGCCAGAGTCACCAGATCCAGGTGAGGCCCTAGTGGGGACGGGAGTCACAAGGTAAATGTGAGTCTACAAGAACACCACAGTCACCAGGTCCAGTAGTGGTTCATGTGGGAACGGGAGTCACCAGGTCCAGCTGAGACCCAGTTGGGGACGACAGTCACCAGGTCCAGATTGAGGACTAGGTTGGGGGATGAGAGTCATCAGGACCAGTTGAGGCCAAAGTGTGCAGCAAAGTTATCATGTCCAGGTGAGACCCAGGTGGGGAACAGAGTAACCATGTCCCATTGATGCCAGGTGGGAAAAGAGTCACAATGTCCAGACGAAGCCTAAGTTTGGAGTAGATTCACCAGGTCCTGTTGAGGCCCAGCTGAGGACCAGTGTCCCCAACTCCGGTTGTGTCACCCGGTTCTGGTGATATCCAGGTGGGGACCAGAGTCACCAGATCCAGGTAAAATCCAGGTGGGGACCAGAGTCACCAGATCCAGGTGAAGTCCAGGTGGGGACCAGAGTCTCTAGGTCCAGATAAGGCCCAGGTGAGGCCCAGAGTTACCAGGTACACGTGAGGCCCCGGTGGGGAGCAGAGGCAACAGGTCCAGGTTAGGCGGGCTTGGGGACAATGGTCAAGAGGTGTACTTGAGGCCCAGGTGTAGAACACAGTAAGCAGGTCCAGGTGAGTCCCCGGTGGTGACAAAGGTCACCACGTCAAGGTGAGGACCAGGTGGGCACCAGGATCACCAGGTACAGGGGAGGCCCTTGACAGAACCAGAGTCAACAGTTCGAGGTCAGCCACATTTGGCAACCAGGGTCAGCAGGTCGAAGCCAGGCCAAAGTGGGGTTCACAGTCACTAGGGCACGGTGAGACCCAGAGAGGGACCAGAGTCACCTGGTCCAGGTGAGGTCCAGTTGTGGAACACAGTCACAGGGTCCCAATTTTGCCCAGTTGAGGACCATGGTCAACAGGGCCAGGTGAGGCCCAGATGGGGACCGGAGTCCCCAAATCCAGGTGAAGCCCAGGAGGGAACCACAGTCACCAGATCCAGGGTAGTCTCAGGTGCAGACCAGAATCACCAGGTCCAGGTGAGGTGCAGGTGGCAACCACACTCACCAGGTACCGGTGAAGCCCTGGTGGGGACCAGAGTCACGAGGTACATGAGAAGCTAGAAACACTGCAGCCACCAGGTCCACGTGATGTCCATGCTGGAATGAGAATCACCAGGTACAGGTGAGGACCAGGTGGGGATCCGACTCACCATGTCCAGGTGAGACCCAGGTTCGAACCAGTGGCACCATGTCCAGGTGTGGCCCAGGTGAAGACCAGAGTTAATAGGTCTGGCTGGGTCACTATTAGTGAACAGTGTAACCATATCCTGATGCTACCTAGGTGGGTACCAGAGACACCAGGTCCTGGTGAGGCCCAGGTGTAACCGGAGACATGAGGTCCAGGTGAGGTCCCGATGGGAACCACAGTCACCAGGTCAGGTGAGGCCATGCTTAGGATCAGAGTCACCAGGTACAGGTGAGGCCCAGGTGGAGCCAGAGTCTCCTGGTACAGAAGAGGCCAAAGTCAGGACCAGAGTTACCAGGATCAGGTCAGTCCCAGTGGGTAATATAGTAACCATGTCCCAATGATGCCCAGGTAGAAACAGAGTCACCAGGTCCAGCGAGGCGCAGGTGGGAGAATATTCACTAGGTCCAGGTGAGGCCCAGATGAGGACCAGAGTCACCAGGTCTAGTTGACGCTTAGAGGGGTACCAGATTCACCTGGTCTAGGGGACATCCAGATGGGGACCAGAGTCACCATGTCAGGGTGAGGCCCAGAGGGCATCCAGAGTCATCATGTCCAGGTGAGGTTCAGGTGTGAAACAGAGTATCCAGGTCATAATGGTCCACAGGTTAGGACCAGAGTCACCATATCTGGGTGAGGACCAGTTAGAAGCAGAGTCACAAGTTCCAGGTGAGGCCAAGAAGGAGTCCACAGCAATCAGGTCCAGGTGGGGAACAAAGTCACCAGGACTGGGTGAGGCCCAGATGGGGACCAGATTCACCAGGTCCAGGTGATTCCCAGGTGGTGACAAGGGTTACCAGTTCCGGGTGAGGACCAGGTAAGGACCAGATTCACCAGGTCCAAGTGAGGCCCACGTGGGACCTGTGTCACCAGGTATGGGTGAGGCCCAGGTGGCAAGCCCACTCTCCAGGTCCAGGTGAGGCCAACCTGCAGGTCATGCAGAGTAACCATGTCCCATTGATGCCAGTTGGGAAGTCACAAGGTCCGGACGAGGCCTAAGTGTGGAGTAGATTCACCAGGTCCTGTTGAGGCCCATTTGAGGACCAGTGTCCCCAGCTCTGGGTGAGTCCCAGAGGGGGACCAGAGTCACGCAGTTTTGGTCATATCCAGGTGGGGACCAGAGTCACCACGTCAGGGTGAGGCCCAGAGGGGGACGAGAATCCCTAGGTCCAGGTGAGGCCCCAATGTGGACCTGAGAAACCAGGTCCAATGATGCCCATATGAGGACCTGAGTCACCAGGTCCAGTTGAGGTCCCTGGGGAACCAGTTACCTCATCCAGGTGAGGCCCAGGTGGGACCACACTCACCAGGTCCAGGTGAGGCCAAGTTATATAAGAGAGTATCCAGGTCCCAATGATGCCCAGGTAAGGACCAGAGTCAACAGGTCCAGGAGAGGCCCAAATATGGATCAGAGACATTGTGTTCTAGGTGAGGCCAGAAGGAGACCACAGGAACCAGGAGCAGGAGAGCGCCATATGGGAACCAGAGCCACCAGATCCAGGTGAGGTCCAGGTGGGACCACAGTCACAAGGTCCAGGTGAGGCGCAGGTGGCAACAGGATTCACCAAGTCCAGGTGAGGCCCAGGTGGCGACCTGTCACCAGATCCAGGTGTGGACCAGCTAAGGACCAGATTCATCAGGCCCAAGTGAAGCCCAAGGGGTGACCAGAGTCACCAAGTAAGGGTGAGGCCCAGAGGGACAACCAGAGTAACCAGTTTAGTTGAGGAACAGAATGGGACCAGAGGTCCCTGGTCAGAGTGACACCCTGGTGTGGAATAGATTATCCAGATCCCAATGATGCCTGGGTGAGGACCAGAGTCACTAGGGTCATGCAGGCGCAGATGGGGAACAGAATCACTAGGTCCTGGTGAGGCATAGAATAAGACCAGAGTCACCAGAATCAGGTGAGCCCCTTGTGGGAACCAGAGCCACTCAATCCAGCTGAGTCCCACGTCCATGTGAGTCCCACGTGAGGACCAGATTCATCAGGTCGAATTGAGGCATAGCTGGGGACAAGAGTCACCAGGTCTGGGTGCGGCCTAGGTGGGGCATGATTCAGCAGTTCTGAGTTAGGTGAAAGTGGGGATGAGAGACACCAGGTCCAGGAGAGGCGAAAAGGAGGACCAGAGGCACCAGATCCAGGTGAGGTCCATGTTGGAAAGAGAGTCACCAGGTCCAGGAGAGGTCCAGTTGGGACCAGAGTCACCAGATCCAGGTGAAGTCCAGGTGGGGACCATAGTCACCAGAATCAGGAGAAGCCCAGGTGGGGACCAGAGTCTCTAGGTCCAGATGAGGCCCTGGTTAGGACCAGAGATACCCGGTACACGTGAGGCCCCGGTGGGGATCAGAGGCAACAGGTCCATGTGAGGCCGGCTTGGAGACCAGGGTCAACAAGTCTACTTGTGGCCCAGATGTGGAACAAGGTAAGCAGGTCCAGGTGAGTCCCCGGTGGTGACAAGAGTCACCACGTCCAGGTGAGTCCCAGGTGGGGACCAGGATCACCAGGTACAGGGTAAGCCCTTGAACGAACCAGAGTCAACAGTTCGAGGTCAGGCGCAGATGGCAACCAGCGTCAGCAGTTCCAAGTCAGGCCAAAGTTGGATTCACAGTCACTAGGGCACGGTGAGACCCAGAGGGGGACCAGAGTCACATGGTGCAGGTGAGGTCCAGTTGTGGAAGACAGTCACCGGGTCCCAATTGTGCCCAGTTGAGGACCATGGTCATCAGGGCCAGATGAGGCCCAGATGGGGACCGGAGTCCCCAAATCCAGGTGAAGCCCAGGTGGGGACCACAGTCACCAGATCCAGGATAGTCTCAGGGGCAGACATGAATCAGCAAAGTCCAGGTGAGGTGCAGGTGGCAACCACACTCACCAGGTCCCGGTGAGGCCCTGGTGGGGACCAGAGCCACGAGGTGCATGAGAAGCTAGAAACACTGCAGCCACCAGGTCCACATGATGTCCATGTGGGAACGAGAATCACCAGTTACATTGAGGCACAGTTGGGGATCAGACTCACCATGTCCAGGTGAGATCCATGTGGGAACCAGTGTCACCATGTCCAGGTGTTCCCCAGGTGAAGACCACAGTTAATAGGTCCGGGTGGGTCACTGTTAGTGAACAGTGTAACCATATCCTGATGTTACCCAGGTGGGGACCAGAGACACCAGGGCCTGGTGAAGCCCCGGTGGGACAAGAGACATGAGGTTCAGGTGAGGTCCCGATGGGAACCACAGTACCAGATCAGGTGAGGCCATGCTTAGGTCAGAGTCACCAGTTACAGGTGAGGCCCAGGTTGAGTCAGAGTCACCTGGTACAGAAGAGGTCAAAGTCAGGACTAGAGTTACCAGGATCAGGTCAGTCCCAGCGGGGAATAAAGTAACCATGTCCCGATGATGCCCAGGTAGAACCAGAGTCACCAGGTCCAGATGAGGCGCAGGTGGGGAGCATGTTCACTAGGTCCCGTTGAGGCCCAGTTGAGGACCAGAATCACCAGGTCTAGTTGAGGCATAGAGGGGTACAAGATTCACCTGGTATTGGTGATATCCAGATGGGGACCAGAGTCACCATGTCAGGCTGAGGCCCAGAGGGGATCCAGAGTCATCATGACCAGGTGAGGCTCAGGTGTGGAACAGAGTATCCAGGTCATAATGGTCCACAGGTGAGGACCAGAGTCACCAGATCTGGGTGAGGCCAGTTAGGATCAGAGGCAACAGTTCCAGGTGAGGACAATAAGGATTTCACAGCAATGAGGTCCAGGTGGGGAACAAAGTCACCAGGACTGGGTGAGGCCCAGATGGGGACCAGATTCACAAGGTCCAGGAGATTCCCTGATGATGACCAGAGTTACCAGTTCCGGGTGAGGACCAAGTAAGGACCATATTCACCAGGTCCAAGTGAGGCCCACGTGGGGACCTGTGTCACCAGGTATGGGTGAGGCACAGGTGGCAACCCCACTCACCAGGTCCAGGTGAGGCCAACCTGCAGGCCATGCAGAGGAACGGTGTCACGATGATGCCCAGGTAGGGACCGGATTTACCAGGTCCAGGTGAGGCCAACCTGCAGCCATGCAGTGGAACCATGTCCCGATGATGCCCAGGCAGGCACCAGACTTACCAGGTCCAGGAAAGGCCCAGATAGAGCATATTCACTAGGTCCAGGTGAGGCCCAGTTCAGGACCAGAGGCACCAGATCTCGTTGAGGACTAGAGGGGTACCAGAATCACCTGGTCCAAGTGGCATCCAGATGGAGACCAGAGTCAGCAGGTTAGGGTGAGGCCCAGAGTGGTTCCATAGTCATCGTGTCCAGGTGAGGGTGAGCGTGTGGAACATAGTCACCAGGTACCAAACATGTCCAGGTGAGGACCAGAGTCACCACGTCTAGGTGACACGCAGATAGGATCAGAGTCACCAGTTCCAGGTGAGGCCAAGAAAGAGTCCACAGCAATCATGTCCAGGTGGGGAACAAAGTCACCAGGACTGGGTGAGGACTAGATGGGTACCAGATTCACCAGGTCCAGGTGAGGCCCAAGTGGTGACCAGAGTTACCAGTTCCGGGAAGGACCAGGTAAGGACCAGATTCACCAGGTCCAAGAGGTCCACCTGGGGACCTGTGTCACCAGGAATGGAGTGGCAGCCCACTCACCATGTCCAGGTGGGGCCATCCTGCAGGCCAGAATCACCAGATCCAGTTGAGGCCCTAGTGGGGACCGGAGTCACCAGGTAAATGTGAGTCTACAAGAACACCACAGTCACCAGGTCCAGGTGTGGGTCATGAGGGAATGAGAGTCACTAGGTCCAGGTGAGACCCAGGTGGCGACAGTCACCATGTCCAGATTGAGGCCTAGGTGGGGGTAACAGTGTCATCAGGACCAGTTGAGGCCAAAGTGTGGAGCCAAGGTATGATGTCCAGGTGAGGCCCAGGTGGGGAACAGAGTAACCATGTCCCATTGATGCCAGGAGGGAAAAGAGTCACAAGGTGCAGACGAGACCTAAGTGAGGAGTAGATTCAACAAGTACTGTTGAGGTCCAGTTGAGGACCAGTGTCCCCAGCTCCGGGTGAGTCCCAGAGGGGGACCAGAGTCACCCGGTTCTGATGATATCCAGGTGAGGACCAGATCACCAGGTCAGGGTGAGGCCCAGAGTTGGACAAAATTACTAGGTCCAGTTGAGGCCCCGATGTGGAACTGAGAAACCAGGTGAATGATGCCCATATGAGGACCTGAGTCACCAGGTCCAGGAGAGGTCCAGCTGGGGACCAGAGGCAACAGATCAGGTAAAGTCCATGTGGGGTTCAGAGTCACCAGATCCAGGTGAAGTCCAGGTGAGGACCAGAGTCTCTAGGTGCAGATGAGGCCCAGGTGAGGACCAGAGTTACCAGGTACACCTGAGGCCCCGGTGGGGATCAGAGGCAACAGGTCCATGTTAGGCGGGCTTGGGGACCATGGTCAAGAGGTGTACTTGAGGCCCAGGTGTGGAACACAGTAAGCAGGTCCAGGTGAGTCCCCGGTGGTGACAAGAGTCACCACGTCCAGGAGAGGTCCAGGTGGGCACCAGGATCACCAGGTACAAGGGAGGCCCTTGAAAGAACCAGAGTCAACAGTTCGAGGTCAGGCGCAGTTGGCAACCAGGGTCAGCAGGTCGTAGACAGGCCAAAGTGGGGTTCACAGTCACTAGGGCACGGTGAGACGCAGAGGGGGACCAGAGTCACCTGTTCCAGGTGAGGTCCAGTTGTGGAACACAGTCACAGGGTCCCAATTTTGCCCAGTTGAGGACCATGGTCAACAGGGCCAGGTGAGGCCAAGATGGGGACCAGAGTTCCCAAATCCTGGTGAAGCCCAGGAGGGAACCACAGTCACCAGATCCAGGGTAGTCTCAGGTGCAGACCAGAATCACCAGGTCCAGGTGAGGTGCACGTGGCAACCACACTCACCAGGTCCCGGTGAGGCCCTGGTGGGGACCAGAGTCACTAGGTACATGAGAAGCTAGAAACACTGCAGCCACCAGGTCCACGTGATGTCCATGCTGGAATGAGAATCACCAGGTACAGGTGAGGACCAGGTGGGGATCCGACTCACCATGTCCAGGTGAGACCCAGATGGGAACCAGTGTCACCATGTCCAGGTGTGGCCCAGGTGAAGACCGGAGTTAATAGGTCTGGCTGGGTCACTATTAGTGAACAATGTAACCATATCCTGATGCTACCCAGGTGGGTACCAGAGACACCAGGTCCTGGTGTGGCCCACGTGGGACCAGAGACACGAGGCCCAGGTAAGATCCGATGGAACCACAGTCACCAGGTCAGGTGAGGCCATGCTTAGAATCAGAGTCACCAGTTACAGGTGAGGCCCATGTGGAGCCAGAGTCACCTGGTACAGAAGAGGCCAAAGTCAGGACCAGAGTTACCAGGATCAGGTCAGTCCCAGTGTGGAACAGAGTAACCATGTCCCGATGATGCCCAGGTAGAACCAGAGTTACCAGGGCCAGATGAGTTGCAGGTGGGAGCATATTCACTAGGTTCCGGTTAGGCCAAGTTGAGGACCGAGTCACCAGGTCTAGTTGAGGCTTGGAGGGGTACCAGATTCACCTGGTCTAGGTGACATCCAGATGGGGACCAGAGTCACCATGTCAGACTGAGGCCCAGAGGGGATCCAGAGTCATCATGTCCAGGTGAGGCTCACGTTGGAACAGAGTATCCAGGTCATAATGGTCCACAGGTGAGGACCAGAGTCACCAGATCTGGGTGAGGCCCAGTTAGGATCAGAGTCACTAGTTCCAAGTGAGGGCCAAGAAGGAGTTCACAGCAATCAGGTCCAGGTGGGAACAAAGTCACCAGGATTGGGTGAGGCCCAATGGTGACCAGAATCACAATATCCAGGTGATTCCCAGGTGATGACCAGAGTTACCAGTTCCGGGTGAGGACAAGGGAAGGACCAGATTCACCAGGTCCACGTGAGGCCCACGTGGGAACCTGTGTCACCAGGCATGGGTGAGTCTCAGGTGACAACCCCACTCATTAGGTCCAAGTGAGGCCAACCTGCAGGCCATGCCGAGGAACCATGTCCTGATGATGCCCAGGTGGGGTCTAGAGTTATCAGGTCAAGGTGAGGCACACCTGCAGGCCATGCAGTGGAACCATGTCCCGGTAATGCCGAGGTAGGGATCAGAATCACCATGTCCAAATGAGGCCCAGATGGAGCATATTCACTAGGTCTAGGTGAGGCCCAGTTGAGGACCAGAGTCACCAGATCTGGTTGAGCCCTATAAGGATACCAGAATCACCTGGTTCAGGTGACATCGAGATGGGGACCAGAGTCACCAGGTCAGGGTGAGGCCCAGAGAGGTTCCAGAGTCATCATGTCCAAGTGAGGCTCAGGTGTGGAACAGAGTCACCAGGTACCAATGATGCCCAGTTGAGGACCAGATACACCAGGTCTGGGTGACGCGTAGATAGGATCAGAGATCACCAGTTCCAGGTGAGGCCAAGAAGGCGTCCACAGCAATCAGGTCCATGTGGGAACAAAGTCACCAGGACTGGGTGAGGCCCAGATGGGGACCAGTTTCACCAGGCCCAGGTGATTCCCAAGTGGTGACCAGAGTTACCAGTTCTGGGAAGGACCAGATAAGGACCAGATTCACCAGGTCCATGAGGCCCACGTGGGGACCTGTGTGACTATGTATGGGTGATGCACAATTGGCAACCCCACTCACCAGGTCCAGTTGAGGCCAACCTGCAGGCGATGGAGAGGAACCGTGTCCCGATGATGCCCAGGTAGGGACCAGAGTTACCAGGCCCAAGTGAGGCCAACCTGCAGGCCATGCAGTGGAACCATATCCCTATGATGCCCAGGTAGGGACCAGAGTCACCAGGTCCAAATGAGGCCCACATGGAGCATATTCACTAGGTCCAGGTGAGGCCCAGTTGAGGACCAGAGTCACCAGATCGAGGTGAAGCCCAAGGTGGGGACCAGAGTCACTAGGTCCAGATGAGGCCCAGGTGAGGACCAAAGTTACCAGGTACACGTTAGGAGCCGGTGGAGATCAGAGGCAACAGGTCATTGTGAGTCCGGCTTGGGGACCATGGTCAACAGGTCCACTTGAGACCCAGGTGTGGAACACAGTAAGCAGGTGCAGGTGAGTCCCCGGTGGTGACAAGATTCACCACGTCCAGGTGAGGCCCAGGTGGGGACCAGGATCACCAGGAAGAGGGGAGGCCCTTGAAAGTACCAGAGTCAACAGTTCGAGGTCAGGCGCAGGTGGCAACCAGGGTAAGCAAGTCCAAGTCAGGCCAAAGTGGGGTTCACAGTCACTAGGGCACGGTGTGACCAAGAGGGGGACCAGAGACACCTGGTCCAGGTGAGGTCCAGTTGTGGAACACAGTCACCAGGTCCCAAATTTGCCCAGTTGAGGACCATGGTCAACAGGGCCAGGTGAGGCCCAGATGGGGACCGGAGTCCCGAAATCCAGGTGAAGCCCAGGTGGGGACCACAGTCACCAGATCCAGGGTAGTCTCAGGTGCAGACCAGAATCACCAGGACCAGGTGTGGTGCAGGTGGCAACCAAACTCACCAGGTCCCGGTGAGGCACTGGTGGAGAACAGAGTCACGAGGTACATGAGAAGCTAGAAACACATGGGAGCCCTGGGTGGCGCAGCGGTTTGGCGCCTGCCTTTGGCCCAGGGCGCTATCCTGGAGAACCGGGATCGAATCCCACGTCGGGCTCCCGGTGCATGGAGCCTGCTTCTCCCTTTGCCTGTGTCTCTGCCTCTATCTCTCTCTGTGACTATCATAAATAAATAAAAATTAAAAAAAAAAAGAAGCTAGAAACCCTGCGGCCATCAGGTCCACATGATCTCCATGTGGGAACGAGAATCACCAGTTACAGGCGAGGACCAGGTGGGGATACGACTCACCATGTCCAGGTGAGACCCAGGTGGGAACCAGTGTCACCATGTCCAGGTGTGGCCGAGGTAAAGACCAGAGTTAATAGGTCCGGCTGGGTCACTGGTAGCGAACAGTGTAACCATATCCTAATGCTACCCAGGTGGGTAGCAGAGACACCAGGTCCTTGTGAGGCCCAAATGGGACCAGAGTCATGAGGTCCAGGTGAGGTCCCGATGGGAACCACAGTCACCAGGTCAGGTGAGGCCATGCTTAGGATCAGAGTCACCAGTTACAGGTGAGGCCCAGGTGGAGCTAGAGTCACCTGGTACAGAAGAGGCCAAAGTCAGGACCAGAGTTACCAGGATCAGGTCACTCCAAGTTGGAATAGAGTAACTATGTCCCGATGATGCCCAGGTAGAACCAGAGTCACCAGGTCCAGATGTGGCGCAGGTGGGGAGCATGTTCACTAGGTCCCGTTGAGGCCCAGTTGAGTTCAGAGTCACCAGGTCTAGTTGAGGCCTAGAGGGGTACCAGATTCACCTGGTCTGGTGACATCCAGATGGGGACCAGCGTCCCCATGTCAGGCTGAGGCCCAGAGGGGATCCAGAGTCATCATATCCAGGTGAGGCTCAGGTGTGGAACAGAGTATCCAGGTCATAATGTTCCACAGGTGAGGACCAGAGTCACGAGATCTTGGTGAGGCCCAGTTAGGATCAGAGTCACCAGTTCCAGGTGAGGCCAAAAAGTTGTCCACAGCAATCAGGTCCAGGTGGGGAAGAAAGTCAACAGGACTGGGTGAGGCACAGATGGGGACCAGATTCACCAGGACCAGGTGATTCCCAGGTGGTGACCAGAGTTACCAGTTCCGGGTGACCACCAGGTAAGGACCAGATTCACCAGGTCCAAGTGAGGCCCACGTGGGGACCTGTGTCACTAGGCATGGGTGAGTCCCAGGTGACAAACCCACTCACCAGGTCCAGGTGATGCCAACCTCCAGGCCATGCAGAGGAACCAGGTCCCAATTACGCCCAGGTAGGGACGATAGTTACCAGGTCCAGGTGAGGCCAACCTACAGGCCATGCAGTGGAACCATGTCCCGATGATGCCCAGGTAGGGACCAGAGTTACCAGGTCCAGGTGAGGCCAACCTGCAAGTCATGCAGTGGAACCATGTCCCGATGATGCCCAGGTAGGTACCAGAGTCACCAGGTCCAAATGAGGCCCAGATGGAGCATATTCACTAGGTCCAGGTGAGGCCCAGTTGAGGATCAGAGTCACCAGACCTGGTTGAGTCCCAGAGGGGTACCAGACTCCCCTGGTCCAGGTGACTTCCATATGGGGACCAGAGTCACCAGGTCAGGTTGATGCCCAGAGATGTTCCAGAGTCATGATGTCCAGGTGAGGTTCAGGTGTGGAACAGAGTCACCAGGTACCAATGATGCCCAGGTGAGGACCAGAGTCACCAGGTCTAGGTGACGCGCAGATAGGATCAGAGTCACCCGTTTCAGGTGAGGCCAAGAAAGAGTCCACAGCAATCAGGTCCAGGTGGGGAACAAAGTCACCAGGACTGGGTATGGCCCAGATGGGGACCAGATTCACCAGGTCCCGGTGAGACCCTGGTGGGGACCAGAGTCAAGAGGTACATGAGAAGCTCAAAACACTGCAGCCACCAGTTCCACATGAGTCCATGTGGGAACGAGAATCACCAGTTACACGTGAGGACCAGGTGGGGATCCGACTCACCATGTCCAGGTGAGACCCAGGTGGGAACCAGTGTCACCATGCCCAGGTGTGGCCCAGGTGAAGACCAGAGCTAATAGGTCCGGCTGTGTCACTGTTAGTGAACAGTGTAACCATATCCTGATGCTACCCATGTGGGTACCAGAGACACCAGGTCCTGGTAAGGCCCAGGTGGGACCGGAGACATGAGGTCCAGGTGAGGTCCCGATGGGAAACACCGTCACCAGGTCAGATGAGGCCATGCGTAGGATCAAAGTCACCAGTTACAGGTGAGGCCCAGGTGGAGCCAGAGTCACCTGGTACAGAAGAGTCCAAAGAGAGGACCAGAGTTACCAGGATCAGGTCATTCTAGTGTGGAATAGAGTAACCATGTCCCGATGATGCCCAGGTAGGGACCAGAGTCACCAGGTCCAAATGAGGCCCACATGGAGCATATTCACTAGGTCCAGGTGAGGCCCAGTTGAGGACCAGAGTACCAGATGTGGTTGAGTCCTAGAGGGGTACAAGAATCACCAGGTCCTGGTGACATCCAGATGGAGACCAGGGTCACCAGGTCAGGGTGAGGCCCAGAGAGGTTCCAGTGTCATCATGTCCAGGTGAGGCTCAGGTGTGGATCAGAGTCTCCAGGTACCAATGATGGCTAGGTGAGGACGAGAGTCACCAGGTCTGGGTGACACTCAGATATGATCAGAGTCACCCGTTTCAGGTGAGGCCAAGAAAGAGTCCACAGCAATCAGGTCCAGGTGGGGAAAAAAGTCACCAGGACTGGGTGAGGCCCAGATGGGGACCAGATTCACCAGGTCTAGGTGAGACCCAGGTGGGGACCAGTGTCCCCGGGTCTAGGAAAGGACCAGGTAAGGACCAGATTCACCAGGTAGAAGAGGCCCATGTGGGGACATGAGTCACCAGGTATGGGTGAGGCCCAGGTGGCAACCCCACTCTCCAGTCCAGGTGAGGCCAACCTGCAGGCCAGAGTCACCAGATCCAGGTGAGTCAGTAGTGGGGACTGGAGTCACCACGGAAATGTGAGTCTACAAGTACACCACAGTCACCAGGTCCAGGTGTGGTTCATGTGGGAACGAGAGTCACCAGGTCCAGGTGAGACCCAGGTGGGGACCAGAGTCATCTGGTCCAGGTGAGGTCCAGTTGTGGAACACCGTCACCGGGTCCCAATTTTGCCCAGATGAGGACCATGGTCAACAGGGCCAGGTGAGGCCAAGATGGGGACCGGAGTCCCCAAATCCTGGCGAAGCCCAGGTGGGGACCACAGTCACCAGATCCAGGGTAGTATCAGGTGCAGACCAGAATCACCAGGTCCAGGTGAGGTGCAGGTGGCAACCACACTCACCAGGAACCTGTGGGGCCTGGTGAGGACCAGAGTCACGAGGTACATGCAAACCTAGAAACACTGCAGCCACCAGGTCCACATGATGTCCATGTTGGAACGAGAATCACCAGTTACAGGTGAGGACCAGGTGGTGATCCAACTCACCATGTCCAGGTGAGACCCTGGTGGGAGGCAGTCTCACCATGACCAGGTGTGGCCAAGGTGAAGACCAGAATTAATAGGTCCGGCTGGGTCACTGTTAGTGAACAGTGTAACGATATCCTGATGCTACACAGGTGGGTACCAGAGACACCAGGTCCTGGTGACCCCGAGATGGGACCAGAGACCTAAGGTCCAGTTGAGGTCCCGATGGGAACCACAGTCACCATGTCAGGTGAGGCTATGCTTAGAATCAGAGTCACCAGTTACAGGTGAGGCCCAGGTGGAGCCAGAGTCACTTGGTACAGAAGAGGCCAAAGTCCAGACCAGAGTTACCAGGATCAGGTCAGTCCGAGAGGGGAATAGAGTAACCATGTCCCGATGATGCCCAGGTAGAACCAGAGTCACCAGGTCCAGATGGGGCGCAGATGGGGGGCATGATCACTAGATCCCAGTGAGGCCCAGTTGAGGACCAGAGTCACCAGATCTGGTTGAGACCTAGAGGGGTACCAGAAACACCCGGTCCAGGTGACATCCAGATGGGGACCAGAGTCACCATGTCAGGTTGAGGCCCAGAAAGGTTCCAGAGTCATCATGTCCAGGTGAGTCTCAGGTGTGGAACAGAGTCACCAGATACCAATGATGCCCAGGTGAGGACCAGAGTCACCAGGTCTGGGTGACCCGCAGATAGGATCAGAGTCACCAGTTCCAGGTGAGGCCAAGAATGAGTCCACAGCAATCAGGTCGAGGTGGGGTACAAAGTCCCGAGGACTGGGTGAGGCCCAGATGGGGACCAGATTCACAAGGTCCAGGTGATTCCCAGGTGGTGAACAGAGTTACGAGTTCCGGGTGAGGACCAGGTAAGGACCAGATTCACCAGGTCCAAGTGAGGCCCACGTGGGGCCCTGTGTCACCAGGCATGTGTGAGGCCCAAATGACAACCCTTCTCACCAGGTCCAGGTGAGTCCAACCTGCAGGCCATGCAGAGGAAATATGTCCCGATGATGCCGAGGTAGGGACTAGAGTTCTCAGGTCCAGGTGAGGCCAACCTGCAGGCCATGCAGTGGAACATGTCCTGATGATGCCCAGGTAGGAACCAGATTTACCAGGTCCAGGTGAGGCCAACCTGCAGGCCATGCAATGGAATCATGTCCCGATGATGCCCAGGTAGGAACCAGATTTACCAGGTCCAGGTGAGGCCAACCTGCAGGCCATGCAATGGAACCATGTCCCGATGATGCCCAGGTACGGACCAGAGTCACCAGGTCCAAATGAGGCACAGATGGAGCATATTCACTAGGTCCAGGTGAGGCCCAGTTGAGGACAAGAGTCACCAGATCAGGTTGAGGCCTAGAGAGGTACCAGAATCACCTGGTCCAGATGACATCCAGTTGGGGACCAGAGTCACCAGGTCAGGGTGAGACACAGAAAGGTTCCAGAGTCATCATTTCCAGGTGAGGCTCCGGTGTGGAACACAGTCACCAGGTACCAATGATGCCCAGGTGTGGACCAGAGTCACCAGGTCAGGGTGACACGCAGATAGGATCAGAGTCACCAGTTCCAGGTGAGGCCAAGAAAGAGTCCACAGCAATCAGGTCCAGGTGGGGAACAAAGTCACCAAGACTGGGTGAGGCCCAGATGAGGACCAGATTGACCAGGTCCAGGTGAGGCCCAGGTGGTGACCAGAGTCCCCGGGTCTGGGAGAAGACCAGGTAAAGACCAGATTCACCAGGTCCAAGAGGCCCACGTGGGAACCTGAGTCACCAGGTATGGATGAGGCCCAGGTGGCAAACCCCAATCACCAGGTCCAGGTGAGGCAAACCTGCAGGCCAAAGTCACCAGATCGACGTGAGGCCCTAGCGGGGACCAGAGTCACCATGTAAATGTGAGTCTACCAGAACACCACTGTCACCAGGGCCAGGTGTGGTTCATGTGGGAACGAGATTCACGAGGTCCAGGTGAGACCCAGGTGGGGACCACAGTCATCAGGTCCAGATTGAGGCCTAGGTGGGGGGACCAGAGTCATCAGGACCAGTTGAGGCCAAAGTATGGAGCAAAGTTATCATGTCCAGGTGAGGCCCAGGTGGGGAAGAGAGTAAACATGTCCCATTGATGCCAGGTGGGAAAAGAGTCACAAGGTCCAGACGCGGCCTAAGTGAGGAGTAGATTCACCAGGACCTGTTGAGGCCCAATTGAGCACCAGAGTCCCCAGCTCCGGGTGAGTCCCAGAGGGGGACCAGAGGCACCCGGTTCTGGTGATATCCAGGTGGGGACCACAGTCACCATGTCAGGGTGACGCGCAGAGGGGGACGAGAATCACTAGGTCCAGGTGAGGCCCCGATGTGGAACTGAGAAACCAGGTCCCATGATGCCCATATGAGGACCTGAGTCACCAGGTCCATGTGACGTCCTTGTGGGAACCAGTCACCTCGACCAGGTGAGGCACAGGTGGGACAACAGTCACCAGGTCCAGGTGAGGCCCAGGTATATAAGAGAGTATCCACGTCCCAATAATGCCCAGGTAAGGACCTGAGTCAACAGGTCCAGGAAAGGCCCAAATATGGATCAAAGTCATTGTGTTCCATGTGAGGCAAGATGGAGACCACAGGAACAAAGTCAAGGAGAGCCCCATATGGGAACCAGAGCCACCAGATCCAGGTGAGGTCCACGTGGGGCCACAGTCACAAGGTCCAGGTGATGCACAGGTGGCAACAGGATTCACCAAGTCCAGGTGAAGCCCAGGTGGCGACCAGTCACGACATCCAGGTGCGGACCAGCTAAGGACCAGAATGACCAGGCCTAAGTGAACCCCAAGGGGTGACCAGAGTCACCAGGTAAGGGTGAGGCCCAGAGAGGGAACCAGAGTAACCATTTACTTTGAGGCCCAGAATGTGACCAGAGGTCCCTGGTCAAAGTGAGGCTCTTGTGGGATATAGAGTATCCAGGTCCCAGTGATGCCTGGGTGAGGACCAGAGTCACAAGGGCCATGCAGGCCCAGATGGGGAACAGAATCACTAGGTTCTGTTGAGGCATAGAAACACACCCCTGTCAGCAGTATCAGGTGAGTCCCTTGTGGGAACCAGAGCCACTCTCTCCAGCTGAGTCGCAAGTTTATGTGATGCCCACGTGAGGACCAGATTCATCAGGTCGAATTGAGGCATAGCTGGGGACAAAATCACCAGGTCTGGGTGCGGCCTAGGTGGGGCAAGATTCAGCAGTTCTGAGTTAGGTCAAAATGGGGACGAGAGACACCAGGTCCAGGTGAGGCCAAACTGAGGACCAGAGTCACCAGATCCAAGTGAGGTCCATGTTGGAAAGAGAGTCACCAGATCCAGGTGAAGCCCAGTTGGGGACCAGAGTCACTAGGTCCAGTTGAGGCCCAGGTGAGGACCAGAGTTACCAGGTACACGTGAGGCCTTGGTGGGGATCATAGGCAACAGGTCCATGTGAGGCCGGCTTGGGGACCATGATCAACAAGTCTACTTGAGGCCCAGGACTGGAACATAGTAAGCAGGTTCAGGTGAGTCCTCCGTGGTGACAAGTGTCACCACGTCCAGGTGAGGCCCTGGTGGGGACCAGGATCACCAGGTACAGGGGAGGACCTTGAAAGAACCAGAGTCAACAGTTTGAGGTCAGGCGCAGGTGGCAACAAGTGTCAGGAGGTCCAAGTCAGGCCAAAGTGGGGTTGACAGTCACTAGGAAACGGTGAGACCCAGAGGGGGACCAGAGTCATGTGGTCCAGGTGAGGTCCAGTTGTGGAACACAGTCAACAGGTCCCAATTTTGCCCAGGTGAGGACCATGGTCATCAGGGCCAGGTGAGGCCCAGATGGGGACCGGAGTCCCCAAATCCAGGTGATGCCCAGGTGGGGACCAGTCACCAGATCCAGGTTAGTCTCAGGTGCAGACCAGAATCACCAGGTCCAGGTGAGGCGCAGGTGGCAACCACACTCACCAGGTCCCGGTGAGTCCCTGGTGGGGACCAGAGTCACGAGGGACATGAGAAGCTAGAAACACTGCAGCTACCAGGTCCACATGATGTCCATGTGGGAACGAGAATCACCAGTTACAGGTGAGGACCAGGTGGGGATCCGACTCACCATTTCCAGGTGAGACCCAGGTGGGAACCAGTGTCACCATGTCCAGGTGTGGCGCAGGTGAAGACCAGAGTTAATAGGTCCGGCTGGGTCACTGTTAGTGAACAGTGTAACCATATCCTAATGCTACCCAGGTGGGTACCAGAGACACCAGGTCCTGGTGAGGCCCAGGTGGGACCAGAGACATGAGTCTGGGTGAGGTCCAGATGGGAACCACAGTCACCAGGTCAGGTGAGGCCATGCTTAGGATCAGAGTCACCAGTTACAGGTGAGGCCCAGGTGGAGCCAGAGTCACCTGGTACAGAAGAGGCCAAAGTCAGGACCAGAGTTACCAGGATCAGGTCAGTCCCAGTGGGGAATAGAGTAACCTTGTCCCGATGATGCCCAAGTAGAACCAGAGTCTCCAAGTCCAGATGAGGCGCAGGTGGGGAGCATGTTCACTAGGTCCCTGTGAGGCCCAGTTGAGGACCAGAGTCACCAGGTCAAGTTGAGGCCTAGAGGGATACCAGATTCATCTGGTCTAGGTGACATCCGGATGGGGACCAGAGTCATCATGTCAGGGTGAGGCCCTGAGGGGATCCAGAGTCATCATGTCCAAGTGAGGCTCAGGTGTGGAACAGAGTATCTAAGTCATAATGGTCCATAGGAGAGGACCAGAGTCACCAGATCTGCGTGAGGCCCACTTAGGATCAGAGTCACCCGTTCCAGGTGAGGCCAAGAAGGAGTCCACAGCAATCAGGTCCAGGTGGGGTGACAAATTCACCAGGATTGGATGTGGACCACATAGGAACCAAATTAACCTGGTTCAGGTGATTCCCAGGTGGTTACTCGAGTTAGGAGTTTCGGGTGAGGACCAGGTAAGGACCAGATTCACCAGGTCCAAGTGAGGCCCACGTGGGGACCTGTGTCACCAGGCATGGGTGAGGCCAAGGTGGCAACGCCACTCACCAGGTCCAGGTGAGTCCAACCTGCAGGCCATGCAGAGGAACCATGTCCCGATAATGCCCAGGTAGGAAGTAGAGTTACCGGGACAGGTGAGGCCAACCTGCAGGCCATGTGTGGAACTATGTCCCGATGATGCCCAGGTAGGGACCAGAGTTACCAGGTCCAGGTGAGGCCAACCTGCAAGTCATGCAGTGGTACCATGTCCCGATGATGCCCAGGTAGTGACTAGAGTCATCAGGTGCAAATTTGGCCCAGATGGAGCATATTCACTAGGTCCAGGATAGGCCCAGTTGAGAACCAGAGTCACCAGATCTGGTTGAGGCCTAGATGGGTACCAGAATCACCTGGTCCAGGTGAAATCCAGATGGGTCCAGAATCACCAGGTCAGGGTGAGGCCCAGAGGGGTTCCAGAGTCAGCATGTCCAGGTGAGGCTCTGGTGTGGAACAGAGTCACCAGGTACCAATGATGCCCAGGTGAGGACCAGAGTCACCAGGTCTGGGTGACGCGCAGATAGGATCAGAGTCACCAGTTCCCGGTGAGGCCAAGAAAGAGTCCACAGAAATCAGGTCCAGGTGGGGAACAAAGTCACCAGGACTTGGTGAGGCCCAGATGGGGACCAGATTCACAGGTCCAGATGAGGCCCAGTTGGGGACCAGAGTCCCCGGGTCTGGGAGAGGACCAGGTAACGACCAGATTAACAGGTCCAAGAGGCCCACGTGGGGAACTGAGTTACCAGGTATGGGTTGGCAACCCACTCACCAGGTCCAGGTTAGGACAACTTTCAGCCCAGAGTCACCAGATCCAAGTGAGGCGCTAGTGGGGACCGGAGTCACCAGGTAAATGTGCGGCTACAAAAATACCACAGTCACCAGGTCCAGGTGTGGTTCATGTGGGAACGAGAGACACCAGGTCCAGGTGAGAACCAGGTGGGGACCACAGTAACCAGGTCCAGATTGAGGCCTAGGTGGGGGGACCAGAGTCATAAGGAGCACTTGAGGCCAAAGTGTGGAGCAAAGTTATCATGTCCAGGTGAGGCCGAGGTGGGGAACAGAGTAACCATGTCCCATTGATGCCAGGTGGGAAAAGAGTCACAAGGTCCCGGTGAGGCGCAGGTGGCAACAGGATTCACCAAGTCCATGTGAAGCCCAGGTGGGGACCACAGTCACCAGATCCAGGGTAGTCTCAGGTGCAGACCAGAATCACCAGGTCCAGGAGTGGTGCAGGTGGCTACCAAACTCACCAGGTCCCGGTGAGGCATTGGTGGGGACCAGAGTCACGAGGTACATGAGAAGCTAGAAACACATAGGATCCCTGGGTGGCGCAGCGGTTTGGCGCCTGCCTTTGGCCCAGGGCGCGATCCTGGAGACCCGGGATCGAATCCCACGTCGGGCTCCCGGTGCATGGAGCCTGCTTCTCCCTCTGCCTGTGTCTCTGCCTCTCTCTCTCTCTGTGACTATCATAAATCAATAAAAATTAAAAAAAAAGATTCTAGAAACACTGCGGCCAACAGGTCCACATGATCTCCATGTGGGAACGAGAATCACCAGTTACAGGCGAGGACCAGGTGGGGATCAGACTCACCATGTCCAGGTGAGACCCAGGTGGGAAACAGTGTCACCATGTCCAGGTGTGGCCCAGGTGAAGACCAGAGTTAATAGGTCCGGCTGGGTCACTGTTAGTGAACAGTGTAACCGTATCCTGATGCTACCAAGGTGGGTACCAGAGACACCAGGTCCTGGTGAAGCCCAGTTGGGACCAGAGACATGAGGTCCAGGTGCGGTCCCGATGGGAACCACAGTCACCAGGTCAGGTGAGGCCATGCTTAGGATCAGAGTCACCAGTTACAGGTGAGGCCCAGGTGGAGCCAGAGTCACCTGGTACAGAAGAGACCAAAGTCAGGACCAGAGTTACCAGGATCAGGTCAGTCCCAGTGTTGAATAGAGTAACCATGTCGCGATGATGCCCAGGTAGAACCAGATTTACCAGGTCCAGATGAGTTGCAGGTGGGAGCATATTCACTAGGTTCCGGTTAGGCCAAGTTGAGGACCGAGTCAACAGGTCAAGTTGAGGCTTGGAGGGGTACCAGATTCAGCTGGTCTAGGTGACATCCAGATGGGGACTAGAGTCACCATGTCAGGCTGAGGCCCAGAGGGGATCCAGAGTCATCATGTCCAGGTGAGGCTCACGTTGGAACAGAGTATCCAGGTCATAATGGTCCACAGGTGAGGACCAGAGTCACCAGATCTGGGTGAGGCCCAGTTAGGATCAGAGTCACTAGTTCCAAGTGAGGGCCAAGAAGGAGTACACAGCAATCAGGTCCAGGTGGGAACAAAGTCACCAGGATTGGGTGAGGCCCAATGGGGACCAGAATCACAATGCCCAGGTGATTCCCAGGTGATGACCAGAGTTACCAGTTCCGGGTGAGGACAAGGGAAGGACCAGATTCACCAGGTCCACGTGAGGCCCACGTCGGAACCTGTGTCACCAGGCATGGGTGAGTCTCAGGTGACAACCCCACTCATTAGGTCCAAGTGAGGCCAATTGCAGGCCATGCCGAGGAACCATGTCCTGATGATGCCCAGGTGGGGTCTAGAGTTATCAGGTCCAGGTGAGGCACACCTGCAGGCCATGCAGTGGAACCATGTCCCGGTAATGCCGAGGTAGGAATCAGAATCACCATGTCCAAATGAGGCCCAGATGGAGCATATTCACTAGGTCTAGGTGAGGCCCTGTTGAGGACCAGAGTCACCAGATCTGGTTGAGCACTATAAGGGTACCAGAATCACCTGGTTCAGGTGACATCGAGATGGGGACCAGAGTCACCAGGTCAGGGTGAGGCCCAGAGAGGTTCCAGAGTCATCATGTCCAAGTGAGGCTCATGTGTGGAACAGAGTCACCAGGTACCAATGATGCCCAGTTGAGGACCAGATTCACCAGGTCTGGTGACGCGCAGATAGGATCAGAGACACCAGTTCCAGGTGAGGCCAAGAAGGCGTCCACAGCAATCAGGTCCATGTGGGAACAAAGTCACCAGGACTGGGTGAGGCCCAGATAGGGACCAGTTTCACCAGGCCCAGGTGACTCCCAAGTGGTGACCAGAGTTACCAGTTCTGGGAAAGACCAGATAAGGACCAGATTCACCAGGTCCAATTGAGGCCCACGTGGGGACCTGTGTGACCATGTATGGGTGAGGCACAATTGGCAACCCCACTCACCAGGTCCAGGTGAGGCCAACCTGCAGGCGATGGAGAGGAACCGTGTCCCGATGATGCCCAGGTAGGGACCAGAGTTACCAGGCCCAAGTGAGGCCAACCTGCAGGCCATGCAGTGGAACCATATCCCTATGATGCCCAGGTAGGGACCAGAGTCACCAGGTCCAAATGAGGCCCACATGGAGCATATTCACTAGGTCCAGGTGAGGCCCAGTTGAGGACCAGAGTCACCAGATCTGGTTGAGGCCTAGAGGGATACGAGAATCCCCTGTTCCAGGTGACATCCAGATGGGGACCAGAGTCACCAGAGAAGGGTAAGGCTCAGAGAGGTTCCAGAGTCATCATGTCCAGGTGAGGCTCAGGTGTAGAAGAGAGTCACCATGTACCAATGATGCCCAGGTGAGGACCAGAGTCACCAGGTCTGGGTGACGCGCAGATATGATCAGAGTCACCAGTTCCAGGTGAGGCCAAGAAAGAGTCCACAGCAATCAGGTCCAGGTGGGGAACAAAGTCACCAGGACTGGGTGAGGCCCTGGTCAGGACCAGATTCACCAGGTCCAGGTGATTCCCAGGTGGTGACCAGAGTCCCCGGGTCTGGGAGAGGACCAGGTAATGACCAGATTCACCAGGTCCAAGAAGCCCACGTGTGGACCTGAGTCAACACGTATGGGAGAGGCCCATGTGGCAACCCGACTCACCAGGTCCAGGTGAGGCCAACCTGCATGTCAGAGTCACCAGATCCAGGTGAGGCCCTAGTGGGGACCGGAGTCACAGGTAAATGTGAGTCTACAAGAACACCACAGTCAACAGGGCCAGGTGTGTTTCAAGTGGGAACGAGAGTCACCAGGTCCAGGTGACACCCAGGTGGGGACCACACTCACCAGGTCCAGATTGAGGTCTAGGTGGGGGGACAAGATTCATCAGGACCAGTTGAGGCCAAAGCGTGGATCAAAGTTATCATATCCAGGAGAGGCCCAGGTGGGCAACAGTGTAACCATGTCCCATTGATGCCAGGTGGGAAAAGAGTCACAAGGTCCAGACGAGGCCTAAATGAGGAGTAGATTCACCAGGTCCTGTTGAGGCCCAGCTGAGGACCAGTGTCCCCAGCTCCGGGAGAGTCCCAGAGGGGAACCAGAGTCACCCGGTTCTGGTGATATCCAGGGGTGACCAGAGTCACCACGTCAGGTTGAGGCCCAGAGGGGGACGAGAATCACTAGGACCAGGTGAGGCCCCGATGTGGAACTGAGAAACCAGGTACCATGATGCCCATATGAGGACCTGAGTCACCAAGTCCAGGTGAGGTCCCTGTGGGAACCAGTCACCTCATCCAGTAGAGGCCCGGGTGGGACCACAGTCACCAGGTCCACATAAAGTCCAGGTGGGGACCAGAGTCTCCAGATCCAGGTGAAGCCCAGGTGGGGACCACAGTCACCAGATCCAGGGTAGTCTCAGGTGCAGACCAGAATCACCAGGTTCAGGTGAAGTGCAGGTGGCAAGCACACTCACCAGGAACCGGTGGACCCTGGTGAGGACCAGAGTCATGAGGTACATGCAAACCTAGAAACACTGCAGCCACCAGGTCCACATGATGTTCATGTGGGAACGAGAATCACCAGTTACAGGTGAGGACCAGGTGGTGATCCGACTCACAATGTCCAGGTGAGACCCAGGTGGGAGCCAGTGTCACCATGACCAGGTGTGGCCCATGTGAAGACTAGAGTTAATAGGTCCGGCTGGGTCACTGTTAGTGAACAGTGTAACCATATCCTGATGCTACACAGGTGGGTACAAGAGACACCAGGTCCTGGTGACCCCGAGATGGGACCAGAGACCTGAGGTCCAGTTGAGGTCCCGATGGGAACCACAGTCACCATGTCAGGTGAGGCCATGCTTAGAATCAGAGTCACCAGTTACAGGTGAGGCCCAGGTGGAGCCAGAGTCACCTGGTAGAGAAGAGGCCAAAGTCAGGACCAGAGTTACCAGGATCAGGTCAGTCCCAGAGGGGAATAGAGTAACCATGTCCCGGTGATGCCCAGGTAGAACCAGAGTCACCAGGTCCAGATGAGGCGCAGGTGGGGAGCATGTTCACTAGGTCATGGTGAGGCCCAGTTGAGGACCAGAGTCACCAGGTCAAGTTGAGGCCTAGAGGGGTACCAGATTCACCTGGTCTAGGTGACATCCAGATGGGGACCAGAGTCACCATGTCAGGCTGAGGCCCAGAGGGGATATAGAGTCATCATGTCCAGGTGAGGCTCAGGTGTGTAACAAAGTATCCAGGTCATAATGGTCCACAGGTGAGGACCAGAGTCACCAGATCTGGGTGAGACCCAGTTAGGATCAGAGTCACCAGTTCAAGGTGAGGCCAAGAAGGAGTCCACAGGAATCAGGCACAGGTGGGGAACAAAGTCACCAGGACTGAGTGAGGCCTAGATGGGGACCAGATTCACCAGGTCCAGGTTATTCCCAGGTGGTGACCAGAGTTACCAATTCCAGGTGAGGTCCAGGTAAGGACCAGATTCACCAGGTCCAAGTGAGACCCACGTGGGGACCTGTGTCACGAGACATGGGTGAGGCTCAGGTGTCAACCCAATTCACCAGGTCCAGGTGAGGCCAACCTGCAGGCCATGCAGTGGAACCATGTCCCGATGATGCCCAGGTAGGGACCAGAGTTACCAGGTCCAGGTGAGGCCAACCTGCAGGTCATGCAGTGGAGCCATGTCCCTATGATCCCCAGGAAAGGACAAGAGTCACCAGGTCCAAATGAGGCCCAGATGGAGCATATTCCCTAGCTCCAGGTGAGGCCCAGTTGAGGACCAGAGTCACCAGATCTGGTTGAGCCCTATAAGGGTACCAGAATCACCTGGTACAGGTGACATCCAAATGGGGACCAGAGTCACCAGGTCAGGGTGAGGCCCAGAGGGGCTCCAGAGTCATCATGTCCAGGTGAGGCTCAGGTGTGGAACACAGTGTCCAGGTCATAGTGGTCCACAGGTGAGGACCAGAGTGACCAAATCTGGGTGATGCGCAGATAGGATCAGAGTCACCAGTTCCAGGTGAGGCCAAGAAAGAGTCCACAGCAATCAGGTCCAGGTGGGGAACACAGTCACCAGGACTGGGTGAGGCCCAGATTGGGACCAGATTCAACAGGTCCAGGTGAGGCCCAGGTGGTGACCAGTGTCCCCGGGTCTGGGAGTGGACCAGGTAAGGACCAGATTCACCAGGTCCTAGAGGCCCACGTGGGGAACTGAGTCACCAGTTATGGGGTGGCAACCCAACTCACCAGGTCCAGGTGAGGCCAACCTTCAGGCCAGAGTCACCAGATCCACGTGAGACCCTAGTGGGGACCGGAGTCACCAGGTAAATGTGCGTCTACAAGAACACCACAGTCACCAAGTCCAGGTGTTGTTCATGTGGGAACGAGAGACACCAGGTCCAGGTGAGAACCAGTTGGGGACCACAGTCACCAGGTCCAGATTGAAGCCTAGGTGGGGGGACCAGAGTCATCAGGACCAGTTGAGGCCAAAGTGTGGAGCAAAGTTATCATGTCCAGGTGAGGCCCAGGTGGGGAACAGAGTAACCATGTCCCATTGATGCCAGGTGGGAAAAGAGTCACAAGGTCCCGGTGAGGCGCAGGTGGCAACAGGATTCTCCAAGTCCAGGTGAGGCCCAGGTGGCGACCAGTCACCAGATCCATGTGAGGACCAGCTAAGGACAAGATTCACCAGGACCAAGTGAAGACCAAGGGGTGACCAGATTACCAGGTAAGGGTGAGGCCCAAAGGGGAACCAGAGTAACCAGTTTAGTTTGAGGCCCAGAATGGGACCAGAGGTCCGTGGTCAAAGTGAGGCCCAGGTGTGGAATAGAGTATCCAGGTTCGAATGATGCCTGGGTGAGGACCAGAGTCACTAGGGCCATGCAGGCCCAGATGGGGAACAGAATCACTAGGTCCTGGTGAGGCATAGAAAAAGACCACAGTCTCCAGTATCAGGTGAGTCCCTTGTGGGAACCAGAGCCACTGTATCCAGCTGAGTCCCAGGTCCATGTGAAGCCCACGTGAGGACCAGATTCTTCAGGTCGAATTGAGGCATAGCTGGGGACAAGAGTCACCAGGTCTGGGTGCGGCCTAGGTGGGGCAAGATTCAGCAGTACTGAGTTATGTCAAAGTGGTGACGAGAGACACCAGGTCCAGGTGAGGCCAAACTGTTTACCAGATTCACCACATCCAGGTGAGGTCCATGTTGGAAAGAGAGTCACCAGGTCCAGGAGAGGTCCATGTGGGGACCAGAGTCACTATATCCAGGTGAAGTCCAGGTGGGGACCAGAGTCACCAGATCGAGGTGAAGCCCAGGTGGGGACCAGAGTCACTAGGTGCAGATGAGGCCCAGGTGAGGACCAGTGTTACCCGGTACACGTGAATATCCGGTGGGGATCAGAGGCAACAGGTCCATGTGAGGCCGGCTTGGGGACCATCGTCAACAGGTCCACTTGAGACCCAGGTGTGAAACACAGTAAGCAGGTCCAGGTTAGTCCCCCGTGGTGACAAGAGTCACCACGTCCAGGTGAGGTCCAGGTGGGGACCAGGATCACCAGGTACAGGGGAGGCCCTTGAAAGAACCAGAGTCAAGCGTTCGAGTTCAGGCGCAGGTGGCAACCAGGGTCAGCAGGTCCAAGTCAAGCCAAAGGGGACTTCACAGTCACTAGGGCACGGTGAGACCCAGAGGGGGAGCATAGTCACATGGTCCCGGTGAGGTTCAGTTGTGGAACACAGTCACCAGGTCCCAATTTTGCCCAGTTGAGGACCATGGTCAACAGGGCCAGGTGAGGCCCAGATGGGGACCGGAGTCCCGAAATCCAGGTGAAGCCCAGGTGGGGACCACAGTCACCAGATCCAGTGTAGACTCAGGTGCAGACCAGAATCACCAGGTCCAGGTGTGGTGCAGGTGGCAACCAAACTCACCAGGTCCCGGTAAGGCACTGGTGGGGTACATGAGAAGTCACGAGGTACATGAGAAGCTAGAAACACATGGGATCCCTGGGTGGCGCAGCTGTTTGGCGCCTGCCTTTGGCCCAGGGCGCGATCCTGGAGACCCGGGATCGAATCCCACGTCGGGCTCCCGGTGCATGGAGCCTGCTTCTCCCTCTGCCTGTGTCTCTGCCTCTCTCTCTCTCTGTGACTATCATAAATAAATAAAAATTAAAAAAAAGATGCTAGAAACACTGCGGCCAACAGGTCCACATGATCTCCATGTGGGAACGAGAATCACCAGTTACAGGTGAGGACCAGGTGGGGATCGGACTCACCATGTCCAGGTGAGACCCAGGTGGGAAACAGTGTCACCATGCCCAGGTGTGGCCCAGGTGAAGACCAGAGTTAATAGGTCCGGCTGGGTCACTGTTAGTGAACAGTGTAACCATATCCTGATGCTGCCCATGTGGGTAGCAGAGACACCAGGTCCTGGTGAGGCCCAAGTGGGACCAGAGACATGAGGTCCAGGTGAGGTCCCGATGGGAACCACAGTCACCAGGTCAGGTGAGGCCATGCTTAGGATCAGAGTCACCAGTTACAGGTGAGGCCCAGGTGGAGCCAGAGTCACCTGGTACAGAAGAGGCCAAAGTCAGGACCAGAGTTACCAGGATCAGGTCACTCCAAGTGGGAATAGAGTAATCATGTCCCGGTGATGCCCAGGTAGAACCAGAGTCACCAGGCCCAGATGTGGCGCAGGTGGGGAGCATGTTCACTAGGTCCCGTTGAGGCCCAGTTGAGGACCAGAGTCACCAGGTCTAGGTGAGGCTTGGAGGGGTACCAGATTTACCTGGTCTGATGACAAACAGATGTGGACCAGAGTCCCCATGTCAGGCTGAGGCCCAGAGTGGATCCAGAGTCAACTTATCCAGGTGAGGCTCAGGTGTGGAACAGAATATCCAGGTCATAATGGTCCACAGGTGAGGACCAGAATCACCAGATCTGGGTGAGGCCCAGTTAGCCTCAGAGTCAGCAGTTCCAGGTTAGCCAAGAAGGAGTCCACAGCAATCAGGTCCAGGTGGGGAAGAAAGTCACCAGGACTGAGTGAGGCCAATATGGGGACCAGATTCACCAGGTCCAGGTGAGGCCCAGATGGTGACCAGAGTCCCCAGGTCTGGGAGAGGACCAGGTAAGGACCAGATTCACCAGGTAGAAGAGGCCCACATGGGGACCTGAGTCACCAATTATGGGTGAGGCCCAGGTGGCATCCCCACTAACCAGGTCCATGTGAGGCCAACCTGCAGGCCAAGTCACCCGATCCACGTGAGGACCTAGTGGGGACTGGAGTCACCAGTTAAAAATGATTCTACAAAAACAACACAGTCACCAGATCCTGGTGTGGTTCATGTGGGAATGAGAGTCACCAGGTCCAGGTGAGACCCAGGTGGGGACCACAATCACCAGGTCCAGTTGAAGCCCAGGTGGGACCAGAGTCAACAGGTCCAGGTGAGGCCTAGGTCGGGGGACCAGAGTCATCAGGACTAGTTGAGGCCAAAGTGTGGAGCAAAGTTATCAGGTCCATGTGAGGCCCAGTTGTGGAAGAGTAACCATGTCCCATTGATGCCAGGTGGGAAAAGAGTCACAAGGTCCAGATGAGGCCTAAGTGAGGAGTAGATTCACTAGGTCCTGTTGAGGCCCAGTTGAGGACCAGTGCCCCATCTCTGGGTGAGTCCCAGAGGGGACCAGTGTCACCCGGTTCTGGTGATATCCAGGTGGGGACCAGAGTCACCACGTCAGGGTGAGGCCCAGAGGGGGACGAGAATCACTAGGTCCAGATGAGACCCCGATGTGGAACTGAGAACCCTGGTCCCATGATGCCCATATGAGGACCTGAGTCACCAGGTCCAGGTGAGGTCCCTGTGGGAACCAGTCACCTCGTCTAGGTGAGGCCCAGGTGGGACCACAGTCACCAGGTCCAGGTGAGGCCCAGGTATATAGAGAGTATCCAGGTCCCAATGATGCCCAGGTAAGGACCAGAGTCAACAGATCCAGGAGAGGACCAAATATGGATGAGAGTCATTGTGTTCCAGGTGAGGCCAGAAGGAGACCACAGGAACCAGGTCCAGGAGAGCCCCATATGGGAACCAGAGCCAACAGATCAGGGTGAGGTCCAGTTGTGACCACAGTCAGAAGGTCCAGGTGAGGCGCAGGTGGCAACAGGATTCACCAAGTCCAGGTCAGGCCCAGGTGGCCACCAGTCATCAGATCCAGATTCGGACCAGCTAAGGACCAGATTCACGAGGCCCAAGTGAAGCCCAAGGGGTGACCAGAGTCACCAGGTAAGGGTGAGGCCCCGAGTGGGAACCAGAGTAACCAGTTTAGTTTGAGGCCCAGAATGGGACCTGAGGTCCCTGGTCAAAGGTAGGCCCAGGTGTGGCATAGAGTATCCAGGTCCCAATGATGCCTGGGTGAGGACCAGAGTCACTAGGGCCATGCAGGCCCAGATGGGGAACAGAATCACTAGGTCCTGTTGAGGCATAGAATAAGACCACAATCACCAGTATCAGGTGTGCCCCTTGTGGGAACCAGAGCCACTCTATCCAGCTGAGTAACAGGTCCATGTGAGCCCCACGTCAGGACCAGATGCATCAGGTCGAATTGAGGCATATTTCGGGACAAGAGTCACCAGGTATGGGTGCGGGCTAGGTGGGGCAAGATTCAGCAGTTCTGAGTTAGGTCAAAGTGGGGACGAGAGACACCAGGTCCAGGTGAGGCCAAACTGAGGACCATAGTCACCAGATCCAGGTGAGGTCCATGTTGGAAAGAGAGTCACCAGGTCCAGGAGAGGTCCATATGGGGACCAGAGTCCCCAGATCCAGGTGAAGTCCAGGTGGGGACCAGAGTCACGAGATCCAGGTGAAGCCCAGGTGGGGACCAGAGTCACTAGGTCCTGATTAGACCCAGGTAAGGATCAGAGTTACCAGATACACGTAAGCCCCCGGCGGGGATCAGAGCCAAAATTTCCACGTGAGGCCGGCTTGGGGAACATGGTCAACAGGTCTACCTGAGGCTCAGGTGTGGAACACAGTAATCATGTCCAGGTGAGTCCCCGGTGGTGACAAGAGTCACCACGTCCAGTTGAGGCCCAATTGGGGACCAGGATCACCAGGTACAGGGGAGGCCCTTGAGAGAACCAGAGTCAACAGTTCGAGGTCAGGCGCAGGTGGCAACCAGGGTCAGCAGGTCCAAGTCAGGCCAAGGTGGGGTTCACAGTCACTAGGGCACAGTGAGACCCAGAGGGGGACCAGAGTCACCTTGTCCAGGTGAGGTCCAGTTGTGGAACACAGTCACCGGGTCCCAATTTTGCCCAGTTTTGGACCATGGTCAACAGGGCCAGGTGAGGCCCAGATGGGGACCGAAGTCTCCAAATTCAGGTGAAGCCCAGGTGGGGACCAGAGTCATCAGATCCAGGGTAGTCTCAGGTGGACACCAGAATCACCAGGTCCTGGTGAGGTGCAGGTGGCAACCACACTCACCAAGTCCCGGTGAGGCCCTGGTGGGGACCAGAGTCACGAGGTACATGAGAAGCTAGAAACACTGCAGCCACCAGGTCCACATGATGTCCATGTGGGAACGAGAATTACAAGTTACAGGTGAGGACCAGGTGGCGATCTGAGTCACCATGTCCAGGTGAGACCCTGGTGGGAACCAGTGTCACCATGTACAAGTGTGGACCAGGTGAAGACGAGAGTTAATAGGTCCGGCCGGGTCACTGTTAGTGAACAGTGTAACCATATACTGATGCTACTCAGGTGTGTACCAGATACAAGTTCCTGGTGAGTCCCAGTTGGGACCAGAGACATGAGGACCAGGTGAGTTACCGATGGAAACCACAGTCACCAAGTCAGGTGAGGCCATGCTTAGGATCAGAATCACCACTTACAGGTGAGGTCCAGGGGGAGCCAGAGTCACATGGCACAGAAGAGGCGAAAGTCAGGACCAGAGTTACCACGATCAGGTCAGTCCCACTGGGAATAGAGTAAACACATCCCGATGATGCCCAGGTAGGGACCAGAGGTACGAGCTCCGGGTGCGGCCCACCTAAAGGCCATGCAGTGGAACCATGTCCCGATGATGCTCAGGTAGGGAAGAGAGTTACCAGGTCAAAAAGAGGCCAACCTGCAGACCATTATGTGGAACCAGGTCGCGATGTTGCCCACGTAGGGACCAGAGTCACCAGGTCCAAATGAGGCCCAGATGGAGCATATTTACTAGGTCCAGGTGAGGCGCAGTTGAGAACCAGAGTCACCAGATCTGGTTGAGGCCCAGAGGGGTACCAGATTCACCTGGTCTAGGTGACATTCAGATGGGGACCAGAGTAACCATGTCAGGGTGAGGCCCAGAGGGGATCCAGAGTCATCATGAGGCTCAGGTGTGGAACAGAGTATCCAGGTCATAATGGTCCACCGGTGAGGACCAGAGTCACCAGATCTGGGAGAGGCCCAGTTAGGATCAGATTTACCACTTCCAGGTGAGGCCAAGAATGTGTCCACAGCAATCAGGTCCAGGTGGGGAACAAAGTCACCAGGACTAGGTGATGCCCAGGTGGTGACCAGATTTACCAGTTCCGGGTGAGAACTAGGTAAGGACCACATTCACCAGGTCCAAGTGAGGCCCACGTGGGGACCTGTGTCACCAGGCATGGGTAAGACCCAGGTGGGAACCCCACTCACCAGGTCAAGATGAGGCCAACCTGCAGGCCATGCAGAGGAGCCATTCCCGATGATGCCCAGGTAGGGACCAGAGTTACCAGATCCAGGTGAGACCCAGGTGGGGAACACAGGAACCAGGTCCAGATTGAGTCCTAGGTGGGGGGCCAGAGTCATCAGGACCAGTTGAGGCCAAAGTGCGGAGAAAACTTATCATGTCCCGATGAGGACCAGGTGGGGAACAGAGTCACCAGGCCCAAATGAGGCCCAGATGGAGCATATTCACTAGGTCCAGGTGAGGCCCAGTTGAGGACCAGAGTCACCAGATCTGGGTGACGTGCAGATAGGATCAGAGCCACCAGTTCCAGGTAAGGCCAAGAAAGAGTCCACAGCAATCAGGTCCAGGTGGGGAACAAAGTCACCAGGACTGGGTGAGGCCCAGATGGAGACCAGATTCACTCACCAGGTCCAGGTGAGGCCCAGGTTGTGACCGGAGTCCCCGGGTCTAGTAGAGGACCAGGTAAGGACCAGATTCACCAGGTCCAAGAGGCACACGTGGGGATCTGAGACACCAGGTATGGGTGTGTCCCAGGTGGCAACCCCACTCACCAGGTCCAGGTGAGGCCAACCTGCAGGCCAGAGTCATCAGATCCACGTGAGGCCCTAGTGGGGACCAGAGTCACTAGGTAAATGTGAGTCTACAAGAACACCACAGTCACCAGGTCCAGGTGTGGTTCATGTGGGAACAAGAGTCACCAGGTCCAAGAGACCCAGGTGGGGACCACAGTTACCAGGTCCAGATTGAGGCCTAGGTGGGGGGACCAGAGTCATCAGGACCAGTTGAGGCCAAAGTGTGGAGCAAAGTTATCATATCCAGGTGAGGCCCAGTTGGGGAACAGAGTAACCATGTCCCATTGATGTCAGGTGGGAAGAGTCACAGGTCCAGACGAGGTTTAAGTGAGGAGTAGATTCACCAGGTCCTGTTGAGGCCCAGTTGAGGACCAGAGACCCCAGCTCCGGGTGAGTCCCAGAGGTCGACCAGAGTCACCCGGTTCTGGTGATATCCAGGTGGGGACCAGAGTCAGCACGTCAGGGTGAGTCCCAAGGTCGGACGAGAATCACTAGGTCCAGGTGAGTCCCCGATGTGGAACTGAGAAACCAGGTCCCATGATGCCCATATGAGCACTTGAGTCACCAGGTCCAGGTGAGGTCCCTGTGGGAACCAGTCACCTCGTCCAGGTGAGGCCCCGGTGGGACCACACTCACCAGGTCCAGGTGAGGCCAAGTTATATAAGAGAGTATCCAGGTCCCAATGATGTCCAGGTAAGGACCAGAGTCAACAGGTCGAGGAGAGGCCCAAATATGGCTCAGAGTCATTGTGTTCCACGTGAGTCCAGATGGAGACCACAGGAACCAGGTCCAGGAGTGCCCCTTATGGGAACCAGAGCCGCCAGATCCAGGAGAGGTCCAGGTGGGACCACAGTCACAAGGTCAAGGTAAGGCGCAGGTGGCAACAGGATTCACCAAGTCCAGGTGAGACCCAGGTGGCGACCATTCACCAGATCCAGGTGAGGACCAGCTAAGGACCAGATTCTCCAGGCCCAGTTGAAGCCCAAAGGGTGACAAGAGTCACCAGGTAAGGGTGAGGCCCAGAGGGGGAACCAGAGTAAACAGTTTAGTTTGAGGCCCCGAGAGACCAGAGGTCCCTGGTCAAAAGTAGTCCCAAGTGTGGCATAGAGTATCCAGGTCCCAATGATGCCTGGGTGAGGACCAGAGTCACTAGGGCTATGCAGGCCCAGATGGGGAACAGAATCACTAGGTCCTGGTGAGGCATAGAATAAGACCATAGTCACCAGTATCATGTGAGCCCCTTGAGGGAACCAGAGCCACTCTATCCAGCTGAGTCCCAGGTCCATGTGAGGCCCACGTGAGGACCAGATTCATCAGGTCGAATTGATGCATAGCTGGGGTCAAGAGTCACCAGGTCTGGGTGCGGCATATGTGGGGCAAGATTCAGCAGTTCTGAGTTAAGTCAAGTGGGGACGAGAGACACCAGGTCCATGTGAGGACAAACTGAGTACCAGAGTCACCAGATCCAGGTGAGGTCCATGTTGGAAAGAGAGTCACCAGGTCCAGGAGAGGTCCAGAAGGGGACCAGAGTCATCCGATCCAGGTGAAGTCCAGGTGGAGACCAGAGTTACCAGGTACACGTGAGGTCCCGGTGGGGATCAGAGGCAACAGGTCCATGTGAGGCCGGCTTGGGGACCATGGTCAACAAGTCTACTTGAGGCCCAGATGTGGAACACAGTAAGCAGGTACAGGTGAGTACGCGGTTTTGACATAAGTCACCACGTCCAGGTGAGGCCCAGGTGGGGACCAGGATCACAAGATACAGGGTAGGCCCTTGAAAGTACCAGAGTCAACAGTTCGAGATCAGCGCAGGTGGCAACCAGGGTCAGCAGGTCCAAGTCAGGCCAAAGTGGGGTTCACAGTCACTAGGGTACGGTGAGACCCAGAGGTAGATCAGAATCACCTGGTCCAGGTGAGGTCCAGTTGTGGAACACAGTCACCGGGTTCCAATTTTGCCCAGTTGAGGACCATGGTCAACAGGGCCAGGTGAGGCCCAGAAGGAGACCGGAGTCCCCAAAGCGGGTGAAGCCCAGGTGGGGACCACAGTCACCAGATCCAGGGTAGTCTCAGGTGCAGACCAGAATGACCAGGTCCACTTGAGGTGCAGGTGGCAACCACACTCACCAGGGCCCTGTGAGGCCCTGGTGGGGACCAGAGTCACGAGGTACATGAGAAGCTAGAAACACTGCAGCCACCAGGTCCACATGATGTCCATGTGGGAACGAGAATCACCAGTTACAGGGGAGGACCAGTTGTGGATCCGACTCAGCATGTCCAGGTGAGACCCTGGTGGGAACCAGTGTCAACATGTCCAGGTGTGGCCCAGGTGAAGACCAGAGTTAATAGGTCCGGCTAGGTCACTGTTAGTGAACAGTGTAACCGTATCCTGATGCTACCAAGGTGGGTATCAGAGACACCAGGTCCTGGTGAGGCCCACTTGGGACCAGAGACATGAGGTCCAGGTGAGGTCCCGATGGGAACCACAGTCACCAGGTCAGGTGAGGCCATGCTTAGGATAAGAGTCATCAGTTACCGGTGAACCCAAGGTGGATCCAGAGTCACCTGGTAGAGAAGAGGCCAAATCAGGACCAGAGTTACCAGGATCAGGTCAGTCCCAGTGGGGAATACAGTATCCATGTCCCGATGATGCCCAGGTAGAACCAGAGTCACCAGGTCCAAATGAAGCACAGTTGGGGAGAATATTCCCTAGGTCCCGGTGAGGCCCAGGTGAGAACCAGAGTCACCAGGTCTAGTTGAGGCCTAGAGGGGTACGAGATTCACCTGGTCTAGGTGACATCCACATGGGGACCAGAGTTACCACGTCAGGGTGAGGCCCAGAGGGATCCAGAATCATCATGTCCAGGTGAGGCTCAGGTGTGGTACAGAGTATCCTGTTCATAGTGGTCCACAGGGGAGGACCAGAGTCAGGAGATTGAGCTAGGCCCAGTTAGGATGAGAGTCACCAGTTCCAGGTGAGGACAAGAAGGATTCCACAGCAATCAGGTCCAGGTGGGGAACAAAGTCACCAGGACTGGGGGAGGCCCAGATGGGGACCAGATTCACCCGGTCCAGGTGATTCCCAGGTGGGGACCAGAGTCACTAGGTCCAGATGAGGCCCAGGTGAGGACCAGAGTCACCAGGTCCAGGAGAGGTTCAGGTATGGACCAGAGTCACCAGTTCCAGGTGAAATCCAGGTGGGGACCAGAGTCACCAGATCCAGGTGAAGCCCAGGTGGCGACCAGAGTCACTAGGTCCAGATGAGGCCCAGGTGAGGACCAGAGTCACCAGATCTGGGAGAGGCCCAGTTGTTTTTTTTTTTTTTAATATTTTATTTATTTATTTAGGATAGTCACAGAGAGAGAGAGAGAGAGGCAGAGACACAGGCAGAGGGAGAAGCAGGCTCCATGCACCGGGAGCCTGACGTGGGATTCGATCCCGGGTCTCCAGGATCGCGCCCTGGGCCAAAGGCAGGCGCCAAACTGCTGCGCCAGGGATCCCCGAGAGGCCCAGTTGTGATCAGAGTTACCACCTCCAGGTGAGGCCAAGAAGGTGTCCACAGCAATCAGGTCCACGTGGGGAACAAAGTCACCAGGACTAGGTGATGCCCAGGTGGTGACCAGATTTACCAGTTCCGGGTGAGGACTAGGTAACAGGATCAGAGTCACCAGTTCAAGGTGAGGGCAAGAAAGAGTCCAGAGCAATCAGGTCCAGTTGGGGAACATAGTCACCAGGACTGGGTTAGGCCCAGATGGACCCAGATTCACCAGGTCCAGGTGAGGCCCATGTTGTGACCAGATTCCCCGGGTCTGGGACAAGTCCAGGTAAGGGCCAGATTCACCAGGTCCAAGAGGCCCATGTGGGGACCTGAGTCACCAGGTATGGGTGAGGCCCAGGTGGCATCAACTAATCAAGTCCAGGTGAGGCCAACCTGCAGGCCAGAGTCACCAGGCCCAGGGGAGGCCCAAGGGGTGACCAGAGTCACCAGGTAAGGGTGAGGTTAAGAGGGGGAACCAGAGTAACCAGTTTAGTTTGAGGCCAAGAATGGGACCAGCGGTTCCTGGTAAAAGTGAGGCCCAGGTGTGGAATAGAGTATCCAGGTCCCAATGATGCCTGAGTGAGGACCAGAGTCACTAAGGCCATGCAGGCCCAGATGGGGAACAGAATCACTACGTTCTGGTGAGGCATAGAATAAGACCACATTCAGCAGTATCAGGTGAGCCCCTAGTGGGAACCAGAGCCACTCTTTCCAGCTGAGTCCCAGGTGAATGTGAGGTCCACGTGAGGACCAGATTCATCAGGTCGAATTGAGGAATAGCTAGGGACAAGAGTCACCAGGTCTGGGTGCGTAATAGGTGGGGCAAGATTCAGCAGTTCTGAGTTAGGTCAAAGTGGGCAAGAGAGACACCAAGTCCAGGAGAGGTCCAGATTGGGACCATAGTCACCAGATCCAGGTGAAGTCCAGATGGGGACCAGAGTCTCCAGATCCAGGTGAAGCCCAGGTGGGGACCAGAGTCTCTAGGTCCAGATGAGGCCCAGGTGAGGACCAGAGTTACAAGGTACACGTGAGGCCCCGGTGGGGATCAGAGGCAACAGGTCCATGTGAGGCCGGCTAGGGGACCATGGTCAACAGGTCTACTTAGGGCCCAGGTAAGGAACACAGTAAGCAGGTCCAGGTGAGTCCCCATGGTGACAAGAGTCACCACGTCCAGGTGAGGCCCAGGTTCGGACCAGGATCACCAGGTACAGGGGAGGCCCTTGAAAGATCCAGAGTCAACAGTTCGAGTTCAGGCGCAGGTTTCAACCAGGGCCAGCAGGTCTAAGTCAGGGGAAAGTGGGGTTCACAGTCACTAGGGAATGGTGAGTCCCAGAGGGGCACCAGAGTCACGTGGTCCAGGTGAGGTCCAGTTGTGGAACACAGTCACCGCGTCCCAATTTTGCCCAGTTGAGGACCATGGTCAACAGGGCCTGGTGAGCCTCACATGGGGACGAGAGTCCCCAAATCCAGGTGAAGCCCAGGTGGGGACCACAGTCACCAGATCCAGGGTAGTCTCAGGTGCAGACCAGAATCACCAGGTCCAGGTGAGGTGCATGTGGCAACCACACTCACCAGGTCCCGGTGAGGCCCTGGTGGGGACCAGAGTCACAAGGTACATGACAAACTAGAAACACCGCAGCCACCAGGTCCACATGATGTCCATGTGGGAACGAGAATCAACAGTTATAGGTTAGGACCAGGTGGGTATCTGACTCACCATTTCCAGGTGAGACCCAGGTGGGAACGAGTGTCACCATGTCCAGGTGTGACCCAGGTGAAGACCAGAGTTAATAGGTCCGGCTGGGTCACTGTTAGTGTACAGTGTAACCATATCCTGATGCTACCCAGGTGTGTACCAGAGACACAAGGTCCTGGTGAGGCTCAGGTGGGACCAGAGACATGAAGTCCATGTGAGGTCCCGATGGGAACCACAGTCACCAGGTCAGGTGAGGCCATGCTTTGGATCAGAGTCACTAGTTACAGGTGAGGCCCAGGTGGAGCCAGAGTCACCTGGTACAGAAGAGGCCAAAGTAAGGACCAGAGTTACCAGGATCAGGTCAGTCCCAGTGGGAAACAGAGTAACCATGTCCTGATGATGCCCACGTAGACCCAGCGTCACCAGGTCCAGATGAGGCGCAGGTGGGGAGCATATTCACTAGGTCTCGGTGACACCCAGTTGAGGACCAGTGTCACCAGGTCTATTTGAGCCCTAGAGGGGTACCAGATTCACCTAGTCTAGGTGACATCCAGATGGGGACCAGAGTCACCATGTCAGGGTGAGGCCCAGAGGGGATCCAGAGTCATCATGTCCAGGTGAGGCTCAGGTGTGGAACAGAGTATCCAGGTCATAATGGTCCACAGGTGAGGACCAGAGTCACCAGATCTGGGTGAGGCCCAGGTTGGATCAGAGTCACCAGTTCCAGTTGAGGCCAAGAAGGAGTCCACAGCAATCAGATCCAGAGGGGAACAAAGTCACCAGGACTGGGTGAGGCCCAGATGGGGACCAGATTCACCAGGTCCAGTTGATTCCCATGAGGTGATCAGGGTTACCAGGTGCGGGTGAGGACCAGGTAAGGACGAGATTCACCAGGTCATACTGGGCCCACGGGGACCTGTGTCACCATGTATGGGTGAGGCCCAGGTGCCAACCCCACTCACCAGGTCCAGGTGAGGCCAACCTGCAGGCCATGTAGAGGAACCATGTCCCGATGATGCCCAGGTAGGGACCAGAGTTACCAGGTCCAGGTGAGGCCAACCTGAAGGCCATGCAGCTGAACCATGTCCCGATGATGCCCAGGAAGTGACCAGAGTCACCAGATCCAAATGAGGCCCAGTTGGAGCATATTCACTAGGTCCAGGTGAGGCCCAGTTGAGGTCCAGAGTCACCAGATTTGGTTGAGTATTAGAGGGGTACAAGAATCACCTGGTCCAGTTGACATCCAGATGGGGACAAGAGTCACCAGGTCAGGGTGAGGCCCAGAGAGGTTCCAGAGTCATCATGTCCAGGTGAGGCTCAGGTGTGGAACAGAGTCACCAGGTACCAATGAAGCCCAGGTGAGGACCAGAGTCACAAGGTCTTGGTGACGCTCAGATAGGATCAGAGTCACCAGTTCCAGGTGAGGCCAAGAGAGAGTCCACAGCAATCAGGTCCAGGTGGGGAACAAAGTCACCAGGACTGGGTGAGGCCCAGATGGGGACCAGATTCACCAGGTCCAGGTGAGGCGAGGTGGTGACCAGAGTCCCCGGGTCTGGGAGAGGACCAGGTAAGGACGAGATTCACCAGGTCCAAGAGGCCCACGTGTGAAACTGAGTCACCAGGTATGGGTGAGGCCCAGGTGGCAACCCCAGTCACCAAGTCCAGGTGAGGCCAACTTGCAGGCCAGAGTCACCAGATCCAGGTGAGGCCCTAGTAGGGACCGGAGTCACCAGGGAAATGTGAGTCTACAAGAAAACCACAGTCACCAGATCCAGGTGTGGTTCATGTGGGAACGAGAGTCACCAGGTCCAGGTGCGACCCAGGTGGGGACCATAGTCACCAGGTCCAGATTGAGGCCTAGGTGGGGGGAACAAATTGATCAGGACAAGTTGAGGCCAAAGTGTGGAGCAAAGTTATCATGTCCAGGTGATGTCTAGGTGGGGAACAGAGTAACCATGTCCCATTGATGCCAGGTGGGAAAAGAGTCACAGGGTACAGATGAGGCCTAAGTGAGGACTAGATTCACCAGGTCCTGTTGAGGCCCCGTTGAGCACCAGTGTCCCCAGCTCCGGGAGAGTCCCAGAGGGGGACCAGAGTCACCCGGTTCTGGTGATATCCAGGTGGGGATAAGACTCACCACGTCAGCGTGAGGCCCAGAGGGGGACGAGAATCACTAGTTTCAGGTGAAGCCCCGATGTGGAACTGAGAAAAAAGGTCCCATAATGCCCAAATGGGGACCTGAGTCACCAGGTACAGGTGAGGCCAAACTGAGGACCAGAGTCACCAGATCCAGGTGAAGCCAAGGTGGGGACCAGAGTCACTAGGTCCAGATGAGGCCCAAGTGAGGACCAGTTTACCAGGTACACGTGAAGCCCCGGTGGGAATCAGAGGCAACAGGTCCATATGAGGCCGGCTTCGGTACCATGGTCAACAGGTCTAATTGAGGCCCAGGTGTGGAACACAGTAACCAGGTCCAGGTGAGTCCCCGGTGGTGACAAGAGTCACCACGTCCAGGTGAGTCACAGGGGGGGACCAGGATCACCATGTACAGGGGAAGCCCTTGAATGAACCAGTCAAGAGTTCGAGGTCAGGCGCAGGTGTCAACCAGGGTCAGCAGGTCCAAGTCAGGCCAAAGTGGGGTTCACAGTCACTAGGGCACGGTGAGACCCAGAGGGGGACCAGAGTCACCTGGTCCAAGTGAGGTCCAGGGGTGGAACACAGTCACCGGGTCCCAATTTTGCCAGTTGAGGACCATGGTTGACAAGGCCAGGTGAGGCCCAGATTGGGGATCTTCAATCTGGATCAGAGTCACCAGTTCCAGTTGAGGCTAAGAAGAAGTCCACAGCAATCAGTTCCAGATTGACGCCTAGGTCGGGTGACCAGAGTCATCAGGACCAGTTGAGGCCAAAGTGTGGAGCAACGTTCTCATGTCCAGGTGAGGCCCAGGTGGGGAACAGACTAATCATGTCCCATTGATGCCAGGTGTAAAAAGAGTCACAAGGTCCAGACGAGGCCTAAGTGAGGAGTAGATTCACCAGGTCGTGTTGAGGCCCAGTTGAGGACCAGTGTCCCCAGCTCCGGGTGAGTCCCAGAGGGGGACCAGCGTCACCCGGTTCGGGTGATATCCAGGTGGGGACCAGAGTCACCACGTCAGGGTTAGGACCATAATGGGAAGAGAATCACTAGGTCCAGGTGAGGCCCCGATGTGGAACTGAGAAACCAGGTCCCATGATGTCCATATGAGGACCTGAGTCACCAGGTCCAGGTGAGGTCCTTGTGGGAACCAGTCACTTCGTCCAGGTGAGGCCCAGGTGGGACCACAGTCACCAGGTCAAGGTTTGGCCCAGGTATTTAAGAGAGTATCCAGGTCCCAATGATGCCCAGGTAAGGACCAGAGTCAACAGGTCCAGGAGAGGCACAAATATAGATCACAGTCATTGTGTTCCAGGTGAGACCAGATGGAGACCACAGGAACCAGGTCCAGGAGAGCCCCATGTGGGAACCAGAGCCACCAGATCCAATTGAGGTCCAGGTGGGACCACTGTCACAAGGTCAAGGTGAGGCGCAGGTGGCAAGAGGATTCACCAAGTACACGTGGGGTCCAGGTGACGACCAGTCAGCAGATCCAGGTGCGGACCACTTAAGGACCAGATTCACCAGGCCCAAGTGAAGCCCAAGGGGTGACCAGAGTCACCAGGTAAGGGTGAGGACCAGAGCGGGAACCAGAGTAACCAGTTTAGTTTAAGGACCAGAATGGGACCAGAGGTCCCTGGACAAAGTGCGGCCCAGTTGTAGAATAGAGTATCCAGGTACCAATGATGACTGGGTGAGGGACAGAGTCACTATGGCCATGGAGTCCCAGATGGGGAACAGAATCACTAGGTCCTGGTGAGGCATAGAATAAGACCACAGTCAACAGTATCAGGTGAGCCCCTTGGGAACCAAAGACACTCTATCCAGGTGAGTCCCAGGTCATGTGAGGCCCACGTGAGGACCAGATTCATCAGGTCGAATTGAGGTATAGCTGGGGACAAGAGTCACCAGGTCTGGATGCGGCCTAGGCGGGTCAAGATTCAGCAGTTCTGAGTTAGGTCAAAGTGGGGACGAGAGACACCAGGTCCTGGTGAGGCCAAACTGAGGACCAGAGTCACCAGATCCAGGTGAGTTCCAGGTGGGGACCCGAGTCACCAGATCCAGGTGAAACATAGGTGGGGACCAGAGTCACTAGGTCCAGAAGAGGCCCAGGTGAGGACCAGAGTTACCAGGTACACGTGAGGCCCCGGTGGGGATCTGAGGCAACAGGTCCATGTGAGGCCGGCTTGGGGACCATGGTCAACAGGTCTACTTGAGGCCCAGGTGTGGAACACAGTAAGCAGGTCCAGGTGAGTCCCCAGTGGGGACTAGGGTCACCACGTCCAGGTGAGGCCCATTTGCGGACCAGGATACCAGGTACAGGGGAGGCCCTTGAAAGAACCAGAGTCAACAGTTCGAGGTCAGGCGCAGGTTTCAGCCAGGGTCAGCAGGTCCAAGTCAGGCCAAAGTGGGGTCACAGTAACTAGGGCATGGTGAGACCCAGAGCGGCACCAGAGTCACGTGGTCCAGGTGAGGTTCAGTTGTGGAACACAGTCACCGCGTCCCAATTTTGCCCAGTTGAGGACCATGGTCAAAAGGGCCAGGTGAGGCCAAGATGGGGACCGGTGTCCCCAAATCCAGGTGAAGCCCAGCTGGGGACAACAGTCACCAGATCCAGGGTAGTCTCAGGTGCAGACCAGAATCAGCAGGTCCTGGTGAGGTGCAGTTTGCAACCACTCTCACCAGGTCCCGGTGAGGCCCTGGTGGGGACCAGAGTCACGAGGTACATGACAAACTAGAAACACTGCAGCCACCAGGTCCACATGATATCCATGTGGGAACGAGAATCACCAGTTACAGGTTAGGAACAGGTGGGGATCTGACTCACAATTTCCAGGTGAGACACAGGTGGGAACGAGTGTCATGTGTAGGAGTGGCCCAGGTGAAGACCAGAGTTGATAGGTCCGGCTGGGTCACTGTTAGTGTACAGTGTAACCATATCCTGATGCTACCCAGGTGGGTACCAGAGACACCAGGTCCTGGTGAGGCCCAGGTGGGACCAGAGACATGCGGTCCAGGTGAGGTCCCGATGGGAACCACAGTCACCAGGTCAGGTGAGGCCATGCTTAGGATCAGAGTCACCAGTTACAGGTGAGGCCCAGGTGGAGCCAGAGTCACCTGGTACAGAAGAGGCCAAAGTCAGGACCAGAGTTACCAGGATCAGGACAGTCCCAGTGGGGAACAGAGTAACTATGTTCCGATGATGCCCAGGTAGACCCAGGGTCACCAGGTCCAGATGAGGCGCAGGTGGGGAGCATATTCACTAGGTCTCGGTGAGACCCAGTTGAGGACCAGTGTCACCAGGTATATTTGAGCCCTTGAGGGGTAACAGATTCACCTGGCCTAGGTGACATCCTGATGGGGACCAGGTCACCATGTCAGGGTGAGGCCCCGAAGGGATCCAGAGTCATCATGTCCAGGTGAGGCTCAGGTGTGGAACAGAGTATCCAGGTCATAATGGTCCACAGGTGAGGACCAGAGTCACCAGATCTGGGTGAGGCCCAGTTAGGATCAGAGTCACCAGTTCCAGTTGAGGCCAAGAAGGAGTACACAGCAATCAGGTCCAGGTGGGGAACAAAGTCACCGGGACTGGGTGAGGCCCAGATGGGGCCAGATACACCAGGTCCAGGTGATTCCCAGGTGGTGACTAGGGTTACCAGGTCCGGTTGAGGACCAGGTAAGGACGAGATTCACCAAGATACTGGGGCCTACGTGGGGACCGGTGTCACCATGTATCGGTGAGGCCCAGGTGGCAAGCCCACTCACCAGGTCCAGGGGAGGCCAGCCTGCAGGCCAGAGTCACCAGATCCAGGTGAGGCCCTAGTGGGGACGGGATTCACAAGGTAAATGTGAGTCTACAAGAACACCACAGTCACCAGACCCAGGTGTGGTTCATGTGGGAACAAAAGTCACCAGGTCCAGCTGAGACCCAGTTGGGGACGACAGTCACCAGGTCCAGATTGAGGCCTAGGTTTGGGGACGAGAGTCATCAGGACCAGTTGAGGCCAAAGTGTGCAGCAAAGTTATCATGTCCAGGTGGGGCCAGGTGGGGAACAGAGTAACCATGTCCCATTGATGCCAGGTGGGAAAAGAGTCACAAGGTCCAGACGAAGCCTAAGATTGGAGTAGATTCACCAGGTCCTGTTGAGGCCCACCTAAGGACCAGTGTCCCCAGCTCCGGGTGTGTCACCCGGTTCTGGTGATATCCATGTGGGGACCAGTGTCACAAGTCAGGGTGAGGCCCAGAGGGGGAGAGAATCACTAGGTCCAGGTGAGGCCCCGATGTGGAACTGTGAAACCAGGTCCCAAGATGCCCATATGAGGACCTGAGTCACCAGGTCCAGGTGATGTCCCTGTGGGAACCAGTCACCCCGTCCAGGTGAGGCCCAGGTGGGACCACAGTCACCAGGTCCTGGTGAGGCCCAGGTATATAAGAGAGTATCCAGGTCCCAATGATGCCCAGGTAAGGACCAGAGTCAACAGGTCCAGGAGAGGCCCAAATATAGATCAGAGTCATTGTGTTCCAGGTGAGGCCAGAGGGAGACCACAGGGAACAGATCCAGGAGAGCCCCATATGGGAACCAGAGCCACCAGATCCAGGTGAGGTCTAGGAGGGACCACAGTCACAAGGTCCAGGTGAGGCGCTGGGGGCAACATGATTCACCAAGTCCAGGTGAGGCCCACGTGGTGACCTGTCACCAGGGCCAGGTGCGGACAAGCTAAGGACCAGATACAGAGGCCCAAGTGAAGCCCAAGGGGTGACCAGAGTCACCAGGTAAGGGTGAGGCCCAGAGGGGAACCAGAGTAATCAGTTTAGTTTGAGGCCCAAAATGGGACCAGAGATCCCTGGTCAAACTAGGCCCAGGTGTGGCATAGAGTATCCAGGTCCCAATGATGCCTGGGTGAGGACCAGAGTCACTATAGCCATGCAGGCTCAGATGGGGAACAGAATCACTAGGTCCTGGTGAGGCATAGAATAAGACCACAATCACCAGTATCAGGTGTGCCCCTTGTGGGAACCAGAGCCACTCTATCCAGCTGTGTCCCAGGTCCATGTGAGCCCCACGTCAGGACCAGATGTATCAGGTCGAATTAAGGCATAGTTCGGGACAAGAGTCACCAGGTCTGGGTGCGGGCTAGGTGGGGCAAGATTCAGCAGTTCTGAGTTAGGTCAAAGTGGGGACGAGAGACACCAGGTCCAGGTGAGGCCAAACTGAGGACCAGAGTCACCAGATCCAGGTGAGGTCCATGTTGGAAAGAGAGTCACCAGGTCCAGGAGAGGTCCAGGTGGGGACCAGAGTCACCAGATCCAGGTGAAGTCCAGGTGGGGACCAGAGTCACCAGATCCATGTGAAACCCAGGTGGGGACCAGATTCACTAGGTCCTGATTAGTCCCAGGTGAGGATCAGAGTTACCAGATACACGTGAGCCCTTGGCGGGGATCAGAGCAAAAAGGTCCACGTGAGCCCGGCTTGGGGACCATGGTCAACAAGTCTACCTGAGTCCCAGGTGTGGAACACAGTAATCATGTCCAGGTGAGTCCCCGGTGGTGACAAGAGTCACCACGTCCAGTTGAGGCCCAATTGGGGACCAGGATCACCAGGTATAGGGGAGGCCCTTGAGAGAACCAGAGTCAACATTCGAGGTCAGGCACAGGTGGCAACCAGGGTCAGCAGGTCCAAGTCAGGCCAAAGTGGGGTTCACAGTCACTAGGGCACAGTGAGACCCACAGGGGGACCAGAGTCACCTTTTCCAGATGAGATCCAGTTGTGGAACAGAGTCACCGGGTCCCAATTTTCCCCAGTTGAGGACCATGGTCAACAGGGCCAGGTGAGGCCCAGATGGGGACCGGAGTCCCCAAATTCAGGTGAAGCCCAGGTGGGGACCACAGTCACCAGATCCAGGGTAGTCTCAAGTGGAGACCAGAATCACCAGGTCCTGGTGAGGTGCAGGTGGCAACCACACTCACCAAGTCCGGGTGAGGCCCTGGTGGGGACCAGAGTCACGAGGTACATGAGAAGCTAGAAACACTGCAGCCACCAGGTCCACATGATGTCCATGTGGGAACGAGAATTACAAGTTACAAGTGAGGACCACGTGGGGATCTGAGTCACCATGTCCAGGTGAGACCCTGGTGGGAACCAGTGTCACCATGTCCAAGTGTGGACCAGGTGAAGACGAGAGTTAATAGGTCCGGCCGGGTCACTGTTAGTGAACAGTGTAACCATATCCTGATGCTACTCAGGTGTGTACCAGATACAAGGTCCTGGTGAGTCCCATTTGGGACCAGAGACATGAGGACCAGGTGAGGTACCGATGGAAACCACCGTCACCAGATCAGGTGAGGCCATGCTTAGGGTCAGAGTCACCACTTACAGGTGAGGTCCAGGGGGAGCCAGAGTCACATGGCACAGAAGAGGCGAAAGTCAGGACCAGAGTCACCACGATCAGGTCAGTCCCACTGGGAATAGAGTAACCACGTCCCGATGATGCCCAGGTAGAACCACAGTTACCAGGTCCAGGGGCGTCCAACCTAAAGGCCATGCAGTGGAACCATGTCCCGATGAAGCCCAGGTAGGGAAGAGAGTCACCATGTCCAAATGAGGCCCAGATGGAGCATATTCAATAGGTCCACGCGAGGCCCAATTTAGGACCAGAGTCACCAGATCCAGGTGAAGCCAAGGTGGGGACCAGAGTCACTAGGTCCAGATGAGGCCCAAGTGAGGACCAGTGTTACCAGGTACACGTGATGCCCCGGTGGGAATCAGAGGAAATAGGTCCAAATGAGGCAGGCTTCGATACCATGGTCAACAGGACTACTTGAGGCCCAGGTGTGGAACACAGTAACCAGGTCCAGGTGAGTCCCCGGTGGTGACAAGGGGCACCACGTCCAGGTGAGTCCCAGGGGGGACCAAGATCACCAGGGACAGGGGAAGCCCTTGAATGAACCAGAGTCAACAGTTCGAGGTCAGGCGCAGGTGTCAACCTGGGTCAGCAGGTCCAAGTCAGGCCAAAGTCGGGTTCACAGTCACTAGGGCACGGTGAGACCCAGAGGGGGACCAGAGTCACCTGGTCCAGGTGAGGTCCAGGGGTGGAACACAGTCACCGGGTCCCAATTTTGCCAGTTGAGGACCATGGTTCACAGGGCCAGGTGAGGCCCAGATTGGGGATCCTCAATCTGGATCAGATTCACCAGTTCCAGTTGAGGCTAAGAAGGAGTCCACAGCAATCATGTCCAGATTGACGCCTAGGACGGGGGACCAGAGTCATCAGGACTAGTTGAGGCCAAAATGTGGAGCAAAGTTATCATGTCCAGGTGAGGCCCAGGTGGGGAACAGACTAACCATGTCCCATTGATGCCAGGTGGGAAAAGAGTCACAAGATCCAGACGAGGCCTAAGTGAGGAGCAGATTCACCAGGTCCTGTTGAGGCCCAGTTGAGGACCAGTGTCCCCAGCTCCGGGAGAGTCCCAGAGGGGGACCAGAGTCACCCGGTTCTGGTGATATCCAGGGGGGGACCAGAGTCACCACGTCAGGGTGAGGACCATAATGGGACGAGAATCACTAGGTTCAGGTTAGGTCCCGATGTGGAACTGAGAAACCAGGTCCCATGATGCCCATATGAGGACCTGAGTCACCAGGTCCAGGTGAGGTCCCTGTGGGAACCAGTCACCTCGTCCAGGTGAGGCCCAGGTGGGACCACAGTCACCAGTATCATGTGAGCCCCTTGTGGGAACCAGAGCCACTCTATCCAGCTGAGTCCCAGGTCCATGTGAGGCCAACGTGAGGAGCAGATTCATCAGGTCGAATTGAGGCAGAGCTGGGGACAACAGTCACCAGGTCTGCGTGCGGCCTAGGTGGGTCAAGATTCAGCAGTTCTGAGTTAGGTCAAAGTGGGGACGAGAGAAACCAGGTCCAGGTGAGGCCAAACTGAGGACCAGAGTCACCAGATCCAGGTGAGTTCCAGGTGGGGACCAGAGTCACCAGATCCAGGTGAAGCCCAGGTGGGGACCAGAGTCACTAGGTCCAGATGAGGCCCAGGTGAGGACCAGAGTTACCAGGTACACGTGAGGCCCCGGTGGGGATCAGAGGAAACAGGTCTATGTGAGGCCGCCTTGGGGACCATGGTCAACAGGTCTACTTGAGACCCAGGTGTGGAACACAGTAAGCAGGTCCTGGTGAGTCCCCCGTGGTGACAAGGGTCACCACGTTCAGGTGGGGCCCAGTTGCGGACCAGGATCACCAGGTACAGGGGAGGCCCTTGAAAGAACCAGAGTCAACAGTTAGAGGTCAGGCGCAGGTGGCAACCAGGGTCAGCAGGTCCAAGTCAGGCCAAAGTGGGGTTCATAGTCACTAGGGCACGGTGAGACCCAGAGGGGGACCAGAGTCACCTGGTCCTGTGAGGTCCAGTTGTGCAACTCAGTCACCGGGTCCCAATTTTGCCCAGTGAGGACCATGGTCAACAGGGCCAGTTGAGGCCCAGATGGGGACCGGAGTCCCCAAATCCAGGTGAAGCCCAGGTGGGGATCACAGTCACCAGATGCAGGGTAGTCTCAGGTGCAGACCAGAATCACCAGCTGCAGGTGAGGTGCAGGTGGCAACCACACTCACAGGTCCCGGTGAGGCCCTGGTGGGGACCAGAGTCACGAGGTACATGAGAAGCTAGAAACACTGCAGCCACCAGGTCGACATGGTGTCCATGTGGGAACGAGAATCACCAGTTACAAATGAGGCCCAGGTGGGGATCCGATTCACAATGTCCAGGTGAGACCCAGGTGGGAACCAGTGTCACCACATCCAGGTGTGGCCCAGGTGAACACCAGAGTTAATACATCCCGCTGTGTCACTGATAGTGAAGAGTGTAACGATATCCTGATGCTACCCAGGTGGGTACCAGAGACACCAGGTCCTGGTGAGGCCCAGGTGCGACTAGAGACATGAGGTCCAGATGAGGTCCCGATGGGAACCACAGTCAGAAAGTCAGGTGAGGCCATGCTTAGGATCAGAGTCACCAGTTACAGATGAGGCCCAGGTGGAGCCAGAGTCACCTGGTACAGAAGAGGCCAAAGTCAGGACCAGAGTTACCAATATCAGGTCAGTCCCAGTGGGGAATACAGTAACCATGTCCCGATGATGACCAGGTAGACCCAGGGTCACCAGGTCCAGATGAGGCGCAGGTGGGGAGCATATTCTCTAGGACCCGGTGAGGCCCAGTTGAGGACCAGAGTCACCAGGTGTAGTTGAGGCCTAGAGGGGTACAAGATTCACCTGGTCTAAGTGACATCCAGATGGGGACCAGATTCACCATGTCAGGGTGAGGCCCAGAGGGGATCCAGAGTCTTCATGTCCAGGTGAGGCTCAGGTGTGGAACAGAGTATCCAGGTTAATGGTCCACTGGTGAGGACCAGAGTCACCAGATCTGGGTGAGGCCCAGTTAGGATCAGAATCACTAGTCCCAGTTGAGGCCAAGAAGGCGTCCACAGCAATCAGGTCCCTGTGGGGAACAAAGTCACCAGGACTGGGTGAGGCCTAGATGGGTACCAGATTCACCAGGCCCAGGTGATTCCCAGGTGGTGACCAGAGTTACCAGTTCTGGGGAAGGACCAGGTAAGGACCAGATTCACCAGGTCCAATTGAGGCCCACGTGGGCACCTGTGTCACCAGTTATGGGTGAGGCACAATTGGCAACCCCACTCACCAGGTCCAGGTGAGGTCAACCTGCAGGCCATGCAGTGGAACCATGTCCCGATTATGCCCAGGTAGGGACCAGAATTACCAGGTCCAGGTGAGGCCAACCTGCAAGCCATGCATTGGAACCATATCCCTATGATGCCCAGGTAGGTACCAGAGTCACCAGGTCCAAATGAGTCCCAGATGGAACATATTCACTAGATCCAGGTGAGGCCCAGTTGAGGACCAGGTTCACCAGAACTGTTTGAGGCCTAGAGCGGTACCAGAATCACCTGGTCCAGGTGACATCCAGATGGGGACCAGAGTCACCAGGGCAGGGTGAGGCCCAGAGAGGTTCCAGAGTCAGCATGTCCAGTTGAGGCTCAAGTGTAGAACAGAGTCACCAGGTACCATTGATGCCCAGGTGAGGACCAGAGTCACCAGGTCTGGGTGACGCGCCGATAGGATCAGAGTCACCAGTTCCAGGTGAGGCTAAGAAAGAGTTCACAGCAATCAGGTCCAGGTGGGGAACAAAGTCACCAGGACTGGGTGAGGCCCAGATCACCAGGTCCATGTGAGTTGCAGGTGGCAACCACACTCACCCGGTCCCGGAGAGGCCCCGGTGGGGACCAGAGACACGACGTACATGAGAAGCTAGAAACACTGCAGCCACCAGGTTCACATGATGTCCATGTGGGAATGAAAATCACCAGTTACAGGTGAGGACCAGGTGGGGATCCGACTCACCATGTCCAGGTGAGACCCAGGTGGGAACCAGTGTCACCATGTCCTCGTGTGCGCCAGGTGAAGACCAGAGTTATTAGGTCCGGCTGGATGAGTGTTAGTGAACAGTGTAACCATATGCTGATGCTACCCAGGTGGGTACCAGAGACACCAGGTCCTGATGAGGCCCAGGTGTAACCGGAGACATGAGGTCCAAGTGAGGTCCCGATGGGAACCACAGTCACCGGGTCAGGTGAGCCCATGCTTAGGATCAGAGTTACCAGGTACAGATGAGGCCCAGGTGGAGCCAGAGTCACCTGGTACAGAAGAGGCCAAAGTCAGGACCAGAGTTACCAGGATCAGGTCAGTCCCAGTGGGTAATACAGTAACCATGTCCCAATGATGCCCAGGTAGAGTCAGAGTCACCAGGTCCAGCGAGGCGCAGGTGGGTAGAATATTCACTAGGTCCAGGTGAGGCCCAGATGAGGACCAGAGTCACCAGGTCTAGTTGACGCCTAGAGGGGTACCAGATTCACCTGGTCTAGGGGACATCCAGATGGGGACCAGAGTCACCATGTCAGGGTCAGGCCCAGAGGGCATCCAGAGTCATCATGTCCAGGTGAGGTTCAGGTGTGGAACAGAGTATCCAGGTCATAATGGTCCACAGGTGAGGACCAGAGTCACCAGATCTGGGTGAGGCCCAGTTAGGAGCAGAGTCACAAGTTCCAGGTGAGGCCAAGAAGGAGTCCACAGCAATCAGGTCCAGGTGGGGATCAAAGACACCAGGAATGTGTGAGGCCCAGATGGGGACCAGATTCACGAAGTCCAGGTGATTCCCATTTGGTGACAAGGGTTACCAGTTCCGGGTGAGGACCAGGTAAGGACCAGATTCACCAGGTCCAAGTGACGCCGACGTGAGACCTGTGTCACCAGGTATGGGTGAGGCCCAGGTGGCAAGCCCACTCACCAGGTCTAGGTGAGGCCAACCTGCAGGCCATGCAGAGGAACCGTGTCCCGATGATGCCCAGGTAGGGACCAGAGGTACGAGGTCCAGGTGACGCCAACCTGCAGGCCATGCAGAGGAACCGTGTCACGATGATGCCAAGGTAGGGACCAGAGTTACCAGGTCAAGAAGAGGCCAACCTGCAGACCATTATGTGGAACCAGGTCGCGATGTTTCCCACGTAGGGACCAGAGTCACCAGGTCCAAATGAGGCCCAGACGGAGCATATTTACTAGGTCCAGGTGAGGCCCAGTTGAGGACCAGAGTCACCAGATCTGGTTGAGGCCCAGAGGGGTACCAGATTCACGTGGTCTAGGTGACATCCAGATGGGGACCAGAGTAACCATGTCAGGGTGAGGCCCAGAGGGGATCCAGAGTCACCATGTCCAGGTGAGGCTCAGGTGTGGAACAGAGTATCCAGGTCATAATGGTCCACCGGTGAGGACCAGAGTCACCAGATCTGGGAGAGGCCCAGTTAGGATCAGATTTACCACTTCCAGGTGAGGCCAAGAATGTGTCCACAGCAATCAGGTCCAGGTGGGGAACAAAGTCACCAGGACTAGGTGATGCCCAGGTGGTGACCAGATTTACCAGTTCCGGGTGAGAACTAGGTAAGGACCACATTCACCAGGTCCAAGTGAGGCCCACGTGGGGACCTGTGTCACCAGGCATGGGTAAGACCCACGTGGGAACCCCACTCACCAGGTCAAGATGAGGCCAACCTGCAGGCCATGCAGAGGAGCCATGTCCCGATGATGCCCAGGTAGGGACCAGAGTTACCAGATCCAGGTGAGACCCAGGTGGGGAACACAGGAACCAGGTCCAGATTGAGGCCTAGGTGGGGGGACCATAGTCATCAGGACCAGTGGAGGACAATGTGCGGAGAAAACTTATCATGTCCAGGTGAGGCCCAGGTGGGGAACAGAGTAACCATGTCCCATTGATGCCAGGTTGGATAAGAGTCACAAGGTCCAGACGAGGCCTAAGTGAGGAGTAGATTCACCAGATCCTATTGAGCCCAGTTGAGGACCAGTGACCCCAGCTCCGGGTGAGTCCCAGAGGGGGAACAGAGTCACCCGGTTCTGGTGATATCCAGGTGGGGACCAGAGTCACCACGTCAGGGTGAGGCCCAGAGTGGGACGAGATCACTAGGTCCAGGTGAGGCCCCAATGTGGCACTGAGATACCAGGTCCCATGATACCAATTTGAGGACCTGAGTCACCAGTTCCAGGTGAGGTCCCTGTCGGAACCAGTGTCCACATCCAGATGAGGTCCAGGTGAGACCACAGACACCAGGTCCAGGTGAGGCCCAGGTATATAAGAGAGTATCCAGGTCCCAATGATGCCCAGGTAAGGACCAGAGTCAACAGGTCCAGGAGAGGCCCAAATATGGATCAGAGTCATTGTGTTCCAAGTGAGGCCAGATGGAGACCACAGTAACCAGGTCCAGGAGAGGCCCGTATGGGAACCAGAGCCACCAGATCCAGGTGAGTTCCAGGTGGGAACACAGTCACAAGGTCCAGGTGAGGCGCAGGTGGGAACAGGATTCACCAAGTCCAGGTGAGGACCAGGTGGCGACCAATCACCAGATCCAGGTACGGATCAGCTAAGGACCAGATTCACCAGGCCCATGTGAAGCTCAAGGGGTGACCAGAGAAACCAGGTAACGGTGAGGCCCAGAGGTAGAATCAGAGTAAACAGTTTAGTTATAGGCACAGAATGGGACCAGAGGTCCCTGGTCAAAGTGAGGCCCAGGTGTGGAATAGAGTATCCAGGTCCCAATGATGCCTGGGAGAGGACCAGAATCTCTAGGGCCATGAAGGCCCAGATGGGGAACAGAATCACTAGGTCCTAGTGAGGCATAGAATAAGACCACAGTCAGCAGTATCAGGTGAGCCCCTTGAGGGAACCAGAGCCACTCTACCCAGCTGAGTCCAAGGTCCATGTGAGGCCCACGTGAGGACCAGATTCATCAGGTCGAATTGAGGTATAGCTGGGGACAAGAGTCACCAGATCTGGGTGCGGCGTAGGTGGGGCAGGATTCAGCAGTTCTGAGTTAGGTCAAAGAGGGAACGAGAGACACCAGGTCCAGGGGAGGCCAAACTGAGGAGCAGAGTCACCAAATCCAGGGGAGAACCATGTTGTAAAGAGAGTCACCAGGTCCAGGAGAGGTCCAGGAGGGGACCAGAGTCACCAGATCCAGGTGAAGTCCAGGTGGGGACCCGAGTCACCAGATCCAGGTGAAGCCCAGGTGGGAACCAGTGTCACCATGTGCAGGTGTGGCCCAGGTGAAGACCAGAGTTGATAGGTCCGGCTGGGTCACTGATAGTGAACAGTGTAACCATATCCTGATGGTACCCAGGTGGGTACCAGAGAAACCAGGTCCTGGTGAGGCCCAGGTGCGACCAGAGACATGAGGTCCACGTGAGGTCCCGATGGGAACCACAGAGACCAGGTCAGGTGAGGCCATGCTTAGGATCAGAGTCACTGGTTACAGGTGAGGCCCAGGTGGAGCCAGAATCACCTGGTACAGAGAGACCATAGTCGTGGCCAGAGTTACCAGGATCAAGTCAGTCCCAGTGGGGAACTGAGTAACCACGTCCCGATGATGCCAAGATAGAACCAGAATCACCAGGTCCAGATGAGGCGCAGGTGGGGAGCATATTCATAGGTCCCGTTGAGGCCCAGTTGAGGACCAGAGTCACCAGGTCTGGTTGAGGCCTAGAGGGGTACCAGATTCACCTGGTCTAGGTGACATCCAGAGGGGGACCAGAGTCACCATGTCAGGGTGAGGCTCAGAGTGGATCCAGAGTAAACATGTCCAGGTGAGGCTCAGGTGTGGAACAAAGTATCCAGGTCATAATGGTCCACAGGTGAGGACCAGAGTCGCCAGATCTGGGTGAGGCCCAGTTAGGATCAGAGTCCCCAGGTCCAGGTGAGGCCAAGAAAGAGTCCATAGCAATCAGGTCCAGGTGGGGAACAAAGTCACCAGGACTGTGTGAGGCCCAGATGGGGACCAGATTCACCAGGGCCAGGTGAGGCCCAGGTGGTGAGCTGAGTCCCCGGGTCAGGGAGAGGACCCGGTAAGGACCAGATTCACCAGGTCCAAGAGGCCCACGTGGGGACCTGAGTCAACAGGTATGGGTGAGCCCCAGGTGGCAACCACACTCACGAGGTCCAGCTGAGGCCAACATGCAGGCCATGCAGAGGAACCATGTCCCGATGATGCCCAGGTTGGTACTAGAGTTACCACGTCCAGGTGAGGCCAACCTGCAGGCCATGCAGTGGAACCATGTCCCGATGATGCCCAGGTAGGGACCAGATTTACCAGCACTAGGTGAGGCCAACCTGCAGGCCATGCAGTGGAACCATGTCCCGATGAGGGCCAGGTAGGGACGAGAGTCACCAGGTCCAAATGAGACCCTGATGGAGCATATTCACTAGGTCCCGGTTAGGCCCAGTTGAGGACCAGAGTCAAGAGATCTGGTGAGGCCTAGAGGGGTACCAGAATCACCTGGTCCAGGTGACATCCAGATGGGGACCAGAGTCACCAGGTCAGGATGAGGCCCAGAGAGGTTCCAGAGTCATCATGTCCAGGTGATGCTCAGGTGTGGAACAGAGTCACCGGGTACCAATGATGCCCAGGTGAGGACCAGAGTCAGCAGGTCTAGGTGACGCGCAGACAGGATCAGAGTCAACAGTTCCTTGTGAGGCCAAGAAAGAATCCACAGCAATCAGGTCCAGGTGGGGAACAAAGTCACCAGGACTGGGTGAGGCCCAAATGGGGACCAGATTCACCAGGTCCAGGTGAGGCCCAGGAGGTGACCAGAGTCCTCGGTTCTGGGGGAGGACCAGGTAAGGACCAGATTCACCAGGTCGAAGAGGCCAACGTGAGGACCTGAGTCACCAGGTATGGGTGAGGCCCAGGTGGCAACCCCACTCAACAGGTCCAGGTGAGGCCAACCTTCAGGCCCGAGTCACCAGATCCAGGTGAGGCCCTAGTGGGACCGGAGTCACCAATTTAATGTGAGTCTACAAGAACACAACAGTCACCAGGTCCAGGTGTGGGTCATGTGGGAACGAGAGTCACCAGGTCCAGGTGAGACCCAGGTGGGGACCAGGCACCAGATCCAGATTGAGGCCTAGGTGGGGGGACCAGAGTCATCAGGACCAGTTAAGGCCAAAGTGTGGAGCAAAGTTATCATGTCCATGTGAGGCCCAGGTGGGGAACAGAGTAACCATGTCCCATTGATGCCAGGTGGGAAAAGAGTCACAAGGTCCAGACGAAGCCTAAGTGAGGAGTAGATTCACCAGGTCCTGTTGAGGCCCAGTTGAGGACCAGTGTCCCCAGCTCCGGGTGAGTCCCAGAGGGGGACCAGAGTCACCCGGATCTGGAGATATCCAGGTGGGGACCAGAGTCACCACGTCAGGGTGAGGCCAGAGGTGGACGAGAATCACTAGGTCCAGGTGAGGCCCCGATGTGGAACTGAGAAACCAGGTCCCTTGATGCCCATATGAGGACCTGAGTCACCAGGTCCAGGTGAGGTCCCTGTGGTAACCAGTCACCTCTTCCAGGTGAGGCCCAGGTGGGACCACAGTCACCAGGTCCAGGTGAGGCCCAGGTATATAAGGTAGTATCCAGGTCCCAATGATGCCCAGGTAAGGACCAGAGTCAACAGGTCCAGGAGAGGCCCAAATATGGTTCAGAGTCATTGTGTTCCAGGTGTGGCCAGAGGGAGACCACAGGAACCAGGTCCAGGAGAGCTCCATATGGAACCATAGCCACCAGATCTAGGTGATGTCCGGGTGGGACCACAGTCACAAAGTCCAGGTGAGGCGCAGGTGGCAACATTATTCACCAAGTCCAAGTGAGGCCCAGGTGGCAACCGGTCACCAGATGCAGAATCGGATCAGATAAGGACCATATTCTCCAGGCCCAAGTGAAGCCCAAGGGGTGACCAGAGTCACCAGATAGGGGTGAGGCCCAGAGGGGGAACCAGTGTAACCAGTTTAGTTTGAGGCCCAGAATGGGACCCTAGGTCCCTGGTGAAAGTGAGGCCCAGGTGTGGAATAGAGTATCCAGATCCCAATGATGCCTGGGTAAGGACCAGAGTTACTAGGGCCATGCAGGCCCAGATGGGGAACAGAATCACTAGGTCCTGGTGAGGCATAGAATAAGACCACAGTCAGCTGTATCAGGTGAGCCGCTTGTGGGAACCAGAGCCACTCTATCCAGCTGAGTCCCAGGTCCATGTGAGGCCCACGTGACTACCAGATTCATCAGGTCGAATTGAGGCATAGCTGGGGACAAGAGTCACCAGGTCTGGGTGAGGCCTAGGTGGGGCAAGATTCAGCAGTTCTGAGTTAGGTCAAAGTGGGGACGAGAGACACCAGGTCCAGGTGAGGCCAAACTGAGGACCAGAGTCACCAGATCCAGGTGAGGTCCATGTTGGAAAGAGAGTCACCAGGTCCAGGAGAGGTCCAGGTTGGGACCAGAGTCACCAGATCCAGGTGAAGTCCAGGTGGGGACCAGAGTCACCAGATCCAGGTGAAGCCCAGGTGGGGACCAGAGTCACTAGGTCCAGATGAGGCCCAGGCGAGGACCAGAGTTACCAGGTACACGTGAGGCCCCGGTGGAGATCAGAGGCAACAGGCCATGTGAGGCCAGCTTGGGTACCATGGTCCACAGGTCTACTTGAGGCCCAGGTGTGGAACACCTTAACCAGGTCCAGGTGAGTCCCCGGTGGTGACAAGAGTCACCACGTCCAGGTGAGGCCCAGGTGGGGACCAGGATCACCAGGTACAGGGGAGGCCCTTGAAAGAACCAGAGTCAACAGTTCGAGGTCAGGCGCAGGTGGCAACCAGGGTCAGCAGGTCCAAGTCAGGCCAAAGTGGGTTCACAGTAATTAGGGCACGGTGAGACCCAGAGTGGGACCAGAGTCACCTGGTCCAGGTGAGGTCCAGTTGTGGAACACAGTCACAGGTTCCCAATTTTGGCCAGTTGACGACCATGGTCAACAAGGCCAGGTGAGGCCCAGATGGGGACTGGAATCCCCAAATCCAGGTGAAGCCCAGGTAGGGACCACAGTCACCAATCCAGTGTAGTCTCCGGTGCAGACCAGAATCACCAGGTCCAGCTGAGGTGCAGGTGGCAACCACACTCACCAGGTCCCGGTGAGGCACTGGTGGGGACCAGAGTCACGAGGACATGAGAAGCTAGAAACACTGCAGCCACCAGGTTCACATGATGTCCATGTGGAAGCGAGAATCACCAGTTAAAGCTGAGGAACAGGTGGGGATCTGACTCACCATGTCCAGGTGAGACCCAGGTGGGAACGAGTGTCACTATGTCCAGGTGTGGCCCAGGTAAAGACCAGAGTTAATAGTTCCAGCTCGGTCACTGTTAGTGAACAGTGTAACCATATCCTGATGCTACCCAGGTGGTTAGCAGAGACACCAGGTCCTGGTAAGGTCCAGGTGGGACCGGAAACCTGAGGTCCAGGTGAGGTCCCGATGGGAAGCACTGTCACCAGGTCAGATGAGGCCATGCGTAGGATTAGAATCACCAGTTACAGGTGAGGTCCAGGTGGAGCCAGAGTTACCTGTTACAGAAGAGTCCAAAGAGAGGACCAGAGTTACCAGGATCAGGGGATTCCCAGTGTGGAATAGAGTAACATTGTACCGATTATGCCCAGGTAGGGACCAGAGTCACCAGGTCCAAATGAGGCCCAGATGGAGCATATTCACTAGGTCCCGGTGAGGCCCAGTTGAGGACCAGAGTCACCAGATCTTGTTGAGTCCTAGAGGGGTACAAGAATCACCAGGTCCAGGTGACATCCAGATGGGGACCTGGGGCACCAGGTCAGGGTGAAGCCCAGAGTGGTTCCAGTGTCATCATGTCCAGGTGAGGCTCAGGTGTGGATCAGAGTCTTCAGGTACCAATGATGCCCAGGTGAGGACCAGAGTCACCAGGTCTGGGTGACACTCAATAGGATCAGCTTCGACAGTTCCAGGTGAGGCCAAGAAAGAGTCCACAGCAATCAGGTCCAGGTGGGGAAAAAGTCACCAGGACTGGGTGAGGCACAGATGGGGACCAGATTCACCAGGTCCAGGTGAGACCCAGGTGGTGACCAGTGTCCCCGTGTTGGGAAAGGACCAGGTAAGAACAAGATTCACCAGGTCCAAGAGGCCCACGTGGTGACCTGAGTCAACAGGTATGGGTGAGGCCCAGGTGGCAACCTCACTCACCAGGTCCAGGTTAGGCCAGCCTGCAGGCCAGAGTCACCAGATCCAGGTAATGCCCTAGTGGGGACCGGTGTCACCAGGAAAATGTGAGTCTACCAGAACACCACAGTCACCGGCTCCAGGTGTGGTTTATGTGGGAACGAGAGTCACCAGGTCCAGGTGAGACCCAGGTGGGGACCACACTCACCAGGTCCAGATTGAGGCCTAGGTGGGGGGACCAGATTCATCAGGACCAGTTGAGGCCAAAGTGTGGAGCAAAGTTTTCATGTCCAGGTGAGGCCCAGGTGGGGAACAGAGTAACCATGTCCCATTGATGCCATGTGGGAAAAGAGACACATGGTCCAGAGGAGGTCTAAGTGAGGAGTAGAATCACCAGGTCCTGTTGAGGCCCAGCGGAGGACCAGTGTCCCCAGGTCCGGGAGAGTCCCAGAGGGGGACCAGAGTCACCCGGTTCTGGTGATATCCAGGGGTGACCAGAGTCACCACGTCAGAGAGAGGCCCAGAGGGGGACGAGAATCACTAGGTCCAGGTGAGGCCCCGATGTGGAACTGAAAAACCAGGTCCCATGATGCCCATATGAGGACCTGAGTCACCAGGTCCAGGTGAGGTCCCTGTGGTAACCAGTCACCTCGTCCAGGTGAGACCCAGGTGGGACCACAGTCACCAGGTCAAGGTGAGGCCCAGGTATATAAGAGAGTATCCAGGTCCCTGTGATGCCCAGGTAAGGACCAGCTCATCAGTTCCAGGAGAGGCCCAAATATGTATCAGAGTCATTGTGTTCCCGGTGAGGCCAGATGGAGACAACATGGATCAGGTTCAGGAGAGCCCCATATGGGAACCAGAGCAACCAGATTCAGGTGAGGTCCAGGTGGGACCACAGTCACAAGGTCCAGGTGAGGCGCAGGTGGCAACAGGATTCACCAAGTCCAGGTGAGATCCAGGTGGCGACCAGTCACCAGAGCCAGGTGCGGACCAGCTAAGGACCAGATCACCAGGCCGAAGTGAAGCCCAAGGGGTGACCAGAGTCACCAGGTAAGGGTGAGGATCAGAGTGTGAACCAGAGTAACCAGTTTAGTTTGAGGACCAGAATTGGACCAGAGTTTCCTGGACAAAGTGAGGCCCAGTTGTAGAATAGAGTATCCAGGTCCCAATGATGCCTGGGTGAGGACCAAGGTCACTAGGGCCATGCAGGCCCAGATGGGGAACAGAATCACTAGGTCCCGGTGAGGCATAGAATAAGACCACAGTCCACAGTATCATGTGAGCCCCTTGTGGGAACCAGAGACACTCTATCCAGGTGAGTCCCAGGTCCATGTGAGGCCCACGTGAGGACCAGATTCATCAGGTCGAATTGAGGCATAGCTGGGGACAAGAGTCACCAGGTCTGGGTGCGGCCTAGGTGGGGCAAGATTCAGCAGTTCTGAGTTAGGTCAAAGTGGGGACGAGAGACACCAGGTCCAGGTGAGGCCAAACTGAGGACCAGAGTCACCAGATCCAGGTGAGGTCCAGGTTGGAAAGAGAGTCACTAGGTCCAGGAGAGGTCCAGGTGGGAACCAGAGTCACCAGATCCAGGTGAAGCCCAGGTGGGGACCATAGTCACTAGGTCCAGATGAGGCCCAGGTGAGGATCAGAGTTACCAGATACACGTGAGCCCACGGCGGGTATCAGAGCCAAAAGGTCCACGTGAGGCCGGCTTGGGGACCATGGTCAACAAGTCTACTTGAGGCCCAGGTGTGGAACACAGTAACCGGGTCCAGGTGAGTCCCTGGTGGTGACAAGAGTCACCACGTCCAGGTGAGGCCCAGGTGGGGACCAGGATCACCAGGTCCAGGGGAGGCCCTTGATAGAACCAGAGTCAACAGTTCGAGGTCTGGCGCAGGTGGCAAACAGGGTCAGCAGGTCCAAGTCAGTCCAAAGTGGGGTTCACAGTCACTAGGGCACGGTGAGACCCAGAGGGGGACCAGAGTCACCTGGTCCAGGTGAGGTCCAGTTGTGGAACAGAGTCACCGGTTCCCAATTTTGCCCAGTTGAGGACCATGGTCAACTGGGCCAGGTGAGGCCCAGATGGGGACCGGAGTCCCCAAATCCAGGTGATGCCCAGGTGGAACCAGAGTCACCAGATCCAGGGTAGTCTCAGGTGCAGACCAGAATCACCAGGTCCAGGTGAGGCCAACCTGCAGGCCAGAGTCACCAGATCCAGGTGAGGCCCTAGTGGGGACCGGAGTCACCAGGTAAATGTGAGTCTACAGGAAAACCACAGTCACCAGGTCCAGGTGTGGTTCATGTGGGAACGAGAGTCACCAAGTCCAGGTGAGACCCTGGTCGGGACGACAGTCACAAGGTCCAGATTGAGGCTTAGGTGGGGGGACCAGAGTCATCAGGACCATTTGAGGCCAAAGTGTGGAGCAAAGTTATCATGTCGAGGGTAGGCCCATGTGGGGAACAGAGTAACCATGTCCCATTGATTCCAGGTGGGAAAAGAGTCACAAGGTCCAGACGCGGCCTAAGTGAGGAGTAGATTCACCAGGTCCTGTTGAGGCCCAGTTGAGGACCAGTGTCCCCAGCTGCGGGTGCGTCCTTGAGGGGGACTAGAGTCACCCGGTCCTGGTGATATCCAGGTGGGGAGCAGAGTCACCACGTCAGGGTGAGGCCAAGAGCGGGAGGAGAATCACTAGGTCCAGGTGAGGCCCCGATGTGGAACTGAGAAACCAACTCCCAAGATGCCCATATGAGGACATGAGTCACCAGGTCCAGGTGATGTCCGGGTGTGAACCAGTCACCTCGTCCAGGTGAGGCCCAGGTGGGACCACAGTCACCAGGTCCAGGTGAGGTCCAGGTATATAAGAGAGTATCCAGGTCCCAATGATGCCCAGGTAAAGACCAGAGTCAACAGGTCCAGGAGAGGCCCAAATATGGATCAGAGTCATTGTGTTCCAGGTGAGGCCAGATGGAGACCACAGGAACCAGGTCCTGGAGAGCCAATATGGGAACCAGAGCCAGCAGATCCAGGTGAGGTCCAGGTGGGATCACAGTCACAAGGTCCAGGTGAGGCGCAGGTGGCAACAGGATTCACCAAGTGCAGGTGAGGCCCAGGTGCCGAACAGTCACCAGATCCAGGTGCGGACCAGCTAAAGACCAAATTTAACAGGCCCAATGAAGCCAAGGGGTGACCAGAGTCACCAGGTAAGGGTGAGGCCAGAGGGGGAACCAGAATAACCAGTTTAGTTTGAGGCCCAGAATGGGACCAGAGGTCTCTGGTCAAAGTGAGGCCCAGGTGTGGAATAGAGTATCCAGAGTCCCATATAGAGTCCCATATTTGAACCAGAGCAACCAGATCCAGGTGAGGTCCAGGTGGGACCACAGTCACAAGGTCCAGGTGAGGCGCAGGTGGCAACCACACTCACCAGGTCCCGCTGAGGCCCTGTGGGGACCAGAGTCACGAGGTACATGGGAAGCTAGAAACACTGCAGCCACCAGGTCCACATGATGTCCATGTGGGAACGCGAATCACCAGTTACAGGTGAGGACCAGGTGGGGATCCGACCCACCATGCCCAGGTGAGACCCAGGTGAAGACCAGAGTTAATAGGTCCGGCTAGGTCACTGATAGTGAACAGTGTAACCATATCCTGATGCTTCCCAGGTGGGTACCAGAGACACCATATACTGGTGAGGCCCAGGTGGGCCCAGATACATGAGGTCCAGATGAGGTCCCGATGGGAACCACAGTCACCACGTCAGGTGAGGCCATGCTTAGGATTAGAGTCACCAGTTACAGGTGAGGCCCAGGTGGAGCCAGAGTCACCTGGTACAGAAGAGGCCAAATCAAGACCAGAGTTACCACGATCAGGTCAGTCCCAGTGGGGAATAGAGTAACCATTTCAGGATGATGCCCAGGAAAAACCAGAGTCACCAGGTCCAGATGAGGCGCAGGTTGGGAGCATATTCACTAGGTCCCTGTGAGGCCAAGTTGAGGACGAGAGTCACCAGGTCTAGTTGAGTCCTAGAGGGGTAACAGATTCACCTGGTCTAGGTGATATCCAAATGGAGACCAGAGTCACCATTTCAGGGTGAGGCCCAGAGTGGTTCCAGAGTCATCAAGTCCAGGTGAGGCTCAGGTGTGGAACAGAGTATCCAGGTCTTAATGATCCACAGTTGAGGACCAGAGTCACCAGATCTGGGTGAGGCCCAGTTAGGAACAGAGTCACCAGTTCCAGGTGAGGCCAAGAAAGTGTCCACAGCAATCAGGTCCAGGTGGGGAACAAAGTCACCAGGACTGGGTGAGGCCCAGATAGGGAACAGATTCACAAGGTCCAGGTGATTCCCAGGTGATGACCAGAGTTACCAGTTCCGGATGAGGACCAGGTAAGGACCAGATTCACCAGGTCCATGTGAGGCCCACGTGGGGACCTGTGTCACCAGGTATGGGTGAGGCCCAGGTAGCAAACCCACTCAACAGGTCAAGGTGAGTCCAACCTGCAGGCAATGCAGAGGAATCGTGTACCGAAGATGCCCGTGTAGGGAACAGAGTTACCAGATCCAGGTGAGGCCAACCTGCAGGCCATGCAGTGGAACCATGTCCCGATGATGCCCAGGTAGGGACCAGAGTAACCAGTTCCAAATGAGGCCCAGATGGAGCATATTCACTAGGTCCATGTGAGGCCCAGTTGAGGACCAGAGTCACCAGAACTGGTTGAGGCCTAGAGGGGTACCAGAATCACCTGGTCCAGGTGACATCCAGATGGGGACCAGAGTCCCTGATAGTGAACAGTGTAACCATAACATGATGCTACATAGATGGTTACCAGAGACACCAGGTCCTGGTGAGGCCCAAGAGGGACCCGAGACATGAGGTCCAGGTGAGGTCCCGATGGGAACCGCAGACAGCAGGTCAGGTGAGACCATGCTTAGGATCAGAGTCACCAGTTACAGGTGAGGCACAGGTTGAGCCAGAGTCTCCTGGTACAGAAGAGGCCAAAGTCATGACAAGAGTTACCAGGATCAGGTCAGTCCCAGTGGGGAATAGAGTAAGCATGTCCTGATGATGCCCAGGAAGAACCAGAGTCACCAGGTCCAGATGAGGCGCAGGTGGGGAGCATATTCACTAGGTCCCGGTGATGCCAAGTTGAGGACAAGAGTCACCAGTTCTAGTGAGGCGTAGAGGGGTCCAGATTCACCTGGTCTAGGTGAAATCCAGATGGGTCCAGAATCACCAAGTCAGGGTGAGGCCCAGGTGGTGACCAGGGTTACCAGTTCCGGGTGAGTATAAGGTAAGGACCAGATTCACAAGGTCCAATCTAGGCCCACGTGGGGACCTTTGTCACCAGGTATGGGTGAGGCCCAGGTGGCAACCCCACTCACCAGGTCCAGGTGAGGCCAACCTGCAGGCCATGTAGAGGAACCAAGTCCCGATGATGCCCATGTAGGGACCAGAGTTACCAGTTCCAGGTGAGGCCAACCTGCAGGCCATGCAGTGGATCCATGTCCCCATGATGCCCAGGTAGGGAACAGAGTCACCAGGCCAAATGAGGCCCAGATGGGGCATATTCACTAGGTCCAGGTGAGGCCCAGTTGAGGACCAGAGTCACCAGATCTGGGTGACGTGCAGATAGGATCAGAGCCACCAGTTCCAGGTAAGGCCAAGAAAGAGTCGACAGCAATCAGGTCCAGGTGGGGAACAAAGTCACCAGGACTGGGTGAGGCTCAGATGGAGACCAGATTCACTCACCAGGTCCAGGTGAGGCCCAGGTGGTGACCGGAGTCCCCGGGTCTAGTAGAGGACCAGGTAAGGACCAGATTCACCAGGTCAAAGAGGCACACGTGGGGACCTGAGTCACCAGGTATGGGTGTGTCCCAGGTGGCAACCCCACTCACCAGGTCCAGGTTAGTCCAACCTGCAGGCCAGAGTCACCAGATACACGTGAGGCCCTAGTGGCGACCAGAGTCACTAGGTAAATGTGAGTCTACAAGAACACCACAGTCACCAGGTCCAGGTGTGGTTCATGTGGGAAAAAGAGTCACCAGGTCCAAGAGACCCAGGTGGGGACCACAGTTACCAGGTCCAGATTGAGGCCTACGTGGGGGGACCAGATTCATCAGGACCAGTTGAGGCCAAAGTGTGGAGCAAAGTTATCATATCCAGGTGAGGCCCAGTTGGGGAACAGAGTAACCATGTCCCATTGATGTCAGGTGGGAAAAGAGTCACAGGTCAAGACGAGGTCTAAGTGAGGAGTAGATTCACCAGGTCCTGTTGAGGACCAGTTGTGGACCACTGTCCCCAGCTCTGGGTGAGTCCCAGAGGGGAAACAGAGTCACCCGGTTCTGGTGATATCCAGATGGGGACCAGAGTCACCACGTCAGGATGAGGCCCAGAGGGGGACGAGAATCACTAGGTCCAGGTGATGCCCCAATGTGGACCTGAGAAAGCAGGACCCATGATGCCCATATGAGGACATGGGTCACCAGGTACAGGTGAGGTCCCTGTGGGAACCAGTCACCTCGTCCAGGTGAGGCCGAGGTGGGACCACAGTCACCAGGTCCAGGTGAGGCCCAGGTATATAAGAGTGTATGCAGGTCCCAATAATGCCAAGGTAAGGACAGAGTAAACAGGTCTAGGAGAGGCCCAAATATGGATCAGAGTCATTTTGTTCCAGGTGAGGCCAGATGGAGACCACAGGAACCAGGTCCCGTAGAGCCCCATATGGGAACCAGAGCCACCAGATCCAGGTGAGGTCCAGGTGGGACCACTTTCACAAGGTCCAGGGGAGGCGCAGATGGCAACAGGATTCACCAAGCCCAGGTGAGGCCCAGGTGGCGACCTGTCACCAAATCCAGGTGTGGACCAGCTAAAGACCAGATTCACCAGGCCCAAGTGAAGCCCAAGGGGTGATCAGAGTCACCAGGTAAGGGTGAGGCCCAGAGTAGAACCAGAGTAACCAGTTTAGTTTGAGGCCCAGAATGGGACCAGAGGTCCCTGGTCAAAGTGAGGTCCAGGTGTGGAACAGAGTATCCAGGTCCCAATGATGCCTTGGTGAGGACCAGAGTCCCTAGGGCCATGGAGGCCCAGATGGGGAACCGAATCACTAGGTCCTGGTGAGACATAGAATAAGACCACATTCAGCAGTATCAGGTGAGCCCCTTGTGGGAACCAGAGCCACTCTATCCAGCTGAGTCCCAGGTCCATGTGAGGCCCACTTGAGGACAAGATTCTTCAGGTTGAATAGAGGCATTTTTGGGGACAAGAGTCACCAGGTCTGGGTGCGGCCTAGGTGGGGCAAGATTCAGCAGTTCTGAGTTAGGTCAAAGTGGGGACGAGAGACACCAGGTCCAGGTGAGGCCAAACTGAGGACCAGAGTCACCAGATCCAGGTGAGGTCCATGATGGAAAGAGAGTCACCAGGTCCAGGAGAGGTCCAGGTTGGGATCAGTGTCCCCAGATTCAGGTGAAGTCCAGGTGGGGATCAGAGTCACCAGATCCAGGTGAAGCCCAGGTGGGGACCAGAGTCACTAGGTCCAGATGAGGCCCAGGTGAGGACCAGAGTTACCAGGTACACGTGAGGCTCCGGTAGGTATCAGAGGCAACAGGTCCATGTGAGGCAGGCTTGGGGACCATGGTCAAGAGTTCTACTTGAGGCCCAGTGTGGAACACTGTAACCAGGTCCAAGTGAGTCCACGGTGGTGACAAGAGACACCAGGTCCAGGTAAGGGCCCAGGTGGGGAGCAGGATCACCAGGTACAGGGGAGACCCTTGAAAGAACCAGAGTCAACATTTCGAGGTCAGGCGCAGGTGACAACCAGGTTCAGCAGGTCCAAGTCAGGCCAAAGTGGGGTTCACAGTCACTAGAGCACGGTGAGACCCAGAGGGGGACCAGAGTAACCTGGTCCAGGTGAGGTCCAGGTGTGGAACACAGTCACCGGGTCCCAATTTTGCCCAGTTGAGGACCATGGTCATCAGGGCCAGGTGAGGCCCAGATGGGAATCGGAGTGCCCAAATCCAGGTGAAGCCCAGATTGGGACCATAGTCACCAAATCCATGGTAGTCTCAGGTGCAGACCAGAATCACAAGGTCCAGGTGAGGTGCAGGTGGCAACCACACTCACCAGGTACCGGTGAGGCCCTCGTGGGGACCAGAGTCACGAGGTACATGAGAATCTAGAAACACTGCAGCCACCATTCCACATGATGTCCATTTGGGAACGAGATTCACCAGTTAGAGGTGAGGACCCTCTGGGGATCCGACTCACCATGTCCAGGTGAGACCCAGGTGGGAACCAGTGTCACCATGTCCAGGTGTGGCCCAGGTGAAGACCAGAGTTAATAGGTCCGGCTGGGTCACTGTTAGTGAACAGTGTAACCATATCCTGATGCTACCCAGGTGGGTACGAGAGACACCAAGTCCTGGTGAGGCCCAGGTGAGACCAGAGACATGAGGACCAGGTGAGGTCCCATGGGCACCACAGACATCAGGCGAGGTGAGTCCATGCTTAGGATCAGATTCAACAGTTACAGGTGAGGCCCAGGTGGAGCCAGAGTCACCTGGTACAGAAGAGCCAAAAGTCAGGACCAGAGTTACCAGGATCAGGTCAGTCCCAGTGAGGAATAGAGTAACCATGACCCGATGATGCCCAGGTAGAACCAGAGTCACCAGGTCCAGATGAGGCGCAGGTGGGGAGCATATTCACTAGGTCCCGGTGAGGCCCAGTTGAGGACCAGTGTCACCAAGTCTAGTTGAGGCCCAGAGGGGTACCAGATTCACCTGGTCTTGGTGACATCCAGATGGGTACCAGAGTCTTCAGGTCAGGGTGAGGCCCAGAGTGGTTCCAGAGTCAACATGTGCAGGTGAGACTCAGGTGTGGAACAGAGTCACCAGGTACCAATGATTCCCAGGTGAGGACCAGAGTCAACAGGTCTGGGTGAGGCGTAGATAGGATCAGAGACACCAGTTCCAGGTGAGGCCAAGAAACAGCCCAAAGCAATCAGGTACAGGTGGGGAACAAAGTCACCTGGACTTGGTGAGGCCCAGATGGGACCAGATCCACCAGGTCCAGGTGAGCCCAGGTGGTGTCCAGAGTCCCCGAATCTCGGAGAGGAACAGGTAAGGACCAGATTCACCAGGTCCAAGAGTCTCACGTTGGGACCTGAGTCACCAGGTATGGGTGAGACCCAGGTGGCAACCCCACACACCAGGTCCAGGTTAGGGCAACCTTCAGGCCATGCAAAGCAACCATGTCCCGATGATGCCCAGGTAGTGACCAGAGTCACCAGGTCCAAATGAGGCCCAGATGGAGCATATTCACTAGGTCCAGGTGAGTCCCATTTGAGGACCAGCGTCACCAGAGCTGGTTGAGGCCCAGAGGGGTACCATAATCCCCTGGTCCAGGTGACATCCATATGGGGACCAGAGTCACCAGGTCAGTTGATAGCCAGAGAGGTTCCAGAGTCATCATGTCTAGGGGAGCCTCAGGTATGGAACAGAGTCACCAGGACCAATGATGCCCAGGTGAGGACCAGTGTTACCAGGTACACGAGAGGCCCCGGTGGGGATCAGAGGCAACAGGTCCATGTGAGGCCGGCTTGGGGACCATGGTCAACAGGTCTACTTGAGGCTCAGGTGTGGAACACAGTAACCAGGTCTAGGTGAGTAACCGGTGGTGACAAAAGTTGCCACGTCCAGGTGAGGCCCAGGTGGGGACCAGGATCACCAGGTCCAGGGGAGGCCCTTGAAAGTACCAGAGTCAACTGTACGACGTCAGTCGCAGGTGGGAACCAGGGTCAGCAGGTCCAAGTCAGTCCAAAGTGGGGTTCACAGTCACTAAGGCACGGTGAGACCCAGAGGGGGACCAGAGTCGCCTGGTCCAGGTGAGGTCCAGGTGTGGAACACAGTCACCGGGTCCCAATTTTGCCCAGTTGAGTACCATGGTCAACAGGGCCAGGTGACGCCCAGATGGGGACCGGAGTCCCCAAATCCAGGTGAAGCCCAGGTGGAGACCACAGTCACCAGATCCAGGGTAGTCTCAGGTGCAGACCAGAATCACCAGGTCCAGGTGAGGTGCAGGTGGCAACCACACTCACCAGGTCCCGGTGAGGCCCTGGTGGAGACCAGAGTCACGAGGTACATGAGAAGCTAGAAACACTGCAGCCACCAGGTCCACATGATGTCCATGTGGGAATGACAATCACCAGTTACAGGTGAGGACCAGGTGGAGCCAGAGTCACCTGGTACAGAAGAGGCCAAAGTCAGGACCAGAGTTACCAGGATCAGGGCAGTCCCAGTGGGGAATAGAGTAACCATGTCCCAATGATTCCCAGGTAGAACCAGAGTCACCAGTTCCAGATGAGGCGGAGGTGGGGAGCATATTCACTAGGTCCCGGTGAGGCCCAGTTGAGGACCAGAGTCACCAGGTCAAGTTGAGGCCTAGAGGGGTACCAGATTCACCTGGTCTTGGTGGCATCCAGATGGGGCCCATGTCACCATGTCAGGCTGAGGCCCAGAGGGGATCCAGAGTCATCATGTCCAGGTGAGGCTCAGGTGTGGAACAGAGTATCCAGGTCATAATGGTCCACAGGTGAGGACCAGAGTCACCAGATCTGGGTGAGGCCCAGTAAGGATCAGAGTCAGCAGTTCCAGGTGAAGCCAAGTAGGAGTCCACAGCAAACAGGTCCAGGTGAGGCCAACCTGCAGGCCATGCAGTGGAACCATGTCCCGTGATGCCCAGGTAGGGACCAGAGTTAACAGGTCCAGCTGAGGTCAACCTGAAGTCCATGCAGTGGAACCATGTCCCGATGATGCCCAGGTAGGGATCAGAATCATCAGGTCCAATGAGATCCAGATGGAGCATATTCACTAGGTCCAGGTGTGGTCCAATGGAGGACCAGAGTCACAGGACCTGGTTGAGGCCTACCGGGGTACCAGAATCACCTGGTCCAGGTGACATCCAGTTGGGGACCAGAGTCACCAGGTCAGGATGAGGCCCAGAGAGGTTCCAGAGTCATCATGTCCAGGTGAGGCTCAGGTGTGGAACAGAGTCACCAGGTACCAAAGATGCCCAGGTGAGGACCAGAGTCACCAGGTCTGGGTAATGCGCAGATAGGATCAGAGTCACCAGTCCCAGGTGAGGCCAAGAAAGAGTCCACAGCAATCAGATCCAGGTGGGGAACAAAGTCACCAGGACTGGGTGAGGCCCAGATGGGGACCAGATTCACCAGGTCCAGGTGAGTCCCAGGTGGTGACCAGAGACCCCGGGGCTGGGAGACGACCAGGTAAGGACCAGATTCACCAGGTCCAAGAGGCCCAAGCGGGGACCTGTGTCCCCAGGTACGGGTGAGGCACAGGTTGCAACCAAACTCACCAGGTCCAGGAGAGGCCATCCTTCGCGCCATGCAGAGGAACCGTGTCCCGATGATGTACATGTAGGAACCAGAGTTACCAGGTCCAGGTGATGCCAACCTGCAGGCCATGCAGTGGAACCATGTCCCGATGATGCCCAGGTAGGGACCAGAGTCACCAGGTCCAAATGAGGCCCAGATGGAGCATATTCACTAGGTCCAGGCGAGGCCCAGTAGAGGACCAGAGTCACAGATCTGGTTGAGGCTCAGAGGGGTACCAGAATCACCTGGTCCAGGTGACATCCAGATGGGGACCAGAGTCACCAGGACAGGGTGAGGCCTAGAGAGGTTCCAGAGTCATCATGTCCAGGTGAGGTTCAGGGGTGGAACTGAGTCACCAGGTACCAATGATGCCCAGATGAGGACCAGAGTCACCAGATCTGGGTGACGCGCAGATAGGATCAGAGTCACCAGTTCCAGGTGAGGCAAAGAAAGAGTCCACAGCAATCAGTTCCAGGTAGGGAACAAAGTAACCAGGACTGGGTGAGGCCCAGATGGGGACCAGTTCACCTTGTCCAAGTGAGGCCCAGGTGATGACCAGAGTCCCAGGTTGGGAGAAGAATAGGTAAGGACCAGATTCACCAGGTCCAAGAGGCCCACGTGGGGACCTGAGTCACCAGGTATGGGTTAGCCACAGGTGGCAATCCCACTCACCAGGTCCAGGTGAGGCCAACCTGCAGGCCATGTGCGGAACCATGTCCCGATGATGCCCAGGTAGGGACGACAGTCACCAAGTCCAAATGAGGCCCAGATGGAGCATATTCACTAGGTCCAGGTGAAGCCAATTGAGGACCAGAGTCACCAGAACTGGTTGAGGCCTAGAGGGGTACCAGAATCACCTGGTCCAGGTTACATCCTAATGGGGACCAGAGTCACCAAGTCAGGTGAGGCCATGCTTAGGATAAGAGTCACCAGTTACAGGTGAGGCCCAGGTGGAGCCAGAGTCCCCTGGTACAGAAAATGCCAAAGTCAGACCAGTGTTACAAGGATCAGGTCACTCCCAGTGGGGAATAGAGTAACCATGTCACGATGATGCCCACGTAGAACCAGAGTCATCATGTCCAGATGAGGCGCAGTTGGGGAGCATATTCACTAGGTCCCGGGCAGACCCAGTTGAGGACTAGAGTCACCAGGTTTGGTTGAGGCCTAGAGGGGTACCAGATTCACCTGGTTAGGTGACATCCAGATGGGGACCAGAGTAACCATGTCAGGGTGAGGCCCAGAGGGGATCCAGAGTCATCATGTCCAGGTGAGGCTCAGGTGTGGAACAGAGTATCCAGGTCATAATGGTCCACAGGTGAGGACCAGAGTCACCAGATCTGGAAGAGGCCCAGTTAGGATCAGAATTACCACTTCCAGGTGAGGCCAAGAAGGTGTCCACAGCAATCAGGTCCAGGTGGGGAACAAAGTCACCAGGACTAGGTGATGCCCAGGTGGTGACCAGATTTACCAGTTCCGGGTGAGGACTAGGTAAGGACCACATTCACCAGGTTCAAGTGAGGCCCACGTGGGGACCTGTGTCACCAGGCATGGGTAAGACCCACGTGGGAACCCCACTCACCAGGTCAAGATGAGGCCAACCTGCAGGCCATGCAGAGGAACCATGTCCCGATGATGCCCAGTAGGGACCAGAGTTACCAGGTCCAGGTGAGGCCAACCAGCAGGCCATGCAGTGGAACCATTTCCTGATGATGCCCAGTGAGTGACCAGAGTCACCAGGTCCAAATGAGGCCCAGATGGAGCATATTCACTAGGTCCAGGTGAGGCCCAGTTAAGGAAAAGAGTCACCAGATCTGGTTGAGGCCTAGAGGTGTACCAGAATCACCTGGTCCAGGTGACATCCAGATGGGGATCAGATCACCAGGTCAGGGTGAGACCCAGAGAGGTCCCAGAGACATCATGTCCAGGTGAGGCTCAGGTGTGGAACAGAGTAACCAGGTACCAATGAAGCCCAGGTGAGGACCAGAGTCAACAGATCTGGGTGACGCACAGATAGGATCAGAGTCACCAGTTCCAGGTGAGGCCAAGAAAGAGTCCAGAGCAATCAGGTCCAGGTGGGGAACATAGTCACCAGGACTGGGTTAGGCCCAGATGGGGGCCAGATTCACCAGGTCAAGGTGAGGCCCAGGTTGTGACCAGATTCCCCGGGTCTGAGAGAAGACCAGGTAAGGACCAGATTCACCAGGTCCAAGAGGCCCACGTGGGGACCTGAGTCACCAGGTATGGGTAAGGCCCACGTGGCATCGCACTAACAAAGTCCAGGTGAGGACAACCTGCAGGCCAGAGTCACCAGATTCAGGTGAGGCCCAGGTATATAAGAGAGTATCCAGGTCCCAATGATGCCTGGGTCAGGACCAGAGTCACTAGGGCCATGCAGGCCCAGATGGGGAACAGAATCACTAGGTCCTTGTGAGGCATACAATAAGACCACAGTCACCAGTATCAGGTGAGAACATTGTGGGAACAAGAGCCACTCTAACAAGCTGAGTCCCCGATCCATGTGAGGCCCACGTGAGGACCAGATTCTTCAGGTCGAATTGAGGCATAGCTGGGGACAAGAGTCACCAGGTCTGGGTGAGGGCAAACTGAGGACCAGTGTCACCAGATCCAGGTGAGGTCCAGGTGGGGACCAGAGTCACCAGATCCAGGTGAAGCCCAGGTGGGGACCAGAGTCACTAGGTCCAGATGAGGCCCAGGTGAGGACCAGAGTTACCAGGTACACGTGAGGCCCCGGTGGGGATCAGAGGCAACAGGTCCATGTGGGGCCGCCTTGGGGACCATGGTCAACACGTCTACTTGAGGCCCAGGTGTGGAACACAGTAAGCAGGTCCAGGTGAGTCCCCGGTGTTGACAAGAGTCACCAGGTCCAGGTGAGGCCCAGGTATATAAGAGAGTATCCAGGTCCCAATGATGCCCAGGTAAGGACCAGAGTCAACAGGTCCATGAGAGGCACAAATATGGATCAGAGTCATTGTGTTCCAGGTGAGGCCAGATGGAGACCACAGGAACCAGGTCCAGGAGAGCCCTATATGGGAACCAGAGACACCAGATCGAGGTGAGTTCCACGTGGGACCAGAGTTACAAGGTCCAGGTGAGGCGCTGTTGCCACCAGGGTTCACCTAGTCCAGGTGAGGCCCAGGTGGCGACCAGTCACCAGATCCAGGTGCGGACCAGCTAAGGACCAGATTCACCAGGCCCAAGTGAAGCCCAAGGGGTGACCAGAGTCACCAGGTAAGGGTGAGGCCCAGAGGGGGAACCAGAGTAACCAGTTTAGTTTGCGGCCCAGAATGGGACCAAAGGTCCCTGGTCAAAGTGAGGCCCAGGTATGGAATAGAGTATCCAGGTCCCAATGGTTCCTGGGTGAGGACCAGAGTCACTAGGGCCATGCAGGCCCAGATGAGGAACAGAATCACTAGGTCCTGGTGAGGCATAGAATAAGACCACAGTCAGTAATATCAGGTGTGCCCCATGTGGGATCCAGAGCCACTCTATCCAGCTGAGTCCCAGGTCCATGTGAGCCCTACGTCAGAACCAGATTCATCAGGTCGAATTGAGGCATAGCTGGGGACAAGATTCACCAGGTGTGGGTGCGGCCTAGGTGGGGCAAGATTCAGCAGTTCTGAGTTAGGTCAAAGTGGGGACGAGAGACACCAGGTCCAGGTGAGGGCAAACTGAGAACCAGAGTCAACAGATCCAGGTGAGCTCCATGTTGGAAAGAGAGTCACCAGGTCCAGGAGAGGTCCAGCTGGGGACCAGAGTCACCAGATTCAGGTGAATTCCAGGTGGGGACCAGAGTCACCAGATCCAGGTGAAGCCCAAGTAGGGACCAGAGTCACTAGGTCCAGATGAAGCCTAGGTGAGGGCCAGAGTTACCAGGTACACGTGAGGCCCTGGTGGGGATCAGAGGCAACAGGTCCATGTGAGGCCTGCTTGGGGACCATGGTCAACAGGTCTACATTAGGCCCAGGTGGAACACAGTAACCAGGTCCCGGTGAGCTCCGGTGGTGACAAGAGTCACCACGTCCAGGTGAGGCCCAAGTGGGGACCATGATCACCAGGTACAGGGGAGGCCCTTGAAAGAATCAGAGTCAACTGTTCGAGGTCAATCGCTGGTGGCAACCGGGGTCAGCAGGTTCATGTCAGGCCAAAGTGTGGTTGACAGTCACTAGGGTATTTTGAGACCCAGAGGGGGACCAGAGTCACCTGGTCCAGGTGAGGTCCAGTTGTGGAACACAGTCTCTGGGTCCCAATTATGCCCAGTTGAGGACCATGTTCAACAGGGCCAGGTGAGGCCCAGAAGGGGACTGGAGTCCCCAAATTCAGTTGAAGCCCTTGTGGGGACGACAGTCACCAGATCCAGGTTAGTCTCAGGTGGAGACCAGAATCAAGAGGTCCTGGTGAGGTGCAGGTGGCAACCACACTCACCAAGTCCCGGTGAGGCCCTGGTGGGGACCAGAGTCACGAGGTACATGAGAAGATAGAAACACTGCAGCCACCAGGTCCACATGATGGCCATGTGGGAACGAGAATTACAAGTTACAGGTGAGGACCAGGTGGGGATCCTAGTCACCATGTCCAGGTGAGACCCTGGTGGGAACCAGTGTCTCCATGTCCAAGTGTGGACAAGGTGACGACGAGAGTTAATAGGTCCGGCCGGGTCACTGTTAGTGAACAGTGTAACCATATCCTGATGCTACTCAGGTGGGTACCAGATACAAGGTCCTGGTGAGTCCCATTTGGACCAGAGACATGAGGACCAGGTGAGGTACCGATGGAAACCAGAGACACCAGGTCAGGTGAGGCCATGCTTAGGATCAGAGTCACCAGTTACAGGTGAGGACCAGGTGGAACCAGAGTCACCTGGTACAGAAGAGGCCAAAGTCAGGAGCAGAGTTACCAGGATAAGGTCAGTCCCAGTGGGGAATAGAGTAACCATGTCTCGATGATGCCCAGGTAGAACCAGAGTCACCAGGTCCAGATGAGGCGCAGGTTGGGAGCATGTTCACTAGGTCCCTGTGAGGCCCTGGTCAGGACCAGAGTCACCAGGTCAAGTTGAGGCCTAGAGGGATACCAGATTCACCTAGTCTATGTGACATCCGGATGGGGACCAGAGTCACCAGGTCAGGGTGAGGACCAGAGAGGTTCCAGAGTCATCATTTCCAGGTGAGGCTCAGGTGTGGAAGAGAGTATCCAGGTCATAACGGTCCACATGTGAGGACCAGAGTCACCAGATCTGTGTGAGGCCCAGTTAGGATCAGAGTCACCAGATCCAGTTGAGGCCAAGAGGAGTCCACAGCAATCAGGTCCAGGTGGGGAAGAAAGTAAACAAGACTAGGTGAGGCCCAGAGGGTGACCAGATTCACCAGGTCCAGGTGATTCCCAGGTGGTGACCAGGGTTACCAGGTCCGGGTGAGGACCAGGAAAGGACCAGATTCACCAGGTCAAAGTGAGGCCCACGTGGGGACCTGTGTCACCAGGTATGGGTGAGCCCCAGGTGGCAACCCCAATCACTAGGGCCAGGTGAGGCCAACCTGGAGGCCATGCAGAGGAACCGTGTCCCGGTGATGCCCAGGTAGGGACCAGAGTTACAAGGTCCAGCTGAGGCCAACCTGCAGGCCATGCAGTGGATGCATGTCCCGATGATGCCAAGGTAGGAACGACAGTCACCAAGTCCAACTGATGCCAAGATTAAGCATATTCACTAGGCCCAGGTGAGGCCCAATTGAGGACCAGAGTCACCAGGTCAAGTTGAGGCCTTGAGGGGTACCAGATCCACCTGGTTTGGGTGACATCCAGATGGGGACCAGAGTCCCCATGTCAGGCTGAGGCCCAGAGGGGATCCAGAGTCATCATGTCCAGGTGATCGCTCAGGTGTGGAACAGAGTATCCAGGTCATAATGGTCCACAGGTGAGTACCAGAGTCACCAGATCTGGGTGAGGCCCAGATAGGATCAGAGTCACAAGTTCCAGGTGAGGACAAGAAGGGGTCCACAGCAATCAGGGCCAGGTGGGTAACAAAGTCAACAGGACTGGGTGAGGCCCAGATGGGGACCAGATTCTCCAGGCCCAGGTGAGGCCCAGGTGGTGATCAGACTTACCAGTTCCGGGTGAGGACTAGGTAAGGACCAGATTCACCAGGTCGAAGTGAGGCCCACGTGGGGACCTGTGACACCAGGTATGGGTGAGACCCAGGTGTCAACCCCACTCAACAGGTCCAGGTGTGGCCAACCTGTAGGCAATGCAGAGGAACGGTTTACCGATGATGCCCAGGTAGTGACCAGAGTTACCTGGTCCAGGTGAGGCCAACCTGCCACCCTTGCAGTGGAACCATGTCCTGATGATGCCCAGGTGGGGACCAGAGTCACCAGATACAGGTGAAGCCCAGGTGGGGACCAGAGTCACTAGGTCCAGATGAGGCCCACGTGAGGACCAGAGTTACCAGGTACACGTGAGGCCCCGGTGGGGATCAGAGGAAACAGTTCCATGTGAGGACGGCTTGGGGACCATGGAAAACAGGTCTACTTGAGGCACAGGTGTGGAACACAGTAAGCAGGTCCAGGTGAGGCCCCGGTGGTGACAAGCGTCACCTCGTCCAGGTGAGGCCCAGGTGGGGACCAGGATCACCAGGTACAGGGGAGGCCCTTGAAAGAACCAGAGTCAACAGTTCGAGGTCAGGCGCAGGTGGCAACCAGGGTCAGCAGGTCCAAGTCAGGCCAAAGTGGGGTTCACAGTCACGAGGGCACGGTGAGACCCAGAGGCGGACCAGAGTCATGTCGTCCAGGTGAGGTCCAGATGTGAACAGTCACCGGGTCCCAATTTTGCCCTGTTGAGGACCATGGTCAACAGGGCCAGGTGAGGCCCAAATGGGGACCGGAGTCCCGAAATCCAGGTGAAGCCCAGGTGGGGACCACAGTCACCAGATCCAGGGTAGTCTCAGGTGTAGACCAGAATCGCCAGGTCCAGGTGAGGTGCAGGTGGCAACCACACTCACCAGATCCCGGTGAGGCCCTGGTGGGTACCAGAGTCAAGAGGTATATGAGAAGCTAGAAACACTGCAGCCACCAGGTCCACATGATATCCATGTGGGAACGAGAATCACCAGTTACAGGTGAGGACCAGGTGGGGATCCGACTCACCATGTCCAGGTGAGACCAAGGTGGGAACCAGTGTCACCAAGTTCAGGTGTGGCGCAAGTGAAGACCAGAGTTAATAGGTCCGGCTGGGTCACTGTTAGTGAACAGTGTAATCATATCCTGATGCTACCCAGGTGGTAACCAGAGACGCCAGGTCCTGGTGAGGCCCAGGTGGGACTAGAGACATGAGGTCCAGGTGAGGTCCCGATGGAAACCACAGTCACCAGGTCAGGTGACGCCATGCTTAGGATCAGAGTTACCAGTTACAGGAGAGGCCCGGGTGGAACCAGAGTCACCTGGTACAGATGAGGCCAAAGTCAGGACAAGAGTTACCAGGATGAGGTCAGTCCCAGTGGAGAATAGAGTAACCATGTCGCGAAGATGCCCATGTAGAACCAGAGTCACCAGTTCCAGATGAGTCACAGGTGGGAAGCATGTTCCTTAGGTCCCGTTGAGGCCCAGTTGGGGTCAGAGTCACCAGGTCAAGTTGAGGCCAGAGGGGTATCAGATTGACCTGGTCTAGGTGCCATCCAGATGGGGACCAGATTCAACATGTAAGCATGAGGCCCAGAGGGGATCCAGAGTCATCATGTCCAGGTGAGGTTCAGGTGTGGAAAAGAGTATCCAGGTCATAATGGTCCACAGGTGAGGACCAGAGTCACCAGATCTGGGCGAGGCTCAGTTAGTGTCAGAGTCACCAGTTCCAGGTGAGGCCAAGAAGGAGTCCAAAGCAATCAGGTCCAGGTGGGGAAAAAGTCACCAGGACTGGGTGAGGCCCAGATGGGGATCGGATTTACCAGATCCAGGTGAGGCCCAGGTGGTGACCAGATTCTCCGGGTCTGGGAGACACCAGGTAAGGACCAGATTCACCAGGTGCAAGAGGCCCACGAGGGGACCTGAGTTACCAGGTATGGGTGAGGCCCAGTTCTCAACCCCACTCACCAGGTCCAGTTGAGGCCAACCTGCATGCCAAAGTCAACAGATCCACGTGAGTCCCTACTGGGCACCAGAGACAGCAGGTAAAAATGAGTCTACAAGAACACCACAGTCACCAGGTCCAGGTGTGGTTCATGTGGGAACGAGATTCACCAGGTCCAGGTGAGACCCATGTGGGGACGACAGACACCAGGTCCAGAATGAGGCCTAGGAGGGGGACCAGAGTCATCAGGACCAGTTGAGGCCCAAGTGTGGAGCAAAGTTATCATGTCCAGGTGAGGCTCAGAGGTGAACAGAGTATCCAGGTCATAATGGTCCAGAGGTGAGGACCAGAGTCACCAGATCTGTGTGAGGTCCAGTTAGGATCAGAGTCACCAGTTCCAGGTGAGGCCAAGAAGGAGTCCACAGCAATCAGGTCCAGGTTGGGAACAAAGTCACCACGACTGGGTGAGGCCCAGATTGGGAACAGATTCACCAGGTCCAGGTGAGGCCCTGGTGGTGACCAGAGTCCCCGGGGATGGGAGACGACCAGATAAGGACCAGATTCACCAGGTCCACGAGGCCCACGAGGGGACTTGTGTCCCCAGGTATGGGTGAGGCACAGGTGGCAACCACACTCACCAGGCCCAGGAGAGGCCATGCAGAGGAACCGTGTCCCGATGATGCCCATGTAGGAACCAGATGTACCAGGTCCAAATGAGGCCCAGATGGAGCATATTCACTAAGTCCAGGTGAGGCCCAGTTGAGGACCAGAGTCACCAGATCTGGTTGAGGCCTAGAGGGGTACCAGAATCACCTGGTCCAGGTGATATCCAGATGGGGACCAGAGTCACCAGGTCAGGGTGAGGGCCAGAGGGGTTCCAGAGTCATCATGTCCAGGTGAGGCTCATGTGTGGAACAGAGTCACCACGTACTAATGATGCCCAGGTGAGGACCAGGGTCACCAGGTCTGGGTGACGCGCAGATAGGATCAGAGTCACCAGTTCCAGGTCAGGCCAAGAAAGAGTCCACAGCAATCATGTCCAGGTGGAGAACAAAGTCACTAGGACTGGGTGAGGCCCAGATGGGGACCAGATTCACCAGGTCCAGGTGAGGCCCAGTTGGTGACCAGAGTCCCCGGGTCTGGGAGAACCAGGTAAGGACCAGATTCACCAGGTCCAAGAGGCCCACGTGGGGACTTGAGTCACCAGGTATGGGTGAGGCCCAGGTGGAAACCCCACTCACCAGGTCCAGGTGAGGCCAACTTGCAGGACAGAGTCACCAGATCCAGGTGAGGCTCTAGTGGGGAACGAAGTCACCAAGTAATAGTGACTACAAGAACACGACAGTCACCAGGTCCACGTGTGGTTCATGTGGGAACGAGAGTCACCAGGTCCATGTGAGGCCCAGGTGTAGCCAGAGTCACCTGGTACAGAAGAGGCCAAAATCAGGACCAGAGTTACCAGGATTAGGTCAGTCCCAGTGAGGAATAGAGTAACCATGTCCCGATGATGCCCAGGAAGAACCAGAGTCACCAGGTCCAGATGAGGCGCAGGTGGGGAGCATGTTCACTAGATCCCTGTGAGACCCACTTGAGGAACAGATTTACCAGGTCAAGTTGAGGCCTAGAGGGGTACCAGATTCACCTGGTCTAGGTGACATCCAGATGGGGACCACAGTCAAAATGTGAGGCTGAGGCCCAGAGGGGATCCAGAGTCATCATATCCAGGAGAGGCTCAGGTATGGAACAGAGTATCCAGGTCATAAAGGTCCACATGTGGGGACTAGAGTCACCAGATCTGGGTGAGGCCAAGTTAGTATCAGAGTCACCAATTCCAGGTGAGGCCAAGAAGGAGTCCAAAGCGATCAGGTCCAGGTGGGGAACTAATTCACCAGGACTGGGTGAGGCAGAGATTGGAATCAGATTCACCAGGTCCAGGTGATTCCCAGGTGGTGTCCAGACTTAGCAGTTCCAGGTGAGGACCAGGTAAGGACCAGATTCACCAGTTCCAAGTGATGCGCATGTGGGGACCTGTGTCACCAGGTATGGATGAGGCATAGGTGACAACCCCACTCACCAGGTCCAGGTGAGGACAACCTGCAGGCCATGCAGAGGAACCATGTCCCGATGATGCCCATGTAGGGACTAGACTTACCAGGTCCAGGTGAGGCCAACCTACAGGCCATGCAGTGGAACCATGTCCCGATGATGCCCCGGTAGGGACCAGAGTCACCGGGTCCAAATGAGGCCAAGATGGAGCATATTCACTAGGTCCAGGTGAGGCCCAGTTGAGGACCAGAGTCACCAGATCTGGTTGAGGCCTAGAGGGGTACCAGAATCACCTGGTCCAGGTGATATCCAGATGGTGACCAGAGTCACCAGGTCACGGTGAGTCCCAGAGAGGTTCCAGAGTCATCATGTCCAGGTGAGGCTCAGGTGTGGAACAGAGTCACCAGGTACTAATGATGCCCAGGTGAGGACCAGAGTCACCAGGTCTGGGTAATGCGCAGATAGGATCAGAGTCACCAGTTCCAGGTGAGGCCAAGAAAGAGTCCACAGCAATCATGTCCAGGTGGAGAACAAAGTCAACAGGACTGGGTGAGGCCCAGATGAGGACCAGATTCACCAGGTCCAGGTGAGTCCCAGGTGGTGACCGGAGTCCCCGTGTCTGGGAGAGGACCACGTAAGGACCAGATTCACCAGGTCTAAGAGGCTCACGTGGGGACCTGAGTCACCAGGTTTGGGTGAGGCACAGGTGGCAACCCCACTCATCAGGTCCATGTGAGGCCAACCTGAAGGCCAGAGTCACCAGATCCATGTGAGGCCCTAGTGGGTACCTGAGTCACCAGGTAAATGTGAGACTACAAGAACACCACAGTCACCAGGTCCAGGTGTGGTTCATGTGGAAACGAGAGTCACCAGGTCCAGGTGACACCCAGGTGGGGACGACAGTCACCAGGTCCAGGTGAGGCGCAGGTGGCAACAGGATTCACCAAGTCCAGGTTAGGCCCAGGTGGAGACCAGTCACCAGGTCCAGATTGAGGCCTAGGTGGGGGGACCAGAATCATCAGGACCAGTTGAGGACAAAGTGTGGAGCAAAGTTATCATGTCTAGGAGAGGCCCAGGTGAGGAACAGAGTAACCATGTCCCATTGATGCCAGGTGGGAAAAGAGTCAGAAGGTCCAGACGAGGCCTAAGTGAGGAGTGGATTCACAAGGTCCTGTTGAGGCCCAGCTGAGGACCAGTGTCCCCAGCTCCCGGAGAGCCCACAGGGGGACCAGAGTCACCCGGTTCTGGTGATATCCAGGTGGGGACCAGAGTCAGCACGTCAGGGTGAGGCCCAGAGGTGGACGAGAATCACTAAGTCCAGGTGAGGCCCCGATGTGGAACTGAGAAACCAGGTCCCATGATGCCCATATGAACACCTGAGTCTCGAGGTCCAGGTGATTTCCCTGTGGGAACCATTCACCTCGTCCAGGTGAAGCCCAGGTGGGACCACTTTCACCAGGTCCAGGTGAGGCCCAGGTATATAAGAGAGTATCCAGGTCCCAATGATACACAGGTAAGGACCAGAGTCAACAGGTCCAGGAGAGGCCCAAATATGGATCAGAGTCATTGTGTTCCAGGTGAGGCCAGATGGAGACCACAGGAACCAGGTCCAGGAGAGCCCCATATGGTAACCAGAGCCACGAGATCCAGGTGTGGTCCAGTTGGCACCACAGTCTCAAGGTCCAGGTGAGGCGCAGCAGGCACAGGATTCACCAATTCCAGGTGAGGCCCAGGTGGCGACCAGTCACCACAACCAGGTGCGGACCAGCTAAGGACCAGATTCACCAGCCCCAAGTGAAGCCCAATGGGTGACCAAAGTCACCGGGTAGGGGTGAGGCCCAGAGGGGGAACCAGAGTAGCCAGTTTAGTTTGAGTCCCAGAATGGGACCAGAGGTCCCTGGTCAAAGTGACGCCCAGGTGTGGAATATAGTATCCAGGTCCCAATGATGCCTGGGTGAGGATCAGAGTCACTAGGGCCATGCAGGCCCAGATGGGGAACAAAATGACTAGGTCCTGTTGAGGCATAGAATAAGACCACAGTCAGCAGTATCAGGTGAGCCCCTTTTGGGAACCAGAGCCACTCTATGGAGCTGAGTCCCAGGTCCTTGTGAGGCCCACGTGATGACTAGATTCATCAGGTCGAATTGGGGCATAGCTGGGGACAAGAGTCACCAGGTCTGGTTGCGGCCTTGGTGTGGCAAGATTCAGCAGTTTTGAGTTAGGTCAAAGTGGGGATGAGAGACACCAGGTCCAGGTGCGGCCAAAGTGAGGACCAGAGTCACCAGATCCAGGTGAGGTCCACATTGGAAAGAGAGTCACCAGGTCCAGGAGAGGTCCAGGTCGGGACCAGAGTCACCAGATCCAGGTGAAGTCCAGGTGGGGACAAGACTCACCAGATCCATGCGAAGCCCAGGTGGGGACCAGAGTCACTTGGACCAGTTGAGGCCAGTTGAGGACCAGAGTTACCAGACACCTGAAGCCCCGGTGGGGATCAGAGGCCACAGGTCTACTTGAGGCCCAGGTGTGGAACACAATAAGCAGGTCCAGGTGAGTCCCCGGTGGTGAGAAGAGTCACTACATCCAGGTGAGGCCCAGGTGGGGACCAGGATCACCAGGTACAAGGGAGGCCTTGAAAGAACCAGAGTCATCAGTTCGAGGTCAGGCGCAGGTGGCAACCAGGGTCAGCAGGTCAAAGTCAGGCCAAAGTGGGGTTCAGTCACTAGGGCACGGTGAGACCCCGAGGGGGACCAGAGTCACCTGGTCCAGGTGAGGTCCAGTTTTGGAACACAGTCACCGGGTCCCAATTGTGCCCAGTTGAGGACCATGGTCAACAGGGCCAGGTGAGGCCCAGATGGGGACCGGAGTCCCCAAATCCAGGTGAAGCCCAGGTGGAGACCACAGTCAACAGATCCAGCGTAGTCTCAGGTGCAGACCAGAATCACCAGTTCCAGGTGAGGTGCAGGTGGAAACCGCACTCACCAGGTCCCGGTGAGGCCCTGGTGGGGACCAGAGTCACGAGGTACATGAGAATCTAGAAACACTGCAGCCACAAGGTCCACAAGATGTCCATGTGGGAACAAGAATCACCAGTTACAGGTGAGGACCAGGTGGGGATCCGACTTACCATGTCCAGGTGAGACCCAGGTGGGAACCAGTGTCACCATGTCCAGGTGTGCCCCAGGTGAAGACCAGAGTTAATAGGTCCAGCTGGGTCACTGTCAGTGAACAGTGTAACCATATCCTGATGCTACCCAGGTGGGTACCAGAGACACCAGGTCCTGGTGAGGCCCAGGTGGGACCAGAGACATGAGGTCCAGATGAGGTCACGATGGGAACCACAGTCACCAGGTCAGGTGAGGGCATGCTAACGTCAGAGTCACCACTTACAAGTGAGGCCCAGGTGGAGCCAGAGACACCTGGTAGAGAAGAGGCCAAAGTCAGGACCAGAGTTACCAGGATCAGGTCAGTCCCAGCGGGGAATAGAGTAACCATGTCCCAATGATGCCCAGGTAGAACCAGAGTCACCAGGTCCAGATGAGGCGCAGGTAGGGAGCATATTCACTAGGTCCTGGTGAGGCCCTGTTGAGAACTAGAGTCACCAGGTCCAGTTGAGGCCTAGAGCGTACCAGATTCACCTGATCTAGGTGACATCCAGATGGGGACCAGAGTCACCATGTCAGGGTGAGGCCCAGAGGGGATCCAGAGTCATCATGTCCAGGGGAGGCTCAGGTGTGTAACAGAGTATCCAGGTCATAATGGTCCACAGTTGAGCACCAGAGTCACCTGATCTGGGTGAGGCCCAGTTAGGATCATCGTAACCAATTCCAGGTGAGGCCAAGAAGGAGTCCACAGCAATCAGGTCCCGGGGGGAACAAAGTCACCAGTACTGGGTGAGGCACAGATGGGGACCAGATTCACCAGGTCCAGGTGATTCCCAGGTGGAGACCAGGGTTAACAATTCCCGGTGAGGACCAGGTAAGGACCAGATTCACTAGTTCCAAGTGAGGCCCACGTGGGGACCTGTGTATCCAGGTATGTGTGAGGACCAGGTGGCAACCCCACTCACCAGGTTCGGCTGAGGCCAACCTGCAGGCCATGCAGAGGAACCGTGTCCCGAAGATGCCCAGGTGGGACCAGAGTTAGCAGGTCCAGGTGAGGCCAACATGGAGGTCATGCAGTGGCACCATGTCCCGATGGAGCCCACATAGGGACCGGAGTCACCACGTCCAATTGAGGCCCAGATGGAGCATATTCAATAGGTCCAAGTGAGGCCCAGTTGAGGACCAGAGGCACCATATCGGGTTGAGACCCAGAGGTGTACCAGAATCACCTGTTCCAGGTGACATCTAGATGAGGACCAGAGTCACCATGTCAGTGTGAGTCCCAGAGTGGTTCCAGAGTCACCTCGTCCAGGTGAGGCCCATGTGGGACCACAGTCACCATGTCCAGGTTAGGACCAGGTATGTAAGAGAGTATCAAGGTCCCAATGATGCCCAGGTAAGGACCAGAGACAACAGGTCCAGGAGAGGCCCAAATATGGATCAGAGTCATTGTGTTCCAGGTGAGGCCAGAAGGAGACAACAGGACCCAGGTCCAGGAGAGCCCCATATGGTAACCAGAGCCACGAGATCCAGGTGAGGTCCAGGTGGGACCACAGTCACAAGGTCCTGGTGAGGCGCTGGTGCAACAGGATTCACCAAGTCCAGGTGAGGCCAGGTGGCGACCAGTCACCAGATCCAAATGTGAAGCAGCTAAGGACCACATTCACCAGGCCCAAGTGAAGCCCAAGGGGTGACCAGAGTCACCAGGTAAGGGTGAGGCCCAGAGGGGGAACCAGAGTAACCAGTTTAGTTTGAGGCCCAGAATGGGACCAGAGGTCCCGGGTCAAAGTGAGGCCCAGGTGTGGAATAGAGTATCCAGGTCCCAATGATGCCTGGATGAGGACCAGAGTCACTAGGGCCATGCAGGACCAGATGGGGAACAGAATCACTAGGTCCTGGTGAGGCATAGAATAAGACCACAGTCACCAGTATCTGGTGTGCCCCTTGTGGGAACCAGAGCCACTCTATCCAGCTGAGTCCCAGGTCCATGTGAGGCCCACGTGAGGACCAGATTCATCAGGTCGAATTGAGGCATAGCTGGGGACAAGAGTCACCAGGTCGGGGTGCGGCCTAGGTGGGGCAAGATTCATCAGTTCTGAGTTAGGTCAAAGTGGGGACGAGAGACACCAGGTCCAGGTGAGGTCCATGTTGGAAAGAGAGTCACCAGGTCCAGGAGAGGTCCAGGTGGGGACCAGAGTCACCAGATACAGGTGAAGTCCAGGTGGGGACCAGAGTCTCCAGATCCAGGTGAAGCCCAGGTGGGGACCAGAGTCACTAGGTCCAGATGAGGCCCAGGTGAGGATCAGAGTTACCAGGTACACGTGAGGCCCCGGCGGGGATCACAGCCAAAAGGTCCACGTGAGGCCGGCTTGGGGACCATGGTCAACAAGTCTACCTGAGGCCCAGGTGTGGAACACTGTAAGCCTGTCCAGGTGGGTCCCCAGTGGTGACAAGAGTCACCACGTCCAGTTGAGGCCCAATTGGGGACCAGGATCACCAGGTACAGGGTAGGCCCTTGAAAGAACCAGAGTCAACAGTTCGAGGTGGAGCATTTGGCAACCAGGGTCGGAGGTCCAAGTCAGGCCAAAGTTGGGTTCACAGTCACTAGGGCACAGTGAGACCCAGAGGGGGACCAGAGTCACCTTGTCCAGGTGAGGTCCAGTTGTGGAACAATGTCACCGGGCCCCAATTTTGTCCAGTTGAAGACCATGGACAACAGGGCCAGGTGAGGCCGGGATGGGGACCGGAGTCCCCAAATCCAGGTGAAGCCCAGGTTGGGACCACAGTCACAAGATCCAGGATAGTCTCAGGTGCAGACCAGAATCACCAGGTCCTGGTGAGGTGCAGGTGGCAACCACACTCACCAGGTCCCCGTGAGGCCCTGGTGCGGCCCAGATTCTCGAAGTACATGAGAAGCTAGAAACACTGCAGCCACCAGGTCCACATGATGTCCATGTGGGAACGAGAATCACCAGTTACAGGTGAGGACCAGGTGGGGATCTGACTCACCATGTCCAGGTGATACCCAGGTGGGAACCAGTGTCACCATGTCCAGGTGTGGCCCAGGTGAAGACCAGAGTTTATAGGTCCGGCTGGGTCACTGTTAGTGAACAGTGTAACCATATCCTGATGCTACCCAGGTGGGTACCAGAGACACCAGGTCCTGGTGAGGCCCAGATGGGACCAGAGATATGAGGTCCAGGTGAGGTCCCGATGGGAACCACAGTCACCAGGTCAGGTGAGGCCATGCTTAGGATCAGAGTCACCAGTTACAGGTGAGGCCCAGGCGGAGCCAGAGTCACCTGGTACAGAAGAGGTCAAAGTCAGCACCAGAGTTACCAGGATCAGGTCAGTCCCAGTGAGGAATAGAGTAACCATGTCCCGATGATGCCCAGGTAGAACCAGAGTCATCAGGTCGAGATGAGACACAGGTGGGGAGCATATTCACTAGGTCATGCTGAGGCCCAGTTGAGGACCAGAGTCACCAGGTCTAGTTGAGGCATAGAGGGGTACCAGATTCACCTGGTCTAGGGGACATCCAGATGGGGACCAGAGTTACCATGTCAGTGTGAGGCCAGAGGGGATCCATACTCATCATGTCCAGGTGAGGCTCAGTGTGGAACAGGGTATCCAGGTCATAATGGTCCACCGGTGAGGACCAGAGTCACCATATCTGGGTGAGGTCTACTTAGGATCAGAGTCACCAGTTCGAGGTGAGGCCTAGAAGGAGTCCACAGCAATCAGGTCCAGGTGCGGAACAAAGTCACCAGGACTGGGTGAGGCCCAGATGGGGACCAGATTCACCAGGTCCAGGTGATTCCCAGGTGGAGACCAGGGTTAACAATTCCCTGTGAGGACCAGGTAAGGACCAGATTCACCAGGTCTAGGTGAGGCTAGGTGGTGATCAGAGTCAGCGGGGCTGGGAGAGGACCAGGTAAGGACCAGATTCACCAGGTCCAAGAGGCCCACGTGGGGACCTGAGTCACCAGGTATGGATGAGGCCCAGGTGGCAACCCCACTCACCAGGTCCAGGTGAGGCCAACCTGCAGGACAGAGTCACCAGATCCAGGTGAGGCCCTAGTGGGGACCGGATTCACCAGGTAAACGTGAGTCTACAAGAACACCACAGTCACCAGGTCCAGGTATGGTTCATGTGGAAACGAGAGTCACCAGTCCAGGTGAGACCCAGGTGGGGACCACAGACACCAGGTCCAGAATGAGGCCTAGGTGGTGGGACCAGAGTCATCAGGACCAGTTGAGGCCAAAGTGTGGAGCAAAGTTAACATGTCCAGTATAGGCCCAGGTGGGGAACAGAGTAAACATGTCCCATTGATGCCAGGTGGGAAAAGAGTCACAAGGTCCACACGAGGCCTAAGTTAGGAGTAGATTCACCAGGTCCTGTTGAGGCCCAGTTCAGGACCAGTGTCCCCAGCGCTGGGTGACTCCCAGAGGGGGACCAGAGTCACCCGGTTCTGGTGATATCCAGGTGGGGACCAGAGTCACCACGTCGGGGTGAGGCCCAGAGGGGGACGAGATTCACGAGGTCCAGGTGAGGCCCCGATGTGGAAGTGAGTAACCAGGTCCCATGATGCCCATATGAGGACCTGAGTCACCAGGTTCAGGTGAGGTCCCTGAGGGAACCAGTCACCTCATCCAGGTGAGGTCCAGATGGGACCACTGTCACCATGTCCAGATGAGGCCCAGGTATAAAAGATAGTATCCAGGTCCCAAAAATGCCCAGGTAAGGACCAGAGTCAACATGTCCAGGAGAGGCCCAAATATGGATCAGAGTCATTGTGTTCCAGGTGAGGCCAGATGGAGACCACAGGAACCAGGTCCAGGAGAGCCCCATATGGGAACCAGAGCCAACATATCCAGGTGAAGTCCAGGTTTGACCACAGTCACAAGGTCCAGGTGAGGCGCAGGTGGCAACAGGATTCACCAAGTCCAGGTGAGGCCCAGGTGGCGACCAGTCACCTGATCCAGGTGCGTACCAGCTAAGGACCAGATTCACCAGTCCCAAGTGAAGCCCAAGGGGTTACCAGAGTCACCAGGTAAGGGTGAGGCCCAGAGGGGGAACCAGAGTAACCAGTTTATTTGAGGCCCAGAATGAGACCACAGGTCACTGATCCAAGTGAGACCCAGGTGTGGAATAGACTATCCAGGTCCCAATGATGCCTGGGTGAGGATCAGAGTCACTACGGCCATGCAGGCCCAGATATGGAAGAGAATCACTAGGTCCTGGTGAGGCAAAGAATAAGACCACAGTCAGGAGTATCAGGTGAGCCCCTTGTGGGAACCCGAGACACTCTATGCAGCTGAGTCCCAGGATCATGTGAGGCCCACGTGAGGACCAGATTCATCAGGTCGAATTGAGGCATAGCTGGGGACAAGAGTCAGCATGTCTGGGTGCGGCCTGGGTGGGGCAAAATTCAGCAGTTCTGAGTTAGGTCAAAGAGGGGACGAGACACGAGGTCCAGGTGAGGCCAAACTGAGGACCAGAGTCACCAGATCCAGGTGAGGTTCTTGTTGGAAAGAGAGTCACCAAGTCCAGGAGAGGTCCAGGTGGGGAACAGAGTCACCAGATCCAGGTGAAGTCCAGGTGGGGAACAGAGTCACTAGGTCCCGGTGAGGCCCAGTTGAGGACCAGAGTCACCAGGTCAAGTTGAGGCCTTGAGGGGTACTAGATTCACCTGGTTTGGGTGACATCCAGATGGGGACCAGAGTCCCCATGTTAGGCTGAGGCCCAGAGGGGATCCAGAGTCATCATGTCCAGGTGAGGCTCAGGTGTGGAACAGAGTATCCAGGTCATAATGGTCCAGAGGTGAGGACCAGAGTCACCAGATCTGGGTGAGCTCCAGTTAAGATCAGAGTCACCAGTTCCAGGTGAGGCCAAGAAGGAGTCCACAGCAATCAGGTCCAGGTGGGGAACAAATTCACCACGACTGGGTGAGGCCCATATGAGGCCAGATACACCAGGTCCAGGTGATTCCCTGGTGGTGACCAGGGTTACCAGGTCCGGGTGAGGACCAGGTAAGGACGAGATTCACCAGGGCATACTGGGGCCCACGTGGGGACCGGTGTCACCATGCATGGGTGAGGCCCTGGTGGCAACCCCACTCACCAGGTCCAGGTGAGGCCAACCTACAGATGATGCAGAGGAATCATGTCCCGATGATGCCCAAGTAGGGACCAGAGTTACGAGGTCCAGGTGAGGCCAACCTGCAGGCCATGCAGTGGAACCATGTCCCGATGATGTCCAGGTAGGGACCAGAGTCACCAGGTCCAAATGAGGCCCAAATGGAGCATATTCACTAGGTTCAGGTGAGGCCCATTTGAGGACCAGTGTCACCAGATCTGGTAGAGGCCTAAACGGTTACAAGAATCACCTGGTCCAGGTGACATCCAGATGGGGACCAGAATCACCAGGTCAGGGTGAGGCCCAGAGCGGTTCCTGAGTCATATCCAGGTGAGGCTCAGGTGTGGAACAGAGTTACCAGGTACCAATGATGCCCAGGTGAGGACCAGAGTCACCAGGTCTGGGTGACGCACAGATAGGATCAGAGTCTCCAGGTCCAGGGGAGGCCAAGAAAGTGTCCACAGCAATCAGGTACAGGTGGGGAACAAAGTCACCAGGACTGAGTGAGGACAAGTTGGGGACCAGATTCACCAGGTCCAGGTGAATCCCAGGTGGTGACCAAAGTTACCAGTTCCGGGTGAGGACCAGGCAAGGACTAGATTCACCAGGTCCAAGTGAGGCCCACGTGGGGACCTGTGTCACCAGGCATGGGTGAGGCCCCGGTGGCAAGCCCACTGACCAGGTCCAGGTGAGGCCAACCTGCAAGCCATTCAGAGGAACCATGTCCCGATGATGACCAGGTAAGGACGAGAGATACCACATCCTGGTGAGGCCAACCAGCAGGCCATGCAGTGGAACCATGTCCCGATGATGCCCAGGTAGGGACTAGAGTCACCAGGTCAGGGAGAGGCCCAGAGAGGTTCCAGAATCATCATGTCTAGGTGAGGCTCAGGTGAGGAACAGAGTCACCAGGTACCAATGATGCCCAGTTGAGGACCAGAGTCACCAGATCTGGTTGAGTCCTAGAGGATTACGAGTATCACCTGGTCCAGGTGACATCCAGATGGGGACCAGAGTCACCAGGTCAGGGTGAGACCCAGAGAGGTTCCAGAGTCATCATGTCCACGTGAGGCTCAGGTGTGGAACAGAGTCACCAGGTACCAATAACTCCCAGGTGAGGACCAGAGTCACCAGATATGGGAGATGCGCATATAGGATCAGAGTCACCAGTTCCAGGTGAGGCCAAGAAAGGGCCCACAGCAATCAGGTCCAGGTGGGGAACAAAGTGACCATGACTGGGTGAGGCCCAGATGGGCACCAGATTCACCAGGTCCAGGTGAGGCCCAGGTGGGACCACAGTCATCAGGTCCAGGTGAGGCCCAGGTATATAAGAGAGTATCCAGGTCCCAATGATGCCCAGGTAGAACCAGAGTCACCAGGTCCAGATGAGGCGCAGGAGGGAAGCATATCCACTAGGTTCCGGTGAGGCCCAGTTGAGGACCACAGTCACCAGGTCTAGTTGAGGCCTAGAGGGGTACCAGATTCACCTGGTCTAGGTGACATCCACATGGGGACCAGAGTCACCGTGTCAGGGTGAGGTCCAGAGGGGATCCAGCGTAATCATGTCCAGGTGAGGCTCAGGTGTGGGACAGAGTATCCAGATCATAATGGTCCACAGGTGAGGACCAGAGTCACCAGATCTGGGTGAGGCCCAGTTAGGATCAGAGTCACCAGTTCCAGGTGAGGCCAAGAAGGAGTCCACAGCAAACAGGTCCAGGTGGGAAACAAAGTCCCCAGGACTGGGTGAGGCACAGATAGGGACCAGATTCACCAGGTCCAGGTTAATCCCAGGTGTTGAACAGCCTTACCAGTTCCGGGTGACGACCAGGTAAGGACCAGATTCAACAGGTCCAAATGAGGCCCACATGGGGACCTGAGTCACCAGGTATTGGTGAGGCCAGGTGGCAAGGAACTCCCCAGGTCCATGTGAGGCCAACCCGCAGGCCATGCAGAGGAACCATGTCCCGATGATACCCAGGTAAGGACGAGAGATACCACATCCAGGTGAGGCCAACCTGAAGGCCATGCAGTGTAAGCATGTCTCAATGATGCCCAGGTAGGGACTAGAGTCACCAGGTCAGGGACAGGCCCAGAGAGGTTCCAGAATCATCATGTCCAGGTGAGGCTCAGGTGAGGAACAGAGTCACCAGGTACCAATGATGCCCAGGTGAGGACCAGAGTCACCAGATCTGGGTGACGCGCAGATAGGTTTAGAGTCACCAGTTCCAGGTGAGGCCAAGAAAGAGTCCACAGCAATCAGGTCCAAGTGGGGAACAAAGTCACCAGGACTGGGTGAGGCCCAGATGGGGACCAGATTCACCAGGTCCAGGTGAGGCCCAGTTGAGGACCAGTGTCCCCAGCTCCGGGTGGGTCCCAGAGGGGGACCAGAGTCACCCGGTTCCGGTGATATCCAGGTGGGGACCAGAGTCACCACGTCAGGGTGAGCCCCGGAGGGGGACGAGAATCACTAGGTCCAGGTGAGGCCCCGATGTGGAACTGAAACCAGGTCCCATGGTGCCCATATGAGGACCTGAGTCAGCAGGTCCAGGTGAGGTCCCTGTGGGAACCAGTCACCTCGTCCAGGTGATGGCCAGGTGGGACCACAGTCACCAGGTCCAGGTGAGGCCCAGGTATATAAGAGTGTATCCAGGTCGCAATGATGCCCAGGTAAGGACCAGAGTCAACAGTCCAGGAGAGGCCCAAATATGGATCAGAGTCATTTTGTTCCAGGTGATGCCTGATGGAGACCACAGGAATCAGGTCCAGGAAAGCCCCATATGGGAACTAGAGCCACCAGATCCAGGTGAGGTCCTGGTGCGACCACAGTCACAAGGTCCAGGTGAGGCGCAGGTGGCAACAGGATTCACCAAGTCCAGGTGAGACCCAGCTGGCGACCAGTCACCAGATCCAAGTGAGGACAAGCTAAGGACCAGATTCACCAGGCCCAAATGAAGCCCATGGGGTGACCAGAGTCACGATGTAAGGGTGAGTCCCAGAGGGGGAACCAGAGTAACCAGTTTAGTTTGAGGCCCAGAATGGGTCCAGAGGTCCCTAGTCAGAGTGAGGCCCAGGTGTGGAATAGTGTATCCAGGTCCCAATGATGCCTGGATGAGGACCAGAGTCACTAAGGCCATGTAGGCCCAGATAGGGACAAATCACTAGGTCCTGGTGAGGCATAGAATAAGACCACAGTCAGCAGTATCATTTGATCCCCTTGCGTGAACCAGAGCCACTCTATCCAGCTGAGTCCCAGGTCCATGTGAGGCTCACGTGAGGACCAGATTCATTAGGTCGAATTGAGGCATAGCTGGGGACAAGAGTCACCAGGTCTGGGTGCGGGCTAGGTGGGGCAAGATTCAGCAGTTCTGAGTTAGGTCAAAGTGGGGACGAAAGACGCCAGGTCCAGGTGAGGCTAAACTGAGGACCAGAGTCACCAGATCCATGTGAGGTCCATGTTGGAAAGAGAGTCACCAGGTCCAAGAGAGGTCCAGGTGGGGACCAGAGTCACCAGATCCAGGTGAAGTCCAGGTGGGGGGACCAGAGTCACCAGATCAGGGGAAGCCCAGGTGGGGACCAGAGTCACTAGGTCCCGATGACGCCCATGTGAGGACCAGAGTTACCAGGTACACGTGAGGCCCCGGTGGGGATCAGAGTCAACAGGTCCATGTGAGGACGGCTTGGGGACCATGGTCAACAAGTCTACTTGAGGCCCTGGTGTGTAACACAGTAAGCAGGTCCAGGTGAGTCCCCGGTGGTGAAAAGAGTCACCACGTCCAGGTGAGTCCCAGGTGGGGACCAGGATCACCAGGTACAGTTGAGGCCCTTGAAAGAACTAGATTGTACTGGCACAAAAACAGACACATAGATCAGTGAAACAGAATAGAGGATCCAGAAGTGGACCCTGAACTTTATGGGCAACTAATATTCGATAAAGGAGGAAAGACTATCCATTGGAAGGTAGACAGTCTCTTCAATAAATGGTGCTGGGAAAATTGGACATCCACATGCAGAAGAATGAAACTAGACCACTCTCTTTCACCATACACAAAGATAAACTCAAAATGGATGAAAGATCTAAATGTGAGACAAGATTCCATCAAAATCCTAGAGAAGAACACAGGCAACACCCTTTTTGAACTCGGCCATAGTAACTTCTTGCAAGATACATCCACGAAGGCAAAAGAAACAAAAGCAAAAATGAACTATTGGGACTTCATCAAGATAAGAAGCTTTTGCACAGCAAAGGATACAGTCAACAAAACTAAAAGACAACCTACAGAATGGGAGACGATATTTGCAAATGACATATCAGATAAAGGACTAGTTTCCAAGATCTATAAAGAACTTATCAAACTCAACACCAAAGAAACAAACAATCCAATCATGAAATGGGCAAAAGACATGAACAGAAATCTCACAGAGGAAGACATAGACATGGCCAACATGCACATGAGAAAATGCTCTGCATCACTTGCCATCAGGGAAATACAACTCAAAACCACAATGAGATACCACCTCACACCAGTGAGAATGGGGAAAATTACCAAGACAGGAAACAACCAATGTTGGAGAGGATGCGGAGAAAAGGGAACCCTCATACACTGTTGGTGGGAATGTGAACTGGTGCAGCCACTCTGGAAAACTGTGTGGAGGTTCCTCAAACAGTTAAAAATATACCTGCCCTACGACCCAGCAATTGCACTGTTGGGGATTTTCCCCAAAGAGACAAATGCAATGAAACGCCGGGACACCTGCACCCCGATGTTTATAGCAGCAATGGCCACGATAGCCAAACTGTGGAAGGAGCCTCGGTGTCCAACGAAAGATGAATGGATAAAGAAGATGTGGTTTATGTATACAATGGAATATTACTCAGCTATCAGAAATGACAAATACCCCCCATTTGCTTCAACGTGGATGGAACTGGAGGGTATTATGCTGAGTGAAGTAAGCCAGTCGGAGAAAGACAAACATTATATGTTCTCATTCATTTGGGGAATATAAATAATAGTGAAAGGGAATATAAGGGAAGGGGGAAGAAATGTGTGGGAAATAACAGAAAGGGAGACAGAACGTAAAGACTGCTAACTCTGGGAAACGAACTAGGGGTGGTAGAAGGGGAGGAGGGCGGGGTGTGGGAGTGAATGGGTGACGGGCACTGGGGGTTATTCTGTATGTTAGTAAATAGAACACCAATAATAAAAAATAAATTAAAAAAAAAGAAAAAAGAAAGAACCAGAGTCAACAGGTCGAAGTCAAGCGCAGGTGGCAACCAGGGTCAGCAGGTCCAAGTCAGGCCAAAGTGGGATTCACAGTCATTAGGGAACGGTGAGACCCAGAGGGGGAGCAGAGTCACATGGTCCAGGTGAGGTCCATTTGTGGAACACAGTCACCGAGCCCCAATTGTGCCCAGTTGAGGACCATGGTCAACAGGGCCAGGTGAGGCCCAGATGGGGACCGGAGTCCCCAAATCCAGGTGGAGACCAGGTGGGGACCACAGTCACCAGATCCAGGGTAGTCTCAGGTGCAGACCAGAATCACGAAGTCCAGGTGAGGTGCAGGTGGCAACCACACTCACCAGGTCCCGGTGAGGCCCTGGTGGGGACCAGAGTCACGAGGTACATGAGAAGCTAGAAACACTGCAGCCACTAGGTCCACAGGATGTCCACGTGGGAAAGAGAATCACCAGTTACAGGTGAGGACCAGGTGGGGATCCGACTCACCATGTCCAAGTGAGACCCAGGTGGGAACGAGTGTCACCATGTCCAGATGTGGCCCAGGTGAAGACCAGAGTTAATAGGTCCGGCTGGGTCACTGTTAGTGAACAGTGTAACCATATCCTGATGCTACCCTGATGGGTACCAGAGACACCAGGTCCTGGTGAGGCCCAGGTGGGACCAGAGATATGAGGTCCAGGTGAGGTCCCGATGGGAAGCACAGTCACCAGGTCTGGTGAGGCCATGCATAGGATCAGAGTCACCAGTTACTGGTGAGGCCCAGGTGGAGCCAGAGTCACCTGGTACAGAAGAGGCCAAAGTCAGGACCAGAGTTACCAGGATCAGGTTAGTCCCAGTGGGGAATAGAGTAACCATGTCCCGATGATGCCCAGGTAGAACCAGAGTCACCAGGTCCAGATGAAGAGTAGGTGGGGAGCATATTCTCTAGGTCTCGGTGAGGCGCACTTGAGGACCAGAATCCCCAGGTCTAGTTGAGGCCTAGAGGGGTACCAGATTCACCTGGTCTAGGTGACATCCAGATGGGGACCAGAGTCACCAGGTCAGGGTGAGGCCCAGAGGGGATCCAGAGTCATCATGTCCAGGTTAGGCTCAGGTGAGGAACAGAGATCCAGGTCATAAAGGTCCACAGGTGAGGACCAGAGTCACCAGATCTGGGTGAGGCCGAGTTAGGATCAGAGTCACCAGTTCCAGGTGAGGCAAGAAGGAGTCCACAGCAATCAGGTCCAGGTGGGGAACAAAGTCACGAGAACTGGGTGAGGCCCAGATGGGGATCAGATTCACCAGGTCCAGGTGATTCCCAGGTGGTGACCAGAGTTACCAGTTCCGGGTGAGGACCAGGTAAGGACCAGATTCACCAGGTCCAAGTGAGGCCCACGTGGGTACCTGTGTCACCAAGCATGGGGGAGGCCCAGGTGGCAACCCCACTCCCCAGGTCCAGGTGAGGCCAAACTGCAGGCCATGCAGGGGAACCATGTCCCGATGATGCCCAGGTAGGGACTAGAGTTACCAGGTCCAGGTGAGCCAACCTGCAGGCCATGCAGTGGAACCATGTCCCGATGATGCCCAGGTAGGGGCCAGAGTCACCAGGTCCAAATGAGGCCCAGATGGAGCATATTCACTAGGTCCAGTGAGGCCCAGTTTAGGACCACTGTCACCAGATCTGGTTGAGGCTTAGAGGGGTACCAGAGTCACCTGGTCCAGATGACATCCAGATGGGGACCAAAGGAATCAGGTCAGGGAGAGGCCCAGAGTGGTTCCAGAGTCATCCTGTCCAGGTGAGGCTCAGGCGTGGAACAGAGTCACTAGGTACCAGTGATGCCCAGGTGAGGCCCAGAGTCACCAGATCTGGGTGACGCGGAGATAGGATCAGAGTCACCAGTTCCAGGTGAGGCCAAGAAAGAGTCCACAGCAAGGAGGTCCAGGTGGGGAACAAAGGCACCAGGACTGGGCGAGGCCCAGATGGGGACCAGATTCACCAGGTCCAGGTGAGGCCGAGGTGGTGACCAGAGTCCCCGGGTCTGGGAGAGGACCAAGTAAGGACCAGATTCACCAGGTCCAAGAGGCCCACGTGGGGACCTGAGTCACCAGGTATGGGTGAGACCCAGGTGGCTACCCCACTCACCAGGTCCAGGTGAGGCCAACCTGCAGGCCAGAGTCACCAGATCCAGGTGAGGCCCTAGTGGGGACCGGAGTCACCAGGTAAATGTGAGTCTACAAGAACACCACAGTCACCAGGTCCAGGTGTGGTTCATGTGGGAACGAGAGTCACCAGGTCCAGCTGAGACCCAGTTGGGGACGACAGTCACCAGGTCCAGATTGAGGCCTAGGTGGGGGGACCAGAGTCATCAGGACCAGATGAGGCCAAACTGGAGCAAAGTTATCATGTCCAGGTGAGACCCAGGTGGGGGACAGAGAAACCATGTCCCATTGATGCCAGGTGGGAAAAGAGTCACAAAGTCCAGACGAGGCCTAAATGAGGAGTAGATTCACCAGGTCCTGTTGAGGCCCTGTTGAGGACCAGTGTCCCCAGCTCCGGGTGTGTCACCCGGATCTGGTGATATCCAGGTGGGGACCAGAGTCACCTGTCAGGGTGAGGCCCAGAGGGGGACGAGAATCACTAGGTCCAGGTGAGGCCCCAATGTGGAACTGAGAAACCCGGTCCCATGATGCCCATATGAGGACCTGAGTCACCAGGTCCAGGTGAGGTCCCTGTGGGAACCAGTCACCTCGTCCAGGTGAGGCCCACGTGGGACCACAGACACCAGGTCCAGGTGAGGCCCAGATATATAAGAAACTATCCAGGTCCCAATGATGCCCAGGTAAAGACCAGAGTCAACAGGTCCAGGAGAGGCCCAAATATGGATCACAGTCATTGTGTTCCAGGTAAGGCCAGATGGAGACCACAGGAACCAGGTCCAGGAGAACCCCATATGGGAACCAGAGCCACCAGATCCAGGTGAGGTCCAGGAGGGACCACAGTCACAAGGTCCAGGTGAGGCGCAGGTGGCAACAGGATTCACCAAGTCCAGGTGAGGCCCAGGTGGCGACCAGTGAACAGATCCAGGTGAGGACCAGCTAAAGACCAGATTCACCAGGCCCAAGTGAAGCCCAAGGGGTGATCAGATCACCAGGTAAGGGTGAGGCCCAGAGGGGGAACCAGAGTAACCAGTTTAGTTTGAGGCCGAGAATGGGACCAGAGGTCCCTGGTCAAAGTGAGGCCCAGGTGTGGAATAGAGTATCCAGTTCCCAATGATGCCTGGGTGAGGACCAGAGTCACTAGGTACATGCAGACCCAGATGGGGAACAGAATCACTAGGTCCTGGTGAGGCATAGAATAAGACCACAGTCAGCAGTATCAGCTGAGCCCCTTGTGGGAACGAGAGCCACTCTATCCAGCTGAGTCCCAGGTCCATGTGAGGCCCACGTGAGGAGCAGATTCATCAGGTCGAATTGAGGCATAGCTGGGGACAAGAGTCACCAGGTCTGGGTGCGGCCTAGGTGGGGCAAGATTCAGCAGTTCTGAGTTAGGTCAACGTGGGGACGAGAGACAGCAGGTCCAGGTGAGGCCAAACTGAGGACCAGAGTCACCAGATCCAGGTGAGGTCCATGTTGGAAAGAGAGTCAGCAGGTCCAGGAGAGGTCCAGGTGGGGACCAGAGTCACCAGATCCAGGTGAAGTCCAGGTTGGGACCAGAGTCCACCGATCCAGGTGAAGCCCAGGTGGGGACCAGAGTCACTAGGTCCAGATTAGGCCCGGGTGAGGATCAGAGTTACCAGATACACGTGAGGCCCCGGCGGGGATCAGAGGCAACAGGTCCATGTGAGTTCGGCTTGGGGACCATGGGCAACAGGTCTACTTGAGGCCCAGGTGTGGAACACAGTAAGCAGGTCCAGGTGAGTCCCCGGTGGTGACAAGAGTCACCACGTCCAGTTGAGGCCCAGTTGGGGACCAGGATCACTAGGTACAGGGGAGGCCCTTGAAAGAACCAGAGTCAACAGTTCGAGGTCAGGCGCAGGTGGCAACCAGGGTCAGCAGGATCAAGTCAGTCCAAAGCGGGGTTCACAGTCACTAGGGCACAGTGAGACACAGATGGGGACCAGAGTCACCTGGTCCAGGTGAGGTCCAGTTGTGGAACCCAGTCACCGGGTCCCAATTTTGCCCACTTGAGGACCATGGTCAACAGGGCCAGGTGAGGCCCAGTTGGGGACCGGAGTCCCAAAATCCAGGTGAAGCACAGGTGGGGACCACAGTCACCAGAACCAGGGTAGTCTCAGGTGCAGACCAGAATCACCAGGTCCTGGTGAGGTGCTGGTGGCAACCACACTCACCAGGTCCCGGTGAGGCCCTGGTGCGGACCAGAGTCACGAGGTACATGAGAAGCTAGAAACACTGAAGCCACCAGGTCCATATGATGTCCATGTGGGAACGAGAATCACCAGTTACAGGTGAGGACCAGGTGGGGATCCGACTCACCATGTCCAGGTGAGACCCAGGTGGGAACCAGTGTCACCATGTCCAGGTGTGGCCCAGGTGAAGGCCAGAGTAAATAGGACCAGCTGGGTCACTGTTATTGAACAGTGTAACCATATCCTGATGCTACTCAGGTGGGTACCAGATACAAGGTCATGGTGAGGCCAAGGTGGGACCAGAGACATGAGGTCCAGGTGAGGTCCCGATGGGAACCACAGTCACCAGGTCAGGTGAGGCCATGCTTAGGATCAGAGTCACCACTTACAGGTGAGGCCCAGGTGGAGCCAGAGTCACCTGGTACAGAAGAGGCCAAAGTCGGGACCAGAGTTACCACGATCAGGTCAGTCCCACTGAGGAATAGAGTAACCACATCCCTATGATGCCCAGGTAGACTCAGAATCACCAGGTCCAGATGAGTCACAGGTGGGGACCAGAGTTACCAGGTACACGTGAGGCCCCGGTGGGGATCAGAGGCAACAGGTCCATGTGAGCCCGGCTTGGGGACCATGGTTAACAGGTCTACTTAAGGCCCAGGTGTGGAACACTGTCGGCAGGTCCAGGTGAGTCCCCAGTGGTGACAAGAGTCACCACGTCCAGGTGAGGCCCAGGTGGGGACCACGATCACCAGATCTGGTTGAGGCCTAGAGGGGTACCAGAATCACCTGGTCCAGATGACATCCAGATGGGGACCAGAGTCACCAGGTCAGGGTGAGGCCCAGAGAGGTTCCAGAGTCATCATGTCCAGGTGAGGCTCAGGTGTGGAACAGAGTCACCAGGTACCAATGATGCCCACGTGTGGACCAGAGTCACCAGGTCTGAGTGACGCGCAGATAGGATCATAGTCACCAGTTCCAGGTGAGGCCAAGAAAGAGTCCACAGCAATCAGGTCCAGGTGGGGAACAAAGTCCCCAAGACTGGGTGAGGCCCAGATGGGGACCAGATTCACCAGGTCCAGGTGAGGCCGAGGTGGTTACCAGAGTCCCCGGGTCTGGGAGAGGACCAAGTACGGACCAGATTCACTAAGTCCAACAGGCCCAGGTGGGGACCTGAGTCACCAGGTATGGATGAGGCCCAGGTGGCAACCCCACTCACAAGGTCCAGGTGAGGCCAACCTGCAGGCCAGAGTCACCTGATCCAGGTGAGGCCCTAGTGGGGACCGGATTCACCAGGTAAATGTGAGTCTACAAGAACACCACAGTCACCAGGTCCAGGTGTGGGTCATGTGGGATCGAGAGTCACCAGGTCCAGGTGAGACCCAGGTGGGGATCACAGTCACCAGGTCCAGATTGAGGCCTAGGTGGGGGACCAGATTCACCAGGACCAGTTGAGGTCAAAGTGTGGAGCAAAGTTATCATGACCAGGTGAGACCCAGGTGGGAAACAGAGTAACAATGTCCCATTGATGCCAGGTGGGAAAAGAGTCACAAGGTCCAGACGAGGCCTAATTGAGGAGTAGATTCACTAGGTCCTGTTGAGGCCCAGCTGAGGACAAGTGTCGCCAGCTCCGGGTGAGTCCCAGAGGGGGACCAGAGGTACCCTGTCCTGGTGATAACCAGGTGGGGACCAGAGTCACCACGTCAGGGTGAGGCCCAGAGGGGGACGAGAATCACTAGGTCCATGTGAGGCCCCGATGTGGAACTGAGAAACCAGGTCCCATGATGCCCATATGAGGACCTGAGTAACCAGGTCAAGGTGAGTTCCCTGTGGGAACCAGTCACCTCGTCCCGGGAGGCCCAGGTGGGACCACAGTCACCAGGTCCAAGTGAGGCCCAGGTATAAAAGAGAGTATCCAGGTCCCAATGATGCCCAGGTAAGGACCAGAGTCAACAGGTCCAGGAGAGGCCCAAATTGGATCAGAGTCATTGTGATCGAAGTGAGGCCAGATGGAGACCACAGGAACCAGGTCCAGGAGAGTCCCATATTTGAACCAGAGCAACCAGATCCAGGTGAGGTCCAGGTGGGACCACAGTCACAAGGTCCAGGTGAGGCGCAGGTGGCAACCACACACACCAGGTCCCGCTGAGGCCCTGGTGGGGACCAGAGTCACGAGGTACATGAGAAGGTAGAAACACTGCAGCCACCAGGTCCACATGATGTCCTGGTGGGAACGAGAATCACCAGTTACAGGTGAGGACCAGGTGGGGATCCGAATCACCATGTCCAGGTGAGACCCAGGTGGGAACTAGTGTCACTATGTCCAGGTGTGGCTCAGGTGAAGACCGGAGTTAATAGGTCCGGCTGGGTCACTGTTACTGAAGAAGTAAACATATCTTGATGCTACCCAGGTGGGTACCAGAGACACCAGGCCCTGGTGAGGCCCACGTGGGACCAGAAACATGAGGTCCAGGTGAGGTCCCGATGGGAACCACAGTCACCAGGTCAGGTGAGGCCATGCTTAGGATCAGAGTCACCAGTTACAGGTGAGGCCCAGGTGGAGGCAGAGTCACCTGGTACAGACAAGGCCAAAGTCAGGACCAGAGTTACCAGGATCAGGTCAGTCCCATTGGGGAATAGATTAACCATGTCCCGATGATGCCCAGGTAGATCCAGACTCACCAGCTCCAGATGAGGCCAAGAAGGAGTCCACAGCAATCAGGTCCAGGTGGGGAACAAATTCACCAGGACTGGATGAGGCCCGGATGGGGACCAGATTCACAAGGTCCAGGTTTTTCCCAGGTGGTGACAGAGTTACGAGTTCCGGGTGAGGAACAGGTAAGGACCAGATTCACCAGGTCCAACTGAGGCCCACTTGGGGACCTGTGTCACGACGTATGGGTGAGGCCTAGGTGACAACCCCACTTACCAGGTCCAGGTGAGGCCAACTTGCAGGCCATGCAGAGGAACCATGTCCCGATGATGTCCAGGTGGGGACTAGAGTTACCAGGTCCAGGTGAGGCCAACCTGAAGGCCATGCAGTGGAAACATGTCCTGATGATGTCCAGGTAGGGACCAGAGTTACCCGGTCCAGGTGAGGCCAACCTGCAGACCATGTAGTGGAACCATGTCCCGATTATGCCCTGGTGGGACGAGAGTCACCAGGTCCAAATGAGGCCCAGATGGAGCATATTCACTAGTCCAGGTGAGGCCCAGTTGAGGACCAGAGTCACCAGATCTGGTTGAGGCCTAGAGGGGTACCAGAATCACCAGGTCCAGGTGACATACAGATGGGGACCAGAGTCACCAGGGAAGGGTGAGGCCTAGAGAGGTTCCAGAGTCATCATGCCCAGGCGATGCTCAGGTGTGGAACAGAGTCACCGGGTACCAATGATGCCAAGGTGAGGAACAGAGTCACCAGGTCTGGGTGACGCGCAGACAGGATCAGAGTCACAAGTTCCAGGTGAGGCCAAGAAAGAGTCCACAGCAATCAGTTCCAGGTGGGGAACAAAGTCACCAGGAGTGGGTGAGGCCCAGATGGGGACCAGATTCAACAGGTCCAGGTGAGGCCCAGGTGGTGACCAGAGTCCCTGGGTCTGGGAGAGGACCAGGTAAGCACCACATTCACCAAGTCCAAGGGGCACACGTGAGGACCTGAGTCACCATGTATGGGTGACGCCCAGGTGAAACACCACTCACCAGGTCCAGGTGAGGCCAACCTGCAGGCCTGAGTTACCAGATCCAGGTGAGGTCCATGTTGGAAAGAGAGTTCCAAGGTCCAGGAGAGTTCCAGGTGGGAACCAGAGTCGCCAGATCCAGGTGAAGTCCAGGTGGGGACCAGAGTCACCAGATCCAGGTGAAGCCCAGCTGGGGACCAGAGTCACCATATCCAGGTGAAGCCCAGGTGGGGACCAGAGTCACTAGGTCTAGATGAGGCCAGTTGAGGACCAGAGTTACCAGGTACACGAGAGGCCCCGGTGGAGATCAGAGGCAACAGGTACATGTGAGGCCGGCTTGGGGACCATGGTCAATAGGTCTTCTTGAGGCGCAGGTGTGGAACACAGTAACAGGGTCTAGGTGAGTAACCGGTGGTGACAAATGTTACCATGTCCAGGTGAGGCCCAGGTGGGGACCAGGATCACCAGATCCAGGGGAGGCCCTTGAAAGTACCAGAGTCCACAGTACGACGTCAGTCGCAGGTGGGAAGCAGGGTCAGCAGGTCCAAGTCAGTCCAAAGTGGGGTTCACAGTCACCAGGGCACGGTGAGACCCAGAGGGGGACCAGAGTCACCTGGTCCAGGTGAGGTCCAGTTGTGGAACACAGTCACCGGGTCCCAATTTTGCCCAGTTGAGGACCATGGCCAACAGGGCCAGGTGACGCCAAGATGGGGACCGGAGTCCCCAAATCCAGGTGAAGCCCAGGTGGAGACCACAGTCACCAGATCCAGGGTAGTCTCAGATGCAGACCAGAATCACCAGGTCCAGGTGAGGTGCAGGTGGCAACCACACTCACCAGATCCCGGTGAGGCCCTGGTGTGGACCAGAGTCACGAGGTACATGAGAAGCTAGAAACACTGCAGCCACCAGGTCCACATGATATCCATGTGGAACGAGAATCACCAGTTACAGGTGAGGACCAGGTTGGTATCCAACTCACCAGGTCCCGGTCAGACCCAGGTGGGAACCAGTGTCACCATGTCCTGGTGTGGCCCAGGTGAAGACCAGAGTTAATAGGTCCGTCTGGGTCACTGTTAGTGAACAGTGTAACCATATCCTGAAGTTACCCAGGTGGGGACCAGAGACAAAGTTCCAGGTGAGGTCCCGATGGGAACCACAGTCACCAGGTCAGGTGAGGCCATGCTTAGGATCAGAGTCACCAGTTACAGGTGAGGCCCAGGTAGAGCCAGAGTCACCTGGAACAGAAGAGGCCAAAGTCAGGACCAGAGTTGCCATGATCAGGTCAGTCCCAGTGGGGAAGACAGTAACCATGTCCCGATGATACCCAGGTAGAACCAGAGTGACCATGTCCAGATGAGGCGCAGGTGTGGAGGATGTTCACTAGGTCCCGGTGAGGCCCAGTTAAGACCAGAGTCACCAGGTCTAGGTGAAGTCTAGAGGGGTACCTGATTCACCTGGTCTAGGTGACATCCAGATGGGGACCAGAGTCACCATGTCAGGCTGAGGCCCTGAGGGGATCCAGAGTCATCATGTCCAGGTGAGGCTCAGGTGTGGAACAGAGTATCCAGGTCATAATGGTCCACAGGTGAGGACCAGAGTCACCAGATCTGGGTGACGCGCAGATAGGATCAGAGTCACCAGTTCCAGGTGAGGCCAAGAAAGAGTCCACAGCAATCAGGTCCAGGTGGGGAACAAAGTCATCAGGTCTGGGTGAGGTCCAGATGGGGACCAGATTCACCAGGTCCAGGTGAGGCCCAAGTGGTGACCAGAGTCCCCGGGTCTGGGAGAGGACCAGGTAAGGACCAGATTCACCAGGTCCAAGAGGCTCACGTGGGGACCTGAGTCACCAGGTATGGGTGAGGCCCAGGTGAATCCCCACTCACCAGGTCCAGGTGAGGGCAACCTGCAGCCCAGAGTCACCTGATCCAGGTGAGACCCTAGTGGGGACCGGAGTCACCAGGTAAATGTGAGTCTACAAGAACACCACAGTCACCAGGTCCAGGTGTGGTTCATGTGGGAAAGAGAGTCACCAGGTCCAGGTGAGACCCAGATGGGGACCACAGTCACCAGGTCCAAGTGAGGCCCAGGTATAAAAGAGAGTATCCAGGTCCCAATGATGCCCAGGTAAGGACCAGAGTCAACAGGTCCAGGAGAGGCCCAAATGTGGATCAGAGTCATTGTGTTCCAGGTGCGGCCAGATGGAGACCACAGGAACCAGGTCCAGGAGAGCCCCATATGGGAACCAGAGCCACCGGATCCAGGTGAGGTCCAGGTGGGACCAATGTCACAAGGTCCAGGTGAGGCGCAGGTGGCAACAGGATTCACCAAGTCCAGGTGAGGCCCAGGTGTCGACCAGTCACCACATCCAGGTGCGGACCAGTAAGGACCAGATTCACCAGGCCCAAGTAAAGCCCAAAGGGTGACCAGAATAGCCAGGTAAGGGTGAGGCCCAGAGGGGGAACCAGAGTAACCAGTTTAGTTTGAGGCCGAGAATGGGACCAGAGGTCCCTGGTCAAAGTGAGGCCCAGGTGTGGAATAGAGCATCCAGGTCCCAGTGATGCCTGGGTTTGGACCAGAGTCACTAGGGCCATGCAGGCCCAGATGGGGAACAGAATCACTAGGTCCTGGTGAGGCATAGAATAAGACCACAGTCAGCAGTATCAGGTGAGCCCCTTGTGGGAACCAGAGCCACTCTATCCAGCTGAGTCCCAGGTCCATGTGAGGCCCACGTGAGGACCAGATTCATCAGGTCGAATTGAGGCATAGCTGGGGACAAGAGTCACCAGGTCTGGGTGCGGCCTAGGTGGGGCAAGATTCAGCAGTTTTGAGTTAGGTCAAAGTGGGGACGAGAGACACCAGGTACAGGTGAGGGAAACTGAGGACGAGAGTCACCAGATCCAGGTGAGGTCCATGTTGGAAAGAGAGTCACCAGGTCCAGGAGACGTCCAGGTGGGAACCAGAGTCACCAGATCCAGGTGAAGTCCAGGTGAGGACCAGAGTCACCAGATCCAGGTGAAGCCCAGGTGGGGACCAGAGTCACTAGGCCCAGATGCGGCCCAGTTGACGACTAGAGTTACCAGGTACACGTGAGGCCCCGGTGGGGATCATAGGCAACAGGTCCATGTGAGTCCGGCTTGGGGACCATGGTCAACAGGTCTACTTGAGGCCCAGTTGTGGAACACAGTAAGCAGGTCCGGGTGAGTCCCCGGAGGTGACAAATGTCACCACGTCCAGGTGAGGCTCAGGTGGGGACCAGGATCACCAGGTACAGGGGAGGCCCTTGAAAGAACCAGAGTCAACATTTCGAGGTCAGGCGTAGGTGGCAACCAGGGTCAGCAGGTCCAAGTAAAGCCAAAGTGGGGTTCACAGTCAAGAGTGCATGGTGAGACCCAGAGGGGACCAGAGTCACCTGGTCCAGGTGAGGTCCAGTTGCGGAACACGCTCACCGGGTCTCCATTTTTCCCAGTTGAGGACCATGGTCAACAGGGCCAGGTGAGGCCCAGATGGGGACCGGAGTCCCCAAATCCAAGTGAAGCCCAGGTGGGGACCACAGTCACCAGATCCAGAGTAGTCTCACGTGCAGACCAGAAACACCAGGTCCAGGTGAGGTGCAGGTGTCAACCACACTCATCAGGTCCTGGTGAGGCCCTGGTGGGGACCAGAGTCACGAGTTACATGAGAAGCTAGAAACACTGCAGCCACCAGGTCCATATGATGTCCATGTGGGAACGCGAATCACCAGTTACAGTTGAGGACCATGTGGGGACCGACTCACCATGTCCAGGTGAGACCCGGGTGGGAACCAAAGTCACCATGTCCAGGTGTGGCCCAGGTGAATACCAGAGTTAATAGGTCCGGCTGGGTCACTGTTAGTGAACAGTGTAACCGTATCCTGATGCTACCCAGGTGGGTACCAGAGACACCAGGTCCTGGTGAGGCCCAGGTTGGACCAGAGACATGAGGTCCAGGTGAGGTCCCGATGGGAACCACAGTCACCAGGTCAGGTGAGGCCATGCTTTGGATCAGAGTCACCAGTTACAGGTGAGGCCCAGGTGGAGCGAGAATCATCTGGTACAGAAGAGGCCAAAGTCAGGACCAGAGTTACCAGGATCAGGTGTGTCCCAGTGGGGAATACAATAAACATGTCCGAATGATGCCCAGGGAGAACCAGAGTCACCAGGTCCAGATGAAGAGTAGGTAGTGAGCATATTCACTAGGTTCCGGTGAGGCCCAGTTGAGGACCAGTGTCACGAGATCTAGTTAACTCCTAGAAGGGTACCAGATTCACCTGGTCTAGGTTACATCACGATGGGGACCAGAGTCACCATGTCAGGCTGAGGCCCAGGGGGGATCCAGATTCATCATGTCCAGGTGAGGCTCAGGTGTGGAACAGAGTATCCAGGTCATAATGGTCCACAGGTGAGGACCAGAGTCACCAGATCTGGATGAGGCCCAGTTAGTTTCAGAGTCACCAGTTCCAGGTGAGGTCAAGAAGGAGTCCACAGCAATCAGGTCCACGGGGGGAACAAAGTCACCAGGAGAAGGTGAGGCCCAGATGGGGACCAGATTCACCAGGTCCAGGTGAGGCCCAGGTGGTGACCAGAGTCCCTGGGTCTGGGAGAGGACCAGGTAAGCACCACATTCACCAGGTCCAAGGGGCACACGTGAGGACCTGAGTCACCATGTATGGTTGACTCCGAGGTGAAACACCACTCACCAGGTCCAGGTGAGGCCAACCTGCAGGCCTGAGTCACCAGATCTAGGTGAGGTCCATGTTGGAAAGAGAGTCACAAGGTCCAGGAGAGTTCCAGGTGGGAACCAGAGTCGGCAGATCCAGGTGAAGTCCAGGTGGGGACCAGAGTCACCAGATCCAGGTGAAGCCCAGCTGGGGACCAGAGTCACCAGATCCAGATGAAAGCCAGGTGGGGACCAGAGTCACTAGGTCCAGATGAGGCCAGTTGAGGACCAGAGTTACCAGGTACACGAGAGGCCCCGGTGGGGATCAGAGGCAACAGGTACATGTGAGGCCGGCTTGGGGACCATGGTCAACAGCTCTTCTTGAGGCTCAGGTGTGGAACACAGTAAGCAGGTCCAGGTGAGTCCCGGTGGAGACAAGAGTCACCACGTCCAGGTGAGGCCCAGGTGGGGACCAGGATCACCAGGTACAGGGGAGGCCCTTGAAAGAACCAGAGTCAACAGTTCGAGGTCAGGCGCAGGTGGCAACCAGGGTCAGCAGGTCGAAGCCAGGCCAAAGTGGGGTTCACAGTCACTAGGTCACGGTGAGACCCAGAGGGGGACCAGAGTCATCTGTTCCAGGTGAGGTACAGTTGTGGAACACAGTCACAGGCTCCCAATTTTGCCCAGTTGAGGACCATGGTCAACAGGGCCAATTGAGGCCCAGATGGGGACCGGATTCCTCAAATCCAGGTGAAGCCCAGATGGGGACCACAGTCACCAGATCCAGGGTAGTCTCAGGTGCAGACCAGAATCACCAGGTCCAGGTGAGGTGCAGGTGGCAACCACACTCACCAGGTCCCGGTGAGGCCCTGGAGGGGACCAGAGTCCGAGGTACATGAGAAGCTAGAAACACTGCAGCCAGCAGGTCCACATGATGTCCATGTGGGAACGAGAATCACCAGTTAAAGGTGAGGACCAGGTGGGGATCCGACTCACCATGTCCAGGTGAGACCCAGTTGGGAACCAGTATCACCATGTCCACGTGTGGCCCAGGTGAAGGCTAGAGTTAATACGTCCAGCTGGGTCACTGCTATTGAACAGTGTAACCATATCCTGATGCTACCGAGGTGGGTACCGAGACACCAGGTCCTGGTGAGGCCCAGCTGGGACCAGAGACATGAGTTCCAGGTGAGGTCCCGATGGGAACCACAGTCACCAGGTCAGGTGAGGCCATTCTTAGGATCAGAGTGGACCTAGTTGTCCAGGAACCAGTTACAGGTGAGGCCCAGGTGGAGCCAGAGTCACCTGGTACAGAAAATGCCAAAGTCATGCCAATGTTACAAGGATCAGGTCAGTCCCAGAGGGGAATAGAGTAACCATGTCCCGATGATGCCCACGTAGAACGAGAGTCATCATGTCCAGATGAGGCGCAGTTGGGGAGCATATTCACAAGGTCCCGGTGAGGCCCAGTTGAGGAGTAGAGTCACCAGGTTTGGTTGAGGCCTAGAGGGGTACCAGATTTACCTGGTATAGGTGACATCCAGATGGGGACCAGAGTCACCATGTCAGGGTGAGGCCCAGAGGGGATCCAGAGTCATCGTGTCCAGGTGAGGCTCAGGTGTGGAACAGAGTATCCAGGTCTTAATGGTCCACATGTGAGGACCAGAGTCACCAGATCTGGGAGAGGCCCAGTTAGGATCAGAGTTACCACATCCAGGTGAGGCCAAGGTTTCCACAGCAATCAGGTCCAGGTGGGGAACAAAGTCACCAGGATTAGGTGATGCCCAGGTGGTGACCAGATTTACCAGTTCCGCGTGAGGACTAGGTAAGTACCACATTCACCAGGTCCAAGTGAGGACCACGTGGGGACCTGTGTCACCAGGCATGGGTAAGACCCAGGTGGGAACCCCACTCACCAGGTCAAGATGAGGCCAACCTGCAGGCCATGCAGAGGAACCATGTCCCGATGATGCCCAGGTAGGGACCAGAGTTACCAGGTCCAGGTGAGGCCACATGCAGGCCATGCAGGGGAACCATTTCCCGATGATGCCCAGGTAGGGACGACAGTCACCAGGTCCAAATGAGGCCCAGATGGAGCATATTCACTAGGTACAGGTGAGGCCCAGTTGAGGACCAGAGTCACCAGATCTGGTTGAGGACTAGAGGGGTACCGGAATCACCTGGTCCAGGTGACATCCCGATGGGGACCAGAGTCACCAGGTCAGGATGAGGCCCAGAGAGGTTCCAGAGTCATCATGCGCAGGTGAGGCTCAGGTGTGGAACAGAGTCACCAGGTACCAAATATGCCCAGGTGAGGACCAGAGTCACCAGGTCTGGGTGACGCGCAGATAGGATCAGAGTCACCAGTTCCAGGTGAGGCCAAGAAAGAGTCCACAGCAATCAGGTCCAGGTGGGGAACAAAGTCACCGGGACTGGGTGAGGCCCAGATGGGGACCAGATTCACCAGGTCCAGGTGAGGACCAGGTGGTCACCAGAGTCCCCGGTTCTGGGAGAGGACCAGGGAAGGACCAGATTCACCAGGTACAAGAGGCCCACGTGGGGACCTGAGTCACCAGGTATGGGTGAGGTCCTGGTGGCAACCCCACTCACCCGGTCCAGTGAGGCCAACCTGCAGGCCAGAGTCACCAGTTCCAGGTGAGGCCCAAGTGGGGACCGGAGTCACCAGGTAAATGTGAGTCTACAAGAACACCACAGTCACCAGGTTCAGATGTGGTTCATGTGGGAACGAGAGTCACCAGGTCCAGGTAAGACCCAGGTGGAGACAAGTCACCAGGTCCAGATTGAGGCATAGGTGGGGGGACCAAGGTCATCAGGACCAGTTGAGGCCAAAGTGTGGAGCAAAGTTATAATGTCCAGGTGAGTCCCAGGTGGGGAACAGAGTAACCATGTCCCATTGATGCCAGGTGGGAAAAGAGTCACAAGGTCCAGAAGAGGCCTAAGTGAGGAGTTGAATCACCAGGTCCTTTCGAGGACCAGTTGAGGACCAGTGTCCCCAGCTCCGGGTGAAACCCATAGGGGGACCAGCGTCACCCGGTTCTGGTGATATCCAAGTGGGGATCAGAGTCAGCACGTCAGGGAGAGATCCAGAGTCGGACGAGAATCACTAGGTCCAGGTGAGGCCCCGATGTGGAACTGAGATACCAGGACCCATGATGACCATATGAGGACCTGTGTCACCACGTCCAGGTGAGGTCCCTGTGGGAACCAGTCACCTCGTCCTGGTGAGGCCCAGGTGGGACCACAGTCACCAGGTCCAGGTGAGGCCCAGGTATATAAGAGAGTATCCAGGTCCCAATGATGCCCAGGTAAGGACCAGAGTCAACAGGTCCAGGAGAGGCCCAAATATGGATCAGAGTCATTGTGTTCCAGGTGAGGCCAGATGGAGACCACAGGAACCAGGTCCAGGAGAGCCCCATATGGGAACCAGAGCCAGCAGATCCAGGTGAGGTCCAGGTGGGACCACAGTCACAAAGTTCAGGTGAGGCGCAGATGGCAACAGGATTCACCAAATCCAGGTGAGGCCCAGGTGGCGCCCAGTCACCAGATCCACGTGCGGACCAGCTTAGGACCAGATTCACCAGGCCCAAGTGAAGCCCAAGGGGTGACCACAGTCACCAGGTAAGGGTGAGGTCTAAATGGGGAACCAGAGTAACCAGTTTAGTTTGAGGCCCAGAATGGGACCAGAAGTCCCTGGTCAAAGTGAGGCCCAGGTGTGGCATAGAGTATCCAGGTCCCAATGATGCCTGGGTGAGGACCAGAGTCACTAAACCATGCAGGCCCAGATGGGGAACAGATTCACTAGGTCCTGGTGAGCCATAGATAAGACCACAGTCAGCAGTATCAGGTGAGCCCCTTGTGGGAACCGGAGCCACTCTATCCAGCTGAGTCCCAGGTCCATGTGAGGCCCACGTGAGGACCAGATTCATCATGTCGAATTGAGGCATAGCTGGGGACAAGTGTCACCAGGTCTGGGAGCGGCCTAGGTGGGGCAAGATTCAGCAGTTCTGAGTTAGGTCAAAGTGGGGACGAGAGACACCAGGTCCAGGTGAGGCCAAACTGAGGACCAGAGTCACCAGATCCAGGGGAGGTCCATGTTGGAAGGAGAGTCTCGAGGTCCAAGAGTGGTCCAGGTGGGTATCAGAGTCACCAGTCCAGGTGAGGTCAAGAAGGTGTCCACAGCAATCAGGTCCAGGTGGGTAACAAAGTCACCAGGTCTCGGTGAGGCCCAAATTGGGATCAAATTCACCAGGTCCAGGTGATTCCCAGGTTGTGACCAGAGTTACCAATTCCGGGTTAGGTCCAGGTAAGGACCAGATTCACAAGGTCCAAGTGAGCCCCACGTGGGGACCTGTGTCACCAGGTATGGGTGAGGCACAGGTGGCAACCACACTCACCAGATCCAGGAGAGGCCATCCTTCGCGCCATGCAGAGGAACCGTGTCCCGATGATGCCCATGTAGGAACCAGATTTACCAGGTCCAGGTGATGCCAACCTGCAGGCCATGCAGTGGAACCATGTCCCGATGGTGCAAGGGAGGGACCTGAGTCACCAGGTCCAAATGAGGCCCAGATGGAGAATATTCACTAGGTCCAGGTGAGGCCCAGTTGAGGACCAGAGTCACCAGATCTGGTTGAGGCCAGAGGGGTACATAATCACCTGGTCAAGGTGACATCAAGATGGGGACCAGAGCCACCAGGTCAGGGTGAGGCCCAGAGAAGTTCCAGAGTCATCATGTCCAGGTGAGGCTCAGGTGTGGAACAGAGTCAACAGGTACCAATCATGCCCAGATGAGAACCAGAGTCACCAGGTCTGGGTGACGCGCAGATAGGATCAGAGTCACCAGTTCCAGGTGAGGCAAAGAAAGAGTCCACAGCAATCGGGTCCAGGGGGGGAACAAAGTAACCAGGACTGGGTGAGGCCCAGATGCGGACCAGATTCACCTTGTTCAGGTGAGGCCCAGGTGATGACCAGTGTCCCCAGGTTGGGAGAGGACCAGGTAAGGACCAGATTCACCAGATCTGGGTGACGCGCAGATAGGATTAGAGTCACCAGTTCCAGGTGAGGCCAAGAAAGAGTCCATAGCAATCAGGTCCAGGTGGGGAACAAAATCACCAGGACTGGGTGAGGCCCAGATGGGGACCAGATTCACCAGGTCCAGGTGAGGCCCAGGGGGTGACCAGAGTCCCCGGTTCTGGGAGAGGAGCAAGTAAGGACCATATTCACCAGGTCCAAGAGGCCCCCGTGGGGACCTCTGTCACTTGGTACGGGTGAGGCCAAGGTGGCACCCCACTCACCACTTCCAGGTAAGGCAAACCAGCAGGCCAGAGACACCAGATCCAGGTGAGGCCCTAGTGGGGATCGGAGTCACCAGGTAAATGTGAGTCTACAAGAACACCACAGTCACCAGGTCCAGGGGTGGTTCATGTGGGAACGAGAGTCACCACGTCCAGGTGAGACCCAGCTGAAGACCAGAGTTAATAGTTCCGGATGGGTCACTGTTAATGAACAGTGTAACCATATCCCGATGCTACCCAGGTGGGTACCAGAGACACCAGGTCCTGGTGAGGCCTAGGTGGGACCAGAGACATGAGGTCCAGGTGAGTTCCCGATGGGAACCACAGTCACCAGGTCAGGTGAGGCGATGCATAGGATCAGAGTCACCACTTACAGGTGAGGCCCAGTTGGAGCCCGAGTCACCTTTTACAGAAAAGGCCAAAGTCAGGACCAGAGTTACCAGGATCAGGTCAGTCCCAGTGGGGAATAGAGTAACCATGTCCCGATGATGCCCAAGTAGAACCAGAGACACCAGGTCCAGATGAGGCGCAGGTGGGGAGCATATTCACTAGGTCCCGGTGAGGCCCAGTTGAGGACCAGAGTCACCAGGTATAGTTGAGGCCTAGAGGGGTACCAGATTCACCTGGTCTAGGTGACATCCAAATGGGGACCAGAGTCACCAAGTCAGGCTGAGGCCCAGAGGTGATCCAGAGTCATCGTGTCCAGGTGAGGCTCAGGTGTGTAACAAAGTATCCAGGTCATAATGGTCCACAGGTGAGGACCAGAGTCACCAGATCTGGGTGAGGCCCAGTTAGGATCAGAGTCACCAGTTCCAGGTGAGGCCAAGAAGGAGTCCACAGCAATCAGTCCAGGTGGGTAACAAAGTCACCAGGACTGGGTGAGGCCCAGAGGGGGACCAGATTCACCAGGTCCAGGTGATTCCCAGGTGGTGTCCAGGGTTACCAGTTCCGGGTGAGGACCAGGTAAGGACCAGATTCACCAGTTCCAAGAGGCCCACGTAGGGACCTGAGTCACCAGGTATGGGTGAGCCCCAGGTGGCAACCCCACTCACGACGTCCAGGTGAAGCCAACATGCAGGCCATGCAGAGGAACCGTGTCCCGATGATGTCCAGGTAGGGACCAGAGTTACCGGGTCCCGGTGAGGCCAGCCTGCAGGCCATGCAGTGGAACCATGTCCCGATGGTGCCCACGTAGGGACCAGAGTCACCAGGTCCAAATGAGGCCCAGATGGATCATATTCACTAGGTCCAGTTGAGGCCCATTTGAGGACCAATGTCACCAGATAGGGTTGAGGCCCAGAGGGGTACCAGAATCCCCTGGTCCAGGTGACATACAGATGGGGACAAGAGTGACCGGGTCAGGGTGAGGCCCAGGTATATTAGAGAGTATCCAGGTCCCAATGATGCCCAGGTAAGGACCAGAGTCACCAGGTCCAGGAGAGGTCCAGGTGGGGACCAGAGTCACCAGATACAGGTGAAGTCCAGGTGGGGACCAGAGTCACCAGATCGAGGTGAAGCCCAGGTGGGGACCAGAGTCACTAGGTGCAGATGAGGCCCAGGTGAGGACCAGAGTTACGAGGTACACGTGAGGCGCTGGTAGGTATCAGAGGCAACAGGTCCATGTGAGGCAGGCTTGGGGACCATGGTCAAGATTTCTACTTGAGGCCCAGTGTGGAACACTGTAACCAGGTCCAAGTGAGTCCCCGGTGGTGACAAGAGTCACCAGGTCCAGGTGAGGCCCAGGTGGGAACCAGGATCACCAGGTACAGGGGAGGCCTTTGAAAGAACCAGAGTCAACAGTTCGAGGTCAGGCACAGGTGGCAACCAGGGTCAGCAGGTCCAAGTCAGGCCAAAGTGGGGTTCACAATCACTAGAGCACGGTGAGACCCACAGGCGGACCAGAGTCACCTGGTGCAGGTGAGGTCCAGGTTTGGAACACAGTCACCGGGTCCCATTTTTGCCCAGTTGAGGACCATGGTCAACAGGGCCAGGTGAGGCCCAGATGGGAATCAGAGTGCCCAAATCCAGGTGAAGCCCAGGGTGGGACCATAGTCACCATATCCAGGGTAGTCTCAGGTGCAGACCAGAATCACCAGGTCCAGGTGAGGTGCAGGTGGCAACCACACTCACCAGGTCCCGTTGAGACCCTGGTGGGGACTAGAGTCACGAGGTACATGAGAAGCTAGAAACACTGCAGCCACCAGGTCCACATGATGTCCATGTGGGAACGAGAATGACCAGTTAGAGGTGAGGACCCTGAGGGGATCCGACTCACCATGTCCAGGTGAGACCCAGGTGGGTACCAGTGTCAACATGTCCAGGTGTGGCGAGGTGAAGACCAGAGATAATAGGTCCGGCTGGGTCTCTGTTAGTGAACAGTGTAAACATATCCTGATGCTACGCAGGTAGGTACGAGAGACACCAAGTCGTGGTGAGGCCCAGGTGAGACCAGAGACATGAGGACCACGTGAGGTCCCGATGGGAACCACAGTCACCAGGTCAGGTGAGGCCATGCTTTTGATCAGAGTCACCAGTTACAGGTGAGACCCAAGTGGAGCCAGAGTCACATGGTAGAGAAGAAGCCAAAGTAAGGACCAGAGTTACCAGGATCAGGTCAGTCCCAGAGGGGAATAGAGTAACCATGTCCCGATGATGCCCACGTAGAACCAGAGTCACCAGGTCCAGATGAGGCGCAGGAGGGGAGCATGTTCCTAGGTCCCGGTGAGGCCCAGTTGAGGATCAGAGTCACCAGGTCAAGTTGAGCCCTAGAGTGGTACCAGATTCACCTGGTCTAGGTGACATCCAGATGGGGACCAGAGTCACCATGTCAGGCTGAGGCCCAGAGTGGATCCAGAGTCATCATGTCCAGGTGAGGCTCAGGTGTGTAACAAAGTATCCAGGTCATAATGGTCCACAGGTGAGGACCAGAGTCACCAGATCAGGGTGAGACCCAGTTAGGATCAGAGTCACCAGTTCAAGGTGAGGCCAAGAAGGAGTCCACAGCAATCAGGCCCAGGTGGGGAACAAAGTCACCAGGACTGGGTGAGGCCCAGATGGGGACCAGATTCACCAGGTCCACGTTATATCCCGGTGGTGACCAGAGTTACCAATTCCGGGTGAGGTCCAGGTAAGGACCAGATTCACCAGGTAAAAGTGAGACCCACATGGGGACCTGTGTCATTAGGCATGGGTGAGGCCCAGGTGTCAACCCCACTCACCAGGTCCAGGTGAGGGCAACCTGCAGGTCATGCAGAGGAACCATGTCCCGATGATGCCCTGGTAGGGACTAGAGTTACCAGGTTCAGGTGAGGCCAAACTGCAGGCCATGCAGTGGAATCATGTCCCGATGATGCCCAGGTAGGGACCAGAGTTACAAGGTCCAGGAGTGGCCAACCTGCAGGTCATGCAGTGGAGCCATGTCCCGATGATGCCCAGGAAGGGACAAGATTCACCAGGTCCAAATGAGGCCCAGATGGACATATTCACTAGGTCCAGGTGAGGCCCAGTTGAGGACCAGTGTCACCAGATCTGTTTGAGGCCTAGAGGGGTACCAGAATCACCTGGTGCAGGTGACATCCAGATGGGGACCAGAGTCACCAGGTCAGGGTGAGGCCCAGAGAGGCTCCAGAGTCATCATATCTAGGTGAGGCTCAGGTGTGGAACACAGTGTCCAGGTAATAGCGGTCCACAGGTGAGGACCAGAGTGACCAGATCTGGGTGACGCGCAGATAGGATCAGAGTCACCAGTTCCAGATGAGGATAAGAAAGAGTCCACAGCAATCAGGTCCAGGTGGGGAACACAGTCACCAGGAATGGGTGAGGCCCAGATGGGGACCAGATTCACCAGGTCCAGGTGAGGTTGAGGTGGTGACCAGAGTCCCCGGGTCTGGGAGTGGACCAGGTAAGGACCAGATTCACCAGGTCCAAGAGACCTACGTGGAGAACTGAGTCACCAGGTATGGGGTGGCAACCCCACTCACCAAGTCCGGGTGAGGGCAACCTTCAGGCCAGAGTCACCAGATCCATGTGAGGCCCTAGTGGGGACGGGAGTCACCAGGTAAATGTGCGTCTACAAGAACACCACAGTCACCAAGTGCAAGTGTCGTTCATTTGGGAACGAGAGACACCAGGTCCAGGTGAGAACCAGGTTCGGACCACAGTCACCAGGTCCAGATTGAGGCCTAGGTGGGGGGATCAGAGCAGAGTCATCAGGACCATTTGAGGCCAAAGTGTGGAGCAAAGTTATCATGTCCAGGTGAGGCCCAGGTGGGGAACAGAGTAACCATGCCCCATTGATGCCAGGTGGGAAAAGAGTCACAAGGTCCCGGTGAGGCGCAGGTGGCAACAGGATTCACCAAGTCCAGGTGAGGCCCAGGTGGCGAACAGCCACCAGATCCATGTGCGGACCAGCTAAGGACCAGATTCACCAGGCCCAGTGAAGCCCAAGGGGTGACCAGATTTACCAAGTAAGGGTGAGGCCCAGAGGGCCAACCAGAGTAATAGTTTAGTTTGAGGACCAGAATGGGACCAGAGGTTCCTGGTCAAAGTGAGGCCCAGGTGTGGAATAGAGTATCCAGGTCCCAATGATGCCTGGGTGAGGACCAGAGTCAGTAGGGCCATGCAGACCCAGATTGGGAACAGAATCACTAGGTCCTGGTGAGGCATAGAAAAGACCACAGTCACCAGTATCAGGTGAGCCCCTTGTGGGAAGCAGAGCCACTCTATTCAGCTGAGTCCCAGATCCATGTGAAGCCCACGTGAGGACCAGATTCATCAGGTCGAATTGAGGCATAGCTGGGGACAAGAGTCACCAGGTCTGGGTGCGGCCTAGGTGGGGCCAGATTCAGCAGTTCTGAGGTAGGTCAAAGTGGGGACGAGAGACACCAGGTCCAGGTGAGGCCAAACTGAGTGCCAGAGTCACCACATCCAGGTGAGATCCATGGTGGAAAAAGAGTCACCAGGTGCAGGAGAGGTCCAGGTGGGGACCAGAGTCCCCAGATCCAGGTGAAGTCCAGGTGGGGACCAGAGTCACCAGATCGAGGTGAAGCCCAGGTGGGGACCAGAGTCACTAGGTGCAGATGAGGCCCAGGTGAGGACCAGAGTTACCAGGTACACGTGAGGCACCAGTGGGGATCAGAGGCAACAGGTCCATGTGAGGCCGGCTTAGGGACCATGGTCAACAGGTCTACTTGAGGCTCACGTGTGGACCACCGTAACCAGCTCCAGGTGAGTCCCCGGTGGTGACAAGAGTCACCACGTCCAGGTGAGGCCCAGGTGGGCACCAGGATCACCAGGTACAGGGGAGGCCCTTGAAAGAACCAGAGTAAACAGTTCGAGGTCAGGCGCAGGTGGTAACCAGAGTCAGCAGGTCCAAGTAAGGCCAAAGTGGTGTCCACAGTCACTAGGGCACGGTGAGACCCAGAGTGGGACCAGAGTCACCTGGTCAATGTGAGGTCCAGTTGTGGAACTCAGTCACAGGGTCCCAATTTTGCCCAGTTCAGGACCATGGTAAACAGGGCCAGGTGATGCCCAGATGGGGACCAGAGTCCCCAAATCCAGGTGAAGCCCAGGTGGGGACCACAGTCACCAGATCCAGGGTAGTCTCGGGTGCAGACCAGAATCACCAGGTCCAAGTGAGGTGCAGGTGGCAACCACACTCACCAGGTCCCGGTGAGGCCCTGGTGGGGACCAGAGTCACGAGGTACATGAGAAGCTAGAAACACTGCAGCCACCATGTCCACATTATGTCCATGTGGGAACGAGAATCACCAGTTACAGGTGAGAACCAGGTGGGGATCCGACTCACCATGTCCAGGTGAGACCCATGTGGGAACCAGTGTCACCATGTCCAGGTGTGGCCCAGGTGAAGACCAGAGATAATAGGTCCGGCTGGGTCACTGTTAGTGAATAGTGTAACCATATCCTGATGCTACCCAGGTGGGTACCAGAGACACCAGGTCCTGGTGAGGCCCAGGTGGGACGAGAGACATGAGGTCCAGATGAGGTCACGATGGGAACCACAGTCACCAGCTCAGGTGAGGCCATGCTTATGTCAGAGTCACCAGTTACAGGTGAGGCCCAGGTGGAGCCAGTGTGACCTGGTACAGAAGAGGTCAAAGTCAGGACCAGAGTTACCAGGATCAGGTCAGTCCCAGTGGGGAATAGAGTAACTATGTCCCGATGATGCCCAGGTAGACCCAGAGTCACCAGGTCCAGATGAGGCGCAGGTCGGGAGCATGTTCACTAGGTCCCGGTGAGGCCCAGTTGAGGACCAGAGTCTCCAGGCCAAGTTGAGGCCTAGATTGGTACCAGATTCACCTGGTCTAGGTGACATCCAGATGGGGACCAGAGTCACCATGTCAGGCTGAGACCCAGAGGGGATCCAGAGTCACCATCTGCAGTTAGTCTCAGGTGTGGAACAGAGTATCCAGGTCATAATGTTCCACAGGTGAGGACCAGAGTCACCAGATCTGGGTGATGCCCAGTTAGGATCAGAGTCACCAGTTCCAGGTGAGGCCAAGAAGGTGTCCACAGCAATCAGGTCCAGGTGGGATTAGAAAGTCAACAGGACTGGGTAAGTCCCAGATGGGGACCAGATTCACCAGGTCAAGGTGATCCCCAGGTGTTGATCAGAGTTACAAATTCCGGGTGAGGACCCGGTAAGGACCAGATTCACCAGGTCCAAATGAGGCCCAGGTGGGGTCTATGTCACCAGGTATGGGTGAGGCACAGGTCTCAACCCCACTCACCAGGTCCGGGTGAAGCCAACCTGCAGGCCAGGGTCACCAGATCCAGGTGAGGCCCTAGTGGGGACCGGAGTCACCAGGTATATGTGAGTTCACAAGGATACCACAGTCACCATGTCCAGGTGTGGTTTATGTGGGAACGAGAGTCACCAGGTCCATGTAAGAACCATGTGGGGACCACAGTCACCAGGTCCACATTGAGGCCTAGGTGGGGGACCAGAGTCATCAGGACAAGTTGAGGTAAAGTGAGGGGCAAATTCTCATGTCCAGGTGAGTCCCAGGTGGGGAACAGAGAAACCAGGTCCCATTGATGCCAGGTGGGAAAAGAGTCACAAGGTCCAGACGAGGCCTAATTGAGGAGTAGATTCACCGGGTCCTGTTGAAGCCCAGTTGAGGAGCAGTGTCCCCAGCTCCGGTTGAGTCCCAGAGGGGGACAAGAGTCACCCGGTCCTGGTGATATGCAGGTGTTGACCAGAGTCACCACATCAGGGTGAGGCCCAGAGGGGACGAGAATCACTAGGTCCAGGTGAGGCCCCGATGTGGAACTGAGAAACCAGGTCCCATGATGCCCATATGAGGACTTGAGTCACCAGGTCCAGGTGAGGTCCCTGTGGGAACCAGTCACCTCGTGCAGGTGAGACCCAGGTGGGACCACAGTCACCAGGTCCAGGTGAGACCCAGGTATATAAGAGAGTATCCAGGTCCCAATGATGCCCAGGTAAGGACAAGAGTCAACAGGTCCAGGAGAGGCCCAAATATGGATCACAGTCATTGTGTTCCTGGTGAGTCCAGATGGAGACCACAGGAACCAGGTCCAGGAGAGCCCCATATGGGAAGCAGAGCTACCAAATCCAGGTGAGGTCCAGGTGGGACCACAGTCACAAGGTCCAGATGAGGCGCAGGTGCCAACATAATTCACCAGGTCCAGGTGAGGCCCAGGTGGCGACCAGTCACCAGATCCAGGTGAGAACCAGCTAAGGACCAGATTCACCAGGCACAAGTGAAGCACAAGGGGTGACCAGAGTCACCAGGTAAGAGTGAAGCCCAGAGAGGGAACCAGAGTAACCAGTTAAGTTTGAGACCCAGAATGGTACCAGAGTTCCATGGTCAGAGTGAGACCCAGGTGTGGAATAGAGTATCCAGGTCCCAATGATGCCTGGGTGAGGACCAGAGTCACTAAGCCATGCAGGCCCAGATGGGGAACAGAATCACTAAGTCCTCGTGAGGCATAGAATAAGACCACGGTCAGCAGTATCAGGTGAGCCCCTTGTGGGAAGCAGAGCCACTCTATTCAGCTGAGTCCCAGATCCATGTGAAGCCCACGTGAGGACCAGATTCATCAGGTCGAATTGAGGCATAGCTGGGGACAAGAGTCACCAGGTCTGGGTGCGGCCTAGGTGGGGCCAGATTCAGCAGTTCTGAGGTAGGTCAAAGTGGGGACGAGAGACACCAGGTCCAGGTGAGGCCAAACTGAGTGCCAGAGTCACCACATCCAGGTGAGATCCATGGTGGAAAAAGAGTCACCAGGTGCAGGAGAGGTCCAGGTGGGGACCAGAGTCCCCAGATCCAGGTGAAGTCCAGGTGGGGACCAGAGTCACCAGATCGAGGTGAAGCCCAGGTGGGGACCAGAGTCACTAGGTGCAGATGAGGCCCAGGTGAGGACCAGAGTTACCAGGTACACGTGAGGCACCGGTGGGGATCAGAGGCAACAGGTCCATGTGAGGCCGGCTTGGGAACCATGGACAACAGGTCGAATTCGGGCCCAGGTGTGGAACACAGTAAGCATGTCCAGGTGAGTCTCCGGCGGTGACAAGTGTCACCACGTCCAGGTGAGGCCCAGGTGGGGACCAGGACCACCAGGTCCAGGGGAGGCCCTTGAAAGAACCAGAGTCAACAGTTCGAGGTCAGGCGCAGGTGGCAACCAAGGTCAGCAGGTCCAAGTCAGGCCAAAGTGGGGTTCACAGTCACTAGGGCACGGTGAGACCCAGAGGGGGAACAGAGTCACCTGGTCCAGGTGAGGTCCAGTTGTGGAACACAGTCACCGGGTCCCAAATTTTGCCCAGTTGAGGACCATGGTCAACAGGGCCAGGTGAGGCCCAGATGGGGACCGGGGTCCCCAAATCCAGGTGAATCCCAGGTGGGGACCACAGGCACCAGATCCAGGGTAGTCTCAGGTGCAGACCAGAATCACCAGGTCCAGGTGAGGTGCAGGTGGCAACCACACTCACAAGGTCCCGGTGAGGCCCTGGTGGGGACCAGGGTCACGAGGTACATGGGAAGCTAGTAACACTGCAGCCACCAGGTCTACATGATTCCATGTGGGAACGAGAATCACCAGTTAGAGGTGAGGACCAGGTGGGGATCCGACTTACAATGTCCAGGTGAGGACAATGTGGGAACCAGTGTTACCATGTCCAGGTGTGGCCCAGGTGAAGGCCAGAGTAAATAGGTCCCGCTGGGTCACTGTTCGTGAACAGTGTAACCATATCCTGATGCTACCCAGTTGGGTACCAGAGACACCAGGTCCTGGTGAGGCCCAGGTGGAGCCAGAGACATGAGGTTAAGGCTAGGTCCCGATGGGAACCACAGTCACCAGGTCAGGAGAGGCCATGCTTAGGATCAGAGTCACCAGTTACAGGTGAGGCCCAGGTGGAGCCAGAGTCACCTGGTAGAGAAGAGGCCAAAGTCAGGACCAGAGTCACCAGGTCAGGGTGAGGCCCAGAGAGGTTCCAGATTCATCATGTCCAGGTGAGGCTCAGGTGTGGAACAGAGTCACCAAGTACCAAAGATGCCCAAGTGAGGACCAGAGTCACCAGATCTGAGTGACGCGCAGATAGGATCAGAGTCACCAGTTCCAGGTAAGGCCAAGAAAGAGTCCACAGCAATCCGGAACAGGTGGGGAACAAAGTCACCAGGACTGGGTGAGGCCCAGATGGGGACCAGATTCACCAGGTCCAGGTGAGGCGAGGTGGTGACCAGAGCTGAGAGAGGACTAGGTAAGGACCAGATTCACCAGGTAGAAGAGGCCCACGTGGGGACCTGTGTCCCCAGGTATGGGGGAGGCCCAGGTGGCTACCCCACTCACCAGGTCCAGGTGAGACCAACCTGCAGGCCATGCAGAGGAACCATGTCCCGATGATGCCCAAGTAGGGTTCAGAGTTAACAAGTACAGGTGAAGCCAAGCTGCAGGCCATTCAGTGGAAACATGTACCGATGATGCCAAGGTAGGGACCAGAGTCACCAGGTCCAAATGAGGCCCAGATGGAGCATAATCACTAGGTCCAGGTGAGGCCCAGTTGATGACCAGTGTCACCCGATCTGGTTGAGGCCTAGAGGGGTACCAGAATCACTTGGTCCAGGTGACATCCAGATGGGGTACAGAGTCACCAGGTCAGGTTCAGTTCCAGAGAGCTTCCAGAGTCAAGATGTCCAGGGGAGCCTCAGGTGTGGAACAGAGTAACCAGGTACAAATGATGCCCAGCTGAGGACCAGAGTTACCAGGTAAACGTGCGGCCCCGGTGGGGATAAGTGGCAACAGGTCCATGTGAGTCCGGCTTTGGGACCATGGTCAAAAGGTCTACTCCAAGCCCAGGTGTGGAACACAGTAAGCAGGTCCAGGTGAGTCCCCGGTGGTGACAAGAGTCACCACGTCCAGGTGAGGCCCAGGTGGGGACTAGGATCACCAGGTCCAGGGGAGGCCCTTGAAAGAACCAGAGTCAACAGTTCGAGGTTAGGCGCAGGTGGCAACCAGGGACAGCAGGTCCAAGTCAGGCCAACGTGGGGTTCACAGTCACTAGGGCAAGGTGAGACCCAGAGGGGGACCTGAGTCACCTGGTCCAGGTGAGGTCCAGTTATGGAACATAGTCACCGGGTCCCAATTTTGCCCAGTTGAGGACCATGGTCAACAGGGCCAGGTGAGGCCAAGTTGGGGACCGGAGTCCCCAAATCCAGGTGAAACCCAGGTGGGGACCACAGTCACCAGATCCAGGGTAGTCTCAGGTGCAGACCAGAATCACCAGGGCCAGGTGAGGTGCATTTGTAAACCACACTCACCAGGTCCTGGTGAGGCACTGGTGGGGACCAGAGTCACGAGGTACATTAGAAGCTAGAAACACTACAGCCACCAGGTCCACGTGATGTCCATGTGGGAACAAGAATAACCAGTTACAGGTTAGGTCCAGGTGGAGATCCGACTCACCATGTCCAGGTGAGACCCAGGTGGGAACCAGTGTCACCATGTCCAGGTGTGGCCCAGGTGAAGACCAGAGATAATAGGTCCGGCTGGGTCTCTGATAGTGAACAGTGTAACGATATCCTGATGCTACCCAGGTGGGTACCAGAGACACCAGGTCCTGGTGAGGCCCAGGTGGGACCAGAGACATGAGGTCCAGATGAGGTCACGATGGGAACCACATTCACCAGGTTAGGTGAGGCCATGCTTACGACAGAGTCACCAGTTACAGGTGAGGCCCACGTGGAGCCAGAGTCACGTGGTACAGAAGAGGCCAAAGTCAGGACTAGTGTTACCAAGATCAGGTCAGTCCCAGTGGGGAATAGAGTAACCATGTCCCGATGATGCCCAGGTAGAACAGAGTCACCAGGTCCAGATTAGGCGCAGTTAGGGAGCATATTCACTAGGTCCTGGTGAGGCCCAGTTGAGGACTAGAGTCACCAGGTCTAGTTGTCCTTAGAGGGTACCAGATTCACCTGGTCTAGGTGATATCCAGATGGGGATCAGAGTCACCATGTCAGGGTGAGGCCCAGAGGGGATCCAGAGTCATCATGTCCAGGGGAGGCTCAGGTGTGGAACAGAGTATCCAGGTCATAATGGTCCACAGATGAGGACCAGAGTCACCAGATCTGGATGAGGCCCAGTTAGTATCATCGTCACCAGTTCCAGGTGAGGCCAAGAAGGAGTCCACAGCAATCAGGTCCAGGTGGGGAACAAAGTCACCAGGCCTGGGTGAGGCCCAGTAGGGGAGCCGATTCACCAGGTCCAGGTGATTCCCAGGAGATTACCAGAGTTACAACTTCCGGATGAGGACCAGGAAAGGACCAGATTCACCAGGTCCAAGTAGGCCCACGTGGGGACCTGTGTCACCCGGTATGGGTGAGTCCCAGGTGGCAACACCACTCACCAGGTCCAGATGAGGCCAACCTGCAGGCAATGCAGAGGAACGGTGTCCCCATGATGCCCAGGTAGAGACCAGAGTTACCAGGTCCAGGTGAGTTCAACCTACAGGCCATGCAGTGCAACCATATGTCAATGATACCCAGGTAGGGATTAGAGTCACCAGGTCCAAATGAGGCACAGATGGAGCATATTCACTAGGTCCAGGTGAGGCCCAGTTGAGGACCAGAGTCACCAGATCTGGTTGAGGCTTAGAGGGGTACCAGAATCACCTGGTCCAGATGACATCCAGATGGGGACCAGAGTCACCAGGTCAGGGTGAGGCCGAGAGAGGTTCCAGAGTCATCATGTCCAGGTGAGGCTCAGGTGTGGAACAGAGTCACCAGGTACCAAATATGCCCAGGTGAGGACCAGAGTCACCAGGTCTGGGTGACGCGCAGATAGGATCAGAGTCACCAGTTCCAGGTGAGGCCAAGAAAGAGTCCACTGCAATCAGGTCCAGGTGGGGAACAAAGGCACCAAGACTGGGTGAGGCCCAGATGGGGACCAGATTCACCAGGTCCAGGTGAGGCCCAGGTGGTGACCAGAGTCCCCGAGTCTGAGAGAGGACCATGTAAGGACCAGATTCACTAGGTTCAAGAGGCCCACGTGGGGACCTGAGTCACCAGGTACGGATGAGGCCCAGGTGGCAACCCCACTCACCAGGTCCAGGTGAGGCCAACCTGCAGGCCAGAGTCACCAGATCCAGGTGAGGCCCTAGTGGGGACTGGAGTCACCAGGTATTTGTGAGTCTACAAGAACACCACAGTCACCAGGTCCAGGTGTGGGTCATGTGGGATCGAGAGTCACCAGGTCCAGGTGAGACCCAGGTGGGGATCACAGTCACCAGGTCCAGATTGAGGCCTAGGTGGGGGGACCAGAGTCATCAGGACCAGTTGAGGCCAAAGTGTGGAGCAAAGTTATCATGACCAGGTGAGACCCAGGTGGGAAACAGAGTAACAATGTCCCATTGATGCCAGGTGGGAGAAGTGTCACAAGGTCCAGACGAAGCCTAAGTGAGGAGTAGATTCACCAGGTCCTGTTGAGGCCCAGCTGAGGACAAGTGTCGCCAGCTCCGGGTGAGTCCCAGCGCGGGACCAGAGGTACCCGGTCCTGGTGATAACCAGGTGGGGACCAGAGTCACCAAGTCAGGGTCAGGCCCAGAGCGGGATGAGAATCACTAGGTCCAGGTGAGGCCCCGATGTGGAACTGAGAAACCAGGTCCCATGATACCCATATGAGGACCTGAGTCACCAGGTCCAGGTGAGGTCCCTGTGGGAACCAGTCACCTCGTCCAGGTGAGGCCCAGGTGGGACCACAGTCACCAGGTCCAGGTGAGGCCCAGGTATATAAGAGAGTATCCAGGTCCCAATGATGCCCAGGTAAGGACCAGAGTCAACAGGTCCAGGAGAGGCCCAAATATGGATCAGAGTCATTGTGTTCCAGGGGAGGCCAGATGGAGACCACAGGAACCAGGTCCAGGAGAGCCCCATATGGGAACCAGAGCTACCAGATCCAGGTGAGTTCCAGGTGGGTCACAGTCATAGCTCCAGGTGAGGCGCAGGTGGCAACAGGATTCACCAAGTCCAGGTGAGGCCCAGGTTGCGACCAGTCACCATCCATGTGCGGACCAGCTAAGGACCAGACACACCAGGCCCAGGTGAAGCCCAAGGGTCGAGCAGAGTCTCCAGGTAAGTGTGTGGTTCAGAGGCGAACCAGAGTAACCAGTTTAGTTTGTGGCCCAGAATGGGACCAGAGGTCCGTGGTCAAAGTGAGGCCCATTTGTGATATAGAGTATCCAGGTCACAATGATACCTGAGTGAGGACCAGAGTCACTAGTACCATGCAGTCCCAGATGGGGAACAGAATCACTATGTCCTGTTGAGGCATAGAATAAGACCACAGTCACCAGTATCAGGTGAGCCCCTTGTGGGAACCAGAGCCACTCTATCCAGCTGAGTCCCAGGTACATGTGAGGCCCACGTGAGGACCAGATTCATCAGGTCGAATTGAGGAATAGCTGGGGACAAGAGTCACCAGGTCTGGGTGCGTAGTATGTGGGGTTAGATTCAGCAGTTCTGAGTTAGGTCAAAGTGGGCCCGAGAGACACCCGGTCCAGGAGAGGTCTAGGTGGGGACCAGAGTCACCAGATCCAGGTGAAGTCCAGGTGGGGACCAGAGTCACCAGATCCAGGTGGAGCCCAGGTGGGGAGCAGAGTCACTAGGTCCAGATGAGGCCCAGGTGAGGACAAGAGTTACGAGGTACACGTGAGGCCCCGGTGGGGATCAGAGGCAACAGGTCCATGTGAGGCCGGCTTGGGAACCATGGTCAACAGGTCCACTAGAGGCCCAGGTGTGGAACACAGTAAGCAGGTCCAGGTGAGTCCCCAGTGGTGACAAGAGTCACCACGTCCAGTTGAGGCCCAGTTGCGAACCAGGATCACCAGGTACAGGGGAGGCCCTTGAAAGAACCAGAGTCAACAGTTCGAGGTCAGGCGCAGGTTTCAACTAGGGTCAGCAGGGCCAAGTCAGGCCCAAGTGGGGTTCACAGTCACTAGGGCATGGTGACACCCAGAGGGAGAGCAGAGTCACGTGGTCCAGGTGAGGTCCAGTTGTGGAACACAGTCACCGTGTCCCAATTTTGCCCAGTTGTGGACCATGGTCAACAGGGCCAGGTGAGGCCAAGATGGGGACCGGAGTCTCCAAATCCAGGTGAAGCCCAGGTGGGGACCACAGTTACCAGATCCAGGGTAGTCTCAGGTGCAGACCAGAATGACCAGGTCCAGGTGAGGTGCAGGTGGCAACCACACTCACCAGGTCCCAGTGAGGCCCTGGTGGGGTCCAGAGTCACGAGGTACATGACAAACTAGAAACACTACAGCCACCAGGTCGACATGATGTCCATGTGGGAACGAGAATCACCAGTTACAGGTTAGGACCAGGTGGGGATCTGACTCACAATTTCCAGGTGAGAACCAGGTGGGAAGGAGTGTCACCATGTACAGGTGTGTCCCAGGTGAAGACCAGAGTTAATAGGGCCGGCTGGTTCACTGTTAGTGAACAGTGTAACCATATTCTGATGCTACCCAGGTGGGTACCAGAGACACCAGGTCCTGGTGGGTCCAGGTGGAACCACAGTCACAGGGTCCAGGTGAGGCGCAGGTGGCAACAGGATTCACCAATCCAGGTGAGGCCCAAGTGTCGACCAGTCACCAGATCCAGGTGTGGACCTGCTAAAGACCAGAATCACCAGGCCCAATGAAGCCAAAGGGGTGACCAGAATCACCAGGTAAGGGTGAGGCCCAGAGGGGGAACCAGAGTAACCAGTTTAGTTTGAGGCCCAGAATGGGACCAGAGGTCCCTGGTCAAAGTGAGGCCCAGGTGTGGAATAGAGTATCCAGGTCCCAGTGATGCCTGGGTGAGGACCAGAGTGAATAGGGCCATGCAGGCCCAGATGGGGAACAGAATCACTAGTTCCTGGTGAGGCACAGAATAAGACCACAGTCAGCAGTGTCAGATGAGCCCCTTGGGGGAACCAGAGCCACTCTATCCAACTGAGTCCCAGGTCCATGTGAGGCCCACGTGAGGACCAGATTCATCAGGTCAAATTGAGGTATAGCTGAGGAGAAGAGTCACCAGGTCTGGTGCGGCATATGTGGGGCAAAATTCAGCAGTTCTGAGTTAGGTCAAAGTGGGGACGAGAGACACAAGGTCCAGGTGAGGCCAAACTGAGGACCAGAGTCACCAGATCCAGGTGAGGTCCATGTTGGAAAGAGAGTCACCAGGTCCAGGAGAGGTCCAAGTGGGGACCAGAGTCACCAGATCGTGGTGAAGCCCAGGTGGGGACCAGAGTCACTAGGTCCAGATGAGGCCCAGGTGAGGACCAGAGTTACCAGGTACACGTGAACCCCGGTAGGGATCAGAGGAAACAGGTCCATGTGAGGCCGGCTTGGGGACCATGGTCAACAGGTTTACTTGAGGCCCAGGTGTGGAACACAGGAACCAGGTCCAGGTGAGTCCCCGGTGGTGACAAAGGTCACCATGTACAGATGAGGCCCAGGTGGGGACCAGGATCACCAGGTACAAGGGAGGCCCTAAAAAGAACAGGAGTCAATAGTTTGAGGAAAGGCGCAGGTGGCATCCAGGGTTAGCAGGTCCAAGTCAGGGCAAAGTGGGGTTCACAGTCACTAGGGTACGGTGAGACACAGAGGGGGACCAGAGTCACCTGGTCCAGGTGAGGTCCAGTTGTGGAACACAGTCACCGGTTCCCATATTTGCCCAGTTGCGGACCATGGTCAACAGGGCCAGGTGAGCCCAAGATGGGGTCCGGAGTCCCCAAATCCAGGTGAAACCCAGGTGGGGACCACAGTCACCAGATCCAGTGTAGTCCCAGGTGCAGACCAGAATCACCAGGTCCAGGTGAGGTGCAGGTGGCAACCACACTCACCAGGTCCCGGTGAGGCCCTAGTAGGGACCAGAGTCATGAGGTACATGAGAATCTAGAAACACTGCAGCCACCAGGTCCACATGATGTCCATGTGGGAATGAGAATCACCAGTTACAGGTGAGGACCAGGTGGGGATCTGACTCACCATGTACAGGTGAGACCAGGGGGGAACCAGTGTCACCATGTCCAGGTGTGGCCCAGGTGAAGGCCAGAGTAAATAGGTTCGGCTGGGTCACTGTTACTGACAGTTTAACGATATCCTGATGCTACCCAGGTGGGTACCAGAGACACCAGGTCCTGGTTAGGCCCAGGTGGGACCGGAGACATGAGGTCGAGGTGAGGTCCCGATGGGAACCACAGTCACCAGGTCAGGTGAGGCCATGCATAGGATCAGAGTCACCAGTTACAGGTGAGGCCCAGGTGGAGCCAGAATCACCTGGTAGAGAAGAGGCCAAAGTCAGGACCAGAGTTACCAGGATCAGGTCAGTCCCATTGGGGAGTAGAGTAACCATGTCCCGATGATGCCCAGGTAGAACCAGAGTCACCAGGTCCAAATGACGCGCAGGTGTGGAGCATTTTCACTAGGTTTCGGTGAGGCCCAGTTGAGGACCAGAGTCACCAAGTCAAGTTGAGGCCTATAGGGGTACCATTATCACCTGGTTCAGGTGACATCCAGATGGGGACCAGAGTCACCAGGTCAGGGTGAGCCCCAGAGAGGTTCCTGAATCATAATGTCGAGGGGAGCCTCTGGTGTGGAACAGAGTATCCAGGTCATAATGGTCCACAGGTGAGGACCAAAGTCACCAGATCTGGGTGACGCGCAGATAGGATCAGAGTCACCAGTTCCAGGTGAGGCCAAAAAAGGGTCCACAGCAATCAGGTCCAGGTGGGGAACAAAGTCACCAGGAATGGGTGAGGCCCAGATGGGGACCAGATTCACCAGGTCCACGTGATTCCCAGGTGGTGACCAGACTTACCAATTCCGGGTGAGGACCAGGTAAGGACCAGATTCACCAGGTCCAAATGAGGCCCACGTGGGGACCTGTGTCACCATGCCTGGGTGAGGCCGAGGTGGCAACCCCACTCCCCAGGTCCAGGTAAGGCCAACCTGCAGGCCATGCAGAGGGAACATGTCCCGATAATGCCCAGGTAGAGCCTAGAATTTCCAAGTCCCGGTGAGTCCAACCTGCTGGCCATGCAGTCGAACTATGTCCCGATGATGCCCAGGTAGGTACCAGAGTCACCAGGTCCAAATGAGGCCCAGATGGAGCATATTCACTAGTTCCAGCTGAGGCCCAGTTGAGGACCAGTGTCACCAGATCTGGTTGAGGCCTAGAGGGGTACCAGAATCACCTGGTCTAGGTGTCATCAAGGTGGGGACCAGAGTCACCAAGACAGCGTGAGGCCCAGAGAGGTTCCAGAGTCATCATGTCCAGGTGAAGCTCAGGTGTTGAACAGAGTCACCAGGTACCAATGATGCCCAGGTGAGGACTAGAGTCACCAGGTCTGTATGACGCGCAGATAGGATCAGAGTCACCAGTTCCAGGTGAGGCCAAGTATGAGTCCACAGCAATCGGGTCCAGGTGGGGAACAAAGTCACCAGGACTGGGTGAGGCCCAGATGGGGATCAGAGTCACCAGGTCCAGGTGAGGCCCAGGTGGTGAACAGAGTACCCGGGTCTGGGAGACGACCAGGTAAGGACCAGATTCACCAGGTCCAAGAGGCCCACGTGGGGACCTGAGTCACCAGGTATGGGTGAGTCTGAGGTGGCAAACCCACTCACCAGGTCCAGGAGAGGCCAGCCTGCAGGCCAGAGTCACCAGATCCAGGTGAGGCCCTAGTGGGGACGGGAGTCACAAGGTAAATGTGAGTCTAGAAGAACACCACAGTCACCAGGTCCAGGTGTGGTTGATGTGGGAACGGGAGTCACCAGGTCCAGCTGAGACCCAGTTGGGGACGACAGTCACCAGGTACAGATTGAGGCCTAGGTTGGAGGACGAGAGTCATCAGGACCAGTTGAGGCCAAAGTGTGCAGCAAAGTTATCATGTCCAGGTGAGTCCCAGGAGGGAACAGAGTAACCATGTCCCATTGATGCCAGGTGGAAAAAGAGTCACAAGGTCCAGACGAAGCCTAAGTTTGGAGTAGATTCACGAGGTCTTGTTGAGGCCCAGCTGAGGACCAGTGTCCCCAGCTTCGGGTGCGTCACCCGGTTCTGGTGATATCCAGGTGGGGACCAGAGTTACCACGTCATGGTGAGGCCCAGAGGGGGACGAGAATCACTAGGTCCAGGTGAGGCCCCGATGTGGAACTGAGAAACCAGGTCCCAAGATGCCCATATAAGGACCTGAGTCACCAGGTCCAGGTGATGTCCCTGTGGGAACCAGTCACCCCGTCCAGGAGAGTCCCAGGTGGGACCACAGTCACCAAGTCCAGGTGAGGCCCAGGTGTGACCACAGTGAACAGGTCCAGGTGAGGCCCAGGGATATAAGAGATTATCCAGGTCCCAATGATGCCCAATTACTTACCAGAGACAACAGGTCCTGGAGAGGCCCAAATATGGATCAGAGTCATTGTGTTCCAGGTGAGGCCAGATGGAGACCACAGGACCCAGGTCCAGGAGAGCCCCATATGGGAACCAGAGCCACCAGATCCAGGTGAGGTCCAGGTGGGACCACAGTCTCAAGGTCCAGGTGAGGCGCAGGTGGCAACAGGATTCACCAGTTACAGGTGAGGCCCAGGTGGAGCCAGAGTCACCTGGTACAGAAGAGGCCAAAGTCAGGACCAGAGTTACCAGCATCAGGTCAGTCCCAGTGTGGAATAGAGTAACCATGTCCCGATGATGCCCAGGTAGAACCAGAGTGACCAGGTCCAGATGAGGTGCAGGTGGGGAGCATATTCACTAGGTCCTGGTTAGGTCAAGTTGAGGACCAGAGTCACCAGGTCTAGATGAGGCCTAGAGGGGTACCGGATTCACATGGTCTAGGTGACATCCAGATGGGGACCAGAGTCACCATGTCAGGCTGAGGCCCAAAGGGGATCCAGATTCATCATGTCCAGGTGAGGCTCACGTGTGGAACAGAGTATCCAGGTCATAATGGTCCATAGGTGAGGACCGGAGTCACCAAATCTGGGTGAGGCCCAGTTAGGATCAGAGTCACTAGTTCCAGGTGAGGTCCAAGAAGGAGTACACAGCAATCAGGTCCAGGTGGGAACAAAGTCACCTGGACTGGATGAGGCCCAATGGGGACGAGAATCACAATGTCCAGGTGATTCCCAGGTGATGACCAGAGTTACCAGTTCCGGGTGAGGACAAGGGAAGGACCAAATTCACCATGTCCAAGTGAGGCCCACGTGGGGACCTGTGTCACCAGGTATTGGTGAGCCCCAGGTGGCAACCCCACTCACTAGGTCCAGGTGAGGCCAACCTGGAGGCCCTGCAGAGGAACCGTGTCCCGATGATGCCCAGGTAGGGACCAGAGTTACCAGGTCCAGCTGAGGCCAACCTACAGGCCATGCAGTGGATCAATGTCCCGATGATGCCCAGGTAGGGACCAGAGTCACCAGGTCCAAATAAGGCCCAGATGGAGCATATTCAATAGGTCCAAGTGAGGCCCAGTTGAGGACCAGAGTCACCAGAACTGGTTGAGGCTGAGAGGGGTACCAGAATCACCTGGTCCAGGTGACATCCAGATGGAGACCAGAGACACCAGGTCAGGGTTAGGCCCAGAGTGGTTCGAGAGTCCAGAGCCTCATGTCCAGGTGAGGATCAGGTGTGGAACTGAGTCACCAGGTACCAATGATGCTCAGGTGAGGACCAGAGTCACCAGGTCTGGGTGACACGCAGATAGGATCAGAGTCACCAGGTCCAGGTGAGGCCATGAAAGAGTCCACAGCAATCAGGTCAAGGTGGGGAACAAAATCACCAGGACTGAGTGAGGCCCAGATGGGGAACGGATTCACCAGGTCCAGGTGAGGCCCAGGTGGTGACCAGAGTCCCCGGGTCTGGGAGAGGACCAGGTAAGGACCAGATTCACCAGGTCCAATAGGCCCACGTGGAGACCTGAGTCACCAAGTATGGGTGAGGCCCAAGTGGCATCCCCACTAACCAGGTCCATGTGAGGCCAACCTGCAGGCCAAGTCACCCGATTCACGTGAGGCCCTAGTGGGGACTGGAGTCACCAGTTAAAAGTGATTCTACAAGAACAACACAGTCACCAGATCCAGGTGAGGTCCATGTTGGAAAGAGAGTCACCAGGTCCACGAGAGGTCCACGTGGGGACCAGAGTCACCAGATCCAGGTGAAGCCCAGGTGGGGACCAGAGTCACTAGGTCCAGTTGAGGCCCAGGTGAGGATCAGAGTTACCAGATACACGTGAGCACTCGGCGGGGATCAGAGCCAAAAGGTCCACGTGAGGACGGCTTGGGACCATGGTCAAGAGGTGTACTTGAGGCCCAGGTGTGGAACACAGTAATCATGTCCAGGTTAGCCCCAGTGGTGACAAGAGTCACCACGTCCAGTTGAGGCCCAATTGGAGACCAGGATCACCAGGTACAGGGGAGGCCCTTGAGAGAACCAGAGTCAACAGTTCGAGGTCAGGCGCAGGTGGCAACCAGGGTCAGCAGGTCCAAGTCAGGCCAAAGTGGGGTTCACAGTCACTAGGGCACAGTGAGACCCAGAGGGGGACCAGAGTCACCTGGTCCAGGTGAGGTCCAGTTGTGGAACACAGTCACCGGGTCCCAATTTTGCCCAGTTGAGGACCATGGTCAACAGGGCCAGATGAGACCCAGAGTCCCCAAATCCAGGTGAAGCCCAGGTGGGGACCAGAGTCAACAGATCCAGGTGAAGCCCAGGTGGGGACCACAGTCACCAGATCCAGGGTAGTCTCAGGTGCAGACCAGAATCACCAGGTCCTGGTGAGGTGCAGGTGGCAACCACACTCACCTCTGGTGTGGACCAGAGTCACGAGGTACATGAGAAGCTAGAAACACTGCAGCCACCAGGTCCACATGATGTCCATGTGGGAACGAGAATCACCAGTTTTAGGTGAGGTCCAGGTGGGGATCCGACTCACCCTGTCCAGTTGAGACCCAGGTGAGAATCAGTGTCACCATGACCAGGTGTGGCCCCAGGTGAAGACCAGAGTTAATAGGTCCGGCTGGTTCACTGTTAGTGAACTATGTAACCATATCCTGAAGCTACCCAGGTGGATACAAGAGACACCATGTCCTGTTGAGGCCCAGGAGGGACCAGAGACATGAGGTCCAGATGAGGTCCCGATGGGAACCACAGTCACCAGGTCAGGTGAGGCCATGCTTAGGATCAGAGTCACCAGTTACAGGTGAGGCCCATGTTGAGCCAGAGTCACCTGGTACAGAAGAGGCCAAAGTCAGGACCAGAGTTACCAGGATCAGGTCAGTCCCAGTGGGGAATAGAGTAACCATGTCCCGATGATGCCCAGGTAGAACCAGAGTCACCGGTCCAGATGAAGCACAGGTGGGGAGCATGTTCACTAGGTCCCGGTGAGGCCCAGTTGTGGACCAGAGTCACCAGGTCAAGTTGAGGCCAAGAGGGGTACCAGATTCACCTGGTCTAGGATACATCCAGATGGGGACCAGAGTCTCCATGTCAGAGGGAGGCCCAGAGAGGTTCCAGAGTCATCATGTCCAGGTGAAGCTCAGGTGTGGAACAGAGTATCCAGGTCATAATGGTCCACAGGTGAGGAAAGGAGTCACCAGATCTGGGTGAGGACCAGTTAGGATCAGAGTCACCAGTTCCAGGTGAGGTCAAAAAAGGGTCCACAGCAATCATGTCCAGGTGGGGAACAAAGTCACCAGGACTCGGTGAGGCCCAGATGGGGACCAGATTCACCAGGTCCACGTGATTCCCAGGTGGTGACCAGAGTCCCCGGGTCTGGGAGAGGACCAGGTAAGGACCAGATTCACCAGGTCCAAATGAGGCCCATGTGGGGACCTGTGTCACCATGCATGGGTGAGGCCCAGGTGGCAACCCCACTCCCCAGGTCCAGGTAAGGCTAACCTGCAGGCCATGCAGAGAAACCATGTCCCCATAATGCCCAGGTAAGGACCCAGAGAGGTTCCAGAGTCATCATGTCCAGGTGAGGCTCAGGTGTTGAACAGAGTCACCAGGTACCAATGATGACCAGGTGAGGACCCGAGTCACCAGGTCTGTGTGACGCGCAGATAGGATCAGAGTCACCAGTTCCAGGTGAGGCCAAGTATGAGTCCACAGCAATCGGGTCCAGGTGGTGAACAAAGTCACCAGGAATGGTAGGCCCAGATGGGGATCAGAGTCACCAGGTACAGGTGAGGCCCAGGTGGTGACCAGAGTCCCCGGTTCTGGGAGATGACCAGGTACGGACCAGATTCACTAGGTCCAAGAGGACCACGTGGGGACCTGAGTCACCAGGTATGGGTGAGTCCGAGGTGGCAACCCCACTCACCAGGTCCAGGTGAGGCCAGCCTGCAGGCCAGAGTAACCAGATCCACGGTGAGGCCCTAGTGGGGACGGGAGTCACAAGGTAAATGTGAGTCTACAAGAACACGACAGTCACCAGGTCCAGGTGTGGTTCATGTGGGAACGGGAGTCACCAGGTCCAGCTGAGAACCAGTTGGGGACGACAGTCACCAGGTCCATATTGAGGCCTAGGTTGTGGGACGAGAGTCATCAGGACCAGTTGAGGCCAAAGTGTGCAGCAAAGTTATCATGTCCAGGTGAGGCCCCGGTGGGGCACAGAGTAACAATGTCCCATTGATGCCAGGTGGGAAAAGAGTGACAAGGTTCAGACGAAGCCTAAGTTTGGAGTAGATTCACCAGGTCCTGTTGAGGCCCAGCTGAGGACCAGTGTCCCCAGCTTCGAGTATGTCACCCGGTTCTGATGATATCCAGGTGGGGACCAGAGTCACCAAGTCAGGGTGAGGCCCAGAGGGGGACGAGAATCACTAGGTCCAGATGAGACCCCGATGTGGAACTGAGAACCCTGGTCCCATTTTGCCCATATGAGGACCTGAGTCACCAGGTCCAGGTGAGGTCCCTGTGGGAACCAGTCACCTCGTCCAGGTGAGGCCCAGGTGGTACCACAGTCACGAGGTCCAGGTGAGGACCAGGTATATAGAGAGTATCCAGGTCCCAATGATGCCCAGGTAAGGACCAGAGTCAACAGGTCCCGGAGAGGACCAAATATGGATCAGAGTCATTGTGTTCCAGGTGAGGCCAGATGGAGACCACAGGAACCAGGTCCAGGAGAGCCCCATATGGGAACCAGAGCCACCATATACAGGTGATGTCCAGGATGGACCACAGTCACAAGGTCCAGGTGAGGCGCAGGTCGCAACAGGATTCACCAAGTCCAGGTGAGGCCCAGGTGGCCACCAGTCACCAGATCTAGATGGGGACCAGCTAAGGACCAGATTCACTAGGCCCAAGTGAAGCCCAAGGGGTGACCAGAGTCACCAGGTAAGGGTGAGGCCCCGAGGGGGAACCAGAGTAACCAGTTTAGTTTGAGGCCCAGAATGGGACCAGAGGTCCTTGGTCAAAGTGAGGCCCAGTTGTGTAATAGAGTATCCAGGTCCGAATGATGCCTGGGTGAGGACCAGAGTCACTAGGGCCATGCAGGCCCAGTTGGGGAACAGAATCACTAGGTCCTGGTGATGCATAGAATAAGACCACAATCACCAGTATCAGGTGTGCCCCTTGTGGGAACCAGTGCCACTCTATCCAGCTGAGTCCCAGGTCCCTGTGAGCCCCACGTCATGACCAGATTCATCAGGTCGAATTGAGGCATAGCTGGAGACAAGAGTCACCAGGTCTGGGTGCGGCCTAGGTGGGGCAAGATTTAGCAGTTCTGAGTTAGGTCAAAGTGTGTACGAGAGACACCAGGTCCAGGTGAGGCCAAATTGAGGACCAGAGTCACCAGATGCAGGTGAGGTCCATGTTGGAAAGAGAGTCACCAGGTCCAGGAGAGGTCCAGGTGGGGACCAGAGTCACCAGATCCAGGTGAAGCCCAGGTGGAGACCAGAGTCACTAGGTCCAGCTGAGGCCCAGGTGAGGATCAGAGTTATTAGATACACGTGAGTCCCCGGCGGGGATCAGAGCCAAAGGACCAAGTGAGGCCGGCTTGGGACCATGGTCAAGAAGTGTACTTGAGGCCCAGGTGTGGAACACAGTAATCAGGTCCAGTTGAGTCCCCAGTGGTGACAAGGGTCACCACGTCCAGTTGAGGCCCAATTGGGGACCAGGATCACCAGGTACAGTGTAGGCCTTTGAGAGAACCAGAGTCAACAGTTTGAGGTCAGGCGCAGGTGGCAACCAGGGTCAGCAGGTCCAAGTCAGGCCAAAGTGTGGTTCACAGTCACTAGGGCACAGTGAGACCCAGAGGGGGACCAGAGTCACCTTGTCCAGGTGAGGTCCAGTTGTGGATTACAGTCACCGGGTCCCAATTTTGCCCAGTTGAGGACCATGGTCAACAGGGCCAGGTGAGCCCCAGATGGGGACCAGAGTCCCCAAATCCAGGTGAAGCCCAGGTGGGGACCACAGTCACCAGATCCTGGGTAGTCTCAGGTGCAGAGCAAAATCAACAGGTCCAGGTGAGTTGCAGGTGGCAACCACACTCACCAGGTCCCCGTTAGGCCCTGGTGGGGACCAGAGTCACGAGGTACATGAGAAGCTAGAAACATTGCAGCCACCAGGTCCACATGATGTCCATGTGGGAAGGAGAATCACCAATTACAGGTGAGACCCAGGTGGGGATCCGAATCATCATGTCCAGGTGAGACCCAGGTGGGAGGCAGTGTCACCATGTCCAGGTGTGGCCCAGGTGAAGACCAGAGTTAATAGGTCCGGCTGGGTCACTGTTAGTGAACAGTGTAACCATATCCTGATGCTACTCAGGTGGGTAACAGAGACACCAGGCCCTGTTGAGGCCTAGGTGGGACCAGAGACAAGAGGTCTAGATAAGGTCCCGAAGGGAACCACAGTCTCCAGGTCAGGTGAGGCCATGCTTAAGATCAGAGTCACCAGTTACAGGTGAGGCCCAGGTGGAGCTAGAGTTACCTGTTAGAGAAGAGGCCAAAGTCAGGACCAGAGTTACCAGCATCAGGTCAGTCCCAGGGGGAATAGATTAACCATGTCCCGATGATGCCCAGGTAGAACCAGAGTCACCAGGTCCAGATGAGGCGCAGGTTGGGAGCATGTTCACTAGGTCCCCGTGAGGCCCAGTTGAGGACCAGAGTCACCAGGTCAAGTTGAGGCCTAGAGTGGTACCAGATTCACCTGGTCTAGGTGACATCCAGATGGGGACCAGAGTCCCCATGTCAGGCTGAGGCCCAGAGGGATCCAGAGTCATCATGTCCAGGTGAGGCTCAGGTGTGGAACAGAGTATACAGGTCATAATATTCCACAGGTGAGGACCAGAGTCACCAGATCTGGATGAGGCCCAGTTAGGATCAGAGTCACCAGTTCCAGGTGAGGCCAAGAAGGAGTCCACAGCAATCAGGTCCAGTTGGGGAACAAAATCACCAGGACTGGGTGAGGCCCAGATGGGGACCAGATTCACCAGGCCCAGGTGATTCCCAGGTGGTGACCAGAGTTAACAGTTCCGGGGAGGACCAGGTAAGGACCAGATTCACCAGGTCCAATTGATGCCACGTGGGGACCTGTGTCACCAGGTATGGGTGAGGCACAATTGGCAACCCTACTCACCAGGTCCAGGTGAGGCCAACCTGCAGGCCATGAAGAGGAACCGTGTCCCGATGATGCCCAGGTAGGGACTAGAGTTCTCAGGTCCAGGTGAGGCCAACCTGCAGGCCATGCAGTGGAACATGTCCCGATGATGCCCAGGTAGGAACCAGAGCTACCAGGTCCAGGAGAGGACAACCTGCAGGCCATGCAATGGAACCATGTCCCGATGATGCCCAGGTAGGGATCAGAGTCACCAGGTCCAAAAGAGGCCCAGATGGAGCATATTCACTAGGTGCAGGTGAGGCCCAGTTGAGGATCACAGTCACCAGATCTGGTCGAGTCCTAGAGGGGTAAAAGAATCACCTGGACCAGGTGGCATCCAGATGGGGACCAGAGTCACCAGGTCAGGGTGAGGCCGAGAGAGGTTCCAGAGTCATCATGTCCAGGTGAGGCTCAGGTGTGGTACAGAGTCACCAGGTACCAATGATGCCCAGGTGAGGACCAGAGTCACCAGATCTGCGTGACGTGCAGATACAATCAGATTCACCAGTTCCAGGTGAGGCCAAGAAGGAGTCCACAGCAATCAGGTCCAGGTGGGGAACAAAGGCACCAGGACTGGGTGAGGTCTAATGGGGACCAGATTCACCAGGTCCAGGTGAGGCCCAGGTGGTGACCAGAGTCCCCGGGTCTGGGAGAGGACCAGGTAAGGACCAGATTCACCAGGTCCATGAGGCCAACGTGGGGACCTGAGTCGCCAGGTATGGGAGAGGCCCAGGCGACAACCCCACTCACCAGGTCCAGGAGAGGCCAACCTGCAGGCCATTGCCCAGATCCAGGTGAGTCCCTAGTGGGGACCAGAGTCACCAGGTAAATGTGAGTCTACAAGAACACCACAGTCACCAGGTCCAGGTCTGGTTCATGTGGGAACGAGTGTCACCAGGTCCAGGTGAGACCAGGTGGGGACCACAGTCACCAGGTCCAGAGTGAGGCCTAGGTGGGGGGACCAGAGTCATCAGGACCAATTGAGGCCAAAGTGTGGAGCAAAGTTATCATGTCCACGTGAGGACCATGTGGGAACAGAGTAACCATGTCCCATTGATGCCACGTGGGAATAGAGTCAGACGGTCCAGATGAGGCCTAAGTGAGGAGTAGATTCACCAGTTCCTTTTGAGGCCCAGCTGAGGACCAGTGTACCCAGCTCTGGGTGAGTCCCAGAGGGGGACCAGAGTTACCCGGTTCTGGTGATATCCAGGTGGGGACCAGAGTCTTCACGTCAGGGTGGGGCTCAGAGTGGGACGAGAATCACTAGGTCCAGGTGAGGCCCCGAAGTGGAACTGAGAAAACAGGTGCCATGATGCCCATATGATGACCTGACTCAGCAGGTCCAGGTGAGGTCCCTGTGGGAACCAGTCACCTCGTCCAGGTGAGGCCCAGTTGGGACCACAGTCACCAGGGTCAGGTGAGACCCAGGTATATAAGAGAGTATCCAGGTCCCAATGATGCCCATGTAAGGACCACAGTCAACAGATCTAGGAGAGGCCCAAATATGCATCAGAGTCATTGAGTTCTAGGTGAGGCCAGATGGAGACCACAGGAACCAGGTCCAGGAGAGCCCCATATGGGAACCAGAGCCACTAGATCCAGGTGAGGTCCAGGTGGGACCACAGTCACAAGGTCCAGGTGAGTCGCAGGTGGAAACAGGATTCACGAAGTCCAGGTGAGGCCCACGTGGCGACCAGTCACCACATCCAGGGGCAGACAAGCTAAGGACAATATTCACCAGGACCAGTGAAGCCCAAGTGGTGACCAGGGTCACCAGGTAAGGGTGAGGCCCAGAGGGATAACCAGAGTAACCAGTTTAGTTTGAGGCCCAGAATGGGACATGAGGTCCCTGGTCAAATTGAGGCCCAGTTGTGGAATAGAGTATCCAGGTCCCAATGATGCCTGGGTGAGGACCAGAGTCACAAAGGCCATGCAGGCCCAGATGGGGAACAGAATCACTAGGTACTGGTGAGGCATAGAAGAAGACCACAGTCACCAGTATGGGGTGAGCCACTTGTGGGAACCAGAACCACTCTATCCAGCTGAGTCCCAGGTCCATGTGAGGCCCACGTGAGGATCACATTCAGCAGGTCGAATTGAGGCATAGCTGGTGAGAAGAGTCACCAGGTCTGGGTGCGGCCTAGATGGGGCAAGATTCAGCAGGTCTGAGTTAGGTCAAGGTGGGGAAGAGAGACACCAGGTCCAGGTGAGGCCAAACTGAGGACCAGAGTCACCAGATCCAGGTGAAGCCCAGGTAGGGACCAGAGTCACTAGGTCAAGGTGAGGCCCAGGTGAGGTCCAGAGTTACCAGGTACACGTGAGGCCCCGGTGGGATCAGAGGCAACAGGACAATGTGAGACCGGCTTGGGGACCATGGTCAACAGGTCTACTTAGGCCCAGGTGTGGAACACAGTAAGCAGGTCCAGGTGAGTCCCCGGTGGTGAGAAGAGTCACCACGTCCAGGTGAGGCCCAGGTGGGGACCAGGATCACCAGGTACAGGGGAGGCCCTTGAAAGAACCAGAGTCAACAGTTCGATGTCAGGCGCAGGTGTCAACCAGAGTCAGCAGGTCCAAGTCAGGCCAATGTGGGGTTCACAGTCACTAGGGCACGGTGAGACCCAGTGGGGGACCAGAGTCACCTGGTCCATGTGAGGTCCAGTTGTGGAACGCAGTCACCGGGTCCCAATTTTACCCAGTTTAGACCATGGTAAACAGGGTCAGGTGAGGCCCAGATGGAGACCGGAGTCCCCAAAGGAGGTGAAGCCCCGGTGGGGAACACAGTCACCAGATCCAGGGCAGTCTCAGGTGCAGACCAAAATCACCAGGTACAGGTGAGGTGTAGGTGGCAACCACACTCACCAGGTCCCGGTGAGGCCATGGCAGGGACCAGAGTCACGAGGTACATGAGAAGCTAAAAACACTGCAGCCACCAGGTCCACATGGTGTCCATGTGGGAACGAGAATCACCAGTTACAGGGGAGTACCATTTGTGGATCCGACTCACCATGTCCAGGTGAGACCCAGGTGGGAACCAGTGTCAACATGTCCAGCTGTGGCCCAGGTGAGGACCAGAGTTAATAGGTCCGGATGGGTCACTGTTAGTGAACAGTGTAACCGTATCCTGATGCTTCCCAGGTGGGTACCAGAGACACCAGGTCCTGGTGAGGCCCAGGTGGGACCAGAGACATGAGGTCCAGGTGATATCCCACGGGAACCACAGTCACCAGGTCAGGTGAGGCCATGCTTAGAATCAGAATCACCAGTTACCGGTGAACCCAAGGTGGACCCAGAGTCACCTGGTACAGAAGAGGCCAAATCAGGACCAGAGTTACCAGGATCAGGTCAGTCACAGTGGGGAATACAATAACCATGTCCCGATGATGCCCAGGTAGAACCAGAGTCACCAGGTCCAGATGAGGCACAGTTGGATAGCATATCCACTAGGTCCCCGTGAGGCCCAGTTGAGGACCAGAGTCACCAGGTCTAGTTGAGGCCTAGAGGGGTACCATATTCACCTGGTCTAGGTGACATCCAGATGGGGACCAGAGTCACCACGTCAGCGTGAGGCCCAGAGGGGTCCAGAGTCATCATGTCCAGGTGAGGCTCAAGTGTGGAACAGAGTCACCAGGTATCAAAGATGCCCAGGTGAGGACCAGAGTCACCAGGTCTGGGTGACGTGAAGATAGGATCAGAGTCACCAGTTCCAGGTGAGGCCAAGAAATAGTCCACAGCAATCAGGTCCAGGTGGGGAACAAAGTCCCAAGGACAGGGTGAGGCCCAGATGGGGACCAGATTCACCAGGTCCAGGTGATTCCCAGGTGGTGACCAGAGTTACGAGTTCCGAGTTAGGACCAGGTAAGGACCAGATTCACCAGGTCCAAGGGAGGCCCACGTGGGGACCTGTGTCACCAGGCATGGGTGAGGCCCAGGAGACAACCCCTCTCACCAGGTCCAGGTGAGGCCAACCTGCAGGCCATGGAGAGGAACCATGTCCTGATGATGCCCAGGTAGGGACTAGAGTTCTCAGGTCCAGGTGAGGCCTACCTGCAGGCCATGCAGTGGAACATGTCCCGATGATGCCCAGGTAGGAACCAGATTTACCAGGTCTAGGTGAGGCTAACCTGCAGGACAAGCAATGGAACCATGTCCCGATAATGCCCAGGTAGGGATCAGAGTCACCAGGTCCAAATGAGGGCCAGATGGAGCATATTCACTAGGTGTATGTGAGGCCCAGTTGAGGATCACAGTCACCAGATATGGTTGAGGCCTAGAGGGGTACCAGAATCAACTGGACCAGGTGACATCCAAATGGGGACCAGAGTCACCAGGTCAGGGTGAGGCCTAGAGTGGTTCCAGAGTCATCATGTACAGGTGAGGCTCAGGTGTGGAACAGAGTCACCAGGTACCAATGATGCCCAGGTGAGGACCAGAGTCACAAGATCTGGGTGACGCGCAGATGGGATCACTGTCACCAGTTCCAGGTGAGGCCAAGAAAGAGTCCACAGCAATCAGGTCCAGGTGGGGAACGAAGTCACCAGGACTGGGTGAGTCCCAGGGGGGGACCAGATTCACCAGGTCCAGGTGAGGCCCAGGTGGTGACCAGAGTCCCCGGTTCTGGGAGAGGACCAGGTAAGGACCAGATTCACCAGGTCCAAGAGGCCCACGTGGGGACCTGGTTCATCAGGTATGGGTGAGTCCCAGGTGTCAACCACACTCACCAGGTCCAGGTGAGGCCAGCCTGTAGGCCTTGCAGAGGAACCGTGTCAAGATGATGCCCAGGTAGGGACCAGAGTTACCAGGTCCAGGTGAGGCCAACCTGCAGGCCATGCAGTGGAAACATGTCCCGATGGTGCCCCGGTAGGGCCCAGAGTAACCAGGTCCTGGTGAGTCGAACCTGCAGGCCATGCAGTGGAACCATGTCCCGATGATGCCCAGGTAGGGAACAGAATTACCAGGTCCAGGTGATGCCAACCTGCAGTTCATGCAGTGGAACCATGTCCCGATGATGCCCAGGTGAGGAACAGAGTCACCAGGACTAGGGGGTGCGCAGATAAGATCAGAGTCACCATTTCCAGGTGAGGCCAAGAAAGAGTCCACAGCAATCCGGTCCAGGTGGGGAACAAAGTCACCAGGACTGGGTGAGTCCCAGATGGGGACCAGATACACCAGGTCCAGGTTAGGCCCAGTTGGGGACCAGAGTCCCCGGGTCTGGGAGAGGACCAGATAAGGACCAGATTCACCAGGTCCAAGATGCCCACGTGGGACCTGAGTCACCAGGTATGGGTGAGGCCCAGGTGGCAACCCCACTCCCCAGGTCCAGGTGAGGCCCACCTGCAGGCCAGAGTCACCAGATCCATGTGAGGACCAAGTGGGGACCGGAGTCACCAGGTAAATATGAGTCTACAAGAACACCACAGTCACCAGTGCCAGGTGTGGTACATGTGGGAACCAGAGTCACCAGTCCAGATGAGACCAAGCTGGGGACCAGAGTCACCATGTCCAGATTGAGGCCTAGGTGGGGGGACCAGAGTCATCAGGACCAGTTGACTCCAAAGTGTGGAGCAAAGTTATCATGTCCAGGTGAGGCCCAGGTGGGGAACAGAGTAACCATGTCCCAATGATGCCAGGTGGGAAAAGAGTCACAAGGTCTAGACGAGGCCAAAGTGAGGAGTAGATTCACCAGGTCCTTTTGAGGACCAGTTGAGGACCACTGTCCCCAGCTCCGGGTGAGTCCCAGAGGGGGACCAGAGTCACCCGGTTCTGGTGATATATAGGTGAGGACCAGAGTCACCACGTCACGGTGAGGCCCAGAGGGGGACGAGAATCACTAGGACTAGGTGAAGCCCCGATGTGGAACTGAGAAACTAGGTGAATGATGCCCATATGAGGACCTGAGTCACCAGGTCCAGGTGAGGTCCCTGTGGGAACCAGTCACCACGTCCAGGTGAGGCCCAGGTGGGACCACCGTCACCAGGTCCAGGTGAGGCCCAGGTATATAAGAGAGTATCATGGTCACAATGATGCCCAGGTAAGGACCAGGGTCAACAGGTCCAGATGAGGCGCAGGTGGAAACATATTCACTAGCTTCCGGTGATGCCCAGTTGAGGACCAGAGTCACCAGGTCTAGTTGAGGCCTAGAGGGGTTCCAGATTCACCTGGTCTAGGTGACATCCAGATCGGGACCAGAGTCACCATGTCAGGGTGAGGCCCAGAGGGGATCCAGAGTCATTATGTGCAGGTGAGGCTCAGTCGTGGAACAGAGTATCCAGGTCATAATGGTCCACAGGTGAAAACCAGAGTCAACAGATCGGGGTGAGGCCCAGTTAGGAACAGAGTCAGCAGTTCCAGGTGAGGCCAAAGAGTCCACAGCAATCAGGTCCAGGTGGGGAACAAAGAAACCAGGACCTGGTGAGGCACAGATGGGGACCAGATTCACCAGGTCCAGGTGAGACCCAGGTGGTGACCAGGGTTACCAGTTCCGGGTGAGGATAAGGTAAGGACCAGATTCACCAGGTCCAATTTAGGCCCACGTGGGGACCTATGTCACCAGGTATGGGTGAGGCCCAGGTGGCAACCCTACTCACCAGGTCCAGGTGAGGCCAACCTGCAGGCCATGCAAAGGAACATGTCCCGATGATGCCCAGGTAGGGACCAGATTTACCAGGTCCAGGTGAGGCCTACCTGCAGGCCATACAGTGGAACCATGTCCTGATGATGCCCAGGTAGGGACCAGAGTCACCAGATCCAAATGAGGCCCACATGGAGCATATTCACTAGGTCCAGGTGAGGCCCAGTTGAGGACCAGAGTCACCAGATCTGGTTGAGGCGTAGAAGGGTACCAGAATCACCTGGTCCAGGTGACATCCAGATGGGGGCCAGAGTCACCAGGTGAGGGTGAGGCCCAGAGAGGTTCCAGAGTCATCATGTCCCGGTGAGGCTCAGGTGTGGAACAGAGTCACCAGGTACCAATGATGCCCAGGTGAGGACCAGAGTCACGAGGTCTGGGTGACGCGCAGATAAGATCAGAGTGAAGAGTTCCAAGTGAGGCCAAGAAAGAGTCCAGAGCAATCAGGTCCAGGTGGGGAACAAAGTCACCAGGACTGGGTGAGACCCAGATGGGGACCAGATTCACCAGGTCCAGGTGAGGCCCAGGTATATAAGAGAGTATCCAGGTCACAATGATGCCAAGGTAAGGACCAGAGTCAACAGGTCCAGGAGAGGCCCAAATATGGATGACAGTCATTGTGTTCCAGGTGAGGCCAGATGGAGACCACAGGAACCAGGTCCAGGAGAGCCCCATATGGGAATCAGAGCCACCAAATCCAGGTGAGGTCCAGGTGGGACCACAGTCACAAGGTCCATTAGAGGCGCAGGTGGCAACAGGATTCACCAAGACCAGGTGAGGCCCAGGTGGCGACCAGTCACCACATCCAGGTGCGGACCAGCTAAGGACCAGATTCACCATGCCCAAGTGAAGCCCAAGGGGTGACCAGAGTCACCAGGTAAGGGTGAGTCCCAGAGGGGGAACCAGAGTAACCAGTTTAGTTTGAGGCCCAGAATGGGACCAGAGGTCCCTGGTCAAAGTGAGGCCCAGGTGTGGAATAGAGTATCTAGGTCCCAATGATGCCTGGGTGAGGACCAGTGTCACTAGGGCCATGGAGGCCCAGATGGGGAACAGAATCACTAGGTCCTGGTGAGGCATAGAATAAGACAACAGTCACCAGTATCAGGTGAGCCCCTTGTGGGAACCAGAACCACTGTATCCAGCTGAGTCCCAGGTCCATGTGAGGCCCACGTGAGGACCAGATTCATCAGGTCGAATTGAGGCATAGATCGGGACAAGAGTCACCAGGTCTGGGTGGGGCCAGGTGGGCAAGATGCAGCAGTTCTGAGTTAGGTCAAAGGGGGGACGAGAGACACGATGTCCAGGTGAGGCCAAACTGAGTACCCGAGTCACCAGATCCAGGTGAGGTCCATATTGGAAAGAGAGTCACCAGGTCCAGGAGAATCCCCGGTGGTGACAAGAGTCACCACGTCATGTGAGGCCCAGGTGGGGACCAGGATCACCAGGTACAGGAGAGGCCCTTGAAAGAACAAGAGTCAACAGTTCGAGGTCAGGCGCAGGTGGCAACCAGGGTCAGAAGTTCCAAGTCAGGGCAAAGTGGGGTCACAGTCACTAGGGAACGGTGAGACACAGAGGGGGACCAGAGTCACGTGGTCCAGGTGAGGTCCACTTGTGGAACACAGTCACCGGGTCCCAATTTTGCTCAGTCGAGGACCATGGTCAACAGGGCCAGGTGAGACCCAGATGGGGACCGGAGTCCCCAAATCCAGGTGAAGCCTAGGTGGGGACCACAGTCACCAGATCCAGGGTAGTCTCGGGTACAGACCAGAATCACCTGGTCCAGGTGAGGTGCAGGTGGCAACCACACTCACTAGGTCCCGGGGAGGCCCTGGTTGGGACGAGCGTCACGAGTTACATGAGAAGCTAGAAACACTACAGCCACCAGGTCCACATGATGTCCATGTGGAAAGGAGAATCAGCAGTTACAGGTGAGGACCAGGTGGGGATCCGACTCACCATGTCCAGGTGAGACCCAGGTGGGAACCAGTGTCACCATGTCCAGATGTGGCCCAGGTGAAGACTAGAGTTAATAGGTCCGGCTGGGTCACTCTTATTGAACAGTGTAACCATATCCTGATGCTACTCAGGTGGGTACCAGAGAAACCAGGTCCTGGTGAGGCCAAACTGAGGACCAGAGTCACCAGATCCAGGTGAGGTCCATGTTGGAAAGAGAGTCACCAGGTCCAGGAGAGGTCCAGGTGGGGACCAAAGTCACCAGATCCTGATGAGGCCAGATGGAGCATATTCACTAGGTCCAGGTGAGGCCCAGTTGAGGACCAGAGTCACCAGATCTGGTTGAGGCCGAGAGGGGTACCAGAATCACCTGGTCCAGGTGACATCCAGATGGGGACCAGAGTCAGCAGGTCATGGTGAGGCCCAGAGAGGTTCCAGAGTAGTCATGTTCGGGTGAGGCTCAGGTGTGGAACAGAGTCACCAGGTACCAATGATGCCCAGGTTAGGACCAGAGTCACCAGGTCTGGGTGACGCGCAGATAGGATCAGAGTCACCAGTTCCAGGTGATTCCAAGAAGGAGTCCACAGCAATGAGGTCCAGGTGGGGAACAAAGTAACCAGGACTGGGCGAGGCCCAGATGGGGACCGGATTCACCAGGTCCAGGTGAGGCCCAGGTGGTGACCAGAGTCCCCGGGTCTGTGAGAGAACCAGGTAAGGACCAGATTCACCAGGTCCAAGAGGCCCACGCGGGGACCTGAGTCACCAGGTATGGCTGAGGCCCAGGTGGCAACCTCACTCACCAGGTCCAGGTGAGGCCAACAGCAGGCCAGAGTCACCAGTTCCAGGTGAGGCCCAGTTAGGATCAGAGTCACCAGTTCCAGGTGAGGCCAAGAAGGTGTCCACAGCAATCAGGTCCAGGTGGGGAAGAAAGTCAACAGGAATGGGAGAGTCCCAAATGGGGACCAGATTCACCAGATCCAGGTGATCCCCAGGTGTTGATCAGAGTTACAAATTCCGGGTGAGGACCCGGTAAGTACCAGATTCACGAGGTCCAAATGAGGCCCAGGTGGGGTCTATGTCACCAGGTATGGGTGAGGCACAGGTCTCAACCCCACTCACCAGGTCTGGGTGACGCCAACCTGCAGGCCAGGGTCACAAGATCCAGGTGAGGCCCTAGTGGGGACCGGAGTCACCAGGTATATGTGAGTCCACAAGCATACCACAGTCACCAGGTCCAGGTGTGGTTTATGTGGGAACGAGAGTCACCAGGTCCAGGTGAGAACCATGTGGGGACCACAGTCACCAGGTCCACATTGAGGCCTAGGTGGGGGAACCAGAGTCATCAGGACAAGTTGAGGTAAAGTGAGGGGCAAAATCTCATATCCAGGTGAGTCCCAGGTGGGGAACAGAGAAACCAGTTCCCATTGATGCCAGGTGGGAAAAGAGTCACAAGGTCCAGACGAGGCCTAATTGAGGAGTAGATTCACCGGGTCCTGTTGAAGCCCAGTTGAGGACCAGTGTCCCCAGCTCCGGTTGAGTCCCAGAGGGGGACCAGAGTCACCCGGTCCTGGTGATATGCAGGTGCTGACCAGAGTCACCACGTCAGGGTGAGGCCCTAAGTGGATGAGAATCACTAGGTCCAGGTGAGGCCCCGATGTGGAACTGAGAAACCAGGTCCCATGATGCCCATATGAGGACCTGAGTCACCAGGTCCAGGTGAGGTCCCTGTGGGAACCAGTCACCTCGTGCAGGTGAGACCCAGGTGGGACCAGAGTCACCAGGTCCAGTGAGGCCCAGGTATATAAGAGAGTATCCAGGTCCCAATGATGCCCAGGGAAGGACCAGAGTCAACAGGTCAGGAGAAGCCCAAATATGGATCAGAGTCATTGTGTTCCAGGTGAGGCAAGATGGAGACCCCAGGAACCAGGTCCAGGAGAGCCCCATATGGAACCAGAGCCACCAGATCCAGGTGAAGTCCAGGTGGGACCACAGTCACAAGGTCCAAGTGAGGCGCAGGTGGCAACATAATTCTCCAAGTCCAGGTGAGGCCCAGGTGGCGACCAGTCACCAGATCCAGGTGAGAACCAGCTAAGGACCAGATTCACCAGGCACAAGTGAAGCTCAAGGGGTGACCAGAGTCACCAGGTAAGAGTGAGGCCCAGACGGGGAACCAGAGTAACCAGTTAAGTTTGAGGCCCAGAATGGTACCAGAGTTCCATGGTCAGAGTTAGACCCAGGTGTGGAATAGAGTATCCGGGTCCCAATGATGCCTGGTTGAGGACCAGAGTCACTAAGCCATGCAGGCCCAGATGGGGAACAGAATCACTAAGTCCTCGTGAGGCATAGAATAAGACCACAGTCAACAGTATCAGGTGAGCCCCTTGTGGGAACCAGAGACACTCTATCCAGCTGAGTCCCAGGTCCTTGTGAGGCCCACTTGAGGACTAGATTCATCAGGTCGAATTGAGGCATAGCTGGGGACAAGAGTCACCAGGTCTGGGTGCGGCCTAGGTGGGGCAAGATTCAGCAGTTCTGAGTTAGGTCAAAGTGGGGACGAGAGACACCAGGTCCAGGTGAGGCCAAACTGAGGACCAGAGTCACCAGATCCAGGTGAAGTCCATGCTGGAAAGAGAGTCAACAGGTCCAGGAGAGGTCCAGGTGGGGACCAGAGTCACCAGATCCAGGTGAAGTCCAGGTGAGGACCAGAGTCACCAGATCCAGGTGAAGGCCACTTGGGGACCAGTGTCACTAGGTCCAGATGAGTCCAGGTGAGGACCAGATTTACCAGGTACACCTAGGCCCCGGTGGGGATCAGGGGCAACAAGTCCATGTGAGGCCGGCTTGGGAACCAGGGACAACAGGTTGACTTCGGGCCCAGGTGTGGAACACAGTAAGCAGGTCCAGGTGAGTCCCCGGTGGTGACAAGTGTCACCACATCCAGGTGAGGCCCAGGTGGGGACCAGGATCACCAGGTACAGGGGAGGCCCTTGAAAGAACCAGAGTCAACAGTTCGAGGACAGGCGCAGGTGGCAACCAGGGTCAGCAGGTCCAAGTCAGGCCAAAGTGGGGTTCACAGTCACGAGGGCACGGTGAGACCCAGAGGGGGACCAGAGTCACCTGGTCCAGGTGAGGTCCAGTTGTGAAACACAATCACCGGGTTCCAATTTTCCCAGTTGAGTACCATGGTCAACAGGGCCTGGTGGGGCCCAGATGGGGACTCGAGGCCCAAATACAAATGAAGACAAGAACGGGACCACAGTCACTAGATCCATGGTAGTCTCAGATGCAGAAAAGAATCACCAGGTCAAGGTGACGTGCAGGTGGCAACCACACTCACCAGGTCCCGGTGAGGCCCTGGTGGGGACCAGAGTCACGAGGTACATGAGAAGCTAGAAACACTGCAGCCACCAGGTCCACATGATGTCCATGTGGGAACGAGAAATACCAGTTACAGTTGAGGACCAGGTGGGGATCCGAATCACCATGTCCAGGTGAGACCCAGGTGGGAACCAGTGTCACCATGTCCAGGTGTGGCCCAGGTGAAGACCAGAGTTAATAGGTCCGGCTGGGTCACTGTTAGTGAACAGTGTAACCATATCCTGATGCTACCCAGGTGGGTACCAGAGACACTAGGTCCTGGTGAGGCCCAGGTGGGACCAGAGACATGAGGTCCAGGTGAGGTCCCGAAGCGAACCACAGTCACCAGGTCAGGTGAGGCCATGCTTAGGATCAGAGTCACCAGTTACAGGTGCGGCCCAGGTGGAGCCAGAGTTACCTGGTAGAGAAATGGCCACAGTCAGGACCAGAGTTACCAGCATCAGGTCAGTCCCAGTGGGGAATAGATTAAGCATGTCCCGATGATGCCCAGGTAGAACCAGAGTCACAAGGTCAAGATGAGGCGCAGGTGGGGAGCATGTTCACTAGGTCCCGGTGAGGCCCAGTTGAGGACCAGAGTCACCAGGTCAAGTTGAGGCCTAGAGTGGTACCAGATTCATCTGGTCTAGGTGACATCGAGATGGGGACCAGAGTCACCATGTCAGGCTGAGGCCCAGAGGGGATCCAGAGTCATCATGTCCAGGTGAGTCTCAGGTGTGGAACAGAGTATCCAGGTCATAATGGTCCACAGGTGAGGACCAGAGTCACCAGATCTGGATGAGGCCCAGTTAGGATCAGAGTCACCAGTTCCAGGTGAGGTCAAGAAGGAGTCCAAAGCAATCAGGTCCAGGGGGGGAACAAAGTCACCAGGAGAGGGTGAGGCCCAGATGGGGAACAGATTCACCAGGTCCAGGTGAGGCCCAGGTGGTGACCAGAGTCCCCGGGTCTAGGAGAGGTCCAGGTAAGGACCAGATTCACCAGGTCCAAGAGGCCCACGTGGGGACATGGTTCAACAGGTATGGGTGAGGCCGAGGTGGCAACCACACTCACCAGGTCCAGGTGAGGCCAGCCTGCAGGCCTTGCAGAGGAACCGTGTCCCGATGATGCCCAGGTAGGGACCAGAGTTACCAGGTCGAGGTGAGGCCAACCTGCAGGACATGTAGTGGAACCATGTCCCGATGATGCCCAGGTAGGGCCCAGAGTCACCAGGTCCTGGTGAGTCCAAACTGCATGCCATGCAGTGGAACCATATCCCTATGATGCCCAGGTAGAGAACAGAATTACCAGGTACAGGTGAGGGCAACCTGCAGTTCATGCAGTGGAACCATGTCCCGATGATGCCCAGGTGAGAAACAGTCACCAGGTCTGGGGGACGCGAAGAAAAGATCAGATTCACCATTTCCAGGTGAGGCCGAGAAAGAGTCCACAGCAATCAGGTCCAGGTAGGGAACAAAGTCACCAGGACTGGGTGAGTCCCAGATGGGGACCGGATTCACCAGGTCCAGGTGAGGCCCAGTTGGGGACCAGAGTCCCCGGGTCTGGGAGAGGACCAGGTAAGGACCAGATTCACCAGGTCCAAGAGGCCCACGTGGGTACGTGGGTCACCAGGTATGGGTGAGGCCCAGGAGGCAACCCCACTCACCAATCCAGGTGAGGCCAACCTGCAGGCCAGAGTCACCAGATCATGTGAGGACCTAGTGGGGACTGGAGTCTCCAGGTAAATATGAGTCTACAAGAACACCACAGTCACCAGTGCCAGTGTCGTTCATGTGGGAACCAGAGTTACCAGTCCAGGTGAGACCCAGCTGGGGACCACAGTCACCAGGTCCAGGTTGAGGCCTAGGTGGGGGGACCAGAGTCATCAGGACCAGTTAAGGCCAAAGTGTGGAGCAAAGTGATCATGTCCAGGTGAGTCCCAGTTGGGGAACAGAGTAACCATGTCCCATTGATGCCAGGTGAGAAAAGAGTCACAAGGTCCAGACGAGGCCTAAGTGAGGAGTAGATTCACCAGGTCCTTTTGAGGACCAGTTGAGGACCACTGTCCCCAGCTCTGGGTGAGTCCCAGAGGGGGACAAGAGTCACCCGGTTCTGGTGATATATAGGTGGGGACCAGAGTGACCACGTCACGGTGAGGCCCAGAGCGGGACGAGAATCACTAGGACCAGGTGAAGCCCCGATGTGGAACTGAGAAACCAGGTGAATGATGCCCATATGAGGACCTGAGTCACCAGGTCCAGGTGATGTCCCTGTGGGAACCAGTCACCTCGTCCAGGTGAGGCCCAGGTGGGACCACAGTCACCAGGTCCAGGTGAGGTCCAGGTATATAAGAGAGTATCATGGTCCCAATGATACCCAGGTAAGGACCAGAGTCAACAGGTCCAGATGAGGCGCAGGTGGGAAGCATATTCACTAGGTTCCGGTGAGGCCCAGTTGAGGACCAGAGTCACCAGGTCTAGTTGAGGCCTAGAGGGGTTCCAGATTCACCTGGTCTATGTGACATCCAAATGGGGACCAGAGTCACCATGTCAGGGTGAGGCCAAGAGGGGATCCAGAGTCATCATGTGCAGGTGAGGCTCAGGCGTGGAACAGAGTATCAAGGTCATAATGGTCCACAGGTGAAGACCACAGTCACCAGATCTGGCTGAGGCCCAGTTAGGATCAGAGTCACCATTTCCAGGTGAGGCCAAGAAGGAGTCCACAGCAATCAGGTCCAGGTGGGGAACAAAGACACCAGGACTTGGTGAGGCACAAATGGGGACCAGATTCACCAGGTCCAGCTGAGGCCCAGGTGGTGACCAGGGTTACCAGTTCCGGGTGAGGATAAGGTAAGGACCAGATTCACAAGGTCCAATCTAGGCCCACGTTGGGACCTTTGTCACCAGGTAAGGGTGAGGCCCAGGTGGCAACCACACTCACCAGGTCCAGGTGAGGCCAACCTGCAGGCCATGTAGAGGAACCATGTCCCGATGATGCCCTGGTAGGGACCAGAGTTACCAGGTCCAGGTGAGGCCAACCTGAAGGCCATGCAGTGGAACCATGTCCCGATGATCCTCAGGTAGGGACCAGAGTCACCGGGAGCAAATGAGGCCCAGATGGAGCATATTCACTAGGTCCAGGTGAGGCCCAGTTGAGGACCAGAGTCACGAGATCTGGTTGAGGCCTAGAGGGGTACCAGAATCACCTGGTCCAGGTGACATCCAAATGGGTCCAGAGTCACCAGGTCAGGGTGAGGCCCAGAGGGGTTCCAGAGTCATCATGTCCAGGTGAGGCTCAGGTGTGGAACAGAGTCACCAACTACCAAAGATGCCCAGGTGAGGACCAGAGTCACCAGATCTGGGTGACGTGCAGATAGGATCAGAGCCACCAGTTCCAGGTAAGGCCAAGAAAGAGTCCACAGCAATCAGGTCCAGGTGTGGAACAAAGTCACCAGGACTGGGTGAGGCCCAGATGGGGAGCAGATTCACTCACCAGGTCCAGGTGAGGCCCAGGTGGTGACCGGAGTCCCCGGGTCTAGTAGAGGACCAGGTAAGGACCAGATTCACCAGGTCCAAGAGGCACACGTGGGGACCTGAGTCACCAGGTATGGGTGTGTCCCAGGTGGCAACCCCACTCACCAGGTCCAGGTGAGGCCAACATGCAGGCCAGAGTCACCAGATCCACGTGAGGCCCTAGTGGGAACCAGAGTCACTAGGTAAATGTGAGTCTACAAGAACACCACAGTCACCAGGTCCAGGTGTGGTTCATGTGGGAACAAGAGTCACCAGGTCCAGGAGAGACCCAGGTGGGGACCACAGTCACCAGGTCCAGATTGAGGCCTAGGTGGGGGGAACAGATTCATCAGGACCAGTTGAGGCAAAAGTGTGGAGCAAAGTTATCATATCCAGGTGAGGCCCAGTTGGGGAACAGAGTAACCATGTCGCGTTGATGTCAGGTGGGAAAAGAGTCACAGGTCCAGACGAGGTCTAAGTGAGGAGTAGATTCACCAGGTCCTGTTGAGGCCCAGTTGAGGACCAGTGTCCCCAGCTCTGGGTGAGTCCCAGAGGGAAACGAGAGTCACCCGGTTCTGGTGATATCCAGGTGGGGACCAGAGTCACCACGTCACGGTGAGGCCCAGAGAGGGACGAGAATCACCAGGTCCAGGTGAGGCCAACCTGCAGGCCATGAAGAGGAACCGTGTCCCGATGATGCCAAGGTAGGGACCAGTGTCACCAGGTCCAGAATCGGCGCAGGTGGCAGCATATTCACTAGGTCCCTGTGAGGCCCAGTTGCCGACCAGATTCACCAGGTCTACTTGAGGCCTAGAGGGGTACCAGATTCACCTGGTCTAGGTGACATCGTGATGGGGACCAGAGTCACCATGTCAGCCTCACCTGGACATGATGACTCTGGGCCAGGTCCTGGTAGGCCCAGGTGGGACCAGAGACATGAGATCCAGGTGAGGTCCCGATGGGAACCACAGTCACCAGGTCAGGTGAGGCCATGCTTAAGATCAGAGTCACCAGTTACAGGTAAGGCCCAGGTGGAGCCAGAGTCACCTGGTAGAGAAGAGGCCAAAGTCAGGACCAGAGTTACCAGGATCATGTCTGTCCCAGTGGGAAATAGAATAACCATGTCTCGATGATGCCCAGGTAGAACCAGAGTCACCAGGTCCAGATGAGGCGCAGGTTGGGAGCATGTTCACTAGGTCCCCGTGAGGCCCAGTTCAGGACCAGAGTCACCAGGTCAAGTTGAGGCCTAGAGGGATACCAGATTCACCTAATCTAGGTGACATCCGGATGGGGACCAGAGTCATCATGTCAGGGTGAGGCCCAGAGGGGACCAGAGTCATCATGTCCAGGTGAGGCTCAGGAGTGGAACAGAGTATCAAGGTCATAGTGGTCCATAGGTGAGGACCAGAATCACCAGATCTGGGTGAGGCCCAGTTAGGATCAGAGTCAACGGTTCCAGGTGAGGCCAAGAAGGAGTCCACAGCAATCAGTTCCAGGTGGGGTGAAAAAGTCAACAGGACTGGATGAGGACCAGATGGGGACCAGATTAACCAGGTTCATGTGATTCCCAGGTGGTGACCCGAGTTAGGATTTCCGGGTGAGGACCAGTTAAGGACCAGATTCAGCAGGCCCAAGTGAGGCCCACGTGGGGACCTGTGTCACCAGGCATGTGTGAGGCCAAGGTGACAACGCCACTCACCAGGTCCAGGTGAGGCCCACCTGCAGGCCATGCAGAGGTACCATGTCCCGATGATGCCCAGGTAGGGACTAGAATTACCAGGTCCATGTGAGTTCAAACTGCAGGCCATGTGTGGAACAATGTCCCGATGACGCCCAGGTAGAGACCAGAGTTACAAGGTCCAAGTGAGGCCAACCTGCAGGCCATGCAGTGGAACCAAGTCCTGATGATGCCCAGGTAGTGACCAGAGTCACCAGGTCCAAATGAGGCCCAGATGGAGCATATTCAATAGGTCCAGGTGAGGCCCAGTTGAGGACCAGAGTCACCAGATCTGGTTGAGGCCGAGAGGGGTACCAGAAGCACCTGGTCCAGGTGACATCGAGATGGAGACCAGAGTCACCAGGTCAGGGTTAGGCCCAGAGTGGTTCGAGAGTCCAGAGCCTCATGTCCAGGTGAGGCTAGGTGTGGAACAGAGTCACCAGGTACCAATGATGCCCAGGTGAGGACCAGAGTCACCAGGTCTGGGTGACACGCAGATAGGATCAGAGTCACCAGGTCCAGGTGAGGCCATGAAAGAGTCCACAGCAATCAGGTCAAGGTGGAGAACAAAGTCACCAGGACTGAGTGAGGCCCAGATGGGGACCGGATTCACAAGGTCCAGGTGAGGCCCAGGTGGTGACCAGAGTCCCCGGGTCTGGGAGAGGACAAGGTAAGGACCAGATTCACCAGGTCCAAGAGGCCCACGTGGAGACCTGAGTCACCAGGTATGGGTGAGGCCCAAGTGGCATCCCCACTAACCAGGTCCATGTGAGGCCAACCTGCAGGCCAAGTCACCCGATTAACGTGAGGCCCTAGTGGGGACTGGAGTCAACAGTTAAAAGTGATTCTACAAGAGCAACACAGTCTCCAGGACCTGGTGTGGTTCATGTGGGAACGAGAGTCACCAGGTCCTGGTGAGACCCAGGTGGGGACCACAGTCACCAGGTCCACATTGAGGCCTAGGTCGGGGGACCAGAGTCATAAGGAGCAGTTGAGGCCAAAGTGTGGAGCAAAGTTATCATGTCCATGTGAGGCCCAGGTGGGGAAGAGTAACCATGTCCCATTGATGCCAGGTGGGAAAAGAGTCACAAGGTCCAGACGAGGCCTTAGTGAGGAGTAGATTCACCAGGACCTGTTCAGGCCCAGTTGAGGACCAGTGTCCCCAGCTCCGGGTGAGTCCCATAAGGGGACCAGTGTCACCCGGTTCTGGTGCTATCCAGGTGGGGACCAGAGTCACCACGTCACGGTGAGGCACAGAGGTAACGAGAATCACTAGGTCCAGGTGAGGCCCCGATGTGGAACAGAGAACCCAGGTCCCATGATGCCCATATGAGGACCTGAGTCACCAGGTCCAGGTGAGGTCCCTGTGGTAACCAGTCACCTCGACCAGGTGAGGCCCAGGTGGGACCACAGTCACCAGATCCAGATGAGGCCCAGGTATATAAGAGGGTGTCCAGGTCCCAATGATCCCCAGGTAAGGACCAGAGTCAACAGGTCCAGGAGAGGCCCAAATATCGTTCACAGTCATTGTGTTCCAGGTGAAGCCAGATGGAGACCACAAGAACCAGGTCCAGGAGAGCCCCATAAGGGAACCAGAGCCACCAGATCCAGGTGATGTCAGGGTGGGACCACAGTCACAACGTCCAGGGGAGGCGCAGGTGGCAACAGGATTCACCAAGTCCAGGTGAGGCCCAGGTGGCGACCGGTCACCAGATCCAGGTGCGGAACACCTAAGGACCAGATTCACCAGGCCCAAGTGAAGCCCAATGGGTGTCCAGTGTCACCAGGTAGGGGTGAGGCCCAGAGGGGGAACCAGAGTAACCAGTTCAGTTTGAGGCCCAGAATTGGACCCTAGGTCCCTGGTGAAAGTGAGGCCCAGGTGTGGAATAGAGTATCCAGATCCCAATGATGCCTGGGTGAGGAGCAGAGTCACTAGGGCCATGCAGGCCCAGATGGGGAACAGAATCACTAGGTCCTGGTGAGACATACAATAAGACCACAGTCAGCAGTATCAGGTGAGCCCCTTGTGGGATCCAGAGCCACTCAATCCAGCTGAGTCCCAGGTCCATGTGAGGCCCACGTGAGCACCAGATTCATCAGGTCGAATTGAGGCATAGCTGGGGACAAGAGTCACCAGGTCTGGGTGCGGCCTAGGTGGGGCAAGATTCAGCAGTTCTGAGTTAGGTCCAAGTGGGGACGAGAAACATAGGTCCAGTTGAGTTCAAACTGAGGACCAGAGTCACCAGAATCAGGAGAGGTCCAGGTTGGAAAGAGAGTCAGCAGGTCCAGGAGAGGTCCAGGTGGGGAGCAGAGTCACCAGATCGAGGTGAAGCCCAGGTGGGGACCAGAGTCACTAGGTCCAGATGAGGCCCAGGTGAGGAACAGAGTTACCAGGTACACGTGAGGATCCGGTGGGAATCAGAGGCAACAGGTCCATGTGAGGCCGGCTTGGGGACCATGGTCAACAGGTCCACTTGAGACCCAGGTGTGGAACACAGTAAGCAGGTCCAGGTGAGGGCAAACTGAGGACCAGAGTCACCAGATCCAGGTGAGGTCCAGGTGGGGACCAGAGTCACAATGTCAGGGTGAGGCCCAGAGTGGATCCAGAGACATCATGTCCAGTTGAGCCTCAGGTGTGAAACAGAGTATCCAGGTCATAATGGTCCACAGGTGAGGACCAGAGTGACCAGATCTGGGTGACGGGCAGATAGGATCAGAGTCACCAGTTCCAGGTGAGGCCAAGAAGGAGTCCACAGCAATCAGGTCCAGGTGGGGAACAAAGTCACCAGGACTGGGTGAGGCCCAGATGGGGACCAGATTCACCAGGTCCATGTGAGGCCCAGGTGGTGACCAGAGTCCCCGGGTCTGGGAGAGGACCAGATAAGGATCAGATTCACCAGGTCCAAGAGGCCCACGTGGGGACCTGAGTCACCAGGTATGGAGTGGCAACCCCACTCACCAGGTTCAGGTGAGGCCATTCTGCAGGCCACAGTCACCAGATCCAGTTGAGGCCCTAGTGGGGACCGGAGTCACCAGGTAAATATGAGTCTACAAAAACACCACAGTCACCAGGTCCAGGTGTGGGTCATGTGGGAACGAGAGTCACCAGGTCCAGGTGAGACCCAGGTGGGGACCACAGTCACCAGGGCCAGATTGAGGCCTAGGTGGGGGGACCAGTGTCATCAGGACCAGCTGAGGCCAAAGTGTGGAGCAAAGTTATCATATCCAGGTGAGGCCCAGGTGGGGAACAGAGTAACCATGTCCCATTGATGCCAGGTGGGAAAAGAGTCACAAGGTCCAGACGAGGCCTAAGTGAGGAGTAGATTCACCAGGTCCTGTTGAGGTCCAGTTGAGGACCAGTGTCCCCAGCTCCGGGTGAGTCCCAGAGGGGGACCAGTGTCACCCGGTTCTGGTGATATCCAGGTGGGGACCAGAGTCAGCACGTCAGGGTGAGTCCCAGAGGGGGACGAGAATCACTAGGTCCATTTGAGGACCCGATGTGGAACTGGGAAACCAGGTCCCATGATGCCCATATGAGGACCTGTGTCAGCAGTTCCAGGTGAGGTCCCTGTGGGAACGAGTCACATCGTCCAGGTGAGGCCCAGGTGGGACCACAGTCACCAGGTCCAGGTGAGGCCAGGTATATAAGAGAGTATCTAGGTCCCAATGATGCCCAGGTAAGGACCAGAGTCAACAGGTCCATGAGAGGCCCTAATATGGATCACAGTCATTGTGTTCCAGGTGAGGCCAGATGGAGACCACAGGAACCAGGTCCAGGAGAGCCCATATGGGAACCAGAGCTACCAGATCCAGGTGAGGTCCAGGTGGGACCACAGTCTCAAGATCCAGGTGAGGCGCAGGTGGCAACAGGATTCACCAATTCCAGGTGAGGCCCAGGTGGCGACCAGTCTCCACATCCAGGTGCGGACCAGGTAAGGACCAGAGTCACCAGACCCAAGTGAAGCCCAAGGGGTGACCAGAGTCAGCAGGTAAGGGTGAGGCCCAAAGGGGGAACCAGAGTAACCAGTTTAGATTGAGGCCCAGAATGGGACCAGAGGTCTCTGGTCCCAGTGAGTCCCAGGTGTGGAATAGAGTATCCAGGTCCCAATGATGCCTGGGTGAGGACCAGAGTCACTAGGGCCATGCAGGCCCAGATGGGGAACAGAATCACTAGGTCCTGGTGAGGCATAGAATAAGACCACAGTCACCAGTATCAGGTGAGCGCCTTTTGGGAACCAGAGCCACTCTATCCAGCTGAGTCCCAGGTCCATGTGAGGCCCACGTGAGGACCAGATTCATCAGGTCGAATTGAGGCATAGCTAGGGACAAGAGTCACCAGGTCTGGGTGCGGCCTAGGTGGGGCAAGATTCAGCAGTTCTGAGTTAGGTCAAAGTGGGGACGAGAGACACCAGGTCCAGGTGAGGCCAAACTGAGAACCAGAGTCACCAGATCGAGGTGAGTTCCAGGTGGGGACCAGAGTCACCATATCCAGGTCAAGTCCACGTGGGGACCAGAGTCTCTAGGTGCAGATGAGGCCCAGGTGAGGACCAGAGTTACCAGGTACACGTGAGGCCCCGGTGGGAATCAGAGGCAACACGTCCATGTTAGGCGGGCTTGGGGACTATGGTCAAGAGGTGTACTTGAGGGCCAGGTGTGGAACACAGTAAGCAGGTCCAGGTGAGTCCCCGGTGGCGAGAAGAGTCACCACGTCCAGGTGAGGCCCAGGTGGGGACCAGAGTCACCAGATCCAGGTGAAGTCCCGGTGGGGACCAGAGTCACCAGATCCAGGTGAAGCCCAGGTGGGGACCAGAGTCACTAGGTCCAGATGAGGCCCAGGTGAGGACCAGAGTTACCAGGTACACGTGAGGCGCTGGTAGGTATCGGAGGCAACAGGTCCATGTGAGGCAGGCTTGGGGACCATGGTCAAGAGTTCTACTTGAGGCCCAGTGTGGAACACTGTAATCAGGTCCAAGTGAGTCCCCGGTGGTGACAAGAGTCACCGGGTCGTCGTGAGGCCCAGGTGGGAACCAGGATCACCAGGTACAGGGTTGGCCCTTGAAAGAACCAGAGTCAACAGTTCGAGGTCAGGCGCAGGTGGCAACCAGGGTCAGCAGGTCCAAGTCAGGCCAAAGTGGGGTTCACAGTCACTAGAGCACGGTGAGACCCACAGGGCGACCAGAGTCACCTGGTCCAGGTGAGGTCCAGGTGTGGAACACAGTCACCGGGTGCCATTTTTGCCCAGTTGAGGACCATGGTCACCAGGGCCAGGTGAGGCCCAGATGGGAATCGGAGTGCCCAAAACCAGGTGAAGCCCATGTTGGGACCATAGTCACCAGATCCAGGGTAGTCTCAGGTGCAGACTAGAATCACGAGGTCCCGGTGAGGTGCAGGTGGCAACCACACTCACCAGGTCCCGGTGAGGCCCTGGTGGTGACCAGAGTCACGTGGTACATGAGAAGCTAGAAACACTGCAGCCACCAGGTCCACATGATGTCCATGTGGGAACGAGAATCACCAGTTAGAGGTGAGGACCCTGTGGGGATCCGACTCACCATTTCCATGTGAGGCCCAGGTGGGAACCAGTGTCACCATGTCCAGGTGTGGCCCAGGTGAAGGCCAGAGATAATAGGTCCGGCTGGGTCACTGTTAGTGAGCAGTGTAACCATATCCTGATGCTACCCAGGTGGGTACGAGAGACACCAAGTCCTGGTGAGGCCCAGGTGAGACCAGAGACATGAGGACCAGGTGAGACCCCGATGGGAACCACAGTCACCAGGTCAGATGAGGTCATGCTTTGGATCAGAGTCACCAGTTACAGGTGAGACCCAGGTGGAGCCAGAGTCACCTGGTAGAGAAGACGCCAAAGTCAGGACCAGAGTTACCAGGATCAGGTCAGTCCCAGAGGGGAATAGAGTAACCATGTCCCGATGATGCCCAGGTAGAACCAGAGTCACCAGGTCCAGATGAGGTGCAGGTGGGGAGCATGTTCACTAGGTCCCGGTGAGGCCCAGTTGAGGACCAGAGTCACCAGGTCAAGTTGAGGCCTAGAGGGGTACCAGATTCACCTGATCTAGGTGACATCCAAATGGGGACCAGAGTCACCATGTCAGGCTGAGGCCCAGAGGGGATCCAGAGTCATCATGTCCAGGTGAGGCTCAGGTGTGTAACAAAGTATCCAGGTCATAATGGTCCACAGGTGAGGACCAGAGTCACCAGATCTGGGTGAGGCCCAGTGAGGATCAGAGTCACCAGTTCAAGGTGAGGCGAAGAAGGAGTCCACAGCAATCAGGCCCAGGTGGGGAACAAAGTCACCAGGAGAGGGTGAGGCCCAGATGGGGACCAGATTCACCATGTCCAGGTTATTCCCAGGTGTTGACCAGAGTTACCAGTTCCGGGTGAGGTCCAGGTAAGGAGCAGATTCACCAGGTCCAAGTGAGACCCACGTGGGGACCAGTGTCACCAGGCAAGGGTGAGGTCCAGGTTTCAACCCCACTCACCAGGTCCAGGTGAGGGCAACCTGCAGGCCATGCAGAGGAACAATGTCCCGATGATGCCCAGGTAGGGACGAGAGTTACCAGGTCCAGATGATTCCCAGGTGGTGATCAGAGTTACCAGTTCCGGGTGAAGACCAGGTAAGGACCAGAGTCACCAGGTCCCAGCGGACCAAGTGGGGAACTGTGTCACCAGGTATAGGTGAGGCTCAGTTGGCAACCTCACTCACCAGGTCCAGGTGAGGCCAACCTGCAGACCAGTGTCACCAGATCCTGGTGAGGCCCTAGTGGGGACGGGAGTCACCAGGTAAATGTGAGTCTACAAGAACACCACAGTCACCAGGTCTTGGTGTGGTTCAAGTGGGAACGAGCGTCACCAGGTCCAGGTTGAGGCCTAGGTGGCGGCACAAGTGTCATTAGGACAAGTTGAGGCCAAAGAGTGGAGCAAAGTTATCATGTCAAGGTGAGGCACAGGTGGGGAACAGAGTAACCATGTCCCATTGATGCCAGGTGGGAAAAGAGTCACAAGGTCCAGACGAGGCCTAAGTGAGGAGTAGATTCACCAGGTCTGTTGAGACCCTGTTGAGGACCAGTGTCCCCATCTCCGGGTGAGTCCCATAGGGGGACCAGAGTCACCAGGTTCTGGTGATATCCAAGTGGGGACCAGAGTCACCACGTCAGGGTGTGTCCCAGAGGGGGATGAGAATCACTAGGTCCAGGTGAGGCCTCGATGTGGAACTCAGAAACCAGGTCCCATGATGCCCATATGAGGACCTGAGTCACCAAGTCCAGGTGAGGTCCCTGTGGGAACCAGTCACCTCGTCCAGGTGAGGCCCAGATGGGACCACAGTCACCAGGTCCAGGTGAGGACCAGGTATATAAGAGAGTATCCAGGTCCCAATGATGCCCAGGGAAGGACCAGAGTCAACAGGTCCAGGAGAGGCCCAAATATGGATCAGAGTCATTGTGTTCCAGGTGAGGCCAGATGGAGACCACAGGAACCAAGTCAGGAGAGCCCCATATGGGAACCAGAGCCACCAGATCCGGGTAGGTCCAGGTGGGACCAGAGTCACCAGGTCCAGATGAGGCGAAGGTGGGCAGCATATTCACTACGTCTTGTTGAGGCCCAGTAGAGGAACAGAGTCACCAGGTCTAGTTGAGGCCTAGCGGGGTACCAGATTCACCTGGTCTAGGTACCTTCCAGATGGGGACCAGAGTCACCATGTCAGGGAGAGGCCCAGAGGGGATCCAGAGTCATCATGTCCAGGTGATGCTCAGGTGTGGAACAGAGTATCCAGGTCATAATGGTCCACACGTGAGGACCAGAGTCAACAGATCTGGGTGAGGCCCAGTTAGGATTAGAGTCAACAGTTCCAGGTGAGGCTAAGAAGGAGTCCACAGCAATCAGGTCCAGGTGGGGAAAAAAATCACGAGGACTGGGTGAGGCCCAGATGGGGACACAGATTCACCAGGTCCAAGTGATTCCCACGTGGTGACCAGAGTTACCAGATTCACCAGGTCCAGGTGATTCCCAGGTGGTGAGCAGAATTACCAGATACACCAGGTCCAAGAGAGGCCCACGTAGGGGCCTGAGTCAGCAGGTATGGGTGAGGCCCAAGTGGAAACCCCACTCACCAGGTCCAGGTGAGGCCTACCTGCAGGCCATGCAAAGTAACCGAGTCCCGATAATGCCAAGATAGGGACCAGAGTTACCAGGTCCAGATGAGGCCATCCTGCAGGCCATGCAGTGGAATCAGGTCCCCATGATGCCCAGGTTGGGACCAGAGTAACCAGGTCCAAATGAGGCCAAGATGGAGCATATTCACTAAGTCCAGCCGAGGACCAGTTGGAGACCAGAGACACCAGATCTGGTTGAGGCCTAGAGGGGTACCAGAATCACCTGGTCCAGGTGACATCCAGATGGGGACCAGAGTCACCAAGTCAGGGTGAGGCCCAGAGAGGTTCCAGAGTCATCATGTCCAGGTGAGGCTCAGGTGTGGAACAGAGTCACCAGGTACCAATGATGCCCAGGTGAGGACCAGAGTCACCAGGCCTGAGTCACGCGCAGAGAGGATCATAGTCACCAGTTCCAGGTGAGGCCAAGAAAGAGTCCAAAGCAATCAGGTCCAGGTGGGGAACAAAGTCATCAAGACTGGGTGAGGCCCAGATGGGGAAGAGATTCACCAGGTCCAGGTGAGGCCCAGGTGGCTTCCAGAATCCCCGGGTCTGGGAGAGGACCATGTAAGGACCAGATTCACCAGGTCCAAGAGGACCACGTGGGTTCCTGAGTCACCAGGTATGGGTGAAGCTCAGGTGGCAACCCCACTCACCAGGTCCAGGTGAGGCCAACCTGCAGGCCACAGTCAGCAGATCCAGGTGAGGCCCTACTGGGGACCGCAGTCACCAGGTAAATGTGAGTCTACAAGAACACCACAGTCACCAGGTCCAGGTGTGGTTCATGTGGGAACGAGAGTCACTAGGTCCAGGTGAGACCCAGGTGGGGACGACAGTCACCAGGTCCAGATTGAGTCCTAGGTGGTGGGACGAGAGACATCAGGAGCAGTTGAGACCGAAGTGCGGATCAAAGTTATCATGTTCAGGAGGGGCCCAGGTGGGGAACAGAGTAACCATGTCCCATTGATGCCAGGTGGGAAAAGATTCACAAGGTCCAGACGAGGCCTAAGTGAGGAGTAGATTCAACAGGTCCTGTTGAGAACCAGCTGAGGACCAGTGTCCCCAGATCCGGGTGACTCCCAGACGGGGACCAGAGTCACCCGGTTCTGGTGATATCCAGGTGGGGACCAGAGTCACCACGTCAGGGTGAGGCCCAGAGGGGGACAAGAATCACTAGGTCCAGGTGAGGCCCCGATGTGGAACTGAGAAACCAGGTCCCATGATGCCCATATGAGGAACTGAGTCACCAGGTCCAGGTGAGGTCCCTGTGGGAACCAGTCACCTCGTCCAAGTGAGGTCCAGGTTGGACCAGAGTCACAAGGTCCAGGTGAGGCGCAGGTGGCAACAGGATTCACCAAGTCCAGGTGAGGCCCAGGTGGCGACCAGTCACCAGATCCAGGTGCGGAACAGCTAAGGACCAGATTATCCAGGACCAAGTGAAGCCCAACGGGTGACCAGAGTCACCAGGTCAGGGTGAGGCCCAGAGGGGGAACCAGAGTAACCAGTTTAGTTTGAGGCCCAGAATGGGACCAGAGGTCCCTGGTCAAAGTGAGGCCCAGGTGTGGAATATAGTATCCAGGTCCCAATGACCCCTGGGTGAAGACCAGAGTCACTAGGGCCATGAAGGCCCAGATGGGGAACAGAATCACTAGGTCATGTTGAAGCATAGAATAAGACCACATTCAGCCGTATCAGGTAAGCCCTTTGTTGGAACGAGAGCCACTCTATCCAGCTGAGTCCCAGGTCCATGTGAGGCCCACGTGAGGACCAGATTCATCAGGTCGAATTGAGGCATAGCTGGGGACAAGCGTCACCAGGTCTGGGTGCGGCCTAGGTGGGGCAAGATTCAGCAGTTCTGAGTTAGGTCAAAGTGGGGACGAGAGACACCAGGTCCAGGTGAGGCCAAACTGAGGACCAGAGTCACCAGATCCAAGTGAGGTCCATGTTGGGAAGAGAGTCACGAGGTCCAGAGAGGTCCAGGTGGGGTGCAGAGTCACCAGATCCAGGTGAATTACAGGTGGGGACCAGAGTCACCAGATCCATGTGAAGCCCAGGTGGGGACCAGAGTCACTAGGTCCAGATGAGGCCCAGGTGAGGACCAGAGTTACCAGGTACACGTGAGGCCCCGGTGGGTATCAGAGGCAACAGGTCCATGTGAGGCCGGCTTGGGGACCATGGTCAACAGGTCTACTGGAGGACCAGGTGTGGAACACAGTAAGCAGGTCCAGGTGAGTCCCCGGTGGTGACAGGAGTCACCACGTCCAGTTGTGGCCCAGGTCCGACCAGGATCACCAGGTCCAGGGAAGGCCCTTGAAAGAACCAGAGTCAACAGTTCGAGGTCAGGCGCAGGTGGCAACCAAGGTCAGCAGGTCTAAGTCAGGCCAAAGTGGCGTTCAGAGTCATTAGGGCACGGTGAGACCCAGAGTGGGACCAGAGTCACCTGGTCCAGGTGAGGTCCAGTTGTGTAACACAGTCACCGGGTCCCAATTTTGCTCAGTTGAGGACCATGGTCAACAGGGCCAGGTGAGGCCCAGATGGGGACCGGAGTCTCGAAATCCAGAAGAAGCCCAGGTGGGGACCACAGTCACCAGATCCAGGGTAGTCTCAGTTGCATACCAGAATCACCAGGGCCAGGTGAGGTGCAGGTGGCAACCAAACTCACCCGGTCCCGGTAAGGCACTGGTGGGGACCAGAGTCACGAGGTACATGAGAAGCTAGAAACACATGGGACCTCTTGGTGGCGCAGCGGTTTGGCGCGTGCCTTTGCCCCAGGGCGTGATGCTGGAGACCCGGGATCGAATCCCACGTCGGGCTCCCGGTGCATGGAGCCTGCTTCTCCCTCTGCCTGTGTCTCTGCCTCTCTATCTCTGTGACTATCATAAATAAATAAAAATTAAAAAAAAATATGCTAGAAACACTGCGGCCAACAGTTCCACATGATATCCATGTGGGAACGAGAATCACCAGTTACAGATGAGGACCAGGTGGGGATCCGACTCACCATGTCCAGGTGAGACCCAGGTGGGAAACAGTGTCACCATGTCCAGGTGTGGCCAAGGTGAAGACCAGAGTTAATAGGTCCGGCTGGGTCACTGTTAGTGAACAGTGTAACCATATCCTGATGCTATCCAGGTGGGTAGCAGAGACACCAGGTCCTGGTGAGGCCCAAGTGGGACCAGAGACATGAGGTCCAGGTGAGGTCCCGATGGGAACCACAGTCACCAGGTCAGGTGAGGCCATGCTTAGGATCAGAGTCACCAGTTACTGGTGAGGCCCAGGTGGAGCCAGAGTCACCTGGTACAGAAGAGGCCAAAGTCAGGACCAGAGTTACCAGGATCAGGTCACTCCAAGTGGGAATAGAGTAACCATGTCTCGATGATGCCCAGGTAGAACCAGAGTCACCAGGCCCAGATGTGGCACAGGTGGGGAGCATGTTCACTTGGTCCCGTTGAGGCCCATTTGAGGACCAGAGTCACCAGATCTAGGTGATGCCTATAGGGGTACCAGATTCACCTGGTCTGGTGACATCCAGATGGGGACCAGAGTCCCCATGTCAGGCTGAGGCCCAGAGGGGATCCAGAGTCAACATATCCAGGTGAGGTTCAGGTGTGGAACAGAGTATCCAGGTCATAATGGTCCACAGGTGAGGACCAGAGTCACCAGATCTGGGTGAGGCCCAGTTAGGTTCAGAGTCACCAGTTCCAGGTGAGGCCAAGAAGGAGTCCACAGCAATCAGGTCCAGGTGGGGATAAAGTCACCAGGACTGGGTGAGGCCCAGATGGGGACCAGATTCACCAGGCCCAGGTGATTCCCATGTGGTGACCAGATTTACCAGTTCCGGGTGACCACCAGGTAAGGACCAGATTCACCAGGTCCAAGTGAGGCCCACATGGGGACCTGTGTCACCAGGCAAGGGTGAGGCCCAGGTGACAAACCCACTCACCAGGTCCAGGTGAGGCCAACCTGCAGGCCATGCAAGGAACCAGGTCCCAATGATGCCCAGGTAGGGACGAGAGTTACCAGGTCCAGGTGAGGCCAACCTACAGGCCATGCAGTGGAAACATGTCCCGATGATGCCCAGGTAGGGACCAGAGTTACCAGGTCCAGGTGAGGCCAACCTGCATGTCATGCTGTGGAACCATGTCCCGATGATGCCCAGGTAGTGACCAGAGTCACCAGGTCGACATGAGGCCCAGATGGAGCACATTCACTAGGTCCAGGTGAGGCCCAGTTGAGGACCAGTGTCACCAGATCTGGCTGAGGCCTAGAGGGGTACCCGAATCACCTGGTCCAGGTGACATCAATATGGGGAACAGAGTCACCAGGTCAGGTTGATAGCCAGAGAGGTTCCAGAGTCATCATGTCCAGGGGAGCCTCAGGTGTGGAACAGAGTCACCAGGACCAATGATGCCCAGGTGAGGACCAGAGTAACCAGGTACACGTGAGGACCCGGTGGGGATCTGAGGCAACAGGTCCATGTGAGGCCGGCTTGGGGACCATGGTCAACAGGTCTATTGAGGCCCAGGTTTGGAACACAGTAAGCAGGTCCAGGTGAGTCCCCAGTGGTGACAAGAGTCACCACGTCCAGGTGAGGCCCGGTGGGGACCAGGATCACCAGGTACAGGGGAGGCCCTTGAAAGAACCAGAGTCAACAGATCGACGTCAGGCGCAGGTTCCAACCAGGGTCAGCAGGTCCAAGTCAGTCCAAAGTGGGTTTCACAGTCACTAGGGCACGGTGAGACCCAGATGGGAACCAGAGTCACGTGGTCCAGGTGAGTTCCAGTTGTGGAACACAGAAACCGCGTCGCAATTTTGCCCAGTTGAGGACCATGGTCAACAGGGCCAGATGAGGCCCAGATGGGGACCGGAGTCCCCAAATCCAGGTGAAGCCCAGGTGGGGACTACAGTCACTAGATCCAGGGTAGTCTCAGGTGCAGACCAGAATCACCAGGTGCAGGTGAGGTGCAGGTGGCAACCACACTGACCAGGTCCCGGTGAGGCCCTGGTGGGGACCAGAGTCACGAGGTACATGAGAAGCTAGAAACACTGCAGCCACCAGGTCCACATGATGTCCATGTGGAAACGAGAATCACCAGTTACAGGTGAGGACCAGGTAGGAATCCGAGATACCATGTCCAGGTGAGACCCAGGTGGGAACCAGTGTCACCATGTCCAGGTGTGGCGCAGGTGAAGACCAGAGTTAATAGGTCTGGCTGGGTCACTGTGAACACTCTAAACATATCCTGAGGCTACCCAGGTGGGTACCAGAGACACCAGGCTCTGGTGAGGCCCAGGTGGGACCAGAGACATGAGGTCCAGCTGAGGTCCCGATGGAAACCACAGTCACCAGGTCAGGTGAGGCCATGCTTAGGATCAGAGTCACCAGTTACAGGTGAGGCTCAGTTAGAGCCAGAATCATCTGGTACAGAGAGGCCAAAGTCAGGACCAGAGTTACCAGGATCAGGTCAGTCCCAGTGGGGAACAGAGTAACCATGTCCCGATGATGCCCAGATAGAACCAGCGTCACCAGGTCCAGATGAGGCGAAGGTGGGGAGCTTTTTCACTACGTCCCATTGAGGCCCTGTTGAGGACAGGAGTCACCAGGTCTAGTTGAGGCCTAGAGGGGTACCAGATTCACCTGATCTAAGTGACATCCAGATGGGGACTAGAGTCACCATGTCAGGCTGAGACCCAGAGGGGATCCAGAGTCATCATGTCCAGGTGAGGCTCAGGTAGGTCAGAGTATCCAAGTCATAATGGTCCATAGGTGAGGACCAGAGTCACCAGATCTGGGTGACGTGCAGATACCATCCGAGCCACCAGTTCCAGGTGAGGCCAAGTAGGAGACCACAACAATCAGGTCCAGGTGGCGAACAAAGCCACCAGGACTGGGTGAGGCCCAGATGGGGACCAGAGTCACCAGGTCAGTGTGAGGCCCAGAGAGGTTCCAGAGTCATCATGTCCAGGTGAGGCTCAGGTGTGGAACAGAGTCACCAGGTACCAATGAGGCCCAGGTGAGGACCAGAGTCACCAGATCTGGGTGACGTGCAGATACCATCAGAGCCACCAGTTCCAGGTGAGGCCAAGAAGGAGACCACAACAATCAGGTCCAGGTGGCGAACAAAGCCACCAGGACTGGGTGAGGCCCAGATGGGGACCAGATTCACCAGTCCAGGTGAGGCCCAGGTGGTGACCAGAGTCCCTGGGTCTGGGAGAGGACCAGGAAGGACCAGATTCACCAGGTCCAAGAGGACCACGTGGGGACAGAGTCACCAGGTATGGGTGAGGTCCTGGTGGCAACCCCACTCACCAGGTCCAGGTGAGGCCAGCCAGCAGGCCAGAGTAACCAAATCCAGGTGAGGCCCTAGTGGGGACCAGAGTCACCAGGTAAATGTGAGTCTACAAGAACACCACGGTCACCAGGTCCAGGTGTGGTGCATGTGGGAACGAGAGTCACCAGGTCCAGGTGAGAGCCAGGTGGTGACCACAGTCACCAGGTCCAGATTGAGGCCTAGGTGGGGGGACCAGAGTCATCAGGACCTGTTGAAGCCAAAGTGTGGAGCAAAGTTATCATGTCCAGGTGAGGCCCAGGTGGGGAACAGAGTAACCATGTCCCGTTGATGCCACGTAGGAAAAGAGTCACAAGGTCGAGACGAGGCCTAAGTGAGGAGTACATTCAACAGGTCCTGTTGAGGCCCAGCTGAGGACCAGTGTCCCCAGCTCCGGGAGAGTACCAGAGGGGGACCAGAGTCATCCGGTTCTGGTGATATCCAGGTGGGGACCAGAGTCAGCACGTAAGGGTGCGGCCCAGAGGGGGACGAGAATCACTAGGTCCAGGTGAGGCCCCTATGTGGAACTGAGAAACCAGGTCCCATGATGTCCATATGAGGACCTGAGTCACCAGGTCCAGGTGAGATCCCTGTGGGAACCAGTCACCTCGTCCAGGTGAGGCCCAGGTGGGACCACAGTCACCAGGTCCAGGTGAGACCCAGGTATATTAGAGAGTATCCAGGTCCAAATGATGCCCAGGTAAGGACCAGAGTCAACAGGTCCAGGAGAGACCCAAATATGTATAAGTGTCATTGTGTTCCAAGTGAGGCCAGATGGAGACCACAGGAACCAGGTCCAGGAGAGCCCCATATGGGAACCACAGCCACCAGATCCAGGTGAGTTCCAGGTGGGACCACAGTCACAAGGTCCAGGTGAGGCGCTGGTGGCAACAGGATTCACCAAGTCCAGGTGAGGCCCAGGTGGCGACCAGTCACCAGATCTAGGTGCGGACCAGCCAAAGACCAGATTCACCAGGCCCAAGTGAAGCCCAATGGGTGACCAGAGTTACCAGGTAAGGGTGACACCAAGAGGGGGAACCAGAGTAACCAGTTTAGTTTGAGGCCCAGAATGGGACCAGAGGTCCCTGGTCAAAGTGAGGCCCAGGTGTGGAATAGAGTATCCAGTTCCCAATGATGCCTGGTGAGGACCAGAGTCACTAGGGCCATGCAGGCCCAGATGGGGAACAGAATCACTAGGTCCTGGTGAGGCATAGAATAAGACTATAGTCACCAGTATCAGGTGAGCCCCTTGGGGAAACCAGAGCCACTATATCCAGCTGATTCCCAGGACCAGGTGAGGCCCACGTGAGGACCAGATTCATCAGGTCGAATTGAGGCATAGCTTGGGACAAGAGTCACCAGGTCTGGGTGTGGCCTAGGTGGGGCAAGATTCAGCAGTTCTGAGTTAGGTCAAAGTGGGGACGAGAGACACCAGGTCCAGGTGAGGCCAAACTGAGGACCAGAATCACCAGATCCAGGTGAGGTCCATGTTGGAAAGAGTGTCACCAGGACCATGAGGGGTACAGGTGGCGACCAGAGTCACCAGATCCAGGTGAATTACAGGTGGGGAGCAGAGTCACTAGGTCCAGATGAGGCCCAGGTGAGGACCAGAGTTACCAGGTACACGTGAGGCCCTGGTGGGGATTAAAGGCAACAGGTCCATGTGAGGCCGGCTTGGGGACCATGGTCAAAAGGTCTACTTGAGGCCCAGGTGTGGAACACAGTAAGCAGGTCCAGGTGAGTTCGGGGTGGTGACTAGAGTCACCACGTCCACATGAGGCCCAGGAGGGGACCAGGATCATCAGGTACAGGGGAGGCACTTGAAAGAACCAGAGTTAACAGTTGGAGGTCAGGCGCAGGTGGCATCCAGGGTCAGCAGGTCCAAGTCAGGCCAAAGTGGGGTTCACAGTCACTAGGGCACGGTGAGACCCAGAGGGGGACCAGAGTCACCTGGTCCAGGTGAGGTCCAGTTGTGGAACACAGTCACCGGGTCCCAATTTTGCCCAGTTGAGGACCATGGTCACCAGGTCCAGGTGAGGACCAGATGGGGACTGGGGTACCCAATTCCAGGAGAAGCCCAGGTGGGGACCACAGTCATCAGATCTAGGGTAGTCTCAGGTGCAGATCAGAATCGCCAGGTCCAGGTGAGGTGCAGGTGGCAACCACACTCACCAGGTCCTGTTGAGGCCCTGGTGGGGACCAGAGTCACGAGGTACATGACAACCTAGAAACACTGCAGCCACCAGGTCCACATGATGTCCATGTGGGAACGAGAATCACCAGTTTCAGGTGAGGATCAGGTGGGGATCCGACTCACCATGTCCAGGTGAGACCCAGGTGGGAGGCAGTGTCACCATGTCCAGGTGTGCCCCAGGTGAAGTCCAGAGTTAATAGGTCCCGCTGGGACACTGATAGTGAACAGTGTAACGATATCCTGATGCTACTCAGGTGGGTACCAGAGACACCAGGTCCTGGTGAGGCCCAGGTGGAACCAGACACATTAGGTCCAGGTGAGGTCCCAATGGGAACCACAGTCACCAGGTCAGGTGAGGCCATGCTTAGGATCAGAGTCACCAGTTACCGGTGAGGCCAAGGTGGATCCAGAGTCACCTGGTACAGAAGAAGCCAAATCAGGACCAGAGTTACCAGGATCAGGTGAGTCCCAGTGGGGAATATACTAACCATGTCCTGATGATGCCCAGGTAGAACCAGAGTCACCAGGTCCAGATGAGGCACAATTGGGGAGCATATTCACTAGGGCCCCGTGAGGCCCAGGTGAGGACCAGAGTCACCAGGTCTAGTTGAGGCCTAGAGGGGTACCAGATTCACCTGGTCTAGATGATATCCACATGGGGACCAGAGTCACCACGTCAGGGTGAGGCCCAGAGTGGATCCAGAGTCATCATGTCCAGGTGAGGCTCAGGTGTGGAACAGAGTATCCAGTTCACAATGGTCCACAGGGGAGGACCAGAATAGGCAGATTGAGTTAGGCCCAGTTAGGATGAGAGTCACCAGTTCCAGGTGAGCCCAAGAAGGAGTCCACAGCAATCAGGTCCAGGTGGGGAACAAAGACACCAGGACTTGGTGAGGCACAAATGGGGACCAGATTCACCAGGTCCAGGTGAGGTCCAGGTGGTGACCAGGGTTACCAGTTCCGGGTGAGGATAAGGTAAGGACCAGATTCACAAGGTCCAATCTAGGCCCACGTGGGGACCTTGGTCACCAGGTATGGGTGAGGCCCAGGTGACAACCATACTCACCAGGTCCAGGTGAGGCCAACCTGCAGGCCATGTAGAGGAACAATGTCCCGATGATGCCCAGGTAGGGACCAGAGTTACCAGGTCCAGGTGAGGCCAACCTGAAGGCCATGCAGTGGAACCATGTCCCGATGATGCCCAGGTAGGGACCAGAGTCACCAGGACCAAATGAGGTCCAGATGGAGCATATTCACTAGGTCCAGATGAGGCCCAGTTGAGGACCAGAGTCACCAGACCTGGTTAGGCCTAGAGGGGTACCAGAACCACCTGGTCCAGGTGACTTTCAGAGGGGTCCAGAGTCACCAGGTCAGGGTGAGGCCCAGAGGGTTTCCAGAGTCATCATGTCCAGGTGAGGCTCAGGTGTGGAACAGAGTCACCAACTACCAAAGACGCCCAGGTGAGGAACAGTTTCACCAGATCTGGGTGACGTGCAGATAGGATCAGAGCCACCAGTTCCAGGTAAGGCCAAGAAAGTGTCCACAGTAATAAGGTCCAGGTGTGGAACAAAGTCACCAGGCCTGGGTGAGGTCCAGATGGAGACCAGATTCACTCACCAGGTCCAGTTGAGGTCCAGGTGGTGACCGGAGTCCCCGGGTCTAGTAGAGGACCAGGTAAGGACCAGATTCACCAGGTCTAAGAGGCACACGTGGGGACCTGAGTCACCAGGTATGGGTGTGTCCCAGGTGGCAACCCCACTCACCAGGTCCAGGTGAGGCCAACCTGCAGGCCAGAGTCACCAGATCCACGTGAGGCCCTAGTGGGGACCAGAGTCACTAGGTAAATGTGAGTCTACAAGAACACCACAGTCACCAGGTCCAGGTGTGGTTCATGTGGGAACAAGAGTCACCAGGTCCAGGTGAGACCCAGGTGGGGACCACAGTTACCAGGTCCAGATTGAGGCCTAGATGGGGGGACCAGAGTCATCAGGACCAGTTGAGGCCAAAGTGTGGAGCAAAGTTATCATATCCAGGGGAGGCCCAGTTGGGGAACAAAGTAACCATGTCGCGTTGATGTCAGGTGGGAAAAGAGTCACAGGTCCAGACGAGGTCTAAGTGAGGAGTAGATTCACCAGGTCCTGTTGAGACCCATTTGAGGACCAGTGTCCCCAGCTCTGGGTGAGTCCCAGAGGGAAACGAGAGTCACCCGGTTCTGGTGATATCCAGGTGGGGACCAGAGTCACCACGTCACGGTGAGGCCCAGAGAGGGACGAGAATACCAGGTCCAGGTGAGGCCAACCTGCAGGCCATGAAGAGGAACCGTGTCCCGATGATGCTAAGGTAGGGACCAGTATCACCAGGTCCAGAATCGGCGCAGGTGGCAGCATATTCACTAGGTCCCTGTGAGGCCCAGTTGCGGACCAGAGTCACCAGGTCTACTTGAGTCCTAGAGGGGTACCAGATTCACCTGGTCTAGGTGACATCCTGATGGAGACCAGAGTCACCATGTCAGCCTCACCTGGACATGATGACTCTGGGCCAGGTCCTGGTAGGCCCAGGTGGGACCAGAGACATGAGGTCCAGGTGAGGTCCCGATGGGAACCACAGTCACCAGGTCAGGTGAGGCCATGCTTAGGATCAGAGTCACCAGTTACAGGTGAGGCCCAGGTGGAGCCAGAGTCACCTGGTACAGAAGAGGCCAAAGTCAGGACCAGGGTTACCAGGAAAATGTCAGTCCCAGTGGGAAATAGAGTAACCATGTCTCGATGATGCCCAGTTAGAACCAGAGTCACCAGGTCCAGATGAGGCGCAGGTTGGGAGCATGTTCACTAGGTCCCCGTGAAGCCCAGTTCAGGACCAGAGTCACCAGGACAAGTTGAGGCCTAGAGGGATACCAGATTCACCTAATCTAGGTTACATCCGGATGGGGACCAGAGTCATCATGTCAGGGTGAGGCCCAGAGGGGATCCAGAGTCATCATGTCCAGGTGAGGCTCAGGAGTAGAACAGAGTATCCAGGTCATAGTGGTCCGTAGGTGAGGACCAGAGTCACCATATCTGGGTGAGGCCCAGTTAGGATCAGAGTCACCAGATCCAGGTGAGGCCAAGAAGGAGTCCACAGCAATCAGTTCCAGGTGGGGTGACAAAGTCACCAGGACTGGATGAGGACCAGATGGGGACCAGATTAACCAGGTTCATGTGATTCCCAGGTGGTGACCCGAGTTAGGAGTTCCAGGTGAGGACCAGGTAAGGACCAGATTCAGCAGGCCCAAGTGAGGCCCACGTGGGGACCTGTGTCACAAGGCATGTGTGAGGCCAAGGTGACAACGCCACTCACCAGGTCCAGGTGAGGCCCACCTGCAGGCCATGCAGAGGAACCATGTCCCAATGATGCCCAGGTAGGGACTAGAATTACCAGGTCCATGTGAGGCCAACCTGCAGGCCATGTGTGGAACCATGTCCCGATGATGCCCAGGTAGAGACCAGAGTTACCAGGTCCAAGTGAGGCCAACCTGCAGGCCATGTAGTGGAACCAGTCACGATGATGCCCAGGTAGGGACCAGAGACACCAGGTCCAAATGAGGCCCAGATGGAGCATATTCACTAGGTCCAGGTGAGGCCCAGTTGAGGACCAGAGTCACCAGATCTGGTTGAGGCCGAGAGGGGTACCAGAATCACCTGGTCCAGGTGACATTGAGATGGAGACCAGAGTCACCAGCTCAGGGTTAGGCCCAGAGTGGTTCGAGAGTCCAGAGTCTCATGTCCAGGTGAGGCTAGGTGTGGAACAGAGTCACCAGGTACCAATGATGCCCAGGTGAGGACCAGAGTCACCAGGTCTGGGTGACACGCAGATAGGATCAGAGTCACCAGGTCCAGGTGAGGTCATGAAAGAGTCCACAGCAATCAGGTCAAATATGGGAACAAAGTCACCAGGACTGAGTGAGGCCCAGACGGGGACCGGATTCACCAGGTCCAGGTGAGGCCCAGGTGGTGACCAGAGTCCCTGGGTCTGGGAGAGGACCAGGTAAGGACCAGATTCACCAGGTCCAAGAGGCCCACGTGGAGACCTGAGTCACCAGCTATGGGTGAGGCCCAAGTGGCATCCCCACTAACCAGGTCCATATGAGGCCAACATGCAGGACAAGTCACCCGATTCACGTGAGGCCCTAGTGGGTACTGGAGTCAACAGTTAAAAGTGATTCTACAAGAACAACACAGTCACCAGGAACTGGTGTGGTTCATGTGGGAACGAGAGTCACCAGGTCCAGGTGAGACCCAGGTGGGGACCACAGTCACCAGGTTCAGATTGAGGCCTAGGTGGGGGGACCAGAGTCAACAGGACCAGTTGAGGCCAAAGTGTGGAGCAAAGTTATCATGTCCATGTGAGGCCCAGGTGGGGAAGAGTAACCATGTCCCATTGATGCCAGGTGGGAAAAGAGTCACAAGGTCCAGACGAGGCCTTAGTGAGGAGTAGATTCACCAGGAACTGTTGAGGCCAAGTTGAGGACCAGTGTCCCCAGCTCCGGGTGAGTCCCAGAGGGAGACCAGTGTCACCCGGTTCTGGTGATATCCAGGTGGGGACCAGAGTCACCACGTCAGGGTGAGTCCCAGAGGGGACGAGAATCACTAGGTCCAGGTGAGGCCCCGATGTGGAACTGAGAACCCAGGTCCCATGATGCCCATATGAGGACCTGAGTCACCAGGTCCAGGTGAGGTCCCTGTGGTAACCAGTCACCTCGACCAGGTGAGGCCCAGGTGGGAACATAGTCACAAAGTCCAGGTGAGGCCCAGGTATATAAGAGAGTATCCAGGTCCCAATGATCCCCAGGTAAGGACCAGAGTCAACAGGTCCAGGAGAGGCCCAAATATGGTTCAGAGTCATTGTGTTCCAGGTGAGGCCAGATGGAGACCACAGGAACCAGGTCCAGGAGAGCCCCATAAGGGAACCAGAGCCACCAGATCCAGGTGATGTCAGGGTGGGACCACAGTCACAACGTCCAGGGGAGGCGCAGGTGACAACAGGATTCACCAAGTCCACGTGAGGCCCAGGTGGCGACCGGTCACCAGATCCAGGTGCGGACCAGCTAAGGACAAGACTCACGAGGCCCAAGTGAAGCCCAAGGGGTGACCAGTGTCACCAGGTAGGGGTGAGACCCAGAGGAGGAACCAGAGTAACCAGTTTAGTTTTAGGCTCAGAATGGGAGCCTAGGTCCCTGGCGAAAGTGAGGCCCAGGTGTGGAATAGAGTATCCAGATCCCAATGATGCCTGGGTGAGGAGCAGAGTTACTAGGGCCATGCAGGCCCAGATGGGTACAGAATCACTAGGTCCTGGTGAGACATAGAATAACACCACAGTCAGCAGTATCAGGTGACCCCCTTGTGGGAAACGGTGCCACTCTATCCAGCTGAGTCCCAGGTCCATGGAGGCCCACGTGAGGACCAGATTCATCAGGTCGAATTGAGGCATAACTGGGGACAAGAGTCACCAGGTCTGCGTGCGGCCTATGTGGGGCAAGATTCAGCATTTTTGAGTTAGGTCAAAGTGGGGACGAGAGACACCAGGTCCAGGTGAGGCCAAACTGAGGACCAGAGTCACCAGATGCAAGTGAGGTCCATGTTGGAAAGAGAGTCACCAGGTCCAGGAGAGGTTCAGGTATGGACCAGTGTCGCCAGTTCCAGGTGACATCCAGGTGGGGACCAGAGTCACCAGATCCAGGTGAAGCCCAGGTGGGGAGCAGAGTCACTAGGTCCAGATGAGGCCCAGGTGAGGACCAGAGATACCAGGTACACGTGAGGGCCCGGTGGGCATCAGAGGCAACAGGTCCATGTGAGGCCGGCTTGGGGACCATGGTCAACAGGTCTATTGAGGCCCAGGTTTGGAACACAGTAACCAGGTCCAGGTGAGTCCCCGGTGGTGACAAGAGTCACCACGTCCAGGTGAGGCCCAGGTTGGTACCAGGATCACCAGTTTCATGGGACGCCCTTGAAAGAACCAGAGTCAACAGTTCGACGTCAGGCGCAGGTGCAACCAGGGTCAGCAGGCCCAAGTCAGTACAAAGTTCGTTTCACAGTCACTAGGGCACGGTGAGACCCAGAGGGAGACCAGAGTCACCTGGTCCAGTTGAGGTCCAATTGTGGAACACAGTCACCGGGTCCCAATTTTGCCCAGTTGAGGACCATGGTCAACAAGACCAGGTGAGGCCCAGATGGGGACCGGACTCCCCAAATCCAGGTGAAGCCCAGGTGGAGACCACAGTCACCAGATCGAGGTTAGTCTCATGTGCAGACCAGAATCACAAGGTCCAGGTGAGGTGCAGGTGGCAACCACACTCACCAGGTCCTGGTTAGGCCCTGGTGGGGACCAGAGTCATGAGGTACAGGAGAAGCTAGAAACACTGCAGCCACCAGGTCCACATGATGTCCATGTGGGAACGACAATCACCAGTTACAGGTGAGGACCAGGTGGGGTTCCGACTCACCATGTCCAGGTGAGACCCAGGTGGGAACCAGTGTCACCATGTCCAGGTGTGGACCAGGTGAAGACCAGAGTTAATAGGTGCCCGTGGGTCACTGTTAGTGAACAGTGTAACCATATCCTGATGCTACCCAGGTGGGGAACAGAGACTCCAGGTCCTGGTGAGGTCCAGGTGGGACCAGAGACCTGAGGTCCAGGTGAGGTCCCGATGGGAACCACAGTCACCAGGTCAGGTGAGGCCATGCTTAGGATCAGAGTCACCAGTTACAGGTGAGGCCCAGGTGGAGCCAGAGTCACCTGGTACACAAGAGGCCAAAGTCAGGACCAGAGTTACCAGGATTAGGTCAGTCCCAGTGTGGAATAGAGTAACCATGTCCCGATGATGCCCAGTTAGAACCAGAGTCACCAGGTCCAGATGAGGAGCAGGTGGGGAGCATATTCACTAGGTCCCGGTTATCCCAAGTTGAGGACCAGAGTCACCAGGTCTACTTGAAGCCTAGAGGGGTACCAGATTCACCTGGTCTAGGTGACATCCAGATGGGTACCAGAGTCAACATGTCAGGCTGAGGCCCAGAGGGGATCCAGAGGCATCATGTCCAGGTGAGGCTCACGTGTGGAACAGAGTATCCAGGTCATAATGGTCCACAGGTGAGGACCAGAGTCACCAGATCTGGGTGAGGCCCAGTTAGGATCAGAGTCACTAGTTCCAGGTGAGGGCCAAGAAGGAGTACACAGCAATCAGGTCCAGGTGGGTACAAAGTCACCTGGACTGGATGAGGCCCAATGGGGACCAGAACAAAATGTCCAGGTGATTCCCAGGTGATGACCAGAGTTACCAGTTCCGGGTGAGGACAAGGGAAGGACCAGATTCACCAGGTCCATGTGAGGTCCACGTTGGGACCTGTGTCACCAGGCATGTGTGAGTCTCAGGTGACAACACCACTCACTAGGTCCAAGTGAGTTCAACCTGCAGGCCATGGCGAGGAACCGTGTCCCAAAGATGCCCAGGTGGGGTCTAGAGTTATCAGGTCCAGGTGAGGCACACCTGCAGGCCATGCAGTGGAACCATGTCCCGGTAATGCCGAGGTAAGGATCAGAATCACCATGTCCAAATGAGGCCCAGAAGGAGCATATACACTAGTTCTAGGTGAGGCCCAGTTGAGGAGCAGAGTCACCAGATATGGTTGAGCCCTATAAGCGTACCAGAATCACCTGGTCCAGGTGACATCCAGATGGGGACCAGAGTCACCAGGTCAGGGTGAGGCCCAGAGAGGTTCCAGAGTCATCATGTCCAAGTGAGGCTCAGGTGTGGAACAGAGTCACCAGGTACCAATGAGGCCCAGATGAGGACCAGATTCACCAAGTCTGGGTGACGCGCAGATAGGATCAGAGTCACCAGTTCCAGGTGAGGCCAAGAAGGAGTCCACAGCAATCAGGTCCAGGTCTGGAACAAAGTCACCAGGATTGTGTGAGGCCCAGATGGGTACCAGATTCACCAGGTCCAGGTGAAACCCAGGTGGTGACCAGAGTCCCCGGGTCTAGGAGAGGACCAGGTAAGGACCAGATTCACCAGGTAGAAGAGGCCCACGTGGGGACCTGAGTCACCAATTATGGGTTAGGCCCAGGTGGCAACCCCACTCACCAGGTCCAGGTGAGGCCAACCTGCAGGCCAGAGTCACCAGATCCCAGTGAGGCCCTTGTGGGTACCGGAGTCACCAGGTAAATGTGAGTCTACAAGAACTCCTCAGTCACCAGGTCCAGGTGTGGTTCATGTGGGAACGAGAGACACCAGGTCCAGGTGAGACCCCAGTGGGGACCACAGTCATCAGGTCCAGATTGAGGCCTAGGTGAGGAACCAGAGTCATCAGGACCAGTTGAGGCCAAAGTGTGGAGCAAAGTTATCATGTCCAGGTGAGGCCCAGGTGGGGAAGAGAGTAACCATGTCCCATTGATGCCAGGTGGGAAAAGAGTCACAAGGTCCAGACGAGGCCTAAGTGAGGAGTAGATTCACCAGGTCCTGTTGAGGCCCAGTGGAGCACCACAGTCCCCAGGTCCGGGTGAGTGCCACAGGGGGACCAGTGTCACCCGGTTCCGGTGATATCCAGGTGGGGACCAGAGTCACCATGTCAGGGTGAGGCGCAGAGGGGGACGAGATAACTAGGTCCAGGTGAGGCCCCGATGTGGAACTGAGAAACCAGGTCCCATGATGCCCATATGAGGACGTGAGTCACCAGGTCCAGGTGAGGTCCTTGTGGGAACCAATCTCCTCGACCAGGTGAGGCACAGGTGGGACCACAGTCACCAGGTCCAGGTGAGGCCCAGGTATATAAGACAGTATCCAGGTCCCAATAATGCCCAAGTAAGGACCAGAGTCAACAGGTCCAGGAGAGGCCCAAATATGGATCACAGTCATTGTGTTCCAGATGAGGCCAGATGGACACCACAGGAACCAGGTTAAGGAGAGCCCAATATGGGAACCAGAGCCACGAGATCCAGGTGAGTTCCAGGTGGGACCATAGTCACAAGGTCCAGTTGAGGCACAGGTGGCAACAGGATTCACCAAGTCCAGGTGAGGCCCAGGTGTCGACCGGTCACCAGATCCAGGTGAGGAGCAGCTAAAGACCAGATTCACCAGGCCCAAGTGAAGCCCAAGGGGTGACCAGAGTCACCAGGTAAGGTTGAGGCCAGAGGGGGAACCAGAGTAACCAGTTTAGTTTGAGGCCCAGAATGGGATCAGAGGTCCCTTGTCAGTGTGAGGCCCAGTGTGGAATAGAGTATCCAGGTCCCAATGATGCCTGAGTGAGGACCAGAGTAAATAGGGCCATGCAGGCCCAGATGGGGAACAGAATCACTAGGTCCTGGTGAGGCATAGAATAAGACCACAGTCAGCAGTATCAGGTGAGCCCCATGTGGGATCCAGAGCCATTATATCCAGCTGAGTCCCAGGTCCTTGTGAGGCCCACGTGAGGACCAGATTCATCAGGTCGAATTGAGGCATAGCTGGGGACAAGAGTCACCAGGTCTGCGTGCGGCCTAGGTGGGGCAAGATTCAGCAGTTCTGAGTTGGTCAAAGTGGGGACGAGAGACACCAGGTCCAGGTGATGCCAACCTGCAGGCCATGCAGAGGAACCGTGACCTGATGATGCCCAGTTAGGGACTAGAGTTACCAGGCCCAGGTGATGCCAACCTGCAAGCCATGTGTGGAACCATGTCTCGATGATACCCAGGTAGGGACTAGAGTTACAAGGTCCAGGTGACGCCAACCTCCAGGCCATGCAGTGGAACAATATCCCTATGATGCCCAGGTAGGGACCAGAGTCACCAGGTCCAAATGAGGCCAAGATGGATCATATTCTCTAGGTCCAGGTGAGGCCAGGTTGAGGACCAGAGTCACCATATCTGGTTGAGACCTAGAGGGGTAGCAGAATCCCCTGGTCCATATGACATCCAGATGGGGACCAGAGTCACCAGGTCAGGGTGAGGCCCATAGAGATTTCAGAGTCACCATGTCCAGGTGAGGCTCAGGTGTAGAACAGAGTCACCAGGTACCAATGATGCCCAGGTGAGGACCAGAGTCCCCAGTTCTGGGTGACGAGCAGATAGGATCAGAGTCACCGGTTCCAGGTGAGGCCAAGAAGGAGTCCACAGCAATCACGTCCCCGTGGGGAACAAAGCCACCAGGACTGGGTGAGGCCCAGATGGGGACAAGATTCACCAGGTCCAGGTGAGGCCCAGGTGGTGACCAGAGTCCCCGGGTCTGGGAGAGGACCAGGTAAGGACCAGATTCACCAGGTCCAAGAGGCCCACGTGGGGACAGAGTCACCAGGTATGGGTGAGGTCCTGGTGGCAACCCCACTCACCAGGTCCAGGTGAGGCCAGCCTGCAAGCCAGAGTCACCAGATCCAGGTGAGGCGCTAGTGGGGACCGGAATCACCTGGTAAATGTGAGTCTACAAGAACACCACAGTCACCAGGTCCAGGTGTGGTGCATGTGGGAACGAGAGTCACCATGTCCAGGTGAGACCCAGGTGGGGACCACAGTCACCAGGTCCAGATTGAGGCCTAGGTGTGGGGACCAGAGTCATCAGGACCAGTTCAGGGCAAAGTGTGGAGTAAAGTTATCATGTCCAGGTGAGGCCCAGTTGGGGAACAGAGTAACCATGTCCCATTGATGTCAGGTTGGAAAAGAGTCACAGGTCCAGACGCGGTCAAAGTGAGGAGTAGATTCACCAGGTCCTGTTGAGACCCAGTTGAGGACCAGAGTCCCCAGCTCCAGGAGAGTCCCAGAGGGGGACCAGCGTCACCCGGTTCTGGTGATATCCAGGTGGTTACCAGAGTCAGCACGTCAGGGTGAGGCCCAGAGTCGGACGAGAATCACTAGGTCCAGGTGAGGCCCCGATGTGGAACAGAGAAACCAGGTCCCATGATGCCCATATGAGGACCTGAGTCACCAGGTCCAGGTGAAGTCCAGGTGGGGACCAGAGTCACCGGATCCAGGTGAATCCCAGGTGGGACCAGAGTCACTAGGTCCATATGAGGCCCAGGTGAGGACCAGAGTTACCAGGTACACGTGAGGCGACGGTAGGGATCAGAGGCAACAGGTCCATGTGAGGCCGGCTTGGGGACCATGGTCAATAGTTCTACTTGAGGTCCAGTGTGGAACACTGTAACCAGGTCCAAGTGAGTCCCCAGTGGTGACAAGGGTCACCAGGTCCAGGTGAGGCCCAGGTGGGAACCAGTTTCACCAGGTACAGGGGAAGCCCTTGAAAGAACCAGAGTCAAAAGTTCGAAGTCATGCGCAGGTGGCAACCAGAGTCAGCAGGTCCAAGTCAGGCCAAAGTGGGGTTCACAGTCACTAGAGCACGGTGAGACTCAGAGGGGAACCATAGTCAACTGGTCCAGGTGATGTCCAGGTGTGGAACACAGTCACCGGGTCCCAATTTTGCCCAGTTGAGGACCATGGTCAACAGGGCCAGGTGAGGCCCAGATGGGAATCGGAGTGCCCAAATCCAGGTGAAGCCCAGGTTGGGACCATAGTCACCAGATCCAGGGTAGTCTCAGGTGCAGACCAGAATCACCAGGTCCAGGTGAGGTGCAGGTGGCAACCACACTCACTAGGTCCCGGTGAGGCCCTGGTGGGGACCAGAGTCACGAGGTACATGAGAAGCTAGAAACACTGCAGCCACCAGGTCCACATGATGTCCATGTGGGAACGAGAATCACCAGTTAGAGGTGAGGACCCTGTGGGGATCCGACTCACCATGTGTAGGTGAGACCCAGGTGGGAACCAGTGTCACCATGTCCAGGTGTGGCGAGGTGAAGACCAGAGTTTATAGGTCCGGCTGGGTCACTGTTAGTGAACAGTGTAACCATATCCTGATGCTACCCAGGTGGGTACGAGAGACACCAAGTCCCGGTGAGGCCCAGGTGAGACCAGAGACATGAGGACCAGGTGAGGTCCCGATGGGCACTACAGACAGCAGGTCAGGTGAGTCCATGCTTAGGATCAGATTCAACAGTTACAAGTGAGGCCCAGGTGGAGCCAGAGTCACCTGGTACAGAAGAGCCAAAACTCAGGACCAGAGTTACCAGGATCAGGTCAGTCCCAGTGGGGAATAGAGTAAACATGTCCAGATGATGCCCAGGTAGAACCAGAGTCACCAGGTCAGATGAGGCGCAGGTGGGGAGCATATTCACTAGGTCCCGGTGAGGCCCAGTCGAGGACCAGTATCACCAGGTCTAGTTGAGGCCTAGAAGGGTACCAGATTCACCTGGTCTAGGTGACATCCAGATGGGGACCAGAGTCACCATGTCAGGCTGAGGCCCAGAGGGGATCCAGAGTCATCATGTCCATGTGAGGCTTAGGTGTGGAACAGAGTATCCAGGTCATAATGGTCCACAGGTGAGGAACAGAGTCTCCAGATCTGGGTGAGGCCCACTTATGATCAGAATCAACATTTCCCGGTGAGGCCAAGAAGGAGTCCACAACAATCAGGTCCGGGTGGGGAACAAAGTCACCAGGACTGGGTTGGGCCCAGATGGGGAGCAGATTCACCAGGCCCAGGTGATTCCCAGGAGGTGACAGAGTCACCAAATCCAGATGAAGCCCAGGTGGGGACAAGAGTGACTAGGTCCAGATGAGGCCCAGGTGAGGACCAGATTACCAGGTACATGTGAGGCCCCGGTGGGGATCAGAGGAAACAGGTCCATGTGAGGCCGGCTTGGGGACCATGGTCAACAGGTCTACTTGAGGCCCAGGTGTGGAACACAGTTAGCAGGTCCAGTTGAGTCCCCGGTGGTGAGAAGAGTCACCACGTCCAGGTGAGGCCCAGGTGGGGACCAGGATCACCAGGTAAGGGGAAGCCCTTGAAAGAACCAGAGTCAACAGTTCGAGGTCAGCCGCAGGTGGCAACAAGGGTCAGCAGGTCCAAGTCAGGTCAAAGTGGGGTTCACAGTCACTAGGGCATGGTGAGTCCCAGAGGGGGACCAGTCACCTGGTGCAGGTGAGGTCCAGTTGTGGAACACAGTCACAGGGTCCCAATTTTGCCCAGTTGAGGACCATGGTCAACAGGGCCAGGTGAGGCCAAGATGGGGACCGGAGTCCCCAAATCCAGGTGAAGCCCAGGTGGGGACCAGAGTCACCAGATCCAGGGTAGTCTCAGGTCCGACCAGAATCACCAGTTCCATGTGTGCTGCAGGTGGCAACCAAACTCACCAGGTCCCGTTGAGGCCCTGGTGGGGACCAGAGTCAGGAGGTACATGAGAAGCTAGAAACACATGGGATCCCTGGGTGGCGCAGCGGTTTTGCGCCTGCCTTTCGCCCAGGGCGCGATCCTGGATACCCGGTATCGAATCCCACATCGGGCTCCCTGTGCCTGGAGCCTGCGTCTGCCTCTGCCTGTGTCTCTGCCTCTCTCTCCCTCTGTGACTATCATAAATAATAAAAATTAAAAAAAAAGAAGCTAGAAACCCTGCATCCAACAGGTCCACATGATCTCCATGTGGGAACGAGAATCACCAGTTACAGGTGAGGACCAGGTGGGAATCCGACTCACCATATCCAGGTGAGACCCAGGTGGGAACCAGTGTCACCATGTCCAGGTGTGGCCCAGGTGAAGACCAGAGTTAATAGGTCCGGCTGGGTCACAGTTAGTGAACAGAGTTACCATATCCTATGCTACCCAGATGGGTCCCAGAGACACCAGGTCCTGGTGAGGCCCAGGTGGAACCAGATACATGAGGTCCAGGTGAGGTCCCGATGGGAACCACAGTCACCAGGTCAGGTGAGGCCATGTTTAGGATCAGAGTCACCAGTTACAGCTGAGGCCCAGGTGGAGCCAGAGTCACTTGGTACAGAAGAGGCCAAAGTCCGGACCAGAGTTACCAGGATCAGGTCAGTCCGAGTGGGCAATAGAGTAACCATGTCCCGATGATATCCAGGGAGAACCAGAGTCACCAGGTCCAGATGGGGCGCAGGTGGGGAGCATGATCACTAGGTCCCCGTGAGGCCCAGTTCAGGACCAGAGTCACCAGGTCAAGTTGAGGCCTAGAGGGATACCAGATTCACCTAGTTTAGGTGACATCTGGTGGGGACCAGAGTCATCATGTCAGGGTGAGACCCAGAGGGGATCCAGAGTCATCATGTCCAGGTGAAGCTCAGGTGTGGAACAGAGTATCAAGTTCATAATGGTCCATATTGAGGACCAGAGTCACCAGATCTGTGTGAGGCCCAGTTAGGATCAGAGTCACCAGTTCCAGGTGAGGCCAAGAAGGAGTCCACAGCAATCAGTTCCAGGTGGGGTGACAAAGTCACCAGGACTGGATGAGGACCAGATGGGGACCAGATTAACCAGGTTCATGTGATTCCCAGGTGGTGACCCGAGTTAGGAGTTCCGGTTGAGGATCAGGTAAGGACCAGATTCACCAGGCCCAAGTGAGGCCCACGTGGGGACCTGTGTCACCAGGCATGTGTGAGGCCCAAATGACAACCCCTCTCACCAAATCCAGGTGAGGCCAACCTGCAGGCCATGCAGAGGAAACATGTCCCGATGATGCCGAGGTAGGGACTAGAGTTCTCAGGTCCAGGTGAGGCCAACCTGCAGGCCATGCAGTGGAACATGTCCTGATGATGCCCAGGTAGGAACCAGTTTTACCAGGTCCAGGTGAGGCCAACCTGCAGGCCATGCAATGGAACCATGTCCCGATGATGCCCAGGTAGGGACTAGAATTACCAGGTCCAGGTGAGGCCAACCTGCAGGCCATGCAGTGGAACATGTCACGATGATGCCCAGGTAGAGACCAGAGATACCAGGTCCAGGTGAGGCCACCCTGCAGGCCATGCAGTGGAACCATGTCTCCATGATGCCCAGGTAGGGACCAGAGTCACCAGGTCCAAATGAAGCCCAGATGGAGCATATTCACTAGGTCCAGGTTAGGCCCACTTCAGGACCAGAGTCACCAGATCTGGTTGAGGCCTAGAGAGGTACCAGAATCATCTGATCCAGGTGACATCCAGATGGGGACCAGAATCACCAGGTCAGGGTGAGGCCCAGAGAAGTTCCAGAGACATCATGTCCAAGTGAGGCTCAGGTGTGGAACAGAGTCACCAGGTACCAATGATGCCCAGTTGAGGACCAGATTCACCAGGTCTGGGTGACGCAGAGATAGGATCAGAGTCACCAGTTCCAGGTGAGGCCAAGAAGGAGTCCACAGCAATCAGGTCCAGGTGGGGAACAAAGTCACCAGGACTGGGTGAGGCCCAGATGGGGACCAGATTCACCAGGTCCAGGTGATGCCCAGGTGATGACCAGAGTTCCCGGGTCTAGGAGAGGACGAGGTAAGGACCAGATTAACCAGGTAGAAGAGGCCCACGTGGGGACCTGAGTCACCAATTATGGGTGAGGCTCAGGGGGCAACCCCACTCACCAGGTCCAGGTGAGGCCAACCTGCAGGCCAGAGTCACCAGATCCAAGTGAGGCCCTAGTGGGTACCAGAGTCACCAGGTAAATGTGAGTCTACAAGAACACCACAGTCACCAGGTCCAGGTGTGGTTCATGTGGGAACGAGAGTCACAAAGTCCAGGTGAGACCCAGTTGGGGACCACAGTCACCAGGTCCAGATTGAGGCCTAGGTGCGGGGACCAGAGTCATCAGGACCAGTTGAGGCCAAAGTGTGGAGCAAAGGTATCATGTCCAGGTGAGGCCCAGGCGGGGAACAGAGTAACCATGTCCCATTGATGCCAGGTGGGAAAAGAGTCACAAGGTCCAGACGAGGACTAAGTGAGGAGTAGATTCACCAGGTCCTGTTGAGTCCCAGCTGAGGACTAGTGTCCCCAGCTCCGGCTGATCTCAGAGGGGGACCAGAGTCACCCGGTTCTGGTGATATCCAGGCGGGGACCAGAGTCACCACATCAGGATGAGGCCCAGAGGGGGACCAGAATCATTGGTCCAGGTGAGGCCCCGATGTGGAACTGAGAAACCTGGTCCCATGATGCCCATATGAGGACCTGAGTCACCAGGTCCAGGTGAGGTCCCTGTGGGAACCAGTCACTTCGTCCAGATGTGGCCCATGTGGGACCACAGTCACCAGGTCCAGGTGAGGCCCAGGTATGTAAGAGAGTATCCAGGTCCCAATGATGCCCAGGTAAGGACCAGAGCCAACAGGTCCAGGAGAGGCCCAAGTATGGATCAGAGTCATTGTGTTCCACGTGAGGCCAGATGGAGACCACAGGACCCAGGTCCAGGAGAGCCCCATATGGGAACCAGAGCCACGAGATCCAGGTGAGGTTCAGGTGGGCCACAGTCACAAGGTCCAGGTGAGGCACAGGTGGCAACAGGATTCAGCAAGTCCAGGTGAGACCCAGGTCGCGACCAGTCACCAGATCCAGGTGAGGACCAGCTAAAGACCAGATTCACCAGGGCCAAGTGAAGCCCAAGGGGTGACCAGAGTCACCAGCTAAGGGTGAGGCCCAGAGGGGGAACCAGAGTAACCAGTTTAGTTTGAGGCCCAGAATGGGATCAGAGGTCCCTTGTCAGTGTGAGGCCCAGGTGTGGAATAGAGTATCCAGGTCCCAATGATGCCTGGGTGAGGACCAGAGTCACTAGGCCCATGCAGGCCCAGATGGGGAACAGAATCACTAGGTCCTGGTGAGGCATAGATAAAGACCCCAGTCACCAGTATCAGGTGAGACTCTTGTGGGAACCAGAGCCACTCTATCCAGCTGAGTCCCAGGTCCATGTGAGGCCCACGTGAGGACCAGATTCATCAGGTCGAATTGAGGCATAGCTGGGGACAAGAGTCACCAAGTCTGGGTGCGTCCTAGGTTTGGCAAGATTCAGCAGTTCTGAGTTAGGTCAAAGTGTGGACGAGTGACACCAGGTCCAGGTGAGGCCAAACTGAGGACCAGAGTCACCAGATCCAGGTGAGGTCCATGTTCGTAAGTGAGACACCAGGTCCAGGAGAGGTCCAGGTGGGGACCAGATTCACCAGATCCAGGTGAAGTCCAGGTGGGGACCAGAGTCACCAGATCCAGGTGAAGCCCAGGTGGGGACCAAAGTCACTAGGTCCAGATAAGGCCCAGGTGAGGACCAGAGTTACAAGGTACACGTGATTCCCCGGCGGGGATCGGAGGCAACAGGTCCATGTGAGGCCTGCTTGGGGACCATGGTCAAGAGGTCCACTTGAGGCCCAGGTGTGGAACACAATAAGCAGGTCCAGGTGACTCCCCGGTTGTTAACGGGTCACCACATCCAGGTGCGGCCCAGGTGGGGACAAGGATCACCAGATCCAGGGGAGGACCTTGAAAGACCCAGAGTCAACAGTTGGAGGTCAGGCGCAGGTGGCAACCAGGGTCAGCAGGTCCAAGTCAGGCCAAAGTGGGTTTCACAGTCACTAGGGCACGGTGAGACCCAGAGGGGGACGAGAGTCACCTTGTCCACGTGAGGTCCAGTTGTGGAACACAGTCACCGAGTCCCAATTTTGCCCAGTTGAAGACCATGGTCAACAGGGCCAGGTGAGGCCCAGATGGGGACCGGGGTCCCCAATTCCAGGTGAAGCCCAGGTGGGGACCACAGTCACCAGATCCAGGCTAGCCTCAGGTGCAGACTAGAATCACCAGGTCCAGGAGAAATGCAGGTGGCAACCACACTCACCAGGTCCCGGTGAGGCCGGGGACCAGAATCACGAGGTACACGAGAAGCTATAAACACTGCAGCCACCAATTCCACATTATGTCCATGTGGGAACGAGAATCACCAGTTATACATGAGGACCAGGTGGGGATCCGACTCACCATGTCCAGGTGAGACCCTGGTGGGAACCAGTGACACCACGTCCAGGTTGGCCCAGGTGAAGACCAGAGTTAATAGGTCCGGCTGGGTCACTGTTAGTGAACAGTGTAACCGTATCCTGATGCTACCCTGGTGGGTACCAGAGACACCAGGTCCTGGTGAGGGTCAGGAGGGACCAGAGACATGAGGTCCAGGTGAGGTTCCATTGGGAACCACAGTCACCAGGCTGGTGAGGCCATGCTTAGGATCAGAGTCACCAGTTAGAGGTGAGGCCCAGTTGGAGCCAGAGTCACCTGGGACAGAAGAGGCCAAAGTCAGGACCAGAGTTACAAGGATCAGGTCAGTCCCAGTGGGGAATAGAGTAACCATGTCCCGAAGATGCCCAGGTAGAATCAGAGTCACCAGGTCCAGATGAGGTGCAGGTGGGGAGCATATTCACTAGGTCCCGGTGAGGCCCAGTTGAGGACCAGAATGCCCAGGTCTCTTGAGGCCTAGAGGAGAACCCGATTCACCTGCTCTTGGTGACATCCATATGGGGACCAGAGTCACCATGTCAGGGTGAGGCCCAGAGGGGATCCAGAGTCATCATGTCCAGGTGAGGCTCAGTTGTGGAACAGACTATCCAGGTCATAATGGTCCACAGGTGAAGACCAGAGTCACCAGATGTGGGCGAGTCTCACATAGCATCAGACGCACCAGTACCAGGTGAGGCCAAGAAGGAACCACAGCAATCAGGTCCCGGTAGGGAAAAAAGTCACCACGACTGGGTGAGGCCCAGATGGGGACCAGATTCACCAGGTCCAGGTGATTCCCAGGTGGTGACCAGAGTTACCAGTTCCGGGTGAGGACCAGGTAAGGACCAGATTCACCAGGTCCAAGTGAGGCCCACGTGGGGACCTGTGTCACCGGTATGGGTGTGGCCCAGGTGGCAACCCCACTCACCAGGTACAGGGGAGGCCAACCTTCGGGCCATGCAGAGGAACCGTGTCCCGATAATGTCCAGGTAGGGACCAGAGTTACGAGTTGCAGGTGAGGCCCTAATGGGGACCGGAGTCACCAGGTAAATGTGAGTCTACAAGAACACTACAGTCACCAGGTCCAGGTGTGGTTCATGTGGGAACAAGAGTCACCAGGTCCAGGTGAGACCCAGGTGGGGACCACAGTCACCAGGTCCAGATTGAGGACTGGTGGGGGGACCAGAGTCATCTGGACAATTTGACGCCGAAGTGCGGAGCACAGTTATCATGTCCAGGTGAGGCCCAGGTGGGGAACAGAGTAAACATGTCCCATTGATGCCAGGTGGGAAAAGAGTCACAAGGTCCAGACGAGGCCCACGTGAGGACCAGATTCATCAGATCGAATTGAGGCATAGCTGGGGACAAGAGTCACCAGGTCTGGGTGCGGCCTAGGTGGGGCAAGATTCAGCAGTTCTGAGTTAGGTCAAAGTGAGGACGAGAGACAGCAGGTCCAGGTGAGGCCAAACTGAGGACCAGAGTCACCAGATGCAGGTGAGGTCCAGGTGGGGACCAGAGTCACCAAATCCAGGTGAGTCCATGTTCAAAGAGAGTCACCAGGTCCAGGAGAGGTCCAGGTGGGGACCAGAGTCACCAGATCCAGGTGAAGCCCAGGTGGGGACCAGAGTCACTATGTCCAGATGAGGTCAAGGTGGGGACCAGAGATACCAGGTACAAGTGAGGCCCCGGTGGGGAGCAGTGGCAACAGGTCCATGTGAGGCCGTCCTGGGGAACATGGTCATCAGGTCTACTTGAGGCCCAGGTGTGGAACACAGTAAGCAGGTCCAGGAGAGTCCCCGATGGTGACAAGTGTCACCACGTCCAAATGAGACCCAGGTGGGGACCAGGATGACCAGGTCGAGCGGAGGCATTTGAAAAACCAGAGTCTACAGTTTGAGGTCAGGCGCAGGTGGCAACCAGTATCAGCAGGTACAAGTCAGGCCATAGAGGGGGTTCAGAGTCACTAGGGCACGGTGAGACCCAGAGGGGGATCAGAGTCACCTGGTCCAGTTGAGGTCCAGTTGTGGAACACAGTCACCGGGTCCCAATTTTGCCCAGTTGAAGACCATGGTCAACAGGGCCAGGTGAAGCCCCGATGGAGACCGGAGTCCCCAAATCCAGGTGAAGCCCAGGTGGGGACCACAGTCACCAGATCCAGGGTAGTCTCAGGTGTAGACCAGAATCACCAGGTCCAGGTGAGGTGCAGGTGGCAACCACACTCACCAGGTCCTGGTGAGGCCCTGGTGGGGACCAGAGTCACGAGGTATATGAGAAGCTAGAAACACTGCAGCCACAAGGTCCACATTATGTCCATGTGGGAATGAAAATCACCAGTTACAGGTGAGGACCAGGTGGGGATCCGACTCACCATGTCCAGGTGAGTTCCAGGTGGGAACCAGTGTCACCATGTCCAGGTGTGGCCCAGGTGAAGACCAGAGTTAATAGGTCCGGCTGGGTCACTGTTAGTGAACAGTGTAACCATATCCTGATGCTACCCAGGTGGGAACCACAGAAACCAGGTCCTGGTGAGGCCCAGGTGGGCCCAGAGACATGAGGTCCAGAAGAGGTCCCGATGGGAACCACAGTCACCAGGTCAGGTGAGGCCATGCTTAGGATCAGACTCACCAGTTACAGGTGAGGCCCATGTTGAGCCAGAGTCACCTGGTACAGAAGAGGCCAAAGTCAGGACCAGAGTTACAAGGATCAGGTCAGTCCCAGTGGGGAATAAAGTAAGCATGCCCCGATGATGCCCAGGTAGAACCAGAGTCACCAGGTCCAGATGAGGCGCATGTGGGGAGCATATTCACTCGGTCCCAGTGAGGCCCAGTTGCGGACCAGTGTCACCAGGTCTAGTTGAGGACTAGAGGGGTACCAGATTCACCTGGTCTAGGTAACATCCAGATGGGGAGCAGAGTCACCATGTCAGGGTGAGGCCCAGAGGGGATCCAGAGTCATCATGTCCAAGTGAGGGTCAGGTGTGGAACGGAGTATCCAGATCATAATGGTCCACAGGTGAGGACCAGAGTCACCAGATCTGGGTGAGGCCAAGTTAGGATCACACTCACCACTTCCAGGTGAGGCCAAGAGGGTGTCCACAGCAATCAGGTCCAGGTGGGGAACAAAGTCACCAGGACTGGGTGAGGCCCAGATGGGGACCAGATTCACCAGGTCCAGGTGATTCCCAGGTGGTGACCTGAGTTACCAGTTCCAGGTGAGGACCAGGTAAGGACCAGATTCACCAGGTCCAAGTGAGGCCCACGTGGGTGCATGGGGCACCAGGTACAGGGGAGGCATAGCGGGGGACAAGAGTCACCAATTCTGGGTGCGGCCTAGGTGGCTCAGTTGGAAACCCCAATCACCAGGTCCAGGTGAGGCCAACTCTTGGGCCATGCAGAGGAAACGTGTCCCGAAGATGCCCATGCAGGGACCAGAGTTACCAGGTCCTGGTGAGTCCAACCTGTAGGCCATGCAGTGTAACCATGTCCCGATGATGCCCAGGGAGGGATCAAAATCACCAGGTCCAAATGACCCCAGATGGAGCATATTCACTAGGTCCTGTTGAGGGCCAGTTGAGGACCAGAGTCACCAGATCTGGTTGAGGCCCAGAGGGGTACCAGTATCACCTGGTACAGGTGACATCCAGATGGAGACCAGAGTCACCAGGTCAGGGTGAGGCCCAGGGAGGTTCCAGAATCATCATGTCCATGTGAGGCCGTCTTGGGGACCATGGTAAACAGGTCTACTGGAGGGCAAGGTGTGGAACACAGTAAGCAGGTCCAGGTGAGTCCCCGGTGGTGACAAGTGTCACCACGTCCAGGTGAGGCCGAGGTGAGGACCAGAATCACCAGGTACAGGAAAGGCCCTTGAAAGAACCTGAGTCAACAGTTCGAGGTCAGGCGCAGGGGGCAACCAGGGTCAGCAGGTCCTAGTCAGGCCAAAGTGGGGTTCACAGTCACTAGGACACGGTGAGACCCAGAGGGGGACCAGAGTCACCTGGTCAGGTGAGGTCCAGTTAGGATCAGAGTCACAAGTTCCAGGTGAGGCCAAGAAGGAGTCCACAGCAATCAGGGCCAGGTGGGCAACAAATTCACCAGGACTGGGTGAGGCCCAGATGGGGACCAGATTCAGCAGGTCCAGGTGATTTCCAGGTGGTGACCAGACTTACCAGTTCCGGGTGAGGACCAGGTAAGGACAAGATTCAACAGGTCCACGTGAGGCCCACGTGGGACCTGTGTCACCAGGTATGGGTGAGGCCCAGGTGGCAACACAACTCCTCAGGTCCAGGTGAGGCCAACATGCAGGCCATGCAGAGGAAACATGTCACGATGATGCCCTGGTTGGGACCAGAGTTACCAGATCCAGGTGAGGCCAACCTGCAGGCCATGCAGTGGAACCATGTCCTGATGATGCCCAGATAGAACCAGAGTCACCAGGTCCAAATGAGGCCCAGATGGAGCATATTCACTAGGTCCAGGTGAGGCCCAGTTGACGACCAGAGTCTCCAGATCTGGTTGAGGCCTAGAGGGGTACCAGAATCACCTGGGGCAGGTGACATCCAGATGGGGACCAGAGGCACCAGGTCAGGGTGAGACTCAGAGACTTTCCAGAGTCATCATGTCCAGGTGAGGCTCAGGTGAGGAACAGAGTCACCAGGTACTAACGATGCCCAGGTGAGGAACAGAGTCAACAGGTCTGCGTGATGCGCAGATAGAATCAGAGTCACTACTTCCAGGTGAGGCCAAGAAAGAGTCCACATCAATCAGGTCCAGGTGGGGAACAAATCACCAGGACTGGGTGAGACCCAGATGGGGACCAGATTCACCAGGTCCAGGTGAGTCCCAGGTGGTGACCAGAGTACCCGGGTCCGGGAAGGACCAGGTAAGGACCAGATTCACCAGGTTCAAGAGGCCCAAGTGGGGACCTGAGTCACCAGGTATGGGTGAGGCCCAGGTGGCAACCCCACTCACCAGGTCCAGGTGAGGCCAACCAGCAGGCCAGAGTCTCCAGATCCAGGTGAGGCCCTAGTGGGACCGGAGTCACCAAGTAAATGTGAGTCTACAAGAACACCACAGTCACCAGGTCCTGGTGTGGTTCATGTGGGAACGAGAGTCACCAGGTCCAGGTGATACCCAGGTGGGGACCACAGTCACCAAGTCCAGATTGAGGCCTAGGTGGGGGGACAAGAGTCATCAGGACCAGTTGAGAACAAAGTGTGGAGCAAAGTTATCATGTCCAGGTGAGGCCCAGGTGGGGAACAGGGTAACCATGTCCCATTGATGCCAGGTGGGAAAAGAGTCACAAGGTCCAGACGTGGCCTAACTGAGGAGTAGATTCACGAGGTCCTGTTGAGGCCCAGATTAGGACCACTGTCCCCAGCTCCGGGTGAGTCCCAGAGGGGACCAGAGTCACTGGTTCTGGTGATATCCAGGTCGGGACCAGAGTCACCACGTCAGGGTGAGGCCCAGAGCGGGACGAGAATCACTAGGTCCAGGTGAGGCCCCGATGTGGAACTGAGAAACCAGTCCCATGATGCCCATATGAGGACCTGAGTCACCAGGTCCAGGTGAGGTCCCTGTGGGAACCAGTCACCTCGTCCAGGTGAGGCTCAGGTGGGACCACAGTCACCGGTCCAGGTGAGGCCCAGATATATAACAGAGTATCCAGCTCCCAATGATGCCCAAGTAAGGACCAGAGTCAACAGGTACAGGAGAGGCCCAAATATTGTTCAGAGTCATTGTGTTCCAAGTGAGGGCAGTTGGAGACCACAGGAACCAGGTCCAGGAGAGCCCCATACAGGAACCAGAGCCACGAGATCCAGGTAAGGTCCAGGTGGGACCACAGTCACAAGGTCCAGGTGAGGCGCAGGTGGCAACAGGATTCACCAAGTCCAGGTGAGGCCCAGGTGGCGACCAGTCACCACATCCAGGCGCGGACCAGCTAAAGACCAGATTCACCAGGCCGAAGTGAAGCCCAAAGGGTGACCAGAGTCACCAGGTAAGGGTGAGCCCCAGAGGGGGAACCAGAGTAACCAGTTTAGTTTGAGGCCCAGAATAGGACCAGAGGTCCCTGGTCAAAGTGAGGCCCAGGTGTGGAATAGAATGTCCAGGGTGAGGATCATTGGGTCCATCACCCAATGAAGCCTGGGTGAGGACCCGAGTCACTGGGGCCATGCAGGCCCAGATGGGGAACAGAATCACTAGGTCCTGGTGAGGCATACAATAAGACCACAGTCAGCAGTATCAGCTGAGCCCCTTGCGGGAACCAGAGCCACTCTATCCAGCTGAGTCCCAGGTCCAGGTGAGGCTCCTGTGAGGACCAGATTCATTAGGTCGAATTGAGGCATAGCTGGGGACAAGAGTCACCAGGTCGGGCTGCAGCCTAAGTTGGGCTAGATTCAGCAGTTCTGAGTTAGGTCAAAGTGGGGACGAGAGACGCCAGATCCAGGTGAGGCCAAACTGAGTACCAGAGTCACCAGATCCGTGTGAGGTCCATGTTTGAAAGAAAGTCACCAGGTCCGGGAGAGGTCCAGGTGAGGACCAGAGTCACCAGTTCCAGGTGAGGCCAAGAAGGAGTCCACAGAAATCAGGTCCATGTGGGGAACAAAGTCACCAGGACTGGGTGAGGCCTAGATGGGGACCAGATACACAAGGTCCAGGTGATATCCAGGTGGTGACCAGACTTACCAGTTCCGGGTGAGGACCAGGTAAGGACCAGATTCACCAGGTCCAAGAGGCCCACGTGGGGACCTCAGTCACCAGGTATGGGTGAGGCCCAGGTGGCAAAAACACTCACCAGGTCCAGGTGAGGTCAACCTGCAGGCCATGCAGTGGAACCATATCCCGATGATGCCCAGGTAGGGAGAAGAGTTACCAGTTCCAGGTGAGGCCAACCTGCATGCCATGCAGAGGAAACATATCCAGATGATGCCCAGGTAGAGACAGACTTACCAGGTCCAGGTGAGGCCAACCTGCAGGCCATGCAGTGGAATCATATCCCGATGATGCCCAGGTATGGACCAGAGTCACCAGGTCCAAATGAGGCCCAGATGGAGCATATTCACTAGGTACAGGTGAGTCCCCTTTGAAGACCAGAGTCACCAAATCTGTTTGAGGCCTAGGGGGTACCCGAATCACCTTGTTCGTGTGACATCCAGATGGGGACCAGAGTCACTAGGTCAGGGTGAGGCCCAGAGCAGTTCCAGAGTCAACATTTCCAGGTGAGGCTCAGGTGTGGTACAGAGTCACCAGGTACCAATGATGCCCAGGTGAGGACAAGAGTCACCCGGTCTGGGAGACGCACAGATAGGATCAGACTCACCAGTCCAGGTGAGGCCAAGAAAGGGCACAGCAATCAGGTCCAGGTGGGGAACAAAGTCACCAGGACTGGGTGAGGCCCAGATGGGACCAGATTCACCAGGTCCAGGTGAGGCCCAGGTGGTGACAAGAGTCCCCGGGTCTAGGAGAGGACCGGGTCAAGGACAAGATTCACCAGGTCTAATAGGACCACGTAGGGACTTGAGTCACCAGGTATGGGTGAGGCCCAGGTGGCAACTCCACTCACCAGGTCCTGGTGAGACCAACCTGCAGACCAGAGTCACCAGATCCACGTGAGTCCCTAGTGGGGACCGGATTCACCAGGTAAAAGTGAGTCTACAAGAACACCAGAGTCACCAGGTCCAGGCGTGGTTCATGTAGGAACGAGACCACCAGGTCCAGTTGAGACCCAGGTGGAGACCACAGTCACCAGGTCCAGGTGTGACCCAGGTGGGGACCACAGTCACCAGGTTCAGTTTGAGGCCTAGGTGGGGGGATCAGAGTCATCGAGACCAGTTGAGGCCAAAGTGTGGAGCAAAGTTATCATGTCCAGGTGAGGCCCAGGTGGCGAACAGAGTAACAATGTCCCATTGATGCCAGGTGGGAAAAGAGTCACAAGGTCCAGAAGAGGCCTAAGTGAGGAGTAGATTCACCAGGTCCTATTGAGGCCCAGTTGAGGACCAGTGTCCCCATCTCCGGGTGAGTCCCAGAGGGGGACCAGAGTCACCTGGTTCTGGTGATATCCAGGTGGGGACCAGAGTCAGCACGTCAGGGTGAGTCCCAGAGGGGGACGAGAATCACTAGGTACAGGTGAGGTCCCGATGTGGAACTGAGAAACCAGGTACCATGATGCCCATATGAGGACCTGAGTCACCAGGTCCAGGTGAGGTCCCTGTGGGAACCAGTCACCTCATCCAGTAGAGGCCCCGGTGGGACAAAGACACCAGGTCCAGGTGAGGCCCAGGTATATAAGAGAGTATCGAGGTCCCAATGATGCCCATGTAAGGACCAGAGTCAACAGGTGCAGGAGAGGCCCAAATATGTATCAGAGTCATTGTGTTCCAGGTGAGGCCAGATAGAGACCACAGGAACCAGGTCCAGGAGAGCCCCATATGGGAACCAGAGCCACAAGATCCAGGTGAGATCCAGGTGGGACCACAGTCACAAGGTCCAGGTGAGGCACAGGTGGCAACAGGATTCACCAAGTCCAGGTGAGGCCCAGGTGGAGACCATTCACCAGATCCAGGTGAGACCAGCTAAGGACCAGATTCACCAGGCCCAAGTGAACCCAAACGGTTGACCAGAGTCTCCAGGTAAGGGTGAGGCCCAAAGGGAACCAGTAACTAGTTTAGTATGAGTCCCAGAATGGGACGAGAGGTCCATGGTCAATGTGAGACACAGGTGTGGAATAGAGTATCCAGGTCCTAATGATTCCTGGGTGAGGACCAGAGTCACGAGCGCCATGCAGGCCCAGATGGGAACAGAATCACTAGGACCAGGTGAGGCATAGAATAAGACCACAGTCAGCTGTATCAGGTGAGCCCCTTGTGCGAACCAGAGCCACTCTATCTAGCTGAATCCCAGGTCCATGTGAGGCCCACGTGAGGACCAGATTCATCAGGTCGAATTGAGGCATAGCTGGGGACAAGACTCACCAGGTATGGGTGCTGCCTAGGTGGGGCAAGATTCAGCAGTTCTGAGTTAGGTCAAAGTGTGGAAGAGACACCAGGTCCAGGTGAGGCCAAACTGAGGACCAGAGTCACAAGATCCAGGTGAGGTCCATGTTGGAAAGAGAGTCACCAAGTCCAGGAGAGGTCCAGGTGGGGACCAGAGTCACGGTATCCAGGTGAAGTCCAGGTGGGGACCAGAGTCACTAGGTCCAGATGAGGCCCAGGTGAGGACCAGAGTTCCCAGGTACACGTGAGGCCCCGGTGGGGATCAGAGGCAACAGGTCCATGTGAGGCCGTCCTGGGGACCATGGTCAACAGGTCTACTTGAGGCCCAAGTGTGGAACACAGTAACCAGGTACCGTTGAGTCCCAGGTGGTGACAAGAGCCACCAGGTCCAGTTGAGGCCCAGGTGGGGACCAGGTTCACCAGTTCCAGGGGAGGCCCTTGAAAGAACCAGAGTCAACAGTTCGAGGTCAGGCGCAGTTGGCATCCAGGGTCAGCAGGTCCAGGTCAGGCCAAAGTGGCATTCACAGTCACTAGGGCACGGTGCGACCCAGAGGGGGACCAGAGTCACCTGGTCCAGGTGAGGTCCAGTTGTGGAACACAGTCACCGGGTCCCAATTTTGCCCAGTTGAGGACCATGGTCAACAGGGCCAGGTGAGGCCCAGATGGGGACTGGAGTCCAAATATCCAGGTGAAGCCCAGGTGGGGACCACAGTCAGAAGATCCAGGGTAGTCTCAGGTGCAGACCATAATCACCAGGTCCAAGTGAGGTGCAGGTGGCAACCACATTCCCCAGGACCCAGTGAGGCCCTGGCGGGGACCAGAGTCACAAGGTACATGAGAAGCTAGAAACACTGCAGCCACCAGGTCCACATGATGTCCATGTGGGCCGGAAAATCAGCAGTTACACGTGAGGACCAGGTGGGGATCAGACTCACCATGTCAAGTTGAGACCCAGGTGGGATCCAGTGTCACCATGTCCAGATGTGGCCCAGGTGAAGTCCAGAGATAATAGGTCCGGCTGGGTCACTGTTAGTGAAAAGTGTAACCATATCCTGATGCTACCCAGTTGGGTACCGGAGACACCAGGTCCTGGTGAGGCCCAGGTGGGACCAGAGACATGAGGTCCAGGTAAGATCCCGATGGGAACCACAGTCAGCAGGTCAGGTGAGGCCATGCTTAGGATCAGAGTTACCAGTTACAGGTGAGGCCCAGGTGGAGCCAGAGTAACCTGGTACAGAAGAGGCCAAAGACAGGACCAGAGTTACTAGGAACAGGTCATTCCCATTGGGGAATAGAGTAACCATGCCCAGATGATGCCCAGGTAGAACCCGAGTAACCACGTCCAGATGAGGCGCAGGTGGGGAGCATGTTCACTATGTCCAGGTGAGGCCCAGTTGAGGACCAGAGTCACCAGGTCTGGTTGAGGCCGACAGGGGTCCCAGATTCAAATGGTCTAGGTGACATCCAGATGGGGACCAGAGTCACCATGTCAGAGTGAGGCCCAGAGAGGATCCAGAGTCATCATGTCCAGGTGAGGCTCTGGTGTGGAACAGAGTATCCAGGTCATAGTGGTCCACAGGTGAGGACCAGAGTCAACAGATCTGCGTGAGGCCCAGTTAGGATCAGACTCACCAGTTCCAGGTGAGGCCCAAAAGGAGTCCACAGCAATCAGGTCCAGGTGGGGAGCAAAGTCACCAGGACTGTGTGAGGCCCAGATGGCGAACAGATTCTCCAGGTCCAGGGGATTCCCAGGTGGTGACCAGAATTACCAGATTCACCAGGTCCAAGAGGCCCAAGTGGGGACCTGAGGCACCAGGTATGGGTGAGGCCCAGGTGGCAACCCCACTCACCAGGTCCAGGTGAGGACAACCTACAGGCCAGAGTCACCAGATCCAGGTGAGGCCCTAGTGGGGACTGGAGTCACCAGGTAAATGTGAGTCTACAAGAACACCACAGTCACTAGGGCCAGGCGTGGTTCATGTAGGAACGAGACCACCAGGTCCAGGTGAGACCCAGTGGGGACCACAGTCACCAGGTACAGGTGTGACCCAGGTGGGGACCACAGTCACCAGGTTCACTTTGAGGCCTAGGTGGGGGATCAGAGTCATCGAGACCAGTTGAGGCCAAAGTGTGGAGCAAAGTTATCATGTCCAGGTGAGGCCCAGAGGGAACAGAGTAACCATGTCCCATTGATGCCAGGTGGGAAAAGAGTCACAAGGTCCAGACGAGACCTAAGTGAAGAGTAGATTCACCAGGTCCAGTTGTGCCCAGTTGAGGACCAGTGTCCCAGCTCCGGGTGAGTCCCAGAGGGGGAACAGAGTCACCAGATTCTGGTGATATCCAGATGGGGACCAGAGTCACCATGTCAGGCTGAGGCCCAGAGGGGATCCAGCCTCATCATGTCCAGGTGAGTCTCAGGTGTGGAAAAGAGTATCCAGGTCATAGTGGTCCACAGGTGAGGACCAGAGTCACCAGATCTGTGTGAGTCCCAGTTAGGATCAGAGTCACCCGTTCCAGGTGAGGCCCAAAAGGAGTCCACAGCAATCAGTTCCAGGTGGGGAACAAAGTCACCAGGACTGGGTGTGGCCCAATGGGGACCAGATTCACCAGGTACAGATGATTCCCATGTTGTGACCAGACTTACTAGTTCCGAGTGAGGACCAGGTAAGGACCAGATTCACCAGGTCAAAGGGAGGCCCACGTGGGGCCCTAGTCACAAGGTATGGGGGAGGCCCAGGTGGCAACCCCGCTCACCAGGTCCAGGTGAGGCCAACCTGCAGGCCATGCAGAGGAACCATGTCCCGGTGATGCTCAGGTAGGGACCAGATTTATCAGGTCATTTGAGGCCAATCCGCAGGCCATGCAGGGGAACCATGTCCCGATGATGCCCAGGTAGGGACCAGATTCACCAGGTCCAAATAAGTCCCCGATGGAGCATATTCACTAGGTCCAGGTGAGGCCCAGTTGAGGACCAGTTTCACCATATCTGCTTGAGTCTTAGAAGGGTACCAGAATCACCTGGTCCAGGTGATATCCAGATGGGGACGAGAGTCACCAGGTCAGCGGGAGGCCCAGAGTGGTCCCAGAGTCATCGGGTCCAGGTGAGGCTCAGGTGTGGAAGAGAGACACCAGGTACCAATGATGCCCAAGTGAAGACCAGAGTCACCAGATCTGGGTGAGGCGTAGATAGGATCAGAGTCCCCAGTTGCAGGTGAGGCCAAGAAAGAGTTCACAGCAATCAGGTCCAGGTGGGGATCAAAGTCACCAGACCTGGGTGAGACCCAGATGGGGACCAGATTCACCAGGTCCAGGTGAGGCCCAGATGGGTATAGAGTCCCCGGGTGTAGGAAAGGACCAGGTAAGGTCAGATTCACCAGGTCCAAGAGGCTCACCTGGGGACATGAGTCACCAGCTATGTGTGAGGCCTAGATGGCAACCCCACTCACCAGGTCTAGGTGAGGCCAACCGGCGGGCCAGAGTCACCAGATCTAGGTGAGGCCCTAGTGGGGACTGGAGTCACCAGGTACATGTGAGTATACAAGATCACCACAGTCACCAGGTCCAGGTGTATTTCATGTGGGAACGAGAGTCACCAGGTCCAGGTGAGACCCAGGTGGGGACCACAGTCACCAGGTCCAGATTGAGGACTAGGTGGGGGGACCAGAGTAATCAGGACCAGTTGAGGACAAAGAATGGAGCAAAGTTATCATGTCCAGGTGAGGCCCAGGTGGGGAACAGAGTAACAATGTCCCATTGATGCCAGGTGGGAAAAGAGTCACAAGGTCCAGACGATGCCTAAGTGAGGAGTAGATTCACCAGGTCCTATTGAGGCCCAGTTGAGGACCAGTGTCCCCAACTTCGGGTGAGTCACAGAGGGGGACCAGAGTCACCAGGTTCTGGTGATATCCAGGTGGGGACCAGAGTCACCACGTCAGGGTGAGGCCCAGAGGGGGACGAGAATCACTAGGTACAGGTGAGGCCCCGATGTGGAACTGAGAATCCAGGTCCCATGATGCCCATATTAGCACCTGAGTCACCAGGTCCAGGTGAGGTCCCTGTGGGAACCAGTCACCTCATCCCGTAGTGGCCCGGGTGGGACCAAAGTCACCAGGTCCAGGTGAGGCCCAGGTACATAAGAGAGTATCGAGGTCCCAATGATGCCCATGTAAGGACCAGAGTCAACAGGTGCAGGAGAGGCCCAAATATGGATCAGAGTCATTGTGTTCCAGGTGAGGCCAGATGGAGACCACAGGAACCAGGTCCAGGAGAGCCCATATGGGAACCAGAGCCACAAGATCCAGGTGAGATCCAGGTGGGACCACAGTCACAAGGTCCAGGTGAGGCACAGGTGGCAACAGGATTCACCAAGTCCAGGTGAGGCCCAGGTGGAGACCATTCACCAGATCCAGGTGAGACCAGCTAAGGACCAGATTCACCAGGCCCAAGTGAAGCCAAACGGGTGACCAGAGTCACCAGGTAAGGGTGAGGCCCAAAAGGGAACCAGTAACTAGTTTAGTTTGAGTCCCAAAATGGGACGAGAGGTCCATGGTCAATGTGAGGCACAGGTGTGGAATAGAGTATCCAGGTCCTAATGATTCCTGGGTGAGGACCAGAGTCACTAGCGCCATGCAGGCCCAGATGGGAACAGAATCACTAGGACCAGGTGAGGCATAGAATAAGACCACAGTCAGCTGTATAAGGTGAGCCCCTTGTGCCAACCAGAGCCACTCTATCTAGCTGAGTCCCAGGTCCATGTGAGGCCCACGTGAGGACCAGATTCATCAGGTCGAATTGAGGCATAGCTGGGGACAAGAGTCACCAGGTCTGGTTGCGGCCGAGGTGGGGCAAGATTCAGCAGTTCTGAGTTAGGTCAAAGTGGGGACGAAGGATGCCAGATCCAGGTGAGGCCAAACTGAGGACCGGAGTCACCAGATGCAGGTCAGGTCCAGGTGTGGACCAGAGTCCCCAGATCCAGGTGAAGTCCAGGTGGGGACCAGAGTCACCAGATCCAGGTGAAGCCCTGGTGGGGACCAGAGTCGCTAGGTCCAGATGAGGCCCAGATGAGGACCAGAGTTACCAGGTACACGTGATGCCCCGGTGGGGATCAGAGGCAACAGGTCCATGTGAGGCTGGCTTGGGGACCATGGTCCACAGGTCTACTTGAGGCCCAGGTGTGGAACATAATAAGCAGGTCCAGGTGAGTTCCCGGTGGTGACAAGAGTCACCAGGTCCACGTCAGGCCCATGTGGGCACCAGGATCATCATGTCCAGGGGAGGCCCTTGAAAGAACCAGAGTCAAGAGTTCGAGGTCAAGCGCAGGTGGCAACCATAGTCAGGTCTAAGTCAGGCCAAAGTGGGGTTCACAGTCACTAGGGCACGGTGACACCCAGAGGGGGACCAGAGTCACCTGGTCCAGGTGAGGTCCAATTGTGGATCACAGTCATCGGGTCCCAATTTTGCCCAGTTGAGGACCACGGTCAACAGGGCCAGGTGAGGCCCAGATGGGAACCAGAGCCCGAAATCCAGGTGAAGCCCATGTGGGGACAACAGTCACCAGATCCAGGGTAGTCTCAGGTGCAGACCAGAATCACCAGGTCCAGGTGAGGTGCAGGTGGCAACCACACTCAACAGGTCCCAGTGAGGCCCTGGTGGGGACCAGAGTCACGAGGTACATGAGAAGCTAGAAACACTGCAGCCACCAGATCCACATGATGTCCACGTGGGAACGAGAATCACCAGTTACAGGTGAGGACCAGGCAGGGATCCGAATCACCATGTCCACGTGAGACCCAAGAGGGAACCAGTGCCACCATGTCCAGGTGTGGCCCAGGTGAAGACCAGAGTTAATAGGTCTGGCTGTGTCACTGATAGTGAACAGTGTAACCATATCCTGATGCTACCCAGGTGGGTACCAGAGACACCAGGTCCTGGTGAGGCCTAGGTGGGACCAGAGACATGAGGTCCAGGTGAGGTCCCGATGGGAACCACAGTCACCAGGTCAGGTGAGGCCATGCTTAGGATCAGAGTCACCAGTTACAGGTGAGGCCCAGGTGGAGCCAGAGTCACCAAGTAGAGAAGACGCCAAAGTCAGGACTAGAGTTACCAGGATCAGGTCAGTCCCAGTGGGGAATAGAGTAACCATGTCCCAATGATGCGCAGGTAGAACCAGAGTCACCAGGTCCAGATGAGGAGTAGGTGGGAAGCATATTCTCTAGGTCTCGGTGAGGCGCACTTGAGGACCAGATTCCCCCAGTCTAGTTGAGGCCTAGAGGGGTACCAGATTCACCTGGTCTAGGTGACATCCAGATGGGGACCAGAGTCACCAGGTCAGGGTGAGGCCCAGAGAGGTTCCAGAGTCATCATGTCCAGGTGAGGCTAAAGTGTTGAATAGACTCACCAGGTACCAATGATGCCCAGGTGAGGACCAGAGTCACCAGGGCTGTGTGACGCGCAGATAGGATCAGAGTCACCAGTTTCAGGTGAGGTCAAGAAAGAGTCCACAGCAATCAGGTCCAGGTGGGGAACAAAGTCACCAGGACTGGGTGAGGCCTAGATGGGGACCAGATTCACCAGGTCCATATGATTCCCAGGTGGTTACCAGAAATACCAGTTCCGGGTGAGCACCAGGTAAGGACGAGATTTATCAGGTCCAAGTGAGACCCACGTGGGGACCTGTGTCACATTGCATATATGAGGCCCAGGTTGCCACCCCACTTACCAGGTCCAGGTCAGGTCAACCTGCAGGCCAAGAGGAGGAACCATGTCTCGATGATGCCCAGGTAGACATCAGAGTTACCAGGTCCAGGTGAGGCCAACCTGCAGGCCATGCAGAGGAACCATGTCCCGATGATGCCCAGGTAGGGACCAGAGTCACCAGGTCCAAATGAGGCCCAGATGGAACAAATTCACTAGGTCCATGTGAGGCCCAGTTCAGTACCAGAGTCACCAGATCTGCTTGATGCCTAGAGGGGTACCAGAATCACCTGGTCCAGGTGACATCCAGATGGGGACCAGAGTCACCAGGTCAGGGTGAGGCCCAGAGAGTTCCAGAGTCATCATGTCCAGGTGAGGCTCAGGTGTGCAACAGAGTCAGCAGGTACCAACGATGCCCAGGTGAGGACCAGAGTCACCAGGTCTGGGTGACGCGCAGATAGGATCAGAGTCACCAGTTCTAGGTGAGGCCAAGAAGGAGTCCACAGCAATCAGGTCCAGGTGGGGAACAAAGTCACCAGGACTGGGTGAGTCTCACATAGGGACCAGATTCCCCAGGTCCAGGGGAGGCCCAGGTAGTGACCAGAGTCCCCTGGTCTAGGAGAGGACCAGGAAAGGATCAGATTCACCAGGTCCAAGAGCCCCGCGCGGGGAACTGAGTCACAAGGTATGGGTGAGGCCCAGGTGGCAACCCCACTCACCAGGTCCAGGTGAGGCCAACCTGCAGGCCATGCAGAGGAACCACGTCCGGATGATGCCCAGGTAGGGACCAGAGTTACCAGGTCCAGGTGAGTGCAACCTGCAGGCCATGCAGTGGAACCATGACCCGATGATGCCGAGGTAGTGACCAGAGTTACCAGGTCCAAATGAGGCCCAGATGGAGCATATTCACTAGGTCCAGGTGACGCCCAGTTGAGGACCAGAGTCACCAGATCTGGTTGAGGCCTAGAGGAGTACCAGTATCACCTGGTCCAGGTGACATCCAGATGGGGACCAGAGTCACCAGGTCAGGGTGAGACCCAGAGTGGTTCCAGAGTCATCATGTCCAAGTGAGGCTCAGGTGTGGAACAGAGTCACCAGGTACCAATAACTCCCAGGTGAGGACCAGAGTCACCAGATCTAGGAGACGCGCCTATAGGATCAGAGTCACCAGTTCCAGGTGAGGCCAAGAAAGTGTCCACAGCAATCCGGTCCAGGTGGGGAACAAAGTCATCAGGACTGGGTGAGGCCCAGAAGGGGACCAGATTCACCAGGTCCAGGTGAGGTCCAGGTGGGACCACAGTCATCAGGTCCAGGTGAGGCCCAGGTATATAAGAGAGTATCCAGGTCCAAATGATGCCCAGGTAGAACCAGAGTCACCAGGTCCAGATGAGGCGCAGGAGGGGAGCATATCCACTAGGTCCCGGTGAGGCCCAGTTGAGGACCACAGTCACCAGGTCTAGTTGAGGCCTAGAGGGGTACCAGAATCACCTGGTCCAGGTGACATCCAGTTGGGGACCAGAGTCACCAGGTCAGGGTGAGACACAGAAAGGTTCCAGAGTCATCATGTCCAGGTGAGGCTCAGGTGTGGAACAGAGTATCCAGATCATAATGGTCCTCAGGTGAGGACCAGAGTCACCAGATCTGGGTGAGGCCCAGTTAGGATCAGAGTCACCAGTTCCAGGAGAGGCCAAGAAGGAGTCCACAGCAATCAGGTCCATGTGGGGAACAAGGTCACAAGGCCTGGGTGAGGGCGGATGGGGACCAGATTCACCAGGTCCAGGTGAGGCCCTGTTGAGGACCAGTGTCCCCAGCTCTGGGTGGGTCCCAGAGGGGGACCAGAGTCACCCGGTTCCGGTGATATCCAGGTGGGGACCAGAGTCACCACGTCAGGGTGAGGCCCAGAGGGAGACGAGAATCACTAGCTCCAGGTGAGGTCCCGATTTGGAAATGAAACCAGGTCCCATGATGCCCATATGAGGACCTGAGTCAGCAGGTCCAGGTGAGGTCCCTGTGGGAACCAGTCACCTCGTCCAGGTGAGTCCCAGGTGGCAGCAGGATTCACCAAGTCCAGGTGAGGCCCAGCTGGCGACCATTCACCAGATCCAAGTGACGACAAGCTAAGGACCAGATTCACCAGGCCCAAATGAAGCCCATGGGGTGACCAGAGTCACCAGGTAAGGGTGAGTCCCAGAGGACGAACCAGAGTAACCAGTTTAGTTTGAGGCCCAGAATGGGTCCAGAGGTCCCTAGTCAGAGTGAGGCCCTGGTGTGGAATAGTGTATCCACGTCGCAATGATGCCTGGGTGAGGACCAGATTCACTAGGGCCATGCAGGCCCAGATGGGGACAAATCACTAGGTCCTGGTGAGGCATAGAATAAGACCACAGTCAGCATTATCATTTGATCCCCTTGCGTGAACCAGAGCCACTCTATCCAGCTGAGTCCCAGGTCCATGTGAGGCTCACGTGAGGACCAGATTCATTAGGTCGAATTCAGGCATGGCTGGGGACAAGAGTCACCAGGTCTGGGTGCGGGCTAGGTGGGGCAAGATTCAGCAGTTCTGAGCTAGGTCAAAGTGGGGACGAGAGACGCCAGGTCCAGGTGAGGCCAAACTGAGGACCAGAGTCACCAGATCCAGGTGAGGTCCATGTTGGAAAGAGCGTCACCAGGACCGGGAGAGGTCCAGGTGGGGAACAGAGTCACCAGATCCACGTGAATCCCAGGTGGGGACCAGAGTCACTAGGTCCCGATGAGGCCCAGGTGAGGACCAGAGTTACCAGGTACACGTGAGGCCCCGGTGGGGATCAGAGGCAACAGGTCCATGTGAGGCCGCCTTGGGGACCATGGTCAACAGGTCTACTTGAGGCCCTGGTGTGTAACACAGTAAGCAGGTCCAGGTGAGTCCCCGGTGGTGAAAGGAGTCACCACGTCCAGGTTAGTCCCAGGTGGGGACCAGGATCACCAGGTACTGTTGAGGCCCTTGAAAGAACTAGAGTCTACTGGCACAAAAACAGACACATAGATCAGTGAAACAGGATAGAGAATCCAGAAGTGGACCCTGAACTTTATGGGCAACTAATATTCGATAAAGGAGGAAATACTATCCATTAGAAGAAAGAGAGTCTCTTCAATAAATGGTGCTGGGAAAATTGGACATCCACATGCAGAAGAATGAAACTAGACCACTCTCTTTCACCATACACAAAGATAAACTCAAAATGGATGAAAGATCTAAATGTGAGACAAGATTCCATCAAAATCCTAGAGAAGAACAGAAGCAACACCCTTTTTGAACTCGGCCATAGTAACTTCTTGCAAGATACATCTACGAAGGCAAAAGAAACAAAAGCAAAAATGAACTATTGGGACTTCATCAAGATAAGAAGCTTTTGCACAGCAAAGGATACAGTCAACAAAACTCAAAGACAACCTACAGAATGGGAGAAGATATTTGCAAATGACATATCAGATAAAGGACTAGTTTCCAAGATCTATAAAGAACTTATCAAACTCAACACCAAAGAAACAAACAATCCAATCATGAAATGGGCAAAAGACATGAACAGAAATCTCACAGAGGAAGACATAGACATGGCCAACATGCACATGAGAAAATGCTCTGCATCACTTGCCATCAGGGAAATACAAATCTAAACCACAATGAGATACCACCTCACACCAGTGAGAATGGGGAAAATTAACAAGACAGGAAACAACCAATGTTGGAGAGGATGCGGAGAAAAGGGAATCCTCATACACTGTTGGTGGGAATGTGAACTGGTGCAGCCACTCTGGAAAACTGTGTGGAGTTTCCTCAAACAGTTAAAAATATACCTGCCCTACGACCCAGCAATTGCACTGTTGGGGATTTTCCCCAAAGAGACAAATGCAATGAAACGCCGGGACACCTGCACCCCGATGTTTATAGTAGCAATGGCCACGATAGCCAAACTGTGGAAGGAGCCTCGGTGTCCAACGAAAGATGAATGGATAAAGAAGATGTGGTTTATGTATACAATGGAATATTACTCAGCTATTAGAAATGACAAATACCCCCCATTTGCTTCAACGTGGATGGAACTGGAGGGTATTATGCTGAGTGAAGTAAGCCAGTCGGAGAAAGACAAACATTATATGTTCTCATTCATTTGGGGAATATAAATAATAGTGAAAGGGAATATAAGGGAAGGGGGAAGAAATGTGTGGGAAAATTAAGAAAGGGAGACAGAACGTAAAGACTGTTAACTCTGGGAAACGAACTAGGGGTGGTAGAAGGGGAGGAGGGCGGGGGGTGGGAGTGAATGGGTGACGGGCACTGGGGGTTATTCTGTATGTTAGTAAATAGAACACCAATAATAAAAAATAAATTAAAAAAAAAAAAGAAAGAAAGAACCAGAGTCAACAGGTCGAAGTCAAGCGCAGGTGGCAACCAGGGTCAGCAGGTCCAAGTCAGGCCAAAGTGGGGTTCACAGTCATTTGGGCACGGTGAGTCCCAGAGGGGGACCAGAGTCACCTTGTCCAGGTGAGGTCCATTTGTGGAACACAGTCACGGGGCCCCAATTGTGCCCAGTTGAGGACCATGGTCAACAGGGCCAGGTGAGGCCCAGATGGGGACGGGAGTCCCCAAAACCAGGTGAAGCCCATGTGGGGACCACAGTCACCAGATCCAGGGTAGTTTCAGTTGCTGACCAGAATCACCAAGTCTAGGAGAGGTGCAGGTGGCAACCACACTCAACAGGTCCCGGTGAGGCCTTGGTGGGGACCAGAGTCACGAGGTACATGAGAAGCTAGAAACACTGCAGCCACTAGGTCCACAGGATGTCCATGTGGGAACGAGAATCACCAGTTACAGGTGAGGACCAATTGGGTATCCGACTCACCATGTCCAGGCGAGACCCAGGGGGGAACAAGTGTCACCATGTCCAGGTGTGCCCCAGGTGAAGACCAGGGTTAATATGTCCAGCTGGTTCACTGTTAGTGAACAGTGTAACCATATCCTGAAGCTATCCAGGTGGGTACCAGAGACACAAAGTCCTGGTGAGGCCCAGTTTGGACCAGAGACATGAGGTCCAGGTGAGGTCCCGATGGGAACCACAGTCACCAGGTCAGGTGAGGCCATGCATAGGATCAGAGTCACCAGTTACAGGTGAGGCCCAGGTGGAGCCAGAGTCACCTGGTAGAGAAGAGGCCAAAGTCAGGACCAAGTTACCAGGATCAGGTCAGTCCCAGTGGGGAATAGAATAACCATGTCCCGATGATACCCAGGTAGAACCAGAGTCCCCAGGTCCAGATGACGTGCAGGTTTGGAGCATGTTCACTAGGTTCCGGTGAGGCCCAGTTGAGGACCAGGGTCACCAGGTCAAGTTGAGGCCTAGAGTGGTACCAGATTCACCTGGTCTAGGTGACATCCAGATGGGGACCAGAGTCACCAGGTCAGGGTGAGGCCCAGAGAGGATCCACAGTCATCATGTCCAGTTGAGGCTCAGGTGTGGAAGAGAGTCACCCGGTACCTATGATGCCCAGGTGAGGACCAGAGTCACCAGATCTGGGTGAGGCCCAGTTAGGATCAGAGTCACCAGTTATAGATGAGGCCAAGAAGGAGTCCACAGCAATCAGGTCCAAGTGGGAACAAAGTCAGCAGGACTGGGTGAGGCCCAGATGGGGACCAGATTCACCAGGTGCAGGTGATTCCCAGGTGGTGACCAGAGTTACCAGTTCCGGGTGAGCACCAGGTAAGGACCAGATTCACAAGGTCCAAGTGAGGCCCACGTGGGAACCTGAGTCACCAGGTATGGGTGAGGCCCAGGTGGCAACCCCACTCAACATGTCCAGGTGAGGCCACCTGCAGGCCATGCAGAGGAAACATGTCCCGATGATGCCCAGGTAGGGACAGGACTTACCATCTCCAGGTGAGGCCAACCTGCAGGCCATGCTGTGGAACCATGTCCCGATGATGCCCAGGTAAGGACCAGAGTCACCAGGTGCAAATGAGGCCAAGATGGAGCATATTCACTAGGTCCAGGTGAGGCCTAGTTGAAGACCAGAGTCACCAGATCTGGTTGAGGACTATCGGGGTACAGAATCACCTGTTCCAGGTGACATCCAGATGGGGACCAGCCTCACCAGGTCAGGGTGAGGCCCAGAGATTTACCAGATACATCATGTCCAGGTGAGGCTCAGGTGTGGAACAGAGTATATAGGTCATAATGTTCCACAGGTGAGGACCAGAGTCACCAGATCTGGATGAGGCCCAGTTAGGATCAGAGTCACCAGTTCCAGGTGAAGCCAAGAAAGAGTCCACAGCAATCAGGTCCAGTTGGGGAACAAAGTCACCAGGACTGGGTGAGATGGGGACCAGATTCACCAGGTCCAGGTGAGGCCCAGGTGGTGACCAGAGTCCACGGGTCTGGGACAGGACCAGGTAAGTACCAGATTCACCAGGTCCAAGAGGCCCACGAGGGGAATTGAGTCACCAGCTATGTGTGAGTCCCAGGTGGCAACCCCACTCACCAGGTCAAGGTGAGGCCAACCGGCAGGCCAGAGTCACCAGATCTAAGTGAGGCCCTAGTGGGGACCAGTGTCACCAGGTAAATGTGAGTCTACAAGAACACCACAGTCACCAGGTTCAGGTGTGGTTCATGTGGGAACGAGAATCACCAGGTACAGGTGAGTCCCGGGTGTGCACCACAGTCACCAGGTCCAGACTGAGGCCTAGGTGGGGGGAACAAAGTCATCAGGACCAGTTGAGGACAGTGTGGAGCAAAGTTATCATGTGGAGGTGAGGCCCAGGTGGGGAACAGAGTAACCATGTCCCATTGATGTCAGGTGGGAAAAGAGTCACAAGGTCCAGACGAGGCCTAAGTGAAGAGTAGATTCACCAGGTCCTTTTGAGGCCCAGTTGAGGACCAGTGCCCCATCTCCGGGTGAGTCCCATAGGGGGACCACAGTCACCAGGTTCTGGTGATATCCAGGTTGGGACCAGAGTCACCACGTCAGGGTCAGGCCCAGAGGGGGACCAGAATCACTAGGTCCACTGAGGCCCCGATATGGAACTGAGAAACCAGGTCCCATGATGCCCATATGAGGACCTGAGTCACGATGTCCAGGTGAGGTCCTTGTGGGAACCAGTCACCTCGTCCCGGTGAGGTCCAGGTGGGACCACAGTCACCAGGTCCAGGTGAGGACCAGGTATATAAGAGAGTATCCAGGCCCCAATGATGCCCAGGTAAGGACCAGAGTCAACAGGTCCAGGAGAGGCACAAATATGCATCAGAGTCATTGTGTTCCAGGTGAGGCCTGATGGAGACCACAGGAACCAGGTCCAGGAGAGCCCCATATGGGAACCAGAGCAACCAGATCCAGGTGAAGTCCAGGTTGGACCACTGTCACAAGGTCCAGGTGAGACGCAGTTGGCAACAGGATTCACCAAGTCCAGGTGAGGCCCAGGTGGCGACCAGTCACCATATCCAAGTGAGGACAAGCTAAGGACCAGATTCACCAGGCCCAAATGAAGCCCAAGGGGTGTCCAGAGTCACCAGGTAAGGGTGAGTCCCAGAGGGGGACCAGAGTAACCACTTTAATTTGGAGCCCAGAATGCGACCAGAGGTCCCTGGTCAGAGTGAGGCCCAGGTGTGGAATAGAGTATCCAGGTCCCAATGATGCCTGGGTGAGGACCAGAGTCACTAGGGCCATGCAGGCCCAGATGGCGAACAGAATCACTAGGTGCTGGTGAGGCATAGAATAAGACCACAGTCACCAGTATCAGGTGAGCCCCTTGTGGGAACCAGAGCCACTCTATCCAGCTGAGTTCCAGGTCGATGTGAGGCCCACGTGAGGACCAGATTCATCAGGTCGAATTGAGGCGTAGCTGGGGACAAAAGTCACCAGGTATGGGTGCGGCCTAGGTGGGGCAAGATTCAGCAATTCTGAGTTAGGTCAAAGTGTGGACAAGAGACACCAGATCCAGGTGAGGCCAAACTGAGGACCAGATCACCAGATCCAGGTGAGGTCCATGTTGCAAAGAGAGTCACCAGGTCCAGAAGAGGTCCAGGTGGGGACCAGAGTCACCAGATCCAGGTGAAGTCCAGGTGGGGACCAGAGTCACCACGTCCAGATGAGGCTCAGGTGGGGACCAGGATCACCAGGTCCAGGGGTGGCCCTTGAAAGAACCAGAGTCAACAGTTCGAGGTCAGGCGCAGGTGGCATCCAGGGTCAGCAGGTCCAAGGAAGGCCAAAGTGGGGTTCACAGTCACTAGGGCACGGTGAGACCCAGAGGGGGACCAGTGTCACCTGGTCCAGGTGAGGTCCAGTTGTGGAACACAGTCACCGGGTCCCAATTTTGCCCAGTTGAGGACCATGGTCAACAGGACCAGGTGAGGCCCAGATGAAGATTGGAGTCCCCAAATCCAGGTGAAACCAGGTTGGGACCACAGTCAACAGATCCAGGATAGTCTCATGTGCAGACCAGAATCACCAGGTCCAGGTGATTTGCAGGTGGCAACCACACTCACCAGATCCCGGTGAGGCCCTGGTGGGGACCAGCGTCACGAGGTACATGAGAAGCTAGAAACAATGCAGCCACCAGTTCCACGTGATGTCCACGTGGGAACGAGAATCACAGTTACACGTGAGAACCTGGTGGGGATCCGAGTGACCATGTCCAGGTGAGACCCAGGTGGGAACCAGTGTCACCATGTCCAGGTGTGGCCCAGGTGAAGACCAAAGTTAATAGGTCCAGCTGGGTCACTGTTAGTGAACAGTGTAACCATATACTGATGCTACCCAGGTGGGTACCAGATACACCAGGTACTGGTGAGGCCCAGGTGGGACCAGAGACATGAGGTCCAGGTGAGGTCCCATGGGAACCACAGTCACCAGGTCAGGTGAGGCCATGCTTAGGATCAGAGTCACCAGTTACAGGTGACGCCCAGGAGGAGCCAGAGTCACCTGGTACAGAAGAGGCCAAAGTCAGGACATGAGTTACCAGGATCAGTTCAGTCCCAGTGGTGAATAGAGTAACCATTTCCTGATGATGCCCTGGTAAAACCAGAGTCACCAGGTCCAGAAGAGGCGCAGGTGGGGAGTATGTTCACTATGTCCCAGTGAGGCCCTAGGTCAAGGTGAGGCCTAGAAGGGTACCAGATTCACCTGGTCTAGGTGACATCCAGGTGGGGACCAGAGTCACCATGTCAGGGTGAGGCCCAGAGGGGATCCAGAGTCATCAAGTCCAGGTGAGGCTCAGGTGTGGAACAGAGTATCCAGGTCATAAAGGTCCACAGGTGAGTACCAGAGTCAGCAGATCTGGGTGAGGTCCAGTTAGTATCATAGTCACCAGTTCCAGGTGAGGCGAAGAAGGAGTCCACAGCAATCAGGTCCAGGTTGGGAACAAAGTCACCAAGACTGGGTGAGGCCCAGGTGGGGACCAGATTCACCAGGTCCAGGTGAGGCCCAGGTGGTGACCAGAGTTACTAGTTCCAGGTGAGGACCAGGTAAGGACCAGATTCACCAGGTCCAGGTGAGGCCAACGTGCAGTCCATGCAGAGGAACCATGTCCCAATGATGCCCACGTAGGGACCAGACTTACCAGTTCCAGGTGAGGCCAACATTTGGGACCTGCTGAGGAACCGTGTCCCGATGATGCCCATGTAGGGACCAGAGTTACCAGGTCTAGGTGAGGCCCCGATATGGAACTGAGAAACCAGGTGAATCACCAGGTCCATGTGAGGTACCAGTCACCTCGTCCAGGTGAGGCCCAGGTGGGACCAGTCACCAGGTCCACGTGAGGCCCAGGTACATAAGAGAATATCCAGGTCGCAATGATGCCGAGGTATGGACCAGAGTCAACAGGTCCAGGAGAGGCCCTAATATGGATCAGAGTTCTTGTTCCAGGTGAGGCCAGATGGACGCCACAGCAACCAGGTCCAGGAGAGCCCAATATGGGAACCAGAGACACCAGATCCAGGTGAGGTCCAGGTGGGACCAAGTCACAAGGACCAAGTGAGGCGCAGGCGGCAACAGGATTCACCAAGTCCAGGTGAGGCCCAGGTGGCAAGCAGTCACGAGATCCATGTGCGGACCAGCTAAGGACCAGATTCCCAGGCCCAAGTGAAGCTCAAGGGGTGACCAGAGTCTCCAGGTAAAGGTGAGAACCAGAGGGGAACCAGAGTAACCAGTTTAGTTTGAGGCCCAGAATCGGACCAGAGTTCCCTGGTCAAAGTGAGGCCCAGGTGTGGAATAGAATATCCAGGTCCCAATGATGCCTGGGAGAGGACCAGAGTCACTAGGGCCATGCAGCCCCAGATGGGGAACAGAATCACTACGTCCTGGTGAGGCATAGAATAAGACCACAGTCAGCAGTATCAGGTGTGCCCCTTGTGGGAACCAGAGCCACTCTATCCAGCTGAGTCCCAGGTCCATGTGAGCCCACGTGAGGAGCAGTTTCATCAGGTCAAATTGAGGCATAGCTGGGGACAAGAGTCACCAGGTCTTGGTGCGGCCTAGGTGGGGCAAGATTCAGCAGTTCTGAGTTAGGTCAAAGTGGGGACGAGAGCCACCAAGTCGAGGTGAGGCCAAACTGAGGACCAGAGTCACCAGATCTACATGAGGTCTATCTTGGAAAGGAGTCACCAGGTCCAGGAGAGGTCCTGGGGTGGACCAGAGTCACCAGATCCAGGTGAAGTCCATGTGGGGACCAGAGTCACTAGGTCCAGATGAGGCCCAGGTGAGGACCAGAGTTACCAGGTACACGTGAGGCCCCGGTGGGGATCAGAGGCAACATGTCCATGTGAGTCTGGCTTGGGGACCATGGTCAACAAGTCTACTTGAGGCCCAGGTGTGGAACACAGTAAGCAGGTCCAGGTGAGTTCCCGGTGGTGACAAGAGTCACCACGTCCAGGTGAGGCCCAGATGGGGACCAGGATCACCAGGTCCAGGGGAGGCCCTTGAAAGGACCAGAGTCAACAGTTCGAGGTCAGGCGCAGGTGGCAACCTGGGTCCGCAGGTCCAAGTCAGGCCAAAGTGGGGTTCACAGTCACTAGGGCACGGTGACACCCAGAGGGGGACCAGATTCACTTGGTCCAGGTGAGGCCACTTGTGGAACACAGTCACCGGGTCCCAATTTTACCCAGTTGAGGACCATGTTCAACAGGGCCAGGTAAAGCCCAGATGGGGACCGGAGTCCCCAAATCCAGGTGAAGCCCAGGTGGGGACCAGAGTCACCAGATCCAGTGTAGTCTCAGGTGCAGACCAGAATCACCAGGTCCAGGTGAGGTGCAGGTGGCAACCACACTCAGCAGGTCCCGGTGAGGCCCCGGTGGGGATCAGAGTCACGAGGTACATGAGAAGCTAGAAACACTGCAGCCACCAGGTCCACATGATGTCCATGTGGGAACGAGAATCACCAGTTACAGGTGAGGACCAGGTGGGGATCCGACTCACCATGTCCAGGTGAGGCCCTGGTGGGAACCAGTGTCACCATGTCCAGGTGTGGCCCAGGTGAAGACCAGAGTTAATAGGTCCGGCAGGGTCACTGTTAGTGAACAGTGTAACCATATCCTGATGCTACCCAGGTGGGTATCAGAGACACCAGGTCCTGGTGAGGCCCAGGAGGGACCAGAGACATGAGGACCAGGTGAGGTCCCGATGGGAACCACAGTCACCAGGTCAGATGAGGCGATGCATAGGATCAGAGTCACCAGTTACAGGTGAGGCCCAAGTGGAGCCAGAGTCACCTGGTACAGAAGAGGCCAAGTCAGGACCAGAGTTACCGGAATCAGGTCAGTCCCAGTGGGGAATAGAGTAACCATGTCCCAGTGATGCCCAGGTAGAACCAGAGTGACCAGGTCAGATGAGGCGCAGGTGGGGAGCATATTCACTAGGTCCCAGTGTGGCCCAGTTGAGGACAAGTGTCACCAGGTCTAGTTGAGGCCTAGAGGGGTACCAGATTTACCTGGTCTGGGTGACATCCAGATGGGGACCAGAGTCAGCATTTCAGGGTGAGGCCCAGAGGGGATCCAGAGTCATCATGTCCAGGTGAGGCTCAGGTGTGGAACAGAGTATCCAGGTCATAATGGTCCACAGGTGAGGACCAGAGTCACCATATCTGGGTGAGGCCCAGTTAGGATCAGAGTCACCAGTTCCAGGGTAGGACAAGAAGGAGTCCAAAGCAATCAGGTCCAGGTGGGGAACAAAGTCACCAGGACTGGGTGGGGCCCAATGGGGACAAGATTCACCAGGTCCAAGTTATTCCCCGGTGGTGACCAGAGTTACTAGTTCCGGGTGAGGACCAGGTAAGGACCAGATTCACTAGGTCCAAGTGAGGACCACGTGGGGACTGTGACACCAGGTATGGGTGAGGCACAGGTGGCAACCCCACTCACCAGGTCCAGGTGAGGCCAACCTGCAGGCTATGCAGAGGAACCGTGTCCAATGATGCCCAGGTAGGGTCCAGAGTTACCAGGTCCAGGTGAGGCCCAGATGGAGCATATTCACTAGGTCCAGGTGAGGCCCAGTTGAGGACCATAGTTACGATATCTTGTTGAGGCGTAGAAGGATACCAGAATCACCTGGTCCAGGTGACATCCAGATGGGGACCAGAGTCACCAGGTCAGGGTGAGGCCCAGAGTTGTTCAAGAGTAATCATGTTCAGGTGAGGCTCAGGTGTGGAACAGAGTCACCAGGTACCAAGGATGCCCAGGTGAGGACCAGAGTCACCAGGTCTCGGTGACGCCCAGATAGGATCAGAGTCACCAGTTCCAGGTGAGGCCAAGAAAGAGTCCACAGCAATCAGGTCCAGGTGGGGAACAAAGTCACCAGGACTCGGTGAGGCCCAGGTGGGGAACAGATTCACCAGGTCCAGGTGAGGCCCAGGTGGTGACCAGAGTCCCGGGTCTGGGGCAGGACCAGGTAAGGAGAAGATTCACCAGGTCCAAGAGGCCCCTGTGGGTACTTGAGTCACCAGGTATGGGTGAGGCCCAGGTGGCAACCCCACTCACCAGGTCCAGGTGAGGCCAACCTGCAGGCCAGAGTCACCAGATAGAGGTGAGACCTTAGTGGGGACCGGAGTCACAAGGTAAAAGAGAGTCTACAAGAACACCACAGTCACCAGGTCCAGGTGTGATTCATGTGGGAACGAGAGTCACCAGGTACAGGTGAGACCCAGGTGGGGACCACAGTCACCAGGTCCAGATTGAGGCCTAGGTGGGGAGCCAGAGTCATCAGGACAATTTGAGGCCAAAGTGTGGAGCAAACTTATCATGTCCAGGTGAGGCGCAGGTGGGGAACAGAGTAACCATGTCCCATTGATGCCAGGTGGGAAAAGAGTCACAAGGTCCAGATGAGGTCTAAGTGAGGAGTAGATTCACCAGGTTCTGTTGAGGCCCAGTTGAGGACCAGTGTCCCCAGATCCGGGTGAGTCCCAGAGGGGGACCAGAGTCACCCGGTTCTGGTGATATCCAGGTGGGGACCAGAGTCACCACGTCAGGGTGAGGCCTAGAGTGGGACGAGAATCACTAGGTCCAGGTGAGGCCCCGATGTGGAACTGAGAAACCAGGTCCCATGATGCCCATATGAGGACCTGAGTCACCAGGTCCAGATGAGGTCCCTGTGGAAACCAGGCACCTCTTCCAAGTGAGGCCCAGGTGGGACCACATTCACCAGGTCCATGTGAGGCCCAGGTATATAAGTGAGAGTCCAGGTCCCAATGAGGCCAGGTAAGGACCAGAGACAACAGATCCAGGATAGGCCCAAATATGGATCAGAGTCATTGTGTTCCAGGTGAGGCCAGATGGAGACCACAGGAACCAGGTCCAGGAGAGCCCAATATGGGAACCAGAGTCACCAGATCCATGTGAGGTCCAGGTGGGAACACAGTCACATGGTCCAGGTGATGCGCAATTGGCAACAGGATTCACCAAGTCCAGGGGAGGCCCAGGTGGCGAGCAGTCACCACATCCAGGTGCGGACCAGGTAAGATCCAGATTCACCAGGCCCAAGAGAAGTCAAAGGGGTGACCAGAGTCACCAGGTAAGGGTGAGGCCCAGAGGGGGAACCAGAGTAACCAGTTTAGTTTGAGGCCCAGAATGGGACCAGAGGGCCCTGGTCAGAGTGAGGCCCAGGTGTGGAAGAGTATCCAGGTCCCAATGATGCCTGGGTGAGGAACAGAGTTACTAGGGCCATGCAGGCCTAGATGGGGAACAGAATCACCAGGTCCTGGTGAGGCATAGAATAAGACCACAGTCAGCAGTATCAGGTGAGCCCCTTGTGGGAACCAGAGCCACTCTATCCAGCTGAGTCCCAGGTCGATGTGAGGCCCACGTGAGGACCAGATTCATCAGATCGAATTGAGGCATAGCTGGGGACAAGAGTCACCAGGTCTGGGTGCGGCGTAGGTGGGGTAAGATTCAGCAATTCTGAGGTAGGTCAAAGTGGGGACAAGAGTCAACAGGTCCAGGTGAGGCCAAACTGAGGACCAGAGTCACCAGGTGCAGGTGAGGTCCAGGTGGGGACCAGTGTCATCAGATCCAGGTGAAGTCCAGGGGGGACCAGAGTCACGAGATCCAGGTGAAGTCCAGGTGGGGACCAGAGTCACTAGGTCCCGATGAGTCCCAGGTGAGGACCAGAGTAACCAGGTACACGTGAGCTGCGGTATCGATCAGAGGCAACAGGTCCATGTGCAGACGGCTTGGGGCCAATGGTCAACAGGTCTACTTGAGGCCCAGGTATGGAACACTGTAAGCATGTCCAGGTGAGTCCCCGGTGTTGACAAGAGTCACCACGTCCAGGTGAGGCCCAGGTGGGGACCAAGATCACCAGGTACAGGGGAGGGCCTTGAAAGGACCAGAGTCAACAGTTCGAGTTCAGGCACAGGTGGAAACAGGATCAGCAGGTCCCAGTCTGGCCAAAGTGGGGTTCACCGTCACTAGGGCACGGTTAGACCCAGAGGGGGACCAGAGTAACCTGGTCGAGGTGAGGTCCAGTTGTGGAACACAGTCACCGAGTCCCAAGTTTGCCCAGTTGAGGACCATGGTCAACAGGGCCAGGTGAGGCCCAGATAGGGACCGGAGTCAAAATATCCAGGTGAAGCCCAGGTGGGGACCACAGTCACCAGATCCAGGGTAGTCTCAGGTGCAGACCAGAATCACCATGTCCAGGTGTGGCCCAGGTGAATAGCAGAGTTAATAGGTCCGGCTGGGTCACTGTTAGTGAAGAGTGTAACCATATCCTGATGCTATCCCGGTGGGTACCAGAGACACAAGGTCTTGGTGAGGCCCAGGTGGGACCGGAGACATGAGGTCCAGGTGAGGTCCCGATGGGTTCCCCAGTCACCAGGTCAGGTGAGGCCATGCTTAGGATCAGAGTCACAGGTACAGGTGAAGCCCAAGTGGAGACAGAGTCACCTGGTACAGAAGAGGCCAAATTCAGGACCTGAGTTACCAGGATCAGGTCAGTCCCAGTGGGGAATAGAGTAACTATGTCCCGATGATGCCCAGGTAGAACCAGAGTCACCAGTTCCAGATGAGGCGCAGGTGGGGAGCATGTTCACTAGGGCCCGGTGAGGCCCAGTTGACGACCAGAGTCACCAGGTCAAGTTGAGGCCTAGAGTCGTACCAGATTCACCTGGTCTAGGTGACATCCAGATGGGGACCAGAGTCACCATGTCAGGGTGAGGGCCATAGGGGTTCCAGAGTCATCATGTCCAGGTGAGGCTGAGGTTTGGAACAAAGTATCCAGGTCATAATGGTCCACAGGTGAGGACCAGAGTCACCAGATCTGGGGGAGGCCCACTTAGGATCAGAGTCACCAGTTCCAGGTGAGGCCAAGAAGGAGTCCACAGCAATCAGGTCCAGGTGGGGAACAAAGTCACCAGGACAGGGTGAGGCCCAGATGGGAACCAGATTCAACAGGCCCATGTGATTCCCAGGTGGTGACCAGACATACCAGTTCCGGGTGAGGACCAGGTAAGGACCAGATTCACCAGGTCCAAGTGAAGCCCACGTAGGGACATGTGTCACCACGTATGGGTGAGGCCCAGGCGGTAACCCCACTCACCGGGTCCAGGTGAGGCCAAACTGCAGGCCATGCTGTGGAACCATGTCCCTATGATGCCCAGAGAGGGACCATAGTCACCAGGTCCAAATGAGGCCCAGATGGAGCATATTCACTAGGTCCAGGTGAGGCCCAGTTGAGGACCAGAATCACCAGATCTGGTTGAGCCCTAGAGGGATACCAGAATCACCTGGTCCAGGTGACATCCAGATGGGGACTAGAGTCACCAGGTCAGGGTGAGGCCCAGCGAGGTTCAAGAGTCAACATGTTCAGGAGAGGCTCAGGTGTGGAACAGAGTCACAAGGTACCAAGGATGCCCAGGTGAGGACCAGAGTCACCAGGTCTGGGTGACGCCCAGATAGGATCAGAGTCACCACTTCCAGGTGAGGCCAAGAAAAAGTCCACAGCAATCAGGTCCAGGTGGGGAACAAAGTCACCAGGACTGGGTGTGGCCCAGGTGGGGACCAGATTCACCAGCTCCAGGTGAGGCCAAGTGGTGACCAGAGTCCCCGGGTCTGGGAGAGGACCAGGTAAGGACCAGATTCACCCGGTCCAAGAGGCCCACGTGGGGACCTGATTCACCAGGTATGGGTGAGGCCCAGGTGGCAACCCCACTCACCAGGTCCAGTGAGGCCAAACAGCACGCCAGAGTCACCAAATACAGGAGAGGCCCTAGTGAGGACCAGAGTCACCAGGTAAAAGTGAGTCTACAAGAACACCACAGTCACCAGGTCCAGGTGTGATTCATGTGGGAACGAGAGTCACCAGGTCCAGGTGAGACCCAGGTGGGGACCACAGTCACCAGGTACAGATTGAGTCCTAGGTGGTGGGTCCAGAGTCATCAGGACCAGTTGAGGCCAAAGTGCGGAGCAAAGTTATCATGTCCAGGTGAGTCCCAGGTGGGGAACAGAGTAACCATGTCTCATTGATGCCAGGTGGGAAAAGAGTCACAGGTCCAGTCGAAGCCTAAGTGAGGAGTAGATTCACCAGGTCCTGCTGAGGCCTACTTGAGGACCAGTGTACCCAGCTCCGGGTGAGTCCCAGACGGGGACCAGAGTCACTTGGTTCTGGTGATATCCAGGTGGGGACCAGAGTCACCACGTCAGGGTGAGGCCCAGAGTGGGACGAGAATCACTAGGTCCAGGTGAGGCCCCGATGTGGAACTGAGAAACCAGGTCCCATGATGCCCATATGAGGACCTGAGTCACCAGGTCCAAGTGAGGTCCCTGTGGGAACGAGTCACCTCGTCCAGGTGAGGTCCCGGTGGGACCACAGTCACCAGATCCAGCTGAGGACCAGGTATATAAGAGAGTATCCAGGCCCCAATGATGCCCAGGTAAGGACCAGTGTCAACAGGTCCAGGAGAGGCACAAATATGCATCAGAGTCATTGTGTTCCAGGTGAGACCTGATGGAGACCACAGGAATCAGGTCCAGGAGAGCCCCATATGGGAACCAGAGCAACCAGATCCAGGTGAAGTCCAAGTTGGACCACTGTCACAAGGTCCAGGTGAGACGCAGTTGGCAACAGGATTCACCAAGTCCAGGTGAGGCCGAGGTGGCGACCAGTCACCATATCCAAGTGAGGACAACCTAACGACCAGATTCACCAGGCCCAAATGAAGCCCAAGAGGTGTCCAGAGTCACCAGGTAAGGGTGAGGCCCAGAGGGGGACCAGAGTAACCAGTTTAATTTGAGGCCCAGAATGCGACCAGAGGTCCCTGGTCAGAGTGAGGCCCAGGTGTGGAATAGAGTATCCAGGTCCCAATGATGCCTGGGTTAGAACCAGAGTCACTAGGGCCATGCAGGCACAGATGGGGAACAGAATCACTAGGTCCCTGTGAGGCATAGAATTAGACCACAGTCACCAGTATCAGGTGAGCCCCTTGTGGGAACCAGAGCCACTCTATCCAGCTGAGTCCCAGGTCCATGTGAGGCCCACTTGAGGACCAGATTCATCAGGTCGAATTGAGGCTTAGCTGGGGACAAAAGTCACCAGGTGTGGGTGCGGCCTAAGTGGGGCAAGATTCAGCAGTTCTGAGTTAGGTCAAAGTGTGGACGAGAGACACCAGGTCCAGATGAGGCCAAACTGAGCACCAGAGTCACAAGATCCAGGTGAGGTCCATGTTGGAAAGAGAGTCACCAGGTCCAGGAGAGGTCCAGGTGGGGACCAGAGTCACCAGATTCAGGTGAAGTCCAGGTGGGGACCAGAGTCACCAGATCCAGATGAAGCCCAGGTGGGGACCAGAGTCACTAGGTCCAGATGAGGCCCAGGTTAGGACCAGAGTTCCCAGGTACACGTTAGGTCCCGGTGGGGATCAGAGGCAACAGGTCCATGTGTGGCCGGCTTGGGGACCATGGTCAAGAGTTCTACAAGAGGCCCAAGTGTGGAACACAGTAACCAGGTCCAGGTGAGTCCCAGGTGGTGACAAGGGTCACCACGTCCAGTTGAGGCTCAGGTGGGGACCAGGATCACCAGGTCCAGGGGAGGCCCTTGAAAGAACCAGAGTCATCAGTTCGAGGTCAGGCGCAGGTGGCATCCATGGTCAGCAGGTCCAAGGCAGGCCAAAGTGTGGTTCACAGTCACTAGGGCATGGTGAGCCCCAGAGGGGGACCAGAGTCACCTGGTCCAGGTGAGGTCCAGTTTGGAACACAGTCACCGGGTCCCAATTTTGCCCAGTTGAGGACCATGGTCAACAGGGCCAGGTGATGCCCAGATGGGGACCAGAGTCCCCAAATCCAGGTGAAGCCCAGTTGGGGACCACAGTCACCAGATCCAGGGTAGTCTCAGGTGCAGACCAGAATCACCAGGTCCAGGTGAGTTGCCGGTGGCAACCACACTCACCAGGTCCCGGTGAGGCCCTGGTGGGGACCAAGGTGACGAGGTACATGAGAAGCTATAAACACTGCATCCACCAGGTCCACATGATGTCCATGTGGGAACGAGAATCACCAGTTACAGGTGATGACCAGGTGGGATCCGACACACCATGTCCAGGTGAGGCCCTGGTTGGAACCAGTGTCACCATGTCCAGGTGTGGCCCAGGTGAAGACCAGAGTTAATAGGTCCGGCTGGGTCACTGTTAGTGAACAGTGTAACCATATCCTGATGCTACCCAGGTGGGTACCACAGACACCAGGTCCTGGTGAGGCCCAGGTGGGACCAGAGACATGAGGTCCAGGTGAGGTCCCGATGGGAACCAGTCACCAGGTCAGGTGAGGCCATGCATAGCATCAGAGTCACCAGTTACAGGTGAGGTCCAGGTGGAGCCAGAGTCACCGGGAACAGAAGAGGCCAAAGTCAGACCAGAGATACCAGTATGAGGTCAGTCCCAGTGGGGAATAGAATAACCATGTCTCGATGATTCTGAGGTAGAACCAGAGTCACCAGTTCCAGATGAGGCCCAGGTGGGGAGCTAATCACTAGGTCCCGGTGAGGCCCAGTTGAGGACAAGAGTCACAAGGTCAAGTTGAGTCCTAGAGGGGTACCAGATTCACCTGGTCTAGGTGACATCCAGATAGAGACCAGTGGCACCATGTCAGGGTGAGGCCCAGAGGGGATCCAGAGTCATCATGTCCAGGTGAGGCTCAGGTGTGGAAAAGAGTATCCAGGTCATAATGTTCCACAGGTGAGGACCAGAGTCTCCATATCTGGGTGAGGCCCAGTTAGGATCAGAGTCACCAGTTCCAGGTGAGGACAAGGAGGAGTCCACAGCAATCAGGTCCAGGTGGGGAACAAAGTCACCAGGATTGGGTGAGGCCCAATGGGGACCAGATTCACCAGGTCCAGGTGATTCTCCGGTGGTGACCAGAGTTACTAGTTCCATGTGAGCACCAGGTAAGGAGCAGATTCACTAGGTCCAAGTGAGGACCACGTAGTGCCTGTGTCACCAGGTATGGGTGAGGCACAGGTGGCAACCCCACTCACCAGGTTCAGGTGAGGCCCAGGTATATAAGAGAGTATCGAGGTCCCAATGATGCCCATGTAAGGACCAGAGTCAACAGGTCCAGGAGAGGCCCAAATACGGATCAAAGTCATTGTGTCCCAGGTGAGGCCAGATGGAGACCACAGGATCCAGGTCCAGGAGAGCCCCATATGGAAACCAGAACCACGAGATCCAGGTGAGGTCCAGGTGGGACCACAGTCACAAGGTCCAGGTGAGGCGCAGGTGGCAACAGGATTCACCAAGTCCAGGTGAGGCCCAGGTGGCGACCAGTCACCACATCCAGGCGCGGACCAGCTAAGGACCAGATTCACCAGGCTGAAATGAAGCCCAAAGGGTGACCAGAGTCACCAGGTAAGGGTGAGCCCCAGAGGGGGAACCAGAGTAACCAGTTTAGTTTGAGGCCCAGAATGGGACCAGAAGTCCCTGGTCAAAGTGAGGCCCAGGTGTGGAATAGAGTATCCAGGGTGAGGATCATTGGGTCCATCACCCAATGATGCCTGGGTGAGGACCAGAGTCACTGGGGCCATGCAGGCCCAGATGGGGAACAGAATCACTAGGTCCTGGTGAGGCATACAATAAGACCACAGTCAGCGGTATCAGCTGAGCCCCTCCCGGGAAGCAGAGCCACTCTATCCAGCTGAGTCCCAGGTCCAGGTGAGGCTCCCGTGAGGACCAGATTCATTAGGTCGAATTGAGGCATAGCTGGGGACAAGAGTCACCAGGTCTGGGTGCAGCCTAAGTTGGGCTAGATTCAGCAGTTCTGAGTTAGGTCAAAGTGGGGACGAGAGACACCAGGTCCAGGTGAGGCCAAACTGAGGACCAGAGTCACCAGATCGAGGTGAAGCCCAGGTAGGGACCAGAGTCACTAGGTCAAGGTGAGGCCCAGGTGAGGTCCAGAGATACCAGGTACACGTGAGGCCCCGGTGGGATCAGAGGCAACAGGACAATGTGAGGCTGGCTTGGGGACCATGGTCAACAGGTCTACTTAGGCCCAGGTGTGGAACACAGTAAGCAGGTCCAGGTGAGTCCCCGGTGGTGAGAAGAGTCACCACGTCCAGGTGAGGCCCAGGTGGGGACCAGGATCACAAGGTACAGGGGAGACCCTTGAAAGAACCAGAGTCAACAGTTCGAGGTCAGGCGCAGGTGTCAACCAGAGTCAGCAGGTCCAAGTCAGGCCAATGTGGGGTTCACAGTCAGCAGGGCACGGTGAGACCCAGTGGGGGACCAGAGACACCTGGTCCACGTGAGGTCCAGTTGTGGAACGCAGTCACCGGGTCCCAATTTTATCCAGTTTAGACCATGGTAAACAGGGTCAGGTGAGGCCCAGATGGAGACCGGAGTCCCCAAAGGAGGTGAAGCCCAGGTGGGGAACACAGTCACCAGATCCAGGGAAGTCTCATGTGCAGACCTGAATCACCAGGTCCAGGTGAGGTGTAGGTGGCAACCACACTCACCAGGTCCCGGTGAGGCCCTGGTGGGGACCAGAGTCACGAGGTACATGAGAAGCTAAAAACACTGCAGCCACCAGGTCCACATGGTGTCCATGTGGGAACGAGAATCACCTGTTACAGGGGAGTACCATTTGTGGATCCGACTCACCATGTCAAGGTGAGACCCAGGTGGGAACCTGTGTCAACATGTCCAGCTGTGGCCCAGGTGAAGACCAGAGTTAATAGGTCCCGATGGGTCACTGTTAGTGAACAGTGTAACCGTATCCTGATGCTACCCAGGTGGGTACCAGAGACACCAGGTCCTGGTGAGGCCCAGGTGGGACCAGAGACATGAGGTCCAGGTGATATCCCGATGGGAACCACAGTCACCAGGTTAGGTGAGGCCACGCTTAGAATCAGAATCACCAGTTACCGGTGAACCCAAGGTGGACCCAGAGTCACCTGGTACAGAAGAGGCCAAATCAGGACCAGAGTTACCAGTATCAGGTCAGTCACAGTGGGGAATACAATAACCATGTCCCGATGATGCCCAGGTAGAACCAGAGTCACCAGGTCCAGATGAGGCACAGGTGGGGAGCATATTCACTAGGTCCCCGTGAGGCCCAGGTGAGGACCAGAGTCACCAGGTCTAGTTGAGGCCTAGAGTGGTACCAGAATCACCTGGTCCAGGTGACATCCAGATGGGGACCAGAGTCACCAGGTCAGGGAGAGGCCCAGAGAGTTCCAGAGTCATCATGTCCAGGTGAGGCTCAGGTGTGCAACAGAGTCAGCAGGTACCAATGATACCCAGGTGAGGACCAGAGTCACCAGGTCTGGGTGACGCGCAGATAGGATCAGAGTAACCAGTTCTAGGTGAGGCCAAGAAGGAGTCCACAGCAATCAGGTCCAGGTGGAGAACAAAGTCACCAGGACTGGGTGAGTCTCAGATGGGGAACAGATTCACCAGGTCCAGGGGAGGCCCAGGTAGTGACCAGAGTCCCCTGGTCTGGGAGAAGACCAGGAAAGGATCAGATTCACCAGGTCCAAGAGCCCCACGTGGGGACCTGAGTCACAAGGTATAGGTGAGGCCCAGGTGGCCTCCACACTCACCAGGTCCAGGTGAGGCCAACCTACAGGCCATGCAGAGGAACCATGTCCGGATGATGCCCAGGTAGGGACCAGAGTTACCAGGTCCAGGTGAGTGCAACCTGCAGGCCACGCAGTGGAACCATGACCCGATGATGCCGAGGGAGTGACCAGAGTTACCAGGTCCAAATGAGGCCCAGATGGAGCATATTCACTAGGTCCAGGTGAGGCCCAGTTGAGGACCATTGTCACCAGATCTGGTTGAGTCCTAGAGGAGTACCAGAATCACCTGGTCCAGGTGACATCCAGATGGGGACCAGAGTCACCAGTTCAGGGTGAGACCGAGAGAGGTTCCAGAGTCATCATGTCCAGGTGAGGCTCAGGTGTGGAACAGAGTCACCAGGTACCAATAACTCGCAGGTGAGGACCAGAGTCACCAGATCTGGGAGACGAACATATAGGATCAGAGTCACCACTTCCAGGTGAGGCCAAGAAAGAGTCCACAGCAATCAGGTCCAGGTGGAGAACAAAGTCACCAGGACTGGGTGAGGCCCAGAAGGGACCAGATTCACCAGGTCCAGGTGAGGCCCAGGTGGGACCACAGTCATCAGGTCCAGGTGAGGCCCAGGTATATAAGAGAGTATCCAGGTCCCAATGATGCCCAGGTGGAACCAGAGTCACCAGGTCCAGATGAGGCGCAGGAGGGGAGCATATCCACTAGGTCCAGTTGAGGCCCAGTTGAGGACCAGTGTCCCCAGCTCGGGGTGGGTCCCAGAGGGGGACCAGAGTCACCCGATTCCGGTGATATCCAGGTGGTTACCAGAGTCACCACGTCAGGGTGAGGCCCAGAGGGGGACGAGAATCACTAGCTCCAGGTGAGGCCACGATGTGGAACTGAAACCAGGTCCCATGATGCCCATATGAGGACCTGAGTCAGCACGTCCAGGTGAGGTCCCTGTGGGAACCACTCACCTCGTCCAGGTGAGGCCCAGATGGGACCACAGTCACCAAGTCCAGGTGAGGCCCAGGTATATAAGAGTGTAACCAGGTCGCAATTATGCCCAGGTAAGGACCAGAGTCAACATTCCAGGAGAGGCCCAAATATGGACCAGAGTCATTTTGTTCCAGGTGATGCCTGATGGAGACCACAGGAATCAGGTCCAGGAGAGCCCCATATGGGAACCAGAGCCACCAGATCCAGGCAAGGTCCTGGTGGGACCACAGTCACAAGGTCCAGGTGAGGCGCAGGTGGCAACAGGATTCAACAAGTCCAGGTGAGGCCCAGCTGGTGACCAGTCACCAGATCCAAGTGAGGACAAGCTAAGGACCAGATTCACAAGGCCCAAATGAAGCCCATGGGGTGACCAGAGTCACCAGGTAAGTGTGAGTCCCAGAGGGGGAACCAGAGTAAGCAGTTTAGTTTGAGTCCCAGAATGGGTCCACAGGTCCCTAGTCAGAGTGAGGCCCAGGTGTGGAATAGTGTATCCATGTCCCAATGATGCCTGGGTGAGGACCAGAGTCACTAGGGCCATGCAGGCCCAGATGGGGACAAATCACTAGGTCCTGGTGAGGCATAGAATAAGACCACAGTCTGCAGTATCATTTGATCCTCTTGCGTGAACCAGAGCCACTCTATCCAGCTGAGTCCCAGGTCCATGTGAGGCTCACGTGAGGACCAGATTCATTAGGTCGAATTAAGGCATAGCTGGGGACAAGAGTCACCAGGTCTGGGTGCGGGCTAGGTGGGGCAAGATTCAGCAGTTCTGAGTTAGGTCAAAGTGGGGACGAGAGACACCAGGTCCAGGTGAGGCCAAACTGAGGACCAGAGTCACCAGATCCATGTGAGGTCCATGTTGGAAAGAGAGTCACCAGGTCTAAGAGAAGTCCAGGTGGGGACCAGAGTCACCAGATCCAGGTGAAGTCCAGGTGGGGACCAGAGTCACCAGATCCAGGTGAAGCCCAGGTGGGGACCAGAGTCACTAGGTGCCGATGAGGCCCTGGTGAGGACCAGAGTTACCAGGTACGCGTGAGGCCCCGGTGGGGATCAGAGGCCACAGGTCCATGTGAGGCCGGCTTGGGGACCATGGTCAACAGGTCTACTTGAGGCCCTGGTGCGTAACACTGTAAGCCTGTCTAGGTGAGTCCCCAGTGGTGACAAGAGTCACCACATCCAGTTGAGGCCCAATTGGGGACCAGGATCACCAGGTACAGGGGAGTCCTTTGAAAGAACCTGAGTCAACAGTTCGAGGTCAGGCGCAGGTGGGAACCAGGGTCAGCAGGTCCAAGTCAGTCCAAAGTTGGGTTCACAGTCACTAGGGCATGGTGAGACCCAGAGGGGGACCAGAGTCACCTGGTCCAGGTGAGGTCCAGTTGTGGAACAAAGTCACCGGGTCCCAATTTTGTCCAGTTGAAGACCATGGACAACAGGGCCAGGGGAGGTCCGGATGGGGATCAGAGTCCCCAAATCCAGGTGAGGCCAGGTGCGGACCACAGTCACAAGATCCAGGGTAGTCTCAGGGGCAGACCAGAATCACCAGGTCCTGGTGAGGTGCAGGAGGCAACCACACTCACCAGGTCCCGGTGAGGCCCAGGTTCGGACCAGATTCTCGAGGTACATGAGAAGCTAGAAACTCTGCAGCCACCAGTTCCACGTGATGTCCATGTGGGAACGAGAATCACCAGTTACAGATGAGGACCTGGTGGGCATGTGACTCACCATGTCCAGGTGAGACCATGGTGGGAACCAGTGTCACCATGTCCAGGTGTGGACCCGGTGAAGACCAGAGTTAACAGGACTGGCTGGGTCACTGTTAGTGAACAGTGTAACCATATTCTGATGCTACTCAGGTGGGTACCAGATACAAGATCCTGGTGAGGCCCAGGTGGGACCAGAGACATGAGGTCCAGGTGAGGTACCGATGGAAACCACAGTCACCAGGTCAGGTGAGGCGATGCTTCGGATCAGAGTCACCACTTACAGGTGCGGTCCAGGTGGAGCCAGAGTCAAATGGTACAGAAGAGGCCAAAGTCAGGACCAGAGTTACCACGATCAGGTCAGTCCCACTGGGGAATAGAGTAACCACGTCCCGATGATGCCCAGGTATAACCAGAGTTACCAGGTCCAGGTGCGGCCAACCTGAAGGCCATGCAGTGGAACAATGTCCCGATGATGCCCAGTTAGGGACCAGAGTCACCAGGTCCAAATGAGGCCCAGATGGAGCATATTCACTAGGTCCAGGTGAGCCCTAGTTGAGGACCAGAGTCACCAGACCTTGTTGAGGCCTAGAGGGGTACCAGAATCACCTGGTCCAGGTGCCATCCAGATGGGTCCTGAGTCACCAGGTCAGGGTGAGGCCCAGAGAGGTTCCAGAGTCATCATGTCCAGGTGAGGCTCAGGTGTGGAACAGAGTATAGAGGTCATAATGGTCCACAGGTGAGGACCAGAGTCACCAGATCTGGGTGAGGCCCAGCTACGATCAAAGTCACCACTTCCAAGTGAGGCCAAGAAGGAGTCCACAGCAATCAGGCCCAGGTGGGGATCAAAGTCACCAGGACTGGGTGAGGCCCAGATGGGGACCAGATTCACCAGGTCCACGTGAGGCCCAGGTGGTGACCAGAGTCCCCAGGTCTGGGAGAGAACCAGGTAAGGACCAGTTTCACCAGGTCCAAGAGGCCCACGCGGGGACCTGAGTCTCCAGGTATGGGTGAGGCCCAGGTGGCAACCCCACTCACCAGGTCCAGGTGAGGCCAACTTTTGGCCAGAGTCGCTAGATCCAGTTGAGGCCCTAGTGGGGACCGGAATCACCAGGTAAATGTGAGTCTACAAGAACACCACAGTCACCAGGTCCAGGTGTTGTTCATGTGGGAACGAGAGTCACCAGGTCCAGGAGAGACCCAGGTGGGGACCACAGTCACCAGGTCCAGATTGAGTCCTATGTCGGGGGACCAGAGTCATCAGCACCAGTTGAGGCCAAAGTGTGGAGAAAAGTTACCATGTCCAGGTGAGGCCCAGGTGGGGAACAGAGTAACCATGTCCCATTGATGCCAGGTGGGAAAAGAGTCAAAAGGTCCAGACGAGGCCAAAGTGAGGAGTAGATTCAATAGGTCCTGTTGAGGCCCTGTTTAGGACCGGTGTCCCCAGCTCCGGGTGAGACCCAGAGAGGGACCAGAGTCACCCGGTTCTGGTGATATCAGGTGGGGACCACAGTCACCACGTCAGGGAGAGGCCCAGAGGGGGATGAGAATCACTAGGTCCAGGTGAGGCCCCGATGTGGAACTGAGAAACCAGGTCCCATGATGCCCATATGAGGACCTGAGTCACCAGGTCCAGGTGAGGGCCCTGTGGGAACCAGTCACATCGTCCAGGTGAGGCCCAGGTGGGACCACAGTCACCAGGTCCAGGTGAGGCCCAGGTATATAAGAGAGTATCCAGGTCCCAATGATACCCAGGGAAGGACCAGAGTCAACAGATCCAGGAGAGGCCCAAATATGGATCAGAGTCATTTTTTTCCAAGCGAGGCCAGATGGAGACCAAGGAACCAGGTAGAGGAGAACCCCATATGGGAACCAGAGCCACCAGATCCAGGTAAGGTCCAGGTAGGACCACAGTCACAAGGTCCAGTTGAGGCGCAGGTGGCAACAGGATTCACCAAGTCCAGGTGAGGCCCAGGTGGCGACCAGTCACATCATCCAGGTGCGGACCAGCTAAGGACCAGATTCACCAGGCCTAAGTGAAAACCAAGGGGTGACCAGAGTCACCACGTAAGTGTGAGTACCAGAGGGGGAACCAGAGTAAGCAGTTTAGTTTGAGGCCCAGAATGGGACCAGAGGTCCCTGGTCAAAGTGAGGCTCAGGTGTGGAATAGAGTATCCAGGTCCCAATGATGCCTGTGTGAGGACCAGAGTCACTAGGGCCATGCAGGCCCAGATGGGGAACAGAATCACTAGGTCCTGGTGAGGCATAGGATAAGACCACAGTCTCCAGTATCAGGTGAACCCCTTGTGGGAACCAGAGCCACTCTGTCCAGCTGAGTCCCAGGTCCATGTGACGCCCACGTGAGGACCAGATTCATCAGATCGAATTGAGACATAGCTGGGGACAAGAGTCACCAGGTTTGGGTGTGGCCTAGGTGGGGCAAGATTCAGCAGTTCTGAGTTAGGTCAAAGTGGGGACGAGAGACACCAGGTCCAGGTGAGGCCAAACTGAGGACCAGATTCACCAGATCCAGGTGAGGTCCATGTTGGAAAGAGAGTCACCAGGTCCAGGAGAGGTCCATGTGGGGACCAGAGTCACCAGATCCAGGTGACTTCCAGGTGGGGACCAGAGTCACTAGGTCCAGATGAGGCCCAGGTGAGGACCAGAGATACGAAATACACGTGAGGCCCCGGTGGGGATCAGAGGCAACAGGTCCTTGTGAGGCCGGCTTGGGGACCTTGGTGAACAGGTCTATTTGAGGCCCAGGTTTGGAAAACTGTAACCAAGTCCAGGTGAGTCCCCGGTGGTGACAAGTTTCATCACGTCCAGGAGAGGCCCAGGTGGGGACCAGGATCACCAGGTCCAAGTAGGCCCTGGAAAGAACCAGAGTCAACATTTCGAGGTCAGGCGCAGGTGGCAGCCATGGTCAGAAGGGCCAAGACAGGCCAAAGTGGGGTTCACAGTCACTAGGGCACGGTGAGACCGAGAGGGGGACCAGAGTCATCTGGTCCAGGTGAGGTCCAGTTGTGGAACACAGTCACCGGGTCCCAATTTTGCCCAGTTGAGGACCATGGTCAACAGGGCCGGGTGAGACCCAGATGGGGACCAGAGTCCCCAAATCCAGGTGAAACTCAGGTGGGGACCAGAGTCACCAGATCCAGGTGACTTCCAGGTGGGGACCAGAGTCACCAGATCCATGTGAGGCCTAGGTGTGGACCAGAGTCACTAGGTCCAGATGAGGCCCAGGTGAGGACCAGAGTTACGAAATACACGTGAGTCCCCGGTGGGGATCAGAGGCAACAGGTCCATGTCAGGCCGGCTTGGGGACCATGGTCAACAGGTCTACTTGAGGCCCAGGTGTGGAACAGGGTAACAAGGTCATAATGGTCCACAGGTGAGGACCAGAGTCACCAGATCTGGGTGAGACCCAGTTAGGATCAGAGTCACCAGTTCAAGGTGAGACCAAAAGGAGTCCACAGCAATCAGGCCCATGTAGGGAACAAAGTCACCAGGACTGGGTGAGGCACAGATGGGGACCAGATTCACCAGGTCAGGTTATTCCCTGGTGGTGACCAGAGTTACCAGTTCCAGGTGAGGTCCAGGTAAGGACCAGATTCACCAGGTCCAAGTGAGACCCACGTGGGGACCTGTGTCACCAGGCATGGGTGAGGCCCAGGTGTCAACCCCACTCACCAGGTCCAGGTGAGGGAAACCTGCAGGCCATGCAAGGAACCATGTCCCGATGATGCCCAGGTAGGGACTAGAGTTACCAGGTCCAGGTGAGGCCAACCAGCAGGCCATGCAGTGGAACAATTTCCCGATGATGCCCAGTGAGTGACCAGAGTCACCAGGTCCAAATGAGGCCCAGATGGAGCATATTCACTAGGTCCAGGTGAGGCCCAGTTGAGGACAAGAGTCACCAGAACTGGTTGAGGCCAAGAGGGGTACCAGAATCACCTGGTCCAGGTGACATCCAGATGGGGATCAGATCACCAGGTCAGGGTGAGACCCAGAGAGGTCCCAGAGACATCATGTCCAGGTTAGGCTCAGGTGTGGAACAGAGTAACCAGGTACCAATGATGCCCAGGTGAGGACCAGAGTCAACAGGTCTGGGTGACCCACAGATAGGATCAGAGTCACCAGTTCCAGGTTAGGCCAAGAAAGAGTCCAGAGCAATCAGGTCCAGGTGAGGAACATAGTCACCAGGACTGGGTTAGGCCCAGATGGGGGCCAGATTCACCAGGTCCAGGTGAGGCTCAGGTTGTGACCAGATTCCCCGGGTCGGGGAGAAGACCAGGTAAGGACCAGATTCACCAGGTCCAAGAGGCCCACGTGGGGACCTGAGTCACCAGGTATGGGTAAGGCCCACGTGGCATCCCACTAACAAAGTCCAGGTGAGGCCAATCTGCAGGCCAGAGTCACCAGATCCAGGTGAGGCCCAGGTATATAAGAGAGTATCCAGGTCCCAATGATGCCTGGGTCAGGACCAGAGTCACTAGGCCCATGCAGGCCCAGATGGGGAACAGAATCACTAGGTCCTGGTGAGGCATACAATAAGACTAAAGTCACTAGTATCAGGTGAGATCCTTGTGGGAACAAGAGCCACTCTAACCAGCTGAGTCCCAGATCCATGTGAGGCCCACCTGAGGACCAGATTCATCAGGTCGAATTGAGCATAGCTGGGGACAAATTTCACCAGGTCTGGGTGAGGGCAAACTGAGGACCAGTGTCACCAGATCCAGGTGAGGTCCAGGTGTGGACCAGAGTCACCAGATCCAGGTGAAGCCCAGGTGGGGACCATATTCACTAGGTCCAGATGAGGCCCAGGTGAGGACCAGAGTTACCAGGTACATGTGAGGCCCCGGTGGGGATCAGAGGCAACAGGTACATGTGGGGCCGCCTTGGGGACCATGGTCAACACGTCTCCTTGAGGCCCAGGTGTGGAACACAGTAAGCAGGTCCAGGTGAGTCCCCGGTGTTGACAAGAGTCACCACGTCCAGGTGAGTCTCAGGTGGGGACCAGCATCACCAGGTACGGGGGAGTCCCTTGAAAGAACCAGAGTCAACAGTTCGAGGTCAAGCGCAGGTGGCAACCCGCGTCAGCAGGTCCAAGTCAGGCCAAAGTTGGATTCACAGTCACTAGGGCACGGTGAGACCCAGAGGGGGACTAGAGTCACATGGTCCAGGTGAGTTCCAGTTGTGGAACACAGTCACCGTGTCCCAATTTTGCCCATTTGAGGACCATGGTCATCAGGGCCAGGTGAGACCCAGATGGGGACCGGAGTCCCCAAATCCAGGTGAAGCCCAGGTGGGGACCACAGTCACCAGATCCAGTGTAGTCTCAGGAACAGACAAAAATCAGCAAAGTCCAGGTGAGGTGCAGGTGGCAACCACACTCAACAGTTCCCGGTGAGGCCCTGGTGGGGACCAGAGCCACGAGGTGCATGAGAAGCTAGAAACAGTGCAGCCAGCAGGTCCACATGATGTCCATGTGGGAACGAGAATCACCAGTTACATTGAGGCCCAGGTGGGGATCAGACTCACCATGTCCAGGTGAGATCCAGGTGGTAACCAGTGTCACCATGTCCATGTGTGGCGAGGTGAAGACCAGAGATAATAGGTCCGGCTGGGTCACTGTTAGTGAACAGTGTAACCATATCCTGATGCTACCCATGTGGGTACGAGAAACACCAAGTCCTGGTGAGGCCCAGGTGAGACCAGAGACATGAGGACCAGGTGAGGTCCCGATGGGAACCACAGTCACAAGGTCTGGTGAGGCCATGATTTGGATCAGAGTCACCAGTTACAGGTGAGACCCAGGTGGAGCCAGAGTCACCTGGTAGAGAAGAGGCCAAAGTCAGGACCAGAGTTACCAGGATTAGGTCAGTCCCAGAGAGGAATAGAGTAACCATGTCCCGATGATGCCCACGTAAAACCAGAGTCACCAGGTCCAGATGAGGCGCAGGTGGGGAGCATGTTCACTAGGTTCCGGTGAGGCCCAGTTGAGGACCAGAGTCACCAGGTCAAGTTGAGGCCTAGAGGGGTACCAGATTCACCTGGTCTAGGTGACATCCAGATGGGGACCAGAGTCACCATGTCAGGCTGAGGCCCAGAGTGGATCCAGAGTCATCATGTCCAGGTGAGGCTCAGGTGTGTAACAAAGTATCAAGGTCTTAATGGTCCACAGGTGAGGACCAGAGTCACCAGATCTGGGTGAGACCCAGTTAGGATCAGAGTCACCAGTTCAAGGTGAGGCCAAGAAGGAGTCCACAGCAATCAGGCCCAGGTGGGGAACAAAGTGACCAGGACTTTGTGAGGCCCAGATGGGGACCAGATTCACCAGGCCCAGGTGATTCCCAGGTGGTGACCAGGGTTACCAGGTCCGGGTGAGGACCAGGTAAGGACCAGATTCACCAGGTCCAAGTGAGGCCCACGTGTGGACGTGTGTCACCAGGTATGGGTGAGACCCAGGTGGCAACCCCACTCACCAGGTCCGGCTGAGGCCAACCTGCAGGCCATGCAGAGGAACCGTGTCCCGATGATGTCCAGGTAGGGACCAGAGTTACCAGATCCAGGTGAGGCCAGCATGCAGGCCAGTGTCACCAGATCCAGGTGAGGCCCTAGTGGGGACGGGAGTCACAAGGTAAATGTGAGTCTACAAGAACACCACAGTCACCAGGTCCAGGTATGGTTCATGTGGGAACGGGAGTCACCAGGTCCAGCTGAGACCCAGTTGGGGACGACAGTCACCAGTCCAGATTGAGGCCTAGGTTGGGGGACGAGAGTCATCAGGACCAGTTGAGGCCAAAGTGTGCAGCAAATTATCATGTCAAGATGAGGCCCAGGTGGGGAACAGAGTAACCATGTCCCATTGATGCCAGGTGGGAAAAGAGTCACAAGGTCCAGACGAAGCCTAAGTTTGGAGTAGATTCACAGGTCCTGTTGAGGCCCACCTGAGGACCAGTGTCCCCAGCTCCGGGTGTGTCACCGGTTCTGGTGATATCCATGTGGGGACCAGTGTCACAAATCAGGGTGAGGCCCTGAGGGGGCCGAGAATCACTAGGTCCAGGTGAGGCCCCGATGTGGAACTGTGAAACCAGGTCCCAAGATGCCCATATGAGGACCTGAGTCACCAGGTCCAGGTGATGTCCCTGTGGGAACCTGTCACCCCGTCCAGGTGAGGCCCAGGTGGGACCACAGTCACCAAGTCCTGGTGAGGCCCAGGTATATAAGAGAGTATCCAGGTCCCAATGATGCCCAGGTAAGGACCAGAGTCAACAGGTCCAGGAGAGGCCCAAATATGGATCAGAGTCATTGTGTTCCAGGTGAGGCCAGATGGAGACCACAGGAACCAGGTCCAGGAGAGCCCCATATGGGAACCAGAGCCACCAGATCCAGGTGAGGTCCAGGAGGGACCGCAGTCACAAGGTCCAGGTGAGGCGCAGGTGGCAACATGATTCACCAAGTCGAGGTGAGGCCCACGTGGTGACCTGTCACTAGATCCAGGTGCGGACCAGCTAAGAAACAGATTCACCAGGCGCAAGTGAAGCCCAAGGGGTGACCAGAGTCACCAGGTAAGTGTGAGTCCCAGAGGGGGAACCAGAGTAACCAGTTTAGTTTGAGGCCCAGAATGGGACCAGAGGTCCCTGGACAAAGTGAGGCCCAGGTGTGGAATAGAGTATCCAGGTCCCAATGATGCCTGGGTGAGGACCAGAGTCACTAGGGCCATGGAGGCCCAGATGGGGAACAGAATCACTAGGTCCTGGTGAGGCATAGAATAAGAATACAGTCACCAGTATCGGGTGAGCCCCTTGTGGGAACCAGAGCCACTCTATCCCGCTGAGTCCCAGGTCCATGTGAGGCCCACGTGAGGACCAGATTCATCAGGTCGAATTGAGGCATAGCTGGGGACAAGAGTCATCAGGTCTGGGTGCGGCCTAGGTGGGGCAAGATTCAGCAGTTCTGAGTTAGGTCAAAGTGGGGACGAGAGACACCAGTCCAGGTGAAGCCAAACTGAGACCAGAGTCACCAGATACATGTGAGTTCCAGGTGGGGACCAGAGTCACGAGATCCAGGTGAAGCCCAGGTGGGGACCAGAGTCACTAGGTGCAGATGAGGCCCTGGTGAGGACCAGAGTTACCAGGTACACATGAGGCCCCGGTGGGGATCAGAGGTAACAGGTCCATGTGAGGCGAGCTTGGGGACTATGGTCAAGAGGTGTAATTGAGGCCCAGGTGTGGTGACTAGAGACACCACGTGCAGGTGAGGCCCAGGTGGGCATCAGGATCACTAGGTACAGGGGAGGCCCTTGAAAGAACCAGAGTCAACAGTTCGAGGTCAGGCACAGGTGGCAACCAGGGTCAGCAGGTCGAAGTCAGGCCAAAGTGGGGTTCACAGTGACTAGGGCATGGTGAGACCCAGAGGGGGACCAGAGTCACCTGGTCCACGTGAGGTCCAGTTGTGGAACACAGTCACAGGGTCCCAATTTTCCCCAGTTGAGGACCATGGTCAAAGGGCCAGGTGAGGCCCAGATGGTGACCGGAGTCCCCAAATCCAGGTGAAGCCCATGTGGGGACCACAGTCACCAGATCCAGGGGAGTCTCAGGTGCAGACCAGAATAACCAGGTCCAGGTGAGGTGCAGGTGGCAACCACACTCACCAGAAAATGCCAAAGTCAGGAATAGTGTTACCAGGATCAGGTCGCTCCCAGTGGGGAATAGAGTAACCATGTCCCGATGATGCCCACGTAGAACCAGAGTCACCATATCCAGATGATGTGCAGTTGGGGAGCATATTCACTAGGTCCTGGTAAGGCTCAGTTGAGGACTAGAGTCACCAGGTTTGGTTGAGGCCTAGAGGGGTACCAGATTCACCTGGTCTAGGAGATATCCTGATGGTGACCAGAGTCTCCATGTCAGAGGGAGGCCCAGAGTGGATCCAGAGTCATCATGTCCAGGTGAGGCTCAGGTGTGGAGCAAAGTTATCATGTCCAGGTGAGGCCCAGGTGGGAAACAGAGTAACCATGATCCCATTGATGCCAGGTGGGAAAAGAGTCACAAGGTCCAGACGAGGCCTAAGTGAGGAGTAGATTCAACAGGTACTGTTGAGATCCAGCTGAGGACAAGTGTCGCCAGCTCCGGGTGAGTCCCAGAGGGGGACCAGAGTCACCCGGTATTGGTGATATCCAGGTGGGAACCAGAGTCACCACGTCAGGTTGAGGCCCAGAGGGGACGAGAATCACTAGGTCCAGGTGAGGCCCCGATGTGGAACTGAGAAACCAGGTCCCATGATGCCAATATGAGGACCTGAGCCACCAGGTCCAGGTGAGGTCCCTGTGGGAACAAGTCACCTCGTCCAGGTGAGGCCCAGGTGGGACCACAGTCACCAGGTCCAGATGAGGCCCAGGAATATAAGAGAGTATCCAGGACCCAATGATGCCCAGGTAAGGACCAGAGTCAACAGGTCCAGGAGAGGCCCAAATATGGATCAGAGTCATTGTGTTCCAGGTGAGGTCAGATGGAGACCACAGGAACCAGGTCCAGGAGAGCCCCATATGGGAAACAGAGCCACCAGATCCAGGTGAGGTCCAGGTGGGACCACAGTCACAAGGTCCAGGTGAGGCGCAGGAGGCAACAGAATTCAACAAGTCCAGGTGAGACCCAGGTGGCGACCAATCACCAGATCCAGGTGCGGACCAATTAAGGACCAGTTTCAGCAGGCCCATGTGAAGCCTAAGGGGTGACCAGAGTCACCAGGTAGGGATGAGGCTCAGAGGGGGAACCAGAGTAACCAGTTTAGTTTGAGGCCCAGAATGGGACCAGATGTCCCTCGTCAAAGTGAGGCCCAGGTGTGGAATAGATTATCCAGGTCCCAATGATGCCTGGGTGAGGACCAGAGTCACTAGGGCCATGCAGGCCCAGATGGCAAACAGAATCACTAGGTCCTGGTGAGGCATAGAATAACACCACAGTCAGCAGAATCAGGTGATCCCCTTGTGGGAATCAGAGCCACTCTATCCCGCTGAGTCCCAGGTCCATGTGAGGCCCACGTGAGGACCAGATTCATCAGGTCGAATTGAGGCATAGCTGGGGACAAGAGACACCAGATCTGGGTGCGGCCTAGGTGTGGCAAGATTCTGCAGTTTTGAGTTAGTTCAATGGGGGGATGAGAGGCACCAGGTCCAGGTGAGAGCAAAGAGAGGACCAAAGTCACCAGATCCAGGTGAGGCCCATGTTGGACAGAGAGTCACCATGTCCAGGAGATGTCCAGGTGGAGACCAGAGTCACCAGATCCAGGTGAAGTCCAGGTGGGGACCAGAGTCACCAGATCCAGGTGAAGCCCACGTGGTGACCAGAGTCACTAGGTCCAGATGAGGCCAGGTGAGGACCAGAGTTACCAGACAACTGAGGCCCCGGTGCAGATCAGAGGCAACAGGTCTACTTGAGGCCCAGGTGTAGAACACAGTAACAAGGGTCAGGTGAGTCCCCGGTGTTGACAAGAGTCACCACGTCCAGGTGAGGCCCAGGTGGGGACCAGGATCACCAGGGTCAGGGGAGGCCCTTGAAAGAACCAGAGTCAAAAGTTCGAGGTCAGGAGCAGGTTGCAACAAGGGTCAGCAGGTCCAAGTCAGGCCAAAGTGGGGTTAACAGTCACTAGGGCACGGTGAGACCCAGAGGGGGACCAGAGTGAACTGGTCAAGGTGAGGTCCAGTTGTGGAACACAGCCAACGGGTCCCAGTTTTGCCCAGTTGAGGACCATGGTCAACACGGCCAGGTGAGGCCCAGATGGGGACCAGAGTCCCCAAATCCAAGTGAAGCCCAGGTGGGGACCACAGTCACCAGATCCAGGATAGTCTCAGGTGCAGACCAGAATCACAAGATCCAGGTGAGGTGCAGGTGGCAACCACACTCACCGGGTCCCGGTGAGGCCCTGCTGGGGACCAGAGTCACGAGGTACATGAGAAGCTAGAAACACTGCAGCCACCAGGTACACAAGATGTCCATGGGGAACGAGAATCACCAGTTACAGTTGAGGACCAGATGGGGATCCGACTCAACATGTCCAGGTGAGACCCAGGTGGGAATCAGTGTCACCATGTACAGGTGTGGCTCAGGTGAAGACCGGAGTTAATAGGTCCGGCTGGGTCACTGTTAGTGAACAGTGTAACGATATCCTGATGCTACACAGGTGGGTACCAGAGACACCAGGTCCTGGTGACCTCGAGAAGGGACCAGAGACCTGAGGTCCAGTTGAGGTCCCGATGGGAACCACAGTCACCATGTCAGGTGAGGCCATGCTTAGGATCAGAGTCACCAGTTACAGGTGAGGCCCAGGTGGAGCCAGAGTCACCTGGTACATAAGAGGCCAAAGTTAGGACCAGAGTTACCAGGATCAGGTCAATCCCAGAGGGTAATACAGTAACCATGTCCCGATGATGCCCAGGTAGAACCAGAGTCACCAGGTCCAGATGAGGCGCAGGTGGGGACCATGTTCACTAGATTCCGGTGAGACCCAGTTGAGGACCAGAGGCACCAGGTCAAGTTGAGGCCTAGAGGGATACCAGATTCACCTGGTCTACGTGACAATCAGATGGTGAACCGAGTCCACATGTCAGGCTGAGGCCCAGAGGGGATCCAGATTCATCATGTCCAGGTGAGGCTCAGGTGTGGAACAGAGTATCCAGGTCATAATAGTCCACAGGTGAGGACCAGAGTCACCAGATCTGGGTGAGACCCAGTTAGGATCAGAGTCACCAGTTCCAGGTGAGGCCAAGAAGGAGTCCACAGCAATCAGGCCCAGGTGGGGAACAAAGTCACCAGGAATGGGTGAGGCCCAGATGGGGACCAGATTCACCAGGCCCAGGTGAATCCCAGGTGGTGACCAGAGTTACCAGTTCCGGGTGAGTACCAGGTAAGGACCAGATTCACCAGGTCCAAGTGAGGCCCGCGTGGTTATCTGTGTCACCAGGCATGGTTGAGGCCCAGATGACAACACCACTTACCAGGTCCAGGTGATTCCAAACTGCAGGCCATGCAGTGGAACAATATCCCGATGATACTCAGGTACTGACTAGAGTTACCAGGTCCAGGTGAGGCCAACATGCAGGCCATGCAGTGGAACCATGTCCCTATGATGCCCAGGTAGGGACCAGAGTCACCAGGTCCAAATGAGGCCCAGATGGAGCATATTCACTAGGTCCAGGTGAGGCCCAGTTGAGGACCAGAGTCACCAGATCTGGTTGAGGCCTAGAGGGGTACCAGAATCTCCTGGTCCAGGTGACATCCAGATGGGGTCCAGAGTCACTAGGTCAGGGTGAGGCCCAGAGTGGTTCCAGAGTCATCATGTCCAGGTGAGGCTCAGGTGTGGAACAGAGTCACCAGATACCAATGATGCCCAGGTGAGGACCAGAGTCACCAGGACTGGGTGACGCGCAGATAGGATCAGAGTAACCAGACCCAGGTGAGGCCAAGAAAGTGTCCACACCTATCAGGTCCAGGAGGGTAACCAAGTCACCAGGACTGGGTGAGGCCCAGATGGGGACCAGATTCACCAGGTCCAGGTGAGGCCCAGTTGGGGACCAGAGTCCCCGGGTCTGAGAGAGGACCAGGTAATGACCAGATTAAAAGGTCCAATAGGCCCACGTGGGGACCTGAGTCACCAGGTTAGGGTGAGGCCCAGGTGGCAACCCCACTCACCAGGTCGAAGTGAGGCCAACCAGCAGGCCAGAGTCACCAGATCCACGTGAGGCCCTCGTGGGCACCGGAGTCACCAGGTAAATGTGAGTCTACAAGAACACCACAGTCACCAGGTCCTGGTGTGGTTCATGTGGGAACGAGAGTCACCAGGTCCAGGTGAGACCCAGGTGGGGACAACAGTCACCAAGTCCAGATTGAGGCCTAGGTGGGGGGACCAGGGTCATCAGGACCAGTTGAGGCCAAAGGGCGGAGCAAAGTTATCGTGTCCATATGAGGCCCAGGTGCGGAACAGAGTAACCATGTCCCATTGATGCCCGGTGGGAAAAGAGTCACAAGGTCCAGACGAGGCCTAAGTGAGGAGTAGATTCACCAGGTCCTGTTGAGTCGCAGTTGAGCACCAGTGTCCCCAGGTCCGGATGAGTCCCAGAGGGGAACAGAGTCACCCGGTTCTGGTGATATCCAGGTGGGGACCAGAGTCAGCACGTCAGTGTTAGGCCGAGAGGGGGACGAGAATCACTAGGTCCATGTGAGGCCCCGATGTGGAACTGAAAAACCAGGTCTCATGATGCCCATATGAGGACCTGAGTCACCAGGTCCAGCTGAGGTCCCTGTGGGAACCAGTCACCTCGTCCATGTGAGGCCCAGGTGGGACCACAGTCACCAGGTCCAGGTGAGGCCCAGGTATATAAGAGAGTATCCAGGTCTCAATGATGGCCAGGAAAAGACCAGAGTCAACAGGTCCAGGAGAGGCCCAAATATGGATCAGAGTCATTGTGTTCCAGGTGAGGCCAAATGGAGACCACAGGAAAGAGTTCCAGGAGAGCCTCATATGTGAAGCAGAGCCATCAGATCCAGGTGAGTTCCAGGTGGGTCCACAATCACAAGGTCCAGGTGAGGCGCAGGTGGCAACAGGATTCACCAAGTCCAGGTGAGGCCCAGGTGGCGACCAGTCACCACATCCAGGTGCAGACCAGCTAAGGACCAGATTCACCAGGCCCAAGTGAACCCCAAGGGGTGACCAGAGTCACGAGGTAAGGGTGAATCCGAGAGGGGCACCAGAGTAACCAGTTTAATTTGAGGCCCAGAATGGGACCAGAGGTCCCTGGTCAAAGAGGGGCCCAGGTGTGGAATAGAGTATCCAGGTCCCAATGATGCCTGGGTGAGGACCAGAGTCACTAGGGCCATGCAGGCCCAGATGGGGAACAGAATCACTAGGTCCTTGTGAGGCATAGAAAAAGACCCCAGTCACCAGTATCAGGTGAGACTCTTGTGGGAACCAGAGCCACTCTATCCAGCTGAGTCCCAGGTCCATGTGAGGCCCACGTAGGACCAGATTCATCAGGTCAGTTCGAATTGAGGCATAGCTGGGGACAAGAGTCCCCAGGTCTGGGTGCGTCCTAGGTTTGGCAAGATTCTGCAGTTTTGAGTTAGGTCAAAGTGGGGACGAGAGACACCAGGTCCAGGTGAGACCGAAATGAGGACCAGAGTCACCAGATCCAGGTGAGGTCCATGTTGGAAAGAGAGTCACCAGGTCCAGGAGAGGTCCAGGTTGGGACCAGAGTCACTAGATCCATGTGAAGTCCAGGTGGGGACCAGAGTCACCAGATCGAGGTGAAGCCCTGGTGGGGACCAGAGTCACTAGGTCCAGATGAGGCCCAGGTGAGGAACAGAGTTACCAGGTACACGTGAGGAGCCGGTGGAGATCAGAGGCAACAGGTCCATGTGAGTCCGGCTTGGGGACCATGGTCAACAGGCCCACTTGAGACCCAGGTGTGGAACACAGTAAGCAGGTGCAGGTGAGTCTCCCGTGGTGACAAGTGTCACCACGTCCAGGTGAGGCCCAGGTGGGGACCAGGATCACCAGGTACAGGGGAGGCCCTTGAAAGAACCAGAGTCAACAGTTCGAGGTCAGGCGCAGGTGGCAACCAGTGTAAGCAAGTCCAAGTCAGGCCAAAGTGGGGTTCACAGTCACTAGGGCACGGTGTGACCAAGAGGGGGACCAGAGTCACCTAGTCCAGGTGAGGTCCAGTTGTGGAACACAGTCAATAGTTCCCAAATTTGCCCAGTTGAGGACCATGGTCAACAGGGCCAGGTGAGGCCCAGATGGGGACCGGAGTCCCGAAATCCAGGTGAAGCCCAGGTGGGGACCACAGTCACAACATCCAGGGTAGTCTCAGGTGCAGACGAGAATCACCAGGTCCAGGTGTGGTGCAGGTGGCAACCAAACTCACTAGGTCCCGGTGAGGCACTGGTGGGGAACAGAGTCACGAGGTACATGAAGAGCTAGAAACACATTGGATCCCTGGGTGGCGCAGCGGTTTGGCGCCTGCCTTTGGCCCAGGGCGCGATCCAGGAGACCAGGGATCGAATCCAAATTCGGGCTCCCGGTGCATGGAGCCTGCTTCTCCCTTTGCCTGTGTCACTGCCTCTCTCTCTCTCTGTGACTATCATAAATAAATAAAAATTAAAAAAAAAGAAGCTAGAAACACTGCGGCCAACAGGTCCACATGATCTCCATGTGGGAACGAGGATCACCAGTTACAGGGGAGGACCAGTTGTGGATCCGACTCAGCATGTCCAGGTGAGACCCAGATGGGAACCAGTGTCACCATGTCCAGGTGTGGCCCAGGTGAAGACCAGAGTTAATAGGTCTGGCTGGGTCAATATGAGTGAACAGTGTAACCATATCCTGATGCTACACAGGTGGGTACCAGAGACACCAGCTCTTGGTGTGGCCCAGGTGGGACCAGAGACACGAGGTCCAGGTGAGGTCCGGATGGGAACCACAGTCACCAGGTCAGGTGAGGCCATGCTTAGGATCAGAGTCACCAGTTACAGGTGAGGCCCAGGTGGAGCCAGAGTCACCTGGTACAGAAGACGCCAAAGTAAGGACCAGAGTTACCAGGATCAGGTCAGTCCCAGTGTGGAATAGAGTAACCAGGTCCCGATGATGCCCAGGTAGAACCAGAGTTACCAGGTCCAGATGAGGTACAGGTGGGGAGCATATTCACTAGGTCCCGGTTAGGCCCAGTTGAGGACCAGAGTCACCAGGTCTAGTTGAGGCTTGGAGGGGTACCAGATTCACCTGGTCTAGGTGACATCCAGATGGGGACCAGAGTCACCATGTCAGGCTGAGGCCGAGAGGGGATCCAGAGTCATCATGTCCAGGTGAAGCACACGTGTGGAACAGAGTATCCAGGTCATAATGGTCCACAGGTGAGGACCAGATTCACCAGAATTGGGTGAGGCCCAGTTAGGATCAGAGTCACTAGTTCCAGGTGAGGGCCTAGAAGGAGTACACAGCAATCAGGTCCAGGTGGGCACAAAGTCACCTGGACTGGATGAGGCCTAATGGGGACCAGAATCACAATGTCCAGGTGATTCCCAGGTGATGACCAGAGTTACCAGTTCCGGGTGAGGAAAAGGGAAGGACCAGATTCACCAGGTCCACGTGAGGCCCACGTTGGGACCTGTATCACCAGGCATGGGTGAGTCTCAGGTGACAACCCCACTCACTAGGTCCAAGTGAGGCCAACCTGCAGACCATTCCGAGGAACCATGTCCTGATGATGCCCAGGTGGGGTCTAGAGTTATCAGGTCCAGGTGAGGCACACCTGCAGGCCATGCAGTGGAACCATGTCTCGGTAATGCCGAGTTAGGGATCAGAATCACCATGTCCAGATGAACCCAGATGGAGCATATTCACTAGGTCTAGGTGAGGCCCAGTTGAGCACCAGAGTCACCAGATCTGGTTGAGCCCTATAAGGGAACCAGAATCACCTGGTTCAGGTGACATCGAGATGGGGACCAGAGTCACCAGGAAAGGGTGAGGCCCAGAGAGGTTCCAGAGTCATCATGTCCAAGTGAGGCTCAGGTGTGGAACAGAGTCACCAGGTACCAATGATGCCCAGTTGAGGACCAGATTCACCAGGTCTGGGTGACGCGCAGATAGGATCAGAGTCACCAGTTCCAGGTGAGGCCAAGAAGGCGTCCACAGCAATCAGGTCCATGTGGGGAACAAATTCACCAGGACTGGGTGAGGCCCAGATGGGGACCAGATTCACCAGATCCAGGTGAGGCCCAGGTGGTGACCAGAGTCCCCGGGTCTCGGAGAGGACCAGGTAAGGACAAGATTCACCAGGTCCAAGAGGCCCACGTGTGGACCTGAGTCAACACGTATCTGTGCGGCCCATTTGGCAACCCCACTCACCAGGTCCAGGTGAGGCCAACCTGCAGGTCAGAGTCACCAGATCCAGGTGAGGCCCTAGTGGGGACCGGAGTCACAGGTAAATGTGACTCTACAAGAACACCACAGTCAACAGGGCCAGGTGTGTTTCAAGCGGGAACGAAAGTCACCAGGTCCAGGTGAGACCCAGGTGGGGACCACACTCACCAGGTCCAGATTGAGGCTTAGGTGCGGGGACCAGAGTCATCAGGACCAGTTGAGGCCAAAGTGTGGAGCAAAGTTATAATGTTCAGGTGAGGCCCATGCGGGCAACAGAGTAACCATGTCCCATTGATGCCAGGTGGGAAAAGAGCCACAAGGTCCAGACGAGGCCTAAGTGAAGAGTAGATTCACCAGGTCCTGTTGAGGCCCAGCTGAGGACTAGTGTCCCCAGCTCCGGGAGAGTCCCAGAGGGGGACCAGAGTCACCCGGTTCTGGTGATATCCAGGGGTGACCAGAGTCACCACGTCAGGGTGAGGCCCAGAGGGGACGAGAATCACTAGGTCCAGGTGAGGCCCCGATATGGAACTGAGAAACCAGGTCGATAGATGCCCCTATGAGGACCTGAATCACCAGGTCCAGGTGAGGTCCCTGTGGGAACCAGTCACCACGTCCAGGTGAGGCCCAGGTGGGACCACAGTCACCAGGTCAGGTGCGGCCAGGTATATAAGAGAGTATCCAGGTCCCAGTGATGCCCAGGTAAGGACCAGCGTCATCAGGTCCAGGAGAGGCCCAAATATGGATCAGAGTCATTGTGTTCCAGGTGAGGCCAGATGGAGACAACACGGACCAGATTCAGGAGAGCCCCATATGGGAACCAGAGCAACCAGATCCAGGTGTGGTCCAGGTGGGACCACAGTCACAAGGTCCAGGTGAGGCGCAGGTGGCAACAGGATTCACCAAGTCCAGGTGAGGCCCAGGTGGCGACCAGTCACCAGATCCAGGTGCGGACCAGCTAAGGACCAGATTCACCAGGCCCAAGTGAATCCCAAGGGGTGACCAGAGTCACCAGGTAAGGTTGAGGCCCAGAGGGGGAACCAGAGTAAGCAGTTTAGTTTGAGGCCCAGAATGGGATCAGAATTCCCTTGGCAGTGTGAGGCCCAGATGTGGAATAGAGTATCCAGGTCCCAATGATGCCTGGGTGAGGACTAGAGTAACAAGGGCCATGCAGGCCCAGATGGGGAACAGAATCACTAGGTCCTGGTGAGGCATAGAATAAGACCACAGTCACCAGTATCAGGTGAGCCCCTGAGGGAACCAGAGCCACTCTATGTAGCTGAGTCCCAGGTCCATGTGAGGCCCACGTGAGGACCAGATTCATCAGGTCGAATTGAGGCATAGCTGGGGACAAGAGTCACCAGGTCTGGGTGCGGCCTAGGTGGGGCAAGATTCAGCAGTTCTGAGTTAGATCAAAGTGGGGACGAGAGACACCAGGTCCATGTGAGGCCAAACTGAGTATCCGAGTCACCAGTTCCAGTTGAGGTCCATGTTGGAAAGAGACTCACCAGGTCCAGGAGAGGTCAAGAAGCAGACCAGAGTCCCCAGATCCAGGTGAAGTCCAGGTGGGGACCAGAGTCAACAGATCCAGATGAAGCCCAGTTTGGCACCAGAACACTAGGTCCAAATGTGGCCCTGGTGAGGACCAGAGTTACCAGGTACACGTAAGGCCCCGGTGGGAATCAGAGGCAAGAAGTCCATGTGAGCCCGGCTTGGGGACCATGGTCAACAGGTCTACTTGAGGCCCATGTGTGGAACACAGGAACCAGGTCCAGGTGAGTCCCCGGTGGGGACAAGAGTCACCACGTCCAGGTGAGACCCAGGTGGGTACCAGGATCACCAGGTACAGGGGAGGCCCTTGAAAGAACCAGAGTCAACAGTTCGAGGTCAGGCACAGGTGGCAACCAAGGTCAGCAGGTCCAAGTCAGGCCAAAGTGGGGTTCAGAGTCATTAGGGTACGGTGAGACCCGGAGGCGGACCAGAGTCACGTGGTCCAGGTGAGGTCCAGTTGTGGAACAAAGTCACCGGGTCCCAATTCTGCAGAGTTGAGGACCATGGTCAACAGGGCCAGGTGTGGCCCAGATGGGGACCGGAGTCCCCAAATCCAGGTGAAGCCCAGGTGGAGACCACAGTCACCAGATCCAGGGTTGTCTCAGGTGCAGACCAGAATCCCCAGGTCCATGTGAGGTGCAGGTGACAACCACACTCACCAGGTCCCGGTGAGGCCCTGGTGGGAACCAGAGTCACGAGGTACATGAGAAGCTAGAAACACTGCAGCCACCAGATCCACATGATGTCCATGTGGAAACGACAATCACCAGTTACAGGCGAGGACCAGGTGTGGATCCAACTCACCATGTCCAGGTGAGACCCAGGTGGGAACCAGTGTCACCATGTCCAGGTGTGGCCCAGGTGAAGACCAGAGTCAATAGGTCCGGCTGGGTCACTGATAGTGAACAGTGTAACCATATCCTGATGCTACCCAGGTGGTAACCAGAGACACAAGGTCCTGGTGAGGCCCAGGTGGGACCAGAGACATGAAGTCCAGGTGAGGTCCCGATGGAAACCACAGTCACCAGGTCAGGTGAGGCCATGCTTAGGATCAGAGTCACCAGTTACCGGTGAGGCCCAGGTGGAGCCAGAGACACCAGATCCAGATGAGGCGAAGGTGGGGAGCATATTCACTACGTCCCGTTGAGGCCCAGTAGAGGACCAGAGTCACCAGGTCTAGTTGAGGTCTAGAGGGGTACCAGGTTCACCTGGTCTAGGTACCTTCCAGATGGGGACCAGAGACACCATGTCAGGGAGAGGGCCAGAGGGGATCCAGAGTCATCGTGTCCAGGTGAGGCTCATGTGTGGAAGAGAGTATCCAGGTCATAATGGTCCACAAGTGAGGAACAGAGTCAACAGATCTGAGTGATGCCCTGTCAGGATCAGAGTCAACAGTTCCAGGTGAGGCTAAGAAGGAGTCCACAGCAATCAGGTCCAGGTGGGTAAAAAAGTTACGAGGACTGGATGAGGCCCAGATGGGGACACAGATTCACCAGGTCCAGGTGATTCCCAGGTGGTGACCAGAATTACCAGATTCACCAGGTCCAGGTGATTCCCAGGTGGTGACCAGAATTACCAGATACAACATGTCCAAGTGAGGCCCACGTAGGGGCCTGTGTCACCAGGTATGGGTGAGGCCCAAGTGGCATCCCCACTCACCGGGTCCAGGTGAGGCCTACATGCAGGCCATGCAAAGTAACCGAGTCCCGATAATGCCAAGGTAGGGACCAGAGTTAAAAGGGCCAGGTGAGGCCAACCTGTAGGCCATGCAGTGGAACAAGGTCCCCATGATGCCCAAGTAGGGACCAGAGTAACCTGGTCCAAATGAGGCCAAGATGGAGCATATTCACTAAGTCCAGCCGAGGCCCAGTTGAGGACCAGAGACACCAGATCTGGTTGAGGCCTAGAGGGGTACCAGAATCACCTCTTCCAGGTGACATCCAGATGGGGACCAGAGTCACCAGGTCAGGGTGAGGCCCAAAGGGGTTCCAGAGTCATCATGTCCAGGTGAGGCTCAGGTGTTGAACAGAGTCACCAGGTACCAATGATGCCCAGATGAGGACCAGAGTCACCAGGCCTGAGTCACGCACAGAGAGGATAAGAGTCACCAGTTCCAGGTGAGGCCAAGAAAGAGTCCACAGCAATCAGGTCCAGGTGGGGAACAAAGTCACCAAGACCGTGTGAGGCCCAGATGGGGAAGAGATTCACCAGGTCCAGGTGAGGCCCAGGTGGTGAACAGAATCCCCGGGTCTGGGAGAGGACCATGTAAGGACCAGATTCACCAGTTCCAAGAGGACCACGTGGGTTCCTGAGTCACCAGGTATGGGTGAAGCTCAAGTGCAACCCCACTCACCAGGTCCAGGTGAGGCCAACCTGCAGGCCACAGTGAGCAGATCCAGGTGAGGCCCTAGTGGGGACCGTGTCACCAGGTAAATGTGAGTCTACAAGAACACCACAGTCACCAGGTCCAGGTGTGGTTCATGTGGGAACGAGAGTCGCCAGGTCCAGGTGAGACCCAGTTGGGGACCACAGTCACAAGGTCCAGATTGAGGCCTAGGTGGTGGGACGAGAGTTATCAGGAGCAGTTGAGGCCAAAGTGTGGATCAAAGTTATCATGTTTAGGTGAGGCCCATGTGGGGAACAGAGTATCCATGTCCCATTGATGCCAGGTGGGAAAAGAGTCACAAGGTCCAGACGAGGCCTAAGTGAGGAGAAGATTCACCAGGTCCTGTTGAGGAACAGCTGAGGACCAGTGTCCCCAGCTCCGCGTGAGTCCCAGAGGGGGACCAGAGTCACCCGGTTCTGGTGATATCAAGGTGGGGACCAGAGTCACCACGTCAGGGTGAGGCCCAGAGGGGGACTAGAATCACTAGGTCCAGGTGAGGCCCCGCTGTGGAACTGAGAAACCAAGTCCCATGATGCCCATATGAGGACCTGAGTCACCAGGTCCAGGTGAGGTCCCTGTGGGAACCAGTCACCTCGTCCAGGTGAGGTCGAGGTGGGACCACAGTCACAAGGTTCAGGTGATGCGCAGGTGGCAACAGGATTCACCAAGTCCAGGTGAGTCCCAGGTGGCGACCAGTCACCATATCGAGGTGCGGAACAGCTAAGGACCAGATTCTCCAAGCCCAAGTGAAGTCCAACGAGTGACCAGAGTCACCAGGTCAGGGTGAGGCCCAGTTGGAACCAGAGACATGAGGTCCAGGTGAGGCCCCGATGGGAAACACAGTCACCAAGTCCATGTGAGGCCAAACTGAGTACCAGAGTCACCAGATCCAGGTGAGGTCCATGTTGGAAAGAGAGTCACCAGATCCAGGAGAGGTCCAGAAGGGGACCAGAGGCACCAGATGCAGGTGAGGTCCAGGTGGGGACCAGAGTCACCAGATGCAGGTGAAGCCCAGGTGGGCACAGAGTCACTAGGTCCAGATGAGGCCCAGGTGAGGACCAGAGTTACCAGGTACACGAGAGGCTCCGGTGGGGATCAGAGGCAACAGGTCCATGTGAGGCCGGCTTGGGGACCATGGTCAACAAGTCTACTTGAGGCCCAGATGTGGAACACAGTAAGCAGGTACAGTTGAGTACGCGGTTTTGACATGAGTTACCACATCCAGGTGAGGCCCAGGTGGGGACCAGGATCACAAGATACAGGGTAGGCCCTTGAAAGTACCAGAGTCAACAGTTCGAAGTCAGCGCAGGTGGCAACCAGGGTCAGCAGGTCCAAGTCAGGCCAAAGTGGGGTTCACAGTCACTAGGGTACGGTGAGACCCAGAGGTAGATCAGAATCACCTGGTCCAGGTGACGTCCAGTTGTGGAACACAGTCACCGCGTCCCGATTTTGCCCAGTTGAGGACCATGGTCAAAAGGGCCAGGTGAGGCCCAGATGGAGACCGGAGTCCCCAAAGCGGGTGAAGCCCAGGTGGGGACCACAGTCACCAGATCCAGGATAGTCTCAGGTGCAGACCAGAATGACCAGGTCCACTTGAGGTGCAGGTGGCAACCACACTCACCAGGTCCCTGTGAGGCCCTGGTGGGGACCAGAGTCACGAGGTACATGAGAAGCTAGAAACACTGCAGCCACCAGGTCCACATGATGTCCATGTGGGAACGAGAATCACCAGTTACAGTGTAGGACCAGTTGTGGATCCGACTCAGCATGTCCAGGTGAGACCCTGGTGGGAACCAGTGTCACCATGTCCAGGTGTGGCCCAAGTGAAGACCAGAGTTAATAGGTCTGGCTGGGTCACTGTTAGTGAACAGTGTAACCATATCCTGATGCTACCCAGGTGGGTACCAGAGACACCAGGTCCTGGTGAGGCCCAGGTGGGACCAGAGACATGAGGTCCAGGTGAGGTCCCGATGGGAACCACAGTCACCAGGTCAGGTGAGACCATGCTTAGGATCAGAGTCACCAGTTACTGGTGAACCCAAGGTGGATCCAGAGTCACCTGGTAAAGAAGAGGCCAAATCAGGACTAGAGTTACCAGGATCAGGTCAGTCCCAGTGGGGAATACAGTAACCATGTCCCGATGATGCCCAGGTAGATCCAGAGTCACCAGGTCCAGATGAGGCACAGTTGGGGAGCATATTCACTAGGTCCCGGTGAGGCCCAGGTGAGGACCAGAGTCACCAGGTCTAGTTGAGGCCTAGTGGGGTACCAGATTCACCTGGTCTAGGTGACATCCACATGGGGACCAGAGTTACCACGTCAGGGTGAGGCCCAGAGTGGATCCAGAGTCATCATGTCCAGGAGAGGCTCAGTGTGGTACAGAGTATCCTGTTCATAGTGGTCCACAGGGGAGGACCAGAGTCAGGAGATTGAACTAGGCCCAGTTAGGATGAGAGTCAACAGTTCCAGGTGAGGCCAAGAAGTAGTCCACAGCAATCAGGTCCAGGTGGGGAACAAAGTCACCAGGACTGGGGGAGGCCCAGATGGGGACCACATTCACCCGGTCCAGGTGATTCCCAGGTTGTGACCAGAGTTACCAGTTCTGAGTGAGGACCAGGTAAGGACCAGATTCACCAGGTCCAAGTGAGGCCCACGTGGGACCTGTGTCACCAGGTATGGGTGAGGCCCAGGTGGCAAAACCACTCACCAGGTCCAGGTGAGGCCAACCTGCAGGCCATGCAGAGGAACCATGTCCCGATGAAGCCCAGGTAGGGACCAGAATTACCAGGTCCAGGTGAGGCCAACCTACAGGCCATGCAGTGGAACCATGTCCCGATGATGCCCAGGTAGGGACCAGAGTTACCAGATCCAAATGAGGCCCAGATGGAGCATATTCACTAGGTCCAGGTGAGGCCCAGTTGAGGACCAGAGTCACCAGACCTGGTTGAGGCCCAGAGGGGTACCAGAATCACCTGGTCCTGGTGACATCCACATGGGGACCAGAGTCACCAGGTCAGGGTGAGGCCCAGAGAGGTTCCAGAGTCATCATGTCCAGGTGAGGCTCAGGTGTGGAACAGAGTAATCAAGTACCAGTGATGCCCAGGTGAGTTCCAGAGTCACCAAATCTGGGTGACGCGCAGATAGGATCAGAGTCACCAGTTCCAGGTGAGGCAAAAAGAGTCCACAGCAATCAGGTCCAAGTGGGGAACAAAGTCACCAGGACTGGGTGAGGCCCAGATGGGGACCAGATTCACCAGGCCCAGGATAGGCCAAGGTGGTGACCAGATTCCCCGGGTCTGGGAGAGGACCAGGTAAGGACCAGATTCACCAGGTCCAAGAGGCCCACGTGGGGACCTGAGTCACCAGGTATGGGTGAGGCCCTGGTGGCAAACCCTACTCACCAGGTCCAGGTGAGGTCAACATGCAGGCCAGAGACACCAGATGCAGGTGAGGCCCTAGTGGGTACCGGAGTCACCAGGTAAATGTGAGTCTACAAGAACACCACAGTCACCAGGTCCAGGTGTGGTTCATGTGGGAACGAGATTCACCTGGTCCAGTTGAGACACAGGTGGGGACCACAGTCACCAAGTCCAGATTGAGGCCTAGGTGGGGGGACCAGATTCATCAGGACCAGTTGAGGCAAAGTGTTGAGCAAAGTTATCATGTCCAGTTGAGACCTAGGTGGAGAACAGAGTAACCATGTCCCATTGATGACAGTTGGGAAAGAGTAACAAGGTCCGGATGAGACCTAAGTGAGGAGTAGATTCACCAGGTCCTGTTGAGGCCCATTTGAGGACCAGTGTCCCCAGCTCTGGGTAAGCCCCAGAGGGAGACCAGAGTCACGCGGTTCTGGAGATATCGAGGTGGGGACAAGAGTCACCACGTCAGGGTGAGGCCCAGAGGGGGACGAGAATCACTAGGTCCAAGTGAGACCCCAAAGTGGACCTGAGAAACCAGGCCCCATGATGCCCATATGAGGACCTGAGTCACGAGGTCCAGGTGAGGTCCCTGTGGGAACCAGTCACCTCGTCCAGGTGAGGCCCAGGTGGGACCACAGTCACAAGGTCCAGGTGAGGCCAAGGTATATAAGAGAGTATCCAGGTCCCAATGATGCCCAGGTAAGGACCAGAGTCAACAGGTCCAGCAGAGGCCCAAATATGGATCAGAGTCATTGTGTTCTAAGTGAGGCCAGAAGGAGACCACAGGAACCAGGACCAGGAGAGCGCCATATGGGAACCAGAGCCACCAGATCTAGGTGAGGTCCAGGTGGGACCACAGTCACAAGGTCCAGGTGAGGCGCAGGTGGCAACAGGATTCACCAAGTCCAGGTGAGGCCAAGGTGGCGACCTGTCACCAGATCCAGGTGTGGACCAGCTAAGGACCAGATTCACCAGGCCCAAGTGAAGCCCAAGGGGTGACCAGAGTCACCAGGTAAGGGTGAGGCCCAGAGGGGAACCAGAGTAAGCAGTTTAGTTTGAGGCCCAGAATGGGACCAGAGGTCACTGGTCAGAGTGAGGCGCAGGTGTGGAATAGAGTATCCAGTTCCCAATGATTCCTGGGTGAGGACCAGAGACACTAGGGCCATGCAGGCCCAGATGGGGAACAGAATCTCTAGGTCCTTGTGAGGCATAGAATAAGAACACAGTCACCAGTATCAGGTGAGCCCCTTGTGGGAACCAGAGCCACTCTATCCAGCTGAGTCCCAGGTCCATGTGAGCCCCACTTGAGGACCAGATTCATCAGGTCGAATTGAGGCTTAGCTGGGGACAAGAGTCACCAGGTCTGGGTGCGGCCTAGGTGGGGCAAGATTCAGTAGTTCTGAGTTAGGTCAAAGTGGGGACGAGAGACACCAGGTCCAGGTGAGGCCAAAGGGAGGACCAGAGTCACCAGATACCGGTGAGGTCCATGTTGGAAAGAGAGTCACCAGGTCCAGGAGAGGTCCAGGTGGCGACTAGAGTCACCAGATCCAGGTGAAGTCCAGGTGGGAACCAGAGTCACCAGATCCAGTTGAAGCCAAGGTGGGGACCAGAGTCACTAGGTCCAGATGAGGCCCAGGAGAGGGCCAGAGTTACCAGGTACACGTGAGGCCCCGGTGGGGATCAGAGGCAACAGGTCATGTGAGGCCGGCTTGGGGACCATGGTCAGCAAGTCTACTTGAGGCCCAGATGTGGAACACAGTAAGCAGGTCCAGGTGAGTACGCGGTTGTGACACGAGTCACCACGTCCAGGTGAGACCCAGGTGGGGACCAGGATCACAAGGTACAGGGTAGGCCCTTGAAGGTACCAGAGTCAACAGTTCGAGGTCAGGCGCAGGTGGCAACCAGGGTCAGCAGGTCCAAGTCAGGGCAAACTTGGGTTCAGAGTCACTAGGGCGTGGTGAGACCATAATCCCCTGGTCCAGGTGACATCCAGGTGGGGACCAGAGTCACCAGGACAGGGTGAGGCCCAGAGAGGTTCCAGAGTCATCATGTCCAGGTTAGGCTCAGGTGTGGAACTGAGTCACCAGGTACCAAGATGCCCACATGAGGACCAGAATCAACAGATCTGGGTGACGCGCAGATAGGATCAGAGTCACCAGTTGCAGGTGAGGCAAAGAAAGAGTCCACAGCAATCAGTTCCAGGTGGGGAACAAAGTAACCAGGACTGGGTGAGGCCCAGATGGGGACCAGTTTCCCTTCTCCAAGTGAGGCCCAGGTGATGACCAGAGTCCCCAGGTTGGGAGAAGAAGAGGTAAGGACCAGATTCACCAGGTCCAAGAGGCCCACGTGGGGACCTGAGTCACCAGGTATGCGTGAGGCTCAGGTGGCAACCCCACTCACCAGGTCCAGGTGAGGCCAACCTGCAGGCCAGAGTCACCAGATCCAGGTGAGGCCCTAGTGGGGACCGGAGTCACCAGGTAAATGTGAGTCTACAAGATCACCACAGTCACCAGGTCCAGGTGTGGTTCATGTGGAAACGAGAGTCCCCAAGTCCAGGTGAGACCAAGTTGGGGACCACAGTCACCAGGGCCAGATTGAGGCCTAAGTGGGGGGACCCGATTCATCAGGATCAGTTGAGGCCAAAGTGTGGAGCAAAGTTATCATGTCCAGGTGAGGCCCAAGTAGGGAACAGAGTAACCATGTCCCATTGATGCCAGGTGGGAAAAGAGTCACAAGGTCCAGATGAGGCCTAAGTGAGGAGTAGATTCACCAGGTCCTGTTGACGCCCAGTTGAGGACCAGTGTCCCCAGCTCCGGGTGAGTACCAGAGGGGGACCAGAGTCACCCGGTTCTGGTGACGTCCAGGTTGGGACCAGAGTCACCACGTCAGGGTCAGGCCCAGAGGGGGACCAGAATCACGAGGTCCACTTGAGGCCCCGATGTGGAACTGAGAAACCTGGTCCGATGATGCCCATATGAGGACCTGAGTCACCAGGTCCAGGTGAGGTCCCTGTGGGAACCAGTCACCTCGTCCAGGTGAGGCCCAGGTGGGACCAGAGTCACCAGGTCCAGGTGAGGTCCAAGTATATAAGAGAGTATCCAGCTCCCAATGATTTCCAGATAAGGACCAGAGTCAACAGGTCCAGGAGACGCCCAAATATGTATCAGAGTCATTGTGTTACAGGTGAGGCCAGATGGAGACCACAGGAACCAGCTCCAGGAGAGCCCCATATGGGAACCAGAGCCACCAGATCCAGGTGAGATCCAGGTGGGACCACAGTCACAAGGTCCAGGAGAGGTCAGGTGGCAACAGGATTCACCAAGTCCAGGTGAGGCCCAGGTGGCGACCAGTCACCACATCCAGGTTCGGAGCAGCTAAGGACCAGATTCACCAGGCACAAGTGAAGCCCAAGGGGTGTCCCGAGTCACCAGGTCCAGGAGAGGTCCAGATGGGTACCAGAGTCACCAGATACATGTGAAGTCCAGGTGGCGACCGGAGTCACCAGATCCAGGTGAAGCCCAGGTGGGGACCAGAGTCACTAGGTCCAGATGAGGCCCAGGTGAGGACCAGAGTTAAGAAGTACACATGAGGCCCCGGTGGGGATCAGAGGCAACAGGTCCATGTGAGGCCGGCTTTGGGACCATGGTCAACAGGTCTATTGAGGCCCAGGTGTGGAACACAGTAAGCAGGTCCATGTGAGTCCCCAGTGGTGACAAGAATCACCACGTCCAGGTGAGGCCCGGTGTAGACCAGGATCACCAGTTACAGGGGAGGCCCTTGAAAGAACCAGAGTCAACAGTTCGAGGTTAGGCGCAGCTTCCAACCAGGGTCAGCAGGTCGAAGTCAGGCCAAAGTGGGTTTCACAGTCACTAGGGCACGGTGAGACCCAGAGAGGAACCAGAGTCACGTGGTCCAGGTGAGGTCCAGTTGTGGAACACAGTCACCGCGTCCCGATTTTGCCCAGTTGAGGACCATGGTCAACAGGGCCAGGTGAGCCCCAGATGGGGAGTCGAGTCCCCAAATCCAGGTGAAGCCCAGGTGGGGACCATAGTCACTAGATCCAGGGTAGTCTCAGGTGCAGACCAGAATCACCAGGTGCAGGTGAGATGCAGGTGGCAACCACACACACCAGGTCCTGGTGAGGCCCTGGTGGGGACCAGAGTCACGAGGTACATGAGAAGCTAGAAACACTGCAGCCACCAGGTCCACATGATGTCCATGTGGGAACGAGAATCACCAGTTACAGGGGAGGACCAGGTGGGGATCCGACTCACCATGTCCAGGTGAGACCCAGGTGGGAACCAGTATCACCATGTCCAGGAGTGGCCCAGGTGAAGGCCAGAGTTAATAGGTCCCGCTGGGTCACTGTTATTGAAAAGTGTAACCTTATCCTGATGCTACCCAGGTGGGTACCGAGACACCAGGTCCTGGTGAGGCCCAGTTGGGACCAGAGACATGAGGTCCAGGTGAGGTCCCGATGGGAACCACAGTCACCAGGTCAGGTGAGGCCATGCTTAGGATCAGAGTCACCAGTTACAGGTGAGGCACAGGTGGAGCCAGAGTCACCTGGTACAGAAAATGCCAAAGTCAGGAATAGTGTTACCAGGATCAGGTCACTCCCAGTGGGGAATAGAGTAATAATGTCCCGATGATGCCCACGTAGAACCAGAGTCACCATGTCCAGATGAGGCGCAGTTGGGGAGCATATTCACTAGGTCTCGGTGAGGCTGAGTTGAGAACTAGAGTCACCAGGTTTGGTTGAGGCCTAGAGGGGTACCAGATTCACCTGGTCTATGTGACATCCAGATGGGGACCAGAGTCTCCATGTCAGAGGGAGGCCCAGAGTGCATCCAGAGTCATCATGTCCAGGTGAGGCTCAGGTGTGGAACAGAGTATCCAGGTCGTATTGATCTACAGGTGAGTACCAGAGTCAGCAGATCTGGGTGAGGCCCAGTTAGGATCAGAGTCACCAGTTCCAGGTGAGGCCAAGAAGGCGTCCAAAGCAATCAGGTCCAGGTGGGGAACAAAGTCACCAGGACTGAGTGAGGACCAGGTAAGGACCAGATTCACCAGGCCCAGGTGATTCCCAGGTGGGGAACTGTGTTACCAGGTAAGGGTGAGGCCCAGGTGACAACCCCACTCACCAGGTCCAGGTGAGGCCAACCTGCAGGCCATGCAGAGGAAACATGTCCCGATGATGCCCAGGTAGGGACGAGTGATACCACGTCGAGCTGAGGCCAACCTGCAGGCCATGCAGTGGAACCATATCCCGATGATACCCAGGTAGGGACCAGAGTTACCAGGCCCAAATGAGGCCCAGATGGAGCATATTCACTAGGTCCAGGTGAGGCCCAGTTGAGCACCAGGGTCACCAGATCTGGTTGAGGCCTAGAAGGGTACCAGAATCACCTGGTCCAGGTGACATCCAGATGGGGACCAGAGTCACCATGTCAGGGCGAGGCCCAGAGAGGTTCCAGAGTCATCATGTCCAGGTGAGGCTCAGGTATGGAACAGAGTCACCAAGTACCAAAGATGCCCAGGTGAGGACCAGAGTCACCAGGTCTGGGTGACGCGCACATAGGATCAGAGTCACCAGTTCCAGGTGAGGCCAAGAAAGAGTCCACAGCAATCAGGTCCAGGTGCGGAACAAAGTCACCAGGACCGGGTGAGGCCCAGATGGGGACTAGATTGACCAGGTCCAGGTGAAGCCCAGGTGGTGACCAGAGTCCCCGGGTCTGAGAGAAGACCAGGTAAGTAACAGATTCACCAGGTCCAAAGGGCCACGTGGAGACCTGAGTCACCCGGTATGGGTGAGGCCCAGGTGGCAACCCCACTCACCAGAACCAGGTGAGGCCAACCTGCAGGCCAGAGTCACCATATCCAGGTGAGGCTCTAGTGGGGACCGGAGTCACAGGTAAATGTGAGTCTACAAGAACACCACAGTCAACAGGGCCAGGTGTGTTTCAAGTGGGAACGAGAGTCACCAGGTCCAGGTTAGACCCAGGTGGGGACCACAGTCACCAGGTCCAGATTGAGGCCTAGGTTGGG